>NC_139238.1:10018951-11305609 GCF_977018435.1 Lepisma saccharinum
CTATTCTAACCTAAACGTGACCCAACCTAACCTATCCTTACTGGAAATGGTTCGTGAGGCTATGTATGAATGGTTCGTGGGGCTATGCGTCAATGGTTTGTGGAGCTACGTAGGTATTTTTTGGTGGAGTGGGGTGGAAACACTGCATGCCGAGTACGGTAGTGAAACTGTGACCGCCATTTTGCGTGTTACCGAAGGCAAAAAGAAACGAAGAAAACTTACTCGATATGTCGCAAATAGAGCTTATTTCCGTGAAATAAGCGAAATGCAACCTTCAACAATGTTTCTCAATGCAGAATACGTAAGTACGAATATTGAAGATAAATGAACTAGCAAATTTCAACCGCTTTCTGGAGATAAGAAATTTACGCCTTCCTTCGACCAACGAAAGAAACCTTAGAGAAACTCATATCCGTAAGTAGTTTCTTCTCTAAAAATAAAGAAATGTTTCTCCAATATACGGAACTGTACCATATTTTTTTATTTATTTCAATGATACACGGGTGTGCTAGCTATACGCAAACACAGGAAAGCCAAGCCATGAAAACAAGGTTATATTGTATTAATTTTAGGTAATAACGGATGATCGACCAAGACGCGAAAATGGATATCTGACATACCGTGCCATTGTTCTACTGCCGACCTACGTGGCAGAGTGGTATACTCTGTGCCCTACGACTCAATGGGTCCAGTGTTCGAATCCAAGAATGTTCTGCGTTCTATGAGTGTGTCCCTTAATCAATTTCATCATATGGGTGCCGTGTGAGTATTATTCCGGGCGGGTGGCATTCGGTGGGTTGCTGGTATGGTGGGTGGGAGGATAGTATGCTCTTTGGTAGATGAGAGTATAGGGATCCTTGAAAAGGGTCCCTTAAATAGGACTATCCTATTGCCATAGAACAACTCGAGTGGTGAGGGTTGGGTTGGGGTGGGACGGGTGGGCCCTGATGCGAGTGGTACGGACAAGTAAACCGTCATACAAGTTTTTGAACTTCATGTGGAGGGGGGAGCGGGAAGTGGAGGGCGGGTGGGACATAATAATCACCCTGTGTTGTTGGTGTTACGAACATCAACAGGTGAACAGGGTAATATATTTGGGAGGGTGGGAGGCAGGAAAGGGGTGGGAAAGTTGGGACACCACAGCTGGTGGTGAACGGGTTGTTCAATTCTACAAGGAACTACATGGCAATTTAACATTTGATTAAATTTTAATTTTGATCCTTAGCAGTATCATTGCCGAAGCCTTTCGATGGTGTGAGCGAAAGGATGAACGAAATATTAAGTTATGTATGCTTCGGTGGTTATGTCTGCTTTACAGCTAACTACAGCAAGCTCTTGAAATGCTTGACATTTAAATATTAACAAAGAATATTTGGGTGGGTAGGCGGGTTCAATCAATATCATAATGGTCTAATGAACACCATCGCCCCATTGTGGCGACAATCCTGATTTAACTGCAATGACTAAAGGGAAGATATAGAATGTCTACCTTACAAGTTTTGGTAACATTATAGTATAAGGGAAAAGGATTTCTTCAAATTTACAGGAAAAAGTACTTACGGAAATCATTTTCTGTAGCGTTGTGGAAGTTCGTGAATCTAGTTTTGATCCATTTTAATGCGAAAACATGTCGTTTTCTGCGAAAATCTCTGTCCGACACGCTGTTTCTGCTGCCGCCATTTGTTTTCTGCACGAGAGTACAATGTTCCGTGTGTTAAGATGACGCAATCCCATAGTCAGTGTTTCAGCCTCGCCGTGTTTTGACTAGAACATGACGTGTCGAGTATTTTTAATTTTTTATTTTTTTTTAACTATGCTTGCCTAACCTAAATTCACCTAACCTAACCTTACGAAAAATGGTCTTTGGGGCTAATCGAATGGTTTTTTGGGCTAACGTGAATGGTTTTTGGGTCTAACGTCAATGGTTTTTGGGGCTAACGTCAATGTTTTGTGAGGCTAACGTCAATGGTTTGCGACGTATTAGCATAATTTCAAATCCAGGCACGAAAGTAGGTATTTTCCGGTGAACGAGGTTGCAACACTGCATAAATCAACAAAACACTCTGACAACGCGCCCTGAACCAGTACGCTTTCACCGGCCATATTGTGTTACAGAATCGAAATAACAAGTAGCCTAACAGTAAGTACTCGTAAATGTAAGAAATATACATTATCTAGTGTTGCCCACGAGACGAGACTTTGGCCTGTCTCGTCTCGTGGAAGTCTCGTGGAAATGCTGTCTCGTCTCGAATTTTTAAAAGCCTGTCCCGTCTTGTCCCGTGGACAACACTAACATCATCTTAGTTAGAAATGCATTATTTCACCTTAGGAAATGTTCCGCATTCCAAAATAGTACGTTAGCAATGTAAAAAATTTGTTTTATAGGTGCTTCCTTTATACTATACTAGTACGCAAGTTTTGTTTACTTGAGGTGTTTTTACGTGCCATCGGATGTTGAATTGACCGAAATCTGGTATTCCAGTGGAGTCCAATAGTGTGACGTTACAGCAGAGACACGCTGGGACTGAGTCTAAACAAATAAACACATGCATTTCTTCCCATCCAATTCAATGCAATTTTCCTTCGGAAGGGGTAGCTTTAATTATTGCGACAGCAGTTATGAAACAAAATTATGATGCGTATCGTACATCAATGTAAAGATCATGAAACAGTGTTGCACGGTGTAAAAAATTAGACGCCCCAGTGCAGAGAGAGTAAAAAAGTGCAGCGGAATAGACAGGGCTATTAAAACTTACATTTTACTACAAAGGAATAAAAAAAGGCAAACAGGCAGGAATTCGCAACTTATAAGTGTTCAGATTTGCAAAGATCAAAGCCATTATTCCAATTACAACATAATATTTATACTTCTACTTGGCGAATTGTGAATATCAGATATGGTCATTTTCGTTCAACTTCCTTCACCCTCACGACTCGACTCCGCCCTCACCCTCAACCTCACAAGTCTACGGAAGGTGAGGATGAGGTCTGCCCTCAAGAGGGTGACCACCTCTGGTGCTGCCACCAACAATAGTTTGCACTAGGCCCATTGGAAGATTGTAAAGAGAGTGGCATTCTTGTCTACTTTTGTAACTGTAATTCCAGGTGATATATTTGACCCTCAATGGCAAGGCGGTTAGCACATAGAGGTAGAACAAGACACCAGCTACACAAAATTGCAGCACAGACTTAGTTGTCATAGGAGTTATTTGTTGATTTGAAATACAATGTTTGTATCTGTAAGAAACACTGATTTGTCATAGAAATTATTGTTGTTGTAATCCAATGTTTACATATGTTAATCTGACATAACAATTCCACATTTGTTTGGCTGCTTTTGTACTTAGAAACCATATCATGGAAACAACAACAAATACACAACCTTACAGGGTATTTATAAGCAGCACCCCATAAATAAATCATTCATATGGTCACGGCACTTCGACCCTTCAATGTAGCTCTTCCTTATATTTTTCATGTTTGGAACAATTTTACACCAGTTCTTCATGTTTGGAACAATTTTACACCAGTTCAATGGTACATATTGTTAGTGGATGATCATTCTCTTCAGAGAACATTCAAGGTAATAATTTTCTAGTAATTTTCTGAATGTTAGTGACAATGATTCTACATTAGCTTACATGGACAATATCCAATGTCCCAGTGTAGAATTCAATTAAATATGTACTCCCCTCCTCACAAATTAGTAGCAGTAGCATAAATGGAGCAAAAATTAGAACAGAAATCTGGGGGGCGCCGATGAGTAGTTGGTTAGAGCAGTGGATTTTTAATAATGTCTGGTCTATAGGTCTGCCGTAGGTTCGATTCCCACCATTGAAAATGAAATTTGTTCACTTGAAGACTAAGGGTTAATTGCGCTCGCGAAAAGAAGTTTTAGGATATTAGTTTAAAGCACCAGACAATGGACAATATCCAATTAACATTGCGTGCTAACAATTTTCTACAATAACTTCATTCTTCCGTTCCGTTCATACGGTTTATGCTACTTTGCATTTTTAAAAATACTACTTGATTGAAAGAAATTGCATATTGTTTTTTTTTCCTATTTCTATTTCTCTTGTTAGTGAAGCATATCTAAAGCAGTAATGGATTACAATTTAATTTGCATGGATTTTAATTACATTTCCTTCATCTGTAGAGCACATGACCATGTGCGATACAGGATTCTACTCTTTCCATAGGAATTAGAATTAAGATGGGATACCACAGTTGTTGGTGAACGGGTTGTTCAATTCCACAAGGAACTACATGGCAATTTAACATTGGTTTAAATTTTAATTTTGATCTTTAGCAGTATCATTGCTGATGCCTTTCGATGGTGTGGGCGAAAGGATGAGCGAAATATTAAGTTATGTATGCTTCGGTGGTTATGTCTGCTTTACAGTTAACTACAGCAAGCTCTTGAAATGCTTGACATTTAAATATTAACAAAAAATATTTGGGTGGGTATGCGGGTTCAATCAATATCATAATGGTGTAATGAACACCATCGCCCCATTGAGTCGACACTACTGATTTAACTGCATTCTTTGTTAACTGGTGTGATATAAATGGAAGCTAGCAGACCAATTGACTTGCATGGCGAAATATTAGAAATCCTAAACCTCCCTTGGTAAATTTCTTATTATATCCGGAAAACGGATTTCTTCAAATTTACAGGAGAAAATACTTACCGAATGCAGTTTCTTTATAGTTGTGGAAGTTGAATTTTGCCTGTAAATCATCTATTTTTCGATATAAATGTGTGACCGATGCACGAAAGCTGTTGCATCCATTTCCTTCAAACCGGATGTTGCCTGTGTGTCAATGACGGTCAGTGTTTCCAAACACGTGTTTTTGTAACTGAAGAAGGTACGTTTCCGCAAATGGTTCGTGGGGCTATGTGTCAATGGTTCGTGGGGCTATGTGAGAATGGTGTGTGGGGCTACGCATTTTTTTCTAAACCAATTTTAAACTATTCTAACCTAAACGTGACCCAACCTAACCTATCCTTACTGGAAATGGTTCGTGAGGCTATGTATGAATGGTTCGTGGGGCTATGCGTCAATGGTTTGTGGAGCTACGTAGGTATTTTTTGGTGGAGTGGGGTGGAAACACTGCATGCCGAGTACGGTTACCGAAGGCAAAAAGAAACGAAGAAAACTTACTCGATATGTCGCAAATAGAGCTTATTTCCGTGAAATAAGCGAAATGCAACCTTCAACAATGTTTCTCAATGCAGAATACGTAAGTACGAATATTGAAGATAAATGAACTAGCAAATTTCAACCGCTTTCTGGAGATAAGAAATTTACGCCTTCCTTCGACCAACGAAAGAAACCTTAGAGAAACTCATATCCGTAAGTAGTTTCTTCTCTAAAAATAAAGAAATGTTTCTCCAATATACGGAACTGTACCATATTTTTTTATTTATTTCAATGATACACGGGTGTGCTAGCTATACGCAAACACAGGAAAGCCAAGCCATGAAAACAAGGTTATATTGTATTAATTTTAGGTAATAACGGATGATCGACCAAGACGCGAAAATGGATATCTGACATACCGTGCCATTGTTCTACTGCCGACCTACGTGGCAGAGTGGTATACTCTGTGCCCTACGACTCAATGGGTCCAGTGTTCGAATCCAAGAATGTTCTGCGTTCTATGAGTGTGTCCCTTAATCAATTTCATCATATGGGTGCCGTGTGAGTATTATTCCGGGCGGGTGGCATTCGGTGGGTTGCTGGTATGGTGGGTGGGAGGATAGTATGCTCTTTGGAAGATGAGAGTATAGGGATCCTTGAAAAGGGTCCCTTAAATAGGACTATCCTATTGCCATAGAACAACTCGAGTGGTGAGGGTTGGGTTGGGGTGGGACGGGTGGGCCCTGATGCGAGTGGTACGGACAAGTAAACCGTCATACAAGTTTTTGAACTTCATGTGGAGGGGGGAGCGGGAAGTGGAGGGCGGGTGGGACATAATAATCACCCTGTGTTGTTGGTGTTACGAACATCAACAGGTGAACAGGGTAATATATTTGGGAGGGTGGGAGGCAGGAAAGGGGTGGGAAAGTTGGGACACCACAGCTGGTGGTGAACGGGTTGTTCAATTCTACAAGGAACTACATGGCAATTTAACATTTGATTAAATTTTAATTTTGATCCTTAGCAGTATCATTGCCGAAGCCTTTCGATGGTGTGAGCGAAAGGATGAACGAAATATTAAGTTATGTATGCTTCGGTGGTTATGTCTGCTTTACAGCTAACTACAGCAAGCTCTTGAAATGCTTGACATTTAAATATTAACAAAGAATATTTGGGTGGGTAGGCGGGTTCAATCAATATCATAATGGTCTAATGAACACCATCGCCCCATTGTGGCGACAATCCTGATTTAACTGCAATGACTAAAGGGAAGATATAGAATGTCTACCTTACAAGTTTTGGTAACATTATAGTATAAGGGAAAAGGATTTCTTCAAATTTACAGGAAAAAGTACTTACGGAAATCATTTTCTGTAGCGTTGTGGAATTTCGTGAATCTAGTTTTGATCCATTTTAATGCGAAAACATGTCGTTTTCTGCGAAAATCTCTGTCCGACACGCTGTTTCTGCTGCCGCCATTTGTTTTCTGCACGAGAGTACAATGTTCCGTGTGTTAAGATGACGCAATCCCATAGTCAGTGTTTCAGCCTCGCCGTGTTTTGACTAGAACATGACGTGTCGAGTATTTTTAATTTTTTATTTTTTTTTAACTATGCTTGCCTAACCTAAATTCACCTAACCTAACCTTACGAAAAATGGTCTTTGGGGCTAATCGAATGGTTTTTTGGGCTAACGTGTATGGTTTTTGGGTCTAACGTCAATGGTTTTTGGGGCTAACGTCAATGTTTTGTGAGGCTAACGTCAATGGTTTGTGACGTATTAGCATAATTTCAAATCCAGGCACGAAAGTAGGTATTTTCCGGTGAACGAGGTTGCAACACTGCATAAATCAACAAAACACTCTGAACCAGTACGCTTTCGCCGGCCATATTGTGTTACAGAATCGAAATAACAAGTAGCCTAACAGTAAGTACTCGTAAATGTAAGAAATAGACATTATCTAGTGTTGCCCACGAGACGAGACTTTGGCCTGTCTCGTCTCGTGGAAATGCTGTCTCGTCTCGAAAATATTCGTTTGTCTCATGACACATGGTCAATCTCGTGTCGTCTCGAATTTTTAAAAGCCTGTCCCGTCTTGTCCCGTGGACAACACTAACATCATCTTAGTTAGAAATGCATTATTTCACCTTAGGAAATGTTCCGCATTCCAAAATAGTACGTTAGCAATGTAAAAAATATGTTTTATAGGTGTTTCCTTTATACTATACTAGTACGCAAGTTTTGTTTACTTGAGGTGTTTTTACGTGCCATCGGATGTTGAATTGACCGAAATCTGGTATTCCAGTGGAGTCCAATAGTGTGACGTTACAGCAGAGACACGCTGGGACTGAGTCTAAACAAATAAACACATGCATTTCTTCCCATCCAATTCAATGCAATTTTCCTTCGGAAGGGGTAGCTTTAATTATTGCGACAGCAGTTATCAAACAAAATTATGATGCGTATCGTACAGTGGGATCCATGAGTATTACCTTGCAAATTGTCCATCAACATGTTCGCGCAATTTATTTGACCCAATAACAGCTTCAAAAATTAAAAGAAAACTCAAAACAAGTTGTTGAGAACTTCTTCACCAGCATACATAAAAATCCATCGCTTAAAAACACATAGGATGTATGCGAAAAATTAATGAAAATAGTCATGGACAATTTGCAGGGCAATACTCATGGATCCCACTGTACATCAATGTAAAGATCATGAAACAGTGTTGCACGGTGTAAAAAATTAGACGCGCCAGTGCAGAGAGAGTAAAAAAGTGCAGCGGAATAGACAGGGCTATTAAAACTTACATTTTACTACAAAGGAATAAAAAAAAAAGGCAAACAGGCAGGAATTCGCAACTTATAAGTGTTCAGATTTGCAAAGATCAAAGCCATTATTCCAATTACAACATAACATTTATACTTCTACTTGGCGAATTGTGAATATCAGATATGGTCATTTTCGTTCAACTTCCTTCACCCTCACGACTCGACTCCGCCCTCACCCTCAACCTCACAAGTCTACGGAAGGTGAGGATGAGGTCTGCCCTCAAGAGGGTGACCACCTCTGGTGCTGCCACCAACAATAGTTTGCACTAGGCCCATTGGAAGATTGTAAAGAGAGTGGCATTCTTGTCTACTTTTGTAACTGTAATTCCAGGTGATATATTTGACCCTCAATGGCAAGGCGGTTAGCACATAGAGGTAGAACAAGACACCAGCTACACAAAATTGCAGCACAGACTTAGTTGTCATAGGAGTTATTTGTTGATTTGAAATACAATGTTTGTATCTGTAAGAAACACTGATTTGTCATAGAAATTATTGTTGTTGTAATCCAATGTTTACATATGTTAATCTGACATAACAATTCCACATTTGTTTGGCTGCTTTTGTACTTAGAAACCATATCATGGAAACAACAACAAATACACAACCTTACAGGGTATTTATAAGCAGCACCCCATAAATAAATCATTCATATGGTCACGGCACTTCGACCCTTCAATGTAGCTCTTCCTTATATTTTTCATGTTTGGAACAATTTTACACCAGTTCTTCATGTTTGGAACAATTTTACACCAGTTCAATGGTACATATTGTTAGTGGATGATCATTCTCTTCACAGAACATTCAAGGTAATAATTTTCTAGTAATTTTCTGAATGTTCGTGGCAATGATTCTACATTAGCTTACATGGACAATATCCAATGTCCCAGTGTAGAATTCAATTAAATATGTACTCCCCTCCTCACAAATTAGTAGCAGTAGCATAAATGGAGCAAAAATTAGAACAGAAATCTGGGGGGCGCCGATGAGTAGTTGGTTAGAGCAGTGGATTTTTAATAATGTCTGGTCTATAGGTCTGCCGTAGGTTCGATTCCCACCATTGAAAATGAAATTTGTTCACTTGAAGACTAAGGGTTAATTGCGCTCGCGAAAAGTAGTTTTAGGATATTAGTTTAAAGCACCAGACAATGGACAATATCCAATTAACATTGCGTGCTAACAATTTTCTACAATAACTTCATTCTTCCGTTCCGTTCATACGGTTTATGCTACTTTGCATTTTTAAAAATACTACTTGATTGAAAGAAATTGCATATTTTTTTTTTCCTATTTCTATTTCTCTTGTTAGTGAAGCATATCTAAAGCAGTAATGGATTACAATTTAATTTGCATGGATTTTAATTACATTTCCTTCATCTGTAGAGCACATGACCATGTGCGATACAGGATTCTACTCTTTCCATAGGAATTAGAATTAAGATGGGATACCACAGTTGTTGGTGAACGGGTTGATCAATTCCACAAGGAACTACATGGCAATTTAACATTGGTTTAAATTTTAATTTTGATCTTTAGCAGTATCATTGCTGATGCCTTTCGATGGTGTGGGCGAAAGGATGAGCGAAATATTAAGTTATGTATGCTTCGGTGGTTATGTCTGCTTTACAGTTAACTACAGCAAGCTCTTGAAATGCTTGACATTTAAATATTAACAAAAAATATTTGGGTGGGTATGCGGGTTCAATCAATATCATAATGGTGTAATGAACACCATCGCCCCATTGAGTCGACACTACTGATTTAACTGCATTCTTTGTTAACTGGTGTGATATAAATGGAAGCTAGCAGACCAATTGACTTGCATGGCGAAATATTAGAAATCCTAAACCTCCCTTGGTAAATTTCTTATTATATCCGGAAAACGGATTTCTTCAAATTTACAGGAGAAAATACTTACCGAATGCAGTTTCTTTATAGTTGTGGAAGTTGAATTTTGCCTGTAAATCATCTATTTTTCGATATAAATGTGTGACCGATGCACGAAAGCTGTTGCATCCATTTCCTTCAAACCGGATGTTGCCTGTGTGTCAATGACGGTCAGTGTTTCCAAACACGTGTTTTTGTAACTGAAGAAGGTACGTTTCCGCAAATGGTTCGTGGGGCTATGTGTCAATGGTTCGTGGGGCTATGTGAGAATGGTGTGTGGGGCTACGCATTTTTTTCTAAACCAATTTTAAACTATTCTAACCTAAACGTGACCCAACCTAACCTATCCTTACTGGAAATGGTTCGTGAGGCTATGTATGAATGGTTCGTGGGGCTATGCGTCAATGGTTTGTGGAGCTACGTAGGTATTTTTTGGTGGAGTGGGGTGGAAACACTGCATGCCGAGTACGGTTACCGAAGGCAAAAAGAAACGAAGAAAACTTACTCGATATGTCGCAAATAGAGCTTATTTCCGTGAAATAAGCGAAATGCAACCTTCAACAATGTTTCTCAATGCAGAATACGTAAGTACGAATATTGAAGATAAATGAACTAGCAAATTTCAACCGCTTTCTGGAGATAAGAAATTTACGCCTTCCTTCGACCAACGAAAGAAACCTTAGAGAAACTCATATCCGTAAGTAGTTTCTTCTCTAAAAATAAAGAAATGTTTCTCCAATATACGGAACTGTACCATATTTTTTTATTTATTTCAATGATACACGGGTGTGCTAGCTATACGCAAACACAGGAAAGCCAAGCCATGAAAACAAGGTTATATTGTATTAATTTTAGGTAATAACGGATGATCGACCAAGACGCGAAAATGGATATCTGACATACCGTGCCATTGTTCTACTGCCGACCTACGTGGCAGAGTGGTATACTCTGTGCCCTACGACTCAATGGGTCCAGTGTTCGAATCCAAGAATGTTCTGCGTTCTATGAGTGTGTCCCTTAATCAATTTCATCATATGGGTGCCGTGTGAGTATTATTCCGGGCGGGTGGCATTCGGTGGGTTGCTGGTATGGTGGGTGGGAGGATAGTATGCTCTTTGGTAGATGAGAGTATAGGGATCCTTGAAAAGGGTCCCTTAAATAGGACTATCCTATTGCCATAGAACAACTCGAGTGGTGAGGGTTGGGTTGGGGTGGGACGGGTGGGCCCTGATGCGAGTGGTACGGACAAGTAAACCGTCATACAAGTTTTTGAACTTCATGTGGAGGGGGGAGCGGGAAGTGGAGGGCGGGTGGGACATAATAATCACCCTGTGTTGTTGGTGTTACGAACATCAACAGGTGAACAGGGTAATATATTTGGGAGGGTGGGAGGCAGGAAAGGGGTGGGAAAGTTGGGACACCACAGCTGGTGGTGAACGGGTTGTTCAATTCTACAAGGAACTACATGGCAATTTAACATTTGATTAAATTTTAATTTTGATCCTTAGCAGTATCATTGCCGAAGCCTTTCGATGGTGTGAGCGAAAGGATGAACGAAATATTAAGTTATGTATGCTTCGGTGCTTCGGTGGTTATGTCTGCTTTACAGCTAACTACAGCAAGCTCTTGAAATGCTTGACATTTAAATATTAACAAAGAATATTTGGGTGGGTAGGCGGGTTCAATCAATATCATAATGGTCTAATGAACACCATCGCCCCATTGTGGCGACAATCCTGATTTAACTGCAATGACTAAAGGGAAGATATAGAATGTCTACCTTACAAGTTTTGGTAACATTATAGTATAAGGGAAAAGGATTTCTTCAAATTTACAGGAAAAAGTACTTACGGAAATCATTTTCTGTAGCGTTGTGGAAGTTCGTGAATCTAGTTTTGATCCATTTTAATGCGAAAACATGTCGTTTTCTGCGAAAATCTCTGTCCGACACGCTGTTTCTGCTGCCGCCATTTGTTTTCTGCACGAGAGTACAATGTTCCGTGTGTTAAGATGACGCAATCCCATAGTCAGTGTTTCAGCCTCGCCGTGTTTTGACTAGAACATGACGTGTCGAGTATTTTCAATTTTTTATTTTTTTTTAACTATGCTTGCCTAACCTAAATTCACCTAACCTAACCTTACGAAAAATGGTCTTTGGGGCTAATCGAATGTTTTTTTGGGCTAACGTGAATGGTTTTTGGGTCTAACGTCAATGGTTTTTGGGGCTAACGTCAATGTTTTGTGAGGCTAACGTCAATGGTTTGTGACGTATTAGCATAATTTCAAATCCAGGCACGAAAGTAGGTATTTTCCGGTGAACGAGGTTGCAACACTGCATAAATCAACAAAAACACTCTGACAACGCGCCCTGAACCAGTACGCTTTCACCGGCCATATTGTGTTACAGAATCGAAATAACAAGTAGCCTAACAGTAAGTACTCGTAAATGTAAGAAATATACATTATCTAGTGTTGCCCACGAGACGAGACTTTGGCCTGTCTCGTCTCGTGGAAGTCTCGTGGAAATGCTGTCTCGTCTCGAATTTTTAAAAGCCTGTCCCGTCTTGTCCCGTGGACAACACTAACATCATCTTAGTTAGAAATGCATTATTTCACCTTAGGAAATGTTCCGCATTCCAAAATAGTACGTTAGCAATGTAAAAAATATGTTTTATAGGTGTTTCCTTTATACTATACTAGTACGCAAGTTTTGTTTACTTGAGGTGTTTTTACGTGCCATCGGATATTGAATTGACCGAAATCTGGTATTCCAGTGGAGTCCAATAGTGTGACGTTACAGCAGAGACACGCTGGGACTGAGTCTAAACAAATAAACACATGCATTTCTTCCCATCCAATTCAATGCAATTTTCCTTCGGAAGGGGTAGCTTTAATTATTGCGACAGCAGTTATGAAACAAAATTATGATGCGTATCGTACATCAATGTAAAGATCATGAAACAGTGTTGCACGGTGTAAAAAATTAGACGCCCCAGTGCAGAGAGAGTAAAAAAGTGCAGCGGAATAGACAGGGCTATTAAAACTTACATTTTACTACAAAGGAATTAAAAAAAAGGCAAACAGGCAGGAATTCGCAACTTATAAGTGTCCAGATTTGCAAAGATCAAAGCCATTATTCCAATTACAACATAACATTTATACTTCTACTTGGCGAATTGTGAATATCAGATATGGTCATTTTCGTTCAACTTCCTTCACCCTCACGACTCGACTCCGCCCTCAACCCTCAACCTCACAAGTCTTCGGAAGGTGAGGATGAGGTCTGCCCTCAAGAGGGTGACCACCTCTGGTGCTGCCACCAACAATAGTTTGCACTAGGCACATTGGAAGATTGTAAAGAGAGTGGCATTCTTGTCTACTTTTGTAACTGTAATTCCAGGTGATATATTTGACCCTCAATGGCAAGGCGGTTAGCACATAGAGGTAGAACAAGACACCAGCTACACAAAATTGCAGCACAGACTTAGTTGTCATAGGAGTTATTTGTTGATTTGAAATACAATGTTTGTATCTGTAAGAAACACTGATTTGTCATAGAAATTATTGTTGTTGTAATCCAATGTTTACATATGTTAATCTGACATAACAATTCCACATTTGTTTGGCTGCTTTTGTACTTAGAAACCATATCATGGAAACAACAGCAAATACACAACCTTACAGGGTATTTATAAGCAGCACCCCATAAATAAATCATTCATATGGTCACGGCACTTCGACCCTTCAATGTAGCTCTTCCTTATATTTTTCATGTTTGGAACAATTTTACACCAGTTCTTCATGTTTGGAACAATTTTACACCAGTTCAATGGTACATATTGTTAGTGGATGATCATTCTCTTCACAGAACATTCAAGGTAATAATTTTCTAGTAATTTTCTGAATGTTAGTGGCAATGATTCTACATTAGCTTACATGGACAATATCCAATGTCCCAGTGTAGAATTCAATTAAATATGTACTCCCCTCCTCACAAATTAGTAGCAGTAGCATAAATGGAGCAAAAATTAGAACAGAAATCTGGGGGGCGCCGATGAGTAGTTGGTTAGAGCAGTGGATTTTTAATAATGTCTGGTCTATAGGTCTGCCGTAGGTTCGATTCCCACCATTGAAAATGAAATTTGTTCACTTGAAGACTAAGGGTTAATTGCGCTCGCGAAAAGAAGTTTTAGGATATTAGTTTAAAGCACCAGACAATGGACAATATCCAATTAACATTGCGTGCTAACAATTTTCTACAATAACTTCATTCTTCCGTTCCGTTCATACGGTTTATGCTACTTTGCATTTTTAAAAATACTACTTGATTGAAAGAAATTGCATATTGTTTTTTTTTCCTATTTCTATTTCTCTTGTTAGTGAAGCATATCTAAAGCAGTAATGGATTACAATTTAATTTGCATGGATTTTAATTACATTTCCTTCATCTGTAGAGCACATGACCATGTGCGATACAGGATTCTACTCTTTCCATAGGAATTAGAATTAAGATGGGATACCACAGTTGTTGGTGAACGGGTTGTTCAATTCCACAAGGAACTACATGGCAATTTAACATTGGTTTAAATTTTAATTTTGATCTTTAGCAGTATCATTGCTGATGCCTTTCGATGGTGTGGGCGAAAGGATGAGCGAAATATTAAGTTATGTATGCTTCGGTGGTTATGTCTGCTTTACAGTTAACTACAGCAAGCTCTTGAAATGCTTGACATTTAAATATTAACAAAAAATATTTGGGTGGGTATGCGGGTTCAATCAATATCATAATGGTGTAATGAACACCATCGCCCCATTGAGTCGACACTACTGATTTAACTGCATTCTTTGTTAACTGGTGTGATATAAATGGAAGCTAGCAGACCAATTGACTTGCATGGCGAAATATTAGAAATCCTAAACCTCCCTTGGTAAATTTCTTATTATATCCGGAAAACGGATTTCTTCAAATTTACAGGAGAAAATACTTACCGAATGCAGTTTCTTTATAGTTGTGGAAGTTGAATTTTGCCTGTAAATCATCTATTTTTCGATATAAATGTGTGACCGATGCACGAAAGCTGTTGCATCCATTTCCTTCAAACCGGATGTTGCCTGTGTGTCAATGACGGTCAGTGTTTCCAAACACGTGTTTTTGTAACTGAAGAAGGTACGTTTCCGCAAATGGTTCGTGGGGCTATGTGTCAATGGTTCGTGGGGCTATGTGAGAATGGTGTGTGGGGCTACGCATTTTTTTCTAAACCAATTTTAAACTATTCTAACCTAAACGTGACCCAACCTAACCTATCCTTACTGGAAATGGTTCGTGAGGCTATGTATGAATGGTTCGTGGGGCTATGCGTCAATGGTTTGTGGAGCTACGTAGGTATTTTTTGGTGGAGTGGGGTGGAAACACTGCATGCCGAGTACGGTTACCGAAAGCAAAAAGAAACGAAGAAAACTTACTCGATATGTCGCAAATAGAGCTTATTTCCGTGAAATAAGCGAAATGCAACCTTCAACAATGTTTCTCAATGCAGAATACGTAAGTACGAATATTGAAGATAAATGAACTAGCAAATTTCAACCGCTTTCTGGAGATAAGAAATTTACGCCTTCCTTCGACCAACGAAAGAAACCTTAGAGAAACTCATGTCCGTAAGTAGTTTCTTCTCTAAAAATAAAGAAATGTTTCTCCAATATACGGAACTGTACCATATTTTTTTATTTATTTCAATGATACACGGGTGTGCTAGCTATACGCAAACACAGGAAAGCCAAGCCATGAAAACAAGGTTATATTGTATTAATTTTAGGTAATAACGGATGATCGACCAAGACGCGAAAATGGATATCTGACATACCGTGCCATTGTTCTACTGCCGACCTACGTGGCAGAGTGGTATACTCTGTGCCCTACGACTCAATGGGTCCAGTGTTCGAATCCAAGAATGTTCTGCGTTCTATGAGTGTGTCCCTTAATCAATTTCATCATATGGGTGCCGTGTGAGTATTATTCCGGGCGGGTGGCATTCGGTGGGTTGCTGGTATGGTGGGTGGGAGGATAGTATGCTCTTTGGTAGATGAGAGTATAGGGATCCTTGAAAAGGGTCCCTTAAATAGGACTATCCTATTGCCATAGAACAACTCGAGTGGTGAGGGTTGGGTTGGGGTGGGACGGGTGGGCCCTGATGCGAGTGGTACGGACATGTAAACCGTCATACAAGTTTTTGAAGTTCATGTGGAGGGGGGAGCGGGAAGTGGAGGGCGGGGTGGGACATAATAATCACCCTGTGTTGTTGGTGTTACGAACATCAACAGGTGAACAGGGTAATATATTTGGGAGGGTGGGAGGCAGGAAAGGGGTGGGAAAGTTGGGACACCACAGCTGGTGGTGAACGGGTTGTTCAATTCTACAAGGAACTACATGGCAATTTAACATTTGATTAAATTTTAATTTTGATCCTTAGCAGTATCATTGCCGAAGCCTTTCGATGGTGTGAGCGAAAGGATGAACGAAATATTAAGTTATGTATGCTTCGGTGGTTATGTCTGCTTTACAGCTAACTACAGCAAGCTCTTGAAATGCTTGACATTTAAATATTAACAAAGAATATTTGGGTGGGTAGGCGGGTTCAATCAATATCATAATGGTCTAATGAACACCATCGCCCCATTGTGGCGACAATCCTGATTTAACTGCAATGACTAAAGGGAAGATATAGAATGTCTACCTTACAAGTTTTGGTAACATTATAGTATAAGGGAAAAGGATTTCTTCAAATTTACAGGAAAAAGTACTTACGGAAATCATTTTCTGTAGCGTTGTGGAAGTTCGTGAATCTAGTTTTGATCCATTTTAATGCGAAAACATGTCGTTTTCTGCGAAAATCTCTGTCCGACACGCTGTTTCTGCTGCCGCCATTTGTTTTCTGCACGAGAGTACAATGTTCCGTGTGTTAAGATGCCGCAATCCCATAGTCAGTGTTTCAGCCTCGCCGTGTTTTGACTAGAACATGACGTGTCGTGTATTTTTAATTTTTTATTTTTTTTTAACTATGCTTGCCTAACCTAAATTCACCTAACCTAACCTTACGAAAAATGGTCTTTGGGGCTAATCGAATGGTTTTTTGGGCTAACGTGAATGGTTTTTGGGTCTAACGTCAATGGTTTTTGGGGCTAACGTCAATGTTTTGTGAGGCTAACGTCAATGGTTTGTGACGTATTAGCATAATTTCAAATCCAGGCACGAAAGTAGGTATTTTCCGGTGAACGAGGTTGCAACACTGCATAAATCAACAAAACACTCTGAACCAGTACGCTTTCGCCGGCCATATTGTGTTACAGAATCGAAATAACAAGTAGCCTAACAGTAAGTACTCGTAAATGTAAGAAATAGACATTATCTAGTGTTGCCCACGAGACGAGACTTTGGCCTGTCTCGTCTCGTGGAAATGCTGTCTCGTCTCGAAAATATTCGTTTGTCTCATGACACATGGTCAATCTCGTGTCGTCTCGAATTTTTTAAAGCCTGTCCCGTCTTGTCCCGTGGACAACACTAACATCATCTTAGTTAGAAATGCATTATTTCACCTTAGGAAATGTTCCGCATTCCAAAATAGTACGTTAGCAATGTAAAAAATATGTTTTATAGGTGTTTCCTTTATACTATACTAGTACGCAAGTTTTGTTTACTTGAGGTGTTTTTACGTGCCATCGGATGTTGAATTGACCGAAATCTGGTATTCCAGTGGAGTCCAATAGTGTGACGTTACAGCAGAGACACGCTGGGACTGAGTCTAAACAAATAAACACATGCATTTCTTCCCATCCAATTCAATGCAATTTTCCTTCGGAAGGGGTAGCTTTAATTATTGCGACAGCAGTTATGAAACAAAATTATGATGCGTATCGTACATCAATGTAAAGATCATGAAACAGTGTTGCACGGTGTAAAAATTAGACGCGCCAGTGCAGAGAGAGTAAAAAAGTGCAGCGGAATAGACAGGGCTATTAAAACTTACATTTTACTACAAAGGAATAAAAAAAAAGGCAAACAGGCAGGAATTCGCAACTTATAAGTGTCCAGATTTGCAAAGATCAAAGCCATTATTCCAATTACAACATAACATTTATACTTCTACTTGGTGAATTGTGAATATCAGATATGGTCATTTTCGTTCAACTTCCTTCACCCTCACGACTCGACTCCGCCCTCACCCTCAACCTCACAAGTCTACGGAAGGTGAGGATGAGGTCTGCCCTCAAGAGGGTGACCACCTCTGGTGCTGCCACCAACAATAGTTTGCACTAGGCCCATTGGAAGATTGTGAAGAGAGTGGCATTCTTGTCTACTTTTGTAACTGTAATTCCAGGTGATATATTTGACCCTCAATGGCAAGGCGGTTAGCACATAGAGGTAGAACAAGACACCAGCTACACAAAATTGCAGCACAGACTTAGTTGTCATAGGAGTTATTTGTTGATTTGAAATACAATGTTTGTATCTGTAAGAAACACTGATTTGTCATAGAAATTATTGTTGTTGTAATCCAATGTTTACATATGTTAATCTGACATAACAATTCCACATTTGTTTGGCTGCTTTTGTACTTAGAAACCATATCATGGAAACAACAACAAATACACAACCTTACAGGGTATTTATAAGCAGCACCCCATAAATAAATCATTCATATGGTCACGGCACTTCGACCCTTCAATGTAGCTCTTCCTTATATTTTTCATGTTTGGAACAATTTTACACCAGTTCTTCATGTTTGGAACAATTTTACACCAGTTCAATGGTACATATTGTTAGTGGATGATCATTCTCTTCACAGAACATTCAAGGTAATAATTTTCTAGTAATTTTCTGAATGTTAGTGGCAATGATTCTACATTAGC
The DNA here is from genome assembly GCF_977018435.1 of Lepisma saccharinum. Taxonomy (NCBI): domain Eukaryota; kingdom Metazoa; phylum Arthropoda; class Insecta; order Zygentoma; family Lepismatidae; genus Lepisma; species Lepisma saccharinum. The sequence goes on from NC_139238.1 coordinate 10,037,721, forward strand.
TTCCATGGACAATATCCAATGTCCCAGTGTAGAATTCAATTAAATATGTACTCCCCTCCTCACAAATTAGTAGCAGTAGCATAAATGGAGCAAAAATTAGAACAGAAATCTGGGGGGCGCCGATGAGTAGTTGGTTAGAGCAGTGGATTTTTAATAATGTCTGGTCTATAGGTCTGCCGTAGGTTCGATTCCCACCATTGAAAATGAAATTTGTTCACTTGAAGACTAAGGGTTAATTGCGCTCGCGAAAAGTAGTTTTAGGATATTAGTTTAAAGCACCAGACAATGGACAATATCCAATTAACATTGCGTGCTAACAATTTTCTACAATAACTTCATTCTTCCGTTCCGTTCATACGGTTTATGCTACTTTGCATTTTTAAAAATACTACTTGATTGAAAGAAATTGCATATTGTTTTTTTTTCCTATTTCTATTTCTCTTGTTAGTGAAGCATATCTAAAGCAGTAATGGATTACAATTTAATTTGCATGGATTTTAATTACATTTCCTTCATCTGTAGAGCACATGACCATGTGCGATACAGGATTCTACTCTTTCCATAGGAATTAGAATTAAGATGGGATACCACAGTTGTTGGTGAACGGGTTGTTCAATTCCACAAGGAACTACATGGCAATTTAACATTGGTTTAAATTTTAATTTTGATCTTTAGCAGTATCATTGCTGATGCCTTTCGATGGTGTGGGCGAAAGGATGAGCGAAATATTAAGTTATGTATGCTTCGGTGGTTATGTCTGCTTTACAGTTAACTACAGCAAGCTCTTGAAATGCTTGACATTTAAATATTAACAAAAAATATTTGGGTGGGTATGCGGGTTCAATCAATATCATAATGGTGTAATGAACACCATCGCCCCATTGAGTCGACACTACTGATTTAACTGCATTCTTTGTTAACTGGTGTGATATAAATGGAAGCTAGCAGACCAATTGACTTGCATGGCGAAATATTAGAAATCCTAAACCTCCCTTGGTAAATTTCTTATTATATCCGGAAAACGGATTTCTTCAAATTTACAGGAGAAAATACTTACCGAATGCAGTTTCTTTATAGTTGTGGAAGTTGAATTTTGCCTGTAAATCATCTATTTTTCGATATAAATGTGTGACCGATGCACGAAAGCTGTTGCATCCATTTCCTTCAAACCGGATGTTGCCTGTGTGTCAATGACGGTCAGTGTTTCCAAACACGTGTTTTTGTAACTGAAGAAGGTACGTTTCCGCAAATGGTTCGTGGGGCTATGTGTCAATGGTTCGTGGGGCTATGTGAGAATGGTGTGTGGGGCTACGCATTTTTTTCTAAACCAATTTTAAACTATTCTAACCTAAACGTGACCCAACCTAACCTATCCTTACTGGAAATGGTTCGTGAGGCTATGTATGAATGGTTCGTGGGGCTATGCGTCAATGGTTTGTGGAGCTACGTAGGTATTTTTTGGTGGAGTGGGGTGGAAACACTGCATGCCGAGTACGGTAGTGAAACTGTGACCGCCATTTTGCGTGTTACCGAAGGCAAAAAGAAACGAAGAAAACTTACTCGATATGTCGCAAATAGAGCTTATTTCCGTGAAATAAGCGAAATGCAACCTTCAACAATGTTTCTCAATGCAGAATACGTAAGTACGAATATTGAAGATAAATGAACTAGCAAATTTCAACCGCTTTCTGGAGATAAGAAATTTACGCCTTCCTTCGACCAACGAAAGAAACCTTAGAGAAACTCATATCCGTAAGTAGTTTCTTCTCTAAAAATAAAGAAATGTTTCTCCAATATACGGAACTGTACCATATATTTTTTATTTATTTCAATGATACACGGGTGTGCTAGCTATACGCAAACACAGGAAAGCCAAGCCATGAAAACAAGGTTATATTGTATTAATTTTAGGTAATAACAGATGATCGACCAAGACGCGAAAATGGATATCTGACATACCGTGCCATTGTTCTACTGCCGACCTACGTGGCAGAGTGGTATACTCTGTGCCCTACGACTCAATGGGTCCAGTGTTCGAATCCAAGAATGTTCTGCGTTCTATGAGTGTGTCCCTTAATCAATTTCATCATATGGGTGCCGTGTGAGTATTATTCCGGGCGGGTGGCATTCGGTGGGTTGCTGGTATGGTGGGTGGGAGGATAGTATGCTCTTTGGTAGATGAGAGTATAGGGATCCTTGAAAAGGGTCCCTTAAATAGGACTATCCTATTGCCATAGAACAACTCGAGTGGTGAGGGTTGGGTTGGGGTGGGACGGGTGGGCCCTGATGCGAGTGGTACGGACATGTAAACCGTCATACAAGTTTTTGAACTTCATGTGGAGGGGGGAGCGGGAAGTGGAGGGCGGGGTGGGACATAATAATCACCCTGTGTTGTTGGTGTTACGAACATCAACAGGTGAACAGGGTAATATATTTGGGAGGGTGGGAGGCAGGAAAGGGGTGGGAAAGTTGGGACACCACAGCTGGTGGTGAACGGGTTGTTCAATTCTACAAGGAACTACATGGCAATTTAACATTTGATTAAATTTTAATTTTGATCCTTAGCAGTATCATTGCCGAAGCCTTTCGATGGTGTGAGCGAAAGGATGAACGAAATATTAAGTTATGTATGCTTCGGTGGTTATGTCTGCTTTACAGCTAACTACAGCAAGCTCTTGAAATGCTTGACATTTAAATATTAACAAAGAATATTTGGGTGGGTAGGCGGGTTCAATCAATATCATAATGGTCTAATGAACACCATCGCCCCATTGTGGCGACAATCCTGATTTAACTGCAATGACTAAAGGGAAGATATAGAATGTCTACCTTACAAGTTTTGGTAACATTATAGTATAAGGGAAAAGGATTTCTTCAAATTTACAGGAAAAAGTACTTACGGAAATCATTTTCTGTAGCGTTGTGGAAGTTCGTGAATCTAGTTTTGATCCATTTTAATGCGAAAACATGTCGTTTTCTGCGAAAATCTCTGTCCGACACGCTGTTTCTGCTGCCGCCATTTGTTTTCTGCACGAGAGTACAATGTTCCGTGTGTTAAGATGACGCAATCCCATAGTCAGTGTTTCAGCCTCGCCGTGTTTTGACTAGAACATGACGTGTCGAGTATTTTTAATTTTTTATTTTTTTTTAACTATGCTTGCCTAACCTAAATTCACCTAACCTAACCTTACGAAAAATGGTCTTTGGGGCTAATCGAATGGTTTTTTGGGCTAACGTGAATGGTTTTTGGGTCTAACGTCAATGGTTTTTGGGGCTAACGTCAATGTTTTGTGAGGCTAACGTCAATGGTTTGTGACGTATTAGCATAATTTCAAATCCAGGCACGAAAGTAGGTATTTTCCGGTGAACGAGGTTGCAACACTGCATAAATCAACAAAACACTCTGAACCAGTACGCTTTCGCCGGCCATATTGTGTTACAGAATCGAAATAACAAGTAGCCTAACAGTAAGTACTCGTAAATGTAAGAAATAGACATTATCTAGTGTTGCCCACGAGACGAGACTTTGGCCTGTCTCGTCTCGTGGAAATGCTGTCTCGTCTCGAAAATATTCGTTTGTCTCATGACACATGGTCAATCTCGTGTCGTCTCGAATTTTTTAAAGCCTGTCCCGTCTTGTCCCGTGGACAACACTAACATCATCTTAGTTAGAAATGCATTATTTCACCTTAGGAAATGTTCCGCATTCCAAAATAGTACGTTAGCAATGTAAAAAATATGTTTTATAGGTGTTTCCTTTATACTATACTAGTACGCAAGTTTTGTTTACTTGAGGTGTTTTTACGTGCCATCGGATGTTGAATTGACCGAAATCTGGTATTCCAGTGGAGTCCAATAGTGTGACGTTACAGCAGAGACACGCTGGGACTGAGTCTAAACAAATAAACACATGCATTTCTTCCCATCCAATTCAATGCAATTTTCCTTCGGAAGGGGCAGCTTTAATTATTGCGACAGCAGTTATGAAACAAAATTATGATGCGTATCGTACATCAATGTAAAGATCATGAAACAGTGTTGCACGGTGTAAAAATTAGACGCCCCAGTGCAGAGAGAGTAAAAAGTGCAGCGGAATAGACAGGGCTATTAAAACTTACATTTTACTACAAAGGAATAAAAAAAAAAGGCAAACAGGCAGGAATTCGCAACTTATAAGTGTCCAGATTTGCAAAGATCAAAGCCATTATTCCAATTACAACATAACATTTATACTTCTACTTGGTGAATTGTGAATATCAGATATGGTCATTTTCGTTCAACTTCCTTCACCCTCACGACTCGACTCCGCCCTCACCCTCAACCTCACAAGTCTACGGAAGGTGAGGATGAGGTCTGCCCTCAAGAGGGTGACCACCTCTGGTGCTGCCACCAACAATAGTTTGCACTAGGCCCATTGGAAGATTGTAAAGAGAGTGGCATTCTTGTCTACTTTTGTAACTGTAATTCCAGGTGATATATTTGACCCTCAATGGCAAGGCGGTTAGCACATAGAGGTAGAACAAGACACCAGCTACACAAAATTGCAGCACAGACTTAGTTGTCATAGGAGTTATTTGTTGATTTGAAATACAATGTTTGTATCTGTAAGAAACACTGATTTGTCATAGAAATTATTGTTGTTGTAATCCAATGTTTACATATGTTAATCTGACATAACAATTCCACATTTGTTTGGCTGCTTTTGTACTTAGAAACCATATCATGGAAACAACAACAAATACACAACCTTACAGGGTATTTATAAGCAGCACCCCATAAATAAATCATTCATATGGTCACGGCACTTCGACCCTTCAATGTAGCTCTTCCTTATATTTTTCATGTTTGGAACAATTTTACACCAGTTCTTCATGTTTGGAACAATTTTACACCAGTTCAATGGTACATATTGTTAGTGGATGATCATTCTCTTCACAGAACATTCAAGGTAATAATTTTCTAGTAATTTTCTGAATGTTAGTGGCAATGATTCTACATTAGCTTCCATGGACAATATCCAATGTCCCAGTGTAGAATTCAATTAAATATGTACTCCCCTCCTCACAAATTAGTAGCAGTAGCATAAATGGAGCAAAAATTAGAACAGAAATCTGGGGGGCGCCGATGAGTAGTTGGTTAGAGCAGTGGATTTTTAATAATGTCTGGTCTATAGGTCTGCCGTAGGTTCGATTCCCACCATTGAAAATGAAATTTGTTCACTTGAAGACTAAGGGTTAATTGCGCTCGCGAAAAGTAGTTTTAGGATATTAGTTTAAAGCACCAGACAATGGACAATATCCAATTAACATTGCGTGCTAACACTTTTCTACAATAACTTCATTCTTCCGTTCCGTTCATACGGTTTATGCTACTTTGCATTTTTAAAAATACTACTTGATTGAAAGAAATTGCATATTGTTTTTTTTTTCCTATTTCTATTTCTCTTGTTAGTGAAGCATATCTAAAGCAGTAATGGATTACAATTTAATTTGCATGGATTTTAATTACATTTCCTTCATCTGTAGAGCACATGACCATGTGCGATACAGGATTCTACTCTTTCCATAGGAATTAGAATTAAGATGGGATACCACAGTTGTTGGTGAACGGGTTGTTCAATTCCACAAGGAACTACATGGCAATTTAACATTGGTTTAAATTTTAATTTTGATCTTTAGCAGTATCATTGCTGATGCCTTTCGATGGTGTGGGCGAAAGGATGAACGAAATATTAAGTTATGTATGCTTCGGTGGTTATGTCTGCTTTACAGTTAACTACAGCAAGCTCTTGAAATGCTTGACATTTAAATATTAACAAAAAATATTTGGGTGGGTATGCGGGTTCAATCAATATCATAATGGTGTAATGAACACCATCGCCCCATTGAGTCGACACTACTGATTTAACTGCATTCTTTGTTAACTGGTGTGATATAAATGGAAGCTAGCAGACCAATTGACTTGCATGGCGAAATATTAGAAATCCTAAACCTCCCTTGGTAAATTTCTTATTATATCCGGAAAACGGATTTCTTCAAATTTACAGGAGAAAATACTTACCGAATGCAGTTTCTTTATAGTTGTGGAAGTTGAATTTTGCCTGTAAATCATCTATTTTTCGATATAAATGTGTGACCGATGCACGAAAGCTGTTGCATCCATTTCCTTCAAACCGGATGTTGCCTGTGTGTCAATGACGGTCAGTGTTTCCAAACACGTGTTTTTGTAACTGAAGAAGGTACGTTTCCGCAAATGGTTCGTGGGGCTATGTGTCAATGGTTCGTGGGGCTATGTGAGAATGGTGTGTGGGGCTACGCATTTTTTTCTAAACCAATTTTAAACTATTCTAACCTAAACGTGACCCAACCTAACCTATCCTTACTGGAAATGGTTCGTGAGGCTATGTATGAATGGTTCGTGGGGCTATGCGTCAATGGTTTGTGGAGCTACGTAGGTATTTTTTGGTGGAGTGGGGTGGAAACACTGCATGCCGAGTACGGTAGTGAAACTGTGACCGCCATTTTGCGTGTTACCGAAGGCAAAAAGAAACGAAGAAAACTTACTCGATATGTCGCAAATAGAGCTTATTTCCGTGAAATAAGCGAAATGCAACCTTCAACAATGTTTCTCAATGCAGAATACGTAAGTACGAATATTGAAGATAAATGAACTAGCAAATTTCAACCGCTTTCTGGAGATAAGAAATTTACGCCTTCCTTCGACCAACGAAAGAAACCTTAGAGAAACTCATATCCGTAAGTAGTTTCTTCTCTAAAAATAAAGAAATGTTTCTCCAATATACGGAACTGTACCATATTTTTTTATTTATTTCAATGATACACGGGTGTGCTAGCTATACGCAAACACAGGAAAGCCAAGCCATGAAAACAAGGTTATATTGTATTAATTTTAGGTAATAACGGATGATCGACCAAGACGCGAAAATGGATATCTGACATACCGTGCCATTGTTCTACTGCCGACCTACGTGGCAGAGTGGTATACTCTGTGCCCTACGACTCAATGGGTCCAGTGTTCGAATCCAAGAATGTTCTGCGTTCTATGAGTGTGTCCCTTAATCAATTTCATCATATGGGTGCCGTGTGAGTATTATTCCGGGCGGGTGGCATTCGGTGGGTTGCTGGTATGGTGGGTGGGAGGATAGTATGCTCTTTGGTAGATGAGAGTATAGGGATCCTTGAAAAGGGTCCCTTAAATAGGACTATCCTATTGCCATAGAACAACTCGAGTGGTGAGGGTTGGGTTGGGGTGGGACGGGTGGGCCCTGATGCGAGTGGTACGGACATGTAAACCGTCATACAAGTTTTTGAACTTCATGTGGAGGGGGGAGCGGGAAGTGGAGGGCGGGGTGGGACATAATAATCACCCTGTGTTGTTGGTGTTACGAACATCAACAGGTGAACAGGGTAATATATTTGGGAGGGTGGGAGGCAGGAAAGGGGTGGGAAAGTTGGGACACCACAGCTGGTGGTGAACGGGTTGTTCAATTCTACAAGGAACTACATGGCAATTTAACATTTGATTAAATTTTAATTTTGATCCTTAGCAGTATCATTGCCGAAGCCTTTCAATGGTGTGAGCGAAAGGATGAACGAAATATTAAGTTATGTATGCTTCGGTGGTTATGTCTGCTTTACAGCTAACTACAGCAAGCTCTTGAAATGCTTGACATTTAAATATTAACAAAGAATATTTGGGTGGGTAGGCGGGTTCAATCAATATCATAATGGTCTAATGAACACCATCGCCCCATTGTGGCGACAATCCTGATTTAACTGCAATGACTAAAGGGAAGATATAGAATGTCTACCTTACAAGTTTTGGTAACATTATAGTATAAGGGAAAAGGATTTCTTCAAATTTACAGGAAAAAGTACTTACGGAAATCATTTTCTGTAGCGTTGTGGAAGTTCGTGAATCTAGTTTTGATCCATTTTAATGCGAAAACATGTCGTTTTCTGCGAAAATCTCTGTCCGACACGCTGTTTCTGCTGCCGCCATTTGTTTTCTGCACGAGAGTACAATGTTCCGTGTGTTAAGATGACGCAATCCCATAGTCAGTGTTTCAGCCTCGCCGTGTTTTGACTAGAACATGACGTGTCGAGTATTTTTAATTTTTTATTTTTTTTAACTATGCTTGCCTAACCTAAATTCACCTAACCTAACCTTACGAAAAATGGTCTTTGGGGCTAATCGAATGGTTTTTTGGGCTAACGTGAATGGTTTTTGGGTCTAACGTCAATGGTTTTTGGGGCTAACGTCAATGTTTTGTGAGGCTAACGTCAATGGTTTGTGACGTATTAGCATAATTTCAAATCCAGGCACGAAAGTAGGTATTTTCCGGTGAACGAGGTTGCAACACTGCATAAATCAACAAAACACTCTGAACCAGTACGCTTTCGCCGGCCATATTGTGTTACAGAATCGAAATAACAAGTAGCCTAACAGTAAGTACTCGTAAATGTAAGAAATAGACATTATCTAGTGTTGCCCACGAGACGAGACTTTGGCCTGTCTCGTCTCGTGGAAATGCTGTCTCGTCTCGAAAATATTCGTTTGTCTCATGACACATGGTCAATCTCGTGTCGTCTCGAATTTTTTAAAGCCTGTCCCGTCTTGTCCCGTGGACAACACTAACATCATCTTAGTTAGAAATGCATTATTTCACCTTAGGAAATGTTCCGCATTCCAAAATAGTACGTTAGCAATGTAAAAAATATGTTTTATAGGTGTTTCCTTTATACTATACTAGTACGCAAGTTTTGTTTACTTGAGGTGTTTTTACGTGCCATCGGATGTTGAATTGACCGAAATCTGGTATTCCAGTGGAGTCCAATAGTGTGACGTTACAGCAGAGACACGCTGGGACTGAGTCTAAACAAATAAACACATGCATTTCTTCCCATCCAATTCAATGCAATTTTCCTTCGGAAGGGGTAGCTTTAATTATTGCGACAGCAGTTATCAAACAAAATTATGATGCGTATCGTACAGTGGGATCCATGAGTATTACCTTGCAAATTGTCCATCAACATGTTCGCGCAATTTATTTGACCCAATAACAGCTTCAAAAATTAAAAGAAAACTCAAAACAAGTTGTTGAGAACTTCTTCACCAGCATACATAAAAATCCATCGCTTAAAAACACATAGGATGTATGCGAAAAATTAATGAAAATAGTCATGGACAATTTGCAGGGCAATACTCATGGATCCCACTGTACATCAATGTAAAGATCATGAAACAGTGTTGCACGGTGTAAAAAATTAGACGCGCCAGTGCAGAGAGAGTAAAAAAGTGCAGCGGAATAGACAGGGCTATTAAAACTTACATTTTACTACAAAGGAATAAAAAAAAAGGCAAACAGGCAGGAATTCGCAACTTATAAGTGTTCAGATTTGCAAAGATCAAAGCCATTATTCCAATTACAACATAATATTTATACTTCTACTTGGCGAATTGTGAATATCAGATATGGTCATTTTCGTTCAACTTCCTTCACCCTCACGACTCGACTCCGCCCTCACCCTCAACCTCACAAGTCTTCGGAAGGTGAGGATGAGGTCTGCCCTCAAGAGGGTGACCACCTCTGGTGCTGCCACCAACAATAGTTTGCACTAGGCCCATTGGAAGATTGTAAAGAGAGTGGCATTCTTGTCTACTTTTGTAACTGTAATTCCAGGTGATATATTTGACCCTCAATGGCAAGGCGGTTAGCACATAGAGGTAGAACAAGACACCAGCTACACAAAATTGCAGCACAGACTTAGTTGTCATAGGAGTTATTTGTTGATTTGAAATACAATGTTTGTATCTGTAAGAAACACTGATTTGTCATAGAAATTATTGTTGTTGTAATCCAATGTTTACATATGTTAATCTGACATAACAATTCCACATTTGTTTGGCTGCTTTTGTACTTAGAAACCATATCATGGAAACAACAACAAATACACAACCTTACAGGGTATTTATAAGCAGCACCCCATAAATAAATCATTCATATGGTCACGGCACTTCGACCCTTCAATGTAGCTCTTCCTTATATTTTTCATGTTTGGAACAATTTTACACCAGTTCTTCATGTTTGGAACAATTTTACACCAGTTCAATGGTACATATTGTTAGTGGATGATCATTCTCTTCACAGAACATTCAAGGTAATAATTTTCTAGTAATTTTCTGAATGTTAGTGGCAATGATTCTACATTAGCTTCCATGGACAATATCCAATGTCCCAGTGTAGAATTCAATTAAATATGTACTCCCCTCCTCACAAATTAGTAGCAGTAGCATAAATGGAGCAAAAATTAGAACAGAAATCTGGGGGGCGCCGATGAGTAGTTGGTTAGAGCAGTGGATTTTTAATAATGTCTGGTCTATAGGTCTGCCGTAGGTTCGATTCCCACCATTGAAAATGAAATTTGTTCACTTGAAGACTAAGGCTTAATTGCGCTCGCGAAAAGTAGTTTTAGGATATTAGTTTAAAGCACCAGACAATGGACAATATCCAATTAACATTGCGTGCTAACACTTTTCTACAATAACTTCATTCTTCCGTTCCGTTCATACGGTTTATGCTACTTTGCATTTTTAAAAATACTACTTGATTGAAAGAAATTGCATATTGTTTTTTTTTTTCCTATTTCTATTTCTCTTGTTAGTGAAGCATATCTAAAGCAGTAATGGATTACAATTTAATTTGCATGGATTTTAATTACATTTCCTTCATCTGTAGAGCACATGACCATGTGCGATACAGGATTCTACTCTTTCCATAGGAATTAGAATTAAGATGGAATACCACAGTTGTTGGTGAACGGGTTGATCAATTCCACAAGGAACTACATGGCAATTTAACATTGGTTTAAATTTTAATTTTGATCTTTAGCAGTATCATTGCTGATGCCTTTCGATGGTGTGGGCGAAAGGATGAGCGAAATATTAAGTTATGTATGCTTCGGTGGTTATGTCTGCTTTACAGTTAACTACAGCAAGCTCTTGAAATGCTTGACATTTAAATATTAACAAAAAATATTTGGGTGGGTATGCGGGTTCAATCAATATCATAATGGTGTAATGAACACCATCGCCCCATTGAGTCGACACTACTGATTTAACTGCATTCTTTGTTAACTGGTGTGATATAAATGGAAGCTAGCAGACCCTATTGACTTGCATGGCGAAATATTAGAAATCCTAAACCTCCCTTGGTAAATTTCTTATTATATCCGGAAAACGGATTTCTTCAAATTTACAGGAGAAAATACTTACCGAATGCAGTTTCTTTATAGTTGTGGAAGTTGAATTTTGCCTGTAAATCATCTATTTTTCGATATAAATGTGTGACCGATGCACGAAAGCTGTTGCATCCATTTCCTTCAAACCGGGTGTTGCCTGTGTGTCAATGACGGTCAGTGTTTCCAAACACGTGTTTTTGTAACTGAAGAAGGTACGTTTCCGCAAATGGTTCGTGGGGCTATGTGTCAATGGTTCGTGGGGCTATGTGAGAATGGTGTGTGGGGCTACGCATTTTTTTCTAAACCAATTTTAAACTATTCTAACCTAAACGTGACCCAACCTAACCTATCCTTACTGGAAATGGTTCGTGAGGCTATGTATGAATGGTTCGTGGGGCTATGCGTCAATGGTTTGTGGAGCTACGTAGGTATTTTTTGGTGGAGTGGGGTGGAAACACTGCATGCCGAGTACGGTTACCGAAGGCAAAAAGAAACGAAGAAAACTTACTCGATATGTCGCAAATAGAGCTTATTTCCGTGAAATAAGCGAAATGCAACCTTCAACAATGTTTCTCAATGCAGAATACGTAAGTACGAATATTGAAGATAAATGAACTAGCAAATTTCAACCGCTTTCTGGAGATAAGAAATTTACGCCTTCCTTCGACCAACGAAAGAAACCTTAGAGAAACTCATATCCGTAAGTAGTTTCTTCTCTAAAAATAAAGAAATGTTTCTCCAATATACGGAACTGTACCATATTTTTTTATTTATTTCAATGATACACGGGTGTGCTAGCTATACGCAAACACAGGAAAGCCAAGCCATGAAAACAAGGTTATATTGTATTAATTTTAGGTAATAACGGATGATCGACCAAGACGCGAAAATGGATATCTGACATACCGTGCCATTGTTCTACTGCCGACCTACGTGGCAGAGTGGTATACTCTGTGCCCTACGACTCAATGGGTCCAGTGTTCGAATCCAAGAATGTTCTGCGTTCTATGAGTGTGTCCCTTAATCAATTTCATCATATGGGTGCCGTGTGAGTATTATTCCGGGCGGGTGGCATTCGGTGGGTTGCTGGTATGGTGGGTGGGAGGATAGTATGCTCTTTGGTAGATGAGAGTATAGGGATCCTTGAAAAGGGTCCCTTAAATAGGACTATCCTATTGCCATAGAACAACTCGAGTGGTGAGGGTTGGGTTGGGGTGGGACGGGTGGGCCCTGATGCGAGTGGTACGGACATGTAAACCGTCATACAAGTTTTTGAACTTCATGTGGAGGGGGGAGCGGGAAGTGGAGGGCGGGGTGGGACATAATAATCACCCTGTGTTGTTGGTGTTACGAACATCAACAGGTGAACAGGGTAATATATTTGGGAGGGTGGGAGGCAGGAAAGGGGTGGGAAAGTTGGGACACCACAGCTGGTGGTGAACGGGTTGTTCAATTCTACAAGGAACTACATGGCAATTTAACATTTGATTAAATTTTAATTTTGATCCTTAGCAGTATCATTGCCGAAGCCTTTCGATGGTGTGAGCGAAAGGATGAACGAAATATTAAGTTATGTATGCTTCGGTGGTTATGTCTGCTTTACAGCTAACTACAGCAAGCTCTTGAAATGCTTGACATTTAAATATTAACAAAGAATATTTGGGTGGGTAGGCGGGTTCAATCAATATCATAATGGTCTAATGAACACCATCGCCCCATTGTGGCGACAATCCTGATTTAACTGCAATGACTAAAGGGAAGATATAGAATGTCTACCTTACAAGTTTTGGTAACATTATAGTATAAGGGAAAAGGATTTCTTCAAATTTACAGGAAAAAGTACTTACGGAAATCATTTTCTGTAGCGTTGTGGAAGTTCGTGAATCTAGTTTTGATCCATTTTAATGCGAAAACATGTCGTTTTCTGCGAAAATCTCTGTCCGACACGCTGTTTCTGCTGCCGCCATTTGTTTTCTGCACGAGAGTACAATGTTCCGTGTGTTAAGATGCCGCAATCCCATAGTCAGTGTTTCAGCCTCGCCGTGTTTTGACTAGAACATGACGTGTCGTGTATTTTTAATTTTTTATTTTTTTTTAACTATGCTTGCCTAACCTAAATTCACCTAACCTAACCTTACGAAAAATGGTCTTTGGGGCTAATCGAATGGTTTTTTGGGCTAACGTGAATGGTTTTTGGGTCTAACGTCAATGGTTTTTGGGGCTAACGTCAATGTTTTGTGAGGCTAACGTCAATGGTTTGTGACGTATTAGCATAATTTCAAATCCAGGCACGAAAGTAGGTATTTTCCGGTGAACGAGGTTGCAACACTGCATAAATCAACAAAACACTCTGAACCAGTACGCTTTCGCCGGCCATATTGTGTTACAGAATCGAAATAACAAGTAGCCTAACAGTAAGTACTCGTAAATGTAAGAAATAGACATTATCTAGTGTTGCCCACAAGACGAGACTTTGGCCTGTCTCGTCTCGTGGAAATGCTGTCTCGTCTCGAAAATATTCGTTTGTCTCATGACACATGGTCAATCTCGTGTCGTCTCGAATTTTTAAAAGCCTGTCCCGTCTTGTCCCGTGGACAACACTAACATCATCTTAGTTAGAAATGCATTATTTCACCTTAGGAAATGTTCCGCATTCCAAAATAGTACGTTAGCAATGTAAAAAATATGTTTTATAGGTGTTTCCTTTATACTATACTAGTACGCAAGTTTTGTTTACTTGAGGTGTTTTTACGTGCCATCGGATGTTGAATTGACCGAAATCTGGTATTCCAGTGGAGTCCAATAGTGTGACGTTACAGCAGAGACACGCTGGGACTGAGTCTAAACAAATAAACACATGCATTTCTTCCCATCCAATTCAATGCAATTTTCCTTCGGAAGGGGTAGCTTTAATTATTGCGACAGCAGTTATGAAACAAAATTATGATGCGTATCGTACATCAATGTAAAGATCATGAAACAGTGTTGCACGGTGTAAAAATTAGACGCGCCAGTGCAGAGAGAGTAAAAAAGTGCAGCGGAATAGACAGGGCTATTAAAACTTACATTTTACTACAAAGGAATAAAAAAAAAAGGCAAACAGGCAGGAATTCGCAACTTATAAGTGTCCAGATTTGCAAAGATCAAAGCCATTATTCCAATTACAACATAACATTTATACTTCTACTTGGCGAATTGTGACTATCAGATATGGTCATTTTCGTTCAACTTCCTTCACCCTCACGACTCGACTCCGCCCTCACCCTCAACCTCACAAGTCTACGGAAGGTGAGGATGAGGTCTGCCCTCAAGAGGGTGACCACCTCTGGTGCTGCCACCAACAATAGTTTGCACTAGGCCCATTGGAAGATTGTAAAGAGAGTGGCATTCTTGTCTACTTTTGTAACTGTAATTCCAGGTGATATATTTGACCCTCAATGGCAAGGCGGTTAGCACATAGAGGTAGAACAAGACACCAGCTACACAAAATTGCAGCACAGACTTAGTTGTCATAGGAGTTATTTGTTGATTTGAAATACAATGTTTGTATCTGTAAGAAACACTGATTTGTCATAGAAATTATTGTTGTTGTAATCCAATGTTTACATATGTTAATCTGACATAATAATTCCACATTTGTTTGGCTGCTTTTGTACTTAGAAACCATATCATGGAAACAACAACAAATACACAACCTTACAGGGTATTTATAAGCAGCACCCCATAAATAAATCATTCATATGGTCACGGCACTTCGACCCTTCAATGTAGCTCTTCCTTATATTTTTCATGTTTGGAACAATTTTACACCAGTTCTTCATGTTTGGAACAATTTTACACCAGTTCAATGGTACATATTGTTAGTGGATGATCATTCTCTTCACAGAACATTCAAGGTAATAATTTTCTAGTAATTTTCTGAATGTTAGTGGCAATGATTCTACATTAGCTTCCATGGACAATATCCAATGTCCCAGTGTAGAATTCAATTAAATATGTACTCCCCTCCTCACAAATTAGTAGCAGTAGCATAAATGGAGCAAAAATTAGAACAGAAATCTGGGGGGCGCCGATGAGTAGTTGGTTAGAGCAGTGGATTTTTAATAATGTCTGGTCTATAGGTCTGCCGTAGGTTCGATTCCCACCATTGAAAATGAAATTTGTTCACTTGAAGACTAAGGGTTAATTGCGCTCGCGAAAAGTAGTTTTAGGATATTAGTTTAAAGCACCAGACAATGGACAATATCCAATTAACATTGCGTGCTAACAATTTTCTACAATAACTTCATTCTTCCGTTCCGTTCATACGGTTTATGCTACTTTGCATTTTTAAAAATACTACTTGATTGAAAGAAATTGCATATTGTTTTTTTTTTCCTATTTCTATTTCTCTTGTTAGTGAAGCATATCTAAAGCAGTAATGGATTACAATTTAATTTGCATGGATTTTAATTACATTTCCTTCATCTGTAGAGCACATGACCATGTGCGATACAGGATTCTACTCTTTCCATAGGAATTAGAATTAAGATGGGATACCACAGTTGTTGGTGAACGGGTTGTTCAATTCCACAAGGAACTACATGGCAATTTAACATTGGTTTAAATTTTAATTTTGATCTTTAGCAGTATCATTGCTGATGCCTTTCGATGGTGTGGGCGAAAGGATGAGCGAAATATTAAGTTATGTATGCTTCGGTGGTTATGTCTGCTTTACAGTTAACTACAGCAAGCTCTTGAAATGCTTGACATTTAAATATTAACAAAAAATATTTGGGTGGGTATGCGGGTTCAATCAATATCATAATGGTGTAATGAATACCATCGCCCCATTGAGTCGACACTACTGATTTAACTGCATTCTTTGTTAATTGGTGTGATATAAATGGAAGCTAGCAGACCCTATTGACTTGCATGGCGAAATATTAGAAATCCTAAACCTCCCTTGGTAAATTTCTTATTATATCCGGAAAACGGATTTCTTCAAATTTACAGGAGAAAATACTTACCGAATGCAGTTTCTTTATAGTTGTGGAAGTTGAATTTTGCCTGTAAATCATCTATTTTTCGATATAAATGTGTGACCGATGCACGAAAGCTGTTGCATCCATTTCCTTCAAACCGGATGTTGCCTGTGTGTCAATGACGGTCAGTGTTTCCAAACACGTGTTTTTGTAACTGAAGAAGGTACGTTTCCGCAAATGGTTCGTGGGGCTATGTGTCAATGGTTCGTGGGGCTATGTGAGAATGGTGTGTGGGGCTACGCATTTTTTTCTAAACCAATTTTAAACTATTCTAACCTAAACGTGACCCAACCTAACCTATCCTTACTGGAAATGGTTCGTGAGGCTATGTATGAATGGTTCGTGGGGCTATGCGTCAATGGTTTGTGGAGCTACGTAGGTATTTTTTGGTGGAGTGGGGTGGAAACACTGCATGCCGAGTACGGTAGTGAAACTGTGACCGCCATTTTGCGTGTTACCGAAGGCAAAAAGAAACGAAGAAAACTTACTCGATATGTCGCAAATAGAGCTTATTTCCGTGAAATAAGCGAAATGCAACCTTCAACAATGTTTCTCAATGCAGAATACGTAAGTACGAATATTGAAGATAAATGAACTAGCAAATTTCAACCGCTTTCTGGAGATAAGAAATTTACGCCTTCCTTCGACCAACGAAAGAAACCTTAGAGAAACTCATATCCGTAAGTAGTTTCTTCTCTAAAAATAAAGAAATGTTTCTCCAATATACGGAACTGTACCATATTTTTTTATTTATTTCAATGATACACGGGTGTGCTAGCTATACGCAAACCCAGGAAAGCCAAGCCATGAAAACAAGGTTATATTGTATTAATTTTAGGTAATAACGGATGATCGACCAAGACGCGAAAATGGATATCTGACATACCGTGCCATTGTTCTACTGCCGACCTACGTGGCAGAGTGGTATACTCTGTGCCCTACGACTCAATGGGTCCAGTGTTCGAATCCAAGAATGTTCTGCGTTCTATGAGTGTGTCCCTTAATCAATTTCATCATATGGGTGCCGTGTGAGTATTATTCCGGGCGGGTGGCATTCGGTGGGTTGCTGGTATGGTGGGTGGGAGGATAGTATGCTCTTTGGTAGATGAGAGTATAGGGATCCTTGAAAAGGGTCCCTTAAATAGGACTATCCTATTGCCATAGAACAACTCGAGTGGTGAGGGTTGGGTTGGGGTGGGACGGGTGGGCCCTGATGCGAGTGGTACGGACATGTAAACCGTCATACAAGTTTTTGAACTTCATGTGGAGGGGGGAGCGGGAAGTGGAGGGCGGGGTGGGACATAATAATCACCCTGTGTTGTTGGTGTTACGAACATCAACAGGTGAACAGGGTAATATATTTGGGAGGGTGGGAGGCAGGAAAGGGGTGGGAAAGTTGGGACACCACAGCTGGTGGTGAACGGGTTGTTCAATTCTACAAGGAACTACATGGCAATTTAACATTTGATTAAATTTTAATTTTGATCCTTAGCAGTATCATTGCCGAAGCCTTTCGATGGTGTGAGCGAAAGGATGAACGAAATATTAAGTTATGTATGCTTCGGTGCTTCGGTGGTTATGTCTGCTTTACAGCTAACTACAGCAAGCTCTTGAAATGCTTGACATTTAAATATTAACAAAGAATATTTGGGTGGGTAGGCGGGTTCAATCAATATCATAATGGTCTAATGAACACCATCGCCCCATTGTGGCGACAATCCTGATTTAACTGCAATGACTAAAGGGAAGATATAGAATGTCTACCTTACAAGTTTTGGTAACATTATAGTATAAGGGAAAAGAATTTCTTCAAATTTACAGGAAAAAGTACTTACGGAAATCATTTTCTGTAGCGTTGTGGAAGTTCGTGAATCTAGTTTTGATCCATTTTAATGCGAAAACATGTCGTTTTCTGCGAAAATCTCTGTCCGACACGCTGTTTCTGCTGCCGCCATTTGTTTTCTGCACGAGAGTACAATGTTCCGTGTGTTAAGATGACGCAATCCCATAGTCAGTGTTTCAGCCTCGCCGTGTTTTGACTAGAACATGACGTGTCGAGTATTTTTAATTTTTTATTTTTTTTAACTATGCTTGCCTAACCTAAATTCACCTAACCTAACCTTACGAAAAATGGTCTTTGGGGCTAATCGAATGGTTTTTTGGGCTAACGTGAATGGTTTTTGGGTCTAACGTCAATGGTTTTTGGGTCTAACGTCAATGGTTTTTGGGGCTAACGTCAATGTTTTGTGAGGCTAACGTCAATGGTTTGTGACGTATTAGCATAATTTCAAATCCAGGCACGAAAGTAGGTATTTTCCGGTGAACGAGGTTGCAACACTGCATAAATCAACAAAACACTCTGAACCAGTACGCTTTCGCCGGCCATATTGTGTTACAGAATCGAAATAACAAGTAGCCTAACAGTAAGTACTCGTAAATGTAAGAAATAGACATTATCTAGTGTTGCCCACGAGACGAGACTTTGGCCTGTCTCGTCTCGTGGAAATGCTGTCTCGTCTCGAAAATATTCGTTTGTCTCATGACACATGGTCAATCTCGTGTCGTCTCGAATTTTTAAAAGCCTGTCCCGTCTTGTCCCGTGGACAACACTAACATCATCTTAGTTAGAAATGCATTATTTCACCTTAGGAAATGTTCCGCATTCCAAAATAGTACGTTAGCAATGTAAAAAATATGTTTTATAGGTGTTTCCTTTATACTATACTAGTACGCAAGTTTTGTTTACTTGAGGTGTTTTTACGTGCCATCGGATGTTGAATTGACCGAAATCTGGTATTCCAGTGGAGTCCAATAGTGTGACGTTACAGCAGAGACACGCTGGGACTGAGTCTAAACAAATAAACACATGCATTTCTTCACATCCAATTCAATGCAATTTTCCTTCGGAAGGGGTAGCTTTAATTATTGCGACAGCAGTTATCAAACAAAATTATGATGCGTATCGTACAGTGGGATCCATGAGTATTACCTTGCAAATTGTCCATCAACATGCTCGCGCAATTTATTTGACCCAATAACAGCTTCAAAAATTAAAAGAAAACTCAAAACAAGTTGTTGAGAACTTCTTCACCAGCATACATAAAAATCCATCGCTTAAAAACACATAGGATGTATGCGAAAAATTAATGAAAATAGTCATGGACAATTTGCAGGGCAATACTCATGGATCCCACTGTACATCAATGTAAAGATCATGAAACAGTGTTGCACGGTGTAAAAAATTAGACGCGCCAGTGCAGAGAGAGTAAAAAAGTGCAGCGGAATAGACAGGGCTATTAAAACTTACATTTTACTACAAAGGAATAAAAAAAAAAAGGCAAACAGGCAGGAATTCGCAACTTATAAGTGTTCAGATTTGCAAAGATCAAAGCCATTATTCCAATTACAACATAACATTTATACTTCTACTTGGCGAATTGTGAATATCAGATATGGTCATTTTCGTTCAACTTCCTTCACCCTCACGACTCGACTCCGCCCTCACCCTCAACCTCACAAGTCTTCGGAAGGTGAGGATGAGGTCTGCCCTCAAGAGGGTGACCACCTCTGGTGCTGCCACCAACAATAGTTTGCACTAGGCCCATTGGAAGATTGTAAAGAGAGTGGCATTCTTGTCTACTTTTGTAACTGTAATTCCAGGTGATATATTTGACCCTCAATGGCAAGGCGGTTAGCACATAGAGGTAGAACAAGACACCAGCTACACAAAATTGCAGCACAGACTTAGTTGTCATAGGAGTTATTTGTTGATTTGAAATACAATGTTTGTATCTGTAAGAAACACTGATTTGTCATAGAAATTATTGTTGTTGTAATCCAATGTTTACATATGTTAATCTGACATAACAATTCCACATTTGTTTGGCAGCTTTTGTACTTAGAAACCATATCATGGAAACAACAACAAATACACAACCTTACAGGGTATTTATAAGCAGCACCCCATAAATAAATCATTCATATGGTCACGGCACTTCGACCCTTCAATGTAGCTCTTCCTTATATTTATCATGTTTGGAACAATTTTACACCAGTTCTTCATGTTTGGAACAATTTTACACCAGTTCAATGGTACATATTGTTAGTGGATGATCATTCTCTTCACAGAACATTCAAGGTAATAATTTTCTAGTAATTTTCTGAATGTTAGTGGCAATGATTCTACATTAGCTTACATGGACAATATCCAATGTCCCAGTGTAGAATTCAATTAAATATGTACTCCCCTCCTCACAAATTAGTAGCAGTAGCATAAATGGAGCAAAAATTAGAACAGAAATCTGGGGGGCGCCGATGAGTAGTTGGTTAGAGCAGTGGATTTTTAATAATGTCTGGTCTATAGGTCTGCCGTAGGTTCGATTCCCACCATTGAAAATGAAATTTGTTCACTTGAAGACTAAGGGTTAATTGCGCTCGCGAAAAGTAGTTTTAGGATATTAGTTTAAAGCACCAGACAATGGACAATATCCAATTAACATTGCGTGCTAACAATTTTCTACAATAACTTCATTCTTCCGTTCCGTTCATACGGTTTATGCTACTTTGCATTTTTAAAAATACTACTTGATTGAAAGAAATTGCATATTGTTTTTTTTTTCCTATTTCTATTTCTCTTGTTAGTGAAGCATATCTAAAGCAGTAATGGATTACAATTTAATTTGCATGGATTTTAATTACATTTCCTTCATCTGTAGAGCACATGACCATGTGCGATACAGGATTCTACTCTTTCCATAGGAATTAGAATTAAGATGGGATACCACAGTTGTTGGTGAACGGGTTGTTCAATTCCACAAGGAACTACATGGCAATTTAACATTGGTTTAAATTTTAATTTTGATCTTTAGCAGTATCATTGCTGATGCCTTTCGATGGTGTGGGCGAAAGGATGAGCGAAATATTAAGTTATTTTTGCTTCGGTGGTTATGTCTGCTTTACAGTTAACTACAGCAAGCTCTTGAAATGCTTGACATTTAAATATTAACAAAAAATATTTGGGTGGGTATGCGGGTTCAATCAATATCATAATGGTGTAATGAACACCATCGCCCCATTGAGTCGACACTACTGATTTAACTGCATTCTTTGTTAACTGGTGTGATATAAATGGAAGCTAGCAGACCCTATTGACTTGCATGGCGAAATATTAGAAATCCTAAACCTCCCTTGGTAAATTTCTTATTATATCCGGAAAACGGATTTCTTCAAATTTACAGGAGAAAATACTTACCGAATGCAGTTTCTTTATAGTTGTGGAAGTTGAATTTTGCCTGTAAATCATCTATTTTTCGATATAAATGTGTGACCGATGCACGAAAGCTGTTGCATCCATTTCCTTCAAACCGGATGTTGCCTGTGTGTCAATGACGGTCAGTGTTTCCAAACACGTGTTTTTGTAACTGAAGAAGGTACGTTTCCGCAAATGGTTCGTGGGGCTATGTGTCAATGGTTCGTGGGGCTATGTGAGAATGGTGTGTGGGGCTACGCATTTTTTTCTAAACCAATTTTAAACTATTCTAACCTAAACGTGACCCAACCTAACCTATCCTTACTGGAAATGGTTCGTGAGGCTATGTATGAATGGTTCGTGGGGCTATGCGTCAATGGTTTGTGGAGCTACGTAGGTATTTTTTGGTGGAGTGGGGTGGAAACACTGCATGCCGAGTACGGTTACCGAAGGCAAAAAGAAACGAAGAAAACTTACTCGATATGTCGCAAATAGAGCTTATTTCCGTGAAATAAGCGAAATGCAACCTTCAACAATGTTTCTCAATGCAGAATACGTAAGTACGAATATTGAAGATAAATGAACTAGCAAATTTCAACCGCTTTCTGGAGATAAGAAATTTACGCCTTCCTTCGACCAACGAAAGAAACCTTAGAGAAACTCATATCCGTAAGTAGTTTCTTCTCTAAAAATAAAGAAATGTTTCTCCAATATACGGAACTGTACCATATTTTTTTATTTATTTCAATGATACACGGGTGTGCTAGCTATACGCAAACACAGGAAAGCCAAGCCATGAAAACAAGGTTATATTGTATTAATTTTAGGTAATAACGGATGATCGACCAAGACGCGAAAATGGATATCTGACATACCGTGCCATTGTTCTACTGCCGACCTACGTGGCAGAGTGGTATACTCTGTGCCCTACGACTCAATGGGTCCAGTGTTCGAATCCAAGAATGTTCTGCGTTCTATGAGTGTGTCCCTTAATCAATTTCATCATATGGATGCCGTGTGAGTATTATTCCGGGCGGGTGGCATTCGGTGGGTTGCTGGTATGGTGGGTGGGAGGATAGTATGCTCTTTGGTAGATGAGAGTATAGGGATCCTTGAAAAGGGTCCCTTAAATAGGACTATCCTATTGCCATAGAACAACTCGAGTGGTGAGGGTTGGGTTGGGGTGGGACGGGTGGGCCCTGATGCGAGTGGTACGGACATGTAAACCGTCATACAAGTTTTTGAACTTCATGTGGAGGGGGGAGCGGGAAGTGGAGGGCGGGGTGGGACATAATAATCACCCTGTGTTGTTGGTGTTACGAGCATCAACAGGTGAACAGGGTAATATATTTGGGAGGGTGGGAGGCAGGAAAGGGGTGGGAAAGTTGGGACACCACAGCTGGTGGTGAACGGGTTGTTCAATTCTACAAGGAACTACATGGCAATTTAACATTTGATTAAATTTTAATTTTGATCCTTAGCAGTATCATTGCCGAAGCCTTTCGATGGTGTGAGCGAAAGGATGAACGAAATATTAAGTTATGTATGCTTCGGTGCTTCGGTGGTTATGTCTGCTTTACAGCTAACTACAGCAAGCTCTTGAAATGCTTGTCATTTAAATATTAACAAAGAATATTTGGGTGGGTAGGCGGGTTCAATCAATATCATAATGGTCTAATGAACACCATCGCCCCATTGTGGCGACAATCCTGATTTAACTGCAATGACTAAAGGGAAGATATAGAATGTCTACCTTACAAGTTTTGGTAACATTATAGTATAAGGGAAAAGAATTTCTTCAAATTTACAGGAAAAAGTACTTACGGAAATCATTTTCTGTAGCGTTGTGGAAGTTCGTGAATCTAGTTTTGATCCATTTTAATGCGAAAACATGTCGTTTTCTGCGAAAATCTCTGTCCGACACGCTGTTTCTGCTGCCGCCATTTGTTTTCTGCACGAGAGTACAATGTTCCGTGTGTTAAGATGACGCAATCCCATAGTCAGTGTTTCAGCCTCGCCGTGTTTTGACTAGAACATGACGTGTCGAGTATTTTTAATTTTTTATTTTTTTTAACTATGCTTGCCTAACCTAAATTCACCTAACCTAACCTTACGAAAAATGGTCTTTGGGGCTAATCGAATGGTTTTTTGGGCTAACGTGAATGGTTTTTGGGTCTAACGTCAATGGTTTTTGGGGCTAACGTCAATGTTTTGTGAGGCTAACGTCAATGGTTTGCGACGTATTAGCATAATTTCAAATCCAGGCACGAAAGTAGGTATTTTCCGGTGAACGAGGTTGCAATACTGCATAAATCAACAAAACACTCTGACAACGCGCCCTGAACCAGTACGCTTTCACCGGCCATATTGTGTTACAGAATCGAAATAACAAGTAGCCTAACAGTAAGTACTCGTAAATGTAAGAAATATACATTATCTAGTGTTGCCCACGAGACGAGACTTTGGCCTGTCTCGTCTCGTGGAAGTCTCGTGGAAATGCTGTCTCGTCTCGAATTTTTAAAAGCCTGTCCCGTCTTGTCCCGTGGACAACACTAACATCATCTTAGTTAGAAATGCATTATTTCACCTTAGGAAATGTTCCGCATTCCAAAATAGTACGTTAGCAATGTAAAAAATATGTTTTATAGGTGTTTCCTTTATACTATACTAGTACGCAAGTTTTGTTTACTTGAGGTGTTTTTACGTGCCATCGGATGTTGAATTGACCGAAATCTGGTATTCCAGTGGAGTCCAATAGTGTGACGTTACAGCAGAGACACGCTGGGACTGAGTCTAAACAAATAAACACATGCATTTCTTCCCATCCAATTCAATGCAATTTTCCTTCGGAAGGGGTAGCTTTAATTATTGCGACAGCAGTTATGAAACAAAATTATGATGCGTATCGTACATCAATGTAAAGATCATGAAACAGTGTTGCACGGTGTAAAAAATTAGACGCCCCAGTGCAGAGAGAGTAAAAAAGTGCAGCGGAATAGACAGGGCTATTAAAACTTACATTTTACTACAAAGGAATAAAAAAAAAGGCAAACAGGCAGGAATTCGCAACTTATAAGTGTTCAGATTTGCAAAGATCAAAGCCATTATTCCAATTACAACATAACATTTATACTTCTACTTGGCGAATTGTGACTATCAGATATGGTCATTTTCGTTCAACTTCCTTCACCCTCACGACTCGACTCCGCCCTCACCCTCAACCTCACAAGTCTTCGGAAGGTGAGGATGAGGTCTGCCCTCAAGAGGGTGACCACCTCTGGTGCTGCCACCAACAATAGTTTGCACTAGGCCCATTGGAAGATTGTAAAGAGAGTGGCATTCTTGTCTACTTTTGTAACTGTAATTCCAGGTGATATATTTGACCCTCAATGGCAAGGCGGTTAGCACATAGAGGTAGAACAAGACACCAGCTACACAAAATTGCAGCACAGACTTAGTTGTCATAGGAGTTATTTGTTGATTTGAAATACAATGTTTGTATCTGTAAGAAACACTGATTTGTCATAGAAATTATTGTTGTTGTAATCCAATGTTTACATATGTTAATCTGACATAACAATTCCACATTTGTTTGGCTGCTTTTGTACTTAGAAACCATATCATGGAAACAACAACAAATACACAACCTTACAGGGTATTTATAAGCAGCACCCCATAAATAAATCATTCATATGGTCACGGCACTTCGACCCTTCAATGTAGCTCTTCCTTATATTTTTCATGTTTGGAACAATTTTACACCAGTTCTTCATGTTTGGAACAATTTTACACCAGTTCAATGGTACATATTGTTAGTGGATGATCATTCTCTTCACAGAACATTCAAGGTAATAATTTTCTAGTAATTTTCTGAATGTTCGTGGCAATGATTCTACATTAGCTTACATGGACAATATCCAATGTCCCAGTGTAGAATTCAATTAAATATGTACTCCCCTCCTCACAAATTAGTAGCAGTAGCATAAATGGAGCAAAAATTAGAACAGAAATCTGGGGGGCGCCGATGAGTAGTTGGTTAGAGCAGTGGATTTTTAATAATGTCTGGTCTATAGGTCTGCCGTAGGTTCGATTCCCACCATTGAAAATGAAATTTGTTCACTTGAAGACTAAGGGTTAATTGCGCTCGCGAAAAGAAGTTTTAGGATATTAGTTTAACCCTTTCATGCATAGCAACCTCATATGAGGCTGTATTTTAAATAATTTATTAAAAATATGTCCGTTAGTGTATTTTTGTAACTATTGCATCCATAGATGCATATAAGCCTCAAGTGAGGTTTTTTAAACCTTTCATGGTTCGTCGCTAGATGGCTGGTGCTGCTTCTTTCTAGTGTTCTCCAAGGTCAAGCTGGTGAGTCTTTGTTTATGCGTAGGCGTCATGTGTTGCAGTTGCTGGAGCTGGTTGTAGGTGATATAAGGACGATCAAAAGGTAAGAAAATTATTTTATGGGTGGAATTAATCCTAGATTAGCATTCAATTCTTATTTTTTCCCCATATTCAAGAAAAAGTACTTTTTATTGTAATAAATGTTGTAACCTCATATGAGGTTTCCATGCATCTGGGGTTTTTCTGAGCATAGGAAGGAATTTTCCGAAGTGTGTTTTGCACGTGCTGTGAAATTTATTTTGGCGTGACAATAACATCTTTGAAAATGAAATGACCTTCGTGTGCTCAGTTGTAAATTGAATTACTTTAGATTTCCCGTTATGTTATGGTAGCCTCATGGTTGGATGTAGGGGGGGGGGGTCATTACCCCCTTCCACAAATTGGAGAAAATACGAAGTAATAGAGTGAATTTTTGTATTTCGTAGCAACAGCACAACTTGAAAGGCGAAATAGGGATGTGGTATGAATATGATTGCATAGTAAAGAGCTTATCATTGTATATAATGTTTTTACACAACTTAGCACCTAAATATATAAATAAAAAACGTATTTGTTTAGAACAGGTTATAAAACATAGTTACAATATTTTTCTCTTGATACTTTTTTGCATTTTTCATGACAATCTATAGAATGATATAAATTTGTTTTCAGTATTTCCTTGTTTTTAGATAATTGCAGTATTAATTTGCTTTTTCTTTGTATTTTTCAGTTTTCAAAATGCCAAAAAAGCTGATAACTTCGAAGGACATCCAAATGCTACTCGACTATCCTTCAGGATCTGAAGATGTGTTCGAAACTGATGACAGTGACCTTGACAAGACCTTTCATCCTGAATCTGAAGTATCAAGTAGCGATGAAAGCAACTCCAATGCATTATTACAAATGATCAACAATTCCCCGTCAAATGATGAGAGAGAAGCTAGCAATGGGAAAAATGTCTAAAAAGAAGCCTCCAAAATGTGATACAGTATGGTATAGTATGAAGGAGAATTCTCATGCAAGCATCCTTCCCACATTTACCGCACCAGTAACAACTAGTGTTCAGGGTGATACTCCATTTGATTACTTTACTGCTTTAGTTCCAGATGAATTGTTACGTGACATTGTGTATCAGAGCAATTTATATGCCACACAGAAAGGAAAACAAAATTTCAATCTAACTTTGAGTGAACTGAAACAATTTATTGGCATAAATTTTGTTATGACTTATATCAAATACGCCAGAATTAGACAGCACTGGTCTTCAGACTCAGGACTTCGTTTATCTATGGTAGCTGATCACATGTCAATCAACAGATTCGAAGAAATAGTGATTTCTGCATTTTTCGGATAATAATGAAGTATGCGGAGACAATACTGATCGTCTTACAAAAATCAAACCTGTAATTGACAAATTACACGAAACTTTCCACAAAGCTCGGACTCCAGAAGAATCTCATTCCGTAGATGAGATGATGATTCCATTCAAGGGACGGTCATCATTGAAGCAATATATATAAAATCAAAACCTCGAAAGTGGGGATTCAAAGTGTGGGCAAGAGCAAGAGGTTCCGGATATGTATATTGCTTTGAAGTCTATCCAGGTTCTGTTGCAGGAAGAGAAAATTCTAGTGAATTTGACGTTACAGGGGACGTCGTTCTTCGTCTGTCATGACATAATAGGGAGAAATCACAAGGTATATTTTGACAATCTCTTTACGTCGGTGCCATTAGTCTTGGAGTTAGAAAAGCAAGGCATATATGTGATTGGTACATGCAGGTCAAACAGACTTCAAGGAGCTGAAGCTAAATTTTGTCAGACAAGGAAAAGAACAAAATGAGCAGGGGATCAATGTGTGTAGCTACATCTAGAGAAACCATAACAGTAACCAAGTGGAATGACAAATATGGTTCGTGTTGTTTCTTCATTTGCTGGCATAGAGCCACAAGATTCTGCCAAACGTGGGAACAAAGCAACAAATAGTAACATTGAAATACCAAGACCTTTTGCAATGCAGACATATAATAAGCATATGGGAGGAGTAGACCTTATGGACTTCCTTGTTGCATTATATCCTCACACATTGAAGAATAAAAGATTGTACATGCGCATTTTTCATCACATGCTAAATGTGGCTGTCGTCAATGCTTGGTTGTTATGGAAATTTGATCAACATAGAAATATGGATCTCTTGGAATTCAAAAGCTTCATTGCATCATCACTTATTTATGTTGGGGATGCAGACAACATGCACAGAAAAGGAGGCAGGCCCAGTACACCACAGGAAACAACAAAGAAGAGAAACACTCAGCATGTTACAGAAGCACTAGGATATGATGGAGAAGACAGAAGGAAAGTTTGCACTTGCTTGCAATTATAATGTGTGCAAGAGAAAAAAAAATATATCTTTGTGGACGTTGTAATATTCATTTGTGTCCTGAATGCTTTGGGAATTATCATACAAAGTGAAGAGTAAAGCTTTGATGTTCAACCCATTTTGCATGGAAACCTCATATGAGGTGGCAATACATTTTAACTGTATTCTGTATTCAATATGTGAAAAAAATATATTTAACACTTTGAATAGTCATTTGTATACACACTCTATCACATATATTTTTTCCATATATAAATTCAAGTTTCAAGTAAATTCATGCATGAAAGGGCAGACAATGGACAATATCCAATTAACATTGCGTGCTAACAATTTTCTACAATAACTTCATTCTTCCGTTCCGTTCATACGGTTTATGCTACTTTGCATTTTTAAAAATACTACTTGATTGAAAGAAATTGCATATTGTTTTTTTTTCCTATTTCTATTTCTCTTGTTAGTGAAGCATATCTAAAGCAGTAATGGATTACAATTTAATTTGCATGGATTTTAATTACATTTCCTTCATCTGTAGAGCACATGACCATGTGCGATACAGGATTCTACTCTTTCCATAGGAATTAGAATTAAGATGGGATACCACAGTTGTTGGTGAACGGGTTGTTCAATTCCACAAGGAACTACATGGCAATTTAACATTGGTTTAAATTTTAATTTTGATCTTTAGCAGTATCATTGCTGATGCCTTTCGATGGTGTGGGCGAAAGGATGAGCGAAATATTAAGTTATGTATGCTTCGGTGGTTATGTCTGCTTTACAGTTAACTACAGCAAGCTCTTGAAATGCTTGACATTTAAATATTAACAAAAAATATTTGGGTGGGTATGCGGGTTCAATCAATATCATAATGGTGTAATGAACACCATCGCCCCATTGAGTCGACACTACTGATTTAACTGCATTCTTTGTTAACTGGTGTGATATAAATGGAAGCTAGCAGACCAATTGACTTGCATGGCGAAATATTAGAAATCCTAAACCTCCCTTGGTAAATTTCTTATTATATCCGGAAAACGGATTTCTTCAAATTTACAGGAGAAAATACTTACCGAATGCAGTTTCTTTATAGTTGTGGAAGTTGAATTTTGCCTGTAAATCATCTATTTTTCGATATAAATGTGTGACCGATGCACGAAAGCTGTTGCATCCATTTCCTTCAAACCGGATGTTGCCTGTGTGTCAATGACGGTCAGTGTTTCCAAACACGTGTTTTTGTAACTGAAGAAGGTACGTTTCCGCAAATGGTTCGTGGGGCTATGTGTCAATGGTTCGTGGGGCTATGTGAGAATGGTGTGTGGGGCTACGCATTTTTTTCTAAACCAATTTTAAACTATTCTAACCTAAACGTGACCCAACCAAACCTATCCTTACTGGAAATGGTTCGTGAGGCTATGTATGAATGGTTCGTGGGGCTATGCGTCAATGGTTTGTGGAGCTACGTAGGTATTTTTTGGTGGAGTGGGGTGGAAACACTGCATGCCGAGTACGGTTACCGAAGGCAAGAAGAAACGAAGAAAACTTACTCGATATGTCGCAAATAGAGCTTATTTCCGTGAAATAAGCGAAATGCAACCTTCAACAATGTTTCTCAATGCAGAATACGTAAGTACGAATATTGAAGATAAATGAACTAGCAAATTTCAACCGCTTTCTGGAGATAAGAAATTTACGCCTTCCTTCGACCAACGAAAGAAACCTTAGAGAAACTCATATCCGTAAGTAGTTTCTTCTCTAAAAATAAAGAAATGTTTCTCCAATATACGGAACTGTACCATATTTTTTTATTTATTTCAATGATACACGGGTGTGCTAGCTATACGCAAACACAGGAAAGCCAAGCCATGAAAACAAGGTTATATTGTATTAATTTTAGGTAATAACGGATGATCGACCAAGACGCGAAAATGGATATCTGACATACCGTGCCATTGTTCTACTGCCGACCTACGTGGCAGAGTGGTATACTCTGTGCCCTACGACTCAATGGGTCCAGTGTTCGAATCCAAGAATGTTCTGCGTTCTATGAGTGTGTCCCTTAATCAATTTCATCATATGGGTGCCGTGTGAGTATTATTCCGGGCGGGTGGCATTCGGTGGGTTGCTGGTATGGTGGGTGGGAGGATAGTATGCTCTTTGGTAGATGAGAGTATAGGGATCCTTGAAAAGGGTCCCTTAAATAGGACTATCCTATTGCCATAGAACAACTCGAGTGGTGAGGGTTGGGTTGGGGTGGGACGGGTGGGCCCTGATGCGAGTGGTACGGACATGTAAACCGTCATACAAGTTTTTGAACTTCATGTGGAGGGGGGAGCGGGAAGTGGAGGGCGGGGTGGGACATAATAATCACCCTGTGTTGTTGGTGTTACGAACATCAACAGGTGAACAGGGTAATATATTTGGGAGGGTGGGAGGCAGGAAAGGGGTGGGAAAGTTGGGACACCACAGCTGGTGGTGAACGGGTTGTTCAATTCTACAAGGAACTACATGGCAATTTAACATTTGATTAAATTTTAATTTTGATCCTTAGCAGTATCATTGCCGAAGCCTTTCGATGGTGTGAGCGAAAGGATGAACGAAATATTAAGTTATGTATGCTTCGGTGGTTATGTCTGCTTTACAGCTAACTACAGCAAGCTCTTGAAATGCTTGACATTTAAATAATAACAAAGAATATTTGGGTGGGTAGGCGGGTTCAATCAATATCATAATGGTCTAATGAACACCATCGCCCCATTGTGGCGACAATCCTGATTTAACTGCAATGACTAAAGGGAAGATATAGAATGTCTACCTTACAAGTTTTGGTAACATTATAGTATAAGGGAAAAGGATTTCTTCAAATTTACAGGAAAAAGTACTTACGGAAATCATTTTCTGTAGCGTTGTGGAAGTTCGTGAATCTAGTTTTGATCCATTTTAATGCGAAAACATGTCGTTTTCTGCGAAAATCTCTGTCCGACACGCTGTTTCTGCTGCCGCCATTTGTTTTCTGCACGAGAGTACAATGTTCCGTGTGTTAAGATGACGCAATCCCATAGTCAGTGTTTCAGCCTCGCCGTGTTTTGACTAGAACATGACGTGTCGAGTATTTTTAATTTTTTATTTTTTTTTAACTATGCTTGCCTAACCTAAATTCACCTAACCTAACCTTACGAAAAATGGTCTTTGGGGCTAATCGAATGGTTTTTTGGGCTAACGTGAATGGTTTTTGGGTCTAACGTCAATGGTTTTTGGGGCTAACGTCAATGTTTTGTGAGGCTAACGTCAATGGTTTGTGACGTATTAGCATAATTTCAAATCCAGGCACGAAAGTAGGTATTTTCCGGTGAACGAGGTTGCAACACTGCATAAATCAACAAAACACTCTGAACCAGTACGCTTTCGCCGGACATATTGTGTTACAGAATCGAAATAACAAGTAGCCTAACAGTAAGTACTCGTAAATGTAAGAAATAGACATTATCTAGTGTTGCCCACGAGACGAGACTTTGGCCTGTCTCGTCTCGTGGAAATGCTGTCTCGTCTCGAAAATATTCGTTTGTCTCATGACACATGGTCAATCTCGTGTCGTCTCGAATTTTTAAAAGCCTGTCCCGTCTTGTCCCGTGGACAACACTAACATCATCTTAGTTAGAAATGCATTATTTCACCTTAGGAAATGTTCCGCATTCCAAAATAGTACGTTAGCAATGTAAAAAATATGTTTTATAGGTGTTTCCTTTATACTATACTAGTACGCAAGTTTTGTTTACTTGAGGTGTTTTTACGTGCCATCGGATGTTGAATTGACCGAAATCTGGTATTCCAGTGGAGTCCAATAGTGTGACGTTACAGCAGAGACACGCTGGGACTGAGTCTAAACAAATAAACACATGCATTTCTTCCCATCCAATTCAATGCAATTTTCCTTCGGAAGGGGTAGCTTTAATTATTGCGACAGCAGTTATGAAACAAAATTATGATGCGTATCGTACATCAATGTAAAGATCATGAAACAGTGTTGCACGGTGTAAAAATTAGACGCGCCAGTGCAGAGAGAGTAAAAAAGTGCAGCGGAATAGACAGGGCTATTAAAACTTACATTTTACGGTAACACTTTACTATACCTGAGACAGATTTCTTCAAATTTACAGGAGAAAGTACTTACGCAAATCATTTTCTGTAGCGTTGTTGATGTTCGGGAATGTAATTTTTGATTCATTTTAATTCGTATGCATGTGGTTTTGTACGAAAATCTATTTCCGACGCGCTATTGCTGCTGCCGCCATTTGCTTCCTGCATGAGAGCACAATACGCTCTCGTATTGTCCGTATATGCTAAATTGAACGAAAGGAGTGCTAATGGAACCAAACCTAACAGGCCTAACTTAACCTAGTAGGCATACCTCGTCCCCGTGATGGTTTGTGGGGCTATCGTGAATTTTTGGGCTAACGTCAATGTTTTTTCTGGCTCAAGGAACGATCAACGGTAAGCTATCGCCATGTTGTGTGTCGAAATAAACAAGAACAGTAAGTACTCGTAAATGTAAGAAATATACATTACTTTCCTAACAAATTCAATTATTTCACCTAAATAAGTGTTCCGGAATGCAGAATAGTACGTTAGCAATGTAAAAAAGTGCGAAAGAAATGATTCCCAGTTGTCTCAGGTATAGTAAAGTAGTACCCATTTTACTACAAAAGAATAAAAAAAAAGGCAAACAGGCAGGAATTCGCAACTTATAAGTGTTCAGATTTGCAAAGATCAAAGCCATTATTCCAATTACAACATAACATTTATACTTCTACTTGGCGAATTGTGACTATCAGATATGGTCATTTTCGTTCAACTTCCTTCACCCTCACGACTCGACTCCGCCCTCACCCTCAACCTCACAAGTCTACGGAAGGTGAGGATGAGGTCTGCCCTCAAGAGGGTGACCACCTCTGGTGCTGCCACCAACAATAGTTTGCACTAGGCCCATTGGAAGATTGTAAAGAGAGTGGCATTCTTGTCTACTTTTGTAACTGTAATTCCAGGTGATATATTTGACCCTCAATGGCAAGGCGGTTAGCACATAGAGGTAGAACAAGACACCAGCTACACAAAATTGCAGCACAGACTTAGTTGTCATAGGAGTTATTTGTTGATTTGAAATACAATGTTTGTATCTGTAAGAAACACTGATTTGTCATAGAAATTATTGTTGTTGTAATCCAATGTTTACATATGTTAATCTGACATAACAATTCCACATTTGTTTGGCTGCTTTTGTACTTAGAAACCATATCATGGAAACAACAACAAATACACAACCTTACAGGGTATTTATAAGCAGCACCCCATAAATAAATCATTCATATGGTCACGGCACTTCGACCCTTCAATGTAGCTCTTCCTTATATTTTTCATGTTTGGAACAATTTTACACCAGTTCTTCATGTTTGGAACAATTTTACACCAGTTCAATGGTACATATTGTTAGTGGATGATCATTCTCTTCACAGAACATTCAAGGTAATAATTTTCTAGTAATTTTCTGAATGTTAGTGGCAATGATTCTACATTAGCTTACATGGACAATATCCAATGTCCCAGTGTAGAATTCAATTAAATATGTACTCCCCTCCTCACAAATTAGTAGCAGTAGCATAAATGGAGCAAAAATTAGAACAGAAATCTGGGGGGCGCCGATGAGTAGTTGGTTAGAGCAGTGGATTTTTAATAATGTCTGGTCTATAGGTCTGCCGTAGGTTCGATTCCCACCATTGAAAATGAAATTTGTTCACTTGAAGACTAAGGGTTAATTGCGCTCGCGAAAAGTAGTTTTAGGATATTAGTTTAAAGCACCAGACAATGGACAATATCCAATTAACATTCCGTGCTAACAATTTTCTACAATAACTTCATTCTTCCGTTCCGTTCATACGGTTTATGCTACTTTGCATTTTTAAAAATACTACTTGATTGAAAGAAATTGCATATTGTTTTTTTTTCCTATTTCTATTTCTCTTGTTAGTGAAGCATATCTAAAGCAGTAATGGATTACAATTTAATTTGCATGGATTTTAATTACATTTCCTTCATCTGTAGAGCACATGACCATGTGCGATACAGGATTCTACTCTTTCCATAGGAATTAGAATTAAGATGGGATACCACAGTTGTTGGTGAACGGGTTGTTCAATTCCACAAGGAACTACATGGCAATTTAACATTGGTTTAAATTTTAATTTTGATCTTTAGCAGTATCATTGCTGATGCCTTTCGATGGTGTGGGCGAAAGGATGAGCGAAATATTAAGTTATGTATGCTTCGGTGGTTATGTCTGCTTTACAGTTAACTACAGCAAGCTCTTGAAATGCTTGACATTTAAATATTAACAAAAAATATTTGGGTGGGTATGCGGGTTCAATCAATATCATAATGGTGTAATGAACACCATCGCCCCATTGAGTCGACACTACTGATTTAACTGCATTCTTTGTTAACTGGTGTGATATAAATGGAAGCTAGCAGACCAATTGACTTGCATGGCGAAATATTAGAAATCCTAAACCTCCCTTGGTAAATTTCTTATTATATCCGGAAAACGGATTTCTTCAAATTTACAGGAGAAAATACTTACCGAATGCAGTTTCTTTATAGTTGTGGAAGTTGAATTTTGCCTGTAAATCATCTATTTTTCGATATAAATGTGTGACCGATGCACGAAAGCTGTTGCATCCATTTCCTTCAAACCGGATGTTGCCTGTGTGTCAATGACGGTCAGTGTTTCCAAACACGTGTTTTTGTAACTGAAGAAGGTACGTTTCCGCAAATGGTTCGTGGGGCTATGTGTCAATGGTTCGTGGGGCTATGTGAGAATGGTGTGTGGGGCTACGCATTTTTTTCTAAACCAATTTTAAACTATTCTAACCTAAACGTGACCCAACCTAACCTATCCTTACTGGAAATGGTTCGTGAGGCTATGTATGAATGGTTCGTGGGGCTATGCGTCAATGGTTTGTGGAGCTACGTAGGTATTTTTTGGTGGAGTGGGGTGGAAACACTGCATGCCGAGTACGGTAGTGAAACTGTGACCGCCATTTTGCGTGTTACCGAAGGCAAAAAGAAACGAAGAAAACTTACTCGATATGTCGCAAATAGAGCTTATTTCCGTGAAATAAGCGAAATGCAACCTTCAACAATGTTTCTCAATGCAGAATACGTAAGTACGAATATTGAAGATAAATGAACTAGCAAATTTCAACCGCTTTCTGGAGATAAGAAATTTACGCCTTCCTTCGACCAACGAAAGAAACCTTAGAGAAACTCATATCCGTAAGTAGTTTCTTCTCTAAAAATAAAGAAATGTTTCTCCAATATACGGAACTGTACCATATTTTTTTATTTATTTCAATGATACACGGGTGTGCTAGCTATACGCAAACACAGGAAAGCCAAGCCATGAAAACAAGGTTA
Organism: Lepisma saccharinum; assembly: GCF_977018435.1. Classification (NCBI taxonomy): domain Eukaryota; kingdom Metazoa; phylum Arthropoda; class Insecta; order Zygentoma; family Lepismatidae; genus Lepisma; species Lepisma saccharinum. The sequence goes on from NC_139238.1 coordinate 10,073,477, forward strand.
TATTGTATTAATTTTAGGTAATAACGGATGATCGACCAAGACGCGAAAATGGATATCTGACATACCGTGCCATTGTTCTACTGCCGACCTACGTGGCAGAGTGGTATACTCTGTGCCCTACGACTCAATGGGTCCAGTGTTCGAATCCAAGAATGTTCTGCGTTCTATGAGTGTGTCCCTTAATCAATTTCATCATATGGGTGCCGTGTGAGTATTATTCCGGGCGGGTGGCATTCGGTGGGTTGCTGGTATGGTGGGTGGGAGGATAGTATGCTCTTTGGTAGATGAGAGTATAGGGATCCTTGAAAAGGGTCCCTTAAATAGGACTATCCTATTGCCATAGAACAACTCGAGTGGTGAGGGTTGGGTTGGGGTGGGACGGGTGGGCCCTGATGCGAGTGGTACGGACAAGTAAACCGTCATACAAGTTTTTGAACTTCATGTGGAGGGGGGAGCGGGAAGTGGAGGGCGGGTGGGACATAATAATCACCCTGTGTTGTTGGTGTTACGAACATCAACAGGTGAACAGGGTAATATATTTGGGAGGGTGGGAGGCAGGAAAGGGGTGGGAAAGTTGGGACACCACAGCTGGTGGTGAACGGGTTGTTCAATTCTACAAGGAACTACATGGCAATTTAACATTTGATTAAATTTTAATTTTGATCCTTAGCAGTATCATTGCCGAAGCCTTTCGATGGTGTGAGCGAAAGGATGAACGAAATATTAAGTTATGTATGCTTCGGTGGTTATGTCTGCTTTACAGCTAACTACAGCAAGCTCTTGAAATGCTTGACATTTAAATATTAACAAAGAATATTTGGGTGGGTAGGCGGGTTCAATCAATATCATAATGGTCTAATGAACACCATCGCCCCATTGTGGCGACAATCCTGATTTAACTGCAATGACTAAAGGGAAGATATAGAATGTCTACCTTACAAGTTTTGGTAACATTATAGTATAAGGGAAAAGGATTTCTTCAAATTTACAGGAAAAAGTACTTACGGAAATCATTTTCTGTAGCGTTGTGGAAGTTCGTGAATCTAGTTTTGATCCATTTTAATGCGAAAACATGTCGTTTTCTGCGAAAATCTCTGTCCGACACGCTGTTTCTGCTGCCGCCATTTGTTTTCTGCACGAGAGTACAATGTTCCGTGTGTTAAGATGACGCAATCCCATAGTCAGTGTTTCAGCCTCGCCGTGTTTTGACTAGAACATGACGTGTCGAGTATTTTTAATTTTTTATTTTTTTTTAACTATGCTTGCCTAACCTAAATTCACCTAACCTAACCTTACGAAAAATGGTCTTTGGGGCTAATCGAATGGTTTTTTGGGCTAACGTGAATGGTTTTTGGGTCTAACGTCAATGGTTTTTGGGGCTAACGTCAATGTTTTGTGAGGCTAACGTCAATGGTTTGCGACGTATTAGCATAATTTCAAATCCAGGCACGAAAGTAGGTATTTTCCGGTGAACGAGGTTGCAATACTGCATAAATCAACAAAACACTCTGACAACGCGCCCTGAACCAGTACGCTTTCACCGGCCATATTGTGTTACAGAATCGAAATAACAAGTAGCCTAACAGTAAGTACTCGTAAATGTAAGAAATATACATTATCTAGTGTTGCCCACGAGACGAGACTTTGGCCTGTCTCGTCTCGTGGAAGTCTCGTGGAAATGCTGTCTCGTCTCGAATTTTTAAAAGCCTGTCCCGTCTTGTCCCGTGGACAACACTAACATCATCTTAGTTAGAAATGCATTATTTCACCTTAGGAAATGTTCCGCATTCCAAAATAGTACGTTAGCAATGTAAAAAATATGTTTTATAGGTGTTTCCTTTATACTATACTAGTACGCAAGTTTTGTTTACTTGAGGTGTTTTTACGTGCCATCGGATGTTGAATTGACCGAAATCTGGTATTCCAGTGGAGTCCAATAGTGTGACGTTACAGCAGAGACACGCTGGGACTGAGTCTAAACAAATAAACACATGCATTTCTTCCCATCCAATTCAATGCAATTTTCCTTCGGAAGGGGTAGCTTTAATTATTGCGACAGCAGTTATGAAACAAAATTATGATGCGTATCGTACATCAATGTAAAGATCATGAAACAGTGTTGCACGGTGTAAAAAATTAGACGCCCCAGTGCAGAGAGAGTAAAAAAGTGCAGCGGAATAGACAGGGCTATTAAAACTTACATTTTACTACAAAGGAATAAAAAAAGGCAAACAGGCAGGAATTCGCAACTTATAAGTGTTCAGATTTGCAAAGATCAAAGCCATTATTCCAATTACAACATAATATTTATACTTCTACTTGGCGAATTGTGAATATCAGATATGGTCATTTTCGTTCAACTTCCTTCACCCTCACGACTCGACTCCGCCCTCACCCTCAACCTCACAAGTCTACGGAAGGTGAGGATGAGGTCTGCCCTCAAGAGGGTGACCACCTCTGGTGCTGCCACCAACAATAGTTTGCACTAGGCCCATTGGAAGATTGTAAAGAGAGTGGCATTCTTGTCTACTTTTGTAACTGTAATTCCAGGTGATATATTTGACCCTCAATGGCAAGGCGGTTAGCACATAGAGGTAGAACAAGACACCAGCTACACAAAATTGCAGCACAGACTTAGTTGTCATAGGAGTTATTTGTTGATTTGAAATACAATGTTTGTATCTGTAAGAAACACTGATTTGTCATAGAAATTATTGTTGTTGTAATCCAATGTTTACATATGTTAATCTGACATAACAATTCCACATTTGTTTGGCTGCTTTTGTACTTAGAAACCATATCATGGAAACAACAACAAATACACAACCTTACAGGGTATTTATAAGCAGCACCCCATAAATAAATCATTCATATGGTCACGGCACTTCGACCCTTCAATGTAGCTCTTCCTTATATTTTTCATGTTTGGAACAATTTTACACCAGTTCTTCATGTTTGGAACAATTTTACACCAGTTCAATGGTACATATTGTTAGTGGATGATCATTCTCTTCAGAGAACATTCAAGGTAATAATTTTCTAGTAATTTTCTGAATGTTAGTGGCAATGATTCTACATTAGCTTCCATGGACAATATCCAATGTCCCAGTGTAGAATTCAATTAAATATGTACTCCCCTCCTCACAAATTAGTAGCAGTAGCATAAATGGAGCAAAAATTAGAACAGAAATCTGGGGGGCGCCGATGAGTAGTTGGTTAGAGCAGTGGATTTTTAATAATGTCTGGTCTATAGGTCTGCCGTAGGTTCGATTCCCACCATTGAAAATGAAATTTGTTCACTTGAAGACTAAGGGTTAATTGCGCTCGCGAAAAGAAGTTTTAGGATATTAGTTTAAAGCACCAGACAATGGACAATATCCAATTAACATTGCGTGCTAACAATTTTCTACAATAACTTCATTCTTCCGTTCCGTTCATACGGTTTATGCTACTTTGCATTTTTAAAAATACTACTTGATTGAAAGAAATTGCATATTGTTTTTTTTTCCTATTTCTATTTCTCTTGTTAGTGAAGCATATCTAAAGCAGTAATGGATTACAATTTAATTTGCATGGATTTTAATTACATTTCCTTCATCTGTAGAGCACATGACCATGTGCGATACAGGATTCTACTCTTTCCATAGGAATTAGAATTAAGATGGGATACCACAGTTGTTGGTGAACGGGTTGTTCAATTCCACAAGGAACTACATGGCAATTTAACATTGGTTTAAATTTTAATTTTGATCTTTAGCAGTATCATTGCTGATGCCTTTCGATGGTGTGGGCGAAAGGATGAGCGAAATATTAAGTTATGTATGCTTCGGTGGTTATGTCTGCTTTACAGTTAACTACAGCAAGCTCTTGAAATGCTTGACATTTAAATATTAACAAAAAATATTTGGGTGGGTATGCGGGTTCAATCAATATCATAATGGTGTAATGAACACCATCGCCCCATTGAGTCGACACTACTGATTTAACTGCATTCTTTGTTAACTGGTGTGATATAAATGGAAGCTAGCAGACCAATTGACTTGCATGGCGAAATATTAGAAATCCTAAACCTCCCTTGGTAAATTTCTTATTATATCCGGAAAACGGATTTCTTCAAATTTACAGGAGAAAATACTTACCGAATGCAGTTTCTTTATAGTTGTGGAAGTTGAATTTTGCCTGTAAATCATCTATTTTTCGATATAAATGTGTGACCGATGCACGAAAGCTGTTGCATCCATTTCCTTCAAACCGGATGTTGCCTGTGTGTCAATGACGGTCAGTGTTTCCAAACACGTGTTTTTGTAACTGAAGAAGGTACGTTTCCGCAAATGGTTCGTGGGGCTATGTGTCAATGGTTCGTGGGGCTATGTGAGAATGGTGTGTGGGGCTACGCATTTTTTTCTAAACCAATTTTAAACTATTCTAACCTAAACGTGACCCAACCTAACCTATCCTTACTGGAAATGGTTCGTGAGGCTATGTATGAATGGTTCGTGGGGCTATGCGTCAATGGTTTGTGGAGCTACGTAGGTATTTTTTGGTGGAGTGGGGTGGAAACACTGCATGCCGAGTACGGTTACCGAAGGCAAAAAGAAACGAAGAAAACTTACTCGATATGTCGCAAATAGAGCTTATTTCCGTGAAATAAGCGAAATGCAACCTTCAACAATGTTTCTCAATGCAGAATACGTAAGTACGAATATTGAAGATAAATGAACTAGCAAATTTCAACCGCTTTCTGGAGATAAGAAATTTACGCCTTCCTTCGACCAACGAAAGAAACCTTAGAGAAACTCATATCCGTAAGTAGTTTCTTCTCTAAAAATAAAGAAATGTTTCTCCAATATACGGAACTGTACCATATTTTTTTATTTATTTCAATGATACACGGGTGTGCTAGCTATACGCAAACACAGGAAAGCCAAGCCATGAAAACAAGGTTATATTGTATTAATTTTAGGTAATAACGGATGATCGACCAAGACGCGAAAATGGATATCTGACATACCGTGCCATTGTTCTACTGCCGACCTACGTGGCAGAGTGGTATACTCTGTGCCCTACGACTCAATGGGTCCAGTGTTCGAATCCAAGAATGTTCTGCGTTCTATGAGTGTGTCCCTTAATCAATTTCATCATATGGGTGCCGTGTGAGTATAATTCCGGGCGGGTGGCATTCGGTGGGTTGCTGGTATGGTGGGTGGGAGGATAGTATGCTCTTTGGTAGATGAGAGTATAGGGATCCTTGAAAAGGGTCCCTTAAATAGGACTATCCTATTGCCATAGAACAACTCGAGTGGTGAGGGTTGGGTTGGGGTGGGACGGGTGGGCCCTGATGCGAGTGGTACGGACAAGTAAACCGTCATACAAGTTTTTGAACTTCATGTGGAGGGGGGAGCGGGAAGTGGAGGGCGGGTGGGACATAATAATCACCCTGTGTTGTTGGTGTTACGAACATCAACAGGTGAACAGGGTAATATATTTGGGAGGGTGGGAGGCAGGAAAGGGGTGGGAAAGTTGGGACACCACAGCTGGTGGTGAACGGGTTGTTCAATTCTACAAGGAACTACATGGCAATTTAACATTTGATTAAATTTTAATTTTGATCCTTAGCAGTATCATTGCCGAAGCCTTTCGATGGTGTGAGCGAAAGGATGAACGAAATATTAAGTTATGTATGCTTCGGTGGTTATGTCTGCTTTACAGCTAACTACAGCAAGCTCTTGAAATGCTTGACATTTAAATATTAACAAAGAATATTTGGGTGGGTAGGCGGGTTCAATCAATATCATAATGGTCTAATGAACACCATCGCCCCATTGTGGCGACAATCCTGATTTAACTGCAATGACTAAAGGGAAGATATAGAATGTCTACCTTACAAGTTTTGGTAACATTATAGTATAAGGGAAAAGGATTTCTTCAAATTTACAGGAAAAAGTACTTACGGAAATCATTTTCTGTAGCGTTGTGGAAGTTCGTGAATCTAGTTTTGATCCATTTTAATGCGAAAACATGTCGTTTTCTGCGAAAATCTCTGTCCGACACGCTGTTTCTGCTGCCGCCATTTGTTTTCTGCACGAGAGTACAATGTTCCGTGTGTTAAGATGACGCAATCCCATAGTCAGTGTTTCAGCCTCGCCGTGTTTTGACTAGAACATGACGTGTCGAGTATTTTTAATTTTTTATTTTTTTTTAACTATGCTTGCCTAACCTAAATTCACCTAACCTAACCTTACGAAAAATGGTCTTTGGGGCTAATCGAATGGTTTTTTGGGCTAACGTGTATGGTTTTTGGGTCTAACGTCAATGGTTTTTGGGGCTAACGTCAATGTTTTGTGAGGCTAACGTCAATGGTTTGTGACGTATTAGCATAATTTCAAATCCAGGCACGAAAGTAGGTATTTTCCGGTGAACGAGGTTGCAACACTGCATAAATCAACAAAACACTCTGAACCAGTACGGTTTCGCCGGCCATATTGTGTTACAGAATCGAAATAACAAGTAGCCTAACAGTAAGTACTCGTAAATGTAAGAAATAGACATTATCTAGTGTTGCCCACGAGACGAGACTTTGGCCTGTCTCGTCTCGTGGAAATGCTGTCTCGTCTCGAAAATATTCGTTTGTCTCATGACACATGGTCAATCTCGTGTCGTCTCGAATTTTTTAAAGCCTGTCCCGTCTTGTCCCGTGGACAACACTAACATCATCTTAGTTAGAAATGCATTATTTCACCTTAGGAAATGTTCCGCATTCCAAAATAGTACGTTAGCAATGTAAAAAATATGTTTTATAGGTGTTTCCTTTATACTATACTAGTACGCAAGTTTTGTTTACTTGAGGTGTTTTTACGTGCCATCGGATGTTGAATTGACCGAAATCTGGTATTCCAGTGGAGTCCAATAGTGTGACGTTACAGCAGAGACACGCTGGGACTGAGTCTAAACAAATAAACACATGCATTTCTTCCCATCCAATTCAATGCAATTTTCCTTCGGAAGGGGTAGCTTTAATTATTGCGACAGCAGTTATGAAACAAAATTATGATGCGTATCGTACATCAATGTAAAGATCATGAAACAGTGTTGCACGGTGTAAAAATTAGACGCGCCAGTGCAGAGAGAGTAAAAAAGTGCAGCGGAATAGACAGGGCTATTAAAACTTACATTTTACTACAAAGGAATAAAAAAAAAAGGCAAACAGGCAGGAATTCGCAACTTATAAGTGTCCAGATTTGCAAAGATCAAAGCCATTATTCCAATTACAACATAACATTTATACTTCTACTTGGTGAATTGTGAATATCAGATATGGTCATTTTCGTTCAACTTCCTTCACCCTCACGACTCGACTCCGCCCTCACCCTCAACCTCACAAGTCTACGGAAGGTGAGGATGAGGTCTGCCCTCAAGAGGGTGACCACCTCTGGTGCTGCCACCAACAATAGTTTGCACTAGGCCCATTGGAAGATTGTAAAGAGAGTGGCATTCTTGTCTACTTTTGTAACTGTAATTCCAGGTGATATATTTGACCCTCAATGGCAAGGCGGTTAGCACATAGAGGTAGAACAAGACACCAGCTACACAAAATTGCAGCACAGACTTAGTTGTCATAGGAGTTATTTGTTGATTTGAAATACAATGTTTGTATCTGTAAGAAACACTGATTTGTCATAGAAATTATTGTTGTTGTAATCCAATGTTTACATATGTTAATCTGACATAACAATTCCACATTTGTTTGGCTGCTTTTGTACTTAGAAACCATATCATGGAAACAACAACAAATACACAACCTTACAGGGTATTTATAAGCAGCACCCCATAAATAAATCATTCATATGGTCACGGCACTTCGACCCTTCAATGTAGCTCTTCCTTATATTTTTCATGTTTGGAACAATTTTACACCAGTTCTTCATGTTTGGAACAATTTTACACCAGTTCAATGGTACATATTGTTAGTGGATGATCATTCTCTTCACAGAACATTCAAGGTAATAATTTTCTAGTAATTTTCTGAATGTTAGTGGCAATGATTCTACATTAGCTTCCATGGACAATATCCAATGTCCCAGTGTAGAATTCAATTAAATATGTACTCCCCTCCTCACAAATTAGTAGCAGTAGCATAAATGGAGCAAAAATTAGAACAGAAATCTGGGGGGCGCCGATGAGTAGTTGGTTAGAGCAGTGGATTTTTAATAATGTCTGGTCTATAGGTCTGCCGTAGGTTCGATTCCCACCATTGAAAATGAAATTTGTTCACTTGAAGACTAAGGGTTAATTGCGCTCGCGAAAAGTAGTTTTAGGATATTAGTTTAAAGCACCAGACAATGGACAATATCCAATTAACATTGCGTGCTAACAATTTTCTACAATAACTTCATTCTTCCGTTCCGTTCATACGGTTTATGCTACTTTGCATTTTTAAAAATACTACTTGATTGAAAGAAATTGCATATTGTTTTTTTTTCCTATTTCTATTTCTCTTGTTAGTGAAGCATATCTAAAGCAGTAATGGATTACAATTTAATTTGCATGGATTTTAATTACATTTCCTTCATCTGTAGAGCACATGACCATGTGCGATACAGGATTCTACTCTTTCCATAGGAATTAGAATTAAGATGGGATACCACAGTTGTTGGTGAACGGGTTGTTCAATTCCACAAGGAACTACATGGCAATTTAACATTGGTTTAAATTTTAATTTTGATCTTTAGCAGTATCATTGCTGATGCCTTTCGATGGTGTGGGCGAAAGGATGAGCGAAATATTAAGTTATGTATGCTTCGGTGGTTATGTCTGCTTTACAGTTAACTACAGCAAGCTCTTGAAATGCTTGACATTTAAATATTAACAAAAAATATTTGGGTGGGTATGCGGGTTCAATCAATATCATAATGGTGTAATGAACACCATCGCCCCATTGAGTCGACACTACTGATTTAACTGCATTCTTTGTTAACTGGTGTGATATAAATGGAAGCTAGCAGACCAATTGACTTGCATGGCGAAATATTAGAAATCCTAAACCTCCCTTGGTAAATTTCTTATTATATCCGGAAAACGGATTTCTTCAAATTTACAGGAGAAAATACTTACCGAATGCAGTTTCTTTATAGTTGTGGAAGTTGAATTTTGCCTGTAAATCATCTATTTTTCGATATAAATGTGTGACCGATGCACGAAAGCTGTTGCATCCATTTCCTTCAAACCGGATGTTGCCTGTGTGTCAATGACGGTCAGTGTTTCCAAACACGTGTTTTTGTAACTGAAGAAGGTACGTTTCCGCAAATGGTTCGTGGGGCTATGTGTCAGTGGTTCGTGGGGCTATGTGAGAATGGTGTGTGGGGCTACGCATTTTTTTCTAAACCAATTTTAAACTATTCCAACCTAAACGTGACCCAACCTAACCTATCCTTACTGGAAATGGTTCGTGAGGCTATGTATGAATGGTTCGTGGGGCTATGCGTCAATGGTTTGTGGAGCTACGTAGGTATTTTTTGGTGGAGTGGGGTGGAAACACTGCATGCCGAGTACGGTAGTGAAACTGTGACCGCCATTTTGCGTGTTACCGAAGGCAAAAAGAAACGAAGAAAACTTACTCGATATGTCGCAAATAGAGCTTATTTCCGTGAAATAAGCGAAATGCAACCTTCAACAATGTTTCTCAATGCAGAATACGTAAGTACGAATATTGAAGATAAATGAACTAGCAAATTTCAACCGCTTTCTGGAGATAAGAAATTTACGCCTTCCTTCGACCAACGAAAGAAACCTTAGAGAAACTCATATCCGTAAGTAGTTTCTTCTCTAAAAATAAAGAAATGTTTCTCCAATATACGGAACTGTACCATATATTTTTTATTTATTTCAATGATACACGGGTGTGCTAGCTATACGCAAACCCAGGAAAGCCAAGCCATGAAAACAAGGTTATATTGTATTAATTTTAGGTAATAACAGATGATCGACCAAGACGCGAAAATGGATATCTGACATACCGTGCCATTGTTCTACTGCCGACCTACGTGGCAGAGTGGTATACTCTGTGCCCTACGACTCAATGGGTCCAGTGTTCGAATCCAAGAATGTTCTGCGTTCTATGAGTGTGTCCCTTAATCAATTTCATCATATGGGTGCCGTGTGAGTATTATTCCGGGCGGGTGGCATTCGGTGGGTTGCTGGTATGGTGGGTGGGAGGATAGTATGCTCTTTGGTAGATGAGAGTATAGGGATCCTTGAAAAGGGTCCCTTAAATAGGACTATCCTATTGCCATAGAACAACTCGAGTGGTGAGGGTTGGGTTGGGGTGGGACGGGTGGGCCCTGATGCGAGTGGTACGGACATGTAAACCGTCATACAAGTTTTTGAACTTCATGTGGAGGGGGGAGCGGGAAGTGGAGGGCGGGGTGGGACATAATAATCACCCTGTGTTGTTGGTGTTACGAACATCAACAGGTGAACAGGGTAATATATTTGGGAGGGTGGGAGGCAGGAAAGGGGTGGGAAAGTTGGGACACCACAGCTGGTGGTGAACGGGTTGTTCAATTCTACAAGGAACTACATGGCAATTTAACATTTGATTAAATTTTAATTTTGATCCTTAGCAGTATCATTGCCGAAGCCTTTCGATGGTGTGAGCGAAAGGATGAACGAAATATTAAGTTATGTATGCTTCGGTGGTTATGTCTGCTTTACAGCTAACTACAGCAAGCTCTTGAAATGCTTGACATTTAAATATTAACAAAGAATATTTGGGTGGGTAGGCGGGTTCAATCAATATCATAATGGTCTAATGAACACCATCGCCCCATTGTGGCGACAATCCTGATTTAACTGCAATGACTAAAGGGAAGATATAGAATGTCTACCTTACAAGTTTTGGTAACATTATAGTATAAGGGAAAAGGATTTCTTCAAATTTACAGGAAAAAGTACTTACGGAAATCATTTTCTGTAGCGTTGTGGAAGTTCGTGAATCTAGTTTTGATCCATTTTAATGCGAAAACATGTCGTTTTCTGCGAAAATCTCTGTCCGACACGCTGTTTCTGCTGCCGCCATTTGTTTTCTGCACGAGAGTACAATGTTCCGTGTGTTAAGATGACGCAATCCCATAGTCAGTGTTTCAGCCTCGCCGTGTTTTGACTAGAACATGACGTGTCGAGTATTTTTAATTTTTTATTTTTTTTTAACTATGCTTGCCTAACCTAAATTCACCTAACCTAACCTTACGAAAAATGGTCTTTGGGGCTAATCGAATGGTTTTTTGGGCTAACGTGAATGGTTTTTGGGTCTAACGTCAATGGTTTTTGGGGCTAACGTCAATGTTTTGTGAGGCTAACGTCAATGGTTTGTGACGTATTAGCATAATTTCAAATCCAGGCACGAAAGTAGGTATTTTCCGGTGAACGAGGTTGCAACACTGCATAAATCAACAAAACACTCTGAACCAGTACGCTTTCGCCGGCCATATTGTGTTACAGAATCGAAATAACAAGTAGCCTAACAGTAAGTACTCGTAAATGTAAGAAATAGACATTATCTAGTGTTGCCCACGAGACGAGACTTTGGCCTGTCTCGTCTCGTGGAAATGCTGTCTCGTCTCGAAAATATTCGTTTGTCTCATGACACATGGTCAATCTCGTGTCGTCTCGAATTTTTTAAAGCCTGTCCCGTCTTGTCCCGTGGACAACACTAACATCATCTTAGTTAGAAATGCATTATTTCACCTTAGGAAATGTTCCGCATTCCAAAATAGTACGTTAGCAATGTAAAAAATATGTTTTATAGGTGTTTCCTTTATACTATACTAGTACGCAAGTTTTGTTTACTTGAGGTGTTTTTACGTGCCATCGGATGTTGAATTGACCGAAATCTGGTATTCCAGTGGAGTCCAATAGTGTGACGTTACAGCAGAGACACGCTGGGACTGAGTCTAAACAAATAAACACATGCATTTCTTCCCATCCAATTCAATGCAATTTTCCTTCGGAAGGGGTAGCTTTAATTATTGCGACAGCAGTTATGAAACAAAATTATGATGCGTATCGTACATCAATGTAAAGATCATGAAACAGTGTTGCACGGTGTAAAAATTAGACGCCCCAGTGCAGAGAGAGTAAAAAAGTGCAGCGGAATAGACAGGGCTATTAAAACTTACATTTTACTACAAAGGAATAAAAAAAAAGGCAAACAGGCAGGAATTCGCAACTTATAAGTGTCCAGATTTGCAAAGATCAAAGCCATTATTCCAATTACAACATAACATTTATACTTCTACTTGGTGAATTGTGAATATCAGATATGGTCATTTTCGTTCAACTTCCTTCACCCTCACGACTCGACTCCGCCCTCACCCTCAACCTCACAAGTCTACGGAAGGTGAGGATGAGGTCTGCCCTCAAGAGGGTGACCACCTCTGGTGCTGCCACCAACAATAGTTTGCACTAGGCCCATTGGAAGATTGTAAAGAGAGTGGCATTCTTGTCTACTTTTGTAACTGTAATTCCAGGTGATATATTTGACCCTCAATGGCAAGGCGGTTAGCACATAGAGGTAGAACAAGACACCAGCTACACAAAATTGCAGCACAGACTCAGTTGTCATAGGAGTTATTTGTTGATTTGAAATACAATGTTTGTATCTGTAAGAAACACTGATTTGTCATAGAAATTATTGTTGTTGTAATCCAATGTTTACATATGTTAATCTGACATAACAATTCCACATTTGTTTGGCTGCTTTTGTACTTAGAAACCATATCATGGAAACAACAACAAATACACAACCTTACAGGGTATTTATAAGCAGCACCCCATAAATAAATCATTCATATGGTCACGGCACTTCGACCCTTCAATGTAGCTCTTCCTTATATTTTTCATGTTTGGAACAATTTTACACCAGTTCTTCATGTTTGGAACAATTTTACACCAGTTCAATGGTACATATTGTTAGTGGATGATCATTCTCTTCACAGAACATTCAAGGTAATAATTTTCTAGTAATTTTCTGAATGTTAGTGGCAATGATTCTACATTAGCTTCCATGGACAATATCCAATGTCCCAGTGTAGAATTCAATTAAATATGTACTCCCCTCCTCACAAATTAGTAGCAGTAGCATAAATGGAGCAAAAATTAGAACAGAAATCTGGGGGGCGCCGATGAGTAGTTGGTTAGAGCAGTGGATTTTTAATAATGTCTGGTCTATAGGTCTGCCGTAGGTTCGATTCCCACCATTGAAAATGAAATTTGTTCACTTGAAGACTAAGGGTTAATTGCGCTCGCGAAAAGTAGTTTTAGGATATTAGTTTAAAGCACCAGACAATGGACAATATCCAATTAACATTGCGTGCTAACACTTTTCTACAATAACTTCATTCTTCCGTTCCGTTCATACGGTTTATGCTACTTTGCATTTTTAAAAATACTACTTGATTGAAAGAAATTGCATATTGTTTTTTTTTCCTATTTCTATTTCTCTTGTTAGTGAAGCATATCTAAAGCAGTAATGGATTACAATTTAATTTGCATGGATTTTAATTACATTTCCTTCATCTGTAGAGCACATGACCATGTGCGATACAGGATTCTACTCTTTCCATAGGAATTAGAATTAAGATGGGATACCACAGTTGTTGGTGAACGGGTTGTTCAATTCCACAAGGAACTACATGGCAATTTAACATTGGTTTAAATTTTAATTTTGATCTTTAGCAGTATCATTGCTGATGCCTTTCGATGGTGTGGGCGAAAGGATGAGCGAAATATTAAGTTATGTATGCTTCGGTGGTTATGTCTGCTTTACAGTTAACTACAGCAAGCTCTTGAAATGCTTGACATTTAAATATTAACAAAAAATATTTGGGTGGGTATGCGGGTTCAATCAATATCATAATGGTGTAATGAATACCATCGCCCCATTGAGTCGACACTACTGATTTAACTGCATTCTTTGTTAATTGGTGTGATATAAATGGAAGCTAGCAGACCCTATTGACTTGCATGGCGAAATATTAGAAATCCTAAACCTCCCTTGGTAAATTTCTTATTATATCCGGAAAACGGATTTCTTCAAATTTACAGGAGAAAATACTTACCGAATGCAGTTTCTTTATAGTTGTGGAAGTTGAATTTTGCCTGTAAATCATCTATTTTTCGATATAAATGTGTGACCGATGCACGAAAGCTGTTGCATCCATTTCCTTCAAACCGGATGTTGCCTGTGTGTCAATGACGGTCAGTGTTTCCAAACACGTGTTTTTGTAACTGAAGAAGGTACGTTTCCGCAAATGGTTCGTGGGGCTATGTGTCAATGGTTCGTGGGGCTATGTGAGAATGGTGTGTGGGGCTACGCATTTTTTTCTAAACCAATTTTAAACTATTCTAACCTAAACGTGACCCAACCTAACCTATCCTTACTGGAAATGGTTCGTGAGGCTATGTATGAATGGTTCGTGGGGCTATGCGTCAATGGTTTGTGGAGCTACGTAGGTATTTTTTGGTGGAGTGGGGTGGAAACACTGCATGCCGAGTACGGTAGTGAAACTGTGACCGCCATTTTGCGTGTTACCGAAGGCAAAAAGAAACGAAGAAAACTTACTCGATATGTCGCAAATAGAGCTTATTTCCGTGAAATAAGCGAAATGCAACCTTCAACAATGTTTCTCAATGCAGAATACGTAAGTACGAATATTGAAGATAAATGAACTAGCAAATTTCAACCGGTTTCTGGAGATAAGAAATTTACGCCTTCCTTCGACCAACGAAAGAAACCTTAGAGAAACTCATATCCGTAAGTAGTTTCTTCTCTAAAAATAAAGAAATGTTTCTCCAATATACGGAACTGTACCATATTTTTTTATTTATTTCAATGATACACGGGTGTGCTAGCTATACGCAAACCCAGGAAAGCCAAGCCATGAAAACAAGGTTATATTGTATTAATTTTAGGTAATAACGGATGATCGACCAAGACGCGAAAATGGATATCTGACATACCGTGCCATTGTTCTACTGCCGACCTACGTGGCAGAGTGGTATACTCTGTGCCCTACGACTCAATGGGTCCAGTGTTCGAATCCAAGAATGTTCTGCGTTCTATGAGTGTGTCCCTTAATCAATTTCATCATATGGGTGCCGTGTGAGTATTATTCCGGGCGGGTGGCATTCGGTGGGTTGCTGGTATGGTGGGTGGGAGGATAGTATGCTCTTTGGTAGATGAGAGTATAGGGATCCTTGAAAAGGGTCCCTTAAATAGGACTATCCTATTGCCATAGAACAACTCGAGTGGTGAGGGTTGGGTTGGGGTGGGACGGGTGGGCCCTGATGCGAGTGGTACGGACATGTAAACCGTCATACAAGTTTTTGAACTTCATGTGGAGGGGGGAGCGGGAAGTGGAGGGCGGGGTGGGACATAATAATCACCCTGTGTTGTTGGTGTTACGAACATCAACAGGTGAACAGGGTAATATATTTGGGAGGGTGGGAGGCAGGAAAGGGGTGGGAAAGTTGGGACACCACAGCTGGTGGTGAACGGGTTGTTCAATTCTACAAGGAACTACATGGCAATTTAACATTTGATTAAATTTTAATTTTGATCCTTAGCAGTATCATTGCCGAAGCCTTTCGATGGTGTGAGCGAAAGGATGAACGAAATATTAAGTTATGTATGCTTCGGTGGTTATGTCTGCTTTACAGCTAACTACAGCAAGCTCTTGAAATGCTTGACATTTAAATATTAACAAAGAATATTTGGGTGGGTAGGCGGGTTCAATCAATATCATAATGGTCTAATGAACACCATCGCCCCATTGTGGCGACAATCCTGATTTAACTGCAATGACTAAAGGGAAGATATAGAATGTCTACCTTACAAGTTTTGGTAACATTATAGTATAAGGGAAAAGAATTTCTTCAAATTTACAGGAAAAAGTACTTACGGAAATCATTTTCTGTAGCGTTGTGGAAGTTCGTGAATCTAGTTTTGATCCATTTTAATGCGAAAACATGTCGTTTTCTGCGAAAATCTCTGTCCGACACGCTGTTTCTGCTGCCGCCATTTGTTTTCTGCACGAGAGTACAATGTTCCGTGTGTTAAGATGACGCAATCCCATAGTCAGTGTTTCAGCCTCGCCGTGTTTTGACTAGAACATGACGTGTCGAGTATTTTTAATTTTTTATTTTTTTTAACTATGCTTGCCTAACCTAAATTCACCTAACCTAACCTTACGAAAAATGGTCTTTGGGGCTAATCGAATGGTTTTTTGGGCTAACGTGAATGGTTTTTGGGTCTAACGTCAATGGTTTTTGGGGCTAACGTCAATGTTTTGTGAGGCTAACGTCAATGGTTTGTGACGTGTTAGCATAATTTCAAATCCAGGCACGAAAGTAGGTATTTTCCGGTGAACGAGGTTGCAACACTGCATAAATCAACAAAACACTCTGAACCAGTACGCTTTCGCCGGCCATATTGTGTTACAGAATCGAAATAACAAGTAGCCTAACAGTAAGTACTCGTAAATGTAAGAAATAGACATTATCTAGTGTTGCCCACGAGACGAGACTTTGGCCTGTCTCGTCTCGTGGAAATGCTGTCTCGTCTCGAAAATATTCGTTTGTCTCATGACACATGGTCAATCTCGTGTCGTCTCGAATTTTTAAAAGCCTGTCCCGTCTTGTCCCGTGGACAACACTAACATCATCTTAGTTAGAAATGCATTATTTCACCTTAGGAAATGTTCCGCATTCCAAAATAGTACGTTAGCAATGTAAAAAATATGTTTTATAGGTGTTTCCTTTATACTATACTAGTACGCAAGTTTTGTTTACTTGAGGTGTTTTTACGTGCCATCGGATGTTGAATTGACCGAAATCTGGTATTCCAGTGGAGTCCAATAGTGTGACGTTACAGCAGAGACACGCTGGGACTGAGTCTAAACAAATAAACACATGCATTTCTTCACATCCAATTCAATGCAATTTTCCTTCGGAAGGGGTAGCTTTAATTATTGCGACAGCAGTTATCAAACAAAATTATGATGCGTATCGTACAGTGGGATCCATGAGTATTACCTTGCAAATTGTCCATCAACATGCTCGCGCAATTTATTTGACCCAATAACAGCTTCAAAAATTAAAAGAAAACTCAAAACAAGTTGTTGAGAACTTCTTCACCAGCATACATAAAAATCCATCGCTTAAAAACACATAGGATGTATGCGAAAAATTAATGAAAATAGTCATGGACAATTTGCAGGGCAATACTCATGGATCCCACTGTACATCAATGTAAAGATCATGAAACAGTGTTGCACGGTGTAAAAAATTAGACGCGCCAGTGCAGAGAGAGTAAAAAAGTGCAGCGGAATAGACAGGGCTATTAAAACTTACATTTTACTACAAAGGAATAAAAAAAAAAAAGGCAAACAGGCAGGAATTCGCAACTTATAAGTGTTCAGATTTGCAAAGATCAAAGCCATTATTCCAATTACAACATAACATTTATACTTCTACTTGGCGAATTGTGAATATCAGATATGGTCATTTTCGTTCAACTTCCTTCACCCTCACGACTCGACTCCGCCCTCACCCTCAACCTCACAAGTCTTCGGAAGGTGAGGATGAGGTCTGCCCTCAAGAGGGTGACCACCTCTGGTGCTGCCACCAACAATAGTTTGCACTAGGCCCATTGGAAGATTGTAAAGAGAGTGGCATTCTTGTCTACTTTTGTAACTGTAATTCCAGGTGATATATTTGACCCTCAATGGCAAGGCGGTTAGCACATAGAGGTAGAACAAGACACCAGCTACACAAAATTGCAGCACAGACTTAGTTGTCATAGGAGTTATTTGTTGATTTGAAATACAATGTTTGTATCTGTAAGAAACACTGATTTGTCATAGAAATTATTGTTGTTGTAATCCAATGTTTACATATGTTAATCTGACATAACAATTCCACATTTGTTTGGCAGCTTTTGTACTTAGAAACCATATCATGGAAACAACAACAAATACACAACCTTACAGGGTATTTATAAGCAGCACCCCATAAATAAATCATTCATATGGTCACGGCACTTCGACCCTTCAATGTAGCTCTTCCTTATATTTATCATGTTTGGAACAATTTTACACCAGTTCTTCATGTTTGGAACAATTTTACACCAGTTCAATGGTACATATTGTTAGTGGATGATCATTCTCTTCACAGAACATTCAAGGTAATAATTTTCTAGTAATTTTCTGAATGTTAGTGGCAATGATTCTACATTAGCTTACATGGACAATATCCAATGTCCCAGTGTAGAATTCAATTAAATATGTACTCCCCTCCTCACAAATTAGTAGCAGTAGCATAAATGGAGCAAAAATTAGAACAGAAATCTGGGGGGCGCCGATGAGTAGTTGGTTAGAGCAGTGGATTTTTAATAATGTCTGGTCTATAGGTCTGCCGTAGGTTCGATTCCCACCATTGAAAATGAAATTTGTTCACTTGAAGACTAAGGGTTAATTGCGCTCGCGAAAAGTAGTTTTAGGATATTAGTTTAAAGCACCAGACAATGGACAATATCCAATTAACATTGCGTGCTAACAATTTTCTACAATAACTTCATTCTTCCGTTCCGTTCATACGGTTTATGCTACTTTGCATTTTTAAAAATACTACTTGATTGAAAGAAATTGCATATTGTTTTTTTTTTTCCTATTTCTATTTCTCTTGTTAGTGAAGCATATCTAAAGCAGTAATGGATTACAATTTAATTTGCATGGATTTTAATTACATTTCCTTCATCTGTAGAGCACATGACCATGTGCGATACAGGATTCTACTCTTTCCATAGGAATTAGAATTAAGATGGGATACCACAGTTGTTGTTGAACGGGTTGATCAATTCCACAAGGAACTACATGGCAATTTAACATTGGTTTAAATTTTAATTTTGATCTTTAGCAGTATCATTGCTGATGCCTTTCGATGGTGTGGGCGAAAGGATGAGCGAAATATTAAGTTATTTTTGCTTCGGTGGTTATGTCTGCTTTACAGTTAACTACAGCAAGCTCTTGAAATGCTTGACATTTAAATATTAACAAAAAATATTTGGGTGGGTATGCGGGTTCAATCAATATCATAATGGTGTAATGAACACCATCGCCCCATTGAGTCGACACTACTGATTTAACTGCATTCTTTGTTAACTGGTGTGATATAAATGGAAGCTAGCAGACCCTATTGACTTGCATGGCGAAATATTAGAAATCCTAAACCTCCCTTGGTAAATTTCTTATTATATCCGGAAAACGGATTTCTTCAAATTTACAGGAGAAAATACTTACCGAATGCAGTTTCTTTATAGTTGTGGAAGTTGAATTTTGCCTGTAAATCATCTATTTTTCGATATAAATGTGTGACCGATGCACGAAAGCTGTTGCATCCATTTCCTTCAAACCGGATGTTGCCTGTGTGTCAATGACGGTCAGTGTTTCCAAACACGTGTTTTTGTAACTGAAGAAGGTACGTTTCCGCAAATGGTTCGTGGGGCTATGTGTCAATGGTTCGTGGGGCTATGTGAGAATGGTGTGTGGGGCTACGCATTTTTTTCTAAACCAATTTTAAACTATTCTAACCTAAACGTGACCCAACCTAACCTATCCTTACTGGAAATGGTTCGTGAGGCTATGTATGAATGGTTCGTGGGGCTATGCGTCAATGGTTTGTGGAGCTACGTAGGTATTTTTTGGTGGAGTGGGGTGGAAACACTGCATGCCGAGTACGGTTACCGAAGGCAAAAAGAAACGAAGAAAACTTACTCGATATGTCGCAAATAGAGCTTATTTCCGTGAAATAAGCGAAATGCAACCTTCAACAATGTTTCTCAATGCAGAATACGTAAGTACGAATATTGAAGATAAATGAACTAGCAAATTTCAACCGCTTTCTGGAGATAAGAAATTTACGCCTTCCTTCGACCAACGAAAGAAACCTTAGAGAAACTCATATCCGTAAGTAGTTTCTTCTCTAAAAATAAAGAAATGTTTCTCCAATATACGGAACTGTACCATATTTTTTTATTTATTTCAATGATACACGGGTGTGCTAGCTATACGCAAACACAGGAAAGCCAAGCCATGAAAACAAGGTTATATTGTATTAATTTTAGGTAATAACGGATGATCGACCAAGACGCGAAAATGGATATCTGACATACCGTGCCATTGTTCTACTGCCGACCTACGTGGCAGAGTGGTATACTCTGTGCCCTACGACTCAATGGGTCCAGTGTTCGAATCCAAGAATGTTCTGCGTTCTATGAGTGTGTCCCTTAATCAATTTCATCATATGGATGCCGTGTGAGTATTATTCCGGGCGGGTGGCATTCGGTGGGTTGCTGGTATGGTGGGTGGGAGGATAGTATGCTCTTTGGTAGATGAGAGTATAGGGATCCTTGAAAAGGGTCCCTTAAATAGGACTATCCTATTGCCATAGAACAACTCGAGTGGTGAGGGTTGGGTTGGGGTGGGACGGGTGGGCCCTGATGCGAGTGGTACGGACATGTAAACCGTCATACAAGTTTTTGAACTTCATGTGGAGGGGGGAGCGGGAAGTGGAGGGCGGGGTGGGACATAATAATCACCCTGTGTTGTTGGTGTTACGAACATCAACAGGTGAACAGGGTAATATATTTGGGAGGGTGGGAGGCAGGAAAGGGGTGGGAAAGTTGGGACACCACAGCTGGTGGTGAACGGGTTGTTCAATTCTACAAGGAACTACATGGCAATTTAACATTTGATTAAATTTTAATTTTGATCCTTAGCAGTATCATTGCCGAAGCCTTTCGATGGTGTGAGCGAAAGGATGAACGAAATATTAAGTTATGTATGCTTCGGTGCTTCGGTGGTTATGTCTGCTTTACAGCTAACTACAGCAAGCTCTTGAAATGCTTGTCATTTAAATATTAACAAAGAATATTTGGGTGGGTAGGCGGGTTCAATCAATATCATAATGGTCTAATGAACACCATCGCCCCATTGTGGCGACAATCCTGATTTAACTGCAATGACTAAAGGGAAGATATAGAATGTCTACCTTACAAGTTTTGGTAACATTATAGTATAAGGGAAAAGAATTTCTTCAAATTTACAGGAAAAAGTACTTACGGAAATCATTTTCTGTAGCGTTGTGGAAGTTCGTGAATCTAGTTTTGATCCATTTTAATGCGAAAACATGTCGTTTTCTGCGAAAATCTCTGTCCGACACGCTGTTTCTGCTGCCGCCATTTGTTTTCTGCACGAGAGTACAATGTTCCGTGTGTTAAGATGACGCAATCCCATAGTCAGTGTTTCAGCCTCGCCGTGTTTTGACTAGAACATGACGTGTCGAGTATTTTTAATTTTTTATTTTTTTTAACTATGCTTGCCTAACCTAAATTCACCTAACCTAACCTTACGAAAAATGGTCTTTGGGGCTAATCGAATGGTTTTTTGGGCTAACGTGAATGGTTTTTGGGTCTAACGTCAATGGTTTTTGGGGCTAACGTCAATGTTTTGTGAGGCTAACGTCAATGGTTTGCGACGTATTAGCATAATTTCAAATCCAGGCACGAAAGTAGGTATTTTCCGGTGAACGAGGTTGCAATACTGCATAAATCAACAAAACACTCTGACAACGCGCCCTGAACCAGTACGCTTTCACCGGCCATATTGTGTTACAGAATCGAAATAACAAGTAGCCTAACAGTAAGTACTCGTAAATGTAAGAAATATACATTATCTAGTGTTGCCCACGAGACGAGACTTTGGCCTGTCTCGTCTCGTGGAAGTCTCGTGGAAATGCTGTCTCGTCTCGAATTTTTAAAAGCCTGTCCCGTCTTGTCCCGTGGACAACACTAACATCATCTTAGTTAGAAATGCATTATTTCACCTTAGGAAATGTTCCGCATTCCAAAATAGTACGTTAGCAATGTAAAAAATATGTTTTATAGGTGTTTCCTTTATACTATACTAGTACGCAAGTTTTGTTTACTTGAGGTGTTTTTACGTGCCATCGGATGTTGAATTGACCGAAATCTGGTATTCCAGTGGAGTCCAATAGTGTGACGTTACAGCAGAGACACGCTGGGACTGAGTCTAAACAAATAAACACATGCATTTCTTCCCATCCAATTCAATGCAATTTTCCTTCGGAAGGGGTAGCTTTAATTATTGCGACAGCAGTTATGAAACAAAATTATGATGCGTATCGTACATCAATGTAAAGATCATGAAACAGTGTTGCACGGTGTAAAAATTTAGACGCGCCAGTGCAGAGAGAGTAAAAAAGTGCAGCGGAATAGACAGGGCTATTAAAACTTACATTTTACTACAAAGGAATAAAAAAAAAGGCAAACAGGCAGGAATTCGCAACTTATAAGTGTTCAGATTTGCAAAGATCAAAGCCATTATTCCAATTACAACATAACATTTATACTTCTACTTGGCGAATTGTGACTATCAGATATGGTCATTTTCGTTCAACTTCCTTCACCCTCACGACTCGACTCCGCCCTCACCCTCAACCTCACAAGTCTTCGGAAGGTGAGGTGCTGCCACCAACAATAGTTTGCACTAGGCCCATTGGAAGATTGTAAAGAGAGTGGCATTCTTGTCTACTTTTGTAACTGTAATTCCAGGTGATATATTTGACCCTCAATGGCAAGGCGGTTAGCACATAGAGGTAGAACAAGACACCAGCTACACAAAATTGCAGCACAGACTTAGTTGTCATAGGAGTTATTTGTTGATTTGAAATACAATGTTTGTATCTGTAAGAAACACTGATTTGTCATAGAAATTATTGTTGTTGTAATCCAATGTTTACATATGTTAATCTGACATAACAATTCCACATTTGTTTGGCTGCTTTTGTACTTAGAAACCATATCATGGAAACAACAACAAATACACAACCTTACAGGGTATTTATAAGCAGCACCCCATAAATAAATCATTCATATGGTCACGGCACTTCGACCCTTCAATGTAGCTCTTCCTTATATTTTTCATGTTTGGAACAATTTTACACCAGTTCTTCATGTTTGGAACAATTTTACACCAGTTCAATGGTACATATTGTTAGTGGATGATCATTCTCTTCACAGAACATTCAAGGTAATAATTTTCTAGTAATTTTCTGAATGTTCGTGGCAATGATTCTACATTAGCTTACATGGACAATATCCAATGTCCCAGTGTAGAATTCAATTAAATATGTACTCCCCTCCTCACAAATTAGTAGCAGTAGCATAAATGGAGCAAAAATTAGAACAGAAATCTGGGGGGCGCCGATGAGTAGTTGGTTAGAGCAGTGGATTTTTAATAATGTCTGGTCTATAGGTCTGCCGTAGGTTCGATTCCCACCATTGAAAATGAAATTTGTTCACTTGAAGACTAAGGGTTAATTGCGCTCGCGAAAAGAAGTTTTAGGATATTAGTTTAAAGCACCAGACAATGGACAATATCCAATTAACATTGCGTGCTAACAATTTTCTACAATAACTTCATTCTTCCGTTCCGTTCATACGGTTTATGCTACTTTGCATTTTTAAAAATACTACTTGATTGAAAGAAATTGCATATTGTTTTTTTTTCCTATTTCTATTTCTCTTGTTAGTGAAGCATATCTAAAGCAGTAATGGATTACAATTTAATTTGCATGGATTTTAATTACATTTCCTTCATCTGTAGAGCACATGACCATGTGCGATACAGGATTCTACTCTTTCCATAGGAATTAGAATTAAGATGGGATACCACAGTTGTTGGTGAACGGGTTGTTCAATTCCACAAGGAACTACATGGCAATTTAACATTGGTTTAAATTTTAATTTTGATCTTTAGCAGTATCATTGCTGATGCCTTTCGATGGTGTGGGCGAAAGGATGAGCGAAATATTAAGTTATGTATGCTTCGGTGGTTATGTCTGCTTTACAGTTAACTACAGCAAGCTCTTGAAATGCTTGACATTTAAATATTAACAAAAAATATTTGGGTGGGTATGCGGGTTCAATCAATATCATAATGGTGTAATGAACACCATCGCCCCATTGAGTCGACACTACTGATTTAACTGCATTCTTTGTTAACTGGTGTGATATAAATGGAAGCTAGCAGACCAATTGACTTGCATGGCGAAATATTAGAAATCCTAAACCTCCCTTGGTAAATTTCTTATTATATCCGGAAAACGGATTTCTTCAAATTTACAGGAGAAAATACTTACCGAATGCAGTTTCTTTATAGTTGTGGAAGTTGAATTTTGCCTGTAAATCATCTATTTTTCGATATAAATGTGTGACCGATGCACGAAAGCTGTTGCATCCATTTCCTTCAAACCGGATGTTGCCTGTGTGTCAATGACGGTCAGTGTTTCCAAACACGTGTTTTTGTAACTGAAGAAGGTACGTTTCCGCAAATGGTTCGTGGGGCTATGTGTCAATGGTTCGTGGGGCTATGTGAGAATGGTGTGTGGGGCTACGCATTTTTTTCTAAACCAATTTTAAACTATTCTAACCTAAACGTGACCCAACCAAACCTATCCTTACTGGAAATGGTTCGTGAGGCTATGTATGAATGGTTCGTGGGGCTATGCGTCAATGGTTTGTGGAGCTACGTAGGTATTTTTTGGTGGAGTGGGGTGGAAACACTGCATGCCGAGTACGGTTACCGAAGGCAAAAAGAAACGAAGAAAACTTACTCGATATGTCGCAAATAGAGCTTATTTCCGTGAAATAAGCGAAATGCAACCTTCAACAATGTTTCTCAATGCAGAATACGTAAGTACGAATATTGAAGATAAATGAACTAGCAAATTTCAACCGCTTTCTGGAGATAAGAAATTTACGCCTTCCTTCGACCAACGAAAGAAACCTTAGAGAAACTCATATCCGTAAGTAGTTTCTTCTCTAAAAATAAAGAAATGTTTCTCCAATATACGGAACTGTACCATATTTTTTTATTTATTTCAATGATACACGGGTGTGCTAGCTATACGCAAACACAGGAAAGCCAAGCCATGAAAACAAGGTTATATTGTATTAATTTTAGGTAATAACGGATGATCGACCAAGACGCGAAAATGGATATCTGACATACCGTGCCATTGTTCTACTGCCGACCTACGTGGCAGAGTGGTATACTCTGTGCCCTACGACTCAATGGGTCCAGTGTTCGAATCCAAGAATGTTCTGCGTTCTATGAGTGTGTCCCTTAATCAATTTCATCATATGGGTGCCGTGTGAGTATTATTCCGGGCGGGTGGCATTCGGTGGGTTGCTGGTATGGTGGGTGGGAGGATAGTATGCTCTTTGGTAGATGAGAGTATAGGGATCCTTGAAAAGGGTCCCTTAAATAGGACTATCCTATTGCCATAGAACAACTCGAGTGGTGAGGGTTGGGTTGGGGTGGGACGGGTGGGCCCTGATGCGAGTGGTACGGACATGTAAACCGTCATACAAGTTTTTGAACTTCATGTGGAGGGGGGAGCGGGAAGTGGAGGGCGGGGTGGGACATAATAATCACCCTGTGTTGTTGGTGTTACGAACATCAACAGGTGAACAGGGTAATATATTTGGGAGGGTGGGAGGCAGGAAAGGGGTGGGAAAGTTGGGACACCACAGCTGGTGGTGAACGGGTTGTTCAATTCTACAAGGAACTACATGGCAATTTAACATTTGATTAAATTTTAATTTTGATCCTTAGCAGTATCATTGCCGAAGCCTTTCGATGGTGTGAGCGAAAGGATGAACGAAATATTAAGTTATGTATGCTTCGGTGGTTATGTCTGCTTTACAGCTAACTACAGCAAGCTCTTGAAATGCTTGACATTTAAATAATAACAAAGATTATTTGGGTGGGTAGGCGGGTTCAATCAATAT
This sequence comes from Lepisma saccharinum, assembly GCF_977018435.1. NCBI lineage: Eukaryota > Metazoa > Arthropoda > Insecta > Zygentoma > Lepismatidae > Lepisma > Lepisma saccharinum. The sequence goes on from NC_139238.1 coordinate 10,099,404, forward strand.
CATAATGGTCTAATGAACACCATCGCCCCATTGTGGCGACAATCCTGATTTAACTGCAATGACTAAAGGGAAGATATAGAATGTCTACCTTACAAGTTTTGGTAACATTATAGTATAAGGGAAAAGGATTTCTTCAAATTTACAGGAAAAAGTACTTACGGAAATCATTTTCTGTAGCGTTGTGGAAGTTCGTGAATCTAGTTTTGATCCATTTTAATGCGAAAACATGTCGTTTTCTGCGAAAATCTCTGTCCGACACGCTGTTTCTGCTGCCGCCATTTGTTTTCTGCACGAGAGTACAATGTTCCGTGTGTTAAGATGACGCAATCCCATAGTCAGTGTTTCAGCCTCGCCGTGTTTTGACTAGAACATGACGTGTCGAGTATTTTTAATTTTTTATTTTTTTTTAACTATGCTTGCCTAACCTAAATTCACCTAACCTAACCTTACGAAAAATGGTCTTTGGGGCTAATCGAATGGTTTTTTGGGCTAACGTGAATGGTTTTTGGGTCTAACGTCAATGGTTTTTGGGACTAACGTCAATGTTTTGTGAGGCTAACGTCAATGGTTTGTGACGTATTAGCATAATTTCAAATCCAGGCACGAAAGTAGGTATTTTCCGGTGAACGAGGTTGCAACACTGCATAAATCAACAAAACACTCTGAACCAGTACGCTTTCGCCGGACATATTGTGTTACAGAATCGAAATAACAAGTAGCCTAACAGTAAGTACTCGTAAATGTAAGAAATAGACATTATCTAGTGTTGCCCACGAGACGAGACTTTGGCCTGTCTCGTCTCGTGGAAATGCTGTCTCGTCTCGAAAATATTCGTTTGTCTCATGACACATGGTCAATCTCGTGTCGTCTCGAATTTTTAAAAGCCTGTCCCGTCTTGTCCCGTGGACAACACTAACATCATCTTAGTTAGAAATGCATTATTTCACCTTAGGAAATGTTCCGCATTCCAAAATAGTACGTTAGCAATGTAAAAAATATGTTTTATAGGTGTTTCCTTTATACTATACTAGTACGCAAGTTTTGTTTACTTGAGGTGTTTTTACGTGCCATCGGATGTTGAATTGACCGAAATCTGGTATTCCAGTGGAGTCCAATAGTGTGACGTTACAGCAGAGACACGCTGGGACTGAGTCTAAACAAATAAACACATGCATTTCTTCCCATCCAATTCAATGCAATTTTCCTTCGGAAGGGGTAGCTTTAATTATTGCGACAGCAGTTATGAAACAAAATTATGATGCGTATCGTACATCAATGTAAAGATCATGAAACAGTGTTGCACGGTGTAAAAATTAGACGCGCCAGTGCAGAGAGAGTAAAAAAGTGCAGCGGAATAGACAGGGCTATTAAAACTTACATTTTACTACAAAGGAATAAAAAAAGGCAAACAGGCAGGAATTCGCAACTTATAAGTGTTCAGATTTGCAAAGATCAAAGCCATTATTCCAATTACAACATAATATTTATACTTCTACTTGGCGAATTGTGAATATCAGATATGGTCATTTTCGTTCAACTTCCTTCACCCTCACGACTCGACTCCGCCCTCACCCTCAACCTCACAAGTCTACGGAAGGTGAGGATGAGGTCTGCCCTCAAGAGGGTGACCACCTCTGGTGCTGCCACCAACAATAGTTTGCACTAGGCCCATTGGAAGATTGTAAAGAGAGTGGCATTCTTGTCTACTTTTGTAACTGTAATTCCAGGTGATATATTTGACCCTCAATGGCAAGGCGGTTAGCACATAGAGGTAGAACAAGACACCAGCTACACAAAATTGCAGCACAGACTTAGTTGTCATAGGAGTTATTTGTTGATTTGAAATACAATGTTTGTATCTGTAAGAAACACTGATTTGTCATAGAAATTATTGTTGTTGTAATCCAATGTTTACATATGTTAATCTGACATAACAATTCCACATTTGTTTGGCTGCTTTTGTACTTAGAAACCATATCATGGAAACAACAACAAATACACAACCTTACAGGGTATTTATAAGCAGCACCCCATAAATAAATCATTCATATGGTCACGGCACTTCGACCCTTCAATGTAGCTCTTCCTTATATTTTTCATGTTTGGAACAATTTTACACCAGTTCTTCATGTTTGGAACAATTTTACACCAGTTCAATGGTACATATTGTTAGTGGATGATCATTCTCTTCACAGAACATTCAAGGTAATAATTTTCTAGTAATTTTCTGAATGTTCGTGGCAATGATTCTACATTAGCTTACATGGACAATATCCAATGTCCCAGTGTAGAATTCAATTAAATATGTACTCCCCTCCTCACAAATTAGTAGCAGTAGCATAAATGGAGCAAAAATTAGAACAGAAATCTGGGGGGCGCCGATGAGTAGTTGGTTAGAGCAGTGGATTTTTAATAATGTCTGGTCTATAGGTCTGCCGTAGGTTCGATTCCCACCATTGAAAATGAAATTTGTTCACTTGAAGACTAAGGGTTAATTGCGCTCGCGAAAAGAAGTTTTAGGATATTAGTTTAAAGCACCAGACAATGGACAATATCCAATTAACATTGCGTGCTAACAATTTTCTACAATAACTTCATTCTTCCGTTCCGTTCATACGGTTTATGCTACTTTGCATTTTTAAAAATACTACTTGATTGAAAGAAATTGCATATTGTTTTTTTTTCCTATTTCTATTTCTCTTGTTAGTGAAGCATATCTAAAGCAGTAATGGATTACAATTTAATTTGCATGGATTTTAATTACATTTCCTTCATCTGTAGAGCACATGACCATGTGCGATACAGGATTCTACTCTTTCCATAGGAATTAGAATTAAGATGGGATACCACAGTTGTTGGTGAACGGGTTGTTCAATTCCACAAGGAACTACATGGCAATTTAACATTGGTTTAAATTTTAATTTTGATCTTTAGCAGTATCATTGCTGATGCCTTTCGATGGTGTGGGCGAAAGGATGAGCGAAATATTAAGTTATGTATGCTTCGGTGGTTATGTCTGCTTTACAGTTAACTACAGCAAGCTCTTGAAATGCTTGACATTTAAATATTAACAAAAAATATTTGGGTGGGTATGCGGGTTCAATCAATATCATAATGGTGTAATGAACACCATCGCCCCATTGAGTCGACACTACTGATTTAACTGCATTCTTTGTTAACTGGTGTGATATAAATGGAAGCTAGCAGACCAATTGACTTGCATGGCGAAATATTAGAAATCCTAAACCTCCCTTGGTAAATTTCTTATTATATCCGGAAAACGGATTTCTTCAAATTTACAGGAGAAAATACTTACCGAATGCAGTTTCTTTATAGTTGTGGAAGTTGAATTTTGCCTGTAAATCATCTATTTTTCGATATAAATGTGTGACCGATGCACGAAAGCTGTTGCATCCATTTCCTTCAAACCGGATGTTGCCTGTGTGTCAATGACGGTCAGTGTTTCCAAACACGTGTTTTTGTAACTGAAGAAGGTACGTTTCCGCAAATGGTTCGTGGGGCTATGTGTCAATGGTTCGTGGGGCTATGTGAGAATGGTGTGTGGGGCTACGCATTTTTTTCTAAACCAATTTTAAACTATTCTAACCTAAACGTGACCCAACCAAACCTATCCTTACTGGAAATGGTTCGTGAGGCTATGTATGAATGGTTCGTGGGGCTATGCGTCAATGGTTTGTGGAGCTACGTAGGTATTTTTTGGTGGAGTGGGGTGGAAACACTGCATGCCGAGTACGGTTACCGAAGGCAAAAAGAAACGAAGAAAACTTACTCGATATGTCGCAAATAGAGCTTATTTCCGTGAAATAAGCGAAATGCAACCTTCAACAATGTTTCTCAATGCAGAATACGTAAGTACGAATATTGAAGATAAATGAACTAGCAAATTTCAACCGCTTTCTGGAGATAAGAAATTTACGCCTTCCTTCGACCAACGAAAGAAACCTTAGAGAAACTCATATCCGTAAGTAGTTTCTTCTCTAAAAATAAAGAAATGTTTCTCCAATATACGGAACTGTACCATATTTTTTTATTTATTTCAATGATACACGGGTGTGCTAGCTATACGCAAACACAGGAAAGCCAAGCCATGAAAACAAGGTTATATTGTATTAATTTTAGGTAATAACGGATGATCGACCAAGACGCGAAAATGGATATCTGACATACCGTGCCATTGTTCTACTGCCGACCTACGTGGCAGAGTGGTATACTCTGTGCCCTACGACTCAATGGGTCCAGTGTTCGAATCCAAGAATGTTCTGCGTTCTATGAGTGTGTCCCTTAATCAATTTCATCATATGGGTGCCGTGTGAGTATTATTCCGGGCGGGTGGCATTCGGTGGGTTGCTGGTATGGTGGGTGGGAGGATAGTATGCTCTTTGGTAGATGAGAGTATAGGGATCCTTGAAAAGGGTCCCTTAAATAGGACTATCCTATTGCCATAGAACAACTCGAGTGGTGAGGGTTGGGTTGGGGTGGGACGGGTGGGCCCTGATGCGAGTGGTACGGACATGTAAACCGTCATACAAGTTTTTGAACTTCATGTGGAGGGGGGAGCGGGAAGTGGAGGGCGGGGTGGGACATAATAATCACCCTGTGTTGTTGGTGTTACGAACATCAACAGGTGAACAGGGTAATATATTTGGGAGGGTGGGAGGCAGGAAAGGGGTGGGAAAGTTGGGACACCACAGCTGGTGGTGAACGGGTTGTTCAATTCTACAAGGAACTACATGGCAATTTAACATTTGATTAAATTTTAATTTTGATCCTTAGCAGTATCATTGCCGAAGCCTTTCGATGGTGTGAGCGAAAGGATGAACGAAATATTAAGTTATGTATGCTTCGGTGGTTATGTCTGCTTTACAGCTAACTACAGCAAGCTCTTGAAATGCTTGACATTTAAATAATAACAAAGATTATTTGGGTGGGTAGGCGGGTTCAATCAATATCATAATGGTCTAATGAACACCATCGCCCCATTGTGGCGACAATCCTGATTTAACTGCAATGACTAAAGGGAAGATATAGAATGTCTACCTTACAAGTTTTGGTAACATTATAGTATAAGGGAAAAGGATTTCTTCAAATTTACAGGAAAAAGTACTTACGGAAATCATTTTCTGTAGCGTTGTGGAAGTTCGTGAATCTAGTTTTGATCCATTTTAATGCGAAAACATGTCGTTTTCTGCGAAAATCTCTGTCCGACACGCTGTTTCTGCTGCCGCCATTTGTTTTCTGCACGAGAGTACAATGTTCCGTGTGTTAAGATGACGCAATCCCATAGTCAGTGTTTCAGCCTCGCCGTGTTTTGACTAGAACATGACGTGTCGAGTATTTTTAATTTTTTATTTTTTTTTAACTATGCTTGCCTAACCTAAATTCACCTAACCTAACCTTACGAAAAATGGTCTTTGGGGCTAATCGAATGGTTTTTTGGGCTAACGTGAATGGTTTTTGGGTCTAACGTCAATGGTTTTTGGGGCTAACGTCAATGTTTTGTGAGGCTAACGTCAATGGTTTGTGACGTATTAGCATAATTTCAAATCCAGGCACGAAAGTAGGTATTTTCCGGTGAACGAGGTTGCAACACTGCATAAATCAACAAAACACTCTGAACCAGTACGCTTTCGCCGGACATATTGTGTTACAGAATCGAAATAACAAGTAGCCTAACAGTAAGTACTCGTAAATGTAAGAAATAGACATTATCTAGTGTTGCCCACGAGACGAGACTTTGGCCTGTCTCGTCTCGTGGAAATGCTGTCTCGTCTCGAAAATATTCGTTTGTCTCATGACACATGGTCAATCTCGTGTCGTCTCGAATTTTTAAAAGCCTGTCCCGTCTTGTCCCGTGGACAACACTAACATCATCTTAGTTAGAAATGCATTATTTCACCTTAGGAAATGTTCCGCATTCCAAAATAGTACGTTAGCAATGTAAAAAATATGTTTTATAGGTGTTTCCTTTATACTATACTAGTACGCAAGTTTTGTTTACTTGAGGTGTTTTTACGTGCCATCGGATGTTGAATTGACCGAAATCTGGTATTCCAGTGGAGTCCAATAGTGTGACGTTACAGCAGAGACACGCTGGGACTGAGTCTAAACAAATAAACACATGCATTTCTTCCCATCCAATTCAATGCAATTTTCCTTCGGAAGGGGTAGCTTTAATTATTGCGACAGCAGTTATGAAACAAAATTATGATGCGTATCGTACATCAATGTAAAGATCATGAAACAGTGTTGCACGGTGTAAAAATTAGACGCGCCAGTGCAGAGAGAGTAAAAAAGTGCAGCGGAATAGACAGGGCTATTAAAACTTACATTTTACGGTAACACTTTACTATACCTGAGACAGATTTCTTCAAATTTACAGGAGAAAGTACTTAGGCAAATCATTTTCTGTAGCGTTGTTGATGTTCGGGAATGTAATTTTGATTCATTTTAATTCGTATGCATGTGGTTTTGTACGAAAATCTATTTCCGACGCGCTATTGCTGCTGCCGCCATTTGCTTCCTGCATGAGAGCACAATACGCTCTCGTATTGTCCGTATATGCTAAATTGAACGAAAGGAGTGCTAATGGAACCAAACCTAACAGGCCTAACTTAACCTAGTAGGCATACCTCGTCCCCGTGATGGTTTGTGGGGCTATCGTGAATTTTTGGGCTAACGTCAATGTTTTTTCTGGCTCAAGGAACGATCAACGGTAAGCTATCGCCATGTTGTGTGTCGAAATAAACAAGAACAGTAAGTACTCGTAAATGTAAGAAATATACATTACTTTCCTAACAAATTCAATTATTTCACCTAAATAAGTGTTCCGGAATGCAGAATAGTACGTTAGCAATGTAAAAAAGTGCGAAAGAAATGATTCCCAGTTGTCTCAGGTATAGTAAAGTAGTACCCATTTTACTACAAAAGAATAAAAAAAAAGGCAAACAGGCAGGAATTCGCAACTTATAAGTGTCCAGATTTGCAAAGATCAAAGCCATTATTCCAATTACAACATAACATTTATACTTCTACTTGGCGAATTGTGACTATCAGATATGGTCATTTTCGTTCAACTTCCTTCACCCTCACGACTCGACTCCGCCCTCACCCTCAACCTCACAAGTCTACGGAAGGTGAGGATGAGGTCTGCCCTCAAGAGGGTGACCACCTCTGGTGCTGCCACCAACAATAGTTTGCACTAGGCCCATTGGAAGATTGTAAAGAGAGTGGCATTCTTGTCTACTTTTGTAACTGTAATTCCAGGTGATATATTTGACCCTCAATGGCAAGGCGGTTAGCACATAGAGGTAGAACAAGACACCAGCTACACAAAATTGCAGCACAGACTTAGTTGTCATAGGAGTTATTTGTTGATTTGAAATACAATGTTTGTATCTGTAAGAAACACTGATTTGTCATAGAAATTATTGTTGTTGTAATCCAATGTTTACATATGTTAATCTGACATAACAATTCCACATTTGTTTGGCTGCTTTTGTACTTAGAAACCATATCATGGAAACAACAACAAATACACAACCTTACAGGGTATTTATAAGCAGCACCCCATAAATAAATCATTCATATGGTCACGGCACTTCGACCCTTCAATGTAGCTCTTCCTTATATTTTTCATGTTTGGAACAATTTTACACCAGTTCTTCATGTTTGGAACAATTTTACACCAGTTCAATGGTACATATTGTTAGTGGATGATCATTCTCTTCACAGAACATTCAAGGTAATAATTTTCTAGTAATTTTCTGAATGTTAGTGGCAATGATTCTACATTAGCTTCCATGGACAATATCCAATGTCCCAGTGTAGAATTCAATTAAATATGTACTCCCCTCCTCACAAATTAGTAGCAGTAGCATAAATGGAGCAAAAATTAGAACAGAAATCTGGGGGGCGCCGATGAGTAGTTGGTTAGAGCAGTGGATTTTTAATAATGTCTGGTCTATAGGTCTGCCGTAGGTTCGATTCCCACCATTGAAAATGAAATTTGTTCACTTGAAGACTAAGGGTTAATTGCGCTCGCGAAAAGAAGTTTTAGGATATTAGTTTAAAGCACCAGACAATGGACAATATCCAATTAACATTGCGTGTTAACAATTTTCTACAATAACTTCATTCTTCCGTTCCGTTCATACGGTTTATGCTACTTTGCATTTTTAAAAATACTACTTGATTGAAAGAAATTGCATATTGTTTTTTTTTCCTATTTCTATTTCTCTTGTTAGTGAAGCATATCTAAAGCAGTAATGGATTACAATTTAATTTGCATGGATTTTAATTACATTTCCTTCATCTGTAGAGCACATGACCATGTGCGATACAGGATTCTACTCTTTCCATAGGAATTAGAATTAAGATGGGATACCACAGTTGTTGGTGAACGGGTTGTTCAATTCCACAAGGAACTACATGGCAATTTAACATTGGTTTAAATTTTAATTTTGATCTTTAGCAGTATCATTGCTGATGCCTTTCGATGGTGTGGGCGAAAGGATGAGCGAAATATTAAGTTATTTTTGCTTCGGTGGTTATGTCTGCTTTACAGCTAACTACAGCAAGCTCTTGAAATGCTTGACATTTAAATATTAACAAAAAATATTTGGGTGGGTATGCGGGTTCAATCAATATCATAATGGTGTAATGAACACCATCGCCCCATTGAGTCGACACTACTGATTTAACTGCATTCTTTGTTAACTGGTGTGATATAAATGGAAGCTAGCAGACCAATTGACTTGCATGGCGAAATATTAGAAATCCTAAACCTCCCTTGGTAAATTTCTTATTATATCCGGAAAACGGATTTCTTCAAATTTACAGGAGAAAATACTTACCGAATGCAGTTTCTTTATAGTTGTGGAAGTTGAATTTTGCCTGTAAATCATCTATTTTTCGATATAAATGTGTGACCGATGCACGAAAGCTGTTGCATCCATTTCCTTCAAACCGGATGTTGCCTGTGTGTCAATGACGGTCAGTGTTTCCAAACACGTGTTTTTGTAACTGAAGAAGGTACGTTTCCGCAAATGGTTCGTGGGGCTATGTGTCAATGGTTCGTGGGGCTATGTGAGAATGGTGTGTGGGGCTACGCATTTTTTTCTAAACCAATTTTAAACTATTCTAACCTAAACGTGACCCAACCTAACCTATCCTTACTGGAAATGGTTCGTGAGGCTATGTATGAATGGTTCGTGGGGCTATGCGTCAATGGTTTGTGGAGCTACGTAGGTATTTTTTGGTGGAGTGGGGTGGAAACACTGCATGCCGAGTACGGTTACCGAAGGCAAAAAGAAACGAAGAAAACTTACTCGATATGTCGCAAATAGAGCTTATTTCCGTGAAATAAGCGAAATGCAACCTTCAACAATGTTTCTCAATGCAGAATACGTAAGTACGAATATTGAAGATAAATGAACTAGCAAATTTCAACCGCTTTCTGGAGATAAGAAATTTACGCCTTCCTTCGACCAACGAAAGAAACCTTAGAGAAACTCATATCCGTAAGTAGTTTCTTCTCTAAAAATAAAGAAATGTTTCTCCAATATACGGAACTGTACCATATTTTTTTATTTATTTCAATGATACACGGGTGTGCTAGCTATACGCAAACACAGGAAAGCCAAGCCATGAAAACAAGGTTATATTGTATTAATTTTAGGTAATAACGGATGATCGACCAAGACGCGAAAATGGATATCTGACATACCGTGCCATTGTTCTACTGCCGACCTACGTGGCAGAGTGGTATACTCTGTGCCCTACGACTCAATGGGTCCAGTGTTCGAATCCAAGAATGTTCTGCGTTCTATGAGTGTGTCCCTTAATCAATTTCATCATATGGGTGCCGTGTGAGTATTATTCCGGGCGGGTGGCATTCGGTGGGTTGCTGGTATGGTGGGTGGGAGGATAGTATGCTCTTTGGTAGATGAGAGTATAGGGATCCTTGAAAAGGGTCCCTTAAATAGGACTATCCTATTGCCATAGAACAACTCGAGTGGTGAGGGTTGGGTTGGGGTGGGACGGGTGGGCCCTGATGCGAGTGGTACGGACAAGTAAACCGTCATACAAGTTTTTGAACTTCATGTGGAGGGGGGAGCGGGAAGTGGAGGGCGGGTGGGACATAATAATCACCCTATGTTGTTGGTGTTACGAACATCAACAGGTGAACAGGGTAATATATTTGGGAGGGTGGGAGGCAGGAAAGGGGTGGGAAAGTTGGGACACCACAGCTGGTGGTGAACGGGTTGTTCAATTCTACAAGGAACTACATGGCAATTTAACATTTGATTAAATTTTAATTTTGATCCTTAGCAGTATCATTGCCGAAGCCTTTCGATGGTGTGAGCGAAAGGATGAACGAAATATTAAGTTATGTATGCTTCGGTGGTTATGTCTGCTTTACAGCTAACTACAGCAAGCTCTTGAAATGCTTGACATTTAAATATTAACAAAGAATATTTGGGTGGGTAGGCGGGTTCAATCGATATCATAATGGTCTAATGAACACCATCGCCCCATTGTGGCGACAATCCTGATTTAACTGCAATGACTAAAGGGAAGATATAGAATGTCTACCTTACAAGTTTTGGTAACATTATAGTATAAGGGAAAAGGATTTCTTCAAATTTACAGGAAAAAGTACTTACGGAAATCATTTTCTGTAGCGTTGTGGAAGTTCGTGAATCTAGTTTTGATCCATTTTAATGCGAAAACATGTCGTTTTCTGCGAAAATCTCTGTCCGACACGCTGTTTCTGCTGCCGCCATTTGTTTTCTGCACGAGAGTACAATGTTCCGTGTGTTAAGATGACGCAATCCCATAGTCAGTGTTTCAGCCTCGCCGTGTTTTGACTAGAACATGACGTGTCGAGTATTTTTAATTTTTTATTTTTTTTAACTATGCTTGCCTAACCTAAATTCACCTAACCTAACCTTACGAAAAATGGTCTTTGGGGCTAATCGAATGGTTTTTTGGGCTAACGTGAATGGTTTTTGGGTCTAACGTCAATGGTTTTTGGGGCTAACGTCAATGTTTTGTGAGGCTAACGTCAATGGTTTGCGACGTATTAGCATAATTTCAAATCCAGGCACGAAAGTAGGTATTTTCCGGTGAACGAGGTTGCAACACTGCATAAATCAACAAAACACTCTGACAACGCGCCCTGAACCAGTACGCTTTCACCGGCCATATTGTGTTACAGAATCGAAATAACAAGTAGCCTAACAGTAAGTACTCGTAAATGTAAGAAATATACATTATCTAGTGTTGCCCACGAGACGAGACTTTGGCCTGTCTCGTCTCGTGGAAGTCTCGTGGAAATACTGTCTCGTCTCGAATTTTTAAAAGCCTGTCCCGTCTTGTCCCGTGGACAACACTAACATCATCTTAGTTAGAAATGCATTATTTCACCTTAGGAAATGTTCCGCATTCCAAAATAGTACGTTAGCAATGTAAAAAATATGTTTTATAGGTGTTTCCTTTATACTATACTAGTACGCAAGTTTTGTTTACTTGAGGTGTTTTTACGTGCCATCGGATGTTGAATTGACCGAAATCTGGTATTCCAGTGGAGTCCAATAGTGTGACGTTACAGCAGAGACACGCTGGGACTGAGTCTAAACAAATAAACACATGCATTTCTTCCCATCCAATTCAATGCAATTTTCCTTCGGAAGGGGTAGCTTTAATTATTGCGACAGCAGTTATGAAACAAAATTATGATGCGTATCGTACATCAATGTAAAGATCATGAAACAGTGTTGCACGGTGTAAAAAATTAGACGCCCCAGTGCAGAGAGAGTAAAAAAGTGCAGCGGAATAGACAGGGCTATTAAAACTTACATTTTACTACAAAGGAATAAAAAAAAAGGCAAACAGGCAGGAATTCGCAACTTATAAGTGTTCAGATTTGCAAAGATCAAAGCCATTATTCCAATTACAACATAACATTTATACTTCTACTTGGCGAATTGTGACTATCAGATATGGTCATTTTCGTTCAACTTCCTTCACCCTCACGACTCGACTCCGCCCTCACCCTCAACCTCACAAGTCTTCGGAAGGTGAGGATGAGGTCTGCCCTCAAGAGGGTGACCACCTCTGGTGCTGCCACCAACAATAGTTTGCACTAGGCCCATTGGAAGATTGTAAAGAGAGTGGCATTCTTGTCTACTTTTGTAACTGTAATTCCAGGTGATATATTTGACCCTCAATGGCAAGGCGGTTAGCACATAGAGGTAGAACAAGACACCAGCTACACAAAATTGCAGCACAGACTTAGTTGTCATAGGAGTTATTTGTTGATTTGAAATACAATGTTTGTATCTGTAAGAAACACTGATTTGTCATAGAAATTATTGTTGTTGTAATCCAATGTTTACATATGTTAATCTGACATAACAATTCCACATTTGTTTGGCTGCTTTTGTACTTAGAAACCATATCATGGAAACAACAACAAATACACAACCTTACAGGGTATTTATAAGCAGCACCCCATAAATAAATCATTCATATGGTCACGGCACTTCGACCCTTCAATGTAGCTCTTCCTTATATTTTTCATGTTTGGAACAATTTTACACCAGTTCTTCATGTTTGGAACAATTTTACACCAGTTCAATGGTACATATTGTTAGTGGATGATCATTCTCTTCACAGAACATTCAAGGTAATAATTTTCTAGTAATTTTCTGAATGTTCGTGGCAATGATTCTACATTAGCTTACATGGACAATATCCAATGTCCCAGTGTAGAATTCAATTAAATATGTACTCCCCTCCTCACAAATTAGTAGCAGTAGCATAAATGGAGCAAAAATTAGAACAGAAATCTGGGGGGCGCCGATGAGTAGTTGGTTAGAGCAGTGGATTTTTAATAATGTCTGGTCTATAGGTCTGCCGTAGGTTCGATTCCCACCATTGAAAATGAAATTTGTTCACTTGAAGACTAAGGGTTAATTGCGCTCGCGAAAAGTAGTTTTAGGATATTAGTTTAAAGCACCAGACAATGGACAATATCCAATTAACATTGCGTGCTAACAATTTTCTACAATAACTTCATTCTTCCGTTCCGTTCATACGGTTTATGCTACTTTGCATTTTTAAAAATACTACTTGATTGAAAGAAATTGCATATTGTTTTTTTTTTCCTATTTCTATTTCTCTTGTTAGTGAAGCATATCTAAAGCAGTAATGGATTACAATTTAATTTGCATGGATTTTAATTACATTTCCTTCATCTGTAGAGCACATGACCATGTGCGATACAGGATTCTACTCTTTCCATAGGAATTAGAATTAAGATGGGATAACACAGTTGTTGGTGAACGGGTTGTTCAATTCCACAAGGAACTACATGGCAATTTAACATTGGTTTAAATTTTAATTTTGATCTTTAGCAGTATCATTGCTGATGCCTTTCGATGGTGTGGGCGAAAGGATGAGCGAAATATTAAGTTATGTATGCTTCGGTGGTTATGTCTGCTTTACAGTTAACTACAGCAAGCTCTTGAAATGCTTGACATTTAAATATTAACAAAAAATATTTGGGTGGGTATGCGGGTTCAATCAATATCATAATGGTGTAATGAACACCATCGCCCCATTGAGTCGACACTACTGATTTAACTGCATTCTTTGTTAACTGGTGTGATATAAATGGAAGCTAGCAGACCAATTGACTTGCATGGCGAAATATTAGAAATCCTAAACCTCCCTTGGCAAATTTCTTATTATATCCGGAAAACGGATTTCTTCAAATTTACAGGAGAAAATACTTACCGAATGCAGTTTCTTTATAGTTGTGGAAGTTGAATTTTGCCTGTAAATCATCTATTTTTCGATATAAATGTGTGACCGATGCACGAAAGCTGTTGCATCCATTTCCTTCAAACCGGATGTTGCCTGTGTGTCAATGACGGTCAGTGTTTCCAAACACGTGTTTTTGTAACTGAAGAAGGTACGTTTCCGCAAATGGTTCGTGGGGCTATGTGTCAATGGTTCGTGGGGCTATGTGAGAATGGTGTGTGGGGCTACGCATTTTTTTCTAAACCAATTTTAAACTATTCTAACCTAAACGTGACCCAACCAAACCTATCCTTACTGGAAATGGTAAGTGAGGCTATGTATGAATGGTTCGTGGGGCTATGCGTCAATGGTTTGTGGAGCTACGTAGGTATTTTTTGGTGGAGTGGGGTGGAAACACTGCATGCCGAGTACGGTTACCGAAGGCAAAAAGAAACGAAGAAAACTTACTCGATATGTCGCAAATAGAGCTTATTTCCGTGAAATAAGCGAAATGCAACCTTCAACAATGTTTCTCAATGCAGAATACGTAAGTACGAATATTGAAGATAAATGAACTAGCAAATTTCAACCGCTTTCTGGAGATAAGAAATTTACGCCTTCCTTCGACCAACGAAAGAAACCTTAGAGAAACTCATATCCGTAAGTAGTTTCTTCTCTAAAAATAAAGAAATGTTTCTCCAATATACGGAACTGTACCATATTTTTTTATTTATTTCAATGATACACGGGTGTGCTAGCTATACGCAAACACAGGAAAGCCAAGCCATGAAAACAAGGTTATATTGTATTAATTTTAGGTAATAACGGATGATCGACCAAGACGCGAAAATGGATATCTGACATACCGTGCCATTGTTCTACTGCCGACCTACGTGGCAGAGTGGTATACTCTGTGCCCTACGACTCAATGGGTCCAGTGTTCGAATCCAAGAATATTTTAAATTGTGTAAAAATTCCGTGTTTTGAACAATCAATCGTTTAGTTACGAAGTATTTTGTTGTTTGGTTTAAAGTAGGAACAGGCGAGCGAAAAGGAGTAATTTGAACCAGGCCCCGTTTGACAAGAAACTTCAGCTTTTTTCCAAAGACTGTATGAAAAGAGAGAGGAACGTATGAAATATAAAATATGTGTGAAATTAAAACAATGGAAACCTTGAAAGATAATACTAACGAACTTCAAACTATGAAAAACATATTTTCGTGGTGGAAAACTCCAAGTCATTTTCGAAATATGAACTTGATGTTTTTCTTTATTATGAAGTGGAGATATGGGACGATACGATCCCTCAGCAAGAAAATTTTAAGTAAGCTACCTCCAACTTTTTCAATGGTCATAATTACTAATTAGGGTCCGAAAGTTGATGAAAAATCAACTTTTTTTCTGACCTTTAAAAACAATGCTAAACCTGATATCATTTCATTTTCTCTTCAGTTAGAGACAGAAAACACTTTCTATTTTACATTTTTTTTTTCATTTTTCGGCCTTTTTTGGCTTTTAGTTTATTTGTCAGTATTTTTAACAGTTTTTGTTGCATTTTTACTTATTTTCAAGGTTTATTTTTCTCCTCCCCTGTTTTTTCGTGCATTTTAAATGCATTTACTAGTAAAACTTACATATTTAGATTTCTTGACATGGTCCTTTTAGCAAATTCACCATGAATCGAAAATAGGGTCAATGGAAAAGCATAATATTATTCTTAACTGAAATGTTTGGCATTGGATTAAAATACTTTGTGTGAATATCTAATTTGAGGTTCTTTTTCTGGACACTATTATAGCTTTAATTTGTAGTTTTAAAGTAAAATTAGTCACAATATTAAATGCAATTACACTCTGGTATACGCGAAGCAGAACTGTATTTTCGGACTCTGGCCGACTACAGTATCATAGAAGGCCCACTCTGAAAGGAGATGAATTGGTTGATTTGGTGTTTTAAGTCAACTTTATGCATAGTAAGGCTAATCGGGACTGGACCTACAGTTTAAAGTGGAATCCGAACCGAGTGCATAAAATAACGTGAACCGTGTGGTGTAGGGGGATCGTTTGCTTATGGAATTGAAGGTCATGGGTTGAAACCTACTTCTTTGCGAAATCTTTTTCTGGAAGTAAACGACATTGAACGAGAATGCTTATCTACATTTCTTGGATATTTCCGTTGATATTTATGCGATTTATGTCCAGCATTTTCGGATGCAGAAACTTGACATGTAAGTTCTTAATATGTGTTAACTTATAACAGCTGAATGAAAGGAAAAGTATTTCCTAAAATCCTGCCAATCACTGAAAGATTAAAAACATTAGTAGAGACATTACTTGAGGCATGCACAGAGGCGACGATTATGGAGTCTGGAGGGGCAGATGACCCAGCACTATGCTAAACATTATCTACCAAGGGAAAGAAACTGTCCTTGCCCTCCCCCTCCTCCCACCTTGCCCCATCAGTTTTGAAACCCAATCGCCGCCACTGAGCATACATCGCATAAATATTTACAGTAATATCATATAATATTATATTACGTTATTAGAACACTTCGTACTCGGTAAATAAAAAGGAAAAAATAATAAGGAAAGGGTGGGATTTGAACCTACGATGTTTCGATCTTGACGAAAACAGTAAGAAAACGAAAGTGGTGTCACCTAACCAACTACTCCAGGAGATTGTTAACATAAAGCTCAGTAAAACACGTTAATCTCAGTTGAAGCAACATTGTGCCGGAGTTTCGAAACATTTTTCTCCAAGATCCAAGGAAAAGAGACACTTTGCAGAATCATTTGGTGTTGTGCAAGTATCTTTACTAAACATTTCGCATAAAATCATCATAAATTTGCCTTCTTGCATTCAAATGTGACCGCAATTCTTTCCAGGTGGAGGAGAACCTGTTCAGTGTTTCACAATACACATACATTTTCCTAGTTTCAAATTCAGAACTAAGAATCTTGAAATATTTTCAACATTCGTATTTCTACTTAACATTTTTTTTGTCTACTCATATATTTTATTACTGCTTTAGGGTATCCTTACCTTATGGAATGTGAAAGAATGAAAAAAAAAAATCGCGAGCGATTTCATTCAGGAAGAAGAAATGTTGCAAAGTTGGCTACTCTTAGTTGGCTCTGAAGCGCTATGCTGCCAAATTTACGAATTCCGGACTTTGAAATTTTTCAGGGCTGTCAAATAAGATATTGCGAAGTGTACCTATCCACTTTTACGGCTACCAGTGTGTGCAGAAACCCGCTTTCTGCACACACTGGAAGGTAACGCAAAAATAAACGTGACATTAATTTCAATACTTTAGAAGTAATTAATATTCCATATCAAGAAGATAGTGTTTTGTAATAAATTTGTTAATGCGATATCTAACTATTATTTCTGATGCAAAACCTAATTGTTGGTACTGAAGGTTTGTGAAATTATTTCTTCTGTTAACTAATTTGCCATTTTTACTTCTAAAGAAATTCATTTTCATTGTGGCTTGAAGTTAACCTCATTAACCAACATCAATAATAAAACATATTGTTTACAACAACTTGAAGCTTTTGTGTACTTTCACTTCTTTTCTTTGCTCCCTAATTTATTATGTAAATTGTGGGTGTGGAAAATAAATTACTTGCTTTATTCAAAGTGCATAAGTTATATATTTCGTAAGAGTAGTGATAGTGTCCAAAAACAAGGGAGCTGAAATGTAGGATTAAGTTGGTCTAATTTCTTTCTAGGGTAGAATAGTTTTGTGACATGTTAAATATTCATATGATAAATACTGTCACAAGGTTTGCAAGAAATAGACACAAGATGGTTATGGATAGTGTAATGTTCATGTAAAATATGTTACATGGATATGTGAGGAACACAAATCACCCATAGTCAATCAAAATGACTACCTTTAGCATGCAAGCAGTCCTTCAGTCTTTGTGGACACGCATCAATTACATTACGCACGATATCTACAGAGAAGTCCGCTACCGCCTTCACAAGAGAACACCTCAAACTGAAGATGTTGGGTTGTCTTTTCTTGCATGCCATATCCTGAAGCACAGCCCACAATTTGCAGGCGACAGGGTTAAGATCATGGCTACCAGAGGGCCAATCAGAAGTGGAAATTAAGTCCGGCACATTCATCTGGAGCTTAGACTTATGAGCTGGTGTCAAAACTCCAAGCCTGACTGCCAAACAGGGTGTTCATGGGACCCTTGACCACACCCTCAAGGACAGTCTCTTGGTACACCTTGGCCGATGATTTGATGCCTTGCTCGCAGAAATGGAGCCCAGTTGTGCCATCATAGCTTATCCCGCACCACACCATAACTAACACTGGATGATGCACCCTCTGAGCCTTGTTGGCAGCTTCTCATGAACTCCTCGCATACATTTTGGGTATTGCATGTGTAACGCTTAATCTCAGTTTGGCAAGGTTGAAGACTCTGGGGAGGGATTTTTGAAGGAAGACGTGTGGCGCGGAGAAAGGTGGTATATTGTCAACCTAACCTGAAAATTTAGAACCAAGACAAGTATGTACAAATCACTTATTTTGTATCGTTCTTACCGTGCAATACAACTGGGAGTGTATCAGATTGTTCGACCAGCAAGAAAGACAAGCCCTTTGAATTCCAAAGAAAGGGACCGAACGGAACTGCAACAGTGCTTCCGTAAAATTATCGAGTAAGCAGAAATCTTCACAATTAAATTTTTCCTTTAAACCAACAAACCACCCGTTACTCAACTACTTTATTTCTTTTGTTAATATTTTCGTTTTTCCAAAAACGTAATTCATTCGTATATGCTTGTGCATAAGACTGTCATATAAAATACACAAACTTGCACCTTTGATGTAACCTAATACATGCACTACCCAGATAGCACAGACAGCTTGCTGCTTGCATGAAGCAAGCTTACCATGGCAAGCTAAGTAGCTTGCAGCAAGCTTGCCATGGCAAGCTAAGTAGCTAGCAGCAAGCTTGCGATGGCAAGCTATTAGCTGGATGCAAGCTTGCATTAAGCAATCTAGTTACCACAATTGGAAGTTGCAGCAAACTTGCCAAGGCATGCTTGCACCAAGCTTTTCATAACTAGCTGTAAGCTTACAGAATGCAATGCTCGAAGTAAGTGATAATATGTATCTTTAAGCTAAATTTAAATATATATTTATAAATATGGCTGTAATGTACATTGTATACACTTATATTCATAATAGCAAAACTAGAAACAATTGGGGGTAATTAACAACAAACACCCATGTTTGTAACGTCACAGTTTCTCTTTGCAACTTGTATGCATTAGTTAGGATGAAGAGTTCAATGAACTAATCAATAATCTAACTATACACAGATATTCAATTTTTCTTTGCAGTTTTTTTTTGGTCCTCGTTTTCCATTTAGAAGGGTACATCTTCTTTTTGGTAAGTGAATTATTTTCATTTTTTTTTCTTGTGCAAGGGGATGGTCTAAGTGGTTTTCTGTATTAGGATTGGTACATATTTACTTATTCTGAGGGTATTTCATTCAGATCTTATTTATTCAGTGACGGTAGTGGGAAATTAATTTCAGTGAGGAAAGTAATAATTTGCTATGGTGCGGCATGCGTAGGATATATCACTTGCCGTAGTTCCGAAGGATGATGGATATTATACAGCTGATAGTCAGGATGCTGTGGATCTATCAGGAAGGTATACATGGTTAAGAGATGCTGTAATGGTGTGCAGTGGTATGTATGAAGGCAGTCGTGAAGAGCATCTTCGTACATTGCGCTGAGAAGTTGTGGATGGTGAGAGTTCATTCGACCAGTTATATATTTGTGACGGATGGCTTCGATGTATGTTGTGATTTCGGGAAAGGTTATTCGCTCGTACAGTAGTCGTGTAGGACTTGGTAGGACTACTCTGAAGGCCAGACGAAGAGCATGTCTTTCCAGAACTTGTAGTTTGTGATAGAATGAGTCCGGGGCTGATATCCATGCAGTGTGGCCGTAAATAATTGCTGGTCGAAGGAAAGCCTTGTAGGTATGTAAGACGACCTGGGAGTTGAGTCCCCAGGATGTTCCAATTAGCTGTTTGAGCAAACGCAGACGATTTGTAGCTTTCTGGACAATGTTGAGCAAGTGAGGTTTCCAGGTTAACTTGGAGTCAAATATGACTCCCAGGTATTTTGCTGTGGTGGTAGACAGAATGGGAGTTCCCCGTATTTTGAGGTTTAATAATGTGGGGTTCCTTCGGATCTTCGAGCGACAGCCTGTCTGTAAAAACACCAATGCTTGTATTTTGAGAGCATTAATTGTGAGACGCCATGTGTCACACCATCTTTGGAAGGAGTTTATAGCTGGTTGGAGAGCTTTGTTTATAGCTTGGATTGTTGAACAACAGGCGAGAAATGCAGTGTCGTCGGCGAATTGGTAGATAGAAACTTGTGGTGGTTTTGGCATATCGGCAACGTATAGTATGTAGAGTAATGGCGATAAAGCAGCACCCTGTGGAACGCCAGAATAAGGGAAAATGGGGTATGACATCGCTCCATTTACAGTGACATAAGCGATCCTATTTTCTTTGCAGTACTTAGCTCCTGATTATATAGTTTGGGATGAAAATATTTATCATGGGAGTTTCACTTTTATTCACCACATTTTATTTTCTGGTCTTCGTTGCAACTTCAATATTCACACACCTTTCGAAGGATAATAAAACACATTTTTTCACTAATTACAATCAAATTTGTCCTTACTGATGTTACTAAAACTTATGTTTGTTTAACATTTGAGTCGCACTGCCATCTAGTGTATGCCGCATGGAATAAAAGCTTTGGTGCTTTATTCGCACTGGAATTTATTCCACTGTATTTCGGTTTTATTTCATTTTGTCACTATTGTTTATGTTTAATAATTATCTCTATTGTTATATTAAATTGGTGGCTCTATTGTTTTATTTTTTTTAAAAATGCATCCTATCACGCTAGTTATCACATGTATCAGGCTTACGTCGAGCTTACCATGTCAAGCTTGCTTTGACAAGCTAAAAGGAAGCTATCGCAAGCTTGCCACAAGCTTATGTGCTATCTGGGTAAGATAGTGGTTGGCGATATTCGTAATGTTTTTAGAAATACTTGAGTTTTTAGAAAGTTATTTAATATTTATGTTCAATTAAAAATACCTTTTTAACAATGTTAACAATTTTTATTAATTGATTCACAAAAATTTAATTTGTTCCACTCGGTACACTACGCAATCTCATCAGCGTTGAACATTAAATAATTTATTCAACATTGGTATTTATTCAACCATAAAGTTACCTTGTGCACTCATGTACACTGCAATGCATAGATTGGCAATTGCTCGTCCTGCGAGACACATAAACACTTAGTGTTCAACACAAAGGATCTAATTCGTGAATTTTAAACAAGCTTGTGCTGACTAACACATATTAAAACATTACTAACAACACTGTCTTCATTACTCGATCAATGGTTCAGTACGTATTATTTTGCTAAAGAACAATTTACAAATTGGGCCGTGATGCTGCTGCAAATTGGGAGGGGGGATTCATGCATAATAGCTACTGAGGGTTATGTAAGGAAAGAAATTTGGCTTGTTCGTTCGTAAGACAATTGTCCATTCATTGCAGTTGTATTCAACTTTAATATTGGGAAAAACTATTGTACTTTTTTCGCGCAGAAAATAAACTTAACTTCTTTAATTCAATTTGAATGGAGTGGTTAATGTAATACTTTCTTTCTTAATTCAACTTCTCGTATCACTTTTAGGACAAGAAGGAAAGTTATTCAAACACCGCCTCGTTTAACCGTTGGACGAGAACAGAGGAATTTTTTTTGAAGTTCACAATAAGTCGTATTTTGGTAGAAAGATATTTCTTTTCGTGCACTAGTAACACTTCAAGAAATGCAGGCATTTTAAGTTCCAGAACAAATATTTGAATAATTAAAGCACTGTTTTCAACCAACTCGTTTTTCGTCAATCACTGTTTTTAACGGTCGTTTTCGTAACTTGAATCACTATAAGTAATTACGAGTAACAAAGTTTCATATATTACCTCTTTATCCCAAGTTAAACGTTCCCAAATAGCGGTTACTACATGTTGAATGTGGCGATGAAGCACGTAGACACGTCAAACTGGATTGACGTTGCAGCGAATACCTTTTTGCCGTGTTATCGGGGGAGTTCCAACGAAAGAACTGCTGGGAGTAATTTGGGGGAAAAGCACACGACACACGAAGTATCGCAAAACCTTGCCAGATGGCAGGGGCGCTTGACGCAAACCCCTACGGCGGAACTCAGATCTTGTATTATATGCAAGTTCATGAAAGCATATGTGAAATCGCACAATGAAATTTTGCGATGTCACAAATGCCTCCTCAACATTGAACCGTTTTTCATTGGTGAAAACGATTCGTCTGTGCCCATTTGCTGCGTACCGCAGCTTTAACGCATCAGTGAGAAAATGTCCTGTACGTTGTTTGTAAGCTTGAAGTCCCAGGTCACGACATAACACACAAGACACATTTTTGACATCTTGTGGTCCCGAGTCAGTACTGACTGTCTCCTGACAGAAATTCGTCGCGGGCACACCACCACTGCTTTCACACCCTCTGGCGTCCATACTGTTCAAGGCCACTCTGCCCTGGGCTAGTCATTCACAGTTTCAGTGCATCGCTGGGTAACATTATAGTATGGGGGTGGCGGATTTCTTCAAATTTAAGGGAGAAAGTACTTACGGAAATCATTTTCTGTAGCGTTGTGGAAGTTCGTAAATGTAGTTTTGATCCATTTTAATGCGAATACATGTTGTTTTCTGCGAAAATCTCTGTCCGACACGCTGTTTCTGCTGCCGCCATTTGCTTTCTGCACGAGAGTACAATGTTCCGTGTGTTAAGATGACGCAACCCCATAGTCAGTGTCTCAGCCTCGCCGTATTTTCACTAGAACATGACGTGTCGAGTATTTTTATTTTAACTATGCTTGCCTAACCTAACCTAACCTAACCTTACGGAAAATGGTTTTTGGGGCTAACGTGAATGATTTATGGGGCTAACGTCAATGTTTTTTGGGGCTAACGTGAATGATTTTTGGGGCTAACGTGAATGATTTTTGGGGCTAACGTCAATGGTTTTTGGGGCTAACGTGAATGGTTTTTGGGGCTAACGTCAATGGTTTGTGGGGCTAACGTCAATGGTTTGCGACGTATTAGCATAATTTCAAATCCGGGCACGAAAGTAAGTATTTTCCGGTGAACGAGGTTGCAGCACTGCATAAATCGACAAAACACTCTCACAACGCGCCCTGAACCAGTACGCTATCGCCCGCCATAATGTGTTACAGAATCGAAATAACAAGTAACAGTAAGTACTCGTAAATGTAAGAAATATACGTACATTATCTTAGTTAGAAATGCATTGTTTCACCTTAGGAAATGTTCCGCATTCCAAAATAGTACGTTAGCAATGTAAAAAAGTGCGAAATATATGATTTATAGGTGTCAACCCCATACTATAATAGTACCTATCGCTGGAACGTGCGATAAACATCTTTGAGATTTGAAGCTTCTGGAGAAGTTTGAAAATCTCACCTGCTACTTTCCCAACCTTATGTAGTGCAATGACAGCCACTCAACCAAAGTTGTGACTATATTTATGATATGACTAGGTAGTGATGACACATTTATTATCTATTGATTATTTTTTGTTTTGAACTTTACATTCATAACAATAGTTGCTTGCAAGAATTCCTTAAATATCCAGGTCCGATTTCAAAAGTTAATGTGATAAATATCATATTGTATTTAGGGCAGAAAGAAAAAAAGCAGAGCCAATGACCAGCAGCTACAGTACTTGGCAGAATATATGTCCACCCACCCACTCCGACTTCGCAGCCTCTCGGTTCAAAGGGGCCATGGGAAAGGATCGACAGAGGAAAGAATGGGAGCACTTAGCAAGTGCACTAAATTAAATGGGACCTCAGAAGAGTGCTTTGGGTTGGCAAAAAGTATGTAAAGATATTAACTCTGTGTTTTGAACAGTTCTACAATAATTCTTATTTACCTTTCAATGTTATTTATGTACAATTAATCATACAAAAATTTAAATAAATCAAGAAAAGGTTTGCCTTTCAATAATGGGGACTTGGATTTCTTTATTTTGGGGATTACAATAATTCCCGACTTTCAATATTACATCATTTTATGATTTTTACAAGCGATTTTATCATAATGAAAATTTGTATTAATACTGAATATAATATTCTTGCAAAATAATTAAATTTCTTAACAATACATGGAAGATATTAAAGTCTTATTGGAGAGGGTGCTGTTTTCTCATTTGTAATATTTCTTGATCATGTAGTACATTTGACTCAATTGTGGGTTCATTGTTGTATTCTTATTTATTATTTACCAGATTATTGCACTAGGAACCCAAGACACTCTGACATACATTAAAACTAAGACACCAAATTAACAAGAAACACCTGCTGCATGTATGCCACTTGAAGACAAACAATACAATTTAACACCCTACCAACATGATATGCTGCATAAGGTTGGTTTTATTCAAGCAACATGTGTGGTGTTACTTACTTTGTGGTCATTTAGTCTCATTCTCAAACTTGTTGATCATACATAATGGAAGAAACTAATTCTTCAGAAAATTAATCTTAAAATACAATTTCCTTTCATGTCTTCAATTCTCTTCAAAATATATTTTACATTGCAATAAGTGTTACTACAAATTTTTAACCATTAAAAACCAGTAGTGTTGCATAAATATCATATGAATGGGTTGAGGGGTTGCAAAAAGAAATATAGTACTTGTATGAAGTTAGCTCTGATGTTTTGCAGGCATGGAAAAACCAATGCTCTTTGAGCAGAAGCCAAAATGCTGGCATCAAAAGAGCTTCCAAGCAAATAGGGAATCCCAGTCCTCCTCCACCTTTGAGCAATCAAGAAGTCCTAGTTCTATCTGCTATTGGGAAGGAGTCATCGGAAGGACTAGGGCTGGTAGAAGCTGGTTTTTATGATGAATCAAATAAGTGGGTAAGAAAATTGTCTCATTTCTTTGCACTTCACTTAATTAAGTTATGGTTTTTACATTCTACAGTGTAACGCCTGTTTAGGGCCGGTGTCGATTTACCCAGAATTACTAGTTGATATAAAGGAAGCGCGAAAAGGGATACCCATATCGACACCTATTACCCGCGCAAGCGATACAAAATCAAAGTAACGCGACGTCCTTGCAACGCGCGAGTTCTAAGACCTACTCCACTAACAAGGAGGTCGCGTTAGGTTCTAATTATTATTATTAGAATCCCGAAGAACGGGCTAATCCAAAGGATTCCGTTCTAGTTTAATCCTGAAAAAGAACAATGTTAATTATTTTTGAGAGATTTCAGATTACATCGCCACTTCACGCAATTATCTTCCCATACCAAAACTCACATATATGTATGCGTGCCAATGTTGTACCAACTATCATCTGCAGAATACTTACAAGTACACAAAACGCGCCAACGTTAAGCGCAACAGCCTTGTTATTCTCATTTAATTTTTGTGGCGCAAATTTTCTTATTTGTCTTTTATAAACAGATTAAAAAAAAGCTATTCTTAGTTTGCATTCAACGACATTCGCTAGAGGGACATACTAAGGAATCAATTAATTAATTATAATCCAATTCTTTAACTTTAACAATTTCCTTTTCTTTATTACGGCGTATAACGCGTAATCAATTTTAACACAATTTTTAACAACTATGCCACCAACGGCATCCTTCCAAACAAAAGTACCATCGTACCATTATTAGTTACATTGGCCCAACGTTGCACAGCAAACGTTTTCATATTCAATCATAGGCACAATATATCCCCTTTAAAAAAGAACGCCGTTCTTAAACAATCGTAACATTCATAAACTCTGATTCAACATTAACATTAAATGTAACTTTACAACAGATCCCCTATAGGAATCAATTATCGGTCGAAAAGGAAAATACACTAACAGCATAAATAATTCAATCTCTTTCAATAATAGTGTTGATTGGTTATCATAGGTCCTATTTAACACATTAAACCATAGAAACTTAAACCATAAACTTTTCTATGATTAAACCTTCGTGCACGGGATTGATGCTACTGATAGGTATAGCAGAGGCGAAGATATAGTACAAGCAATGCAAGCACTGCTTGCATAATTCGAATATCATTTAATAGTAGTGTAATTGGTGATATAACTGGATCGATAAATGAAGAGGTTTTTGACTGAATAAAAATACTTAAAACTAAGGCAAAATGTCTATAAAATTTCATTGCTACTGTGTAAAACCTACGATTTTTGTAAAAAAAAGCTTCCGAGAAAAGATGACCCCCTCAAATTGATGTGGCTAAACTTAAATTTGCTAAAATTGCTGTTTATAAACTTGTTAAAAAATATGCTTTTTTCTCGACACTGTTTTTGGCCTAAGCTATGAGCGACAACAACAGAGCCATCTATGTACAAATGTATGAACTCGGTGAACAGACTCGGGTCAATACCCAAGTCGACAAGTCAACTTTTTTCAATACATCATCATTTTGAACTCTCTCTGCCAGCAATAGGGAATGGTAGTAAGCGTTAGACAAAGTACTTTGGAGCCGAATATACCTTTCTTAAGACGTCGTATATTGCTAAAATATCTTTAATTCACATATTTCTCATACCGCCGTATCTTGTTCTATTAGACCTCTTCAAGAAAATCGCCAATTAGTGAAAACTAATTGAGTACAACAGCAAAAGAGGTGCTAATAGAGCAAGCATATAGTGATATGAGGATATGTGAATTGTCGGTTTCTTCGATTCAGATAAATGGATCGAATTGAAACTGGGACATTTTGCATTTTTTTAATATGATAGCTAAAAAATCAGAGATTTTGATTAGCTAATAATTTATACGTGGTGTTTTTGGTTGGTTTAAGTAAGCAAGATTTCTATTAGCTCTATAAATCTATATAAATTAGAGCACAGTGCCGATTTCTTACTTTTGCTAGATTAGCAGAGGAACCGAGGGATAGAACATAGCTCTGCCGGGATCCACAGAAAACAGTGACCTACAGAAGCGATACATAACACACGCCATTAGGTCATTGCCACATCACGACGTGCCTGTCTGCACATGCAACAATTGAGGTAGGTCAGTGTTTCTGTAGGTTACTGTTTTCTGTGGATTAATACTTATTCTACCGGCTCAGTACTGAAGAGTGTTAGGGATCGACTTTAGGTCTCACCACTGAAGTTTCCGGGTTCGAATCCCTGCATGATTGATTTTTATAAGTGTTTTTTATCCAATTTCATCGTCGCGATTAGCCAAAATCCAAAGAAAGGCGACGTAAAATAACAAAATTACAAACAAGAAGATATAAGAAGAAGAAGAAGAGATGCAATGCGCAACATGTAGTTTTCGAGGATTACTCTTAAGAAAGGATCTAACACACTTCTATGCACAAAGCTCTGGCGCCGATTAGTTGGGGAGTAATTATTTGTGGGGCTCCTAATACAGCTTAGTTTTTATTATAAAATAGTTATAGGAAATTTGCCATCAGATGTAGGCCTATGTGTTGGTTTTAGATGTTGATAAGTATAGGGAAAGGGGAAAAAAAGGTTTTGAAAATGTGATTATATTAGTGATTTTAAATTGTATTTTTGGGGTCATGTACACACTTGAATTTTGAATTTTGTCCCGAGAAAATTTATATATAAATACTAGAGCTGAAAAAAATATTATAATTATAATTATTGTTTTTTAAGTTATATTTTATCAATTATTATAAGTTTAAAAGTGTTTTTTTCTAGTAAATAGAATCTTATTAAATTTTAAGTTGATTGTGAGTTTTGTATTTTTCCCCGAGAAAATTTATATATAAATACCGAGAAACTTCTATTTAAATAACATCTTATAAAAATGACAACTTGTATAACTGACTTGCCACTTGAACTGCTGTACAAGATTTTTGAATATACAAGTGAGGATGTTGCGAGACTTGTTGAGTTAAGCAAAATAGCGCCTGAATTTCGTCCACCGTGCGAAATGATTTTTATGGATAATCTTCGCAAAATAAGCGGTATTAAAAAGTTGCAGAATCCCGAGTCTCTTTTTCGAGCTGCAGGCAAAAAGTTAGTCGATAGGATGGACGAACTTTATGAGGCGAGGGAAGGAAGGAGACGATATACGGATGATTGGTATAAGTCAAATGCTGAAACAGATAACATTATTACACAACTTATCGCTTTGACTGAGGCACGAACTTTTTTTCTAACCTGACATGATATATAAATAAAATACTATTACTAAAAAGGAGATAAATGGATTAACTTTTGCAGGCAACCAAATCTCATGAAACATCGATAAAGGATGCGCTTTCTATGGATAATATAATTACTTATAAACGTGCAATGCGTAATATTCTCGAAAAACTCAACTTCTTCAAGAATTCGAATCCAAGCGATATTTTAAAGTAAATGAAGTACATACAGCAGAACCTAATTTGATTGAAGTTAAAGATGCTATTAAAAAACTAAAAAAATAAGAAAGCGCATACCAGCTGAGTTAATTAAATATGTTGAGAATTTATTAATATGTCAAATTCATAAATTAATTTGTTTAATATGGAATAAAAAAGAAATCCCTCAACAGCGGAAAGAATTCATAATTGTTCCTGTGATAAAATGAACTGCAGTAATTACCGTGGAATTTCTCTACTCTCAACAACATATAAAATATTATATAACATTCTTTTAACAAGACTAACCCCATATACTAATGAAATAATATATGTGATTATTGATGTGGATATAAACGTAACAGGTTAACAGCAGATTAAATTTTTCATATCAAACAGACTTCAGAAAAGTGGGAATATAATCAAAATATCCTATCAGCTATTCACTTATTTTTTTAAGAAAAATGCATATGATTCGGTCACAAGAGATTTAAAATACCTAAAAATCTTGTTAATATGTCTGATAAAATGGACAATTTATGAAAAGTTATAAAACAAAGATAGTAGTGGGGTTTGTGCTATAATGAGGACCACTTACAAGTGTAGAAAAGAAGAGGTTATTTGATTGAACAATCCGATTTGCCTACACTTAAAATAATGCCAAGAGGGGCTTATACCCCAATTCTTCAAGTGTGATATGCTCTTAATTTTAAGAATTCTGAATTCTAGCGTAGAAAAGATGAGCCTCAACAGACAGATTTGCCTACACTTAAAACTATGCCAAGTTCCCATATGATCTTATTGTTTACAGTGTGTTTTTCTGTCAAAATCCCAGGAATCTTGAATTCTAGTGTAGAAATAGTGAGGCCCCCCCTCAGATTGATTCTGTCATGTGTATATTAATATAAAGCTCATAGCTCCTGGGTTCTGAGACCCAGTAGAGTGTGGTGCATAGCCCCATGGTTTTTATTGCCTTACAATCAGGAGGCTTCTGGGTTTAAGTCCTCATAAAATGTGAAGCCTCCCCTGATTGCAAAGTGTTAATATTGTTGCCTTGTAAACAAGAGGCTCGGGTTTGAGTCCTGATAAAATGTGTAAGATTGAAATACATGTGGCAAAATAATATCTCCACACGTGAGATTTTGAGAATAATTACTGCTAGTTGATATATAACTGATAGCTCCCAGATCTGAAACCTGGTAAAGAGTGTTATACAACAGCATAAAAAAGCAAAATTATTTTATATTGGGGATCACCAGAGCCTAGTTACTGCTGTTGTTTGGGTATAAAAACACCAGCTCAGCCACTAATTGATGTTATAATTGTTTTGGCTACACTTGAAATTAAGCAAAAAATGCTTATATTTTTATGCAAGCAAAACTTCCCGCTCAATACAATATGAGAAGAGCGGGCATGCATAATTAATTGCTTGCATGTTTTTTCTAATCTTTGATCAGTCCCATGTCTCGGGCAGCAATAAATCATGCACGCCTGGGAGATTATATCTGCTGGCATGCAAGACATATAATCTACACTGAGTTCTTTCATCTTTCAGAGAAAATTACCATGCCAGCAGATATAATCTCCAATTTACTAGAAGAGCATAGAACTTTATTCTTGCATGCCCGAGCCAATTCAAGTTTTACCTTCTTTTGATAATGTATACCGAGAGAGAGTTACAAGAATATTCATTGCATATTTCAAAGTTCCACTTTGAATTGTATTTAGCTGATATAGAACTCATAACTCCTGGGTTCTGATGCTCAATAGAATGTGGACATAGTTCCATGGCTTTTATTGCCTTGTAATCAAGGGGCTTCTGTGTTTGAGTCGGCCCTCTAGAATTGCTCTGTGACACTCTCATTTCTTACATCATAAACATATGATTTTTCACCTATGAGAATAACACTACATATGGTGTCATCGGGGAGTGTATCGTGGAATTCACAGATAATTTTAATGTTTGTCCTGTCATTAACCACAACTTGTTTTCTTTTTGAAGTGTTGATGACAAACATGGGTCTCTGTGCTTTGAATTCATCTGGTGTGTAATACATGTCAGTATTGCCAGAAGTGACCCTTTTGTATGATGTAAATGCCTCATATAATTTGAGGAAATCATCCTTGGACATGTCTAAATTATAATTTTCTCTAGGAAATACCTCATTTCTGTCAATTTAAAGATATATGTTTTTGATGTTGCAGTTATCAAATTTACTTGAATTTTTTTCCTGATTATTGTGTCTTCCAGTCTGAAACAATACCACCACAAAATCCGGCATGTCATATTGTATACTGGAGAATGAATTTGTAGCATCAAACTCATAATAGGTACCAGATGCAGGCTTCTGTACACATTGATATGTATAAAATTGTAGAGGAATCTGTGGATTTTTTAGAATATCTGCTTTGTATTTAAGAGTATAACTGGCTTCATATTCAACAACAGGAATTCTTAGCTCCATAGTCTGAATAATGCATTTGCCCTCATCAGGTAATGTATTAGGCAGAGCTTCCCCTGTAGAGTTTAATGTACTGTACCTCATCAAATCATTGTTATCATTGGCAGCTCTTCTAAATTTAATTCTTAAACCACCCTTCCACATAATATCTTTGTAATCTGAGAAGAATCCTGGCAACAGGCGCATAGGGAACAGCACTGTGTGGCTTTTGGATAATATCTTATCACCAGCCTCAAATCCACCTATTTTGTAGTAAGAAGCCTCGGTTTTGGATAATTTTAATGTGGCCAAAGCTGTGGAGGTAATGCCGGGATAATCTACTCTGTTTATAACAACACCATGCTTTCTGACCTCAATTTCAGAGAATAGATGTGGCACAAAATTATCTACCAATCTTATATTTGAATTTACCGGATAATCTGTACCATCGAGCTTTACAACATCAAATTTGATGTATAGATCTGCTCTGTGAGGGTGTATAAATCCATCCCCTACATCAAGATCAACCTCAATCTCTGTGTTGGGTTGATTTAAATTTGCAAATGTCCTCCTGTTTGGAGGGAATGATTGTAGCTCATAACTCTCAATATTTTCCATTTTCTTCTTGTATGTATTTTTATTTAAATATTAATCTCTATGATTGCAGTTGTTGTGGCTCCAGCAAAATCAACTAATTCTTCTTTTTCATTAGTGACCATCAATTCAATATTATCTATTCTATTATGACACACAGGAAAATATAATGTTGGGGATGGATTGTAGATAATAGGCTCCATAAATTCAGAATTAGGTTTGAATGTTGCAATGATGCCTGTTTGTTTGTGAGTGCCTATGCCATTTGATTTGGTGATCATACCCTCTGCCACATTACAGTGAATATTCAGAGTTTCTATGGCTAAGAATTTGGGTATATTCATAGCAGTGTGTTTGATTGCTGGTTCAAGTTTTGTGTTGTTCTCAAATCCCAACAGCTCTCCTATAGTACCCAGATCTACTGTTTCTGTAGCAGATACAATTTCTACTCTGTGAGTGACAGAATTTTGACTTAACACTACACCTCTGGGTAATTGAGCATTTAGAGTGGATAGATTATATTGCCCTGGAGTGATGACAATTTTTTCATCCCCAACTGCAATTGTGTTGTTGTGGTGTGTAATATTAGGGATTAGGTACATGCCATAAAATGCTCTGAGAGCTATTGTTTTGGGATACACTATGTCATCATGCAATTTGAGTTTCAATATTGAATTTTGGCTGGTGAGATGGAATACCCCCATGATGTTTTAAATACCACAAGGCTTTTTGAAAATCTTCAATTGATGGTTTATTTATTTGAGACATATATCTAAGAACAGATAAACACAAATGTCCACAATTAACATCTTTGAAGTTTTGAACACGGGCATTATTGTAATAAAGATTAGTTGATTTTAGATATTTTACTAAATTTTCAGGTGGAACACCTCCAAATGAATCAAACACAAATGCCTCATTTTTTAAATATTTAAGATAACAAATCCAGTGAGTGCCCTGATTTTTGTACTTATCCAAATTAACAATGCCACACTCTTTGTTGAGTGGTTGTTCTGGTAAAGAATCAGACATGTACACACCTCTAAAATGTTTGATGCCCAGTGGCTTGATTAAAGCTTCAATATCTTGGTTTGTAAGCGGCTCTTGTTTTTTTAAACTTATTCATGGCTCTCTTAACACCTTTGCCTTGTTTCTCCATGGCCAGGTTATGGCGCCTCTGCTCATCTAATTCTGCCTTATTCTTCTTGGCATCTATTACTGTTTTTGCTATGGCAGCTGATCCCCCGGCCAAGCTCCCAACAGCCCCGAGAGCAGCTAAGATGGCAGGGATAGTAAATATAAATCCCCCCACATGTGATTTTTTTCTTGATTGCTGTAATTTTTTTAATTGGGGGGTACTAAGCAACAATTTCATACCATGGCCCTTGGCAAGACAAGAATTTTTTTTCTTGCGCTGCTTTTTGGTCAAAAGGCTATCAATAGTTTTAAGAGATTTAAGACCTGCATAAGGTATTTGATACATAACACCCTTGGCCTTCATTGTAGGTTTATTATATACATATTCACAACCCCCACCCCAGTTTTTGTTTGGTGTTCATAGCTATGGTGGTCCCCAATGCTGCTATTTTTTCACTTAAAGAAGCATCTTTGCTTACAAATCTACCAAATGCAGCCTCTTCTAATTTCTTGTCTGCAACATGTCTCTTGTCAAGATCAGAATGTGTGTTGTATGCTATGTCATGGTCTCTACAAGCAGCATCTAGGGGATTAACACCAGGATCACCTCTGTTTAGCCTATGATCTAGTTTTGTGCCTGGACCACAATACTGATAGCCTGGAATGTGTAGTTCAAATGGCAGCCTGTTTATAATGTCATTAACCAGCCCCCGACCCTCAGAAATATTCCAAAATTTAGGGGGTAGAGTATTAATAATTTTTATAAGATATCCAATGCCCTTAGTGTCATTCACTATAAAATTATACAATTTGGTGCTTATCATGTCCATAATTCCAACTTTTTCATTGTAAAAATTGTGGTTGCCAGCATTTTCCTCCCCAGCTATCACCAATAACCTATCTACAAGTTTCCTGACATCATCAACCCACACAAATTCTTTGGGCAGGGTGTTGTATTGTTTGATTCCACTGCCAGTCTTGATCTGTGACCATATGGGCTTGATTAAATTATTGTATTTTGCTCCACTGCTAGACTTGACTCTTTTTTGTGTGGGATCATTGTTCTGGTATAGAGCATCTGATTTTATTAATATTTCTTTGTAATACTCATAATCTTGATCTGTATAGCTGCCAGGTCTCTTCCTAGTCATCAGTTCCCACAATCCAGGTGTTCCAGGATACTTAACAAAAGCACCTTTTTCTCCAAGATGAGATTCTGAATATACAATCAGATCATCTCCCATAAATGTTACTCTGAAATTGCCAATTCTATGTATGATGCTACCATCACGCTCTGTGTCAGCATATAAGCCAAACACCTCATCTTTTTTGTCTTTAGGCGTGGTTAAATATATTTGAGCAAGAAGACCCAATTCAATAGGATCCAGAGTAGCTTCAATTCTTCTAGGAGCAATAGGACTAGGTGTATGAATACTAGAAAGTGGGGTGAATGGATAATCTAATATGTTTCTTGCAGCTACAGGTACACTTCTCAACTTCTTATTTGACCGCCCCGAAAGAATTCTAAGTCCGAAAATCGTAAACTTAGCAACATTGCACTTCAGCGCCAGCTGAGAGTAGCCAACTTTGAGTTCGTCATTCAACTAGACGAAAAACGCTGCGGTGAAAGGATTCCAATTTAGCACATTCCATGAACTTATAAACTATCAATCGCTAATATAATACACACTGAAACTGAAATAGTAAATTGAAATAAGAATAAGAATGAGAATCGTGCGAAATTGTAACAATTCTGCGTGCTCGACTTGATATCACATAGGTTTGAAACACCGAACAGGGGTTTTCTCCACCTGGAGTAAATCGCCATCAAGTTTGAGTAGAAAGAGGCAAATTTCTGAGGAGTTTATGCGACATTTTATTTACAATGCCCTGCACAATATCGAACAGATCTAAAAGAAATCATTTATTTCACGACTTGTGGAGAAAACATGCTGGAACACAGGAAGATCGATTTTATCATAAACATCTACGTGTTTGTAAGGGAATGTTGTCATTAAGTTAACGTAGAGCAGTTGGTTAGACGCTGGTATCCATATTTTTCAACATACTTGAAAGGTCGCGGGTTCAAATCCCACCCTCTATTTTTTTTTTTTTTTTTTGTGTGTGTGTGTGTGTGTGTGTGCTAAACAGAGACAATTGATATTTCAACACTGTAAAATATCCGATGCACACTTCAAGGGATGTCTCTTCTGCACATTTTCTCCCTAAGAAGGTTAATGCTTATTCAGTTGCTTGCCAGGATTTAAGGTTAAAACTTTTTGTATTTTAGCTATTCGTCATAAGCTGAGTTAACACACATTATGACTAATTTACATATAATATATATGCATTCAGGATGCTGTAGGTAATGGTATTTAATCCTGGGTTTGAATCCTGGTCAGGCATGGGTGTTCTTTGTAAGTGTTCCTTCATCAATTTCATCATCCCACCACCCATTCTCATCTTCGCGATGAACCAAAAACGTCACAAAGGCGAAGTAAATTAAACCAAATCATCAATCAAGTAATGGAATTTAAGATAAGTATTGTGTACGCTCTTCACTCCACAACTAAAATATTAATTATTTCAAAATACTAACACACAAACACACACAATTATAATAGGAAATAATCCACTACATTGATGTATTGAATTTTTGTAACGAACGGGAGAGTTTAATGTATTCAATTCGCTAAGATTGGTTATGTGATGTCGTTTATTTAGTAATGACTGTTCTTGTTCCCCTCACTTCGATCTTCCAATGCATCTAAATCTAATAATAAATCCCCAATAAACGTAAGTAAATACCTTTTGCGACCGAGGCCGATGCGATAAAAATCTACTAATAACTATTTATATATTACGTGACATCTAATAAATGCAAAACTTGAGAATGATCATTAATTCGGCACTGCTTTATATCCAAAATACTTGTCTAATTTCAACAAAATAATACTGTTATTTCAACAGAAAGTATATCTAACGAACTTTCCACCAAATTCGCAATATTCAAAACAGCCACCCTCAGACTTGCTTATACGTTACTTGATTCTGCCATTCCACGTGGCACGTGATTCAGTAATATAATTGAAATGGTTTCCGAAAATTCTAAACGCTTCATCATTACTGCCACCTCCTGATATACACAGAGAGATCATCCAAGAACAGTATATATATATTTTACGTCCGATGCCATACTCCTTCCGAAAATAAAATTCGGCAGCATGAGGAATCGCAGTTACGACCACGCTTGCCAGTAACAAGCACGTTATCCGTCATCCCTTCAATCCCTGAAGATAAAAGAGCTCTCGAAACCTCGTAAGCCTATCCAGAAATAACCTCGTTGATATCCCGGTAAATCCTCTTCATCAAAGTTCGCATGAGTTTAGGCAAAATTTGAGCTAAAATACACTGCAAAATACCGGGCATTTGTGTAGAGAGGAACTTATCCACAATCTGTGGCAAAGAAATGTTTGGAGCACTGGCAGGTGGTTGTTGCCGCAACCATGTTAGGAAACTTTTTGTCTATTTCCTTGTAGAACAGTTGGTAAGACGTGTATTTTTTTTATCTAAAATGAAAGATCACAGGTTCAAATCCTAGCCGCTCAATTTCTTTTCTGTTGAAGTGAACACAGAAGTACGATATTTACTGAATACAAAAAATTTGAAATAATTAACCTTGAATATAACAGATTACTCTATGAAAAACAAATCGCATGATTACAACTCTAGAGTTTCAAGAGTATTCCTTACGCATACTTTCATTCGACGTCTTGTGTATATTTCTATAATAACATGAGGTTTTATATAAAGCAATGTGTCCCCAAAACTGTTTATTGTTCAATTTCCAACATGAACATTGAAACTTGAATGTTTCGGTGGTGTTGCATTAAGACCCGAAGTAATCAATTTTATGAGTGGAATAGATTTATTATGTGAATAAATATGATGTTGTAATTATTGTTTTGGGGAGAAGATCGTTTAATTATTGTTTTTATTGTTTTTTTGTGGACGAAAAAATTGTGACAAAAACTTTACTAAGTATTACATAAAAAAAACGTGAAAGCTGAGCCGGGTTTGAACCAATACCTCAAAGAGAAAAGATGAACGTAAGAAGATGTATGCTTGTCTGAAACGTTACAACTACGCTACAGATGTTCCGAACGTGTGTGCGTGTTTAGTAATACCAAATACTTTTACACATGGATGTAAAGAGCACTCGTTGTAGCACATTTGTCATAATTATTCTTTATTTATTTGTTAAATGAAAGTAATGTAATTGTAAATAATGGTTAAATTTATTTTATTATTCTTGACATCCTTTTCTGGTATGAATTCGTACGAAACTTTTCATGGCTGAATGTAATTGGAAGTCGTCTTTGAACCAACTGCAGCATCACGTGATTAACTATACCAATAGAAGACCTTATTTCCTTTGAACTACGCTCTAAACAGAGGCATGCAACATTTCTTTCTTCAACCTCGCGAAGAATGGAGCACTACAACAAATCCACAAGAGAAAGAGTGATCGGTTTGATCGAGGGAGCTGGATCGTCACCTGGTTTAGCTGGCGAGCAGTATGGCGTTCCAGCACGGACAGCAAGGAGGTGGTGGGCTCGATACGAAGAAACTGGTGAGGCATCACGGAAAAGACGCGAGAGCTGGGGCCGTGTTTCGACACCAGTGCAAGACGATCGGCTGATAGCGGAGTGTGAAGCCAATCCATTCCAGTCAGCCACTCAACTCAAGGCAAGGGCCGATTTTCCTGGTTGCCCACAGACAGTTCGGCGGAGGCTGGCTGCTTCTGGTTTACGGGCACGAAGGGCAGCAAAGAAGGAGGTCTTGACGGATGCACACAGAACTGATAGGCTAGCATTTGCTGAAGAAAATATTGATAGGATTTGGGATAGAGTAATCTTCTCAGACGAGAAAGTATTTTCTACTGCAAATGATGGTCCGGTTCTGGTCTACCGGCGTCAAGGACAACGATTTGATCCCCATTTTTTTGCTAACTCACGTCGGCGTGGACGCGTGAGCGTGCCTGTCTGGGGTTGGATATCTCTCGGTGGCGGAGGTGACCTACACCGCATAGAAGGACGTCTCAACGGGATACAGTATGTGCACATTTTGGAGCATGTTATGGTTCCTGGCGTGCGAGCTTTGTATCCCGAGGGAAATATTGACTTCCAGCAAGACCACTCCTCCATCCATGATTCAGCCATCGTTCAGCGTTGGTTTTCTGAACGAAACGACATACATCTAATTGACTGGCCACCCATGGGATGCGACATCAACCCAATTGAAAATATGTGGCCCGAGGTCGTTCGATGTTTGAAAGAAAGCTGACCCGATCCACCACCTCGCAGAAGTGATGAACTATTTGACCACGTCAACAATGCCTGGAATGAAGTGTGCACTTCGCACAGGTATATTCGACATCTTGTGCAATCCGTTCCTCGACGCCTGAGACATGTCATAGATGCAGGTGGCTACTGGACAAGATATTAAATAAATGTTCAATTTTTCCAAACAGTCCTTTTCAGGACTAACAAATTAAAAAAAAATACACTCGTGTAAGAAATAATTTGGAACCTTTCATATATTATTGTCTTACAGGCCTCAATATAAATAAAAATATCCAGATGAAGTGAGGCTCGAACCCTAATCAAAGACACAAGTGGAACTGGAAATGGGTGCCTTTACCGGATGTGCCACAAAGCTACAACAGAATGAACTCCACAGCTAATACAATATCTTAATTTTTGTTTTCTATTCATGCATACACCTATTCTATCTGGAAAACGGTTTTCTTTTAAAGATTTAGATCACCTATTTTTAACCCTAAAGATCGTAAAGCATAACCATTCATTAGTTATTTCCTTGCTTTGTTGGGGATTTGCTTGTAACGAAGGCACTGATTTGCAGCTAAAATCGAGCTTCCCTTACCTGCTGATCTTACCGAATTTAACACATGTTCGTTTATCGTTTGTGCAACAATGGCCTTCTTAAATTATGTTACATTGCACCTCTGAGTGAGAGAGAGAGAGAGAGAGAGAGAGAGAGAGGAAGAAGTTGTGTAGCTTGTGGAAAGCAGGCTAGAATTATATTCAACACTTCATAGAAAAATATATTGAGAAACTGGAAACTATGGAACGATGTTTTCGCGAAAGGAAAACTTATGTAAGAGGAAAGTGAACATGCAGATAGAGTAATTTTAATCACAATGCCGAGCTGGACACAGTAACGACGTTACAAGAAAACAACCTCTAGTTACCTTCAGTACAGAAACGTCTTGTCAATTTCTTAACTTATTATTATTGACTCATAATGTGTGTTAACACAACTTATGACGCACAGCTGAATGAATTTGATTGAATTTCTGACGAGTATTGACGAGCATATAGGGCCTTGGCCTATCTCCCGACTGCCAGTCTCCTTCCCACAATTCTACCTAGAGGTGTGAGTTCTTCAACTGGTATGAGGTGACGTGGGGTCAGCACGTCGAGCCCTCAGCCGTTATAGAAGATTTTTATGACCGGGTTACGCTACTCACTCGTAACTTCC
Source organism: Lepisma saccharinum (assembly GCF_977018435.1). Classification (NCBI taxonomy): domain Eukaryota; kingdom Metazoa; phylum Arthropoda; class Insecta; order Zygentoma; family Lepismatidae; genus Lepisma; species Lepisma saccharinum. The sequence continues at coordinate 10,138,443 of NC_139238.1, forward strand.
AAGCAAAGAACATTCTATTTGTATCAGTGGTGTATGCTGGTTCTAACGAGTGGGTAATCTTCGACCTTTTGATCCTCAAACTCCAAAAGTTTCCGTGCAATTTATGTCAAGCTCCATATTGGATTTAGGAATATTGTGTCGGAATATTTGTCTTATTGCTACGATCACAATCAATTAATTCTCGTTATTGCAGTTTACTATACGTGTAGAATTTCAAATAATAAAACAAGACAGTATTATAAAGCTATAAAAAACAGCCTGTGAAATATAAAATGAAAGACGTGCACTAGTGAAATAAAAACCCGCAATATTAATTTAAGTGCAAAATTCAACTTACTCCAGGACCCGATCACTTGTGCCGTACCACATCCAAAGCACGCTGTTTGTCCAGTTCACGTCAATACGTGTCTTTGCGAAAGATTGCAGCTTAACAAAGGAAGTTATGTGACTTTTGGATTTTTCATGTTTGACACAAGTGTTGCAAAGATTACAGTATCAGCCACGCGTCCATACATTCTTTTCAGCCCCGAAAAGTAAGCACGGCCAACAAAAATGCAAAGCTTATTAACACTTATACTTCCTGTCAACCATGGTGTTTTGTCATAATTTGCTTGCGAATATGCCTCACATATTCCCGATTTTTGTCTTTGTGTGTAGAAATAAGTTCAAGCGATGACACTGGCCTACCTGTATTAACAATTTGCAACTTCTCCTGAAAAGATCTTGTTCCAAAAGGTTTCACCAGCAAATCTTGTATCACATCCATTACCCTTTAACACAGCACTATCACGACAAACACTAACACCTTAATAAATAATAAACACGAAGCCAACGACTACACGCATTCAGTTTCACGCGCCAAACTTCTGTTGTTGTGCTCCTGGCTCAGAAAGAAATTCCCTATGAATGATAAAAAAAATCCCTTTCCGAGCTCGAAATGACAGGTTTTTAAAAGTTCGAATCATTGCAGGTCAGAGCCAGAATTTTATTTCGGGATGGGGATCATCCCTTATTAGCAGCCGCCACATAAAGTTGAAACAGTGGGGTTAGAAGTCCTGAAGATGAATCTCAGATTATTACAACGTATTATGCAAAGTGTTTAATCCTGCTAATGAAGTAAAATTAATTATCACTATACACTTTTTAAATTAGATATTTGTAGGATTTCGGGGAGGGGGGGTTTCAGCCCCCCCGAGTCCTCCACCTGGTTACGTGCCTGATGTGTTTTTTTCGTTTATGTTTAATTCGTTCATCTTCATCACTATTAATCTAAACAGGCGGAATATAGCAACTTAAATTAACTAATATATATAATTTATTTTTCATATCTTTCCCTTTAAAAAATATTCAGTTCCGTGAAAGAAGTATTCTCGCTGCTTTTGAAGATTAGAGAGGAGAAACAATCACTATTTTTGTAAATACAAGGATTGGGGGGAGTCAGCAAATAGGTGCTTTAATTTCTTAAGCTTTGAATTTTAATTCAGTTTGCTTCATCTTCAATATTTAAGTTTTTCCCTTTTGATAAATTTATGTTCAAGTTACAGAAATCAGCAAGACAGAAGCAAATGTAAAGTGAAAATTAGCGTAGAATTGGTTTGCCCATGTTATTCAGTTTTCCTGTTCTTCGCACTCTGCCGGGTATGTTTTCCCTATTCAGCGGAGGGAATGGAGAGGCTCTGAAGGTTGAGAGTGCGACCGGTGGACTCTCACAAGAAGGAGCTTACCCTGGGCACGGAATCACCGCGCCTGAAAAGCAATGTTTCCTCCCCCTCTTTCGTTTCTCCTCCCTCCTCGCCAAGGGTTGCAAGGGAAGCGGGAAGAATGACGTCAGGGTGAGATTCCCTGTAGACATTCCACCGGCTGGAGAAAGGTTCCCGGACATTCGGCGGCAAACGATTGGAAGTATTCGCGCGCTGGAAGCAAGGAAATGTATGCATCGAAATTGGTTTGGAAGAAAATTGGGAAGAAATGTGTATATATATACATTTTTTTTTAAAAAAAAAAGAAATACAGCCGGGTCATCTGCTATTACCTAGATGACCCAGAGTATACGCCGCTGATTTGTATATGTTTCTCTATTGTTGTTTTAACTCTACTTGCTGCACAGACAGACTATTCGGTACTGGATCTATATTTTAAACTAGAATCCGAAGCAACGTGCCTCCACCGGGTGTTGAGCCCGGGACCCCTTGATTACAACATCCTGTTTAAGAACAGATATTAATGACATATAAGTTCTTAAAATACGCGTATGTGTTAACATAACTTATGACAGCTGAATGAAAGGATAAGTTTTTCCTACATCCTGCCAATCACTGAAAGTTTAAGAACATTAGTAGAAATATTACTTGAGGCATGCACAGTGGCAACGATTAGACGGGGGGGGGGGGGGTAGAGGAACAGTTGCCCTCCCACTATGCTACACCTTATCTCCCAAGGGAAACCCCCAGTTTTGACACCTTGCCCCATCAGTTTTGGAACTCAATCGCCGCCACTGAGTATGCATCGCATAAATATTTACAGTAATATCATATAATCTTATATTACGTTATTACAACACTTCGTATTCGGTAAATAAAAAATAAAACATAATCAGGAAGGGGTGGGATTTGAACCTACGATGTTTCGATCTTGACGAAAACAGTAAAAAATGAAAAGTGTTGTCATCTAACCAACTACTCCAGGAGATTTCTAACGAAAACCTCAGTAAAGCACGTTGATCTCAGTTGAAGAAACCTTGTGCCGGAGTTTAGAACCATTTTTCGCCAATAACCAAGGAAAAGACACACTTTGCAGAATCGTTTGGTGTTGTGCAAGGTATCTTTCATAAAAATTTCGTATAAAATCATCATGAATTTGCCTCCTTGCATTCAAATGTGACGGCAATTCTTTCCAAGTGGATGAGAACTTGTTCAGTGTTTCAAAATGCACATAAATTTACCTCTTTTCAAATTCAGAGCGAGGAATCTTGAAATATTTTCAACATTCGTATTTCTACTTAACATTTTTTTGTCTACTCATGTATTTTATTAGTGCTTTAGGGTATCTTTACTTTATGGAATGTGAAAGAATGAAAAAAAAATTCACGAGCGTTTTCATTCAGGAAGAAGAAATGTTGCAAAGTTGGCTACTCTTAGTTGGCTCTGAAGCGCTATGCTGCCAAATTTACGAATTCCGGACTTTGAAATTTTTCAGGGCGGTCAAATAAGAAGTTGCGAAGTGTACAAGCTCTGTGATCAAATTTTGATTTTGCTCTGTAACAGTTTTGATATTTTTACCTACTTCACCAATAGCATCAATAATAGGCTGTTCTGTGCGCTTGTGTTGCTCACAAAAACCTCGGTTCTCTGATTTCCATCCCTTAAATCTTTTTACAAGATAATCTCTTAATTTAAGATCATCAATAATTGGCCTTTTCATGGTTATTTATATATGTTTCAATGTCTAGAAAATTGTTGATTTTATTTCTGTATTTGCCAGTATTAGGTGTTCTTGTCATATCAATTGTGACAAACCCATAACTGTCCTGGTTCCAGCACCTACTGCAAATCTTGGAAAAATCATTGTAGCTCAAGTCCCCACCTACATATTCATCATGTATGTGTTTGAGGTTGGTATGATCTTGATGAAACACACATATAAAATTGCTGTTGTCTCGGATCAGCTGCTTGGGTATTTTTGAAAAAGTCTGTGCCAGGTAGAAGCAATCAATGTTTTTGTGTCGGCCCTGTGTAAAGAAATTCCTAACCTTGTTTTGATTATCCAGTATAATGTCATCAAACACAACAACAGAATTATCGAGACATTCATGGAGTGCCTTAACATCTGGTTCAAAAGTGGCTATATCCAATCCATCATATAGCTTCATCAGCTGCTGATATTTTAATTGTTCCAAGCTCTTAGAGAAGATATACAAGTGCCTGTTTTTCCAGTCTAACCAGTTGGGTGCCAATAAAAAATTATCAACCATTAGTGTAGTTTTACCACAAGCAGATGGCCCAACAATAAGACACCTAATATTATCAGGCAGCAATTTTCCATTTCTCTTAATATGCTGCTCAGGTTCTGGCAGCCTTTTTATAACATCCCAGGTGTTCATATTATCACTTTGTTTGCATCGATCCAGCTGTGTTCTGGGAGTCCTAGCCATTTGACAAGTAACTTGTTGCCTTTTCTGCGGATGATTTTTTCTATGAGATATGTGTCAGGCTGTTTAGTTTTGCTGAGCTCTTCTTCATAAAACCTGCCTTTGAGAATTTCTCCTCGGTGGTCTTTTATTATATATGTGTTAAGAGTCCCAGGTTTAACTTGAACCACTGTAAATAATTCAGTGCTCCAGTTTCTTGTAAAGCCTCTTTTGAATAAGTGCTTATATTTGCTGATTCTTACTTGATCACCAATCTTGTATTTGGCTTTTCTTGTTGTTGGCTGATATTTAGGATAATAAACAGTACTGATCAATTTTTGCTCATCAGATGAAGTTACTTCAGAGGGTTTCATGTTGATTGTGGAATGGACAGAGTTGTTATATTTTTGTAGAAGTTCTGGAAGAATATTAATCCATTTATAATTACCTTGGAGGGTAAATTGTTTATACATATGATTTTTTAAGGTTCTGTTGAATCTCTCTACAATTGAGGCCTTGAGATCACTGTAACTCGAGTAATGTTGTATTGCCTGGCTTTTAATAAATTGTTGAAACACTGAATTATAAAATTCTTTGCCATTATCTGTTTGCAAATAGCGCGGTGATCTTCCACTCTGATTGATGATTGTTCTGATGGCTTCTGTAACACATTTTCCAGTCTTGGATTTGAGTGGCACAGCCCAGGCAAATTTTGAAAATGTGTAGATATTTGTAGCCCTTGTTGATTTTGTCTAAGTTTTTCAGCTGTCCCCCATGAGGGGCCATTTCCACCAAGTCAGACTGCCATAAATCATCTATGCCTTTTGTGACTACTGGTAGTCGCTTATAGTTATGTCTGGCTGGTTTGTGTAATTCATCAACAATAATTTGTCTAGACATAGTATTTAAACAAGAATATTGCAACTATAGGGTGTTCAGCAGCTGATACTACAGGATTTTCTAAATATAATTTGTCCCCTATTTGTATTTTAAATTCCAGAGAGCCATCATCTTCAGCATAGGCTGTTTCTAATGTATTGGGGTCTGTAAAATCCTATAACTCTACACTGGTGATTTTTGCTTTGTTATCAGCATTTGTTATTGATAAGGTGGGGTAGTGGTGTGCCTGTGGTTGTAGCCAATATTTGATCTTGGTTGGTCTAAGTGTGCCCCCAACAAAAAACTGGTAATAAAATTGTGCAGGGGACAGCATATATATTTTGCCGCCTGGTGTAAATGGTGAATCATATTCTTTGTTGGGGATGCTGTACAATTCAAGAATTACTGTATGTTTAGGATTTTCAATTATGCCTGTTATTTCTTTTTCTGCTGTAAGCAATCTACTTGTTACAGATTCAAGGTGCTCATTGATAGTCCTAACAATCTCATCGTGCCCAGGCTTGATTCTTATGTCCACAGCAAGTTTCTTGTATTGTTGCACAATTTCTTGTAGCTGGGTGGCAAAAACAGACAAAGCATTTGCTTGATTGGATTCCATGGTCCCTAGCTGTTGCTTGATATTGGCTACAATTTGCTGTAAATTTTCAACAACTGCCAATTTTGAATTTTGAGCAGTAAGATCATGGACTTGTCTTCTGATATCCTCAAACAGGGCATGCAGTTCATTAATATGTTGATTGGTTGGAAGAGTGGCCACTGTCTGAGTAAGTTGTTTGATCTCTGACTGGATATTCTTGATATCTTCTGATTTCAATATGCGATTCACTGCCCTCTTTATATTTTTAAGTTCCTGTGATGTAGGCAGATTTGATACAGTATTTTGCAAAAATTCAAGTGCCAATTTCACATTGTTTAATTCAGAAGCATCAGCCACACCACGCATAGCATCTTGGAGCAGGGCTATATCTGCCTGAGTGGGTGTTGATTGTTGTAAAATTTCAAGCTTTGTTTGGATATCATCAATCAAGTGATGAAAATGAGATAGCTCAGATTCAGTGTTGAGGTTTTCAAGCTTTGTGATCTGTTGCTGGACACTGACAAGAGTATCTACAATACCGGGCAGGCGGGATTCTAGAGTTTCTTGTACATTTGTCAAATCACTTTGCACTGCTGCTATTGTACCCTCAAGATGGGTTATGGTACTTTGAATTTTTCCAAAATCTTCATATGTTTCAAGTTGTAGCTTAATATTGGCAACACTCCGAGTTATTGCACTCAAAGCATCAGAAGATGGCAAGTTGTTCATAAAATTTTCAAGTGTCTCAATTTTTTCTTTAACCTCGGCTATGGCATTGTTCAGAGGGTCCAGATTAGGTATCTGGAGTGACTGAATCTGTTCCTTTAGAGTGTAAATCACTAGATCAAAATCTTCTTGTGATTTTATGCTTTTGACAATTGTTTGGAGCTGTGCCTGGACATTATTTATCTGCTCTTCCAATTGTTGTTTCAATTGCTCAAAGTTGGTGGCCTGGGTCTTAAATTTGGCTTGAAGAGCTGCTACAGCTTCTTCTAAACTTTGAAAATTATCCAATGTGGCCAAATCAGTATATTTCTGAAGCAATAATTTGAGTTCAGAATCAATTTTAAGAAGAGGGTCCATGCATTGTGATTGTAAATTTGTAATTTCTAATTGAAGACTGGCATTGAGTGTTGTTTGTAAAGCTTGTAAATCACTTCTTAATTTCTTGACTCTGACATCAAGCATCAGAATCTCATCACTGTGATCTTCATGCCTTGTATGGCCAAATATATCATTAGGCATTTTTGTTTTAGTGGTTATTTATTATTGAATATCTAATTCTTAATTCTATAAAAAAAGGTATAAGCTTGTCATAGGATCCCGGGACCTCAATATATAAGCAGTCACCAGCAGAAACAGTATATACAGTGCCAGAAATTATGTTTGAGTGCTTAATTCTGTAAATATTTCTCCCTACTGAAATTTTGACATCACCCTCAGGAGTTGTAATAAATTGCAATTGACCACCTACAGGTAATTGATAATAATTTAAATTGTTGTTAAATATGTACAATGTTTTACCTGTTTTATCATCAACATCTGTAAGTATGCTGTTCAGATGAATAATTAACAAAGCACTTAGTTTAGATATTATATCAGAAGAGGGTTGTGGTGTTGGCAGGTCCATAATAGCCTGTTTTTTGAACCCAAATAAGTTCATAGGCATGTTTATTTATTTCAAATCATGCTCTGTAATTGGGCATTGATTGCCATTTTTCAAATCACAATGACCCCATGGTAGAGTATGTATGCCACATGACAAAATGCATCTCTTATCATCATGTGGGTCCAGAGCCACTTTTCTTACAATATTTGTAGTCAACAAGTGATCCACACTCTGAATTCTATTTTCTGATGTTCTGATTGTGCTACATGATTTGAGGCAATTTTTGTAATCTTCAAATTCAAGCTCTTTGTCCACAGTTACTTTGCCAATGCCCTTGGCTTTTTTGGCAACAGCACCACTACATGTTTCAAAACTGTACATCTTGGCCCTTAACCCAGCAAATGCCACAATAACATCACCAAGTGTCTCATCTTTTAACTTGCCAGGCACCTTTTTGTTGTGGGGTTGAATTCTTGTATGTTCACTGCTATCAAAATATTCAAGCAATTCAGGCTGTGACATATCTTGATAAACATCTTCTGTCTGAATATCAAGAATAAAACTATCCGTGTCCATGTACATCAGTTTTACACGATCCTTATAAAAAGGCTTCAACACATCATAATACAATTTTAACATACGTAATTTGGCCAATTCCAATATCACAGCCCCTACATAAATAGGTTTATCAAACTTAATCTTTGTTTTTTTCATGTTGAAAAGTGCCATATTTTCATCATAAATTCTTCTATAATTGAAATTAGGCTTTGCAATCAATTTTTTGCTCAGGCTGGGGTCAGTAATTATTTTAACATCAGTATGTTTTCTGACATTTTCAATAGTTTTGCCATATACAGAATTGACCATCAATTTAAACAAAGATTTATCAAATTGGCTCATTGCAGATGTTCGAAGCTCTGTGTTTGTATCAATATATGGCTTCAACCATCTTGAGTGCCTGAACCTCAAAACTTTGCCAATTTTGGTCACTTGAACACCATGATGCATCAGAAACTGGAGGTTTTTGTAATATATGACATAGCCCTGTTTTGGCTCCAGTGTCATCATCAATTTCTTCTGTTTAGAGCCAGGTGAGCACTGAACCTCAGGAATTGGGGGCAGATCAGAAAATTTGTTGTGTAAATTATCTGGAATTGTCAGATCAACCTCTAAGAATAGGCCATAGTTACTGTCATCAAAATCCTGAAGATCTTCAATATTGAAATCTTCAACCCACTCAAGCCCTGCATATGGCAGTTTATCCATCATGGCATAACCATAGAGGCTATTGGCACCCACATACAGTATATAATTTGATGGCAGTGCTGGATCATAATCAGGAATATATTTGTTATTTGCTCTGGCATATCTCTGAGAGCATTGCACCATGCCCCCTCTTATACATTGCTCCATAAACAGAAACATATCTTGATCTTGGATCAGATCCAATTGCATTTTAGTGTTCAAAAACATTGCAGACCATGCTAGACCTGGGGCACTGTAAAAATACATTGGATCCAGCTTATAATTTTGCATGGAAGATTTTCTGAAAGCCTGAAGTATATCAGCTAAGAGAGTGACATCAAGTTTTAAATATGCCATGTGATAATCACCAAATGTCTGGCATTTTAAATTGTTCCACATCACCTGGGCATGGTGATAATCATCATCAGTGATTCCAGATCCTCTGATTTTGCTGTAAAACTCTTGTTGTGGTGGCAGAGCACACTCATCAAATTTAGAAAAATCTGTAACATAGTCATATGGATATACACCCTTCCGCCTAATTAATTTCAGGTCCTGATTTGGAAACATGGTACATGTGATTTTGAATTGATCATCAGATAATTGAGTGGCCAGTGTAGCCAGGCTAGCCGATAAAATTCTGTATGAATCAAGAAATCTTAAGTGAATAGGAACACCATTAACTCTAATTATTTTGCTAATAGCAATATATTTCTCATCATTTTCTGCTAAAATATTTAAATTCTGCTTGTCAAACCCCTCGTACCTGATCAAATGATGAAAATCATAATTGGATGCGCCATGGCAAAATATAGGGACAAATTTTGGTCTCTGGATCTTAATATTACAACTATTACACAGGGCCATTAAGAATTTACCATCTGTATGAGAATGGTGTTTCACCTTGATATTTGTATCTGAAAATTCAGAATCACATACCGGGCATTTTTCTGCATTGTTGAAATCTTCAAACTGTTTCTGTTAAAGGCAACATAGGTTTTGATTTTAATAAGATATTAGATGCTATCTCACGGCACTCATTTTCTATTCTATGTGCAAATTTTTTGATGGCATCTGGTCCCATGTATGAATCTTTTTTACTAACAACACCATCCTGTACAACAACATAATAAAAACTAGAAGGTTGATGTAGCTGGTATGGTGTAATTGAAGATTCATCAGGATCTGGGCTACATAATGCAAGGGGTTTGAGGTTTGATTCAAAATCACAGACTATATATGCTGGGTGTTCCAACAAGGCTTCAAATTTTTTGAATTTGCAATTTTCACTTGGATTGGGCATGAGCATATGAACAGGTTTATGGTTGCCACAGTATTTCAGATGCTCAATTAACTTGTTTTTAGCAATTTCTGTGTTACATTCAGGAACCCTATTTACAATTTTCCTGCCATCAAATACAGTTAAACATCTTCGGCACAACTTGAATATTCTATTGGATTTGCCTTGTTGTTTTCTGACTAAAGCTTCAAGACTGTGTATCAGAGTGTAATGATATGTGCCATCCCCTTCAATTAAGAGCAGATCAATCGGAACAGCAGAATCATCATCAAATGTACTGATTCTGACAGGTGCTATCAAGCAATTACCACGGCCAGTGGAACAAATAAATACATTAATAGATAATTGTTTACCATTAATATCCCTGGCCTTTTTTTCAAATTTATCAATATTCTGAACAGACATTGGATATTCTAAGCCCTTCATTGCTTCATCGAAATTGTGTTCATATTGTTTATAATAAGTTGTTCTCTCAGGATGCCTTGAAAGTGGATACAAAGCAGCTAAAATACACCACAAAAAGCATTTCTCATCATTATTTTTTATATTAACCACGGCTTGTTTGTTTTTAATATTAGCAGGTAATGGCAAATATGTAGATCCTTGTAATGGGCTGAATTCAGAAATATTAACATAGAGCTTGTGTGGAGATCCGCATAGGCTTCATCCTGACTCTTTTGCCGCAAATTCAGAGTGTTTAATATTCAATTGATCCATCAAACTGCTTATTATTTTGTCTGAATTTGCATTTGAATATACCGGTACAGTTTCTGTTATGTGGGGCTGTGTACATTTTGTGCCATTTGGTTTCTTATATTGTGTAAACAATTTGAGGGACAGCTTATAAGAGCCATTTTGTGCATTTAGAATTGCCTGCACATCAGGATTTACACTGTTCAAAAATTCTTAATACCACATCTTGACTCTGAGTCATACCGGTAATCCCTAAGTTGGCCATTAAAACTGCTATGGATAAGTGATGCATAGCGTGGCTGTTTTGCTGCTCTAGCATTAACAGGTGTTTCATGCTTCCTTTTCAGACCAGATGTAGATGGTTGTGGGGGCAATGTTGATGACTGTACATAAGAATTACACTTATGCCATTTGTAATATGCCTTGCTTAATATTTTATGGCATCTTGGACACATTTTTGTGGTTTTTCTGCATTTCTTACGGTCACAAATATGGCAATGCCTAGCCCAATTAGAACTAGATATATTTTTATTACACTGATTGCAATATTTTTGTTTTGGCATTTTTGTTGTTTATTTATATAAAATTTCTTGGTCCAAAAAAACAGAACTATGCCAAAACAATTATAACAGCAGTTAGTGGCTGAGCTGGTGTTTTTATACCCAAACAACAGCAGTAACTAGGCTCTGGTGATCCCCAATATAAAATAATTTTGCTTTTTTATGCTGTTGTATAACACTCTTTACCAGGTTTCAGATCTGGGAGCTATCAGTTATATATCAACTAGCAGTAATTATTCTCAAAATCTCACGTGTGGAGATATTATTTTGCCACATGTATTTCAATCTTACACATTTTATCAGGACTCAAACCCGAGCCTCTTGTTTACAAGGCAACAATATTAACACTTTGCAATCAGGGGAGGCTTCACATTTTATGAGGACTTAAACCCAGAAGCCTCCTGATTGCAAGGCAATAAAAACCATGGGGCTATGCACCACACTCTACTGGGTCTCAGAACCCAGGAGCTATGAGCTTTATATTAATATACACATGGCAGAATCAATCTGAGGGGGGGCCTCACTATTTCTACACTAGAATTCAAGATTCCTGGGATTTTGACAGAAAAACACACTGTAAACAATAAGATCATATGGGAACTTGGCATAGTTTTAAGTGTAGGCAAATCTGTCTGTTGAGGCTCATCTTTTCTACACTAGAATTCAGAATTCTTAAAATTAAGAGCATATCACACTTGAAGAATTGGGGTATAAGCCCCTCTTGGCATTATTTTAAGTGTAGGCAAATCGGATTGTTCAATCAAATAACCTCTTCTTTTCTACACTTGTAAGTGGTCCTCATTATAGCACAAACCCCACTACTAAAGATGTATCATATTTATTTATTTTTAATTTTGCCTTAGAATATGCTATTAGGAAGGTAAAAGAAACTAACGAAGTACTGTGACTCAAGTAAGAAAGTTAGTAAAGAGAAAAGTACAGGTCGAAACTAACTTGTTTAATCTAGTTTTTAAATTTAAGTAATACTTACAAATGAAAATGATATTAAAGAAGAAATGAAAAAAGAAAGCTTAATACATGTTATTTTTCTCTGTTTTCTTGTTTAATATCTAAGATACTAAATGTTAAAATATACAATAACAGTAATTGTGCCAGTGGATGCGAAAACTTGATCTTTTGAAGATAAATTGAGGTGTATTGCAAATAAGATTCTTAGGAAAATATTTTAGCCTAAAAGGGATGAAGAAACAAGTGAATGGTGAAGGTTACATAATTTATGTTAATTTCCCAGTATTATTAGATTGATGATTAAATCACGAATACTTAGGTGAGCACGAATGAGAAAGGAATAAAGGAGATTTTACAGGAATATTGTTAAGAAACCTGATGGTAAAGGACCAAAACGAAGATGGAGATGGACCTAAAAGAAATCTGTAAAGATTGGAATAGAATATATATAAATTTTGTTCAGGATAAGTACAAATTGAACTGTAACCACGAATTTTCAGAATCAAGAGTGCTAGAGAATTAATTAATTAATTAATATTTAATGTAATAAAGGTAGTAATATAGTATTCTTATTGAGAAGAGAATTTCTACAAAACTTATTTTCCTTGTATGTTTACTAATAGCAGTTATATTTGATATGTTTGAATAATTGCGAATCAACGTATGTTGAAATGTTTATATAGGAACATTGAACAGTACGTTTTATCGTTCTTATATAAACGTTGAAACGTTTAAGAACGTATAAGAACTTTTCATAAATTGTACATTTTATCAGACATATTAACAAGATTTTTAGGTATTTTAAATCTCTTGTGACCGAATCATATGCATTTTTTTTTAAAAAAATAAGTGAATAGCTGATAGGATATTTTGATTATATTCCCACTTTTCTCAAGTCTGTTTCATATGAAAAATTTAATCTGCTGTTAACCTGTTACGTTTATATCCACATCAATAATCACATATATTATTTCATTAGTATATGGGGTTAGTCTTGTTAAAAGAATGTTATATAATATTTTATATGTTGTTGAGAGTAGAGAAATTCCACGGTAATTACTGCAGTTCATTTTATCACAGGAACAATTATGAATTCTTTCCGCTGTTGAGGGATTTCTTTTTTATTCCATATTAAACAAATTAATTTATGAATTTGACATATTAATAAATTCTCAACATATTTAATTAACTCAGCTGGTATGCGCTTTCTTAATTTTTTAGTTTTTTAATAGCATCTTTAACTTCAATCAAATTAGGTTCTGCTGTATGTACTTCATTTAATTCCGATTTATCTCCTACATAAACATTTAAGTAGTTCTTCTATCTGTTTAAAATATCGCTTGGATTCGAATTCTTGAAGAAGTTTAGTTTTTCGAGAATATCACGCATTGCACGTTTATAAGTAATTATATATTTTCCATAGAAAGCGCATCCTTTATCGATGTTTCATGAGATTTGGTTGCCTGCAAAAGTTAATCCATTTATCTCCTTTTTAGTAATAGTATTTTATTTATATATCATGTCAGGTTAGAAAAAAAGTTCGTGTCTCAGTCAAAGCGATAAGTTGTGTAATAATGTTATCTGTTCCAGCATTTGACTTATACCAATCATCCGTATATCGTCTCCTTCCTTCCCTCGCCTCATAAAGCTCGTCCATCCTATCGGCTAACTTTTTGCCTGCAGCTCGAAAAAGAGACTCGGGATTCTGCAACTTTTTAATACAGCTTATTTTGCGAAGATTATCCATAAAAATCATTTCGCACGGTGGACGAAATTCAGGCGCTATTTTGCTTAACTCAACAAGTCTCGCAACATCCTCACCTGTATACTCAAAAATCTTGTACAGCAGTTCAAGTGGCAAGTCAGTTATACAAGTTGTCATTTTTATAAGATGTTATTTAAATAGAAGTTTCTCGGTATTTATATATACATTTTCTCGGGGAAAAATACAAAACTCACAATCAACTTAAAATTTAATAAGATTCTATTTACTAGAAAAAAACACTTTTAAACTTATGATAATTGATAAAATATAACTTAAAAACAATAATTATAATTATAATATTTTTTCAGCTCTGGTATTTATATATAAATTTTCTCGGGACAAAATTCAAAATTCAAGTGTGTACATGACCCCAAAAATACAATTTAAAATCACTAATATAATCACATTTTCAAAACCTTTTTTTCCCCTTTCCCTATACTTATCAACATCTAAAACCAACACATAGGCCTACATCTGATGGCAAATTTCCTATAACTATTTTATAATAAAAACTAAGCTGTATTAGGAGCCCCACAAATAATTACTCCCCAACTAATCGGCGCCAGAGCTTCGTGCATAGAAGTGTGTTAGACCCTTTCTTAAGAGTAATCCTCGAAAACTACATGTTACGCATTGCATCTCTTCTTATTATTATATCTTCTTGTTTGTAATTTTGTTATTTTACGTCTCCTTTCTTTGGATTTTGGCTAATCGCGACGATGAAATTGGATAAAAAACACTTATAAAAATCTCCCATGCAGGGATTCGAACCCGAAAACTTCAGTGGTGAGACCTAAAGTCGATCACTAACACTCTTCAGTACTGAGCTGGTAGAATAAGTATTGATCGACAGGAAAGCAGTGACCTACTGAAAGACTAACCTGCCTCAATTGCGTGTGCAAACATGCATAGAAAGGCAATGACCCAATAGCGTGTGTTATGTATTGATCTTGTAAAACACACGGAAACAAATTACAACAGCAGCAGGCCAAAACTCTAAATATAAACTAATTACAGCTAAATATAAGAAATATCAGACTTTTTTATACAAAATATAAGATTCTTGTTCAGTATACTAGAAATATGTTTAATATAAATAATAAAAAATTCAGTATATCAAACCAAACAGAACTATAATATGAGGAGCACTGGAACAACACCTCTATACACTTCAACTATTCTCACAATATTAACTGATCTGTAGTGCAAGAACTCTTTAAATAGCCTAAGCGCGGACCGCATCTGAAACAGTGAGCCATTCATTACATCATAACCAACCAATCAGAAAACAACACATGTCTAATAATTTGTTGCATAATATTGAATAATAATTTGTTGCACAACATGATGCAATAGAAGTAGACCAGAAGTAGACGTGTATGTGTATGTGTGGGTAAATATATATAGGTATAGGTGTGTGTGGGTGTGTGTGGGTGGGTAGGTGTGTGTGGGTAGGTGTGTGTGGGTGGCTTATATGAGCATCTTAGATTAGTTTTAAGTGATGCCAAAACAATATTGAGAAAAGCCATATTTTTAACAAATTTATAAACAGCAATTTTAGCAAATTCAGGTTTAGCCACATCAATTTGAGGGGGTCATCTTTTCTCGGAAGCTTTTTTTACAAAAATCGTAGGTTTTACACAGTAGCAATGAAATTATATAGACATTTTGCCTTAGTTTTAAGTATTTCTATTCAGTCGAAAACCTCTTCATTTATCGATCCAGTTATATCGTAAATACCACTACTTTTAATGTACTTAATGTTCTAACCGTATTTAGTTTCCATCGCACTCGATTTCGCGAAAAAATGCGGCCGCAAACTCCCGCAGCAGCTCTGTAGCAAGCACCAGCCTCAATGCTTGCAGCCGTTCTGCGGGAAAATAAGGCCTCCGAAGGAGTCACATGGCGAAGCGTGAAATTCTGGTGGAACCCGTCCACAAAGCTTCTACAAAAAGCTGTGCTTTCCGAGCTTGCGTGATTCCCGAAAATAGCCGAGTTCAACCGAAAGCAGAAGGATTCATCTATGGGTACGTTGCCAGCAAAAACTAGTAACGAATATTTGTCTTCATGAACACGTAAACAAGATCGCAAATATAATAATTGTTAGTCATAAAATAACTAAAAGAAGTTATTATCACTGTTCTAAATTCCATATATATCATATTATATTACAAATTATTTTAGATTTCGCGAAATGTAAAACGCGTAAAAAAAGTTGACATTGGGAGTTGGGGCAGTGGAATTTCTGCACCCCCGTGAAGAGTTTTCTCAGGGAGGGAGGGAAGATTGGACGGACCTTGGTCCTGCACCCTGCTTCCTGGTCGGTCCAGCTCAAATTACGCCAGAAGTGTTGACCGCTACCAGTGTTTGCAACTGCCAAATTATTTACGCAGTAATTCAAGTGAGCTCTTTCACAAATTTTACAATCAATAAATTGACTGCTTTTGAATAAAACTTGGGGTGAAAATAAAGCTATCTGAGAAAGAACTATCTACTGACATTTGTACATGGCATAGAAGTAAATCGTATACATTCTGCATATTATGAGCACAAGAATATGTTGTAATGATTGATTGATTGATTTGTTGTTTTAAGTCCACTTTATGCACAGTAAGGCTAATCGGGACTGGACCTACAGTTTAAAATGGGATCTGAAACACTTGTGCCTCCACCGGGTATCGAACCCGGAACCCCTTGATTACAAGGCGACGACACTACCACTGCGCCATCGGGGAGGCCCGAATATGTTTTAAGTTCTATTATTATGACGCAAGTGGTGTTCCCAGGGTCTTTTTACGGTCCCCATTTTGTCATCTTTTCCTTCCTTTGACGTTTTTTCTTAGATATACTGGGCCAAAAGGGGGTTATGTCTACCATCCACTCCCCCCCCTTCGCCCCGGGCACGCCATTGAATGACACTTTATTACTTAAATATTAATGTACATACTCGTTCTGCTGAAATGATTCTGATTCCTCCGCGTAATTTTTATCTCCAAACTGATATATCTTTCCTTTGTGACGGATAAAATTAAGGAAATAGGTTGGTATCACTTTCTGTTGTTTCAGAGATTTTCAAAGTTATCTTGTGTGGATGCTTGCATTTGCAGTTGTGGAAAGCGCGTGGGATAGTGTGAGTGTTTGTTGCTTCGTGTTTTGTGCTGTGAATTTATCGGAATGAACGCGTATTTAGGAACGGTTGATGTGAAGTGCGGGTGTATTATTGAGCAATTGAAAATTGCTTCGTTTAGCTCGAGAGAGATAAGTGTTAAAATGAAAATCGTGGAAGGGGTCGACCAACACCAAGAGTTTGAAATTTATTGTGGTGAGTACATCGTCTATGCATGTGTTTCTTTGCTTTGAAATGAATTTGTTATTGTTTGTGTTTAACTTTTTATTTAGTGTTTAAGTTACTCCAATGCGGTTTTTAGGGTGCCCAAAAATACTAAATTACATCATGCAGCTTAAAATAAACAAATGATTCCCATTTTTTTATCTAAATCGGTTTGGTCACCGTTTCACCATATTAAATAATAATGAACAAATAAAGGTACTAATAAGTAAGTAAGAAATTCCGTCTCCCTTTAGTCGTATGCGGAAAGTTCGCATATGCAAAACGTTTAATATCATATAAATAACGTGACTTGGATTTTTTTAAAAAGTAAATGTGACGTTTGCGGATCATATGGTTTATTTTTAGTACAGTCACTTTATTACGATATTTTGACAAATCCAGCGACTGGGTAAATGAGGCTATAAACCTTGAATCTTTCCCCTCGGCATGTCGTTGTACTACATGTTTTGTTGTACTGAAACATTGCTTGCCTCCTTCGTAAGACTACGCTTCGCTACTCAGGTATAGGTATACTAAGGTCATTTGTTCCCCATTTTTATCGAACTTTTGAGCAAGGCAAAGGGACTAAAAATTCAAATCAAGAAGTACGATAAGTCAGGTATATACGAGGATAAACTCCTCACGTTTTCTTGAGCAAGTGATTCCGAAAAGGACAACCCAAAAATGGATTAAATTGTGCAGCGCATAATTATCAAATTTTAGTTCTTATTTTCGCTCGTACGAATCAATTAGGTCCAATACTTATTTACTGTGTTTGGTTAAGTCAAATTTCACCGACACAAAAAGGAAAAGGTTGAATGCAGCCAGTCGATTTCACGCACAAAGTCTCGCCAATTTTCAGACATTAAAGTCGAGTTCGTAACAGATCCTCTCGTAGAACGAACAGCGGGATACGGTATATAGTATCTGATTTACCTTAAGCTTCTGGTCGCCTGTTTTAATGTTCCTCTTTTTTAACCACACGGGTACCCAACATCTGCGGTTAACTGGTTGCACATGGTAGCAGAGGACTCGGCGACGAGGAAAGCTCCCGTCTTCACTGGCTGGTGAGGCGTGTACGAGGACTGCTGTGCTGGAAGGTACTTCTGAACTGTGTGTTCTGGCGACGGCTGCGAACGAACTGGGAACTGCAAATTGCTTCCGATCGTGACGGTCAGAAAAAAAAGGGGAGGGGGAGGAGGAAGTTAGTTTAAATTAGTTCCGCTAGAGGGCAACAATGTCCTGGCACAATGCTGCTGCCGTCTAAGAGCGGATACGAGAACTTAGTTGGAAAAAACAAATAAGTTCTAATTCCGTACGAATGCGTACGTGTATCAATTACAAAGGTCCAAAAGCTTGTAATGTTACAACAGTAATTAATATGTTTGCACTTTTCATATATATTTCAGAAGGACTACATTGAAGTAGAGGAATTATTTGAGGTTGAGTCCTCCACTTACTTCGGTTGATTCCCAGCAGAGACCTTCGGTCCTGTGCCTTCGGTTGATTACCAGCAGGGACCTGCGGTTGATTCCCAGCAGACCTTCGGTTGATTACCAGCAGGGACTTCGATTGATTATCAACAGAGACCTTCGGTTGATTACCACCAGAGACCTTCGATTGATTACCAACAGAGACCTTCGGTAGATTACCAGCAGAGACCAGCATCAGCACCCCCTACAGTAAGGAGTCTTAGTCAGGAAATTGGGGGGGGGGTTGCCACTGGGCTATAGCTTCTAGTTTTTACATCTTACATCAATTCATAACGCTGTATTTTAAGTGGAGTACAAGTCTGTGTGGCAGACTGCATCAAATATATATATATATATATATATATATATATATATATATATATATATATATATAATTGTTTCTCGAAGAAACAAAGGACATTTCCACTCAATTTTTTTACAACAATTTTAAAAACTACACCTTGGAAAAATGAACCCTGCAAGTTCTCGCCTTTCTCTGCGTCCAGTTTAAGGCAGAAACGAGACTTCCAAAGTTGTGAGGCTAGCGTTGCGCTGAAAACACGCTGCCGCCATGTTACTACGTCACTCCTTAGGGAGAGCTCGTTTGTCGTCTGCTTCGAGCGTCCAGTTCCGGATGGGTAGCCCACGGTGAGCGAACACGTGCAGCAGTTTTACAAATTTGTACAGATTTAAATAATGGAAGAAGGAGCGATAGGAGAAAGGAAAGCTATGCTTTGTAATGATCATTCTTCTATGAAATATCCGTACTGCTCACGTGCAAGATAAATGAAAGGGTTCAGCTGCGTGTGCGTTCTCAGGCCATGCGAAAAATATTGCTTATAAAATTGGTTGCTGACCAGACACTCAAAAATATTTTCTAAACTTATATTTATCGATATTTACCGTAACCTATGTAGTGCAAAATAAGAATTTTCACATTCTTTACTTTATTTATAAAGCCTATTTAACTTTCTTTTCCATAAAGCAATTTCAGTTTGTGTTCCATTTCTGTTGTAAATTTTATGATCAAATATTTTTGTGCAGATAAGAGAAAATACACTGAGAAGATTACATTAGTTGCACAGTACATATCTATACTTAGTTTATGTATAATCATTGCAAGGAAATAATGTGTATTACCATGGGCGTATTTAAGGGGGATTCAACGGGTCCAACCACCCTCTTTTTTTGGTTCACTAAAATTACCAGTTTCCTTGTTCTATCCGCTTGTTCATAAAAAATTCCTTCGGACTTATTTCATTCTCTTAAATTAGAGACGTATAGGACGGGATTCGTAATTCCACACACCAGATGGGACTGCAGACCAATATCCTGATAGTTTCGGAATTTCTGCGATAAGAAACTGCATTGAGACTGTCAAATCAGTTATTTTTTCCCCCTCGAATCATATTACAGAAATTTGGTTCTTAAAAACGTAGTGACACAAGATGAATAGAAAAGTATCAATACTAAGTAGCGTGACTTCCTGACTACAAACACACAACTTTGTCGGGTCCAACATCCCCTCCCTACATGCTGCCCAACAAGCTCCCGACCAGCAGTGTCCTGGATTTTCACTTACGAAATAAAACCCTAATCATACCAAAAGTTGATCCATCCCTCTCCCCCCCCCCCCCGTGAACTATATATACGTCCATGTGTATAACAATATCCCATACCATCATGTCCCATACTGAAATGGTACGATATAATTATTTTGAATTTTGTACTGCGAAAAAAGCCGCCTCATCTCGTTACCCCGAACTCATTAATTGGTTGGTTCACAACTTCACCACTAAGGATCTTATCGAGACGAGACATGGCAGCCTTGGTCTCGTTCTCGTTGAGAGTTGTAAATGTCTGTCTCGTGTTTATTTGTAAATGTCTCATTGACAGTCTCGTCTCAATTTAAAAACATCCGTCTCGGTTTGGGAAGGCAATTCTCGTTCTCGTCTCAAGTCTAGAAAAATATAGAATTAACACGTATGCAAAGGCTTATCATTATAAATACAAAAAAAAACTTTCTTTTTATTATTTTTATTTTGACTCCTCGTTTCGACGGTACAGCCCTCGAAAACTAAATATTATCCTGCTTATATATGCAAACCAAACTGCAGATTAAGAATTACCAGGAATGAACTGGCGTTGTAATTATTATACGCAAAATTCATGATTTATCTGAGGAAGTCGCATGTTCCAGGTTTGACTCTCGACCTGGGCATGACTGTTTCCTTGTGAGTAACATTTCATTGAACTGGAAATTGTTACATGGGAGGATGTTTGCTCGAGACTTTGGGGACAGCTAGGGGGATGCTTCTCTTGTTAATGTTAGTGTTGCTCACGAGACGAGGCATGTTCCGTCTCGTCTCATAAAAGGAGATGAGACAAGTGAATGTTTTCGAAATGAGATGGGACAGAAAAATTTCGTCTCTTATCAGCTTGGGTGATACTTAGATTGTGCAGTTGGTGGTAGATTGTGTGTGTGTGGGGGGGGGGGTGTACTCCTGCATCCCGACTTCGAATACTGCTTGTAGTTATTCATTTTCATTCTAGCGATTAGCCAAAAGTGGGAAGAAATGTGATGTTAGAGATGATACATAATAAATTAACCATGCGTTCTCATCGTTGCGGTTAAACAAAGTGAACGGAAAAGCGACGTAAAAGTAGGCTAAATACAAAAATTTGCAATATATATATATATATATAAGTTCCCGGTTCAAATCCGGGAACTTTTCTAACGATGGAAGCGGCCCCGGCGCCCACCCAGCGTCGAATAACATGGGTACCTGGGGGAAACCCTGGGGGGTAAAGGCGGTCAGGGGCGTGATGCTGATCACATCACCCCCACTCACGACCGGATCAAGAAAGTGTGGGGCGTTACCCCCACACCCCTATACGCCTTCATGGCGTGGTGCTATGCACAGGGGAGCACTTTACCTTTTATATATATATATATATATATATATATATATATATATATATATATATATATATACACTGCTCTCCATAAATTAAGCAACAAATGGTGATCATCCAATATAATCAAACACAAGGCCGGAGGATGTACATATTTTATTAGTAACGTAAGAAACAAGTGTCCCACACCTTACAGAACAGAAGAAACACAAAACAAGGTACACTCGTGGGCAAAAGAAATGAAATGTATGCATGGAGCATCACAGGTGGTAAACGTTGGAGACGGAAAGTGACCGTTGTCTGACACTAATAAGGGATATGATCACCGCACGCAGCAATGTACACCTCTCAACGCCGCCGCATGTTGCCAATAAGGTTGTCCACCAACTCATTGGGTATGAGGGTCCATTGTTGGGAGAGAGACAGTTGAAGGTCTTGGAGTGTTTGTGGAGGGGGCACAAGGCCAGCGACACGTCTCCCCAGAGCATCCCACATGTGTTCAATGGGGTTAAGGTCCGAGGAACGGGATGGCCAAACCATGCGTTGAATATGGTGTTCGTCCAAGAACCGATCGACTAGTCCTGCCCTATGGGGACGGGCATTATCGTCCTGCAGAATGAAGCCCGGACCTCGTTCTCGTGCGAAGGGTTCCACATAACATGCAAGGACCTCATCCCTATAGCGCTGACCTGTCATGGTGCCACGTGGGAGGATATAGAGGTCAGTACGTCCACCAATAGAAATGCCACCCCATACAAGCACACCTCCACCACCATATCTGTCCCTTTCAACAATATTGGAGAGATCGTAACGAGTTCCTGCCTCTCTCCAGACCAATTGGCGTCGCGAATCACTGTCCAGTGAGAACCTGGACTCATCAGTGAAGAGAACAGACTGCCACTGGTCTAGTGTCCAGTTCACATGTTCTCGTGCCCAACGTAAGCGGGCTGTCTTCTGACGCTGGGTGAGTGGTATACACAACACTGGTCTCCTGGCATACAACCCACCCTCGTGTAGCCGTCTGCGTGCTGTACTCGTTGACATAGGCCGTCCTGTGGCAGCATTAGCCACTGCACGTACTTGGGTAGCTGTTGCGGACCTGTTACGCTGACTTGTCAAACGGATATATCGGTCATCCCTGACCGATGTCACACGCAGTCGACCTCCACTGAAACTCCGCAATGCATTTTGCGTTCTCTGGAACTTGTTCCATAACCTGCTGACAACTGAACGATCGACATTGAGCCACCTGGCCACTTCGACCTGACGCTGCCCTGCTTCTAGTCTACAGATGGCACGCCACCGTAATTCATCAGCCAAATGATGCCTGGTTGCCATATTCGACCCTTTCCGCACACTTGACTCACCTCTGCACTCTCCAGATAGAGACACACACCTCTTCCGTGCACGCGCGTCTTCGACTCCAATACCTGGTACGCCAGAAATCCGTGCGAGGGCACAATGATCACACTTTATGACTCACCTGTTTTCCCTAACACATTCGTTGCTTTCTTTCAGCATGCCCACCACTCTTCTTCTCTTTTCTCCAACTGTTTTCTCTTTTGCCTCACATTTTCTTGTTGTTGCTTAATTTCTGGAGGGCAGTGTATATATATATACCTAGTCTTACCATAAATACTGTCCCAACGTTTGAGGGTGGCTGTACTTCCACCAGTACAAGGGAGAGACGGCAAGAGCTGTAGCGTGAAGCGTGAGTCATTGCTTGTTGAGCTGGTCAAGTGGAAAGGTGTCTGTTGTAAGTGTTGAAGATGGAATGGGGTGAGTACGAAAATCGTGTGGCCGTGGTAGCGTTGCACAAGGTAGGCAAATCACCAGGGGAGATTTTCAAAACCCTTCAGAAGCTGAAAATCTCCAAGAAATTTGTGTACCGCACTATCCAGCGCTTTGTTGAGACTGGTACTGTTAAAGATCGCCCACGGCAAGGAAGACCCCGCACAGTACGAACACCAGAACTTGTGAAAGCAGTGGCGGCACGAGTACGACGAAATCCTGTATGGAAACAGTCAGTGATGGCTTGTGAGCTAAAGATTTCAAAAATGTCGATGTATCGTACGTTACACAGTGACCTGGGACTCCATGCCTACAAACGACGCAAAGGACATCTCTTGACAAGTGAACTGAAGCTACAGAGGCTCCGGAAATCAAAGCGGTTACTTCAGCGTTACGCGGCAAATGGGCACCGTCGAATCCTTTTCACTGATGAAAAAATGTTCAGTGTTGAGGAGACTATCAATGCCCAAAATGACAGGGTGTATGCCACATCCTCTCGGAAACCTGCTGACAAGGCCCCCAGGATCCAGAAGGGTCACCATGCTTCATCAGTCATGGTGTGGTGGGGTGTGAGCTACGAGGGCACAACGGATCTCCATTTTTGTGAAAAGGAGGTCAAAACTTCAGCCAAAGTGTACCAGCAGACAGTGCTTCAGAAACTATGCAAGAATCTTACCGACACCATCTTCCATGGAGAGAACTGGAGCTTCCAGCATGACTCAGCCCCAGCACACAAAGCACGCACCACCCAACAGTGGTTGGAGGCAAATGTTCCTGACTTCATTTCCACGTCAGGTTGGCCCTCTGCCAGTCCAGACTTAAACCCTTTGGACTACAAATTGTGGTCCAAGCTTCAGGAGATGGCTTGCAAGAAGAGACATCCCAATATTGACAGTTTAAAGCGGTCTCTTCAGAAGGCAGCTGCGGAGTTTCCACTTGATGTGTTGCGTAATTCCATTGATGAGTGGCCACGAAGACTTCAGAAGTGTGTCAGTGCTAAAGGTGGCCATTTTGGATAATTATTTGTGATTTTGGTTCATAATGCATCCATGCACCTCATGTTATTCTGATATTAAAATATCTCTCATCATTTTGTGTCTATTTACTTACAACTTTGGGACAGTATTTATGGTAAGACTAGGTATATATTAACTGAAGAAAACTGTCATTTACTGCAGGAAATTTACAAACTCACCGTACCTTTTTATACAATATCACCTCTTATATTGTAGAAATTGGCGTGTAAACCAGTGTGTTCTAAAAGCATTATCTTAAAATTGTGAAGAAAATATTATGACGAAAATAATTGTAATTCTAGAAAAGGCATTCCTATAACAATAAGTTCTTGCCAGTCAGAACTAACCTATGTATTCGCAATGAACAAGGCTGTTCACGTGTTCAGCCATTGACTGTTATAAGGTTTGCTTTGTCACCCTAATGGGAAAACTCTCTACCGAGTGGCTGAATTATGGTAAATACTACTATACTGCTGGAGAATAATTCATCTCCAAGAAATGGAGCACAGATTTTTTCACTGGAAGTTGTAAGATACTTGTTTTACACAGTAACAAGTGAATTTGCTGTCGATTCCGCGACTCATGCTAAGTTGGCGGGACGAGCAGAAGCCCCGGCAACACGCATTTCTAAGTGATGACGTCAGAGGACCTCCTGTCTGTGGAGAGGACGTTTTCAAATCCGTGACGTAGTAGGTGAATTTCAGCGGTGTTTGAAGGCGTGTTTCTCGAGAACCGAAACAAATATCGCCGAGATATTTTGCACGTCTCATGTTTGTGTTATTATCTGTAAAATGAATGGATTTAAAACGTTTTTCATGTCAAAGTGGAAATGTCCAATGTAAACATTTTGAATGCCAACAATTTGAAAGTCAAGTGAAAGTATATTGATGGTTGAAATCAATATCCTTGTTTCTCAATTCGCGGCCAGTGTAGCTATCGTAATACAGTGTTGGTTTACTTTCCTTTGGTGGATGTGCAGTTTTGGTGAAGTGCACAGTGCAATTGACACTTATAAATGAAAAAAGAACAACATCTTTCAAAAATTGTAAATGAAGTACCTACATTAAATGCATTTCTCTGTTCAGAAAGTGTGTGTAAAGCAAATCTGCCTTGTTCATTAGCCCCATCAGCTTCAACTTAAAGGTTCCTCCAACCACTCCATGTTAAGAGAGCTCTCAACTCAGAAAAACATTGTTGGTCCTCCAATTTTACATTTTGACACAGAAGAAACGATTAAAATAAATCTATCTGAACCCTCCTTGTGGTTAAACTATACAGTTTCAGGTGTGTTCTCTTGTTAAATACAAGTGCTTTGTATTATCAAAGTTTAATAAATAATTTCAATCAGATGCATCTATATTTTAAAATGTGCAAGTGTTATTAATACAGAGCATGTAATTAGTGGAACAAAAAAAACTTGACTTTTTAAAAATAATGTCAGCAGGGCCCATCAAGGAAGTTCATAATTGTATCGAGAATGTTTCCTTTCTTGGAAAACACTATCACCTAATATGTGTGCAACATAGATCAAATTTTATTTCATTAAATTTTGATACACATAGCGAAATTTTTACTGGTTTCATTTTGTAAACAAAACCATCTAAAACTTGGTTGCATTATGTACTTGTGTTGTACAAGTATTTCAAAAGTTTATCGTAGTATGAGAAAAATATCAGAATATTTCAATACGTTAAAAACATGTTATGTCCATATATATAACATAGAAAACCCAAATTGTCCTTCAGAAGGATCAATTAGCAGTTATAAAATGCAGGTTAATAAAATAGCTATTAATTTAGCAACTACTGTGTTGATTGGAATTACTAATCCTTTCCGTTTGGTTTTTTTTAGACACTCCAAGTCTGAAAAGGAAGGTGATTCAAACAATGGAAACTACTCAGAACTCATCCAAAGGGGCACGAAGTATGTTGTAGTTACATTAATTGATTATATTACAATTTCATATATATATATATATATATATATATACACACACACACACATACATATACATTACATGGAAAATTCTGCAAAAAATTACATACGAAGAGGTAGTACCCCCCAAAAAAACCGGAATCATATAATGTTGCGCGGATTACCGATGTAGTTACGGCTTGTGGCGCTAGGTGTCATTATAAAAAAACCGCGTTTGTTACAACCTGTCCCGGTTCCCGCGCTAGTTGCTCCCTGGCTTTTCTCGGTGCTGGGGAAAGTCAAAGCCAGGCAGCCAATTAAAATACGCAACGTCGCAACAGCGTCTACGTAAGCGCCTCTCTTCTGGCTTCCATTCGCTCCTCGCTGCCCAGCAGACGATTTTTTCCTCGTTTCTCATTGGCACCGAAACTGTCGAGCGCTCCCTAGCGCGGGAAAGGGGACAGGTTGTAACAAACGCGGTATAGTATGGGATATCTTGCATCAATCAGCAAGTTGGCATTATTCTGTGCTCAGCGGTTCGCTCGTAGAGTTGCATTGTTCATGGTGTTGCGGCAAGAGTCTGGCGATTTTTGAGTGATTGTTGAGATGGCGGACCACAAGGAGCAAAAGGACTTATAACCGATGTGCCAATTACAAATCCCCAGATGTGCCAATTACAAATCTCCATCGGTCTTTCTACGCTTTCCCCCAAGATCTTATTTTTCTGTTCTCTGAGAAGAAACCCAGCTGCCTCGAGAAACCAGCGTTCTTTCCCCGAAGCCTCCCATATATCACCGCCCCTACTTCAAGGTGAAGGAAACAGTGTGTCCGGCAATAAACTCCCATATCTGTCCCGTACAAATTCATCTAAACTCTGGCTCACGTCAAGATAATTTCAAGCCCAGATGGAGCCTATCACGGAACTTCGGGCATTTAAAATTTAAAAACCCCAAGAAGATTTTTTCCCTGTTTTAAACAAGGAACCTCTGTTCTCGTGAGACTTTGCAGGTGGCCAGGCTCAGAATCGAGACAATTGCTCCACACATGGTGTTCTCCACGAGACGCATAACTTCCACGATCGCCGCCAGATCGCCGCCAGCCCGTCTGGCTCACTGACACCGAAGTGACAAGCGTAAATAGTATGAGATTTTGAACTTCAACCCTGCCAGAACATTTCTCTTCATATCTCTTCGCTTCAGTGGGATTTTGGCAGCCAAGGAAGACATAACTTCAACCCTGCCAGAACATTTCTCTTCATATCTCTTCGCTTCAGTGGGATTTTGGCAGCCAAGGAAGACATAACTTTAACGAAGTGTCCGAGTTGGGAGCGATATAAATTGAGCTGTGAGCAATTAAATTTAATTAGAACATGGTACTTTTCTTCCTCGAGATCAGCTCTCAAACAAGGTGCTATTGTGTTTTTATGTTAAGCGATTCTCACCCTTATCACCCCCGTGTGTTACGATTCTCGCCCCTACATGCAGAAGTGACCACGTGTGGGCGGAGCAAAAAGTTCAACGACCAATAGAGTGAAGGACAATTCTTTGGAGAACGAAAAGAAAAGACGAAGTGAGGCTGTGTCCGAAAGCTGCAAGACCATACTTGAAGCGAGCATACTTCGAGAGCATACTCGCAGTGCGGTCTTGAAGCCTGGAAGCGGAAAGCTTTCGAACTGAACTTCGACTGCAGCGCCAACACAAGTGAGGAATGCAACAAAAGTTGCTTCGAAACTAAAATTATCAAACATCGACTGTATGTGCCACTCTTGTTTTCCGTGAACAACACACACATGACTCGGCGTGCAGTTTATATAACACAGCACGTTATGAATTATAGAAATATGAAAGAAATTTGCTCTTTCAAATTAATTTTCACACATTCCGCAACATGGTTTACGATCGCGGGAAAAGAAATTGTTTTCTCACTTTTAAACACCTTCTCACTATAGAAGAAAGAAACCACGCATATATGAATAAAACCAATAAATAAAATTACATAGTATTTTAAAAACTTGTTTACTTACAATTCCACACAGTGGAAGAACTACAACTACCAGCTGATTGACTTCAGACGTCCATTTTTTTAACAAATGAAAAGCAAGCACAGATCGCAAGTGTGCACCGCTCGTGTGCTGCGTGCTATGGTCTTGTACACTCGTTTGCTTGGCGCTTTCGAACTGCACTAGGTGACGTCACTTCCGTCAAGACTGTACTTCAAGTATGTACTTTGTACCTTTTGGACACAGCCTAAGGACTTAGAAAAGACAGTTCGATTTGACAGTTCGACATACGCAAGTTGAAATAGACAGTTCGATAGATACACTTCGATTTTAGCAGTTCGACATTCACATTTTAGAGAGACAGTTTTAGAACATTCACAGTTAAAACTTTCAGCACCTCTATAGGTCAGAGAGAAGTTGTTTTCTCTACTCTGGACCATGTTTAGACTCTCAGCTTTGCGATTTCAAAATTCTTTAACTTAACTGATTAGGTAATGGTGCTCGAGTATAACGTTTTACGGGTAGCGTCAACCATCAGCGGTCTGCGCTGCTAACTTGTTCTGACCCGGTGCATCATGGGTCGGCGAGTGTTTTGTCTTGCGTAGGTGAGCGACCAGAGTTTGTAAGTATTTTTACAGTGATGTATTAAACATTATATCGTAACATGTTTCAGTGTTCTGATTTCTGATTTTTCAATTTTTGATTCCTACATGTAAAACAACATTTGGCTTGTAAACGAAGACCGATGAACAAGGAACTTCATCGTCCTTTTCCATCGGCCGAACCAGTGACCGTTCACGCAATGTACAATTCTAATCATATCTAATTCAAATTGTGTTCGTACATTTTAATTTCTCTTTACGTGATTGAACATCCATGCCTTATAAATAACCCAAGACTTGGATCGAACCCATAAACGCCCCCTTCTTTAAATTTTAATTATTGTTATAAAGAAAGGGGACAGGTTGTAACAAACGCGGTATAGTATGGGATATCTTGCATCAATCAGCAAGTTGGCATTATTCTGTGCTCAGTGGTTCGTTCGTAGAGTTGCATTGTTCATGGTGTTGCGGCAAGAGTCTGGCGATTTTTGAGTGATTGTTGAGATGGCGGACCACAAGGAGCAAAAGGACTTGTTAAATTTTGTTTCTTGTTGGGAAAAACTGACAAACTACTGAACACACAAATTTACAGATGTCAACATCTCAAAGTTCACTTGATGAGCAAACAACATGGTTACCTAGTTCCTACGTTATTATTACTACTGGATTTCTGTTTAAACTCCTCTCTTCCTACACCGTTTCAGCGAGTGACCACGTTTCCTACAGAATGAACAAACAGAATCCTTGGCTAGACAGTTGTCAGAATCATGTCTGTATGTACAGTTAGGACAGCTGTAATCAGTATATTTCATTCCTTGAATCGTTAGAGCATATGTACCATAATTATTTTGTTTTGTATGTTTGTCCCCTTGTACTGTACTGTTCTTCTTGGAAATTGGGTCGAGGTGCGTGAAACTGTTGACTCTGGCTTTACATTTTCTGATCGTATTTCTCGTGTTTCTCTCTCTAACATTTCATTTTGTAATGTCAGTTATTGACATCGCTGAAAGGTTAGTGACTGTACTGAAAGCAACTTTCTTCTAGTAACATCAGATCGAATGCCTAATATAATCTGTTCAACCAAAGCTTCGTCCAGATAATTGCCGTAGTTACATTTTATGGCTTGTTGCTTTAGTCTAATGGCATAATCAAAAACTGTTTCGCCTTCCTCTTGAACACAACGTCGAAACTTAAATCGTTCAACAAACTTGTTAGTTACAGGTTTATAGTGTGACAAAAGACTATCCTTTAGACGAGAATATAGGAAGATGAATGATGATTATTGAGAATATAGGAAGAATCAGCAAGAAAGCATAGATGATGAACAGGAGAAAAAGGGAAGTGGATATAGAGACAGAAAGAGCGCCCGCACACACACACACCCACACACACACACACACACACAGACAGAGAGAGAGAGGGAGAAAACCGAGATACAGAGAGAGATGGATAGAAAAAGAGTTGGAAAAAGGGGTAGAAATGTGTTTTTAGGCGTTTTTCAGATTTAACACTGAAAGAATAAAAGGGACGATAGAAAGTGCATAAAGATAAAGAGACGGGAGATTATAGGAACAGGAGAGAGAGAGTGGGCTAAAAATGATGGAGAACGATGTTTTTTGGAAAGGCTTTACACACCTACCACTCAAAGAAAGCGGATAAAGACAGACAGAGAGAGAGAGAGAGGGTGAAGAGAGCGAGTCGAATAAGTGGTAATTGATGGAAGAATATTCACACAAGAGAGAGAGAGAGAGAGAGAGAAAGAAGAAATAAGAAGGAGGGAGAGAGAGAATGAAAAGAGAGAGAGAGAGAGAGAATTGAATAAACGGTAATTGATTGATGGAAGAATATTCACACAAAACAGCCATGCTTTGTTGAGAATAGGAAGACAAATACAGACATTAAAAAAGGGGATATAGAGAGATAGAGAGGGAAAAAGAGAGTGACAGATTATAGATGATGAACAGGAGAAAGAGAGAGAGCTAAGAAAAATGGCGGAGAACAATGTTCTTTTTGGACATGTTTTTGTAACCTTCCACTCAAAGCACAAAAAGAGACGATAAAAGTTGTTTGGGAGTCGAACCCTGTATTCAGTTTGAAGGCGAGAACAAAACCTGAGCTCATTGAGAATATAGTTGGGAGTGAATGGAAGTAAAAAATGGGTGTGTGTTGGATTTGATCCGAGAACAAACTTTTTTTACAACATTGAGCATGAATTATTATCCGAAAATGTTCCAGGATGTATTAATCTTTTGGAACTTGAACAGTTTTCTACATGTCATTTGACATATTATTAAAAATGGGATGATTTGTAATTGAAAAATGTGTGAAGACAGATTTGTTATCACCTAAGTAATATTTGGTGCAAAATGGAGTATTGGCATGCCAAACTGGGAAAGAAATTGCAAAAGGACGCATATGAAGTTTCAGATAAGGTAAATTCTGTGATGTCATGTGATCTATGTTTTACCATTTTAGGATAATTGCGATGGTAAAGAAATGGTGGTAAATATTGATTGCGCTGGTGTTTTAAGTCTATTTTATGCACAGTAAGACTAATCGAGACTGGACCTACAGTTTAAAGTGGGATCCGAACCACTATTGGGAGAAAGAGAGAGAGAGAGAGAGAGAGAGAGAGAGAGAGAGAGAGAGATATGGAGAGTGAAAGATTTGAAAGAAGGCTAGAAATGTGTTTTTAGTCGTCTATTTTGATATTTAACACTCAAAGAATAAAAAATACGATAGAAAGTGGACAAAGAGAGAAAGAGGTAATAAAGAGGCGAGAGAATGGGAGAGAGTTAAAAAAGGGGTGTAGAAAAGTTTTTTTTTGTATTTATTCTGAGGGAGACACAGACACAGAGAGAGAGAGAGAGAGAGAAAGAAAGAAACTGAGATACCGAGAGAGATCGAAAAGGGAGACACACTGAGACACAGCCAGAGATGGAGACACAGAGAGAGATGGAGAGAGAAAGGAAGACATAGAAAGGCAGAGATAGAGAGAGAAATATGAACACGAGAAAGAGAGAGAGCTAGGAAAAGTGGAGAACAATGTTTTTTGGACATGCTTTTCACAATTACCACTCAAAAAAAGAGGATAAAGAAAGAAAGAGAGAGAGATAGAGAGAAAGGGGAAATGAGAAAGATGGTGAAGAGAGCGAGTTGAATAAGTGGTAATCGATGGGAGAATATTCACACAAAACAGAGAGAGAGAGGGGGGATTAACAAAGAGGGAGAGAGAGAGAAAAAGAATAAGAGGGAGAGAGAGAAAATGAAAATGAGAGAGAGAGAGAGAGAGAGAAAGGAAAATTGAATAAAGTAGTAATTGATGGAAGAATACTCACACAAAACAGCCATGCTTTGTTTGGGAGTCGAACCCGCTTGCCAGTTTGAAGGCGGGAACGAAATCTGAGCTGATTGAGAAAATGGTAAGAATGACATTGTTGATCATCCGTGGAACTGTTGTGTTGTGCTGGATATTTGAAAGTAAGGAGGAAACTTCCGATGTTGTTTTGAAAATACTACAAGAATGGAACCGTGACACCTTTTCTCCAGCACATTAACTGTTTTCCAACGGGAAGATGTTTGAAATGTAGCGTAATGGCACACTTTGTTGGATCTATGACCGTTCATCGACAGGAAGTGTATTTCATATTTTGATGCCGATTGTCTGTTAATACCCTGAAGTGTTAACGGTAGACGCACTATTTCGGAAGATTGACTTCCCTTAATTTGGTGTCATGGGATTAAAATTGGAGACAAACGTGCACAATGTGTTTGCGGAAAATTTTGTACACCGATGACGTTGAAGTAGTTACTGTATCGACAACAGTATAAAATTATATGATTGTCACCAGCTGTCACATTTCCGAAAGAAGCTCAAGAAGACGCAAGCTGTATTTGCCGACTTGTATCTGTAAATTAATACCAGGTAAGACTGAAGTAAGTTGTTATAATTTTACTGATTAACATTGCATTGTGTATTTGCGATGA
The DNA here is from genome assembly GCF_977018435.1 of Lepisma saccharinum. NCBI lineage: Eukaryota > Metazoa > Arthropoda > Insecta > Zygentoma > Lepismatidae > Lepisma > Lepisma saccharinum. Next base: position 10,171,215 of record NC_139238.1, read on the forward strand.
AAATTTAATGCGAATTTTGTGCATTTTGTTCATGTTTTATTAGACTAATTGCGATGATGATGATGATGACAAAATGAAAAAATGGCTTCTAGAGTGTATTTTATGCTCGGATAGGTTAATCAGGAGTGAGTTTACATTTTAATTTAAGATCCGAACCAGTGCTTGGTGTTTCTAGGCCGATATTTTAATACATCAATCGCAGTGAAGCTTCACGAGTAGGAAACGCCACAAAGATGCGAACTTAGAATTTTTTGGCACTGTAGTAGTGTAAAATACAATATTACCAGCTCAAGAAAGTATGAACCCCCCTCAAGCAGATTTGGCTACACTTAAAACAAGCTCAACATGCCCATATGAGCTTTTTGCTCAAGTGTAGCACCCCCTCTAATCCAAGATTTTTGTAAAAAAGCCCTCATGGACTCCATGAGAAAGTATGACCCCCCTCAGATTGATGTGCCTATACTTACAAAAGGCACTTCTGTGAGATTGTTGTCCATAATCCTGTTAAAAATATGCCCCTCTTGATATTTTTTTTGACTACACATAAAAGTAGGCCAAGACACACACACACATATTTACTTCCGGTTTAAGTTCAATTAGATACCAGGCTCAGCTTGTATATCACCCACCCACACCCACCCACACCCACCCACACACACATATTTACTTCCGGTCCACTTCCGGTCCACTTCCGGTCCACTTCCGGTATACTTCCGGTCCACTTCCGGTCCACTTCCGGTCCACTTCCGGTTTGCCTACTTCCGGTCCACTTGTGGCCAAGTTGTGACCTATTTCTGGTTTATTTATATTGAATCATGCTGTGCAACAAATTATTATCCAGTACAGAGTTTTGATTTGACCCCCAAGAAATTTTATATAAATACCAAAGCCAAAAATATTAGCACACACACACACACACACACACACACACACACACACACACACACAAAGCACAGTGCTGAACCCAACTGATCCAGTATAGAGTTTTGAATTGAATCCCAAGAAATTGTATATAATAAACAACAACAGAAATTCCATAGCCATACACACACACACATGCACTAGGTATACACACTAGGTATACACAGCACAGTGTTGAACCCAACTGATCCAGTATAGAGTTTTGAATTGAATCCCAAGAAATTGTATATAATAAACAACAACAGAAATGCCGAATCAAAAATATTGTAATCAATGCAATAAGAATATATCCAGCCCCAATTGGGCCAAGCACCAAAAGATTTATAACCCAGAAAAATTCAGAGCTCCCACAAAAATTTGCCCCAAATGCCATAGAAAATATAACATGCAATACTTCACATATACACATAAAGATACTTGTTCTGTACAGTCATCAACATTGCCCCCACAACCATCTACATCTGGTCTGAAAAGGAAGCATGAAGCACCTGTTAATGCTGGACCTGCAAAGCAGCCACGCTATGCACCCATACATAGCAGTTTTAATGCCCAACTTAGGGATTATCGGCTTGTATCAGAGCCAAGATGTGGTATTGAGAATTTTTTGAACAATATAAATCCTGATCTGCAGGCAATTCTAAATGCACAAAATGGCTCTTATAAGCTATCCCTCAAATTGTATACTCAATATAAGAAACCAAATGGCATAAAATTTACACAGCCCCACATAACAGAAACTGTACCGGTATATTCAAATGCAAATTCAGACACAATAATAAGCAGGTTGATGGATCAATTGAACATTAAACACTCTGAATTTGCAGCAAAAGAGTCTGGATGGAGCCTATGCGGCTCTCCACACAAGTTATATGTTAATATTTCTGAATTCAGCCCATTACAAGGATCTACATATCTGCCATTACCTGACAATATTAAAAACAAACAAGCCGTGGTTAATATTGAAAATAATGATGAGAAATGCTTTTTGTGGTGTATTTTAGCTGCTTTGTTTCCAGTTTCAAGAAATTCTCAGAGAATAACTTATTACAAACAACATGAACACTTTTTTGACGATGCAATGAAGGGTTTGGAATATCCAATGTCTGTTCAGAATATTGATAAATTTGAAAAAAAGGCCCGGGATATCAATGGCAAACAATTATCTATTAATGTATTTATTTGCTCCACTGGCAATTGCTCGATAGCACCTCTCAGAATCAGTACATTTGATGATGATTCTGCTATTCCGATTGATTTGCTCTTAATTGAAAGGGATGACACATATCATTACACTCTGATACATAATCTTCAAGCTTTAGTGAGAACACAACTAGACAAATCCAATACAATATTCAAGTTGTGCAGAAGATGTTTAAGTGTATTTGATGGTCAAAAAATGGTGAAGAGGGTTCGGGAAGTGAATGCAAAAATTGCAAAAAACAAATTAATTGAGCATCTGAAATACTGTGGCAATCATAAACCTGTTCATATGGTGATGCCCAATCCAAGTGAAAATTGCAAATTCAAAAAGTTTGAAGCCTTGTTGGAACACCCAGCATATATTGTCTGTGATCTTGAATCAATCCTCAAATCTCTTGCATCCTGCAATCCAGATCCTGAAGAATCTTCTATTACACCATACCAGCTACATGAACCTTCCAGCTTTTGTTATGTGGTTGTACAGGATGGTGTTGTTACTAAAGAATATTCATACATGGGGCCAGATGCCATCAAAATATTTGCACATAGAATAGAAAATGAGTGCCGTGACATAGCATCTAACATCTTATTAAAATCAAAACCCATGTTGCCTTTAACAGAGAAACAGATTGAAGATTTCAACAATGCAGAAAAATGCCCGGTATGTGATTCTGAATTTTCAGATACAAATATCAAAGTGAAACACCATTCTCATACAGATGGTAAATTCTTAATGGCCCTGTGTAATAGCTGTAATATTAAGATCCAGAGACCAAAATTTATCCCCATATTTTGCCATGGAGCATCCAATTATGATTTCCATCATCTGATCAGATATGAGGGGTTTGAGAAGCAGAATTTAAATATTTTAGCTGAAAATGATGAAAAATATATATCCATTAGCAAAACAATTAAAGTTAATGGTGTTCCTATTCACATAAGATTTCTTGATTCTTACAGATTTTTATCGGCTAGCCTGGATACACTGGCTACTCAATTATCTGATGATCAATTCAAAATCACACGTGCATTGTTTCCAAATCAGGACCTGGAATTAATTAGGCGGAAGGGTGTATATCCATATGATTATGTTACAGATTTTTCTAAATTTGATGAGTGTTCCCTGCCACCACAACAAGAGTTTTACAGCAAAATCAGAGGATCTGGAATCACAGATGAAGATTATCACCATGCCCAATTGGTGTGGAACAATTTAAAATGCCGGACATTTGGTGATTATCACATGGCATATTTGAAACTTGATGTGACCATCTTAGCAGATATAATGCAGACATTCAGAAAATCTTCTATGCAAAATTATGGACTGGACCCAGTGTATTTTTTCAGTGCCCCGGGCCTAGCATGGGATGCAATGTTTTTAAATACCAAAAAGCAATTGGATCTGATCCAAGATCAAGATATGTATCTGTTTATGGAGCAAGGTATAAGAGGAGGTATGGTGCAATGTTCTCAGAGATATGCCAGAGCAAATAACAAATATATGCCTGATCATGATCCAGCGCGGCCATCAAATTATATAGTGTATGTAGATGCCAACAGCCTCTATGGTCACGCAATGATGCAAAAATTGCCATATGCAGGGCTTGAGTGGGTTGAAGATTTCAATATTGAAGATCTTAAGGATTTTGATGACAGAGACTGTGGCCTCTTCTTAGAGGTTGATCTGACAATTCCAGATATATTACACAACAAATTTTCTGATCTGCCCCCAATTCCTGAGGTTTAGTGCTCACCTGGCTCTAAACAGAGGAAATTGATGATGACAATGGAGCCAAAAGAGGGCTATGTCATATATTATAAAAACCTCCAGTTCCTGATGAAACATGGTGTTCAAGTGACCAAACATGGCAAAGTTTTGAGGTTCAGGCACTCAGAATGGTTGAAACCATACATTAATACAAATACAGAGCTTCGAACATCTGCAAAAAGCGAATTTGATAAGACCTTGTTTAAATTGATGGTGAATTCTGTATATGGCAAAACAATTGAAAATGTCAGAAAACATACCGATGTTAAAATAATTACAGACCCCAGCCTGAGCAAAAAATTGGTTGCAAAGCCTAATTTCAATTACAGAAGAATTTATGATGAGCATATGGCACTTTTCAACATGAAAAAAACAAGGATTAAGTTTGATAAACCTATTTATGTAGGGGCTGCAATATTGGAATTGTCCAAATTACATATGTTAACATTGTATTATGATGTGCTGAAACCTTTTTATGGTGATAATGTAAAATTGATGTACATGGACACGGATAGTTTTATTATTGATATTAAAACAGAAGATGTTTATAAAGATATGACCCAGCCTGAATTGTTTCAATACTTTGATACCAGTGAACATAAAAAGATTCAACACCACCACAACAAAAAAGTGCCCGGCAAGTTAAAAGATGAGACACTTGGTGATGTTATTGTGGAATTTGCTGGGTTAAGTGCCAAGATGTACAGTTTTAAAACCTGTAATGCTATTGTCAAAAAAGCCAAGGGCATTGGCAAAGTAGCTGTGGAAAAAGAGCTTAAATTTGAAGATTATAAAAATTGTCTCAAATCCCAGAGCTTAATCAAAACATCAGAATCCAGAATTCAGAGTGTGGATCACTTATTGACTTCAAATATTGTAAGAAAAGTGGCTCTGGACCCACATGATGATAAGAGATGCATTTTATCATGTGGCATACATACTTTACCATGGGGGCATTGTGATTTGAAAAATGGGGATCAATGCACAAGCACAGAGCATGATTTGAAATAAATAAACATGCCTATGAACTTATTTGGGTTCAAAAAACAAGGTATTATGGACCTGCCAACACCGCAACCCTCTTCTGATATGATATCTAAACTGAGTGGCTTGTTAATTATTCATCTGAACAGCATATTTACAGATGTTGATGATGAAACAGGCAAAATATTGTACATATTTAACAATAATTTAAATTATTACCAATTACCTGTAGGTGGTCAATTACAATTTATTACAACCCCTGAGGGTGATGTTAAAATTTCAGTAGGGAGAAATATTTATAGAATTAAACACTCAAACATGGTTTCTGGCACTGTTTATACTGTCTCTGCTGGTGACTGCTTATATATTGAGGTCCCTGGATCTTATGATAAGCTTATACCCTTTTTTATAGAATTAAGAATCAGATATTCAATAATAAATAACTACTAAACAAAATGCCTAATGATATATTTGGCCATACAAGACATGAAGATCACAGTGATGAGATTCTGATGCTTGATGTCAGAGTCAAGAAATTAAGAAGTGATTTACAAGCTTTACAAACTACACTCAATGCCAGTCTTCAATTAGAAATTACAAATTTGCAATCACAATGCATGGACCCTCTTCTTAAAATTGATTCTGAACTCAAATTATTGCTTCAGAAATATACTGACCTGGCCACATTGGATAATTTTCAAAGTTTAGAAGAAGCTGTTGCAGCTCTTCAAGCCAAATTTAAGACCCAGGCCACCAATTCTGAGCAATTGAAACAGCAATTAGAAGAGCAAATAAATAATGTCCAGGCACAGCTCCAAACAATTGTCAAAAGCATAAAATCACAAGAAGATTTTGATCTAGTGATTTACACTCTAAAAGAACAGATTCAATCACTCCAAATACCTAATCTGGACCCCTTGAACAATGCCATAGCCGAGGTTAAAGAAAAAATTGAGACACTTGAAAATTTTATGAACAATTTGCCATCTTCTGATGCTTTGAATGCAATAACTCGGAGTGTTGCAAATATTAAGCTGCAACTTGAAACATATGAAGATTTTGGAAAAATTCAAAGTTCCATAACCCATCTTGAAGGTACAATAGCAGCAGTGCAAAGTGATTTGGCAAATGTCCTAGAATCCAGATTGCCTGGGATTGTAGATACCCTTGTCAGTGTCCAGCAACAAATCACAAAGCTTGAAAACCTCAACACTGAATCTGAACTATCTCATTTTCATCACTTGATAGATGATATCCAAACAAAACTTGAAATTTTACAACAATCAACACCCTCTCAGGCAGATATAGCCCTGCTCCAAAATGCTATGCAAAATGTGGCTGATGCTTCTGAATTACACAATGTAAAATTGGCACTTGAATTTTTGCAAAATACAGTGTCAAATCTGCCCACATCACAGGAACTTAAAAATATTAAGAGAGCAGTGAATAGGATATTGAAATCAGAAGATATCAAAAATATCCAGGCAGAGATCAAAGATCTCACTCAGACAGTGGCCACACTTCCAACAAATCAACATATTAATGAACTGCATGCCCTGTTTGAGGATATCAGAAGACAGGTCCATGATCTTACAGCTCAAAATTCAAAATTGGCAGTTGTTGAAAATTTGCAACAAATTGTAGCTAATATCAAGCAACAGCTAGGGACCATGGAATCCAATCAAGCAAATGCTCTGTCTGTTTTTACCACCCAGCTACAAGAAATTGTGCAGCAATACAAGAGACTTGCTGTGGACATAAAGATCAAGCCGGGGCATGATGATGTTGTTAGAACCATCAATGAGCACCTTGAATCTGTAACAAGCAGATTGCTCACAGCAGAAAAAGAAATAACAGGCATAATCGAGAATCCAAAACATACAGTAATTCTTGAATTGTACAGCATCCCCAACAAAGAATATGATTCTCCATTTACACCAGGTGGCAAAATATATATGCTGTCCCCTGCACAATTTTATTACCAATTTTTTGTTGGGGGCACATTGAGACCAATCAAGATCAAATATTGGCTTCAGCCACAGGCACACCACTACCCTACCTTATCAATAACAAATGCTGATAACAAAGTGAAAATCAGCAGTGTAGAATTAGAGGATTTTATAGATCCCAATACATTGGAAACAGCCTATACTGAAGATGATGGCACTCTGGAATTTAAAATACAAATAGGGGACAAATTATATTTAGAAAATCCTGCAGTCTCAGCTGCTGAACACCCCATAGTTGCAATATTCTTGTTTACATATTATGTCTAGACAAATTATTGTTGATGAATTACACAGACAGGCCAGACATAATTTTAAGAGACTCCCAGTAGTCACAAAGGGCATAGATGATTTATGGCAAAGTGACTTGATTGAAATGGCAAGTGGGCAGTTGAAAAACTTAGACAAAATCAACAAGGGCCACAAGTATCTACTCACTGTAATAGACACATTTTCAAAATTTGCCTGGGCTGTGCCACTCAAATCGAAGACTGGGGCATGTGTCACAGAAGCCCTCAGGACAATTATCAATCAGAGTGGAAGATCCCCGCGCTATTTGCAAACAGATAATGGCAAAGAATTTTATAATTCAGTGTTCCAACAATTTATTAAAAGCCAGGTAATAAAACATTATTCGAGTTACAGTGATCTCAAAGCCTCAATTGTAGAGAGATTCAACAGAACCTTAAAAAATCTTATGTATAAACAATTTACACTTCAAGGTAATTATAAATGGATTAATATTCTTCCAGAACTTTTACATAAATATAACAATTCTGTCCATTCCACAATCAACATGAAACCCTCTGAAGTAACTTCATCTGATGAGCAAAAATTGATCAGCACTGTTTATTATCCTAGATATCAGCCAACAACAAGAAAGGCCAAATACAAGATTGGTGATCAAGTAAGAATTAGCAAATATAAGCACTTATTCAAGAGAGGTTTTACAAGAAACTGGAGCACTGAATTATTTACAGTGGTTCAAGTTAAACCCGGGACTCTTAACACATATATAATAAAGGATCACCGAGGAGAAATTCTCAAAGGCAGGTTCTATGAACAAGAGCTCAGCAAAACTAAACAGCCTGACACTTATCTCATAGAAAAAATTATCCGCAGAAAAGGCAACAAGTTATTTGTCAAATGGCTAGGTCATCCGGAAAACAGCTGGATCGATGCAAACAAAATAATAATATGAGCACCTGGGATGTTATAAAGAGGCTGCCAGAACCTGAACAACAGAATAAAAGAAATGGCAACTTGCTACCTGATAATATTAGGTGTCTTATTGTTGGGCCATCTGCTTGTGGTAAAACTACACTAATGGTTGATAATTTTTTATTGGCACCCAACTGGTTAGACTGGAAAAACAGGCACTTGTATATCTTCTCTAAGAGCTTGGAACAATTAAAATATCAGCAGCTGATGAAGCTATATGATGGATTGGATATTGCCACTTTTGAACCAGATCTTAAGCCACTTCATGAATGTCTCGATAATTCTGTTGTTGTTTTTGATGACATTATATTGGACAATCAAAACAAGGTTAGAAATTTCTTTACACAGGGCCGGCACAAAAACATTGATTGCTTCTACCTGGCACAGACTTTTTCAAAAATACCCAAGCAGCTGATCCGAGACAACAGCAACTTTATATGTGTGTTTCATCAAGACCATACCAACCTCAAACACATACATGATGAATATGTAGGTGGGGACCTGAGCTACAATGATTTTTCCAAGATTTGCAGCAAGTGCTGGAACCAGGACAGTTATGGGTTTGTCACAATTGATATGACAAGAACACCTAATAGTGGTAAATACAGAAATAAAATCAACAATTTTCTAGACGTAGAGACCTATATAAATAAACATGAAAAGGCCAATAATTGATGATCTTAAGTTAAGAGATTATCTTGTAAAAAGATTTAAGGGATGGAAATCAGAGAACCGTGGAATTTATGAAAAACACAAACAAACAGAACAGCCTGTAATTGATGCTATTAATAATTTAGGTAAAAATATCAAAACTGTTACAGAGCAAAATCAAAATTTGCTCACAGAGCTTGTACCTGTAGCTGCAAGGAACATATTAGATTATCCATTCACCCCACTTTCTAGTATTCATACACCTAGTCCTCCTAGAAGAATTGAGGCTAGTCAGGATCCTATTGAATTGGGGCTTCTTGCTCAAAAATATTTAACCACACCTAAAGACAACAAAGATGAGGTGTTTGGCTTATATGCTGACACAGAGCTTGATGGCAGCATCATACATAGAATTGGCAATTTCAGAGTAACATTTATGGGAGATGATATAATTGTATATTCAGAATCTCGACTTGGAGAAAAAGGTGCTTTTGTTAAGTACTCCGGAACACCTGGATTGTGGGAACTGATGACTAGGAAGAGACCTGGCAGCTATACAGATCAAGATTATGAGGATTACAAAGAAATATTAATAAAATCAGATGCTCTATACCAGAACAATGATCCCACACAAAAAAGAGTCAAGTCGAGCAGTGGGGCAAAATACAATAATTTAATCAAGCCCATATGGTCACAAATCAAGACTGGCAGTGGAATCAAACAATACAACACCCTGCCTAAAGAATTTGTCTGGGTTGATGATGTCAGGAAACTTGTAGATAGGTTATTGGTGATAGCTGGGGAGGAAAATGCTGGGAACCACAATTTTTACAATGAAAAAGTTGGAATTATGGACATGATAAGCACAAAATTGTCTAATTTTATAGTGAATGACACTAAGGGGATTGGATATCTCATAAAAATTATTAATACTCTACCACCTAAATTTTGGAATATTTCTGAGGGTCGGGGCCTTGTTAATGACATTATAAACAAACTGCCATTTGAACTACACATTCCAGGCTATCAGTATTGTGGTCCAGGCACAAAACTGGACCATAGATTAAACAGAGTTGATCCTGGTGTTAATCCCTTAGATGCTGCTTGTAGAGACCATGATATTGCATACAACACACATTCTGATCTTGACAAGAGACATGTTGCAGACAAGAAATTAGAAGAGGCTGCATTTGGCAGATTTGTAAGCAAAGATGCATCTTTGAGTGAAAAAATAGCAGCATTGGGAACCATGCAGGTCTCACCTTATGCAGGTCTCAAATCTCTTAAAACTATTGACAGCCTTTTGACCAAAAAGCAGCGCAAGAAAAAAAATTCTTGTCTTGCAAAGGGCCATGGTATGAAATTGTTGCTTAGTACCCCCCAATTAAAAAAATTACAGCAATCAAGAAAAAAATCACATGTGGGGGGATTTATATTTACCATCCCTGCCATCTTAGCTGCTCTTGGGGCTGTTGGGAGCTTGGCTGGGGGATCAGCCGCCATAGCAAACACAGTAATAGATGCCAAGAAAAATAGGGCAGAATTAGATGAGCAGAGGCGCCATAACCTGGCCATGGAGAAACAAGGCAAAGGTGTTAAGAGAGCCATGAATAAGTTTAAAAAAAACAAGAGCCGCTTACAAACCAAGATATTGAAGCTTTAATCAAGCCACTGGGCATCAAACATTTTAGAGGTGTGTACATGTCTGATTCTTTACCGGAACAACCACTCAACAAAGAGTGTGGCATTGTTAATTTGGATGAGTACAAAAATCAGGGCACTCACTGGATTTGCTATCTTAATTATTTAAAAAATGAGGCATTTGTGTTTGATTCATTTGGAGGTGTTCCACCTGAAAATTTAATAAAATATTTAAATTCAGCTAATCTTTATTACAATAATGCCCGTGTTCAAAACTTCAAAGATGTTAATTGCGGACATTTGTGTTTATCTGTTCTTAGATATATGTCTCAAATAAATAAACCATCAATTGAAGATTTTCAAAAAGCCTTGTGGTATCTGAAACATCATGGGGGTATTCCATCTCACCAGCCAAAATTCAATATTGAAACTTAGATTACATGATGACATTGTGTATCCCAAAACAATAGCTCTCAGAGCATTTTATGGCATGTACCTGATCCCAAATATTACACACCACAACAATACAATTGCAGTAGGGGATGAAAAAATTGTCATCACTCCAGGGCAATATAATCTGTCCACTCTAAATGCTCAATTACCCAGAGGTATAGTGTTAAGTCAAAATTCTGTCACTCACAGAGTAGAAATTGTATCTGCCACAGAAACAGTGGATCTGGGTACCATAGGAGAGCTGTTAGGCTTTGAGAACAACACAAAACTTGAACCAGGCATCAAACACACTGCTATGAACATACCTAAATTCTTAGCCATAGAGACTCTAAATATTCACTGTAATGTGGCTGAGGGTATGATCACCAAATCAAATGGCATAGGCACTCACAAACAAACAGGCATTATTGCAACATTCAAACCTAATTCTGAATTTATGGAGCCCATCATCTATAATCCATCCCCAACATTATATTTTCCTGTGTGTCATAATAGAATAGATTATATTGAATTGATGGTCACTAATGAAAAAGAAGAATTAGTTGATTTTGCTGGAGCCACAACAACTGCAATCATAGAGATTAATATTTAAATAAAAATACATACAAGAAGAAAATGGAAAATATTGAGAGTTATGAGCTACAATCATTCCCCCCAAACAGGAGGACATTTGCAAATTTAAATCAACCCAACACAGAAATTGAGGTTGATCTTGATGTAGGGGATGGATTTATACACCCCCACAGAGCAGATCTATACATCAAATTTGATGTTGTAAAGCTCGATGGTACAGATTATCCTGCAAATTCAAATATAAGATTGGTTGATAATTTTGTGCCGCATCTATTCTCTGAAATTGAGATCAGAAAGCATGGCGTTGTTATAAACAGAGTGGATTATCCCGGCATTACCTCCACAGCTTTGGCCACATTAAAATTATCCAAAACCGAGGCTTCATACTACAAAATAGGTGGATTTGAGGCTGGTGATAAGATATTATCTAAAAACCACACTGTACTGTTCCCCATGCGCCTATTGCCAGGATTCTTCTCAGATTACAAAGATATTATGTGGAAGGGTGGTTTAAGAATCACATTTAGAAGAGCTGCAAATGATAACAATGCTTTGATGAGGTACAGTGCAATAAACCCTACAGGAGAAGCTCTGCCTAATACCCTACCTGATGAGGGTAAATGCATTATTCAGACTATGGAGTTAAGAATCCCTGTTGTTGAGTATGAGGCCAGTTATGCTCTTAAATACAAAGCTGATATAATAAAAAATCCACAAATTCCTCTGCAATTTTATACATATCAATGTGTACAGAAGCCCGCATCTGGTTCTTATTATGAATTTGATGCCACAAATTCATTCTCAAGCATACAATATGACATGCCTGATTTTGTAGTGGTACTGTTTCAGACTGGAAGACACAACAATCAGGAAAAAAATTCAAGTAAATTTGATAACTGCAACATCAAGAACATTTATCTTAAAAATGGCAGAAATGAGGTATTTCCTAGAGAAAATTATAATTTAGACATGTCCAAGGATGATTTCTTCAAATTATATGAGGCATTTTCGGCTTTCAAAAGGGTCACTACAGGCAATATTGAAATGTATTACACACCAGATGAATTCAAAACACAGAGACCCATGTTTGTCATCAACACTTCAAAAAGAAAACAAGTTGTGGTGAATGACAGAACAAACATTAAAATTATCTGTGAATTCCATGAGGCATTACCTGATGACACCATATGTAGTGTTATTCTCATAGGGGAAAAATCATATGTTTATGATGTAAGAAATGAGAGAGTCACGGAGCAATTCTAGAGGGTCTCTGCATATTGCATTGTTTTAATATACAATTTGAACCTGGTATCCAATTGAACTTAAACCGGAAGTATATATGAGTGTGTGGGTGGGTGTGGGTGTGTGTGGCCTAGTTTTAAGTGTGGCCATCAAGAGGGGCATATTTTTGACAAGTTTATGGACAACAATCTCACAGAAGTGCCTTTTGTAAGTATAGGCACATCAATCTGAGGGGGGTCATACTTTCTCATGGAGTCCATGAGGGCTTTTTTACAAAAATCTTGGATTAGATGGGGTGCTACACTTGAGCAAAAAGCTCATATGGGCATGTTGAGCTTGTTTTAAGTGTAGCCAAATCTGCTTGAGGGGGGTTCATACTTTCTTGAGCTGGTAATATTGTATTTTACACTACTCACTGTATGATGTTAACCAACTGCTACTATTCTTAACTTTTGTCTTTGTAGCTACTGTCTCGGAGAATGGTAGCAAAACATCTGAATGTCTTTCAAAAATAAAATTTGTTGTGATTTTAGTTTAGAGCAAAAATGAATTGAAAAATTTACGGAAAACACTAATATTATTATTATTATTTTTTTTCAGATTAACACTGCAGAATCGCCCTTCTACTTTGCGTGAAGCATATTTGAAAATAAAATATCGGTAAGTAAATTTTAAAAGAACACTTTTTTAATTAACGATTCAGTGAACATTGCAGTGAATATATTTATATTATTTCTATGCATTGGTTATTGCTAACTTGAAAAAAAAAACGAGTCAGTGTGCAATATCTTTCTGGACCGACATTTCCTTGAATACATCTCGACGATGAGGCTGTCTTTGACAAGATGGAAACTGCTTTATTAAGGTTATTTTATGCTCGCATAGGTTAATTGTGACTGGATCTATATATATTAAATGTAGATTGTAACTACTGTGCAATGTTTCTACCCCCAGATACATCACGACTATTACTGTATCATCGAGTATCAAAAGTCAAACATAAAATAGGATTCGAACTTAGATTTTTTTTGGCATTATAGCATGCAAACTATTTTTAACGAGTTTGATTTTCATTAATTGATTGATTTACTTTATTTCACTTTGTGCTTTTTGAATAATTTGCGATGATGTGGACGAGTGATGATGGGATGAAAATTGATGAATGAACACTCACAAACATTTATGCCCAAGCGGGACTCCTAGCGTCGGAGCGCGATGTGCTAACCACTCGGCCACGGTGTCCGATATTTTAACGATCTTGAATGCTATGCTTTGTAGCTAACTTACCCGCCTGGAAGAACGGTAGCAATGCATGCAAATAATTTTCAAATAAAATTTGTAGCATACAATAATCTGTTTAAATTTATTAGAGTTTTAATTAATTGAACAATCTACCGAAAACACTAATATCATTTATTTATTTTCAGATTATTTGTGCGGTTCAACTTTTCTATTTTGTTTGAAGTGTATTTGATAATACGAAGAGGTAAGTAATTTTTAAACAAGAACTATATATTTTTGTTTTATTTTTTAATAGATTCAGTTACAGAGTAGTGCATATAATTATTTTTATTACTATGAAAACGAGTGATGTTGCTTCGGAGTTTACTACTGAGCGTATTGAGGGGGCGGTGGAAGATGAAATGTGTTAATTACAGTCACAGTCACAATCGAACAGTTTGTATTACAGTGAGGATTTTTCTTAACTAACCAAGAAGCTAGCGTTATTTGAAAACAAAAAATAGATACTTGTATTTAGCAAAACAGAGAAATTTGAAGAAAATGGCACATTTACGATTCGAACCTAAGATTATTTTTATTTTGATGTGCACCAAGATTTTTTTAAAAATTTTATGTTATTTCTTATTTTATGTATATTTTTCTGCTATTTTTGGCTAAACGCGACGATGAGTGATGATGTGATTAAGGGATACTTACATATAATATGTTTGTCTAAGTCGAGATTCAAACAAGAAACCACTTTGGCCGCCAGAATTCTTAAAATATAACTTTTGTAATTTAATGTCGCTTTTTCTACCGTTGGGTAACCGCGACGGTGAGGATAAATGATGATATGATACAATTGATGAAAGAACACCAATGCAGAAAGCAGGAATCGAACCAAGGATCTTTGGCGCTGTCCTAACCACTTCACCAAGCGGTAGGATATTTGGGAATCTGATCTTTTGGCATAAAGTTATGTGCATTGGAATATTATATTGTGTCAACAATGTAAATGTATGTACCTTCACGGAAATTTCGAAGAGGAGCCCCCCCTGCGGAAACTTTCGTGAGTCTTTTAAGCGTGTGTGGCGCTGTGGTTTCAATTTGCATGCAAATTGAAACCAAATCGCCACACACGCATTATATTTGTGTGTGTCTGTCCACAAGTGTTAGAAGTTTGATTAGTGATTGTTACTTTGTATCGTTAAACAGGAACTTATTATTCTATGTTTGTAGGAGTTGAAGAAGAAGAAGAAATTTACAACATCCACTGCGTTCTATTGGGATATACTTTATATTCTAGCTGCAGAAACGGTCATAATAGAGAAAAAAAATGGATCTGCCTATAGAAATGTATGTAAAAATTTTCTCGCAGGTTATTGAAACTGAACCCCTGGAGTCAATTTTTACTCTAAAAACACTTAGTCCAGCATCAGAGATAGCTGTAGAGATGGTATTCTTCGACTACTGCTTTACCAATTTGGGATATTGTATACAAAATATCCAAGACTTTTACAAAGTGGGGAAAGCCCTGGATGATGAACTAGATGTTATAGAGAGGGATCCCTCCCTTTTTTGACCCGATGGACTGAATCATGGTTTATGCGGAATGCTCAAATAGCTGGTTTAGTGACAAAAATCCTGCGTTTGTGTGAGTTGAGAAAATTATGTCAGAAATGGCGAGTGTTTGTGAAGTAGAAAAGTAGTGTGTTTTGACTTCTCAATTATGTCAGAAATTGTGAGTGTTGTAAAAAATATGAAGTAGCATGTTTCTGATTTCCTGCAATTTGGTTTTCTAACTATTTTGTTTATGCATGTGGTATATAATTTGGTGATTCATCTATATTAACCTCACCCAAATATTCAATAAAATATTAAAATATCGGTCTAGAAACACCAAGCACCAGTTCGAATCTTAATTTAAAATGTAGACCCAGTCCTGATTAATCTATCCGAACATAAAATAAAATAAAAAGACAAAACATTTTTTTAATTTTGCCATCATCATCACCACGATTAGTCTAATAAAAAAATTAACAAAATACACCAAATTCACAATAAACTTTTTATCTCAAATACACAATGCAATATTAATCAGTAAAAAATTGTAACAACTTACTGCAGTTTTATCTGGTATTAATTTACAGATACAAGTCGACAAATACAACTTGCGTCTTTTTTAGCTTCTTTCGGAAATATGACAGATGGTGAGAATCATCTAATTTTATACTGTTGTCGATACAGTGGCTACTTCAACGTCATTGGTGAACAAAATTTTCCGCAACCACATTGTGCATGTTTGTCTCTATTTTTAATCCGACAACAGCAAATTGGGGGAACTGTTATGGAAGAATTCCAGCGTCGGCTAAAATGTAACGCCTATGTGATGTACAAACTTTGGTAGAGTATTTTGTATATATATATGTATATATACATAATTCTGTTATAATCTATATTTGTATAATAAATAAAAATAAACTTTTTTAAAAATACACCAACTCTTTCATTTGCTGTGTTGACCTATTCTCTGTAAGGTTTGTATTATTCTGTGATTAATCAATAACAAGCCTAAGCAACGCGCGCGCGCGCGCGTGTGTTTGTGTCTGTTCACAAGTGTTTAGAAGTTTGATTAGTGATTATTACTTTGTATTGTTAAACAGGAATTTATTATTCTCTGTTTGTTGGAGTTGAAGAAGAAGAAATTTACAACATCCACTGTGTTCTATTGGTATATATTTTATATTATAGCTGCAGAAACGGAGATAATAGAGAAGTTATTTGAACCAAATAGATACTTGTATTTAGCAAAACAGAGAAATTTGAAGAAAATGGCACATTTACGATTCGAACCTTAAATGTTTTTATTTTTTTTATTTTTATTTTGATGTGCACTAAGATTTTTTATTTTATGTTATGTTTTTCTGCCATTTTTTGGCTAAACGCGACGATGAGTGATGATGTGATTAAAGGATACTTACATATAACATTTTTGTCTAAGTCCAACACCAATCATTTGTCGAGCAGATAACTGAACAGTAAACTGACTCTCGAAGACAAATTTGACAAAGTCAAATTGTCCCTGGTTCGAGACTCGATGGAGCATTCGCCTACGAACATCTCAATTTCACCTCATATACCTATTTCATATTTTGATAAGAAAAACCGTTGGAACAATTTGTGGGTGTTTTTTAAGTATGGTAGGGGAAAAATGTTGAGAATGGTAGAGAGTAAAGAAGTGGGTGATGGTTGAAAATGTACATTGAACAAACGTTTCACAAGGTTGAGAATTAAATAGTATCCAAGAATGTTCCAGAGTGTATTAGAATTTTGGAAATCTCTTTGATTATACCCTTCACTGCACTGTTCTTTTTTTCCCAGTAGATCCACACAGATCTGCTATAAAGCAAATATACACAACACAACACAAAACCTTTGACTAGCAGAAAACTGAACAGTAAACTGACTTTTGACGACAAGTTTGAAAATATTAAAGGGGGTTCCTGGTTCGATACTCGATGACATTCGCCTACGGACATTTTATATTCCTCTTATATGTTTTTCTTGTACCTTGATAACAAAAACCGTTGGAACAATCTGAAGGATTTAATGGTGATAAGGGAAAACAGTAGGGAGTGACGTGGAAGTAAAAAATGGGCGTGCGTTGGATTTGATCAGAGAACAAACTCGTGGACCCTCACTGCGACCGATGTCTTATATTAAAATATCGGTCTAGAAACAGCACTGGTTCGGATCTTAATTTAAAATATAGACACAGTCCTGATTAACCTATCCGAACATAAAGTAAACTCGATAAGCGATTTTTAAAATTGTTATAATCAGTGCTGTTTCTAGACCGATATTTTAATATAAGACATCAGTCGCAGTGAGGGTCCACGAGTGGGAAACGCCACAAAGATGCGAATTTGGAACTTTTTGGCACTGTATTATGTTAACCATTTTTAAAATTGTCATCATCATCATCATCATCATCGCGATTAGTCTAATAAAAAGTTAACAAAATGCACAAAATTATTTTTTTTAACACCAACTCAATCAATCTTTACCACTATTCCTTTACCTTCACCATTATCCAAAAGTGGTAAAACATAGATGACATGACATCACAAAATAAACCTTATCTAAAACTTGATATGCGTCCTTTTGCAATTTCTTTCCCAGTTTGGCATGCCAATACTCCATTTTGCACCAAATATTACTCAGGTGATAACAAATCCGTCTTGACACATTTTTCAATTACAAATCATCCCATTTGTAGTAATACATCACATAAGGTGTAGAAACTGTTCAATTTCCAAAAAAATTAATACGTCCTGGAACATTTTCGGATAATAATTCAAGCTCAGTGTTGTAAAAAAGTTTGTTCTCTGATCAAATCCAACGCACGCCCATTTTTTACTTCCACGTCACTCCCTACTGTTTTCCCTTATCACCATTAAATCCTTCAGATTGGTCCAACGGTTTTTGTTATCAAGGTACAAGAAAAAGCATATAAGAGGAATATAAAATGTCCGTAGGCGAATGTCATCGAGTATCGAACCAGGAACCCCCTTTAATCTTTTCAAACTTGTCGTCAAAAGTCAGTTTACTGTTCAGTTTTCTGCTAGTCAAAGGTTTTGTGTTGTGTTGTGTATATTTGCTTTATAGCAGATCTGTGTGGATCTACTGGGAAAAAAAGAACAGTGCAGTGAAGGGTATAATCAAAGAGATTTCCAAAATTCTAATACACTCTGGAACATTCTTGGATACTATTTAATTCTCAACCTTGTGAAACGTTTGTTCAATGTACATTTTCAACCATCACCCACTTCTTTACTCTCTACCATTCTCAACATTTTTCCCCTACCATACTTAAAAAACACCCACAAATTGTTCCAACGGTTTTTCTTATCAAAATATGAAATAGGTATATGAGGTGAAATTGAGATGTTCGTAGGCGAATGCTCCATCGAGTCTCGAACCAGGGACAATTTGACTTTGTCAAATTTGTCTTCGAGAGTCAGTTTACTGTTCAGTTATCTGCTCGACAAATGATTGGTGTTGGACTTAGACAAAAATGTTATATGTAAGTATCCTTTAATCACATCATCACTCATCGTCGCGTTTAGCCAAAAAATGGCAGAAAAACATAACATAAAATAAAAAATCTTAGTGCACATCAAAATAAAAATAAAAAAAATAAAAACATTTAAGGTTCGAATCGTAAATGTGCCATTTTCTTCAAATTTCTCTGTTTTGCTAAATACAAGTATCTATTTGGTTCAAATAACTTCTCTATTATCTCCGTTTCTGCAGCTATAATATAAAATATATACCAATAGAACACAGTGGATGTTGTAAATTTCTTCTTCTTCAACTCCAACAAACAGAGAATAATAAATTCCTGTTTAACAATACAAAGTAATAATCACTAATCAAACTTCTAAACACTTGTGAACAGACACAAACACACGCGCGCGCGCGCGCGTTGCTTAGGCTTGTTATTGATTAATCACAGAATAATACAAACCTTACAGAGAATAGGTCAACACAGCAAATGAAAGAGTTGGTGTATTTTTAAAAAAGTTTATTTTTATTTATTATACAAATATAGATTATAACAGAATTATGTATATATACATATATATATACAAAATACTCTACCAAAGTTTGTACATCACATAGGCGTTACATTTTAGCCGACGCTGGAATTCTTCCATAACAGTTCCCCCAATTTGCTGTTGTCGGATTAAAAATAGAGACAAACATGCACAATGTGGTTGCGGAAAATTTTGTTCACCAATGACGTTGAAGTAGCCACTGTATCGACAACAGTATAAAATTAGATGATTCTCACCATCTGTCATATTTCCGAAAGAAGCTAAAAAAGACGCAAGTTGTATTTGTCGACTTGTATCTGTAAATTAATACCAGATAAAACTGCAGTAAGTTGTTACAATTTTTTACTGATTAATATTGCATTGTGTATTTGAGATAAAAAGTTTATTGTGAATTTGGTGTATTTTGTTAATTTTTTTATTAGACTAATCGTGGTGATGATGATGGCAAAATTAAAAAAATGTTTTGT
This sequence comes from Lepisma saccharinum, assembly GCF_977018435.1. NCBI lineage: Eukaryota > Metazoa > Arthropoda > Insecta > Zygentoma > Lepismatidae > Lepisma > Lepisma saccharinum. The sequence continues at coordinate 10,191,184 of NC_139238.1, forward strand.
CTTTTTATTTTATTTTATGTTCGGATAGATTAATCAGGACTGGGTCTACATTTTAAATTAAGATTCGAACTGGTGCTTGGTGTTTCTAGACCGATATTTTAATATTTTATTGAATATTTGGGTGAGGTTAATATAGATGAATCACCAAATTATATACCACATGCATAAACAAAATAGTTAGAAAACCAAATTGCAGGAAATCAGAAACATGCTACTTCATATTTTTTACAACACTCACAATTTCTGACATAATTGAGAAGTCAAAACACACTACTTTTCTACTTCACAAACACTCGCCATTTCTGACATAATTTTCTCAACTCACACAAACGCAGGATTTTTGTCACTAAACCAGCTATTTGAGCATTCCGCATAAACCATGATTCAGTCCATCGGGTCAAAAAAGGGAGGGATCCCTCTCTATAACATCTAGTTCATCATCCAGGGCTTTCCCCACTTTGTAAAAGTCTTGGATATTTTGTATACAATATCCCAAATTGGTAAAGCAGTAGTCGAAGAATACCATCTCTACAGCTATCTCTGATGCTGGACTAAGTGTTTTTAGAGTAAAAATTGACTCCAGGGGTTCAGTTTCAATAACCTGCGAGAAAATTTTTACATACATTTCTATAGGCAGATCCATTTTTTTTCTCTATTATGACCGTTTCTGCAGCTAGAATATAAAGTATATCCCAATAGAACGCAGTGGATGTTGTAAATTTCTTCTTCTTCAACTCCTACAAACATAGAATAATAAGTTCCTGTTTAACGATACAAAGTAACAATCACTAATCAAACTTCTAACACTTGTGGACAGACACACACAAATATAATGCGTGTGTGGCGATTTGGTTTCAATTTGCATGCAAATTGAAACCACAGCGCCACACACGCTTAAAAGACTCACGAAAGTTTCCGCAGTGGGGGCCCCTCTTCGAAATTTCCGTGAAGGTACATACATTTACATTGTTGACACAATATAATATTCCAATGCACATAACTTTATGCCAAAAGATCAGATTCCCAAATATCCTACCGCTTGGTGAAGTGGTTAGGACAGCGCCAAAGATCCTTGGTTCGATTCCTGCTTTCTGCATTGGTGTTCTTTCATCAATTGTATCATATCATCATTTATCCTCACCGTCGCGGTTACCCAACGGTAGAAAAAGCGACATTAAATTACAAAAGTTATATTTTAAGAATTCTGGCGGCCAAAGTGGTTCCTTGTTCGAATCTCGACTTAGACAAACATATTATATGTAAGTATCCCTTAATCACATCATCACTCATCGTAGCGTTTAGCCAAAAATAGCAGAAAAATATTACATAAAATAAGAAATAACATAAATTTTTTTAAAAAATCTTGGTGCACATCAAAATAAAAATAATCTTAGGTTCGAATCGTAAATGTGCCATTTTCTTCAAATTTCTCTGTTTTGGTAAATACAAGTATCTATTTTTTGTTTTCAAATAACGCTAGCTTCTTGGGTAGTTAAGAAAAATCCTCACTGTAATACAAACTGTTCGATTGTGACTGTGACTGTAATTAACACATTTCATCTTCCACCGCCCCCTCAATACGCTCAGTAGTAAACTCCGAAGCAACATCACTCGTTTTCATACATCGTCGAGATGTATTCAAGGAAATGTCGGTCCAGAAAGATATTGCACACTGACTCGTTTTTTTTTTCAAGTTAGCAATAACCAATGCATAGAAATGATATAAATATATTCACTGCAATGTTCACTGAATCGTTAATTAAAAAAGTGTTCTTTTAAAATTTACTTACCGATATTTTATTTTCAAATATGCTTCACGCAAAGTAGAAGGGCGACTCTGCAGTGTTAATCTGAAAAAAATAATAATAATAATATTAGTGTTTTCCGTAAATTTTTCAATTCATTTTTGCTCTAAACTAAAATCACAACAAATTTTATTTTTGAAAGACATTCAGATGTTTTGCTACCATTCTCCGAGACAGTAGCTACAAAGACAAAAGTTAAGAATAGTAGCAGTTGGTTAACATCATACAGTGCCAAAAAATTCTAAGTTCGCATCTTTGTGGCGTTTCCTACTCGTGAAGCTTCACTGCGATTGATGTATTAAAATATCGGCCTAGAAACACCAAGCACTGGTTCGGATCTTAAATTAAAATGTAAACTCACTCCTGATTAACCTATCCGAGCATAAAATACACTCTAGAAGCCATTTTTTCATTTTGTCATCATCATCATCATCGCAATTAGTCTAATAAAACATGAACAAAATGCACAAAATTCGCATTAAATTTTCATCGCAAATACACAATGCAATGTTAATCAGTAAAATTATAACAACTTACTTCAGTCTTACCTGGTATTAATTTACAGATACAAGTCGGCAAATACAGCTTGCGTCTTCTTGAGCTTCTTTCGGAAATGTGACAGCTGGTGACAATCATATAATTTTATACTGTTGTCGATACAGTAACTACTTCAACGTCATCGGTGTACAAAATTTTCCGCAAACACATTGTGCACGTTTGTCTCCAATTTTAATCCCATGACACCAAATTAAGGGAAGTCAATCTTCCGAAATAGTGCGTCTACCGTTAACACTTCAGGGTATTAACAGACAATCGGCATCAAAATATGAAATACACTTCCTGTCGATGAACGGTCATAGATCCAACAAAGTGTGCCATTACGCTACATTTCAAACATCTTCCCGTTGGAAAACAGTTAATGTGCTGGAGAAAAGGTGTCACGGTTCCATTCTTGTAGTATTTTCAAAACAACATCGGAAGTTTCCTCCTTACTTTCAAATATCCAGCACAACACAACAGTTCCACGGATGATCAACAATGTCATTCTTACCATTTTCTCAATCAGCTCAGATTTCGTTCCCGCCTTCAAACTGGCAAGCGGGTTCGACTCCCAAACAAAGCATGGCTGTTTTGTGTGAGTATTCTTCCATCAATTACTACTTTATTCAATTTTCCTTTCTCTCTCTCTCTCTCTCTCTCATTTTCATTTTCTCTCTCTCCCTCTTATTCTTTTTCTCTCTCTCTCCCTCTTTGTTAATCCCCCCTCTCTCTCTCTGTTTTGTGTGAATATTCTCCCATCGATTACCACTTATTCAACTCGCTCTCTTCACCATCTTTCTCATTTCCCCTTTCTCTCTATCTCTCTCTCTTTCTTTCTTTATCCTCTTTTTTTGAGTGGTAATTGTGAAAAGCATGTCCAAAAAACATTGTTCTCCACTTTTCCTAGCTCTCTCTCTTTCTCGTGTTCATATTTCTCTCTCTATCTCTGCCTTTCTATGTCTTCCTTTCTCTCTCCATCTCTCTCTGTGTCTCCATCTCTGGCTGTGTCTCAGTGTGTCTCCCTTTTCGATCTCTCTCGGTATCTCAGTTTCTTTCTTTCTCTCTCTCTCTCTCTCTCTGTGTCTGTGTCTCCCTCAGAATAAATACAAAAAAAAAACTTTTCTACACCCCTTTTTTAACTCTCTCCCATTCTCTCGCCTCTTTATTACCTCTTTCTCTCTTTGTCCACTTTCTATCGTATTTTTTATTCTTTGAGTGTTAAATATCAAAATAGACGACTAAAAACACATTTCTAGCCTTCTTTCAAATCTTTCACTCTCCATATCTCTCTCTCTCTCTCTCTCTCTCTCTCTCTCTCTCTCCCTTTCTCCCAATAGTGGTTCGGATCCCACTTTAAACTGTAGGTCCAGTCTCGATTAGTCTTACTGTGCATAAAATAGACTTAAAACACCAGCGCAATCAATATTTACCACCATTTCTTTACCATCGCAATTATCCTAAAATGGTAAAACATAGATCACATGACATCACAAAATTTACCTTATCTGAAACTTCATATGCGTCCTTTTGCAATTTCTTTCCCAGTTTGGCATGCCAATACTCCATTTTGCACCAAATATTACTTAGGTGATAACAAATCTGTCTTCACACATTTTTCAATTACAAATCATCCCATTTGTAATAATATGTCAAATGACATGTAGAAAACTGTTTAAGTTCCAAAAGATTAATACGTCCTGGAACATTTTCGGATAATAATTCATGCTCAATGTTGTAAAAAAAGTTTGTTCTCGGATCAAATCCAACACACACCCATTTTTTATTTCCATTCACTCCCAACTATATTCTCAATGAGCTCAGGTTTTGTTCTCGCCTTCAAACTGAATACAGGGTTCGACTCCCAAACAACTTTTATCGTCTCTTTTTGTGCTTTGAGTGGAAGGTTACAAAAACATGTCCAAAAAGAACATTGTTCTCCGCCATTTTTCTTAGCTCTCTCTCTTTCTCCTGTTCATCATCTATAATCTGTCACTCTCTTTTTCCCTCTCTATTTCTCTATATCCCCTTTTTTAATGTCTGTATTTGTCTTCCTATTCTCAACAAAGCATGGCTGTTTTGTGTGAATATTCTTCCATCAATCAATTACCGTTTATTCAATTCTCTCTCTCTCTCTCTCTCTTTTCATTCTCTCTCTTTTCATTCTCTCTCTCCCTCCTTCTTATTTCTTCTTTCTCTCTCTCTCTCTCTTGTGTGAATATTCTTCCATCAATTACCACTTATTCGACTCGCTCTCTTCACCCCCTCTCTCTCTCTCTGTCTGTCTGTCTTTATCCGCTTTCTTTGAGTGGTAGGTGTGTAAAGTCTTTCCAAAAAACATCGTTCTCCATCATTTTTAGCTCACTCTCTTTCTCCTGTTTTTATAATCTCCCGTCTCTTTATTCCCTCTTTCTCTCTTTATGCACTTTCTATCGTCCCTTTTATTCTTTCAGTGTTAAATCTGAAAAACGCCTAAAAACACATTTCTACCCCTTTTTCCAACTCTTTTTCTATCCATCTCTCTCTGTATCTCGGTTTTCTCTCTCTCTCTCTCTCTCTCTCTCTCTCTCTCTTTCTGTCTCTATATCCACTTCCCTTTTTCTCCTGTTCATCATCTATGCTTTCTTGCTGATTCTTCCTATATTCTCAATAATCATCTTTGTTTTCGTTCTCGCCTTCAAACTGACCACAGGGCTCGACTCCCGAACAAAGCATGATTTGTGTGAGTATTCTTCCATCAATTACCATTTACTCAACTCTCCCTCCCTCTCCCTCTTTCTCATTTTCTCTTTCTTTCTCTCTCTCCCTCTTTCTTATTTCCTCTCTCTCTCTGTGTCGTGTGAATATTCTTCTATCAACTACCATTTATTCAACTCGCTCTCGCTCTCGCTCTCTCCCTCTTCCTCTCTCTCTCTCTCTATCTCTCCCTCTTCCTCTTTCTCTCTCTCTCTCTCTCTCTCTCTCTGTGTATGTGTGTTCTCTCTTTTTCATATCCTCTTTCTCTCTCTTTCTCTCTGTGTGTGTGTTCTCTCTTTCTCATATCCTCTTTTTCTCTCTCTCTCTCTCTCTCTTCCCATCTCTATCTCCGTCTATTTCTCTCTCTCTCTTCCTCTTTCTCATTTTTCTCTTTCTCTCTCTCTCTCTCTCTTCTCTTCTCTTTCTTTGAGTGGCTGGTGTCAAATCTCTACTGAGATAATCTTCAATGTCCTTTGAATCTTCGTCGAAAGCGTTAAATATCATATTTGTATGCATATTTATGAACGTAAATCCAAAACGTGGAACCTAATAACTATGAAAAGTGAGAGATCTGCATCGGATCACAATGTATTTATGAACGCGACAAAGCCCTTGTACGTTTCATGATTATAACTTGCTTCCACGTTTGAAGGCATCTTGATATATACATATATATATTTACATCACACTATTTTTATAGGACTGAGACGGTTTATGCTTACCGTGTTATGCCAAATTGCGTCAAACCTACATGTTTATGATTGTTGCAACAGTTTGTTGAAGTGAAAAGAACTTTCATACCTACTGCGCCATAATGTTGTGCGATGGAAAACACATATTAACAATTAACTGAATTTATTAAGAAAATCACAAACAACGTAACACTTTACATTTTATCGAAACTACATTCTCCATTCCAGGTTCTGTTTGCACAGAGTCTTGTCTAGGAACAGTAAATTGTTTCTTCCTCTAGGAGGCAGCACTACAGTGGTAACAAAGAAGGCAGTATAGCAAGCCTCACGTACGAAAAAGTAACCACCAGTAAGTCGAAGTCTTAGTGATGCCATGGCATGTCATTGGCGTATTTACTTATCTTTTACGAAATTATTACAAATAATTAAACAACTTTCCATTGATCAATTTTATTACACATTCTTCATTCCTGTTTCATTTATCATTGTGATACATGAAATCATCTCGAGTTTATCTATTGCTGTTATAATCAAACACAGCTAAAGTTTACCTACTTCTGTGATAAAGAAATGAAGAACTAATATTGTTAGAATAAAGGTAGTTGTTCTCTTGCATTGATTGTAGGCGGTTCATACGGAAAGGAAGGTGTGCCAAAATGGACACCTTTAGAGCCGTAACATGCACTAAGATTTCATGCATTTCGCTAAGAAAGTCAATCGGTCTGCTAACTTCCATTTATATCATAGCAGTTAACGAAGAATGCAGTTAAATCAGGAGTGTCGCCACAATGGGACGACGATGTTCCTTAGACCACTATAATATTGATTGAACCCGCCTACCCACCCAAATATTTCTTGTTAAAAATTGCAAAACTTTCAAGAGCTTGCTCTAGTTAATTGTAAAGCAGACATAACCACCGAAGCATACATAACTTAATATTTCGTTCATCCTTTCGCCCACACCATCGAAAAGCTTCGGCAATGATACTGCTAAGCGTCGAATTTAGATATAAAGGAACGTGAAATTGCCATGTAGTTAGTTCCTTGTGGAATTGAACAACCAGATCACCACCAGCTGTGGTATCCCGTCTTTCCCACCCCTTCCCTGCCGCCCTCCCATCCCAATTTTTTTACCCTGTTCACCTGTTGATGTTTGTAACGCCAACTTAAGTGCAGGGTGATTATTATATCCCGCCTATACCCTCCACTTCCCACACCCCCACCCAGTACACATCAAGTTCAATAACTTGTATGACGGTTTACATGTCCGTACCACTAGCATCAGGGACCCACCCTGCCCGCCCAAACCCACCCCCCCACTCAAGTTGTTCTATGGCAATAGGATAGTACTATTTAAGGGACCCTTTTCAAGGATCCCTACACTCTCATCTACCAAAGAGCATACTATCCTCCCACCCGCCATACCTCACCCACCTATATCACCCGCCCGTAATAATGCGCACACGGGACCGACCAATATGATGAAATTGATAAAGGGGCACACTTATGGAACAAAGAACATTCTAGGATTCGAACACTGGACCCATTGAGTCGTAGGTCACAGTGTAAACCACTCTCACGTAGGTCGGCAGTAGAACAATGACACGGTTTGTCAGAGATCCATTTTCGCGCCTTGGTCGATCATCCGTTATTACCTAAAATTAATAGAATATTACCTTGTTTTCATGGCTTGGTTTTCCTGTGTTTACGTATAGCTAGCACACCCGTGTATCATTGATATAAATAAAAAAATGATAATTTACATCATAAATCAATGCTGCAACAGTTCAACCGCGTGAATACAGTTAGAGGTTAGCTGAGATTTGAGGATTACCTATGCATGAGATAAAGAAATTAGGCTAGTATTTACCTATTGATGTGACAAACGAATGCAACTTCGGTTTACCTATTGACGTGATAATGGAAAACAGTTAGGGTTTTCCCATTCATGTGAAAAAGGAACGGAAGAAAGTTTATATATTACTGTGATACATAAATGCATACACGATCTATTGATTGCTGTGATAGGTAAAGGGATGAAGCTCGGGTTTACCAATTGCTGTGATCCATGAAATTATCTTCAGTTTACCTTATTGCTGTGAAGGAAAGGAAAGTTTGGGATTTCATATTTCGCCATGCAAGTCAATTGGTCTGCTAGCTTCCATTTATATCATGCAGTTAAAGAATGCAGTTAAATCAGAAGTGTCGCCACAATTGGGCGATGATATTCGTTCCATCATTATAAAATTTATTGAACCCGCCTACCCACCTAAATAACAATGTTCAGCTATTATTATTGCATGCTAATGTAGAACCATTGCCACTAACTTTCATAAAATTACTGGAAAATTGTTACCTTGAATTTTCTTTGAAGAGAATGATTATTCACTAACAACGTGTATATACCATGGAACTGGTTCAAAATTGTTTCCAAACATGAGGAATATAAGGAAGAGTCGAAGTGCCGTGACCAAATGAATTATTTATTTATGGGGTGCTGCTTATACGTAAATACCTGTAAGGTTACATCTTTTTGTTTCCAAGATATGATTTCTAAGTATAAAAAAAATCAAATAAATGTGGAATTGTTACGTTAGATTCACATATGTAAACATTGTATTACAACAACAATTACTCCTATGACAAATCAGTGTTTGTTGCAGATGCAAACATTGTATTTCAAAACAATAAATCACTCCTATGACAGCTAAGTCTTGTGCTACAACTTTGTGTAACTGGTGCCACCGTGATTGCAATCAATAATGAAAAAGCACTCTGTACTATGGTTTCATAGCTTCTTGTGGCAAATATTAGGTTTATAAAAATATTTAAATTGTTATGGCTTTCTTTAATAAATAACGAGAACGTTAGATCTTGTTAGATACATAAATAAAGCCAGTGCTTCTCTATTGCTGTGATATAAGAATGCAACTATGGTTTACCTAGTGATATGATATAGGAATGCAGTTAGGACCCATTCATGTGGAAAACAAACACATTGCCTTGATACATGAATGCAGATGCGGGTGTGAGAAAGAAATAACACTGGGTTTTACCTATTGATGTGATAAAGGAAAGCAGTTAGGGTTTACCCATTCATGTGAAAATGAAGCTCATTAGGGTTTAGCTGTTGCTGCGTTATAGGAACGCAGTTATGGTTTTCCTATTGCAAAGGTACATGAATACAGCTAGGGTTTACCCATTGCTGTGATGGTCGATCATTCGCTATTCCCTAAAATTAATGCTTTGTTTCTGGTATGGTTCTCCTGAGAGAGAGAATTATGTACAGGAGGAAGCGAATAAATAGAAAAAGAAAAAAATGCGAATTCTTCCAATCAAGTGGTATTTGTGGTATTTTTAAAACTGCAAAGTAGCATGAACCATATGAACGGAACGGAAGAATAAAGTTATTCTAGGAAATCGCTAGCACGCAATGTTAATTGGATATTGTCCATTGTCTGGTGCTTTAAACTAATGTTATCCTAAAACTACTTTTCGCGAGCGAAATTAACCCTTAGTCTTCAAGTGAACAAATTTCAGGTACTATTATCGTATGGGTGAAACACCTACGAATCATATATTTCGGACTTCTTTACATTGCTAACGTGTTGCGGAACATTTCTTAAGGCGAAATAATGCATTTCTAACTAAGATAATGTTTATTTTCTCTATTTACGAGTACTTACTGTTACTTGTTGTTTCGAATCTGTAACACATTATGGCCGTGATAGCATACTGGTTTAGGGGGCGTTCTGAGAGTGTTTTGTCGATTTATGCAGTGGTGCAACCTCGTTCACCGGAAAATATCTACTTTCGTGCCCCTATTTGAAATTATGCTAATACGTCGCATTTAAGTGTAGAACTTGTAAAATAACCTTGCGATTTACCACGTTCATTGTCCATAAACAGCAATTCGGAACCATCTTTCTTTCGCAATTCGTTAATGCTCTTCCTTTACGCACAACACTCTTGCAACCTTGAATATTGACGTCAGACGAGGAATGCCTACGTGGTTAGGTTAGGTTCCATTAGCATAAATACAAAGAAAAAATAATATTTTCGCTAAGTGACGCGTTACCTTTGTAATGCCTAACATGAAAAAGGTCTCTCCTGTGACGTCGGAACACAATGTTGCTAGAGTGTTGTGCGATAAGTGACACCCATTCGGGTCGGAACCATCTTTCTTTCGAATTTTGTTAATGCTCTTCCTTTACGCACAACCATCTTGCAACCTTGAATATTGACGTCAGACGAGGAATGCCTACGTGGTTAGGTTAGGCCTGTTAGGTTAGGTTCCATTAGCATAAATACAAAGAAAAATTGTAAAAACAGCTCTCTCCTGTGACATCCGAACACAATGTTGCTACAATGTTGTGCCATAAGTGACACCCATTCGGGAAAAATGGCTTGTTCCGAACTCGACAGGTGGTTCTAGTGAAAACACGGCGAGGCTGAAACACTGGCTACGGGGTTGCATTGTCTTAACACACGGAACATTGCACTCTCATGCAAAAAGCAAATGGCGGGAGCAGAAACAGCATGTCGGACAGAGATTTTCGCAGAAAACAAAACGCATTCACATTAAAATGGATCAAATCTACATTCAGGAACTTCCAAAACGCTCAAGAAAATGATTTCCGTAAGTACTTTCTCCTGTAAATTTGAAGGAAATTTGAAGGAATCCGTTTTACCCATACGATAATGTTACCCAAATTTCATTTTCAAAGGTGGGAATCGAACCTACGGCAGACCTATAGTTCAGACATTATTTAAAATCCACTGCTCTAACCAACTACTCATCGGCGCTCCCCAGAATTCTGTTCTAATTTTTGCTCCATTTATGCTACTACTACTAATTTGTGAGGAGAGGGGCCCATATTTGCTTGAATTTTACACTGGGACATTGGATAATGTCAATGTATGCTAATGTAGAACCATTGCCACTAACACTCAGAAAATTACTAGAAAATTATTACCTTGAATTTTCTGTGAAGAGAATGATCATCCACCAACATGTACCATGGAACTGGTGCAAAATTGTTTCCAAACATGAGAAATATATAAGAAGAGCTACATTGAAGGGTCGAAGTGCCGTGACCTATTGAATTATTTACTAATGAGGTGCTGCTTATAAATACCCTGTAAGGTTAATTTTTTTTGTTTTGAAGATATGGTTTCCTAGTACAAAACAAACAAACAAATGTGGAATTGTTACGTCAGATTCACATATGTAAACATTGTAGTACAACAACAATAACTCCTATGACAAATCAGTGTTTGTTACAGATACAAACATCGTATTTCAAAACAATGACAACTAAATCTGTGCTACAATTTTGTGTAGCTGATGTCTTGTTCTACCACTATGTGCTAACCGGTTCGCCACCGAGGTCGAATATCTCACCTGGAATTACCTTATCAGTTACAAAAGTAGACATGAATGTTACTCTCTTTACAATCTCCAAATGGGCCTGGTCAGAGCAAACTATTGTAGGTGGCAGCACCCCTGTTGTGTCCCCACGTTTATGATGGGCAACTGTTCTCCCATTTAAATACATGGGGAATTTGATGCTGAAGGGGCTGCTATTACATTAAACTGCAAGTTTGTTTCGATCTTAACCTCAGAACTAGGTCGGATTATCATAGACGAATAATCAGTGCTGTGAAACTAAGAATTTTAATGAGACGATCGTCAACAATAGAAAAGATATCGGAAATCAAAAAGGCCTTAAAATTTGCACAGCACTTGTTTACGTCACTTGCAACTTTCACAATTTAAGTGCTTTATTCTTGTGTATCTGGCAGAGAATAATACACAATAATTCCACGCGACTATACTTTTATTTTTATAGTTCTTATGAATAACTGACTCCTTTTCTTACGTGATACCATACTTGTTCCTCATGGCTAGAAAATATGATTCTCTATTTTGACACGCACCTACACTGGTCCTCTAGGGCCTTGGACTGGTTACTAAATTGCCCTGATCGGACTTCTCAGTTAGCTATTAAGATAAACAAATTGTAGGCCCTGACTGGTCACTGGTGTCGGATTTTATACCTTTCTTAAGTTAGAAATGAAAGGTTATGGAAATTTCTTCCAATAAAGTATGTTTATTATCGTTTATGACAGTCTACAATAACACTTATCCACTGGCAATCTTGGATTCGAGTTAACTGATGTAGATCTGAGTACAAATCTGTAACGGGTAACCCTTCCAAGATTATTCACAGTTGCATAGTATCGCAAGAACTCAGAGCGTGAGCAGCAGGTTTATGAGAAACTAACCCAAGCAAATTACCCCCGGGTTCGATTCCCGGTGAAGGCACATAGTGGTTCGGATCCCACTTTAAACTGTAGGTCCAGTCCCGATTAGCCTAACTGTACCTAAAGTGGACTTAAAACAACAAATCAATCCAATCCAAGCAAATTACAGCGTCCAGCAAGGGATCGGGCAGTTCTCCCTACGATGTAGACTTGTGATACCAGCAATCGGGTAAGAAAGCCGAAATATACAGAATCCTGGTTCTCTTTTATACTAAAAGGTTGTTTACAAAATACCAAGGTAACTTAGCCGATATTTACACGTATCCATGTATTTCCATAATTATATCATGCAATTTAGACTCTTACAATATTTACATAAAATAATCAAAGTTGTAAATAACATACCTTTCTAAAATAGTTTTCCAATGTCTAAAACGTTTACATAATAAGTAATTTTGTTATCTTTAAGAAATGCAGATTAATTCCTGAACATTCGAATCTCGTGCAAGTCACAGATAATTTATGCACGCGCAGATGTTGAGCTCGTGCTCTATAATTGGAAACAGCATCAGATTCGACAGGGGCGACACATGGTGCTCATTCAATAGAAAAAAATAAAAATGGATTTTTTTTAAAGTAACAAGCTATTTGCAACAATAGCAACATATTTAGGGTTTTACAATTTTTCATTTTTTTCATTAAATAAATTCAATTAATAGTTATGGTCTTAGCATTGTCATGAGAAAAGGAATATAAGTAGTCGTGATTCGTGTAGTTCACAATAAATTATCAACGTTTTCAGTATAAAACTTGAATATGGGCTAACACAACACAATATCAATTCTCTTGGCATAGATCAAACTATTAAAGTCTTGAATTTTTAACAAATTCGTCAATTAATAATTGCCAACAATAACATGACAACGTTTAATATTTTTCATAAACTTTAAATACAGGTTAAAATTTCCATAATAACGGGTTAACCATTTATCAAATTTTAAAGTGCTTGGTATGAATAACAAAGTCATAATTTGATAAACTTGTAGTTAATATGTGACTATTTAATATCATTATAGCTCCTTAGGTGGCCGCGGTGGCTCAGTCGGTAACGCGTCTGACTACCATGCTAAAGGTCCCGGGTTCGATCCCCGGCCGGTTCAAATCCGGGAACTTTTCTAACGATGGAAGCGGCCCCGGCGCCCACCCAGCGTCGAATAACATGGGTACCTGGGGGAAACCCTGGGGGGTAAAGGCGGTCAGGGGCGTGATGCTGATCACATCACCCCCACTCACGACCGGATCAAGAAAGTGTGGGGCGTTACCCCCGCACCCCCTATATGCCTTCATGGCGTGGTGCTATGCACAGGGGAGCACTTTACCTTTTTTATAGCTCCTTATTACTCGTCATATTTCAGAATCAGGTGATCAAATCTCTTTTTTTTTATTTTCAGACGTTGGTTCTTGTCTTGGAAAGTGAATTTGGTAAAAATCACTCGAAACAACTCGGGATCTTTCTTAAAGTTTTCACTCAAGATTTTCTGGATATCTGATATTTTTTCCCGTGACGGATTCCATTTGAAATGCAACTCACCATCAGGATATCATCTTTAGGATTTAAAATAGAACCTTTGTTCCATTGTAATTGAATTCTTTCCTCTTCAGACCTTTGACTTGGATTCTCAACGGGCAGGATAACTTCTGGTACCTGGGTCTCCTTAAATATCTTCTCCAGAGATGGCTCCTGAGGGATTTCCGTTTGAAGAAGAGAGGTTTCTTGAGTTTTATCCTTTTTCTTTCAGAAGATCCTGGCAAAAGGATATGTCAGAAAGAACATTCCTAGTGAGTTTCTCTTGACTTCGGTGATCCTTGATTATCACATTTCTCAGCTCTTGGTTACTATCATTCATTTCCTCCGGATTTTCAACTCACCCTCCTTCTTGGGAAACCCAGGTTTGGTAAGAGGTAGATAATTCCTCCATCCATTCGTCCTCGGTCATATTTGAGCAGTTATTGATGTGGTAGTCATAGTGACAAGCTGCCTAGTTAGTAATTTGTTCCTTATTTCAGCTGCTTATTGTTAGAGGGAACTGGCTCCACTTTCTTAGTAATTCTTCTTTTCTACTTGGTAGAATATTCAGAAATTTAAAATTTGCCACTTTTTCCTTCTTAATTAAATGGTAAGATCCAAGCTTGGTTAAGTTTGCAGTGTTTTCTCTTACTTCTTTTACTTCATAAGATCCAGTATAACATTAAAAAAATTTAGAAATGGTGTTCTTCTCGGCCGAGTTTAACTTATGAGTTTTAATCAATACCCAGTCCCCAATGTTGTTCCTTGACCCGGGGGTTTAATTTGAATCCCCGTTTTTTCTTATTGTGAAGTTTTCTCTTTTCCGCTAAAAAATAGTTTATTTTCCAAAGGGGTTTGCTCGGTTTGTTCATCTTTTGGCCAGTCTAATAGTTTTAAGATGTTAGTAGGTACTGGTTTATTATAAAATAGCTCGATAAGTGTGTAACCTGCGTAACGAACTGTTGCTCGTTGGGATCTTACCAAGAATCCTAACCATTATGCTTGGGTGATGTAGCTTTGTCATTCATTCATCCTCACTAGTGAGCACTCGCCCTTGGCAGATAACTTGGTGGTAATGGGCGAGAGGTTACTTTTCACACATGAAATGGCACGACACTAAGAATTTGGGTTTATATCTTCTAGTTTAGATCAACATGGTTAGAGAAGAATATTACCGATCTATTCGATGATGAAGAATTCCTCGGAGAAGACTCCTAGAAGTGCGCTATGCAGGCTCGCTCAAACTCCCCGATCTTTCTCGTTCCTCGATCCAAAGCAAAAGACCCCACGTCGCCCGTTACACTCTCACTTATCCTTTCTTCCACCACCTAGTTATTGCTCCCTAATACCAGTTGATCAGCAACTTACTTTCAATCAACCAGGAAGATTGATTTGATACTGACTTAGCATTCTTTGAATGCTTGAGAGAGTAACGGCCGACGAAGGAGGTTACTGCTTTTGGCTTGCTACTTTTCTCTAATCAGGGGAACCTGTTACGCCTGTTTCATTACAGATGGAACAATTTAATAACCAACAAATTCTGTTTATCCATTTATGCCAAGAATTTTGTTGGCCATGACCAAAGGTTCTAAGTAACCTTATTATTTCCTGGTTGGATCTTTCTACCAAATCATTTGAGGGATGGTAAGGCGTAGTATGAATGGCTGTTATATCATGTGGCTCCAGAAACTCATACCATTTCTTTGATGTGAACTGGGTTCCTCTATCGGCAATAATGTATTTTGGTTTTGGATAGTGCAATAAAAATACTTCTTCTAATTTTCGGATAATTTCTTGAGTGTTGGATGTTCTCATTGGGTATGTCATAACAAAACGAGTGCCAACATCCACCATTGTTAACAAATGATAAAATGTAGCAGATTTGGGAAGCTTTCCTATAATATCCATTGAAAGGAGTTCATGAGGATTCCGGGTTGTAGTGGTTAATTATTCTCGGTGTATTTCCACTTTACCAGGTTAAACATTCTTGAATATATAGAGCTATGTCCCCTTTCATTTTTTCCCAAAAATATCTTGCTTTGATCTTTTAATAAGTTTTGTTATAACAAAAATGTCCGGAATTATCATGCTCTACCTGTAATACTTCCTCCCGTAATTTTTTCGGAATTACTAATCTTAGTGGTGACTGTTTTTCCCATTATAGAATAATAAACCTTTATACCGGGTGAGTTTTTTTTAGCTTGACACAACGAAATATCTCGAAAAGGACGCATCTGATCAAAAAAAGTTCTGAATAAAATTTGTTCGTCTCGAAGAGGCTCATCCAATGATGCCAAACTCCAACCCCCACCCCACCTCCTGGGGGTGGGGCAAGGGGCAACTTTCAAATCTCAAATGGGAACCCAAATTTTTTAGTGCAGATTCGGATTCTCCAGACAAATATACATAGGTTTTGTCTGAAACTTTTTGTTGGATTTGTGATAGATGGCGCTGTAATCACAAAAATGAAATATTGCGGAAATGGTAAAAAAAATGCACTTTTAATCACAAAATGACGTGAGGCATGTTGAATTTTTATAAGAAACTGCATTTAGCATAACCCAGGAAAACGACGTGGACGTAGCAGTATTTTGTTCACATTGGGGTGCTTTTGTAAGGTGAGTCCCGTCGCCTCTCACCATCGGGGTGCATGTTGGTAATAGGCTAATCATTTTACAACAAGTGCTCGAAAATGTCACCACCCACTTCGATACACTGATTTATCCGCAATTCGAATGATTGGACACAACTGAGAAGCGTGCCCGGTGTAATCTTTCGACATGCATTGGTGATTCGCTCAATCATGTTCTTACGCGTTGTTGGCAGTTCATGATAAACTTCACTCTTCACGTAGCCCCACAAACAAAAGTCAGGCGAAGTAACATCTGGCGATCTTGCAGGCCAAGACACTGGACCACCTCTTCCGATCCACCGACGGTTGTACACGCGATCTAATACTTCCCGTGCTGCAACGGAATAATGTGCTGGACAACCGTCATGTTGCAACCACATTGTTTGTCGCACGTCTAAGGGAAGGTCTGCAAGCAATATTGGAAGTTCGTTCTGCAAGAAGTTTCGATATTTCTCACCATTTAAGTTCCCATCGATAAAATAGGGACCAATTAGTTTATCGCCAATTATTCCACACTAAACATTTACATTCCAAGGGCGCTGATGTTCAACTTGGTGTAACCAATGCGGGTTTTCGACACTCCAATAATGCATGTTGTGTCGATTAATCGTACCGTGATTTGTGAAAGTCGACTCGTCAGAGAACAAAACTCGAGTAAAGATATTGGGGTCTCCTTGTATTTGCTGAAGCGCCCATTGACAGAATGTCACTCGGTTCTGAAAATCATCGCCATGAAGTACTTGATGCAACGAAACATGAAATGGATGATATTATCTACGCTTCAGTATTTGGCACACAGTAGTCTGCGAAATTCCCGATTCACGACTTATTTGTCGAGTACTAACGTGGGGGTTATGGGCTACTGCAGCTAACACAGCAATTTCATCATTTTCTCCAGCAATTGTTCTTCGGCGATTCCTTTTTTTTTTGGTTGTATAGTTCCCTCGGTGGAGAACTGTTGAACAACTCTGCGAAAAGAAGCGTGCGATCGCACCCAGTCTGGAAAACGTTGAGCATAAAGAATCACAGCATCGTTGATATTCCTGCCACTTTCTTCATAAATGTACACCATTTCAATTTTCTCTTGCACCGTTATAGCTTGAATTATAACCAAAAATGGAGTCAAGGAAGAAAAACGCTACTTCCGTCCTCTTCTTCAGGCTTCGTGGCAGATTATGCCGTGTCTGTTTGACTAGGAAACAAGGTCAAATGGTCTTTAGGAGAAAACATGCGGTCTTCAAACATGCTCGGCAATCTGTTCAAAACGTTGTTAACCACTTATAAAACTGTAAAACGTTGAAGATTTCAAAGCTCCGTAAAAACCTTTTACCATGTGAAAATAAACAATCTCACTTCCGCGGAATGAATCGTCGAGTTAGTCGTCTTCACAGCTAATGTTGTGCTGCTGATTCGCTGCTGATATGCTGCCGATGGCAGGTACTGGACCCGCCCACTTGCTTCCTCCCTCCCCTCCTTTCCCCCGCTACTCCTGAATTATTACGTCATCCCTCCGCCTTGGAACTCCTCTATCATCATGAACGCTCGTGTAATTTCTTTCGTTACATTAAAGCCTATTTGTTTTTATCTTCTTCCATTTTGTTTAACATCTTTACCCATCTTTCCTCTACATTCCCTTTCTTCAACGTTTTACAGTTTTATAATTGGTTAACCTCGTTTTTAAC
Source organism: Lepisma saccharinum (assembly GCF_977018435.1). Taxonomy (NCBI): domain Eukaryota; kingdom Metazoa; phylum Arthropoda; class Insecta; order Zygentoma; family Lepismatidae; genus Lepisma; species Lepisma saccharinum. The sequence goes on from NC_139238.1 coordinate 10,209,102, forward strand.
AGATTGCCGAGTATGTTTCAGGACCGCATGCTTTATCTTACAAACCATTACACCTTGTTTCCTGGTACTTTTTTTTGCAGGATAACGTTTACAATATTAAGGCAACAGAATAATTAAGAATTGTTGCTCCAAGGGAAACCAAGAGCGTAGTGTATCGGTTAGAGTTCTTGATAGCATTGTAAGCAGTCCGAGGTTCGATCCTCCATACGAGGGGTTCCTTCTTTTTGTTTTAAAAATATTTCTCCTTCTATTAAACAGGATCATGGTGACATTATTTGTAATATAGTAGTGTAAGTGGTTACATTGTTCTGCAACTGGAATTTACTAAAAAAAAAATAAACAAATAAATGAATTGACACAAGTTCAAAAGGATATTTTCACGTATCAGATCTTGAATTATAACGATAATTGTGTTCTGCTTCAAAGACATTCCCAAATATTTATGAAAGAACTATTTATATTTGTGAAAATTCAGGACATACTAATTTTACCCCTTTTTCCACTCGAGTTCATGTGCAATTCTCCATTAAATGTTTTCGCCGATACGTACTACCTTCGTTTTCTTTGTTACAAACAAGTGTTCTTTGCACATGACATGTAGGAGGAGAGTTGGATCTACATTTCACATTCGTCAGCTCATTCTACCTGCGTTCAGGAGCGAAAGCTTGTAGGCTAGTGGCAAGTCTCGCGCGAACCGCGGAAGGAGGAAGTTGGATCGGTGCTCTCTCCCGTAGCGTGTAGTTGAGACAGCGTGCGTGTATTACGTAATCGTCCAGTCGAACAAAACTGAAGTCTTGAAAATGGCCATTAAGCGAGTGAACACGTTGAAATTGAACTTTAGAGAAGTGAGATATAAGCCAACGTCAAATGAACTACATCGCTGGATAAGTACGAAATTGAAACTGAAACCAGAACAGGTTGTAAGTATAGAAGTAGACTATTATAGAAAATGTGTTTTTGTGAAATTATTGTCTAAAGTAACGGGTGAACAGTTATTACGCGAATCGAAAGGAGTGTATATGTATAATGACGATGACGGCGAACATGAAGTGATAATGACGTGGGCAGATGAAAATCATGTGATAGTGCGGCTGCACGTCGTGCCGAGTGAAATGTCAGATGAAGCAATTTATTCTGTACTAACTAACTATGGACAGGTGATATTCCTTGATGACGAAACGTATTCGAAAGACCACATATACCCAGTGAGAACCGGAAGAAAATTAGTAAAGATGAACTTGTCCCGTGCGATACCTTCATATGTTAAGATCAGTGGCGGCCGATATTGGGTCACGTACAATGGTCAAGAGCGTACGTGTTCCTACTGTGACGCGGTCGATCATTTCTTTAACCAATGCCCTAGTCGCCAGAGGCCAACAGCACGCACAAGTGATAACTCGTACGCAGGGAGAGTGCGACCCGCCCCATTCAACCTCAACAGCGCTGAAGAAGTGATACACAATGATCGGACAGTACTTCCAGCTCCAACAACCAAGACGCAAACTGAATCAACTGTAGATGCCAGTTCCGATATAATACAGGGTGTCCCTTTAACGCCGACCGAAGAAAACAGCACCCTGTCTAGTGTCGATTCCATGGAGGTTCCAGTATCTGCCAATGACGAGACTACAATCATGCCGCTAAGTATCCATACTACGCAGATGACTCCTGAGGAAACCATCGAGAACTCACCACCAGTAGATGCAGATTCTTCGCAGACGACAAACATGGACCTGACTCTAGAACTCCCATCATTGCCGACCCCAGCTTCACCCATACTGGGAAAGAAGAAGAGGAAGAAGCAACGTAGCACAGACCAGAATCACACCCACCCGGCGAAGAAAACGAACGAACAGCGTTCACCATCGCCAGTGAAGTATACCCTGACCCCAATTGTGCCCAACCCTTTGGAAACACCCCCCAACCCCACGATGACGACCACTGTAAATACCGATTCTTCAGGAAACCTGTAAGTACATGCAATGTTTTGGTTGTTTATATCATTAGTGTGTTATATGACGGCTCCCGTGTATCATTTTGCCACACTAAATCTGAACAAACTATCATCTACAGTCAAACACCATGCCTTGACCGATTATATAAAGCAAAGTGCTCTCGATCTTCTTTTCCTTCAAGAGGTCGGTACAGACGATTTTACATGTGGCCACGACTACACTATATATAATAATTTCACATACAACGCCACAGGTACTGCCATTTTGGTACGACAAGGTATACCTGTTAACAAAACTTTCCTGCATCCCTCTGGGCGAATTACGTGCGTCGAAATAGGTAAAATCTGGTTTTGTAATATCTATGCGCCTTCAGGTTCAGTGGCCCGCGAGGCACGAAACACTTTCTATGCAACAGAAGTGGCGACAGCTTTAGGGGGCAACCACCAACATATTGTCCTTGCTGGGGATTTTAACTGTGTGTTACGACGACAAGATCAATATCCAGGGTTTAACTCATCCCTTAGTCTCTCTACCCTGGTCGAGGCCTTTCACCTAAAAGATGTCTGGGAAACCAAGCACCCACAACTGGAAGGATTCACCTTCATACGTCCAGACTCGGCCAGTCGATTAGACCGTTTCTATGTAAGTGCGAACTTATTACCCAAAGTGTCATCTATAAAGATTTTTCCCACTTGCTTCACCGACCACCTCAGTGTGCAACTAGACATGGCAATCGACGCCAAAACTGCAATTCGGGGACGGGGATACTGGAAACTTAATAGTCGGGTTCTCCAAGATGAACAATTTAGAACAGCCTTCAAACAAAAGTGGAACGAATGGGAAAATATGAGCAGGCGCCAAACTGATATCATCACATGGTGGGACACATTCCTGAAGCCGTCAATCAAGCATTTTTGTATAGCATACACACGTATGATGCATACGGATTTCCATAAGAAATACAACTTCTATTATCGCGTACTCCACGAGTTGACGAAACAACTCATACGGGGCGACCCAGTCCTGCAGGAACTGAAACGTATACAATCGGTCCTACTGAGGATGCACCACGAGCGAATGGCAGGTTTCGTGGTGAGAAGTCGTCTCCCAACAATTGACCCTCAAGAACAAGCCAGTATTGCCCATGTAAGCGCAGAACAGCGAAGTGGGAAAAGGAAACTCATAACGAGATTGCAACAAGGGAACGAATGCCTCACACAACCCTCAGACATTCGTGCATGCCTATATGAACACTATGCAGCACAATTTAAGGCACCCCAGGCGGAAGAAGAACACGTGACATACCCCGATATCCCCACGCTCTCAGGGGAAGATGAAGCCATCTTAAACCAACCGTTCACTAACAAAGAAGTGGAAGCGGCCATCCAACAAGCTCAAAAAGGAAAAACCCCGGGCATAGACGGACTACCGATTGAATTATTTCAAACATTTTGGCCTACCATGGCAGACCTGCTTATGCGGTGGCTCAAAGCCTGTTTTGCGCAGAAGAAGTTAGGTCGTACAAGCTCGACAGGGGTCATGGTCTTAATCCCGAAAGTGATACATCCCTTAACACCTGAACATTATCGCCCCCTCACTTTGTTATGTGCCGATTATAAAATATTGGCACGAATATTAACGCGCCGACTACAACACTATGCAGCTACTCTACTAGGCCCTCATCAATTTGTGCACGGAACTAATGGTAATATAACAACCGTTCTCACTAGCATACGAGACATCGTTACTGTAATGAATGAAGCCCCTGACTCGGAAGCAGCTCTAGTAGCCCTGGACTTCAAAGGAGCATTTGACTCATTGTATCATCATTATCTATTTCGGCATTTAACTCAGGTTGGATGCGGAGAATCCTTCGTAGAAGCGATAAAGAGCCTATACACCCAGGCTCGGGTACATTTGTGTGTAAATGGAACATTATCCTCGCCGTTTGTTCTTCAGCGCTCTGTTAGGCAAGGTTGCCCCTTTTCACTCCTCGCCTTCTGTACAGCTCTTAATCCCTTCCTACACCAAATAAATCAACGACTACAAGGAATACAAGCGTATGGCATGACCTACCGAGTTTTTGCATACGCCGACGATGTCACAGTGGCGGTGCGTGATCATCAGGATTATGTTAACCTAATGGAAATCTTGGAACAATTACGAGTAAATACAGGTTTGTGTCTCAACCTGAGAAAATAAAAAATACTACCCTTGGGGAGAATGGCAAGGAACTGGACAGAATCTGTCCCAATGAACGTGACGGACGTATTGAAAGTACTCGGGATCTATTTCTCGAGAAATCTGGTCGAGACTTCCAACCACACATTTCAAACCATAGTGCCCAAAATACAAGCAGTATTACATTTCAACCGACTCCGCCAACTGTCACTAAGCGCTAGAATCAAATATGTCAACACTTATGCACTCTCGAAACTATGGTATGTGGCGCAAATACTACCCGTGCCTACCCAAACGGCTGCGAGAATCCGGAGAATGATCACACGCTTTCTCTGGCACGGTCACCTGTTCCATGTAGCTCATAACACACTATGCCTACCAACTCGCCTTGGAGGACTAAACCTACTGAGTATCGACCGACAAGCGCAAGCCTTATTTTTGCACCGCCATATCACCATGATAGTCCAGAATCAAGATAGCATTACGGCTCGTGTGCTACGCTCCATGCTGGATGAAGTGGAACTATGTGCCCCAATTTACCTAGGTGTTATACCCACTAAATTTCTCTATTTACGAACAACCATAGTGGAAATTTGTTACATGTTGATGTTCCTTCCAAGTGTGGATCCTTCTGATATAACAGTCAAATCTCTATCAAAAATGCTGCAAAAGCGGACGAAACATATTCCGCGTATTGTCCCATTATTCCCCAGTGTGCGCTGGAACATCGTGTGGAGAAACATATCGGCGACCCACCTCCCCACTCGAGTGCGCTCCATATGGTACTTAACTGTACACGATGCTATCGTCACTAGAGTACGATTGCAGAGATACCTTATGGCAGACAACTCCCATTGTACCAAATGTGCACAGGACGACACCTTAGTGCATCGACTGACGACATGTGTGACAGTCGTGGAACATTGGAAACACCTTAAGAAGTTACTTGGAATCATATGCCGCCGCTCTCCGAATGACTTCACGGTGAACCATATATTAACTCCAGAGTTTCAGTATTTTCCTCTCACAAGAACACGTGCAGTGCAATTTCTCATAGGACATTATGTCTATTATGTGCTTGGCAACCAACCTCATGTACAAAAACTGTCATTCAAATTCTATGCCAATGAACAATATTATCACAATGATCAGATAACCTGTAAAGCCTTGTATGCAAATTTCCTACATGTGATCCTTTGAAATTGACGTCCAAATGTAAAATCTGTGTAAGAAGTAGCTAATTTCAATAAAGAAAATTTAAAAAAAAAAAAAAAAAAAAAAAAAAGTGGCTACCGTTAAGGCTTGTCAATCTGATGGTCGTAGGTTCAAACCTCACCGGTGGCAGAAACTTTTCGTGAGTTTTAGACATATCCCATTGTGTTCATTGTCCACGCCGTGTGAAACGGAATGATTCAGTTTGAAATTAACGATGGGGCGAGGGGAAATATTAAATAACAAAATCTCCATTTCAACGAACCGAGAAGTGGGGAAGAATTGGATAATTCTTATAAATATTAAAATTACATTCATGTTTTAGTGGTATAATCGTAGGTAAAATCAAAGATCTTACGTGGAAGATTTTATCTTGCTCTGAACTCGGCCAAAAGGAATTTCGCACAGATCTAATACATTATCCAATACATTATAAAATGTTATTGAATGTTTCACGTCGATAATTTGATCAATGCATCAGTTAGTTCTTGACGCAGAGACGATATTTTCTGCAACTACCTCTTCTTCCCTCTCGTCTCCAGTCCCTACTGTTCTTCTCTTCTCCTTCTTCTCTCCCCTCCTACTCCTCTGCCTTTATCCCTACTTATCGCATCTTGTCTCCAACCCACTCTTCTCCACTTCTCTTATCTCCTCTCCTGTCTTAGATTTCCGACTCCACTGCACTCTTCTCCTCTTCTGTTCGTTCTTCTCCATTTCTCTCTTTTACTCTACTCTCCACTCCCCTCTTCTCGTCTTCTCTCCTCTCCAAACTCCTATGCTCCTCTTCTATCACCTCGGTTTCCTTCCTCTCTTCTCTCCTCTATGCTCCACTTTCCTCATCTCTCCTCGCATCTTTTTCCATTCTCCTAATTACTTCTCCTATCCACTTCTGTCCTCTATTTTCTTCCCTCCTTTACATTTCTTCTTCTCCTTTCGTTTTCTCTTTTCTACTCTCCTTTGTCTCCTTTCGTTTCCTCTCTCCTCTTTTCCTTTGTGTAGACTCATGAACAATGAAATACTAGAACATCGACTTTCTTTCTTCCAGAAAGTGTTTCCCATTTGCAACAAATGCAATACTGATTTTTTTCTAGTTTTGTGCAATAATACGTGGATTTCTTTCTTTCGGGTATTTTATAAATATCTAATGTGCATGTGGCAACCCTGAAATTTAGCCTACTCTACACGCAACCCACCAACGCCTTGTGTAAGTTGGGTTGCCTAGTTTAAAATGTCGTTGTCCTAAAACTATTGAGAGACACTGTACATAATGGAAACAACGGCATAATGTTGTCGCTTTACAGAAAATGCAAGTTCCTTACATAAAAAGTGATTATTTCTTGTTCTGCAGCATTCTATGATATCGCATATTTATACCGTTTGGGATATTCACTTTCTCATTGCTCTATGTTTCAAAATAGACTAACCCCTATCCTCTGAAGCTAGTTGAGGAGGCGTCGTGAGTATCTCCCGCCGAGAGCGTAATTTTATCTTTCTCATATTTTGAAAAATAATTTGCACAGTTGGAATGAAACGCCAACTTCCCGGAGCCGCGGTGGTCTTGTCTGACTGCCACGCAAAAGACAGAGTTCGATTCCTAGGTTGGGAATTTTTCCGGCTTTGTTTCCGCATAAAGCGGCTCAGGGATTCGCCCAACCTCAAATCAATTGGGGTACTATTATAGTATGGGGGTGATACCTAAAAATCACATATTTCGCACTTTTTAAAATTGCTGAAGTACTATTTTCGAATGTGGAACATTTCCAAAGGTGAAATAATGCATTTCTAACTAAGATAATGTATATTTCTTACATTTAAGAGTACTTACTGTTACTTGTTATTTCCATTCTGCAACACATTATGGCGGGCGATAGCGTACTGGTTCACCTGCTTCAGGTCACGTTGCGCGAGTGTTTTGTTGATTTATGCAGTGTTGCAATCTCGTTTTCCGAAAAAAAAAACATTCTGCTGATACATTGCAAGTTGTGCTAATACCTCGCAAACCATTCACGTAAGGTTAGGTTAGGTTAGGTTAGGTTAAGCAAGCTTAAGCAAGCTTAGTTTAAAAATAAATAAAAACACTGCAGAAAGTTTACTTCCTCCTATAAATGTACCGTTTCTGGCATATTGTCTAAATCCACACGGAATTCTTTTGAATTTCAACTTCCCACGTCCCTGGACTCTCTTCGAGCAGATGTATTTCCACTTTCCATCTTGCCCAATGTGTGGTTTGCATGCACTTCCACATTTCCCACATTCCACTTCTTCCTTCAAGATTCCGTGTAGAATTAAAAATTCAACGACATCATCAACACCTGGCAACAATTTGACCGCGCATCCTCTACACGTCATCTTGTAGCGATAACAAGGCGTGGTTTGAAACACTCGCTACGGGGTTTACGTCATCTAGGACAAGGAACCTTGTGCTCTCGTGCAGAAAGCAAATGGCGGCAGCAGCAACAGTGTGTCGGACAGAGATTTTCGCAGAAAACAACATGTATTTGCATTAAAATGGATCAAAACTACATTCACGAACTTCCACAACGCTACAGAAAACGATTTCCGTAAGTACTTTCTCCTGTAAATTTGAAGGAATCCGTCACCCCCATACTACAGTGGTGGCCAAAAGTCTGGAAAATGCTTTAAGAAATCTCTTTTTTAGGCTTTCGCATACAAATAAATTTTATGTTCTTCTATTCTTTTGTTTTCTATTAGCCTACACATTCATACAAGTGGCAGGATATTATATCAATGGTTTCTGTAAGTTATATTATATTTTTCTTCTTCTTCTTATGGAAAGGTTGCTTTCTCATTTGAACTATATATAAATTTATCAATGACTTCAAAGCTTATTCTGATGTAGCGAACAATATTATAAGGGTATTTTGTTGCAACATTTTTGGCTTTATTTGTTGTTACTGTGAGCACATTGTTGCTTGATAAATACCAGTGATTGTTGTTGCGAATATGTGGATATCTGTGAATTTAGAAGGTACAGTGCAGCTGTATTCTGAACACTTGTTAGTGGGATTTGAAATTTGAAAGTGGAAGGAGAGACTTCCTTTTAGTTTTTTGTTTGTCTGTGTCTTTTGAACTCTTCTCGTTTATTATACAAATATAAACTAGTGCTAGTGTGTTAGCTAGTGTGTATTTTCAACACCTGCACCTGTGTTTCCGCGAATAATGTTGGCAAGAAGCAAAAAGGGATCTGAACTGAGCCCAGAGACCAGGGCCCAGATCAGCATATTGCATCAAGAGGGTAAGTCAAAATCCGAATTTGCAGCCCAATTGAAGATAGCTCCAAGTACTGTCACAAAAACATTGAATCGAATTCAAGAAATCGGTTCATTCAAGTCTCGCACACGAAATGGCAGGCCACGTGTTACGTCTGATCGAACAGACACAGCAATCCTTAGATTATCCAAACAATCTCCCAAAACTACTTCTGCTAAAATGAGATCAAACCTTCCAGAAGACATAAACAAACCGAAGTGCCGAACCATTAGACGTAAGCCCCGCGACAAGTTAAGTTTGCAGCAACTTTTCGCCCATGTAGACCCAAACGTGCGCGCAGACTATAGTTCCGCTGCTATACTGCCGATTTCCTCAATGTTTGTGATATGAACGGCTCGACGGTTGAGGCAAGACTCGCACGGGAGATGCAGAAAAGTAATGGTCTGGGGTTGTATTTCCGCAAAAGGACGTGGATCACTATGGATAATGCCAAGGAACACTACCATAAATGGAGAGGTGTATCTACAGAACCTTCAACAGAAGCTTGCAGCTGTTATGGACATTCATCAGTGTACTTATTTTAAATAAGATGAGTTATTTGCCACGGTACTAAGAAAGTTAAATCCTGGCTAACCTCTCGCGACTACCTGATCTAAACATCATAGAAAATTCATGGTCCATCATGAAGATGAAGGTCTCGGAGAAGTCCCCAACGTCATACAATGACCTGGTACAAAAATCAAGTAAGTATGGACCACTGAAATTACGCCAGATTACTGTCAACGCTTGGTACACTCTATGCCCAAACTGATATTGGAAGTGTTAAAAAACAAAGGACATGCTACAAAATACTAGAGTATGGAAGTTATGATAAATTGCATCTATATTTGTTCAAGTAATCTTATAGTATGCATTTTAAAAACAAAATGTAAAATTTCATCAATTGTACTAAATGTGAGAGAATTAAAAAGTATGAATAATTGAAAATTTTGATGATTTTCCAGACCTTTGGCCACCACTGTATAATGTTACCTCAATTGGTACCTAAGGACAACCCTGCGGGGGTAAAGCCGACCGGAATGTGGAGCTGATTAGAGCACCTCCAAAATGGCAGAGATCCCCTAAATGTGCCTATATGGCACGTGCCATAAGCACGGGAATGAAATGCAACGTTATAACCTTTTAAGACACATACAAGGACGCATTAAAATATTCTCAATCCATCGATCACAATTTCCAGATAACTTTCAAAATTTTCGGAAAATCGCTGGTCCAGGGAACCCTGGCTTGACTACGACTATGGCCCCGGGCGCTGAAAGATACGTAATTTGAAGAGAAGTTGTTGCCAAAATTGCTGCAAGACCGCAGATTGGGGCAGGCTGTGTAGTGTCAACTTTCATCTGAGGATATTGTGTATGTGTGTGTGTTTGCGTGGATTTCATTCACAGGGGGCGGCTAATTCAAATTTATCTGATAGCTATTGATAAATAATTTGCACAGCTAGATTGAATCATTTTACGACACGCATGGTAGGTCTGTAGCTAAGGGGCATAGGTGCTGAATTTTGTGAATAGCGATTGGAGGACGAAAGATCGGTATCAGTTGTATAAGCCGGATACACATTAAACTCGTTTATTTTCAAATAAAAATCATTGCTACTTACCTCATATGCATAGCAGAACATTTTTCAAGCTGGGGATCACTTTTTTCCCATGAAAAAAGCGTTATTTTTATAACTTTTATTTCTTGACTCACGTTGTCTATCGTCAGCTGATGTGCAGTGTTTCCAAACTTATGAACCGATAAATGCCGCACAAACTATTCACAAAAGGTTTGCGAAAATTGAGGCTAGACTCTACTTTACGTCCTTATCTGCATGGTGATTGCTTCTTTGCGTTCGCGGTGCGCGATCGTGGTGCGGCACCCGGCATCTCTTCGGGTAAATACCTTTTTCTTTTTACACTTTCTGTTCACGATAACTCCACTATCCATTCACGGGTCGAGGTATGCCTACGAGGTTAGGTTAGGCCTGTTAGGTTAGGTTCCATTAGCACTCATTTCACCCCTAAATATGTGCTTCGTCATCTAAAATATTCCTCAGTACGTTCAATTGCGCATATCCGGACAACATCGGTTTTTCTCGATTTACTCCTTCAGGAAATTTTTATTCGCTTTGGGATTTACGTTGTTGAATTCCTTATAAAATAAGCTTTCCAACGATATATGACACGTATTCCTTAGGAAAAGGACTTAAACTAGAGTCTTACCTTAAATTGGAAAAAAAAAAAACCGCTCACACGTCATCTTGTAAAACTACCGCGTGGTTGCTACACTGACAGGGGGTTACACGATCGAACGCACGGAACATTTGATACACGTAGTCGACGGTAATGGCGGCATGAGCTATCGTACAACGGAGATGCATGAATGACGAAAAATACCTTACTTACAGGCCAAATACGTTGCACGATTCGAAAAAAAAAACAATTTCCCCGGCTTCAGAAAGTCCTCAAGAACGCAATTCCGTAAGTACTTTCTCGTCTTTTCTCCTGTAAATTTGAAGAAATCCGTCTCCGACTTATACAACTGTTACCGAAAGATCTAAACACTGGAAAGAACTTTAGGCAAATGGTAGAGATAATTGAGGACAGGAGAAATATATTTTTTCTGTTATGTTGGGAAGCGCGCCGTAAAGTTGTTATTCCGTCATTGAGGAAACAGCACGGATATGATCGAAACGGTACTTTTCAGTCTCTCGTCTTCTCTGGAAGCAGAGGTTTGCCTCGTTCTCGGTCTTGTGTCCACTTGTAAATGCCTATCTTGTACTGGGTGGGTCTCATCTTGAAGTGTAAATACCCGTGTGGAACCACGAGCAAAACAACTTGCGCAGACCCACGACTCCTGTGCACCGTACCCCCGCGAGGAGGGGAGGGGGAGAGTGGACCATTCTTCCTTATGGCCCGAGGTGGAGGGAAGAAGGGAAAGCTGCGCGGGGACTTTTCGTCCCAAGATTTTTTGCCTTGTGGTCGATCTATAGATTTTTACAGAGGTCTGTCTCGTTCTTGGTCTCGTTTCGAAAAGTCTTGGAGGATCTAGTCTCGTCTTATCGTAGATGGAAAAGAAGAGATTTAAAATTAAGCTGTCCTCTGACCCCTCGTCTCCCACTCCTTTCCCACCGGGGTACACTGGGTTTATTGTTTCACGCCGACCTCGCCTGTGCGTAGAAAACCTGGTAGATTCAATGGAAACATGGATACGGAAACAGCGAATTCGGGATAATTCCACGTTACACTTGACTTGTGGAGACGTGGCTGCAATTCTAATCTGCACGTCAATCTTTGTGTCACGTACTTCTTTCTGGTAGCGAAAATTTGAGGCTACGTTGATCCAACTAGCGCAAAAATATTTTTTTTCCATTTTTTTTTCAAAACCAGAGATAACTTCGAAAAAATATAGTCTCATTTTAGCATGCGACCGGGGGGGGGGGGGGACAAAAAGATTATATTTGCCCCCTCTCGATGATGAGTCCGACGTCCCCGTTTCCCGGTTCCGAGGTCCCTGTTTGGGATCCTACTATGATGGTAACACGACAGGTTACTATATAACATATAAACAGGTTATAATAAAGTAGTTTCTTGAGAGAATAGAATCCCAAATTTTAGGCGCGATTAACTCTTTTCTGCCAATCCAATGTGACAACACTGGCCTGTTCCGCCAGACCTGAGCCAACATGGCCGGCGCGAATAACCCCGTAACACTCTTTGTCCTAAAACCACCTAAAAAATTCCCTTGCATTGTACTCTCAAAGCTCTCTCCTCTTGTCATCTCTTCAGGGTCAACCAAACGGCCTACCTCTTCGCTTGTGTCGGATGCATAAAAAATCTCTACTCCACAACAATGTTAACGCATTATATAACGTTTAACTTCTTAGCATTAACTTCATATTTTTTTTCTAATCTTGCTGTCACTTGCCACTGTTAGTTGCAAGGAAAATAGAGTTTGAAAACGTTTTAGAAATGAGTGTTATTGTGGTATGTCAGGAAATAAGCAGGAAGCATAGTACGGAGTACTTCTTCATTATTGATTATTGCTTGGCTGCAAGAGGATGTGTGTATGAGGAATGGAATAAATTATGCTCATTGCCCTTTACCTGGTTTCCTTCAGATGTTCCTCGGCTGAGTCACGACGTGGCACTGTATCAGTCCATCCAAGGTGTCCTCAGTGGGTTCGCCCAAACCTTTCAGACGAACCGAACCGACTTAATACTGTCACTCCCAACACCTCTTGTCACCCGGGGACTGCTGGAGTTTTTGATTACACAGCAGGATGCGAAATCCTGGGGGAGACGGGGGATTTCCTCCCACACCAACAATATAGGCCTCAAAATCCCCCCCATCAAAAATTTCCGGTGGGGAGAGTTTCTGTTACAACAAAAGATAAGCAATTACTTTTAACTGTACTAAGAAAAATATCGAAAACATACACAAATTAGTGTAGTACTTGTGAGGGTTCAATGCTTTTTCATTCATTTAACAAATCTACAAAAACATGCACAATAAAAGTAAAACAAGAGTGCAAAACAATAATAACTATGAAATCCAAATGATTTATATTAACATAAAGCAAAAACTAAATAAAAACTTCATAATTTATTAACATCTTTAACCAGTTAGTAAAGGAAGTAGTTTGCTACTTTATAATATCTGATATATAAAAGTATGTGTGTGTGTGTGTCTATATATATATATATATATATATATATATATATATATATATATATATATATATATATATATATATATATATAGGGTGTCATTTTAATGGCGCCCACGAACGACGGAAACGTATAGAGGACATCAAAACAAACAACTTTTTTCAGTAACATTTTTCTCGTTGGTGCATCGATTCGACGCTACAGCCGTTCAAAGAAGACCGTTTTGCCGCCTGAATGCTGGCAACCCAACACAACATTTGATCGTATCTGTGACGTCGTTTCCTGCGGCGAAACAGCACACGGCAGGGTTGCAAGTAACACGCAAATTTTGTGAAAAATGACTAACTACCAACCACATTATTAGCTGCAAAACGAAGCGAGAAACTCGTCCAGTAGACCGAACATCGAAGTCTACCAGTCAGAAGATCAGCAGTCATCTCCGGGATAGGGGGAAGTGAACCAACGATATGAGAATGGTAAAAAAAAACGTATTCAAAATGAAGTGTCAATATCGGATTTGTCTCAGCCTACATATCAAATATCAACAACAGCAAATTTTATTGGACTTACAGCTTACATGTGGCTGTTTACGCCCAGCTACATGTCAAATATTTGCAAATCTCGTTGCAAGGTTGATATCTACAGGTTTGTGTCCAGATGCCATGTGGTACTTTTGTGCTGATAAGGGAAGTATCCGAGATTCACGTTGTTACATTACGGCTAAAACACGTACAACCACAGTAACAATCTAATGATGAATCAGTAGCGAGTATACTGTCCTGTTCACAGTTGCAAACTATTTCATTTGTCCGGTGCATAGATAAGCCCAGTTGTCAGATAGCTTGTATTACTATTACTTATATCCCTGTATTTTCAACCATTTTTGCCACTTGCCTCATAATGCCCTGAATATACATTATATTAACATATGTGTTGCTTACCTTTGGAATTTTGAGTTATTTCATTTGTATTTTGCCATCTGTTCAGTGTGTCACGGACAACTAGTATCAGAAGGACGAAGTGAATAGACTAAATTGTAGATGCCAACTTGGTAACTAGATTTGCAAATATTTGACATGTAAGCAGAGACAAAATTCGATATGACCACTTCCTCTTGAATTCTATTTTCTTTCTACCATTTTTCTTATCGTTTGTTTACTTCCTGTTGGGTTGAAGAACGTGTTTTCTCGTTTTGTTTTACGGTACATAATGTGGCTGATTGTAGCTATGTCATTTTTCATAAAATATGTGTGTTCCTGGCAACCCTGGAACGCATAGCTTTACAACGGGATATGACGTCACAAATGCAATCAAATGTTGTGTGTGGTTGCCATCATTCAGGCGGCAAAACGGGCTTTTTTGAACGACTGTAGAGTCGAAACGACGCACCAACGAGAGAAATGTTACTGAGAAAAGTTGTTTATTTTGATGTCCTCTACACGTTTCCGTGGTCCGTGGGCGCCATTGAATTGACACCCTGTATAAGTATATAAGTAACAATTTTTTGTGCAATTAATAATAATAATGATATATTTTTAATTTAGTAATTTAATTTAGTAATTTATTTATTTACTTTTAATAAGGGCCTCCTCGATGCGCAGTGGTAGCGTCGTCGCCTTGAAATCAAGGGGTCCTGGGTTCGATACCCGGTGGAGGTACATTGTGGTTCGGATCGCACTACAAACTGTAGGTCCAGTCCCGATTAGCCTTTCTGTGCATAAAGTGGACTTAAAATAACAAATCAATCAACAAATCAAAATACTTTAATAACATTATAAATATGTATACCTATCGTATATGAGTGGAGGGGGTTTGTAAATTAATATATTTCTCCACCGCACCAGTCTAAAATGATTTCGCGCCCTGTTACACAGCATTTTATTCCGGATCCTGACATGCCACCTCCCCCTGAAAAGAAATGGGGTTAACCAGGGGACAAACCCATTTCTTTATTTAAAAAAAAAAGGATTAAATATGTAGAATGACCAGTCCCTGAATAAACTATTGCACCCACCCCGCATATAACACAATTCGTCGTAGGGCAGTAGGCTTGTATGTAGTGTCCTATTAACATGCACCGTAGAACGTTACAAATAATGGTAAATTTCTCGTATCGGACAAACGGATTTCTTCAAATTTACAGGAGAAATTACTTACCGAATGCAGTTTCTTTAGACTTGTGGAAGATCGGGGAAGTGTTTTCTTGCATCGTTCATTGAATTGTGCCGGTAAATCATCTATTTTTCGATATAAATGTGTGACCGATGCACGAAAGCTCTTGCATCCATTCACTTCCAGGTGGATGTAGCCTGTGTCTGATGACGTAATCCCGGTCAGTGTTTCCAAACACGTGTTTTTTGTAACTGAAGAAGGTACGTTTCCGCAAATGGTTTGTGGGGCTATGTGTCAATGGTTCGTGGGACTATGTGTCAATGGTTCGTGGAGCTATGCGTCAATGGTTCTTGGGACTATGCGTCAATGGTTCGTGGGGCTACGCATATTTTTTCGAGACTAATTTTTCACTATTGTAACCTATAGTGACCCTACCTAACCTAACCTTACCGGAAATGGTTTGTGGGGCTATGTATGAATGGTTCGTGGGGCTATGCGTCATTGGTTTGTGGGGCTACGTAGGTATTTTTGGGTGCAGTGGGGTGGAAACACTGCGTGCCGAGTACGGTAGTGAAACTGTGACCGCCATTTTGCGTGTTACCGAAGGCAAAAAGAAACGAAGAAAACTTACTCGATATGTCGCAAATAGAGCTTATTTCCGTGAAATAAGCGAAATGCCACCTTCAGCAATGTTTCTCAATGCAGAATACGTAAGTACGAATATTCAAATTAAATGAACTAGCAAATTTCAGCCGTTTGTCCGATACGAGAAATTTACCCAAATAATAATAATAATACACGAATTCAAGTGTAACACTGTAGAACTCTTCTGTCGTGTATATCGAAGCGAGTGTAACAACAATTGGCAATTATGATTAGTCTCGGCGGCATCTCATCTTTTGACGTACGTACATGTATGTGACACTGAAAACAATTAAAAAAGAAAATCACTGTTAACACTGGATCCGTTGGCACAGTTGGGCTGAAAAGTTCGTAGGCTAACATAGTAAAAAATATTTTTTTGACAAAATTCGATTTTATTATTCAATATAGTTGCCTTTGAGGCCAATACAACGATTATAGCGGTCATACAATTTTTCGATGCCATTTTTATAGTACGATTTCTCTTTAGCCTCAAAATAGGCCTCAGTTTCGGCGATTACCTCTTCATCAGTGCTAAATTTCTTTCCAGCGAGCATTCTTTTAAGGTCTGCAAACAGGAAAAAGTCACTGGGGGCCAGATCTGGAGAATATGGTGGATGGGGAAGCAATTCGTAGTCTAATTCATATAATTTTGCCATCGTTTTCATTGATTTGTGATTTGTTGCTTTTGATCGATTGTGAGCACACGCGGCACCCATTTTGCACACAGCTTTCGCATGTTCAAATATTCATGCACAATATGTCCAACACGTTCCTTTGATATTTTTAAAGTCTCAGCTATCTCGATCAACTTCACTTTACGATCATTTAAAATTATTTTGTGGACTTTTTTGATGTTTTCTTCGGTAACAGCCTCTTTGGGGCGTCCACTGCGTGCATCGTCTTCGATGCTCATTTCGCCTCGTTTAAATTTAGCAAACCACTTCTCAACGGTTGATTTTCCTGGTGCAGAGTCCGAATAATGTTTATCAAGCCAAGTCTTGGCTTCAACAGTATTTTTTTTTCGCCAAAAAGCAATGCTTTATTAACACACGAAATTCTTTTTTATCCATTTTTTCACAATAACAAAAGCTGCTTCACTCACAATGCTATATCTCACGAACTAATTATCCGGCAGCTGTGAAATTTATACACGTATCTTTTGAAGGTTAGTACTAAGTAAAAATCACATGGATTTAATTCTAGTGACGCCATCTATGAGTCAGCCTATGAACTTTTCAGCCCAACTGTTAAGTTACTAAGCCGCGCGTCAGGCTAAGTTTGCAGCAGGTTTTATGTATCAATCCGCGCGAGAACTGAGCACAGAATCTTCCGTGCCAGTCTTGCCGCCGAGCTGCTTACATCGCAGACACTAAGAAAATCCACAGTATTGCCAACCGCACAACACATCAAAACCCGCATGCATGTCAAGCGCAATATATTTGTGTTTCTTTTTGTCTCCTGAAACATAACATTTTAGAAGTACTTTGGGCGCATAAATTATTTAAAAAATGTGTCATTACTTAATATAAATGCGAAATATCTTCGAAACATGAGAGCATGTGCATGGACGTCCGCAGGATTTTTCCAGGGAGGGGTAAGGAAGGTATTTTTTCCCAGGGGGGCAAACAAGTCACATTTCCCACCAAAAGAGTGTAGTTCCCTAAAAACATTGCTTAAATTTGAATTTATGGTGTTAATGCAATAATTAACATATTATTGTGGCTAAAATGAAATTATATGTGTGAAATACATAATTTTTGGTTGACTTTCATTTTCCAGGGGGGCACGGCCCCCTTGCCCCCCTTCCGGACGCCCATGAGCATGTGTGTATATTTCGAGCACGCAAAAATAAAAATAAACAAAGATATAAGTAAACAACGACAGGCCCTCTTGAATTTAATGACAAATTATTGTTTTTGGTTTATAAAAAAATACATTTATGAAAACTTTTGTTACTGTAAGACACACGCACTTCAAGTTATACCAGAAAAAAAAAGCATGATTTGTTATTTGGGATATATACAATCAGGTGCATTGTCTGCTGCTATTACTCTGGTTTCAATTTATGAATCACTTCACTAAACCAGGATTCAAATCTTGGTCTGTCCATTTCTTGCTAATCATCCATCCCTTTCTTTGCATGGAACAGTAAATATGCGCCTTCAACAAAGACGTGATTGCCGCCAGTGGGTGAAACAATAAGCCTCCCCCTTCCCCTCTCCCTATCTCGTCGGTTTCTTCAGCCCTGGCGGTGGTTTTGCACGGTGTTATATATAAAAAAGAAATCAATGTACGCCCCCGCTCCGCCCCTCCCCTCACCGAGTTAAAGCACGTCTGGTCCAAATAATAAACATGTTTCTTCTCACGGGGATATCTTTTAATACCGGGGACATTCTTTTGTCGTCAAACAACAAACAATCGTTTCCTCTTCCTAAACTCAAACCGCAAATCATTCAACACCCGGGATACAGTTCGTGCGCACATTGACGGCAAATCACCTCACGCCCTGTTTTACTTTGCTCTTGTTTCCGTAAGGAGGATTATGCATTTTAAACCACTTGCTTGATTTGAAGAGCTTTTCCCTTCGGATGAAGCCCACAATAACACTCGCTGAACAGGAGACCTTGATTCTCGCCGCTGTATAACACGATTATTAATCACAATAAACATAGGGTTAAAATAATGGGATGTGCAACACTGATATCACGGATTCCACGCGCTCTGCAACGTATTCAGTCTTGCTCGACTCGCACTTGGGCTTCAGCGATTCCTCAACGCAATACAAACTCCAGTTGGCGAATCTGCGGATCCAAGTTCGTCTGCACAGTGATTGCATCCGATCAAGTCCACACCTGCTAATGGATGTATTATTTTGTCTGTATTTTACAAATTAAATAACTGTTTTCTTGCAAGTATGCAGTTGTGTCGGAATAGAACCCGTCTCAGTGGAACTATATTCTGCGCGCACGTTTGGATCTACATATGCGAAAACCTGCTGCAAGGTTAACCTGACGCTTGGCTTAGGCCTCAAATTTTGGAAAGTTGATTGAAGACAAGGAAAGTTCAGTAACAATATTAATTCGGTGTTGGATCTTCTTGCCACTTATGGATGACTTCTGGATGTACTCTGGAGAAATGGCTTCATCTTATAGGCTATCTATGATAAGGTACATTAGTGATGACACAGCAAATGATGATCACTATCAGCGTTTAGTATGTTAAAAAATAAAATTTTGAACGTCAACAGGAGCAATTGGTAAATTTAATCATGCAGTGGCGTCGCGTGAAGTAAATCGTTGGGTGTTTACACCCAACCTAAATTAAGACAAAATCCCCCCCCCCCAGACCGAGATGGGCTACAAACACATAGAAAATCAAGAAAATCAATCGTTGATTACAATCAAAGAGAAGAAAACGCTAAATGTGAGTGCCGCTGCTGAATTGAGCATACAAAAAGGTTAACAAATTGTAGAGTACAAGGAAAAAATAATAAATAAAGTAAAACAAGAAATATGAATATAATAATGCATGTTTTATGAGAATACGAGCCTGAGACCTTGTGTTGCGCTAGCCGCCACTCTTTCGATTTATCGTTTCCGCTTAACACCCCTGCCCGTCAATACCCTCATAAACAAGGAAAAATTACTAAGGTAAACAGTTTGAATTATTGAAATGCCTTCTCTCCTTATTTAATGTTGGAAAGTATTTTACATATTCCTAAGAATTAACCCCGCCACCAATTCCACTAACCATTTATTATTATTATTATTATTTTCAATTTCAATAGCTATTTGTAATTACATGATGTGAATTGCAATTTGCGATACTTAAAATTATTGTTTTAAAGTTTACCTGTAGGAGTTTATAACAATTATAATTTATTTTCAATAAAAATATAATAGATATTTATCCATACTCGCTTACATGTGTACCAAGATAAGTAAATGTTATTTTCTACTAGCAGTGTCTTCGTCTTCTCTCTCTTTCACATCGCGCTGCGACGCTGGGTCCCGCGTTCGAATCCCGCTCGGGCTTGGTTGTTTGTGGATGTCCATTCATCAATTTCATCATTTCTTTAGAGAAAGTTTCCACATGGCGTCAGCGGAAGGAATGTCCTTATGACAAAAAAAAACCTCTACTGTGGACACTGTCACTCATTTAAATCACATTTTAAGAACGGTGAAGGCATACTCATCTTGTGCATGTTGCTTCATATCCGTCTCTGTTAAAATCAAACATCAATATTCCTACGTTTTCCATCGTAGAATGTGTTATGCAGCAATGCCTTCACAAAACTTGTTTATTGGCTGGCACTGTTGTTCCAGGCTTGTTTGACATGATCGAATTTCCTTAAGTAAAATGACATATTTCATTCCTTGGAAAAAATGTGGTTAAGAACAGTAGCAAAGATTGTAAATTATATATTTTATATACAATTATTTTAAAATCTTCGAAATTATGTTCTATTTGTTCAGTGGTGTCGGAAGTTTCGGTGAGCTGAGGGGTGGATGAAATATTCTCATGAATGCTGAGATTTCCTCTCCTTCCTATCTTCGTTCCCTTTATTATACTGTTTGTGTATCTTCTTTCTGTCTTCCTTCTCTTTCTTTGATACTTTCTTTCCTTTATTTCTCTTTCCAGTCTATATTTTTGTTCTTCTAACTTTTCTTTCTTTCTGCGCATGTCTATCTTTATTTCATGTCTCAGCTCTTCTATTTTCTCCTTTTCATTACTTCCTTTGTTACTCAATCTCTTTCTTTCATCCGTGTCTATACATCGTTTTATTCACTTTTTCAGTGTCTTTTTATGTCTCTCTCATATACTGTATCTTCTTTCTTTCTTTTTTCTCCTGTTTCCTTTCTCTTTCTTGTATTTCACTATCCCCTTCTATATTTATGTATTTCGCATGATTTCTCTGTTCTTCACTTTCATTACACACTTTAAACTGTAGGCCCAGTCCCGATTAGCCTTTCTGTGCACAAGATATCAGATACACATAATTGTAGCACAGACTTAGTTGTCATAGGAGTTATTTATTGTTGTCGAAATACAATGTTTGTATCTGTAACAAACATCGATTTGTCATGGGAGTTATTGTTGTAATACATTGTTTACATATGTGAATCTAACGCAACAATTCCACATTTGTTGAGGTGGTATTTTTGTTTTTACTTAGAAACCATATCTTGGAAACAAAGAAAAATAACCTTACAGGGTATTTATAAGCAGCACCCCATAAATAAATAATTCATTTGATCACGGCACTTCGACCCTTCAATGTAGCTCTTCCTTATATTTCTCATGTTTGGAAACAAATTTGTAGCAGTTCCATGGTACAAGTTGTTAGTGGATGATCATTCTCTTCACAGACAATTAAAGGTAATAATTTTCTAGTAATTTTCTGAGTGTTAGTGCCAATGGTTCAACATTAGTATGCAATTATAACTGGACATTATCCATTGCCCTAGTGTTAGCGTCGTCGCCTTATAATCAACGGGTCCCGTGTTCAATACCCGGTGGCGGCACATTGCACAGTGATTCACATTCCACTTTAAACTGTAGGTACAGTAAATGGGTAAATGGGTAAACCCTAAGTGCATTCCTGTATTACATCACTAGGTAAACCATAGTTGCATCCTCCTATCCCAGCATTAGGTAAAACCTAGCATGATTCCTTTATCGCAGGAATAGATAGATATACTTACCCCTAGTCTAGAGTAAACCATAACTGTATTCATGTATCACAGCAATAGAAAACCCCTAGCTTTATTCATATATCTCTCCATATTTAACGTTCTCATATATCAAAGAGAGCTATAACAATTAAAATATTTTTAAAAACCTAATATTTGCCTCAAATAGCTATGAAATCATAGTACAGAGTACTTGTCTTCATTATTGATTACAATCACGGTGGCAAAGCGTACATCAGGTACACAAAATTGTAGCACAAACGTAGTTGTAATAGAAGTTGTTTATTGTTGTTGAAATACAATGTTTGTATAACGAACACTGATTTGTCATGGGAGTTATTGTTGTTGTTATACAATGTTTGTATCTGTAACAAATACTGATTTGGCATGGGAATTATTGCTGTTATACAATGTTTACATATGCGAATCTAAAGTAACAATTCCAGATTTATTGTTGTTTTTTGTCTCTACTTAGAAACCATATCTTTGAAACAAAAAAAAATTACGGGGTATTTATATTATAAGCAAATAATTCATTTGCTCACGGCACTTCGAACATTCATTTTAGTCTTCCTTATATTCCTGATGTTGGGAAACAAATTTGTAGCAGTTCCATGGTACAAGTTGTTAGTGGATGATCATTCTATTCACAGAAAATTCAAGGTAATAATTTTCTAGCAATCTTCTGAATGTTAGTGGCAATAGTTCTACATTAGTATGCAATTATATCTGGACATTATCTATTGTCCTAGTGTTTAGCGTCGTCGCCTTATAACCAACGGATCCCTTGTTCGATACCCGTAGGCGGCACATTACACACTTTAAACTGTAAACCCAGACCCCATTAGCCTATCTGTGCATAAAGTGGACTTAAAGAAACAATTCATTTCAATTGTCCCAGTGTAGAATTCAAGCAAATAATGGTCCCCTCTCCTCGAAAATTAGAGGTAGTAGCATAAATGGAGCAAAATATTAGAACAGATTTCTGGGGGATGAGTAGTTGGTTAGAGCAGTGGATTCTTAGTAATGTTTGGTCTACAGGTCTGCCATAGGTTCGATTCCCACCACCGAAAATGAAATTTGTTCACCTGAAGACGAGGGGGAGGTGCTCTCACGAAAGCAGTGTAAGGATAACATTAGTTTAAAGCACTAGACAATGGACAATATGCAATTAACATTGCGTGCTAACAATTTTCTGGAATAACTTTACTCTTAGTTTTTCGTTTATACGGTTCATAGTAATTTGCAGTATTGAAAATTCCACTTGATTGGAAGGATTTAAATGTTCTCTATTTCTTCGCTTCCTCCTGTAATAATTCTCTTGTATTAGTGAAACATTTTTTGGAGCAGTAATGGATTACAATTTGATTTTTATGAATATTAATTATATTGTCTTCGGTACTAGTTAGATATAGTGAAAACACATTTAACTCGTTTATTTCCGAATTATTTACATTTGTACTTACCTTATATGCATAGCGGAACAATTTTCAACTTGGGATTGTTTTTCTTCACTGAAAAAGGAGTAATTTTTAACATTACAAGTATTTATTGGTCGGCGGGCAAATCTTGACTCACGTTGTCTATCATCAGCTGATATGCAGTGTTTCCAAACTTATGAACCGATAAATGCCGCACAAACTATTCACAAAAGGTTTTTAAGCGAAAATTGATCCACAAACCATTCACGGAAGGTTAGGTTAGGTTCAATTAGGTTAGGCAAACAGAAAATTAAATTGAAAAAAAAAATCCGCTCACACGTCATCTTGTAAAACTACCTCGTGGTTGCTACACTGACAGGGGGTTACATAATCGAACGCACGGAACATTTGTTTCACGTAGTCGACGGTAATGGTGGCACGAGCTATCGTGCAACAGAGATTCATGAATGTAAAAAATTACATTATTTACCGGCCGAATATGTTGCACAAATGAAAAAAACACTATTTCCAGCTTCTAAAAGTCCACAGGAACTCAATTCGGTAAGTACTTTCCCGTCTTTTCTCCTGTAAATTTGAAGAAATGTGTTTTCAGTATATCTAACTGTTACCTTTTCTTCTTCTGTAGAGCGAGTATGGAATAATTTTATGGAATAACGGATGATCGACCAAGACTCGAAAATGGATCTCTGACATACCGTGTCGTGTCATTGTCCTACTGCCGACCTCACTGGCAGAATGGTTAGCACAGAGCTCTACAACTCAATGGGTCCCGTGTCCGAATCCCAGAATGTCCATCAGCGTTCTGTGTTAGTGTCCCTTCATTTTCATCATATCGGTCCGTCCCGTGTGCGCATTATTACGGGTGGGTGGCATCGGTGGGTTGCTGGAATGGTGGGTGGGAGGATAGTATGCTCTCTAGAGATGAGAGTATAGGGTTCCTTCAAAAGGGGCCCTTAAAAGGTACTATCCTATTGCCATGGAACAACTTGAGTGGTGCGGGATGGGTTGGGGAGGGGGGGTGGGCCCTGATGCATGTGGTACGGACAAGTAAACCGTAATACAAGTTTTTGAACTTGATGTGTACCGGGTGGGTGGTGTGGGAAGTGGAGGGCTGTATGGGCGGGACTTAATACTCACCCTGTATTCAAGTTGGTGTTATGTACATCAACAGCTGAACAGGGTAATACATTTGGGAGGGTGGGCAGGCAGGGAACGGGGGGGAAAGATGGGACACCACAGCTGGTGGTGGACAGGTTGTTCAATTCCACAAGGAACTACATGGCAATTTAACAATTGTTTAAATCTAATTTCGACCCTTAGCAGCATCATTGCCGAAGACTTTCGATGGTGTGGGCGAAAAGATAAACCAAATATTAAGTTAGATATTCTTCGGTGGTTATGTCTGCTTTACAATCAACTAGAGCAAGCTTTTCAAATGCTTGTCACTTAAACGTTTAACAAAAATTATTTGGGTGGGCAGGCGGGTTCAATCAATTTCATAGTGGTCTAATGTACACCATCGCCACGTGGTAACGACACTCCTATAGTCGGGCCGCGGTGTTAACCGGTGTGCAATCACAACGCGGAATGGTTATTTTGACAAAATTACTGTTTCCCTAATGGCTGCATTGGGGAGGGGGAATTTTAAAGTTGTCCGCTCTTGCAAAAGCGATCGGCCTAATTGGCCGTTTGACTGCGAGTTCTTCGCACGTAGATGCGGCAACACATGGTCACTGCCAAAAAGGTGGTCTCCGCGCCGGCTCCAGGCGAACCGATTGTCTTGCATGGGAAAATGTACGAAATCTTAAATCTTCCTTTCCATCTTCCAAAGACAGTATAAACTTTGTATATTGATAGATTTATTGATTTAGTTTATTTTACTTCGCGTTTTGTGCCTCTTGGCTAATTTGCAAAGATGGGGATGAGTGATGAAATTGATGAACGGACATTCACAAACAACCAAGCCCGACCGGGATTCGAACCCGGGACCCTTGGCGTCGCAGCGCGATGTGCTAACCACTCGGCCACAGGGTCGGGCTAAACTTTGTATATAAGTTTTAGCATAGTGTGGGAGCAAAAGAGGCGAAAAGTGGGGGCAACTGCATTTCTCGTGAAAACTGGTACGAAAGTTTAAGACAACAGACAAACTGTAAATAAATAAATAAATAAATATATATATATAATATATATATATATATATATATATATATATATATTATAATTGCATGTAAAAACACAATGTTACCACAAAAATTAAGATATTGTTAAATGCCCGTTACAAGTCCCCGGCGTTTTTTGATGGAAGTAAATTTTTGTGCAAGTTTGATTAAGTCCATTTTTCAAGCCCAATCGCTTTCGATACTTAGCACCATTTCACTCTTGTGCTTGTCCTTCTCAAGTAATTTTTGATCAAAGTTTTTGGGAAACTATCTCAAAGCTGATGAAAACGACACAGGTAGGGTCAAATACATCATATAAGTAGTGCATACGTCAAGAACTAGTCAGAATTTCGTTTTCTACCAAGACGAATTCCACTGTCTGTCGGTGTGTTCCGTTAGGGCGGTGGGGCATAAAAAAGATGAAGCTTTCTTTGATTTGATTTATGCTCTGAAATCTATTGTTTACTAGAGTTATTAGGATGTCTAAAACACGGTATAACCTTTACTTTAAAACAATCCAGTGGGTCTAGAAAGCCAACATCTTCTGTCAGTTCGTCCAAGAAGTTTTTTACTTTTCGTTTCCGTTTGGTAGAAACTAACGTTTATATTTGCCATCTTACCGGCCATTTCTTTAGCTTAATTTTCTAACTCCCAAAAATTACTCTGAAGCTCATTAAGGCCACGTAGAGACTTTTCTAGAAGGCTGCATGCCTCATCAAGGAATATGTTGTAATTTTGGAAACATTTACATGTTAAGACTTCACTTTAGAATACAAGCATTAAGACGAAGTGGAATGAAGAGATTTCTTTCGTAATGCAGATGCTTCGGCTAACTCTGCATTTTTCTTTAACGTTACGATGATTTTGACATTTAACATTATCTGTTTGCAGTTGTAGGGGCTTAAAATATATTATGTTTAGTACAAGATATATTTTAACGCCAAAACAAAATATGTTCTTAACTTTTTTTTAATTTACCAATCTCACTGCGCCCCCGAAGCTCGTGCGCCCACGCTCCGCGCCGTGGGGATGTTATTTACGCGCCTGTGTATCTGTAATTCCACATTTGTTTGTTTATTGTTGTTCCATTCTCTATATACTTAGAAACCATATCTTGAAAACAAAAAAAGAAAAAAACAAATAACCTTACAGGGTATTTATATTATAACTAGCACCCCTTAAATCAAATACTTCATTTGCTCACGGCACTTCTACTTTTCATTGTAGCAGTTCCATGGTACAAGTTGTTAGTGAATGATCATTCTATTCACAAAATTCAAGGTAATAATTTTCTAGTAATTTTCTGAATGTTAACGGCAATGGTTCTACATTAGCATGCAATTATAACTCGACATTATCCATTGTCACAGTGTTTAGCGTCGTCGCCTTATAACCAACGGGTCCCGTTTTCGATACCCGGTGGCGGCACATTACACACATTAAATGTAGGTCCACTCCCGATTAGCCTATCTGTGCATAAAGTGGACTTCAAGAAACAATTCATTTCAATTATCTCAGTGTAGAATTCAAACAAATAATGGTCCACTCTCCTCGAAAATTAGAAGTAGTAGCATAAATGGAGCAAAAAATTAGAACAGAATTCTGGGGGGCGGCGATGAGTAGTTGGTTAGAGCAGTGGATTCTTAGTAAGGTTTGGTCTACAGGTCTGCCGTAGGTTCGATTCCCACCACCAAAAATGAAAATTGCTCACCTGAAGAGACGAGGGGGCTCTCACGAAAAGCAGTGTAAGGATAACATTAGTTTATAGCACTAGAGAATGGACAATATCCAATTAACATTGCGTGCTAACAATTTTCTAGAGTAACTTGACTCTTCCGTTTCGTTTATACGGTACAGTGGGATCCATGAGTATTACCTTGCAAATTGTCCATCACCATGTTCGTGCACTTTATTTGACCCAATAACAACTTCAAGAACTAAAAGAAAACTCAAAACAAGGTGTCGACAACTTCTTCACCAGCATACATAAAAATCCATCGCTTAAAAACGCATGGGATGTAAGAGAAAAATTAATGAAAATAGTCATGGACAATTTGCACTGTAATACTCATGGATCCCACTGTACATGGTAATATGCAGTTTTAAAAATGCTACTTGATTGGATGGATTTGCATGTTATTGTATTTTCTAATTTTTTTCGCTTCCTCCTGTAATAAATCTCTTGTATTAGTGAAACATTTTTAGAGCAGTAATGGATTGCAATTTGATTTTTATGAATATTTATTAAATTTTCGTCATCTGTAGAGCACATGAGTATGTGAGATACAGGGTTCTGCTCTTTCATAGAGATTAGAATTAAGATAACTTGTACATCACGTTAGCTTCCGGTTGAACTGTTGCAGCATTGATTTATAAAGCAAATAATTGATTAATTTCAATGATACACGGGTTTGATATCTATACGTAAACACAGGAGAACCAAGCCATGAATACAAGTTTATGTTGTATTAATTTTAGGAAATAACGGATGGTCGACCAAGACTCGAAAATGGATCTCTGACATACCGTGTCGTGTCATTGTCCTACTGCCGACCTTAGTGGCAGAATGGTCAGCACACCGCGCTATAACTCAATGGGTTCCGTGTCAGAATCGCAGAATGTCCATCAGAGTTCTGTGTGAGTGTCCCCTCAATCTCCTCATATCTGTCGGTCCCGTGTGCGCATTATTCCGGGCGGGTGGCATTCGGTGGGTTGCTGGAATGGTGGGTGGGAGGATAGTATGCTGAGGGTTCCTTCAAAAGGGGCCCTTAAAAAGTACTATCATATTGCCATAGAACAACTTGAGTGGCGTGGGTGGGTTGGGGAGGGGGGGTGGGCCCTGATGCTATAGTGGTACGGACATGTAAACCGTCATACAAGTTTTTGAACTTGATGCATACTGGGTGGGTGGGTGGGCGCTAAGTGGAGGGCTGGGAGGGAAGTGGAGGGCTGGGCGGGACATAATAATCACCCTGTGTTGGCGTTAGGAACATCAACAGGTGAACAGGGTAATAAATTTGGGAGGGTGGGCAGGCAGGAAAGGGGTGGGAAAGATGGGACACCACAGCTGGTGGTGAACGGGTTGTTCATTTCCACAAGGAACTACATGGCAATTTAACATTTGTTTAAATCTAATTTTGACCCTTAGCAGTATCATTGCCGAAGTCTTTCGATGGTGTGGCGAAAGAATGAAGGAAATATTAAGTTATGTATGCTTCGGTGGTTATGTCTGCTTTACATCAACTAGAGCATGCTCTTGAAATGCTTGACATTTAAGTATTAACAAAAAATATTTTGGGTGGGCAGGCGGGTTCAATCAATATTATAGTGATCTAGTGATAACGTCTAGCAGGCATAATTGTCGTACTGATAGCCGGTAACACTTTTGAAAAAGTCACGCCACGCCACTGCTGCTATGATATAGTAAATAAATACTACCAAACCGATTGTCTTGGATGGCGAAATGTACGAAATCTTAAATATTCCTTTCCATATATATAAACCACCTACAATCAATGCAAAATAACAACTTTGTTATAATAACATTGGTTCTTTATTTCTTTATCACAGAAATAGGCGAACTTCAGCTGTGTGTACTGACCACAGCAATAGGTAAACTAGATGATTTTATGTATCACAGCAATAGGCAAAACCTAGCTTCACTCATTTATCGCAGCAATAAGTAAACACCAAGTCTTACTTGAACTCTTGTTGCATTCATGTATTAAAGCTATATATTAACCGAAGCTGCATTCACGTATCACAGCAATAGGTAAATACTAGCATAATTATCTTTTCACAGGAATAGGTTAACCGCAAGTCTGGTTTAAACTCGAGCCGTATGCACGTATCACAGCAATAGATTAACCATAGCTGCATTCCTGTATCACAGAAGTAGATAAACCCTTTCTGCTTTCATGTATCATTACAATATGTAAACCATAACTGCTTCCCTTTATCGCTTCATTAAGTAAATCGTACTTTCAATCCTTTATCACAGCACTAGGTAAACCCTAGCAGCATTCCTTTATCGTAGCAATAGGTGAACCCCAAATCTTGGTTGAATTCCTAGCTGTATTCATGTATCACAACGTTAGATTAATCCTAGCTGATGTCAGAAACAGAAGATCTATCGCCAACAGGTCTTCGTGGTAGCCTATATCATTTCGCCGAAGCACTCCGGGTTTCACTATGCTCGTTCCAGCTTTATACAATCGCCCTACCAATGAATTGCAATTGGCAAACTCGCACCGAACAGTTTTGTCCGTGGATAAAACGATCTCTTCTCTATATTTCTTTTCTGCGATTTGCTTTGACTTTCAGCGACTATACACAGAACTTTTCTCTTTGCGTTTAGAGTTGTCCACCAGTTGGGTATTTGGGGCAACACTATTAGGCTACTACTAACTCAGACTTCTAATACTCTCTAAAAGTAACACTCCTATAACACACAACACACTACTACCTCAACTTTGTTAATTATTTTATCTGATTCATTCATGTAGCCTTCATAAATCCGAAGGTGTATGGCTGCAGCAACACAAGCCTTCCATCTGTCCCTATCCTGGGCAAGATCAATCCAATCCTTTCCATCCTTACCAATTTCCTTCAGGTCCATCTCAACGACGGGATTCTACAAAACTACATATATTCTTGGATATAGATGTGCACATACTGAAGTACAATGATAGATGGCATGAAGCCATGATAATATGGCCTCTTACACTGAGATCGATTATAAACACAATTGAATTTACATATTTCTCTAACTTCATTGTTATGATGGTTATTCCTATTGCTTTTCCAACAGCTTACATCTAAACGTAACGTTCCACCTAGTGTCAAACATTAAGACATAACAGTACCTTGGCACCTTGTTCATCGGTGATCTACATCGAATCACTACGAAAACAATCAATTGTATCGTACCGCGTCTCTCTTTATTCCGAAAACAGTTTTCTAAAGAAGTAGTTGATTGGAAGAGTATACGACTGACCTTTCTTTTCGAGCCCGCAAATATTGACGTTTTCTACCCGGAGAGTAGCCGATCGTCACTTACAATTCATCTGCAGATCTTTTGATTGTTTATATTGTTTGTTTATATATTGTTTATATCCTGTCATGTTTACATTTAACATTCTTTCTTTCTTTTCTTTTTACCTAAAACCATCTTGACTTATTTTTGCCTATCTATTAGTTTCAGTGTAAAATGGCTATTATAAATGATGTATCTGAAACTTTGAATAAATAAATAAATAAAAAAAACAACTAAGTATATTTCCATAAGTATATTTATGCATACATAAAAACATTGAAAATGTTCCCGGTAATGCGGTTATAAGAAGAAACACTTGAGAAAAACATTTGAAAACTTGTAATTACAATTAGTTAGCCCTGAAAACGCAAACATATATATCAGATTACATCGAACTTTATTAGCTGAAAAAAAATCACTATGTTTTGATTATATAATTACATAACATAATACTTTACATGTAACTTTTCATTGAGAATTTGATTATCACGTTCTGTTTATATCACTTATTCCCATCTTCCCATCTATCATTTATTGGCATTTAATTTCATTTTGATTTTTGTTCTTTATTCCTGCCACTTTTGCCTAATCGCGACGACGAGGATGAGTGATTAAATGATTAAATTGATGAAGGGACACTCACAAAGAACACCTATCCACAGGCCGGGATTCGTATCCGGGGCCCCTGCCTCAACTGGTCAATCCTCCACACTGAGTTGATATGGTCATTTCAGAAAATAATCCAGCGTAATTTAACTTCTCTTTGTGTGCAAAACTTTTTGAAATCGTAAATAAAATAAATAATGGAACTAGAAATCTGAGGAAATAAGGATCTAAATTGTTCTTAATTACTTTATTAAATTTTCGTGACACATTCAATATTTTGTTTGAAAATAATGAAAGTTATACATTGGACCCCAATAAACTATTTTTGGGTGGGTCCTGCCCCCCCCCCCCACGCCGTACATTTACTTTTGAATATTTTCTTCAGAATAGCAAGTTTGTTTCCCGCGCAGTGCTACAGTTCTGGTGTAAATTTCCCTGAAAATTGTATAAGTATTTATGATTTTTTAATCCATCAAAATTTTGTTGGGGGGCACAGTTGAAACTGGTGGGGCCAGGGCCCCTCTGCCCCCTACCCTAACGACGTTCTTGGCTTCAAGCAACGATTTATGCAATTTCGATGTTTGTTCTTTGAAGTGCAGAAGTCAGCCATTTATAAGTTGATCGTTTGTTCATCGTTAACCTGTTATTGGCTTTTTAAATCCATTATTGAAAGCCGACGGTTCGGATTAACTGATATCCTGAAAAAATACGTTAGTATTTACTTATAAATATTTGCAGCATCTTGGCCTTTAACGGTGATCGCATCTTAAGAATTATGTTATTTTGCTTATAAAGAAAAAAATAAACATTGGAGAGAGGTTCTTAGTTGTCGGCAAAGTTTATTTGACAGTAAACTCGAAATTCTTGGGCTGCATATTCAAATTCATTTATACTTAAAAACAAGGCAAAATGTATTTTGTCCCTGTATGCGTATGTAATTCAAAAGTTACTATGAGTGGGAATTTTCTTTGTGTATGTACATAATACCCATCAATTGAAAGGATGACAAAATACATGGTTTGAACAAAAGACGTCAATTTCATGAAGTGAGGAAAAAATGTCTTATTTGAACAAGAAAATAAGTTCCCTCCCTTTCTCACTTTTGCTTCGAATTATCCCCATGAGTTATTACTTATCAGATTTAATTACAAAATTTGCTATGATCTTCACCAAAACATTCCATTTTTTTTAGTGAGACAACCCATTTTTTAAAATAGTTATTCTGCCAACATGAAGTGTCGTTCTTTAATATTTACTATTATTTGTTAATTTTACAGGCAGGAAAATTTGCTCTTTCACATGTGAATTTTCTTCCGTGGTTCTTAGTGACTATTAGCAGTAATATACGAATAGCATTATTTTATGACTTCATTTATTTGTCTCATTTTCTTATAATTGTGCTCGAAACTATGGATAGATTTAAGTTTACCAGTGTAATTTACTTTCCAAAATATCCAAAATATCATAATTTGCTAAACGTTATATGTGATTTTGGAAAATAACTTCATAAGTTTTTTAAACACAATTTTATGTTAACCATATGATTTCATATTACTTATTAATTTCATTTCATTATTAGGGCCTCCCCGATGGCATTGCCGCCTTGTAACCAAGGGGTCCCGGGTTCGATACCCGGTGGAGGGTGCATAAAATGGACTTAAAACTCTACTTAACATTTATTTCATTATTTTTCAGCCGTTCCCACGAAACAGCAGAAGCACTAACTGCCGAATCTGCATCTTCCAAACTCCTTTCTACACACGTAAATTGCATTCAGAATTTTGCTGATAAGGGAAGCTTTTCGAAGCTTAAATTTATCAAAACTTGTTAAGAGATCAACTAGGTCGCAGAGGAGAGCCAATGCACTGCCAATTTTTCCCCAATGATGAGGGAATTTCAAACTATAGTAAATGTCCATGAAAATGTTTATATCATTTGTGTATGATTATTTTTAGGAAAATAAGCAGCTGCTTTCAAGACCTCCAAGCCAAAAGCTGGTTCCGGAAGACTGCCACGATTTCATTCCCGATGTTAGGCAGTGTTACAAACTGTGAAGAACTTTCTTCAAGTTATCTGCAGCAAATACCAATGTTGATAATGACAAATTAAGCATAGGGGTAAAGAATGTGTAGTAAAATGTATCAATGGAAAGTTGTTTAATTATCTGTGATTATTCGCAAAAAAAAAGTAAATACGCCAATTACATATCTGTTATGGCATCATGAAGACTTCGACGTACTGGTAATGTTACTTTTTCGTACGTGAGGTTTGGTTTACTGCCCTGCTTTGTCGTCACATCATACAGATTTAGACTTTGAAATTTTCAAGGGTTGGCGTATTTTCTCGCTCACGAGTATACTGTAACATGTTATATATTTTGATTAGCAAAACGTATTTTACATGATTTATTATGTATACAGCATTCGAAAAAAAAATACCTCAGAAAAAAATGTGTTATTAATTTCGTACTTTTCAAGATGCGCATTATCCTATGGTATAATGGTTTTTGCATGTAACTTCCCTCACTTATTTTTGCCCATGAATTTGGGAGCTGCAGCCCCAACAGCCCACCTGGGTACGCCCTTGGTGGAGTGAATGAAAGACGGTAGGCTAAAGACTTGCGAATTAACAGGTCTAAAAATGACCACTGACGTTATTTCACATTGTATATGGTTATACCGAGGGTTATACCTTGCGGTCTATTATACAAATACATACACAACTGCGCAAAAAGTCATCAATTTCAGACCAAGGTAAACCAATAATAGTGATTGCAACTTATGATGTAACTGACAAAAACAAAATGCATATACATTTTTCCTTTCTCCCTCGAGACATTTACTTCCTGTCGACATTGCCACGATCATCGTGAAGGTTGCTGGGAAACTTACTCCGAGAAGGGTCAAGCAAGTTTTTGCGAAGGTCGAAAACTCTCGTTCCTAACGCGAAGCGTTTGATGATCCCATCGCATCGCTACAGTTGCTGTCGCGCTCAGCACCGACCTGGTTCCCTGTGAACAGCTGCAAGTGAATTTTAAAACGCAGCAACCGAAAGCGCTGCGAGTGTTAAATTTTAATTCATTATGGCACCAACCAGAGGAACGATATTGCTGATCTGCCTTGTGCTTGCGTATGAAACAATCGAAGTTGCAACTGATGGAATTGGTACCGGAAATGGAATGTGCGCTGACAAGCCGAACGATTTGTGGAACGATCAGTATTTTTCATCGTTCATGTCCATCTTTATTCCATTATCTGATAGGGTAACCAACCCGTTGTGTAAGGAACATAGCGAGCTATATTTACGAGAACTGAGAAATCACACAGTGTGGGCAGTACAAAGTAAGTAGCATTATTTCTTTATGATTTACTATTCCCTTTAACTAACAATTGCTTAATCGTACAGACCGAAGCGACACGCCCCTTTCGTTTTAACCAAACATTCACAGACCGAGGCGACACGATGCACTGTTTTGAGAAAACGGCCCAGTCCGAGCGACCGTACAGCTTGTCGTGTCGCTTCCGTTTGGAAGGTTCATGTATTTCTGAAGGTTGGTTTCCAATAGACACGTGTCGCTTCGGTCTGAGAGCTTCCTAATACAAACACATGCCAGCTTGGCGACCGAGCACGCTGAGTGATTGACTAACGATCCGGATATCGTAAGTCACGTGGCCTATGACTGTTCACGATTCAAACGTTGGAAAATATATTTCAGGATGTTGTTAATTTTTCGCGCGGCAAATACCAATGTTACGGTATTTGTTACGGTCTGTTTCATAAAATTTTGGAAACAAGAAGCGTTGAATTTTCACTGTATTTTTCGTCTTCCAAAGCACATGTGTTGAAATTCGTGAGAAAGACTACAATTCGAATTTTATTCCAAATTGGCCTTCTCCACTTAATTTATAACTCTTTCTCTATCTTTTCCCAGTTTTAACATATCTACTTGATCGTTTCCTTTCCATGTTTTCCTCTTGTTATCTCTCTCACCTTGTGTTTTTATCTTTCTCTCTCTCTCTTCACTCTTCCCCCTCTCTACCTCGCTTCTAAATATTTCTCCCCCCTCTCTCGGTATGTGTGTGTGTTTTTTGCACTTGTTTCTCTTTCTTTCCCTACCTCTAGTTTCTTTGTTTCTCTTCTAGTTTCTTATCAAGAAAAGTCACTTAAACTTTTCTTCCTGGTGACATTGAAGTGTCATGTGGGAAAGGGCTCCATGCAGAACGTATGTTGGGATTATTTTCTTTTGTTTACATTCCCCAGAGAAACTAGTAATGTAAATGCAAAATTAGTGGTGATTTAAGTGATTACGACGTTCAGAAATGCTCTACTTGTGCGAACATTTCACCCTGCCAGTGAGTGGCCTCGAACACGAGCCGGGGGAAAATTCTGAAGCCCAACCTTTGCCTTGATCTCACTTGGTGACAATGGATTATTTTCTGCATTGTTATGTTTCTACAATGCCACAGTGGTCCAAGTGAATGCAAAACCTGGTCAAAATCCCAAAATTTAAATTGTGAAAGTAGATTTGGTACCCTTATAATTCGAGAGTAAAGGGTCCATTCTATTGAAAACTACCCGATGTTACACAAGAAATGTCGTCCTCAGTTGGCTAGCACCCTTTGAAGTGTGGACATGATGAGATCTTTGTTAGTTTGTTATAGTAAGGGCTTTTCCACGTAGTTAGTTTTGAGTCTTTATAAACATTTATCGGATGCCAATTGCGGTTTGAAACTATTTTTTTGTTACTTTTAAGCTTTAACTATAAGGAGATACTTTTGTCATCTGGTTTAACCACGTCTTGAATTGTTAATGAGCCGGAACTCAAGTTAGTGCTAAAAGCCACAGATTTCTTCTGTTTCAATACTTCTACAGGGTGTCCCACGAACGGCGCAAATGGGAATTAAGAGTGGCGTTACTTTGTAACCGAAACCTGTACATACATAAGTCATACATTAAATGTTAGCCCTGTCCAAGTAGATATTTTTAAACATAGAAACAACAAACGGGGTGCAGTGTTGTTCATGCAGTGTTGCCAAACGTAAGTGAAAGTGTAAATTTATTTTTCCACAAAGCATGGAAAATTGCATGTCAAACATTCGTACGAAAATTTGGACGTCAATTTCCACCTGGGGTAGGTGGACTATTTCGCCATCTATAGTTCAGAGAAGAAAACCGATCGTTTTCGCGTATAACCAATCCTGAAATGCCTCGTAAAGGCGTACCGGTCCAAATGGGTGTTTTAAAAAAATTATGAGGTACAGTGGCAACACTGTTGATGTTTGAAGGCAACAAAAGGTGTGTTTAGTGATGGTCTATGACATGGAAATACTGGAAACAGGAAAAAAAGAAAATGAAAATTATGGTGAAAAAAGTGTTACTTACCTACTCCTGGCAACCATGCAATGCGCGTAACAGGCAGTGTAGCTTTACAAAAGATGTTGAAAATGACAACCATTTTCCCTGAGGCATTCATCATCATTCATTTATCATGTTGGAAGCAACTTTATGCAAGGTTGATTGGTTTATATTGTTAATGGCTGTGCAAATGTTTATTTTTAGATCATCAAGTGTTCTTGGGTTATTAATGTAAACTGTTTGTTTCAAATAACCCCACAGAAAAAAATCTGGAGACGTCAGATCCGGGGAGCGACTGGGCCATAAGTTTTTGCTTATAATGTGATCGCCCAAAAACTCTGCCAACATGTCTAAAGTTTCATTAGACGTGTGACATGTTGCGGAGTCTTGTTGAAACCAACAATCACGTTCATCACGTTCCAACAGAGAAATAAACTGTGTGATAAGGTCACGATAAACTATTCCGTCAACTGTTGTGTTGAAAAAGAATGGACCGATTATTTTTCTCCGCGAAATCGCGCACCACACACCGATCTTTTGTGGATGAAGTGATTGTTCATGTAACAAATGGGGATTGTTACTTGACCAGTGTCGAGAATTTTGACTGTTGACATATCCATTTAAGTGGAACCATGCTTCATCCGTGAAAAAAACCTTATCCAAAATATTCACACCATTGTCTCTAATAAAATTTCTAAACCACTGGCAGTGGAAGCGGCCCCGACGCCTACCCAGCGTCGAATAACATGGGTACCTGGGGGAAACTCTGGGGGGTAAAGGCGGTCAGGGGCGTGATGCTGATCACATCACCCCCACTCACGACCGGATCAAGAAAGTGTGGGGAGTTACCCCCACACCCCCTATACGCCTTCATGGCGTGGTGCTATGCACAGGGGAACACTTTACATTTTTTTTTTACCTTTTTTGGCAGTATCTTACACGTGCACCTTTGTCTGCTTCCTTCAGTTCTTGCACAGCCTGTACCTTATATGCACGTAGGTGCAATTGTTTTAACGCTCGGTGAGTTGTTGTTTTTGATACACCTGACTGTGCAGCAAGTTTACGAACAGATTTCCTGGGAGATTGTGATATTCTCTGCTCCACATCCTGCAGCACACCTTGTGTCAAAACTGGTGGTTGTCTGTGGTAGGGTTTGTCATTAACTGATCCTGTTTCACGAAATCTGGAAACAAGTCGATATATCGTCGAATTTTCTGGAACACTGTTATTCGGATATTTCTCGCGAAACACAGTTTTTACACTAGGGTACGATTTTGAACAAAAATAATGTTCCACAATGAACACCCTCTCTTCCAAAGAGTACTTCATTTCACAGAACAATTCTAATCTTCCCCTACGAACAATGCGAAATGCACGGCTCAAACAGTTCTGAGTACACAACTAACTGATTCTTTTGTTCTCGTTCGGTGGGCGCTCTTATCGCATTGCATGGTTGCCAGGAGTAGGTAAGTAACACTTTTTTCACCATAATTTTCATTTTCTTTTTTTCCTGTTTCCAGTATTTCCATGTCATAGACCATCACTAAACACACCTTTTGTTGCCTTCAAACATCAACAGTGTTGCCACTGTACCTCATATTTTTATTAAAACACCCATTTGGACCGGTACGCCTTTACGAGGCATTTCAGGATTGGTTATACGCGAAAACGATCGGTTTTCTTCTCTGAACTATAGATGGCGAAATAGTCCACCTACCCCAGGTGGAAATTGACGTCCAAATTTTCGTACGAATGTTTGACATGCAATTTTCCATGCTTTGTGGAAAAATAAATTTACACTTTCACTTACGTTTGGCAACACTGCATGAACAACACTGCACCCCGTTTGTTGTTTCTATGTTTAAAAATATCTACTTGGACAGGGCTAA
The DNA here is from genome assembly GCF_977018435.1 of Lepisma saccharinum. Taxonomy (NCBI): domain Eukaryota; kingdom Metazoa; phylum Arthropoda; class Insecta; order Zygentoma; family Lepismatidae; genus Lepisma; species Lepisma saccharinum. The sequence continues at coordinate 10,247,331 of NC_139238.1, forward strand.
CATTTGGTGTATGACTTATGTATGTACAGGTTTCGGTTACAAAGTAACGCCACTCTTAATTCCCAGTTGCGCCGTTCGTGGGACACCCTGTAATTGAGCTACAAAACGACTCAAACAAGCTCAAGTTAAGATTAAACCATCTTTTGTTAGCACAATGTTTCTAGTTTCTGGATCCAAAATTATTTTATGCCCGTTCTTGACCCTTTTTATAAAAAGTCGTAAAATGTAATTGAATACGTGAGACCTTCATTCTTCGTAAGTTGGGTTGGGATGGACAGCTGGGCAATTTCAATCTAAGCAGAGGGCCAAGGAAGAGGTATTTCAAAACACAGTCATTTTTTTCACATCTCTTGCGCAGGTTAAGGTACACTATGAACACTAGGAAAAGTTGCTATTTGACAAAATCTTTGACCTTCAACGACAAGATTTTGCTGGCCGATCGGGTTTCAATTAAAAAGGAAAAGTGTGCTAACACAGCCCAGATATACACAACAGTGGTAAGTGTCTGGCATGACTCCCAAAAATATGAAGGTAATAGATTTTAGCAGGAACGAAAGTCTGCACACATTCCGGTTTGGCCTCTCAAGGTTATGTGTGTGGATACACTTCATGGAACTGCCTGAGAATGGAAAGGGGGGGGGATCGTAGACCCACACTTTTTTCTTTTTTACTAAAATTCAATTCGAGAAAAAGATTTTGTTATCGAATCACTGCTTCGTTTGTTATTTACATAGGTGTAGTTATGTATGAATTAATATAATTAGAAGAATTAACATCATTGATAAAAAAATAATAATCATTGCATGAGTGGCACACATATTTTGTCATTCACTTAATATTAAAAAAAATACAATATTAATTTTTCATCAATGTATTTTTGTTTATACAAGTACAGTTATTAACTATAATAATAACAAAAATTACTGTCATCAGTTGTACAGTCACTGGCTGGATTGTCGTGAAAAAGGGGGGGGGGGGCAAATAGGCCCACCAAGTGAATTTTGCCTTCTATGTACATTACTTTTATGTTTTTATGAACAAAAGTACTACAGAAACATTGCGAACAATGTTTTTTATTTTCATTTTTTTGTAAAAACATTCACAGTTCAAAAATCGAAAAACAAGAGGTGGGCCTGACACGACCCCTTATCTCCTTGGGTAAGCTAGGGTTAAGGGAGGTTTCACACCGAAGTGGTATGCGTCAAATGCATCTTCCCCTCCATCCCTTCAGCTCGCCACACGGTGGAACCTGCTCAATTCTACCCCTCCCCCCGCGCGAGTACGATGCACACGACATGCTGCCCTGCGCAGGTTCTTTTGCTTGTGGTTCCACTGGACCGCATTTACCGCCGGTAAACAGTCCTTTTCCTTGTATTTTTATACATTTAGCTTTAACATATGGGTAATTACTCATTATTATGCAAACCAGTGGCGGCCGGCGGCAAGTATGATGGGTAGTGCCAACGTGATCAAGAAATCGAAAAAAAAAAAAAAAAACTCTGCAATGCCCCCGCTCCCGCCTTGAGGTTGCCCCACTGGCCAAGATGTTTATCCTCGCTTGGTAACGTGGAAAACAGTGTGGGTTTAAGTAATAACACACTAGTACGATTCATCTTCACTCACTAACCTATCTTTATACACTACAGGACACTTCACTAAAAACACAATTACAAGAGGAAGAGAAAACAAATCTTCTCACCTTCTCCTCCCCCATGCACACGTATTCCAACTGGATGTTGAAAATATTCTAGACATTTGATGTAAAAATAAATTGTCGAAATGCCAAAGAAAACCTGCATCACCATAGGATTTTTTACTTTTATATTTTTAAAAAGTCTGGATGGCCCTCTAGGCGCATCTATCTACGTATTATAAAAATGTTCATTTAACTTTGGAAAAATACTAGGTTCGTTTCTCCAAAAGTTGGCAGAAAAGTAGATAGTACCTTTTTCAAGAATTACTTCCCCAACGGGTCTTACAAATCCGTCGTATTTAGCGACTTATCTCTGAAGATGGCAACTGTGTCAACACTGCGAAAGTTCCCTCGCTGTGCCAAAGCGAAAACGGGCACGGGTGGTGTCTTATGGGCTAACCCCATTGGCTAACACCACCCCCTGCCACCTTCTTCCTGGCTCATGGTGGAAATGTTACTCGCTGAGACTTCGCACGTGTTTCAACTTGGTTAGGTCAGCTCTTGGGTGGCGCGGACCGCTGCCTCGCCGAGGGTACGAAACAGCTGGCGATGTAGTGAGGAGGTTGGGGCTGTTCATATCTAGTCTGTGATTGGGGCGGTCGTCACGTCAGCTTGACCGATTGCAAGATTCGAATCTCCTTGTCTGTAAACTATCAATGTATTAATTTAACAATACTTGGGCTATGTATGCATTTCTTCTGAGGGTAGTGCCATGGCACGGCGGCCCTCTCCCTTGAGCCGCCGCTGATGCAAACTATCAAAACAAACTTCTAAACCAAAATTTAATTATATTATTATTAACAGAACGTAAAGACAGGTTCATGTACGAAACTGAGTGTTCTCCATCGCACCCTTCTGACGACCGTGTTTCCTCCCCGATTGGGAGCGGGGAGGGCGAGAGAGACGTAGCGATTGGCTTCTTTTAATTATTATTATTATTATTATTAATAATAAAACGCCTGCGTGGTCAGTTTCACCGCTCGAGACAGCGTTGGCGGGAGAACGCTGCTTGTTCCTTCCTGCTGTCTGCGCCGCGCTTGAAAGAGGCAGCGTTGCTACATGAAGGAAAATTCCCTTGGTGAAGGGGAATCAAGATGCAATTTCAGATAAAAATATAAATCTTATGAAAAATATTAAAATTGCCGGAAACTTTGAAGTTGCTGCCTGCATTGGTATTTTATTTCTTTTATAACTAATTAATCTAATATATACACAATAAATAAGAGATGGTAAACCAGGTCAAATTTTCAGAATACGCCATTGCAGCAAATGGCTTAATAGTCTAGAGACAATTTCTGAAGGAGACCTAGAAATTGAATCGGAGCATGGATGTTGGTAGGGGGTGGAACGCTTCGTCAACCCGCCCCCTCCTGGGAATTGGCGTCGTTCAAGTTTTAAAAAAACAACAGAAAACGTGTTATTTTTATAGGGGCCAGGTTACGTTTTCATATTTAATCCAAACAATAAATTATTTCACGGGTTTCAAAATTTCACAATGGTGATTATTATCCTATTCAAGTTTTAACAATGGCCTGACCCTCCTCCTTTAAAAATTTCTGGCGACGTTCATGGAATGAGGAGGAACAGCATGTTAGAGAGTGCTAACCAACATACATATTTCGTTTTATGGACCCTTAGAGGTGACGAAATGTTTTGTTGCAATTCATGGATTTCTGAATTTACGCCAGGGACCGCCATTTTATAAAATGGTGTATATTTTCAACAATAATCATATGTGCCCAGAAATATAATTGAAAGTCGTGCAATATATACAAATATGTATTTCCTTAGTGTGTTTTAAGGGTGTCCGAGTTAGAAACAAAATTTTACAATTTTGCCGGCGGCGGGCCGTATCAAACAATATTGTTGCAAAAAATTACTGATTTTTCGAATTTCTTTCAACTTAGCTAATAGACCAGTAATTGTAGGTTTTAAACTTGCAGAAAATAGTGGAAAGTGAAAAATTGGTGACGAGATACCTTAAATCTCCAAGAATTCCATGCGTGCGTCGACCCAAAATGGTTTCGGTCTTTTGGATAAGACATTCACTGCGGGGCAACATGATGTACGCTATTGAGGAAAGGTCTGGTCAGACTGACAAACGAGCGACAAGCGAAATGTGTAGCTTGCTTGTCGCTTGAGTACGAAATGTTGCATTTATACCTGAATGTTTGTTTCCGAGAGAAAAGCGTTAGGACTGCAAGGTAGGTACGTAGATAAAAGCTCCCCGTGCACTTTGCACCATGCCTTGAGACATAGGGGGATGTGGGAGTAGGGCACCACACATTCTTTCAATCTCTGTCATGTTGGAAGTGATGTAATTAGCACCACGCTCAGGCCGCCTTTACCCGCCCCCCCACCTGTGACCCATTTAGTTGAGGCTGGGTGAGCTCCAGAGCCGCTTTATGCGGGGACAAGCCCGGGAAATCCGACCTTAGATCAGCCACCCGGAAATCGAACCTGGGCCACCCACGTAGCAGACAGACAACTTACTGACTAGAATACCGCGGCTACCCTTTGGGACTGGACCTACAGTTTAAAGTGGGATCCGAAACACCATGTGCCTCAACCGGGTATCGAACCCGAGACCCCTTGATTACAGAACGACTTGTCCATTCTCATTTCACCATAAGACCTACTTATATAATCTTTGGTTTCGCGACTTGTCCATTCTCATTTCACCATAAGGCCTACTTATATAATCTTTGGTTTCACTTACTGGACAAGCTTCAGCGCACAAACAATCAACTTGATCGGCCGGACGAAAAAGTATACATGATTATCTTTTCATCTCTTGAATTGCCAGGAAGTTGGTAATAATCTTTGGACATATAGTGATAGATTCTCGTAATATTGTAGATGAGTATTTGAATCCTTGTTTTCTTCTTTTTTCGAAACTCTTTGTCTGAAAGAAAAAAAAACTGTCGAATAAGACCATTACTCTTTCTACCTTCGAAACACAATGAACTTGAACTTGTAATCAGAAGGGGTGCAAGGGGTGACCTTCCACGTAGGCGCCCAAAAGTCAACCTCACTTCCACGTAGTGTACCCTGGACTAAAGACTAACGAGGCTCTGGCGACTGGCACTATGGCCAGTATAATTTTGTGTGTGTTGTCCTGTTTGTTGTCCTTGTGTGTGCTGAGTGCCCGTTTACGGCCTCAGCTTTTAACAGAAGTCAGAACATTTTAACATTTTTAGTTATGCAACGCTAGAGTTGTTATTTGTAATGATAAGGGGCTGGCCCCCGTATAATGTGACGGGAGCAAAATAGCCTAAGTGCTGACGCTCCCAAAATTTTAAATTCAAAATCAAAATCTTGTAATCAGAAATATGTCCATCACCGATTCAGGAAGTGCGCAGTTAGAAGTCAATTTTGCTTCAAAAGTGTACGTTCTTGAAAATTACCCTTAACGCAGCTACTTAAAATATTCCGGACTGGATCACATAATTTTAAAATCGGCGAGTTTATGAAAGATACGCTTGGATATCCTTCACATGAGAGATTGCTTCAGGTTATTCACATCGACTCTTGCAAATTTAGCTGCATCATCTGCTGGGAAGAACTGATATTAAAGTACAAAAGGCTATGAACGGCTAGCGACAGCTATAGCAATTCAAACACCGTCGATAGCCACCAATAGGTCAATATCAGAAATATACACAAACCATAACGCGTTTTGCGTCATTCGGGGACACATTCATTTGAACGTAGTATCGTGTAGCTTTTCCTGCTGATTTAGCGTGCTTTGTTGATTGAGTTTCTGTTTTAAGTCTTCCTTATGCACAATAAGGTTAAATGGGACTGGACCTACAGTTTAAAGTGGGATACGAACCACTATATGCCTCCACCGGATATCGAATCAAACGCGGGATACCTTGATTATATAGCGACAACGTTACCATTACGCCATCGGGGAAGCTCAGCGTGCTTTCCTCTTGTTGCTTTTATAGTTACGTTAGAAAAAATAGAAATGCCGAAACTTAAAAACAAGTACAGTTGTTTTCGAAATATTTTGAACAAAAATCTGATTGATTGGACAGTCTTAAATTGTGTTTTAAGATCTTTTGGTGAGAAGTTTCATTAAACTGGCACACGATAGTGTAAAGTTAGCCTCTATTCTCTATTCCAAAGTTGTGATAAAGCATAAAGAAACACGTTGATGTAGTATGTACGTACGTGTTCAAATTGTTTTGCTGAAAATGACAAAAAACAAAAGCATAATCATGGGCGTCCGGAAGGGGGGACAAGGGGGGGGCCGTGGCCCCCCTGTAAAACGAAAGTCAACCAAAAATTACATATTTCACACAAATAATTTAATTTCAGACACAACAATGTGTGTTAATTATTACACAAACATGATAAATTCAAATTTAAGCAATGTTTTTTGAGGGATGAACACTATTATTAGGGAAAATATGCCATGTTGGCCCCCCTGGAAAAAAATACCTTCCTTGCCCCTCCCTGGAAAAAATCCTGCAGACGTCCATGAGCATAATATGTCATTTTCATTACCCGGAACAACGGAGCAATCCGGAACGCTTGTCTTCAGACTGTATAAAACGTAAACCAAACGCATGATAACGAAAACATCGCATATTATCATCTTTGTTCCGTCGCTGAAACACGGAAACGAAGTAGTTCCCAGGATATTATGCAAACCGAAACGAAAGTGAGAATTCTGGTCAACCGGTTATGGCGCAATTCGGGTCAAGGAACCACAGACTCGTCGACCTTCAACGGTTATTGACCATGACAAAATGGCATGACTGCTCCCCGCGTCTCTCTCATTTGTCACAAATTCACATGTATAATTAGTGATATATACTGAGTCTACTGACATTATATACAGCTTCACACTTTCTAGAGCAAGCCTGTAGAAGCTCTTACAGAAACCTTTCTAAAACAGAATTAAGATATCCATTTCTTGTTACCCTACGTGACGTTTTAAGTTCGTCACGCACAGCTTTACGAAGATCTCAAACTCACGAGTCAATTCGGGAAGGTTTAACGAATAGATCTGACTAGGGTGTGGATCTATAGCAGTGGCGGATCCAGAAGCTACAGCTGGGAGGGGCGAATTTCAGTTGGGTTTACCTAACCGAGAATCAATTCTAACCTACACTTGCACTGTTTTATGTAAACAATATATCATACTGTAAACAGGAACCAAGCTGATTTCCATGTTCTAGAGATTGGAGTATTGTTTTGCAAAAACAGGGAGTTTTTCTTTTCTTGATCACGTTGGCACTACCCATCATAATAGCCGCCGGCTGCCACTGGTTCTCAACCTTCGTGGGTCCCGCGGCCCGGTAAATTAGTTGTTTAAAAGTCGATGCCCCGATCCCAATAATTTTACTAATGACTTTCAATTTTTTAAACTTTAGCCTATATATTAATTACTATATACCCTTGAAATTTAATATTAATAATCATAGAGAGTATTAGTTCGATTTTGCCTAGCAAATATGCATAAAATTTGTTGATTTAAATTAGTTAACAATGACTGGATCTAATAAGATCTTAGAATCTTTTAGTTTCCTCTGGCCAATATCAAGAAATTAATTCCGTAAGTGCTGATTTTCATTGGTACGTTTCACTTCGGACAACGGAAAAAATTATCAGAACAATTCTACTTCAATATATTTTGTTAATCAAAATTGCTGCGCAAACTAAATTCGCCGTGGTGCTGGTACGTCAACCTATAAATTTGGAGACTGGTAGCATCGCATGAGGTTAGCTCATTTGATCGCTCACCGCTAAAGAAAGAAAGACCGGTTTTACAGGTGGTTGCCAGCCTGGGCTGCAAGTCGCTTCACCCTTCTGGCCCTGACTCGAAAATGGCCCCACACTTGTATTTCAAATTTGGAGGCTGCACGGGCGACAGTCCCCTCTCAGCGGCTTCGATTCCTCATCGGCGAGAAACAATTTCCTCCGTACCCCAAAGGAAAGACTATCTTTCCAGGTGGTTGCCAGCTCGGGCTAAATGTCGCCAATTTCAGGAGAATTTCTCGCGGCCCGGCTCAGAAACACCGCTTTAGAGGGCTCGTAGTAAAAGTATCGAGGTATCAAACTGAAAAACGTTATTCACAAAAGATCTTTGCCTTAATGACTTCTATACGTTGTGTAAGTTTGTGAGGCACACTCGTTATATATGTTACACACACACACACACACACACACACACACACGCTAGAATCCTGCATGGGACCGCTTTCGCTCGCTTGTACTCGTTCGAATCTCCCACCCTCGAGCGTATATCGCGCAGTGGTAGTATCGTCGCCTTATAGTCAAGAGGTCCCGGGTTCGATTCCCAGTGGAGGCACATAGTGGCTCAGATCGCACTTTAAACTGTAGGTCTAGTCCCGACTAGCCTTACTGTGCATAAAATGGACTTAAAAAACACCAAATCAAATCAATCAAATCATTTTAATGTGGAAATAATCGTCGACACATACATGTAAAATATTCGCCTTGGTATTTTCAGCCCACAATCATCTATTTAATTTTCACGTCACACTGTATTGGTAAGATGGACTAAACTGCATTTTAACATGGAGATAATGACTATGTTCACCCAAGTATCAATTTCACCGCGTCTTTCACTTAACGATCCATATATGAGAGTCCACTATTACAAATTACGGTTATACGTGTACTACTGGCCTTTGAGTGTATACCTCTCGTTTTGCCTGTCCGAGCGATATTCGCTCGAGCGAAGAAGCCCTCAATTCCGTAAGCTTTCTAACATCGTCCGTGCGAACTATTTGGCGCTCGAGCGAAATACGTTCGTTTGAAAACTCTCTCCGCAGTGGATGCACTTTATATAGGTGTGTGTTTCACCTACGTCACAAACTGTTGCATTGTGGGATCGAGTAGCCATGATTGAGGCCGGTTCTTGTAAACATACGGAAGTCAAGCGGGCGGGCGGGAGATTTCAACCTTGTTTACGATGGTACTGTGTACTTTTCGTTTGTTTAACAGAAACTCACGTTTATCCTCGAATTTTCCGAGAAAGAACAGAAGGTGCGCTTGACGGCACGGGACTCCATAATTGTTGATCAGAAGTTACCGCGTCGTCTGGTTGGCGAAAGTAAATTGTGCCAACATTAATGAACAAAGCGAACATTACATAGTATGCAGTGAACATTTCCTCTCGTGTTAAGTTCATATGCCACCTTTGTCTGTGACTTTTAGTACAAATGGATCGAACTGGTGTGTTGCAATAGTGTTTCTTTGTTTTTGGTAGAAAGGTGCTGATACTTCCGACAAGTTTGACGATAAAAATGATAATCTTCAAAGTTTAATTCATCTTGATAATTGTACGTTTGTACTTGGTTATGTATTATATTTTGTTCGTTAAGACGAACTGTTCTTGATATTCGGTCCATGAGAAAAGGTGCCGCTAGTAGGCTTTGCGTACTGTCAGAAAAAAGAAACACTGCTATCAAAGTATCCCAAATCGATTGATTGGTTTGGTTTATTTTACCTAATTTTTATGCTAGTTTTGGCTAATCGTGAAGACGAGGCTCAGTGATGATATGTTGAAACTGATAGAGCGAAACTAGCAAAGAACACCAATGCTCAGGCTGGGATTCGAACCCGGGACACCTGGCATCGTAGCGCGCTGTGTTAACCACTCTGCCACGGAGGCCGGTATATCCGAAAATGTTAAAGCAAGGAGTGAAATTACCGTTTTCGAACAACTCAACATTTTACATTACACCGCTTCAACAAATCTTAAAAGGAAACAAAGACGACAATGGCGGAACCTTGGAATTTACAGTTCATCAAGGCTGTAAATGTTTCAAGCAGAATCCTAACCAATAATAAATACGAAAACAAATTGATTCCATGTAGCTGGGTCAAACACACGTGAACTACAGTTGGGTAAAGGTCCAGTTCATATGGACCTACACCGCAAAACTTTGCTTTTTCTCCATATCTTTTTCTGTCGAGTGCGCAAAGAGTTCGAACATATGAAAAATTACCACTATTCCCAGATGACACGACATTGTCATTAATTTTATGCAATGTTACCGACATTTTACAGAGTACTAACAAACGTACAGTTGGCGCAGGTGAAACGAACGCTACGTGGTGGGTATTTCCTTGCAGACGACAAGCAACTTCGCCGCAAACATGGCGGCGGTGCGAATCCTGACGTCACATGAAACCCACCTATTCTATTTCGAGACCGAGGTGGGTGCTGTCTAGACGCAACCAAGAACGAGACAGGAATTTACAAGTCAATAACAACACTACCAAGTTTCGTCACGATTCCATTCCTACGAATGCTGGACTTCCAGGTAATGCTTTACTCTGTCCAAGCAAGGATAAATGAACGCTCTTGAACCCCGCACTTACCTTGACTACAAGGTAAACTGTTGCTCGGTGATAGATCCAACATGTTTTTAACATTTTTATTGTTATTGTGCTTCCAGTGTTCGACGCTTCCGCCAAGTTCCCAGTCGGCGTGCTGTCGGGGTCCACTTACCAGCTGGGGAATTTCGACCAATGCCTCCGAATCAAGGTTCCGCTTCGAGGAAGCACCTTGAGTGGCCAGTACTGCATCAGCAGGGTTCGTTATCGCATCCGTCAGAAAACAGGTTCTCCATCGGCGAAAGGAATTGTGGATCTTGCTGCTCAGATCGAGTCCCAAGGGCACGTGTGGAAATTATTAACGGTAAGAAGTTTCGTAAATGTTTTGTAACCAGATTGTTGGCAAAAGGACACTACTTAGATAATGTGTACCAATTTCCATTTCAAGATTAAACCAAGAACTGCCCAGATTTATAAACAAGGGTTCCTGCTTTAGATCTTAGAAGCATGGGCGTAGCCAGAATTTTTTTTAGGGGGTGTCAAGCCATTGAGAAAACTTTAATAGTGCAAACAATAATTATTATTATCATGCTTACGATTATTACAAAATAATTATAAACTAATAAAAATACAATTTATTCCAAATTATTATTATCTCCTCGGGGAGAATTTTCTACTCTTTCCACCATATGAGTGAATATCACAAATACAACTGTTTTTATTATTATAAACTTCATACAGTTAGTGTATTGAAATGTATAGTTACTCTATTTTGTTAACAACTTTTACACACCTCGTTCAAAAAAAAAAATACTTGAAAAGTTAGGGGGAAATTTTAGCCATAATGTTTATGATGTGACCTTTCACATAAAACTCAATTTTTTGAAATTTTGAAACCATTTATTATTTAGTTTAAAATGGTAGAGTATGTATTTTACACTCCATTGTTTTCGATTTAACGTCTATTTCCTTCGTTATTCTGCTCGAATAATAATTAACTGAACTTCAATGCGTTATTCACAATAAAAACGACAAGCCTTCTGATTGTAACTTGAGATGAACGATGCCAATTTCGAAGGGGGTTGACGGACCTGCTCGACCCCCTCCCGACGCCCATGCCTTAAAGAAGGGGGGAGGGTCAATTTTTTTAAAAAAAATATTTACATATTCTACGGAGGCTTCTTAATGTTATCAATCAGCACCATTAAATTCAAGGAAGATAAACCGGTTTACACTTTTCAGTGTGACAGATTTGTGATAAATAGTTCGTCTTCAACCACCGAAGAAGCTACTTTTGATTATCCCCGAATCTTTCATTGCAAGCCATACGTGAAGTTTACACAAGACAAGTTTGACATTTCTGGAAAACTTATTTTATACCGTGGGATCAGGATCGTTGATTCTTCTTTGTAGAAATGGGCATTCGAAAGAAAATTCCAATATGATGTGTTGGCGTCGTATTTACGTGTCATTAATAGAGAACTTTACAGGGCGGCATAGACAGATTTGCATTTATGTCATTTAGCGTCGCATTCTTCTACTTTTGGATAATCGCAACGATGAGGATGGTGGCATTGATCAAGGAATCCGGCAGGTCCGTATCGAAGGGGGCTGAAGCTTATGCGACGGAGAAATTTAATATCTAGCCGAATTATCTAGCTACGGGACTGGAATCGGCACATACACAGAGAGAGAGAGAGAGAGAGGGGGGGATATAAGAAATCCGATAATTAATGAAAAAGGAGGCAATATTTCCTCCTTCCAGAATGGGGTGACCCCTTCACCCTCCCTGTAAGCCCCAGTCATTGAAGGATTTCTCAGAATTTTCGCAAGTTGGTTACCACCTGACTCACGATCCTCAGCTATTTGTGTCATACCAATCTACACGGATATTGTTTAACTCTGATAGCGCCCATTTCTTGTGTGTTTTTTACCCTGCAGTCTTCCATTCATTATTGTTTGCCGTTATTTGGTCGACATTTCTCTAGCGTTCATAGACAATTTACTGAAAGTTCTGGAAAACGTCACTCCCCCTCCCCTAGCCATTCTCTCTCTCTACATAAAAAAAAATATCCAAAATAAAGCAAATCTAATTACATGACGAAAAGTACGCACGCATAGTTGAAAATTATCGTTAACAAATCTGTGATACCCTAGGCGTGAAATAAATTTATTTCAGCAGTTCTCAGGCAGCTGAGCTGATGTGTTTGGAGGAGGTGAAAATTTCTACACACACACACACACGTATATGGTACACATGTGAAAAGATATGCATATTATAAATTACATACTCGTTTCAATGTACCTAGGTCTATTAATTATATTCATTACATATGTGTTACATATAGCGCAACAGATAAAAAGATTAAATCGGTTGCAAAGTTTTGAAATAAATAATTAGGATTTTTTTTTATTCTATAATATTGAACAAATTTTTCCTCTAAGCCATGGGAAATTTGGGGGGGGGACACTAGAAAGTTTCGGAGGGGCCAGTACCACCTGGCTCACCCCCTTAACGACGTCCCTGGGAGTTCTTAAGTTGATATTTCACGTTATCCGCAGGTTAGTCTGAAATCAACCAAAACTGCAGTCTCAGTTCGTCATCGGTACATTAGATTCCGCTAAAAATAGGAATTAAGTACACATTTGTGCGAGGTCAAGGTTACGCTTATTTCTTTGCTTGGTGCCTGATCACTCAACTAAACCAACTATAGCGATTTACGACTATCCACAACTGTAATCTTACCACATATAGGCTAAGCAAACCACAAATGGTTAAAAACATGAAATGGCAGATAAACAAGCGTTCAGAAAGTTACAAGGTCAAGAACGCAGTTTGAGCCGAGCTTCCCTTGACAAGTACCACTTCCTTCAAATTGCACACGTTCTGTACATAAATAAAGAACAGGCAACAGGAAAGCAAGGCATTATTTGTACCCATCTTTATTTGAACCGGGTTCCTGCAACATAAACTTATTTTTGTTGTTTCACGTAACGACGGGAATGCGTTAATCTTGGTTTCAATCGAACATAAATATCCGTCAAGAAACGAAACTTTACGATTAGGACGGTAGTGATGTGATGTTCAGAGTTGAAAAGGATGTGGCAACTTCTTTAAAGTTTTGCAAGTGGCGCCTCCAAAATAGGGATGGCCAGATCCGGATCCGTTTTGCCATCCCACATGAGCGCTTCTTTGGAAAGTAAGAATGTGTTTATAACATATTGTTACCTGCTAATATACATATATATATAGTGTGCGCGATTTGTAATTAATGCACTTAGAATGGAGGTCTAAGTCTCCCCCTCCGATTTCCATGAAACTTGGCAGGTGTACGGAGGGGCCCAAAGGAAGAAATACGTGTTTTTTTTTGTTTCGGCTAAAAAACTGTTTTAGGGGGCAACCCCCCTCAAATGTCAAGATGAGGACAAATTGAAGTGGGAATTGACCCCGTGTCCCCCTCCGATGTCCATGAAATTTGGCAGGTGTACGGTGGGGCCCAAACGAAGAAGTACGTGTTTTTGTGTTTCAGCTAAAAAAACTGTTTTAGGGGGCAACCCCCCCCCCCTCAAATGTCAAGATGAGGAGAAATTGAAGTGGGGATCTGACCCCGAAACCACGTAAATATGGCATAGGAAGAAACAGGGGCATAGGGCATCTCTATACACCTGCCAAATTTCATGGAAATCAGAGGGGGACACAGGGGTCAGATCCCCAAGTCAATTTGTCTTCATTTTGACATTTGAGGCGGGTTTTGCCCCCTAAAACAGTTTTTTAGTCGAAACAAACAAACACGTATTTCTTCCTTGGGGTCCTCTATACACCTGCCAAGTTTCATGGAAATCGGAAGGGGACACTTAGATAACCTCCCTTGTTAGTCTTACACTTTGTAATTATAGGAAGGCTAATTTTTTTCAAGGTCCGATGGGTCGCGAAATAAAAATCACAGTGAAATCAAAAATGTTTTTATATGCAACATTTAGCTACATCTTCCAGCTACTTCTCTACATAGTCGCCGTCCAGATTTAGACATTTGTCGTAGCGTGGTACCAACTTTCCAATACCCTCGTCATAGAAGGCAGCCAACCGCCTGTGCTTTCAGCCAATTCTCTACGCTGGTCTGCAGCTCGTTGTCTGTGCCAAAATGCTGTCCTCCTAGGCAGCGTTTCATGTGCGTAAAGAGATGAAAATCTGAGGGAGCCAAGTCCGGGCTGTAAGGTGGGTGATCAAACACCTCCCATCGAAAACGCTGCAGGAGCGTCTGTGTTGCAGCTACAGTGTGCGGCCGAGCATTGTCATGAAGAAGGACAATACCTGATGACAACATTCCTCTTCGCTTGTTCTGAATTGCCCTTCGTAGATGTTGAAGCATCACGCTGTATGAGGCTGCAGTGATGGTCGTGCCACGTTCCATGAATTCCGCCATCAACACTCCTTTTCTGTCCCAGAACACAGTAGCCATACACTTTCTGATGAAGAACGTTCGCTTACACTTCTTTGGTTTACTCGGGGAATGGGAATGCATCCACTGTTTGGATTGCTCTTTTGTTTCTTCATTTTCGAAATGTATCCATGTCTCGTCCCCTGTGACAATTTTGTTCAAAATATCCTCTCCACCATGGTAGTGCTGAAGAAACGTTAAGGCGGCGCCCATTCGTTGTCTTTTCTGCTGGTCGGACAGCATCTTGGGAATCCATCTCGCACAGAGTTTGCGGTACTGAAGTCTCTTTCTCACGATGGTATAGAGAGCTGACCTTGAAATTTCGGGAAACTACTCACTCAATACAGAAATTGTGAACCGACGATTTTCTCGAAGCGCCTGATCCACTCGCTGAACAAGATCATCGGTTGACACTCGCTTCCTTCCCTGACCGCCTGCATCATGAACGTCTGTATATCCTGCTTCAAAGTTCCTGCACCATTGCCGCACTTTGCTGTCACTCATGAAAGTTTCACCGAATACTGCACTCATTCGTCGATGAATTTTGGCTGCGTTGCACCCCTCAGCATAAAGAAATCGAATGACTGCACGCACTTCACACTTGGCGTGCGACTCTAATGTTCTAGGCATGTTTCCGTGCTCACTGCGCGCTCCGAACTGACACGTGCGATCTGACGAGATCAACGGGCATACTAGAGACACTGCGCAACACATCCGCGCACAGCTTCATCGGATTTTCAATGTGGTTTTTTATTTCGCGACCGATCGGACCTTGATAAAAAAAAAATAGCCCTCGTATAACACTGCATATATTATAATGTTTTATTTTAATTTGTAAAACTGCAACTGAAGAACAATTGTATAATTTTTGTATAATATTTCTATCTTGTTAAATGTGTTAAAAGTTCCATTCTGGAATCGAATGAATGTCTCACATTTAGGTGTGTTTCCATTTCCAATACATTCGAATGAATACATATTCGTTTCAGTGGCATTTATAAAATCACCTCTGCCATTTTATGTTAAACAAGTAATTAAGATTACTTTTGTGCACGAGTGTGTTAGCCGATGCGTAGCAAAGTATTTTAGGAACAACACTTGAAAAAAAATCTTGAAGGACTAACTAATGAAAAATTTCTTTGTAATCGAAGATCATAATACCTTTTAAGGTGTGGTAATATTATAATGGGATTGAGATATGAAACTCTCGGATCCGGATTTTCGGATCTCGGACCCGGATCTGGATCTGGATCCGGATCCGGATCCGTTTGGCCATCCCTACTCCAAAATAGGCAGACGGTCAAAAGTGAAACTATTTGAAAAGTTTGAGTAAGTGTTGCCAGTTTCTTGATCATATACCGAGTCTACAACTTCATACTTCATAATAGATTTAACCATAAACATAACCCTACAGCTCTACAGCACCTTGGCGGGCCTTGGCTTACCTACCGACTGCTGGTCTCCCTCCTACACTGTTCCTCCGTCACCTGTTGTAGCGTGGAGGTCTTAGACCAGTATTGGGGTGATGGGTGATCAGCCCGACGAACCCCCAGCCGTTGTTGTAGGTCTTCTTGACCGGGTTACGCTCACTCACTCGGAGCTTCCCAATTTCCTCACGATGGTGGGTTGCCACCGGCCCTATACGTAGGCCGAATAAATTCCGACCAGAGCCGGATTCGAACCTAAGGCTTCCCGCAGCGAACGATCTCAAGACGAGTGAACGCCTTAACCCGCTCGACTATGGAGGAGGACATAATAGATTTACATTATTGAAAACAAAATGGTTAGCACCCTGACCTCTGATGGAAATGGTCCCACGTTTAATCCCTGTTGGAAGCCCCAAACATTTCAGTGTTGACCCAGCATCTTGAGGACAAACTGAGGGAGTAATTTGTTTGATAAAAGAAGAAATAGCAGTCTCTTGCCCAGAAAGGCAGATAACAACAGTGCATGAGACTCAATGTTCTGATTAAACATTGCCCAGGAAAAGATGCTTGGCAGGCTTTGTTCTCAAAGGTTTGATGTGCCATTATATATATGTATGTACGTACACACATGATTAATTGATTGAGTTAGTGTTTTAAGTCCACTTCATGCACAGTAAGGCTAATCAGGACTGGACCTACAGTTTGAAGTGGGAACCGAACCACTATGTGCCTTTAATATGTTCACACATAGTTCAATGGTACACACGCACACAGCGAGAGAGAGAGAAATATATTGTTTTGTTATACTCAAAAGGCAAATTTGATTTTTGCAGGACACCCAGAATCGACTTAAGATTAGGAAAGATGTTATACACTGGGCACTTTGTATCCCAGCATCATGCGGTCCAAAAGATTTGGAAGTATCCCTCAACGATGCTTTTAATTCCGTAAGTGAAGTGCTAAACCTTGAGATAAAAGCTCATGTGGAAAGTAACCTATGTCAAGTGGAGGAGGAAAGAAATTTGGATGACAGATCTCTAAATATCAGGTAAAATGAATTTAGGTAAGCATAAGCTGTAAGATCCAGTAAGGAATGAAATTTGATAAATGTCGAGTAATGTGTACTGATTGTTGTAATTCTTAACAAGACAATTGCTTTCTCAACATTTCAGAAGAGTAGACACAAGATAATTGAAATGCCAAAATCTAGTTTTCAGGAATGTTCAATTTGTTTCCAAAGCATGTTTGAAAAATATCTTGATAAGAGCCTAATGTAATGCAGTTGAATTCCCAATCTTAACCTGTAAATAATTTTTTGTGTCCATATGATGTTAATAAACATCCAGATTAGATCCAGTTCTGGTTCAGAATATATATTTTTCTTGTCCAAAACATATTTGAATCAAAAAACATCCAGATGACGTTTATTGATTGATGGATGGGTTTTGTTTATTTTACTTCCCTTTTCTGTCACTTTTGAGGAATTGTGAAGATGAGGATGAGTGATGATATGATCAAAGTGATAAGGGACACTCACAAAGAACACCCATGCTCAGGCTGCGATTTGAACCCAGTACCTCTGGCATCGCAGCATATTAACCACTCTGCCACAGAGGTTGGCAAATGACGTTTCTGTGTTGAACAGCACTGATGTCTAAAATATACTCCCTCTGTCCCATAATTATTGTCCGGTACACCTTTGTTTGTTGTCCCATAATAATTGTCCGATATTCAAACTGTGACATTGGTGTATACAGAAGAAGAAAATGAAACACGGGAATGAGTCATACAACTTTATAACTCAAGGATCAGTACAAATTGGCCGATCAAGTATCCAAAAGAACCTAAATAAAAAGTAATCAATCCATACAAAGTGACCAAGAAGTTCGACAAAATAAAACATCAAGACGAAAGATATTGTTGGTCCAGGAAGGTTGTCATCCCCTCAACGAGCTAGATCTAGTGCTGCAGTGCTGCTCTAGTCACGTCGTAAATGTTTCGAGGACACTCCAAGCGAGATGGCAGGACGATTCGGCGGTTCAAGTGTGCTTTTTGCATATGGGGAATCCTGTAGTTGTCCCCACCTTTGGAGGCGCATAATTTCAATGAGACAGGACTGCAAAGTGAAAAAGATGTTGTTGAGCTTGTCGCGTGTCAGATCATAGAAAGATTTTTCAACTGCGGCGATCAACTCATCAATAGTTTGTGGAGCTGCCTGATGCTGGAGAGACTGAACTGCCCGGAAGTACCCCAGATCTAAAACATTCATGTCCGGACTGTTTGGCGGTTGGCATAGGAGATCCAAAGTGATTCCACTGGTCGCTGCAGCATCCATCCAGGCGCGGTCATTGGAAAGGATATGCGGACGCGCATTGTCCTGCTGAACGGACACCTGGATTCTCCCTGCGCGCAGTCCACGAGACCATTGTGCATCTATTGCTGGGATTAACTTGTTGATGAGCATGTCCCGGTAAACATCTTTGGTAACAGTTAATGGTTTGGTGACCATTCTTCACTACCCCAGCCGTACTGTTTTCAAAGAAAAAATCGTACACTGCTTGTCGTTTACTGTCCGTGAGGTTCTTGCTACCCCTGTCGCTTCCTATCATGGGTTGTGTGTTCATGGCTGTTCTTCTCACACATACTCACTGAAGGAGTGCTCTACTAATGATTTCCAGCGTGCCTTGTTAGACCGGTTGCCATACAGTGCCACACCGGTGTGTTGCAACCTAACGCCTCCTTTTGGTAATCGTCTGGGCGGTATTTCTTGCTCGTTGCGATAAGGTCGCGTTGTTCCTCTTCACAATCTTGAAGATTGATGTACTGTGCCTCTCCTCATCCATGTGCTTTCCATCTGCCTCTTCGTCTGTAATTCCTGTACTACCATTTTGGCATACCGGACTATAATTATGGGACAGAGGGAGTATACTGTATGTAACATTCTTATTCGTAGACACGGATTTTCAAATAAAATGCTTTAATATCTGAAAGGAAATACTCTCTCTTGAAATTGTTTCTTTACAATTCAATAACTAATATCATTAGGAACATAAAATCTTACCCAAATTCTGTATATCCAATTGTACAAGTTTTCTATTCCTACACTTAATAATATAAAAGAAAAAAGTATATTCAGAGCAAATTGACTGACAGTTCTAATACTTTGATGCGTATCCTTTGGCTTTACTTACTGCTTGGCATCTGTTCTTCATAGAATTAACCAGTTTCCGACATGTTTCAGAGCTTATTTTATTCCACTCGGCTTGCAAAATAGTTTTCAACTCTTGTATGGACTTAACGCCTGCTTTATGGACTTGCCTCTTCAAAATTGACCATAAATGCTCAATGGGACTTAAGTCTGGACTTTGAGCCGGTGTTTGTTGTAGTTTGGGCACATTCCATATTAGCCAATTCATGTTAACTCGCGCCTTATGTTTACTGTCACTGTATTGTTGGAATCTGTAGATAGGCGGCATGTCCATTTTTTTGGGACTGCTTTACATTGTTTTTCAATATGTCCAAATAGACATATGCATCCATGATACCATCAATAAACTGGATGTTACCAACACCTTTAGATGACATACAGCCCCAAATCATTAATGAGCCACCACCGTGTTAACTGTTGGAACTGTGTTAATGTAATAATTGTCTTTATTTAATTTTCTCCAGACCCTATAGACCCTATCTATCCCATCTGACCAATATACAGGGTGGCTCAATAAGTCACTTAACACCCCCAGTACAAGGCCACTGCGGCATGGGACGTGAAAATGGCGATGACCAATCGTTATCAGGCCAAGGGGGAACCACATTGACGTCACCCGCATGGTCGGCAGCCATCTTGATGTCCGCCATCTTGAATTCAACTTCAGAAATTTAAATGGGAAGGGTGTCGTACGACATATCAAAATGGGCTAGAATTTCACCAGGAAAACAAATGTGACATTTGTTTTCACCTAACTTTAATTGTTGCAGAGTTAACAATACCACAAAGTTATGGCTCAATAAGTCACTTAACACCCCCAGTACAAGGCCACTGCGGCATGGGACGTGAAAATGGCGATGACCAATCGTTATCAGGCCAAGGGGGAACCACATTGACGTCACCCGCATGGTCGGCAGCCATCTTGATGTCCGCCATCTTGAATTCAACTTCAGAAATTTAAATGGGAAGGGGGTCGTGCAACATATCAAAATGGGCTAGAATTTCATATTGAGCATGTGTTATAACTTTATGGTATTGTTAACTCTGCAACAATTAAAGTTAGGTGAAAACAAATGTCACAGTTGTTTTCCTGGTGAAATTCTAGCCCATTTTGATATGTCGCACGACCCCCTTCCCATTTAAATTTCTGAAGTTGAATTCAAGATGGCGGACATCAAGATGGCTGCTGACCATGCAGATGACGTCAATGTGGTTCCCCCTTGGCCTGATAACGATTGGTCATCGCCATTTTCACGTTCCATGCCGCAGTGGCGTTGTGCTGGGGGTGTTAAGTGACTTATTGAGCCACCCTGTATATTAATCTTGGACTCGTCTGACCATATGACACTATCCCAAAATTCCTGGTCCTTGTGGATGTGTTCTTTCTCGAATGAAAGTCTATTCCTACGATTCACCTTATTTACATACGGCTCTTTCGTGATATTCTGCCATGATACCCATGCTTCCACAAGACATGTCGGACAGTTTGATCGGACATCATCTTGCCAGCAACATTTTCTACTAACGGTCGTAACTGAGGAACACTTAGGCAAAGGTTTTCTCTCACTCTTTTTAAAATAAAGTGTTCATCACGTTTATTCAACTTTCTCTCTCTTGTTTTTCTCAGCACATTCTGTGTTGAACCTTCCTCTCTAAATTTGTTTGCTATGTATTGAACTGTGGAGTGATTTATTGACTGTTTGTCCAATTTTTCTTAACGAATAACCTCTAAGAGCCAAATTTATAATAACATCCTTCAGAGCGGAACTAAGTTCCTTCACCTTGCCCATTTCGAACACGCTGATAGATAGACGATAGGCCTGCAATATACCTATGCCAGCATTTCGCTTGACAGGGAGAACACCTGCATGTTCAAACTTGTTACAAAGTTGCAAATTGCACGTTGCCCGAATAGCAAGCAGTGGCGCTATATGCGAGGAAGATTGAAACTCTTGCCTGTACGAATAACAAAGTTGCATGAAACAGCGTGTTTTTCTCTTTTCACACACATTATATGCTCTGTTTATACACTTTGAACATACATTTTTATTGACATTTGTTGGTGAAACCTTCATTAACATTAATTTCCAGGTACATATGAAAATGATTATATTCACTAGTAGGTATGAAATTTTTTCCTCAGAAATTCTATGTGTACGAATAACAATGTTACATACTGTATATATATAAAAATGATCCACAGGATATCCATAAAACACACATATGGATATTTGTTTTACTGTTGTACTGGATATCTGTACAACTATACATCAGATTCACATAAGTGTGTTTAGTTCAAAGATAATTGAAATTAAAATGAACTGAAGCAAAATACAGTATAATCTTCACGAAATCACGTGAAAAAACATTTCTCAATACACAAAATTAGAAAATTGATAAGAAACTATTGTGTGTCTGTGAGAGTGTACTTTCCATTCATAATCGTCAAGTTTGTATTATTGCAATGTAGCTAAATTATTAATGATTATTCATTTTATTGTAGTTATATCATCTTGATCTACCTTCTCTTCATCCTGATTTGCTCAATTTTTGATTCTTACATGAACCAGAGTGAAAATAAAGAGGCAGGTAAGTAAGTATAATATTGGGATAGCTTTTATTTAAGTTATCAAAGCATAATACTAAATATATACATTATTGTTCCTACTACTTTAAAGCACAGTGTAAGTAGAAAAGACCTATAATTGGCCAATTAAATTGGAAAAATAAATAAAAGTTTTCTTTGAATTCTTTGGGGCATACTGTAGGATACACCAACATCACAGGGCATCTACAAATGATTGAATCAGTTTCAAATATTATTTGTAGCTATAGTAGAAGATGCAATTTGTTCGAATGCGATGTTAGAGGACAAGTATCGCACAAAGTTTTGTCTGTGAATTCTTAAACACCAGACTCTCAAACCGATAGATCAGCTGTTGTGGAAATGATAATCAACAATTCTGCTGTCATGGCCTCCATGCTCCTCTGACTTAACTCCAAGTGACTTTTTTGTGTGGGGTTATGTGAAGGATTTAGTGTTTGTGTCTTCAGTACCGAGTGATCTAGCAGAATCGTAGGCTCGCATCATCATTGCTTTTGATTGAATCGATAGAAACATGCTGGGAAGAACTTGATTATATAGTTTATGTTTGAAGAATCACGAAAAGGGTGGGAGATATATCGAATACTTATAATGTGTCATAAAACTTGTTGAATTTCTCTACAAGACTGTAAAGTTACCTCATAATACGTTCAAATAATACACATACAGTAACATCACGAAAGTGCTCCTATCATTTGTAGACAACCTGCATTCATTTATGGATTATTAAGGGGGACGTTTATTGAACTTTCCTAGACCTGAGTACAATGTTACTGGCTTTTGTCAGCCAAATTACAGTGAGCTTGTTTCTATTGAATATAATTATATCTGTCCTTTAGTTGAGCCACGTATTATTTTGTATCTGTACAATAAAAGTTTCCTGTATATTATATACAATATGTATGTCATAACTTTGTTATTATTAGTGTTCAAATACAAGTATAGTACATTCATAAATAAGTTTCAAAAAATATTTAATAATTATTGTTGTTACTTTTATTAACTTCTCCCGATCTATTTCCACTTCAAAGGTTGTAAGTTACAGCTATCAACTAAATTATTTCGATATTGAAATTTAAGGCTTGGTTGGACCTTTGGCCAATGCCAGGGCAGCTGTTTTCGAATTTTCCTTTTCTTTCGAAAAACCACTATGATATTCTAAAATCTGAAAAATTACATATGCTTGGAATAACTTCTTGAATATTCATGTCAATCTTCATTCGCTTTTCTTTCACTGTTGCCTAGATATTCTCAATAGTTTAGTGGATACTTAAGTCTATTAAACCATTGAAATTATCTAGAAAGCAAATATGAAAATTCAAGTGAATGGTAGATTGAATTCTAAGCACATGTTATTTCTCAGAATTTTGAATATCATAGCAGTTTTTTGATAGGAGATGAATATTCGAAAGTAGGTACCCTGGTGTTGGCCAAAGGTCCAGCCGAGCCTTGACTTAGGGAGATTTCAGATCGAAGCGACAAACGGCAGGTGACAAGTGACAGGCAAATGACATGTGACATGCAAGCAACACAGGGATTTCACACTGAAGTGACAAGCAACATGTGCAGCCTGTCATATCTTTTCGGTTCGAAAGGCTGCACTCATTACTGAGCGTTCGCTTTCAAGCAACACATGTTGCTTGTCTCGTGGCGTGTGTTGCTTCAGTGTGAAAACTCCCTTACTGGTGTTGCTTATTTGCTTACTGGAAATTGCAATGTGGGGTCTTTTTAGGCATATTAAATACATTTTATATGATTGAGACACTGCTGTAGTAAAATATAATATAGATGTATAGAAATTTAAATCAAAGAAATACTTTTCCGATATCTATTCAGTGTTGCTAACAAATGGTGCTGCATTTTTTTTTTTTTTACAAAATGTTGCTTTTATATTTGTTTAGGTTATCATGATGATGAGGATGAATGGTGATGATAAGATGAATGGACAAGGACTTAAAACCAGAACATTCGGTGTCAAGATTACAAGTTGGCTACACACTGTGTACAGCGATTGAGGGAGTCCAACGTGGTTTAAGAGGCGGAAGTTTTATAATCTTACTCTGGTCATTTAAGAGTGAAACAATGACTAAAAGGCATTTACATTTGTCAGTTAGTACTAAGATTCTACAAATAATATTTTATTCACAATCACCCATGTTCAATTTCATACACACATTTTAGTAGCATATCCTGAAAATGTGACTGTTTACCCCAACAATTCTTATTTATTGTGTATATTTTTAATATACACACCCGTAACTAAAATTGGATATAATAAAAATAAAACACAAAGCAGGCATGCAAGGAAAACAAAAACACATGTCCGACAACTTCAAATTTTCTGATAATTTCAAAAGTTTTCATAAAATTCCCCTTTTCATGGAAAATTGGACTGAATATCCTTTCACTGAGGGAAATTTCCCTTCATGTAGCAACACTGCCTCTGGCAAGTGCAGCACAGAAACAGGAAGGAACAAGCAGCTTTTACCAGTCAACTTTGTTTCCCTTTGATTGATTTATTTTACTTCGCCACTGCCATTTTTGGATAATTGCGAAGATGAGGATGAGTGATGATGATATGATGAAACTGATCACAAAGAACACCCATGCTGGGAACTGAACCCAGGACCTGTGGAATTGAAGAAATCTGAACCAACCGCACGGCCATGGAGATTGGCAACATTGTTTGGAATCAAGCTGAGCACATAGGGTGCATGTTTTTTAATAGACACTTGGCCCACCCTGCATACGAGCAAGGTGAAACCCAGTCATCAATAGCTTGTGTTGGAGAACGATCAGGGACATACATAAATCAGACTAAGTTCTTTAATAATTTATTCAAATTTGCACTTTAAAGCTTGTTATAATATTTTGCATAATATATAATGAGCGATTTCCAATATATTAAAGCGGTAACAGTTTCATACATCTGAGACAGATTTCTTCAATTTTACGCAAGAAACTACTTACGGATATGAGTTTCTCCAAGGTTTACAATGTTCGTCGAGGTATTTTCTTTCATCGTAGAATATATTTGACCGGGAAATCATGTATTTTTCAAGAGAAATAACTCACCGATGCAAAATTGCCATTGCTTTCATTTGCTTGCCCTACGACAACCGGATGCTGCATACGTTTGATGACGTAAACACCTGTCAGTGTTTCAACCCCTCCTTTTTTTTAATATGCTTGCCTAACGTAACCAAACCTAACCTTATCGGAAATGGTTCGTGGGGCTATCCGTGAATGGTTCGTGGGGTTATCCGTGAATGGTTTGTGGGGCTATCCGTAAGCTACCCAGGCTATACGTCAGCTACCGAGCATAATGTATAATTTCCACTGGTGACGAACACGATAGTAGGTATTTTTCGGTGCAGAAGGTTGAAACACTGCATACCCACAACGTGAGTCAAGATGTGCCCACCATATTGTGTGCTCCGGAAGCGAAGAAAGGAATAAAAAAAACACTCAGAATATGAAAAATTGTGTGTTTTCATATAAAAAAGCATAATGGCACCTTGAACTATGTTCCGCAATACACAATTGGTAAGTACGAACCATGCGAAACACAAAATATCTGATCTTAATGTGTCTCCGATCTATGAAACTGTTACCATTAAAGCTATATGCATAAAACATGTAATAAAAGTTGATATACCAGTAGTAAAAGCGGTAACATGGAGAATGCACCATTAACACATTTCTTTCTTTCACATTAACATTGTTGTACTATTTTCAGGTGTAATGCAAAGGTACATTGGTGCCTTTTCAGTGCAAAAAAATTTTCAGTCTACTACTTCGATGGAACCAGTGGAAAATAGCATAAAATGCATGAATGGACTTCGAGTTTATACAATGTTCCTCATCATCATGGCTCACAGGGGTGAAGCATCATCTTCTGGACCTTTTCTCAATGGAAATTTCATAGAAGATGTAAGTTCTGAAGTAACTGGAACTGGCATGTAACTTGTTCTTCTTTTTACTATTTTGTTTACTGGCAGAATTTGCATAATTTCAAATCAAACACTTGGGTTTGTTCATTTTCTAAATTTTAACTTCCTAACTTATAAAAATCAACAACAAGTGACAATGACAAAGATAATATGTATAATTTGAATTAATGCTGATTGAGCCCATGGCTGCATACTTAAATCTCCTCATAATACAAGCATGTATGGCTAAAAGTAGTAATAGATAATCTTATCTAATATAAGGGGTACAAACATGGAATTGATCAAATCTTCTCTTACAAATTGTAAATTAAGTGAAGTTTGAATATTTCCAAAATTGGGGAAAGTGGTCCAAAACAACTCTAAAGAGAAAGAACCCACAGGTCACAAAACTATGTATTACTTACATACAAAATCATATTGCTTTCTTACTATGTGTATTCAAATATAGCAATTTATACTTGAAGTCCCATACTGTGGCGTTGCGATCTAAGGTGTCAGGCTTTGGGCTCGAGTTATGGTACATGTGCTGGTTCGAGTCTCCTGGGTGGGGGGGGGGACGTAACAACTTCTTACCTGATTTTGGCCAATGTATGGGGCTGGTGGCCACCCACGATCATGAGGAAATTGAGGAGCTACAAATGAGTAGAATAACTCGGTCATGGAAACCTACAACTGGGGGTTTATCATGCTGACCACACATCACCCTGTAACTGGTTGGGTGATCGTCTACCTCTGCTGAGGCATGTGGGAGTGAAGCCAGCAGTTGGTAGGTAGGCTCTTGCCCATTGGTTCCTAAAGTATGCACTGGTGCATCCCAGGGTGCCGCAAAATTTTCACTGAAATGATATGATTGTTCCAAATATGTGCTTATTTAGTACTTTTTACATATAAAATGTTTCTGAATTTGAAATATGTTTATTTTTTAACTTAAGGAAAGCAACCTAACCACACTCAGCGTTGCAAGTGTTAGATAGGCTTACGTTCTGACTTGGGCACCATGGAAAAATCTTGGAACACTAGGGGCGCCGTGAAACGAAAAAGTTTGGGAACCCCTGTCCTAGCCTACAAGGACTGTTGCACCATGGGTTATTATTACTGTTACTAATTCATGCTTAAAATGTTTCATACATTTGTCTTCAATAGTTTTCCATCTTACTTTCAGTCATTTCAAGAACTGTCTGGTATTCTTGTTCTGAATGGATCATTGGTGGTAGACACATTCTTCACAATAGGTGGATACCTAGTATGTCACATACTACTGAAGGATCTAGATACAAAAAAATCACTTCACATTCTATCACTCTACTTGTATCGCTATGTAAGGTAAGTGGAACTAAATTTCAGTTTAAGCCATTGATTTATCAGTTTCAGATGATTTTGTATTTATAAAAATAGATTTTTATGTAAATAGGTTAATTTATAAAGTGACCAGCTTCTATGGAAATATGCATAGCAGTCTCATTTGCATAAAATAAGCTTCATAACTTCATAAGTTTGGTGTGTTTTAAATATCAATGTCCTGAGATATTTGTGCACCTTGATGACATGCATGTTATACATTCATTTATAATTTGCTTAGTGACAGACAATTGAAATTTGTCACAAACACATAAATGATAATTTCGCATAAATATGTATATATATTTTCAGATTGACACCAGCATATCTTACAATCATTGCAATTAAGATTGCATGGCTCTACAATCTGGACGATGGCCCTTTATGGCAGAAGATAGTCGGCAAGGAAAGAGAAAACTGCATCAACAATTGGTGGACCAATGTTCTTTATGTTAACAATCATGTTGATCCTAAAAATCCGGTAAGAAAATGATCAAGTCTTTCATATTCATCTGACCATTTTGTCTTTGTTCTCTTTTCTTTTTTCAAAATACTTTTCAAGGGTTAATGTGACACTGTTTACCAATATTGATTTTCTTTCTGGTATTTTCAACAATTCCTACCAATATGGATACTTGAACATTCTGGCTCTTTAATTCCATGCGAGTCCTTCTCTATGACCATGTGCTCTAAGGCACTGTGCTTTGGACTCCAACTGCAGGATGGCATGGGTTCAAGTCTGCCTGGGTTCAGTCTCTGGGTTTTCAGCCTGTGTATAGGACTGGCGGCAACCTACCATCTTGAGAAAATTGGGGAACTAGGAGTGAGTAGCATAACCCAGTCTCAGAAATCTCCTATAATGGCTGAGGGTTTGACATGCTGACTCCACATCAGCCCAATACCGGTTGAAGATCTCCAAACATCTAGGTACGATTGTGAGAGGTAGACTGGCAGTCAGGAGATTGGCCAAGGCCCTTCCAGGGACATTAATCACATGTGATATTGGAATTGGTTAAATTGGTAAACGAATCAGTTCAAAATTCATCAGCTAGTGCATCAGAATCAGTAAATTTTCTGCTTATAGCATCACTAATCAGAATTATACCGGGTGTACACAAATGAATATCGGAGTTTTAAACTTGTATATCTTCTATGCTATACACATTACAAATATGAACCATATATGAAATGAAAGAGTAACTCACAAATTTTTGAGTCTACGCATGCGCAAAATTAATTTCCTAACTCTGCCGCTTGGTGGAGCAATTCGTAAAGAAGGCGACTCCCGAGCGTAAGTCCTTTTTTTGTGCTAAAGCCTTCAGATCATTTGACTTGTAGGAATTCTGCACACAAATTCTTAATCAAGAAGATGACGATTTTCTTAGTCGTGTGATTTTCAGCGATGAATCCACATTTCATCTAAGTGGAAAACTGAACACACATAATGTTCGTATCTGGGGGTCACAGAATCCACGGGAAATTCTGCAGCACATACGGGATTCACTCAAAGTTAATGTCTTTTGTGCAGTATCGAAACAACAAGTTTATGGGCCGGTCTTTTTTTTTTATGGAAGAAACTGTTACTGGAATTTTATATCTAGACATGCTACAAAATTGGCTCTTTCTGCAACTGGAGGATAAACAACACATCATTTGGCACTTTCATAACGTAGTGCGGGAATGGTTAAATGAAGTTTTCCCCCATCGTTGGATCGGTCGTCATGGTGCAGACAACTTGCATCTTCTCCAGTGGCCTCCAAGGTCCCCTGACCTCACCCCCTGTGGGGCTATGTAAAAGATTGTGTTTGTGTACCACCGTTACCTGCCAGCCTACCTGAGTTGACATGCAGAATTGTTGCAGCAGTAGAGTCGATTACACCAGACTTGCTAAGTTTAGTGTGGCAAGAAATGGACTACAGGCCGGATGTGTGCCATATCACGAATGGTGCCCACATTGAACACTTGTAATGTAGGTTATGAACACTTTGTGAGTTACTCTTTCATTTCATATATGGTTCACATTTGTAATGTGTATAGCATAGAAAATATACAAGTTTAAAACTCCGATATTCATTTGCGTGCACCCTCTATATGTCATTTAATCATGCACCAATTTTGATGCATAATTAATGAAAATTCTGCACATGGTACAATATCTTGCAATCGAATTCCAGCAATGTACAAGCAATTAAAATTCCAACTGTTCTATTAAAATATTGATACCACTTTTATGGGATGATATTGAAATTGGTCAACACTACTATCAGTATATTCTTGCATTTCTTTGATATGTCAACAACAATATCACAGTTGAACATCCAATTATTGGCCAGTTAATGGCAAAACATGATGGACTGAAATGGAAAATTGTGCATGATGCAACGTTCTTGGGTCTTACCACAACACTGCAGCAACAACTGTACTTAATCTTACTGCGAAAGTTTGCCCTTATGCTAACTTCTCCAGTCGGTAGCACTGAAACTCCATAAAAATCTCAAGGCTTGCTGGGTATAAAATTTTATTACACTTTCAACACAGTCTTTGAGATACACTGTTCACTATACCAATGTTCACAGATAGCAACACACACTGTAACCTATTGTACACTATACTGGACTCTCATAATACCTTCAGTCAATATGCAAAGTTCACTTGACGATGCCTCAGCTCCTGGTCTCGACAAAAAGAGGGCAGGAACCATTCATTTATTCCTCGCAGCAAGGTGCCTGGGGAGGAAAGGAACCTAATTTTATTTTTTTAGGTCATTGTCCACATGGGAACCACATAGGCCTTGCTCGTTGAGGGTCGGTACCGTACTCGTAGGAGGAATGAGGCATCCGAGGGTACACCCAAGCCGTAGCTCAGTATTAGACTTAATGCCCGAAGGTACCACCTCACAGCCGAAGCTGGGACGGATGGTGTAAGGAGCCCAAGGATACGCTCTGGCCAAAGCCGAGATCAGACTGATGGTTTGAAGGTATGAACCGAAGTCGGTACGGGCAGACTAGATGGGTATCTGCTGGAACTATTTTATCATCAGGAACTTTTTTTTTCTTTCTTTTCTTTTCCCACTACTTCTGGGCCTGGATCCCCAGAGGTGCTTGCCGGTCGCTGGCCGAATGAGAACTGAGCCAGAATGCTCCCGTCCTCGCTCATATAGGCGAATTGAAGCTGTGGCGTGCGGAACTGCATGGAGGAGTGCACGCAGGAAGGTGCACGAGCGTAGAGAATGCAGCATGACCTCAGACAGCCGACCGGGGAACTACGTGCACTTGACATGTTGCTATGCACATAAAAACTTAACTGAATATTAATGTGTGCTAACCAAAGTAATATACAATTATTACATGTTTACAATGAAATAAATAAGCCTCACAGGGCTTCATACTAATTAACACGTTGTTGTAACACATGAACATTATAAATACAACATTCACAAGCCACGCAGGACTTGAATTGAAACAAAAAAATGGTCAAAAGATTTAAAGATTCGATTTCAAACACTTATAGTCCTTGTAACGACTTGTGCATGTTACAATGATCAACATAAAACCATAGACAAAAATTTTAAAATTTTGAATATTCATTTCAGTGCATTGATCCAGCATGGTACTTGGCTTGTGACACGCAAATGTTTCTGGTGGCACCCTTCCTTGTGTATTCACTTTGGAAATGGAGAAAGCATGCAAAGCACATATTGGGTTTTGCTTTTCTATTGTCTTTCCTGATACCATTTGGCATTACATATGCAGGAAATCTGGATGCTACAGTTGTACCTGAACCATCGTAAGTGTTTGAAGACTTTTTTTGTTTGTTTATTTTTAAGAAGGTTAAAAAATATTGAAATTTGTTTCTTGAATTATTATAACAATAAGATAACCCTGGTATGCATTTAGAATTTTAAAATATTGAAACTTCTGGGCTGGACCTCTGCCCGATGCCAGAGCAGTTGTCTCCGAATTTTCTTCTCCTTCGAAAAAACTGGTATGATATTCCAAAATCTGAAAAATTACATATGTTTAGAATTCCTTCAAGAGCAGTGGTTTTCAAACTGTGGTATGCATACCCCCAGGGGTACATGAACGACTTGAAAGGGGTACGTGATCAGCTCCGAGGGAAATGTCGAGAATACCCACACGACAACATTTTTGCAGCAGTAGGTGTGTAGAGCAGACTTCATTGTTTCGGACTTCATAGCTTTAACACTCACCAGGAAAATAAGGCTGATTTTTATCACTGACAGTCTGACCTTTATTCATATATTTTGAAATAAAACATTTGTTCGAAATCCATAGTAGACTAAATATGCTTGAAAGTTTCAAGTGTACAACCAGACATCAAGATACTACTGGCTATGCAGGCAAATCCTTCTCACTTCAAAGTCTGAGGATTTACAAAATTGTGCTCGACAGTTTGTTTACAAGTTTATTTTTGTTCTTTACTTTTCTTTCAACCTCTGAAAAAAATATTTGATTTTTTTTTTAATATATATTTCTTAGCATGTACGTGTTTCACATTTCTATTCTTGTAACTAATCATAAAGTTTGTACACATAGGAACATGCAATAAAATAATAAACATATGATTCTGATGCTTATTTGTTTACCATCTTTCCACATACTGCCCGAATGCTATTTTGCTCTCTTACATACATACAACATATAAAAAAATGCTCCACCAATCAAGCAGACAAAAAAAAAATCCCAAAAGCCACTATTTGGAGAAAACCTATGGACGTTTAGTTACGACTAAAGGGTACAATGAGAAAAAAAAGTGTCAGAACCACTGTTCTTCAGCATTCACGTGAATCCTGGTGTGGTTTGCTTTCACTTTTGTCTAGATATTATCAATTGTTTCGTGGTTACATAAGTCTCTCAAACTACAGGGTGACAAGAAATAACCCGTACTAATGTTTGTGATCATAAATTTATTAAACCGAAACAATTGAGCAAAACAACACTGAAGAACAATGACATGGGACCTTAGGAACAAGATGTTCAGCCGGTTTCGAAGTGGCCTCCCTGGGCGGCGATACAGAGGTCCAAACGGGCTTTGAAATTTTGGGCGATGGGCCGCAGGTCCTCGAGCGACAATTGGTTCCACTCATGACACAGCGATTCATTCAGCGACTCCAAACTGTGGTGGCGTTTAGCACATAGCTTGGCCTCCTAAATCGACCAGACACTGTAGTCCATTGGGTTGAGATCCGGCGAGTAGGGTGGCCATTCCGTCGATGCGATGAAGTCCGAAAAATGGGTTCTGCACCACACTTGCGTCATTTACGACCTGTGGGCCGGAGCGAAGTCTTGCTGGAATGTCCATTGCATGTCGCCGAAGTGCTGCTGGGTCCACGGAAGGACAACGTTCTCGAGAATGTCGTGGCGGTACACTTCTCGGTTGATTTTGACCCCTTGATCCACGAAAACTAGGGGCGTCTTGCCGCTTGCGCAAATTCCGCCCCACACCATGACCGACTGCGGATTTTGGCGGTGTTCGACGATGTCTGGGGTACCGGGAGCCTCTACAGACCAGGTCCTGTCGTTTTGGTGGTTGTGCGCCTGCTCCACAGTGAACAGCTTCTCGTCTGTGAAGAGAATGCGCTCCCATCGCTGACCTGCGGCCAGGCGCTTCAGAGGGTGGCATCTTTTGAGTCACAGGCGCTTGTTTTCGTCCGTGAGAAGCTGAACGTTTTGGAGCTTGTACGCCTTGAGGTTGAGGTCCTTTTTCGCCATTTGCCGCACCGATTCGCGGTTGATCCCGATCTCACGGGCGACTTTTCTCATGGAGACCCTCGGATTTCGCTGATCTCGTTTTTTGATGATCTTGCGGTTCTGGGACGTATTGATGGTAGGCGTTCTTCCCCTTCCGGGATGGTCGCCTTCATGGCCGAGCTCCTTGAATCGCCGAACTGCGCTTGAGACTGTCATTTTTGGAACACCCAGGAAACGAACAATTTCACATTGACGCTTTCCTTGACGCCACAGTTCCAAAATTGCACTGCGTTTGTTTGACATTCTCAAACACAAAGAAAGTAATCGTTATGAAGCCGAAACAACAGGTACAGTTACAAAAGAATATGGAGAATCCAATAACACAACAATTATTTGGCTACGG
The DNA here is from genome assembly GCF_977018435.1 of Lepisma saccharinum. Classification (NCBI taxonomy): domain Eukaryota; kingdom Metazoa; phylum Arthropoda; class Insecta; order Zygentoma; family Lepismatidae; genus Lepisma; species Lepisma saccharinum. The sequence continues at coordinate 10,280,430 of NC_139238.1, forward strand.
TACACTACATTCTTGGCAGGCTACTCCAAACTTTGTACGGGTTATTTCTTGTCACCCTGTATTAAGAATATCTAGATGAGAGTTGGCATTGACCTCGGTGTCCACTTCACATCTGACCTGTCGTTCAACACCCATTATCAAGCCTTAGTGAAAAGGTGTATAAGCTAGTTGGTTTCATTAGAATAAATTTTCTGTTTAATTTTTCTGTGCCTACGGTTGTAAAAATATACGTCACACTCGTTCGTCCAGTACTGGAATACTGCAGTCCCATATGGAATCCGCATTACAAAACATGGCAAGAGGAAGTGGAGAGCGTCCAAAGGCAGTTTGTGAAATGGCTGTGCTTCAAGGTGAACATTGAATATCACAAAAAGAACTATACATCTCTATGCAAGCATTTCGGTCTGGAAACTTTGTTCAACAGAAGAGTTGTCAGTGATGTCATTTTTTTTTACAGAAACTGATTAATCATGGCTGTGAGTGTTCTGCACTGTTAGAAAGTATAAACTTTAATGTAGGCCGACACAGTGCAAGAAACCGAAAATTATTCTACACGGAGAGGTCAAGGGTCAACACGCATAGGTTTTCACCTGCAGTGCGCATGCAGGACACGGTGAATGAACTATTAAAAACTGTAGACTTTGATATGTTCACAGACTCACGTAGTGTGCTGCAAAAAAAAGATAATCACAACAATAAGTTCACAAATTGATGTAAATATTGTGTACATAGACGCTCATACTTTCATGTATTCTTTTTTTTCTCTCTTCTATCTTGTTATTTATTCACAGTGTATTATGTTCAACATAATTGGGAAATGTATCCTGTGCTGAACAAATAAATAATAATAACAACAACAACAGCGAAAGCAAACCACACGATTTGCGTGAATGCTCTAGAAGGAATTCTAAACACATGTAATTTTTCAGATTTTGGAATATCATAGTAGGTTTTCGAAAGTAGCTGCCCTGACATTGGGCAAAATTCCAGCCAGGCCTTAAGTGTTCTAATTTATATTTACTTGCTTTATATATACTTTCCTCTCAATAGCAATGTGTGGTAAAGTTCTACAGATAGTAAAGAGAAATGTTTCATTTTCATGTCAAAAAAGTACGAAAAATGTAAAAAGAAATGATAGTGAAGTGCTGTCTTTGACATGGAGAAAATAATTTCCTTCTTACATTTGTGACAGGAACATAATATAGAGACAAAATAGCCAATACAATCTTTAAATGTAAGGGTTTAACCAGTAACTTGAACTTATCCTATACCTGAATGCAGATTCTTGAGAGTATTGGAGGCTTCATATTGTCAGAATATGACCTAGTTGAGTGTCAGAAAGTGATAAAACATTGTTAGCAATTATACTTTCTCTCAGAACTTAAAAAGTATGCGTGTACATTTTGTATTCATGTGTGCTGTTACTTTCTACTGCCGTTTTATCTTTTAATTTCTTCTCATATTTGCAGAAGCCTGGGTAACACAGCTGCAAAGGAACAGTATACAGCTGTTTACATAACAGCATATTGTAGATCTGGGCCATATTTAGTTGGAATAGCTTTTGCTTTCTATTTATATCAACTTCAACAATCAGCGGCAAAATTTCCACAGGTAATTAATTTTTGTATTTTTCGTAATATGTTTTAATGTTGCTTTATTTAATTTAATGAATTATTGCTGAGAGTGTTCACTTTACTTAAACATATAAAGGTGAAAAAGGTAAAGTTTCCTGAGTACATTGCACTATGCTGTGAAGACACATTTAGGAGATGTGGTGGGTAGAACCCCACACATTCTCAATCTCTGCCATTTTGGGGGTGATGTGATCAGCACCACTCTCCGGCAGCCTTTACCCCTGTGTTTGTGCCCATGTACCCATTTATTTGAGGCTGGGTGAACTGCAGAGCCACTTTATGCAGGGATAAGGCCTGAAAAATTCCCTTACATCACCCACCCCAGGAATCAAACCTGGGTATCCTGCTTGGCTGTCAGATACCATACTGACTAGACCACCACAGCTCCACTTAAACATATATTCATACTATGGGAATGAGAGACGCGGTAATAGATAATTAAGGTACTCAAGTTTTCCGTGAAACTGTTTTACATTATTTTCTATTAATTACGTTAGCCACTGCCACCATCCTCGTTGGAATTTGTTGTGTTGTTGCTTGCAACAATGCACCAAGCAACAACACAATGAATTCCAACGAGGATGGTGGAAGTGGCTACCGAAATTAATAGAAAATAATGTAAAACAGCTTCGCGGAAAATGTGAGTACCTTAATTGTTAAACATATAATAATATGTATTTATTTCTTATGCTCAGTTCTATTATCCAGCACATTCTTATTTAGCATTATTACTATTATTATTGTGGGCCGTGCACCTAAGACGTCATGCTTTGGGCTCGGGTTATGGTAGGTGCACAGGTTCGAGTCTCCTGGGGGAAGCTTAACAACCTTTCTCCCGAGATTTTGACCTTTGTATAGGACTGGTGGCACCCACCATCCTGAGGAAATTTGAGAGCTACAAATGAGTAGTGTAACCAAGTCACGGAAATGTATTATAAAGACTGAAAGTTAGTCATACTGACCACATGTTACTCCGTAACTGGTCTCGTATCTCGACAGGTGGGAGTGACGTAGGCCTTGGCCCTCATGGGCTGTTGCATCACGGGGTTAAAAAAAAAAATAATAAAAAAAAAACAACCTACTATTATTGAATTTAAAGAAGGGATAAAAGTGTTTCCCCTTTTCCTGTGATCACTAATTTATGAAAATAGTTACTAAGCCTCGCGACAGGTTAAGTTTGCAGCAACTTTTCGCATATAATAGACCCAAACGTACACACAGAATGTAGTCCTGCTGCAATACTGCCAATTTTCTCACTGTCTGTGATATGAACAACTCGGCAGTTGAGGCAAGACTTGCATGGGAGATGCTGAGCACCATTCTCACGTGGTTTAATACATAAAATCTGCTGCAAACTTAACCTGTCGCGGGGCTTAGTAAAAATATAAATATTAGTATTCGATGTTTTAACTTCCATATGTATTTGTATGCATATGTACATGTGCAAAACATGATTTTATGATATAATTTCAGTTTCAACTTTTCATTTTATGTCTGATATATATTATTTGTTTCAGATTCTTGTGTGGGGACTATGGCTTGTTGGCCTTCCACTTTGCTTAGGAATAATATTTACTGGATTCTTATTTTTTGACCCTGCAAGACCATACAATGCTTTAGAAGCAGGACTATATGCTGGCTTGCATAGAACATTGTTTTCTGTACCAATTGCACTACTTATAACATCTTGTGCTATTGGTAGTAACAGTGAGTATTGTTTTATACCAGTAAAATGAAATTTTGTTGCTACAAGTCTACAGGGGTCAAAGGCAAAATTGTTTGGTTTGAGTTGGTATTTCAAGTCCACTTTATGTATAGTAAGGCTAATCGGGACTGGACCTACAGTTTCAAGTTTGATCCAAATCACTATGTGCCTCCAGCAGGTATCGAACCCGGGACCTTTTGATTACAAGGTGATGACGCTACTACTGTGCAATTGGGGAGGCCATAAAAGGTAAAATTGTACCAGACAAGGGGATTTCCACATCCAACAATTCAGTCCTAAAAATTCCAACCACAAAAATTTTCCAATTGGGGGAGAGCTCTTGTTTGAACAATAAAGACAGGCAATTATGTACACTAGTGTCCAAAATTAAAGCAACAAACAGAAATCCTTTCCTAGTGTGATTTTTTTGTTGATAAATTTGCCAAGTTTAACCTGTTGCTATCGTAATTTTTTTGTTGATAAATCCTGGAGCAGGTTGCTCCATCGAGATTTTTGGGGGGGTTTTTCCCTTCAAATAATAAAAAAATCAACATTTATATCTTTTCCAAAATATATGTAAAAATTTTACACCTTAAATGCACCATATTTAATCCATTAGATGAAGAAATGAAAGTGTTTAGGGCATTATCGAAGGTCGGGGGGTGTTATCGAATGCCTATATATTAGACCTTAATTAACACGTGGGTTCTGAGGGGGATTCTGAATTAAACTTTGGGGGGGGGGGGCAGTATCCAACTCTAGGTCTTACATTATGGCGAGTACTTTAGTTAGAGGGAGATTGAGCATTAAATTGAAGGCGATATCCAATTCTTGTGTATTATTATTGTCTTAGACTGCTGCGGAAATTTTGGTGTGGAGACTGAGAATTAATTTTTTGGAGGAGGTAATATCTACTCTTCAATATTAACAGTAAGTCTAAAATTGACATGGACATTTTGGTGGTAGGATTGAGTATGAAATATAAAGGGGGAGATAGAAAGCTCTTGATAAAGTGTTAAATCTTAAGGTTGTTAAGGGATTTCTGTAGTGGAGAGAGAGTTCGAACATTACATTTTGGAGACTGTATTTAGCGATAAGGCATCCACACGTTTTCGACCCCGAATGTGCCAAAGGAAAAGCTGGAAAAGGACAAGACTAAATATCTCGAGATCTTAAGAAAGTATTGACACCCCATTAAATTAATATTCTTCAAAGCCTGCAAAGAAATTGATATAAAAATTTTCTTGTTCGCTTCGCTCGCAATAATTTGTTGCTACGATGTGTGTTTGGTGCTTTAATGAGATGGATATGAAGTTTTTGTACTAAAGCTGCATTACAAGACAAGCGATATTATTGATTGATTGATTTGGTGTTTTAAGTCCACTTTATGCACTCTAAGGCTAATCGGGACTGAACCTATAGCTTAAAGTGGGATCCACGCGATATTCTCGATTATGATGAACAATTTTAGGGGTGATCTTGAGTGATGGCACCCCTGTTTAGGTAGGAGAGGCAGATCAATTATAATGCTCAGTAAAGCTAAGAAAAAAGTTACTTTCGGTAGACACGCTGTCGTAATTAAATATTTTGTGAGGATTACGATATGGTTTAAGGACGCGAATGATATGATTTGGGGGAAACGCATGGCATGATTTTGGGGGGGATGGGCACCCCTGAATCTTGGCACATTAAGGTTAGTTTATTTTCTATCTTAAACCAGTTGTCTATGACATCATAAATATTACTATCACCTCATCGTATTATGTGGTCGAATGGACACACGGGAAAGAATTTCCGTTTGTTGCTTTAATTTTGGACATTAGTATAGTTTTGACATCAAATATACCTTAATGTGGATAATATAGAAAACAAACACACACACAGAACAAAGGATAATGTCTGTCTCTCTGTGTGTTTGTGAGTCTTGATTGCACTCTGTCTGCAATTATCATTAGCAGATTTAAACGAATAACATTATAAAGGCTTTGATTGATTGTATTAGGTTATTTAACATCACTTTTCTACCACTTTTGGCTAATCGTGATTAAACATTATGTATGCACGATGAAAATAAAACAAGAATGCAAGACAAATATAAGTATGGAACTCAATAGATTTATATTAACAAAGCAAAAACTAAACAAACTAAATGAATATAGTAATGGACAATTTGAACTTTTCTCTGACAACTACAGTACATTTTTCTGTCCCTTGTGTGCTTGTCGGCGGCTTGCTTGGTAGCCGGCCACATGGCAACTCCTGGCATGTCACATGTGATATCTCCACTATGGAACCCGCTAGCTTCGAAATGTCTTCAAGTTCTCAGAATTACAGTTACAATTATATTCAAAATGAGCACATTAACTGTCACAGCGGATGTTGTTAATGTTGTTCTTGTTCATCCACACATTTCTGGCATGTTTTTAGGAAATTTTGCGTAGCTTTGTTAACAAGACACGCTAAAAGGTCACTAGTTTCCTAACAGCTTGCAGCACCAGAGCGGCAATTGAAATGCATGGTTTTGCACATGACTTGTGAATTTCTTAATCCCATTCCATTTCAGTAACATCACTATTTCAGTTCAGTCACATTTTTAAAGTGGTTACGTGTTACAAATGTACTTGTGATTTACTATTGTTTTAAAAAGTGTTTATTAAGTGTTCAGTGTTCCAAGTGTTATTTGTGTTTTGCTGCAGTTTTAATAATGGCACATACGAGGGGGTATCAAAGAGTTTGTGCAATCTCTTGGAAGGATACAAATTAGAAACCCACTCTGATATCTGTATTGTACAATGACCCTTCTAGGTTAAGCACACAAATTTTGTCTGTTTTGGATGTTTATTGCTATCGTTTTTTAACAGGTGAATAAATGAAGGTGTCATGATTGACAAAATTGAGGCATGGAGCGTCATCAAATTCCTGCATCTCCAGGGGAAAGCAGTGAAGCAAATTCACGATGTGTACAGGGAGGAAAGCCCATCCTATGAGATGGTTTTCAAGTGAAAACGGCAGTTCCAAACCGGTCACATTGTAATTTCTGATGCCCCTAGGACAGGGCGACCGTCCTTCACAAATGATGCCACATTGATAGAGAAAGTGCAGATGATGATAATGGAAGACAGGAGGATCACCATTGAAAGTGTGATGGCTGTAATCGGTGTTAGTTATTGGTCCATCTGGAATATCATCCATCACCAGCTGCACCTTCATAAAGTGTCAACACGGTGGGTGCCACGATTGCTCACCCCTTTCCAAAAGAGGACTAGAGAGGAAGCAGCATTAGAGATGTTAAGCTGCTGTGAGCTGGATGAAGAGGAATTTTTCAGCTGACTGGCTACAATGGATGAAAGCTGGATCTAACTTTATGACCCAGAAACAAAGGAGATGAGCAAGCAATGGAAACACAGCTCCTCACCGCCCCCCAAAAAGGCAAGAGTGCAAAGGTCAGCTGCTAAGGTGATGCTGTCCGTTTTCTGGGACTGTGAGGGAGTCATCCTGATGGACTACCTGCCACAGGGTCACACAATAACAAGTGACTTATTGTGATCTCCTAGCTTGCTTACGTGAAGAATTGAAGGTGAAAATGCAAGGAAAAATCACAAAAGGAGTGCTGGTATCGGCAGACAATGCACCAGCCCATTTCTGCCCATGCATCCATTTCGAAAACAGTTCACTTAGGATACGAAATTTTGACCCACCCTCCATATTCCCCAGACCTGGCACCGAGTGACTTCTTCCTCTTTCCACAAATGAAGCGTCCACTCAGAGGACGCCACTTCGACATGAGGATGATGTCATTTCTGAGGTGGGACAGTGGATTCATGCCCAAAATGCAGTGTTTTAAAAAACGGCTTACGCAAGGTGAAAGACCACTGGCAGAAATGTGTCACCAAGTATGGCGACTATGTGGAGAAGGACTAATAGCACCATGATTTCATACTTGTCCAAAGTTGTTTCCTTCCAGGTGATTGCATGAACTTTTTGATACCCCCTCGTACATACACATTACAACAAAAAGTTCTTATGTACGATTTGTATGCAATCACAAATTCTTGCAGGGATGTTCCTAGACAATTTTCAACAGAATTCTCTGGTGTGCCTGTTTCACACAGAAATACCATGTGAAACCTTGTGAACAAATTGAGAACAAGAGTCTGTTACATTTCTGTAACTGGATTTTGGGGAATGTTAATGGTGGGGTAATTGATCCAGATTCAATATTCTTCTCTGACGAATCATGGTTCCATTTACAGAGAACAATGGGACCTTTCTTCCGTTGTTGAAATAGTTTTGAAAAAGGATATCTAGCCTTTTCTAAATTTAATTTTCTTTGAAAAACTCACTATCCTGCAATATTTTTATCACATTTTCATCACTCTCAGATACTTTATCTCTCCTTTCCCAGCAACAATGGAACCTTTCTTCCATTGTTGAACTCCTGTTGAGAAAGGATATCTAGACTTTTCAAGTTAATTTTCTTTCTAAAATCTCAATATTCTGCAATGTTTAGATTACATCTGTCCTTTTTCAGCAACAATGGGAGCCTTTGTTCAATTGTTGTACTTGCTAGTTTGGATTTAACATTTTTTAACAATCTCACATTTCTGCAATGTTTTTCTCACATTTTGATCGCATGTTGTGCCATTTCCTGCCAAATTTAGCGGTAATCAACCGATTCAGTTTGCATGGCTACATATGCATAAGTGTTTGGTGCCCGTTTCGTGCTCAAACCCGCGACATCTCAATCTCTAAACTGCCGTGGTTTCTCGTCCCATTCCTCTTTTGTCACCCTGGCTTATCGGTTAGTGTTAGAAAAGTGTTTATCTATGGGGGAAATTGAAAAATAAAGTCTATGCAACAAACCCACACACATTAGAAGAACTGAAGAAGAATATCGGGAGGGAAACTGAAGCAATTTTAGAAGCTGAACTGTTGCATGTAAATGGAGATTTCCTGAAAAGATGCCAGAAATATGTGGATGCACGAGAATGACATTTCCAACATCCTTTGTGTCAATGTATGTGCTCATTTTGAATATAATCATACCTGTAATTCTGAGAACTTGAAGTCATTTAGAAGCTAGCAGTTTCCATAGCGGAGATATCACATGCGATATGTCGGGAGTTTCCGTCTGGCTGGCCACCAAGCGGGCCGCTGTCAGGCATACAAGGGACAGAAAAAAGCACTGTATTTGACCAGTAATGGTTAATCCTGTGAGCAACATGCTTTAGTGATAGAAATTATAATTTAGAATAAACCTTTCAGATTATATCTAATTCTTTCTCGTGATATTTTAGCCCTGGTAAACAGCATCCTTTCATGGGGACCTCTTCAGCCTTTGGCCCGTCTGACATATTGTGCTTTCCTGTGCCATGGCCTCATTCATACACATTATGTTGGAACCATTAGAGCCCCTGAATATCAGTCTTTTGGAAGAATGGTAAGTTGACAAATTTTATTTTTGACTAAAAAAATATTTTGGATGTTCTTGATAATCTATAAAGCTAAGGAGGCGTGCATTGCATTCTAGGTACAGTATATTATTTGCTGGTCTTTGAAAAGTTAGTTTTTCAAAGTAACTGACTAACAGTTACAGTCACTTCCATCAAATAATAACTCAGTTACAGTTAGTCATCTTGAGTGTAACTCTTATAATTACGATTACTTTAAAAAAGCAAAGAATAGCTCTTCTTTCTTACTGACAACCATCTAAATTAACATTAATTTTCCTTCCAGTAAATCTCATTCATTTAAATAGAAAATTTAAAGTAAAATCTTACACTTGAAAAAACTACTCACACAAAATATTTGATCTCAACTATGTATACATGAAGATGATGTAACATTTTTATTTCTATTTTGTTGTAATATAATTAAGCCTTGTTTCCATATTTAAAAAACACTAAGATGCTGACCAAGGCAGTTTATTAAGATCTAAAAACACTTAACAAATAACTTTTCAACCCTGTATCAGGGTCTTCCTCAGATGAAGAACTAAACTAAAATCTTACTAAATTTTAGTTTAGTTCTTTGTCTGAGTAAGACCCTAATACAAGGTTGAAACGTTACATTACTCATTATCATTATCTGAAAAAGTTTGAATTTGAATTGTTGAATTTGATTTTAAAATTGTGGAAGCGTCAGCACTTAGGCTATTTTGCTCCCATCACATTATACGGGGGCCAGCCCCTTATCATTACAAAGAACAACTCTAATGTTGCATAATTAAAAATCTTAAAATGTTCTGACTTCTGTTAAAAGCTGAGGCTGTAAAGGGGCACTCAGCACACATAAGGACAAAAGATCAGGACAATACAAACAAAATTATACTGGCCATGGGGCCAGTCGCCAGAGCCTCGTTAGTCTTCAGTCCAGGGTGTACTAATGTGGAAGTGAGGTTGACATTTGGGTGTACTACATGGAAGGTCACCCCTTACACCCCTATCTGAAAAAGTAACAGAGTTTCAGTTCTCATTTCAAAAGTAACTCATTACTTCATTACATTTACCATCGTTAAAGTAACTTTCACTTGTAACTGTTTTTAATAATATTTTGATGTTTGCTGTGCATGAAACAGCATATATCAAAACCTACTGGCATTTCATAACTTTTTCATACGTGAAACACTTTTATATATGTAAAAATTTTCAAGTGATGCATTTTTGTAATTCTGACATTCTTTTTTTGATGAACATATATTATAAAGCTTGCATACTATTAGTTTAAAAGAATATGGTACTATCTTTTACAGTTTTGGATGACAGCTGCAGATATTTTCATAGCTTACATACTGGCATTAGTGCTTTCCTTAACATTTGAATCACCATTCATCAAGATTGGAAAACTGCTACAGAATGGAGGTAATTTGTATTTTAAGAAACTACACTACTAACATTTATGCATGCTATCTCAGGTTAAGAATATAATTCGATTGTCTCTCTCTTCTTGTAGCATATATTGCTTAGTTTAAAATAAATCCAAATATTTTCTAACATTGGACTGTGCTGAAGTATATTCATTCATATTCAAAATTAGAAAAATCGATTGGGGATTGTTTTGAGTTGTTCAAACTTGAAATTTGAACATTTGAATGGAGTGTTCAAATTGAACCAAGTTTCAACTATTGATCATCTCGTAATATTCTAATGTTCTTCCTCTTTACAACGAACTCAAGAACGCTTCTGTATGTTCATTGGTTCCCGAGATATACGCAATTGAAAATTGAATGTTTGTGAAAAATGACTTTTTGATCGACCCTCATATATTATGTAATAATCATATTTCAGCAAAATCCTTTCACAGCTGTCGGTTTTGGTGCAAAGCAAAGCTGTGTACCAAATATCATCAAAATCTGTGACTATGAGAGTCAACTCCTGCCTGATTTGACATGGAATGACCCTCATTTATTTTTGCGTTCCTCTTCCAAAACACTAATCTTATTAAAGTGATGTATCCACGTGATTGTTCAAAATTCTAGAAATTGCCAGTCTCTGTACCCTCACAATTCATCTAAGAAAAAATTTTCTCACTTCACATGCTTTATCAAAGCATTATTCCATTAATCCGATTATAATCATAATATAATATATATTATATATATAATATAATCATAATATGAAACCAGTTCTTTCATGTGAAATATTGATATCTTTGGAAGTAAGATATGCATAAAGATGAATCTGAAAAGATTGTTACCAATATGCATCAAGTGTGAAGCTCTACAAACATGTTGAATATTTATATTATTCTGCATATTTTACGATAGGAAAAAGGAGAACAACATTAACATAACATTACAATCATTAAAAATTGTTATTTTGCCATCTTGTGTATCTTGAGAGAGATGATCATTTTGAGTCAACACATAGTTTTAAAAGAAATTCTGATATAAACAAAACTAAACTTTGTGGTGCAACAGCCCTTCTAGCACCGGGCCCTGACGAGTGATCAGAATTATCAATCCCCATTGCTGCTGCTTGCTGGATTTTAAGACCATGGATGCTCGCAAATTGTCCTCACAATACTGGGACATTATCAAAAATTTTGAGCTTGCACTGGGATTCTAACCTGGGACCACTTGCACCAAAGGCAGAAGTGATAACTATTTACCTATGCAGATGCTTAAAAAATACTAGAACACATCTATGTCCCACAGTGAAACTCTATCTTTCATGGCATACATGCTCTACATAAATTACATGACCTATTATGGATCAAATACATGTGCCAACTTTTCATGTTCGTATGCAAACATTAGGTGTCAAAATTGATGTGACCCATGACAACTAATTTCTAACACTGAATTGCACATAAATTGAGCATATTCTTGCTTCCGCATTTCTACTTTTACCTGTTAAAAGTTTATGTAAGTTAGTAATATTAGCCTTGTATGAATTAACAGTCTTGTTTTATAAATTCTGTCATGCTATCATTATTATTATTGCAGGGAGACGAAAGAAGAAGATAAGTACAGGGGATTATTCTGAAGTTACAAACAATAATTTGGTGGATCACAAGTATCAAAATGGTGACTGTTCTGTTCTTAAGAGATTTCTATCTGCAGAGCAAAATAAGGAACATCATACATCAAATATTTTCTTGCGTGGTTCTGAAGTACAAAATATCATGTTGAGAGAGAAAGAAAAATAAGTAATTACTTAGAGTAAGCGATGAGTGAGAATGAGAATGATATGTAAGATATCTTATTTGAAACATCCAAGGTTTCAAACTGTCTGCGAGTATTGCACATGGTTTGTGCGTCTGCTTCTATTTAAAGTATGGTTTGACTTGCCTGCAAGTCTAGCAAGCAGTTTGATGGTCAGATGTTTAAGTTTTATATTGTAACAGTTTTGTACTTGTAATTTTGTGATACTGTAAAGATCTCCTACATGCAGAAAATTCTGGTTCATCAAGGTTAGAGGATGGTACCTTTGGATTCTGCACCAGAACACTACCAACTCAGCTATCAAACTTCCAGGGTCTCTGGTTCACACCCTGGGTGAATCACAATTTTCACTGAGTTATTAATAACCACCAAACCCCTATAACTCTAGAACTTTCAACTACCAGAATGAGTTTTGGGGCAAAAAATGTAACTTTTATATCCAGCATGGTATGTGGGTATTTTAAAATGAAATGTACTTCACATGCTTTTCATGCATTCTACCACGTCTCATAATGCATACATGTAATGAAGCAACATTTGGACATTCCATTTTAAAACCCATATTGCGACCAATATCACTAATAGTGGCATATTTACTATTTAATTTGGAGAGGGAAATGCCTTTTCTAGCAGTGAAAAATTGATTTCTCTTTTAAAACGCTTATCACCAGTACGTGTGCAGTTATATGGAAAAGTAGAAGACTATTTTAGAAGCAGAAAAAATATACTGGAATGTTTTCCAACAGTGAAACACTGGTTGTTAGAAGATTTCAGTGTTTCACACATGTGTTTAGATTGCTACATATGTTCTCCTGTAGAAAAACAAACTACAGAACAGTACAAACAGCAGAAATGCAACATCCACCCCCCATAAATTTGTACATTTTCCCCCATTTCCACTTTTATGTTAATACTTTTAGCCAGAATATCAGTAGCAAATGTCACATGCTTGGGATATGATTTTTCACTGTCATGTAGATATTGTAGTTTTGATTGATGTTATTTATGTAGTGTTGAGTGATTTATTTGCACCTTTAGAACATATTTTTGTATTTGTATTCTATTAAATGGTAGTCATCAGGTAACGGAACAAGATGGACTATCACTTTCTTCAAATATTTATGAACATTTTTTGTTACACCAAGTATTCAAACTTAACAAATTGCACAGTGTCACTTCACAAGTAGATGGAAATATAATCTCAGTAGATAAACTGTAACATTTTATACACATTTTTTGAAGTTTGATTTTTCAGCAAGCACTATTATTATTGACAAATAGTGTGGGAAAGATGGTTAGATCATATTGTACACAAAATATTGTCAATTAGTTGATATTGTAGTGATATAAGTAATGAAAGAAGAATGCAATGAGTAAAAATATATGTTGTTAACACAAGAAAGGTATATATCATGTTTCTTATTATTATTTTTTTTTTAAATGAGGAAATGACAGTAAAGGTACTTCTTGTGCTCAGAAATCAACTGTCTCAACTGGGACACACATTATAAGAGAATAGAGGTCATTTGGGATGAACCACAACCCTGTAATGCTTCCAACTTTGTTATGAATCTCTAGAGGCACATAATTTTGGTAAATAAGAAAGCAAAATTTTGGTACAAAAACAGACAATTTCGGGTTCAAAAGTGGTAAATAAAATTTTTGGTGTTTATAGCAGTGAAAAATCGGATCAAAAGCTGTATGTAAAAATGAGATTTTGGTTAATCCTAAATTTGATTTAAAAACTGCACTTATTACACAAAATAAACATATCCCTTCTAATGGTACATTTACATAGTTAACAGAGTATTAAGTTTATTCCTGTATAAAGGATCCATTTTTGCTTTTCAAATATTGACAACAAAATTAATCAATTTTCCATAAATTACATAACTTGCAGCATAATTCAAACTTCAGAAAGTGTCACGTCTGTAAATAAACTGTAAATTTCATTATTAAGAGTTTATTTCACATTTTGCCATTCATTTTGCATCATTTCGTGACAAACATTACAATGTGTTATTTCATATTTCAAGTTTTCATCAAAAACGAAATACGCATGCCTCTATGAATCTCACATTTGCTGGAGAATGAGATGAGTCCTTGTGGTATTTTCTTCAACTGCTGGACAAAAAATACTTTCATCATTCTATGGTTTGATAAATGGACCACATGTTAAAGTCCACTATCCTAGAACATTCATAACTTCGTAAAAAGTGATTCAGTCATCTAGAAAAAAACTCTGATAGTCTCGTAAAAGTACCCATTGAGTCTACTTTGCAATACAAATGTCTAAATGACAGTGAAATCACTCCATATGAAAATATTGCCCTAATATATTAGCAACAAGTAATTTTTCAGATTGTAGATTAACTACATGGATTCTGAAATGTGCCTAACCAAACCCTTCTCTAGTCTATGATACCAAGGGATATTTATAATCCCCACATGAGAAATAACAAAACCGACAGAATATGTTACTAATGTTAACAGTACTATGGAGTGGTTCATTACACTGAAATTTTTGTATCAATAGAACATAGTGTATTTGTTCCTTTTTCTGTGCTTCTAAATATCTGTAAAACAAAAAAGGTAGGTAAATGAGAAAAAAAAATGTTTGAGAATGAATATTGATTGATTGATACCTTACACAATATTCTCAGTATTACAATATGATTAATATTTCTATTTTAAATGTGTATGGATTGCAGAAAATAATAATAAATATTGCTTGTCATGCAATTTCTGCCTTAATTATAAAAGCATATGGTAGAAGATATTAATATGGTTACCAACTTTTAAAGTAAATTCAGATTTAATGAAATGGATTTGATTTGATTTGTTAAGTCTACTTTATGCACAGATAGGCTAATCTGGACTGGATCTACAGTATAATTGAGATCCAAACCACTGTGCAATGTGCCTCCACTGGGTATCGAATCTGAGACCCCTGGTTATAAGGCGATGATATACCATCAAGGAAGCCCCTTAATGAAATGAAGAATCACTTTATGTATCATCGTGCACTAAGATTATTAAATTTTCAATTATTTATCATTTGGTTAAATTTATACCCCAGGATATTTACCTAAAGAAAACTTTGATAATTTCCTAGGAAAGAAGGTATGAATGATAATTATCTGAAATATTACACTTTATATTATTGGGTAAGATATGTAATATAAGATTGAAAAATTAATGATTTGAAGCATTTTAAGAAATATTGTGTTACTGTCAGGACTATTAAATATTGCTTAGTTTCTCGGTATGAAGTAGAAATAAAAAACATTCATACATATCAATTCATTTATTCTCCTATGTACAAATAACAAAATCACAATACTCTAGAAAGTTTACATTTAGCATTTATTGGCAAATGCCATTGCACAACCTTGAGTTATATATTATAAACATTCTTTCAAAAATTATAGAAAAAATTAAGTACTGGTAGAAGTATATCTTTAAAATTCCTTCTGAACAGTAATTAACACTGTATATACATATTTACAACTTTAGATAGAATTTAATGATAGCTTATTTATTTTCAAGCATGCCCCATTACAATAATTTATGTATGAAGTTTCACTATAACATTTACAAGATTTAACTTTTATGTATTATCCCATTTACACTGACTTTGCAGAGTATGTGCATTTAAAAAGTTATATTCTTTTCATTATGTATGTTATTTTCACTCCCAATTCCCTCTTTTATACTAATATTATAAATCTTAGCAAGTATGTAAACATGTAATATTTTTGAGTATACAAAAATATAAGGCAAGACATTTCATGAAGAAATGTTGCAATATGATCACTCACCAGTATTCTTAGAAAACAAAGAATGCTTAGAGTAACATGAGCAAAAAAAGTTTTATGTAGGTTCATGAATACATTTTTTATTCACGAGACCACATCTGTTACTAAACAACAGCCAAATATACGTAGTTAATATAATTTTGTTTTTGATTGATATGAAAATAAACAAAATAAAAAAAGATCCTTTTAAACATCAATTCGTACATAAAAGAATATTGACAGCTGTCATTGAGATCATATAATATCCATATTTTAATATATGTTTTCAAACTAACTTCATTGCAATAATATAAACATATGTAAGTAATAAGAACAATTACTACTAGAAGTAATTATTTTAAGAATTTAATCACTTTCATATATAATCCACCGGTTTATGTACATATTATATTATTGCAAAATATGTTTTATATATGTAAAAAAGTATTGTAATCCTGGGAAAGATTATGCACAAAATTTACTATTGGATGCTGAGTATTTGTAAAAAGATACCAACACAAGTGTATTTAATGTTTTCTTTTAAGTAATCCTGATTTGTTTCATTCTTGGACTAATAATGAAAACCTTAATTGACCATGACAATATTCATGGAAACACTATTGTACTGCAAAAAAATGTATGGTTATCATGATGATTTGTTGCTCCAAGTCTTAAAAATGAGTATTGTTCATTGAAAAGGAATGAAATTCCATCACTTTTCAGGCATGGACGCAGCTTTCATCTTCTCTTGCAATGAGATGTTTTCATTCAGGTCAGTCTTCACTTGCGTTACACTCTCGTTTGTGCCATTTACAGGAATAGCCTTTACTCCATCGGTTTTGATTACGTCTGAAAGGAAATCGCCATTGAATTTCTTCTTGCTTTTCAAATTTAACTTTACAATTTCTTTGTAAGGTGAAATTGCTGAACAAAAGCAATTGTTATTCACTATATATTTATAAATGTATATTTATTATATTATAACTGGTAACGTTCTACAAACTTCTCATGCACATCAGACCCAATGGAGTAGGAAGAAAATGACTTGTATATTGCACAGTTTATTTTATTATTTCCAAGATCCATGGTTGTGGACAGAAAAAATACTTTCGTGGATGGCGGGAGGGGTTCACCCAGAATTGTAACTTAATACACACCATGTTACAATGCCAAGAGTCCTAATTCGAATCCCAGCCTGGGCATGGGTGTTCTATGTAAATGTCCCTTCATCAATTTCATCATATCACTCATCCTCATCCAAGTACTAGTGTGTGTTGATCCCGATGACTAGTTTGGTGATTGTTGGTCAAAGCATTCATATATTACAATGATAAGAATGAAAGAGTCAATTTTTTGCCACATTGAAAAAAATCAAATAATAGACCACTGAAATCCATAGTTATTCTACTTTGTTATTAACTTTTACACACCTCGGACAATAACATGTTTCAAAAGTTAATGGAAAATTTTACTCATGAAGTTTGTGTCATCTCTCTCATAAAATTATATTTTTTCCAATTTTTAAAACTACCAAACCATTAATTCCTTGATTTCAATGGTAGAACATGAAAAAATAACTAGGTTCCTGTATTTTACACTATTTTTTCCTTTTGGTTTAAAGAAGTTTTTACTTTAGTTATTCTATTTCAGGATGGCCACTCTCGGATCATGATAGTTACAGGATATACTAATCTACAAAAAACTGTTAATTGTATGAGAATTTCAAACTCAAATTTACCTAAACAACTTCAAGTTATTTTATCTTGCAATAATGTTCTGCAAAGGAAACTAACAAAGTAAAGGGATTGAGAGAATTCTGCTTTCTCTATAAAAATAAAAGCTATAATATGTGAAAAACTTGTCTCAGAGTATTTATATTTATAAACTCAATGGGATTTGGATTAATAAAAGTTTTTCATGTCTACGGAGAAAGATTCATGCATAATTCCCGGAACCAATAATTCAGAATACCTGGTGAGTCATCACCCTAATTATGAGCCATAACTTACTTAATAAATAATATACGAGACCACTATTATTATGTACAAATGAATAAGATGCCTGAAAAAGAGTTACCGTGATAGGGTACAACATGTATGAAAATGAAACATATTCTTATTGTTTTCCATCTGAAAGAATTAAACTTTCCCCAACAGTATCAACCCCCATAGTGTATCATACACCAAAATACAAATAAGACAGACAAGCTAAGCTAGTGGGCTAGCTATGATGCCAAACTTTCCAGGTTTCAACTCTTGTCAATTGGATTACACCTTATCAAACAACACACAAAGGGAATTTTGTGGCAATCCTAAGGGCAACCAGAAGTGAAAGTGGAGGGGTCCTAGGGAATGTGATTCCAAGAATAAAACCAGTTCTGCACAAGCTTCAAGAACTCCAAATGTTTGGAAATTGTAGCTTGATTACCCCAAGAAAGTGTTCTATCAGTACAGTCTTCCTACAATTACATTTTTGGAAATGAGTTTCCAATTTTGATTTCTGAAACTGAATTAATCCAACGTGTCAAAAGTTTCAGGGGAATTGAACCTAGTCATCCTTTAAACAGCCACACCAAGATGGTGAATTGTTGTTGATAAAACATGTAATGTCACAGTTGCCAGGACTCATTTTTCATGCCAACTTTTTGTAATTTATTACTAGATCTTACTGTCTTGATTGCATATTTTACAGATTATAGGTTCTTTTTTATAAGAACACATGAGAAAATATAAAAGTTCTTATAGATCCAGTGCTCAAAGGAGAAATTCCTAGCTGTGGGGGGGTGGGGGGTTGGTAATTTGGGAATAGGTGGGAGCAAAGTTTGAGTTTTTTTAAGTCCACTTTATGCACAGTAAGGCTAATTGGAACTGGACCTACAGTTTAAAGTGAGATCTGAACAACCATGTGCCTCCACTGGGTATTGAATCTGGGACTCCTTGATCACAGGGTGAAGACATTACCGCTATGCCACCAGGTAGGCCGTAAATTATAATGATTTTATTAACTTGGGAAATATGATCCCCTCTACATATCTCCACTTCAAGCACTGTATAGATCAGATTCCAATGCAAAATCATGAAACCATGGATTAACTGTAATCCCTGAAGATGAATATATCAATCAAATAAAATTAAAAATACAACACATGCAATATAAAAATAATAATAATTATATTAACGTGAATATACTACTTGCCTTTTCCAAACAGCAACCTCGTCAGTACAAAGAATGGTGCTTCAAAGACCAAGTATAGTAATATCGATGCCAAGAATGTCACAAAGGCATCACCAGTAAAGTGATTCATCTGAAGATAGAAATCATAGATTGAATCCCTCAGAAAAACCTTAACACATTGAATGTATCCAATTACCATTAGAAAACCTGATTTGATCTTGAAGTTAGAGTAAAGAGTAAATAAGAAGGCACATTGCATCAGTGTGTACTGACTTGACTCAGATTATCTTCATTCGTGTGTTTATTTACTTTGGAACCCATACAAGTAATCAAATTCTAATGTGTGTTTAGTACTGGTGGTGACAACTTTATAATTTAATAATGTTCATAAGTTGGTGTCAATTCAGTGATATAATATTCATGAGATAAAAAGGATAAATACAGACAGTAAGAAAAGCTGGATAATAGATTTCATGAAAAGATTCTCTCGGGCTATCGATCAGGTGGGTTCTGGAAAAGATGAGAGTGACGTTAGCTCTCGAAAGCTTGGAATCTTTTCCACAACTCCCCTGGTCTAAAGCCCGAGAGAATCTTTTCATCATTCGTCACCAGGAAAGCTTCAAGACTTACTTCAATAGATTTCATGTTAGGGGGAATAAAAAACGCGGTTGATAATAAGAAGACGTAAGTGAGTTACTAAATTATTTCCGCGAAACTTACTTGTAAACGTTCTATTAATTTTGGTCGCTTCTGCCACCATCCACTTGCGGACTTGGTGCTTCACTGTTGGGTTGACTTCCAGTTCCTGTTGTTTCCTGCTGGAAGTCAACCCAACAGTGAAGTATCGAGTTCCCAAGTGGAAGGTGGCAAAGGCAATCGAAATTAATAGAACATTTACAAGCAAGTTTTGCAGAAATAATTTAGTAACTCACTTACATCTTCTTATGGATAATAGATGTTAAAAACAGGCATACAGAAATGTTTGGATTTATTCACTTAATTGTGTGTCTGTGTCTTCTAACAACATGCTCAATGTACGGAAGCAATCACCAATGCTTTCATCATTTAATCTTTCTCTTACAAACACAACAACTTCCTTTTGAAGGCTGACACCTTGGCTGATAGGTGCAGGATTCCCTTGCACCTTAAACAGATGCATTGAAAACATTCAGTTTGTGGAAAATATCAGAAAGGTGTGCCAATTTGAGTACAAAGGAACTGTCAATGAAGTTATCAGCATTGGCATTGTTTTTTTTCTACAAGTATGAATGCAGTTCCTATCTGAGTACAAAAGTATGGGAGATAGACAATGCTGAAGGACAACCAATGTAAATTTCAATAACACAGAAGATATTGTTATTTTTATTAACACATTTTAAACTATCAGAAAATAAGAAATATTTTTTGGATCTTGCGCCTCTCCTGCAAAAGTTTGGTGCCTCCCCAGAGAGGCATGCTGCACAGTTTGAATAAAGTTTGGAATTGTGGTGAAATGGGGGGAGAGAAACATTTCACTAGTCCTGCATTATAATAGATATAATCAGCTATGTATCTAGAGCCATATTTCAGGAGTGATCAGAGCCAGGATTTCTCATGTGTAATGATGATGATAATAAAAAATTATAATTAATAGATAAATAAGATTAATGCACCTGAATATTATTATTAAAATAGGCCAATTAATTATTGTTACTGTTTTTTTCATGAGCAGGTAAAAAGATGATATAAGAATAGATATAACAGCACATATTCATTATCTAGTTTGCATCTAGTAAAGATCACTAATATTTGTGTAAAAACACCTGTCCTAACATAAAAATATGTTGAAAAAATTTTTAAGTGGATTTTTAACTGAATACCAAAAACGTTGTTAAGTTCAGTTGATGAAAAACAAAATCCCTGATTATATTATTTTTATTCATATTATTAGTAGCAGTGGTATGCATACATTTTTGCAGGCACTGTCAATCACAATATCTACTACTTACCTCTAAACGTTATGAGAAAATAAACCTTATATTATACAACTGTAATAAACACGTATTTGATTACTTAATTTTAAAATTGTCAAGTCTATCAGGAGAGATGGGGGCCAGGCCCTCTAACCCCCCATAAACACATCCTTGGCAGTGGTAGTTTATTTCATCCAGAAGATGTATGTGCAAACAGATGTTACATTCTTACATGATCTTTACCATAGATAACGACAGAATAAGGAAAATCAGAAAATGCATTTCACTAGTTCTACATTCCAATAGATAATAATAAGGTAATGCTAAACATTGCCTTCATACACAATAAAATAGATATACTTAACACTAAAAGTTAAAGACCTTTTACTTAAATCCAACAACAAAAGCATCATTACTGCATCCTGAAAACAAGATGAACAGAAAAAAATATGAGAAGAAAATAACCCAATCCAGAAGTTTCAATTACTCTTACCAGTAAATATTCGTCCATGTAAATTGGAGACCTTATACGGGAACTTCCCACAAGTAAAACTGCATAGTGAGTTAAGAACATGCAGTAAGAGAGTTTACTCAGGGGTTGGAACAAGCTCCAGGACAAAATACTGTTTATTGGTCCTGTAAAATACAAGGAAATTTGCAATTAGCTTTAATATAAGATAAATATAAGAGTATTTTCCCCTTCAAATCTATGATTAATAATACTTATATATTTATTCAAAAATACACTTGTACATGTGGATGGAAGCCAGTTGTTCAGCCCTAAAAAAAGAAAGTCTGTTCCTTCAGGAGAAAAAAATATGGCATCTGTCTTTTGCGATGCTTAGGGGATTTTATTTATCTGTTATCTTCAAAAGGATAAAAAATAACCAGAAAAACTATTCCAATCTTTTAAACAGACTAAATGAAAAAAAATCATAAGAAAATACACAGTTTGCAGAAAAAAGAAATTTCATCAAGACAATGCACCTGCCCACAAAAGTATTTTGGCAATGAGAAAATCAAGGGATTTAAACAATGAATTTTTTTAACATCCACCCCATTTTCCACTTTTGGCTCCCTCAGACTTCTCTCTCTTCCAAAAATCAAAATCTTCCTCACTGGTCAGCATTATAGATATACTTGAAACCAAATAAATAATATTATTAGACTTAAAGCACAACAAAATGAATTGCACAAATTCGATACAAGTGGCAAGGTGTAATTACAGTTATATGATCTGTGCATTTTTGATGTAACACAACAGAGCAGACCAAGTATGTAAGCTGAATCAAATCATACACACACAAAATCACTTTTACATATAGAATAGCAAAAATACAGCAAATATTATGTATAAATGACATGCAAGATACATGAAAAGAAATTGAGTGCCCTTTATAATTATATGTGCATGCACTTGAAACAAAATTAGTAAAATTATTAAGATTTAAAACGCAAGGAAATGTACACAATTCGAGATAAGAAGTGGCAAGGCATGATTACAGCTAATATGACCGGTGAGTTTTTTAAATAACCTAGCAGAAGAGATCAAGGACTACACAAACAAAACCACTTTCACGTACAGAATAGCATAAAGACAGCAGAGACTATATATAAATTACATACAAAATATGTACAAGAAATTAAATAAAAATTAAGTGCCCTGTGTTAACTAAGTAATGCACAAACAAATCACTTCAAGACTGATTGCATAATGGCATTGGAGCATCCCTGATCTTAAGGGAGATTATGCTGAAAAATAAAAATAATTTTGAAATTAAAAATTGTTCTTTAATTGTTAGGCTGACAACTTTTCAGAACATCCTCGTACAGCATACATACTCACAAAGCTAGGTTAACAACAGCGATAGGACCACATATCATGCACAGGAAAGCTACTTTGTATGTATTGCCCTCGAAGAAATGCTGCACCACAGATTTTTTTTTTGTTTGATATATTTGAAACTCTCACCATATTACATATGTAGAAGATATTTTAAATTCACACTTACAAATAGCATAATTTAATTTTAATACTAAAAAGGCAAAAAATGGTGTTAGAGAGTAAGTTTTCATATTTTACAATTGCAGAAATATTTAAAAAGCATGTTTAAAGTTTAGTTTATGAACAAATACACCAATCATTACAAGTCAAATCCAAGTAACTGTACCATGTCCAAATTGCTCATGTTTCATACACCTAGTTCAACAAAGGTAATATTTACCCAGAAACAACAACTCTCTTTTTTTTATACAATATACATGTTACTTAACTGATATTTAATTGTAATAAAAAGTTCCTGAATGCTATATAGTACAATTTGCCACACCTACCTCCATAGCCTTTGCTACAAGCAAATATTAACCACGACAAAGCGATTGCCCAGGCAAAGCTGTGTAGAGAGCTGTATGTGCTAGCTTCAAGAACGTTGTACTTGTAATTGTACTGGAACAGTTCGTAAGGCCCGTACATGACTGCATAGAGGACAGCCATACATGCTGCCCAGCCAAGAGCAACGACAGGCTGAAAGAGAAAAAAATTGTTAGATAAAAATATTAATTAGGCTCAGCATATGATTGATTCTCTCATCAATATTGATTGATTTAATTGTTGTTTAAGTCCACTTTATGCACAGTAAGGCTAATCGGGACTGGACCTACAGTTTAAAGTGGGATCCAAACCACTGTGCCATGTGCCTCCACCAGGTATCGAACCCGGGACCCCTTGATTACAAGGCAACAACGCTACCACTGCGCCATCGGGGAGGCCCTCTCTCTCATCAATATGGTAGTGCAGATACTTGAACATCGTAACAACTCAGAGTAAGTGTTAATATATACTATCACAGTCAATAAGTTTGTGAACTAGCACCTCGAATGTAGGCAGCCATGCAACACTGCGTACCCTTACACAGATCCACATCGTTCCTCAAAATAGTGGCCGTATATAAATAGGGTGCAGCTAAAGCAATTTTGTCTGTTTCTGCTACAACAGTTTCAGTCATAAGTTTAACACTTGTCATTGCGCCCCATGAAGAAGTAACAAATCTATAACTTTCTTGTTCTTGCTTGCTTCAGCAACATCTAATGCTGTGTAACTTTCACCGGAATTATCAAAAAATTCCAGATGAACGTCTGCTAATGTTGGTATAACTGTTGGAAACACTGCTGGAAGAAATTGGCAGGAAGATCCTGCGTGGCTTCTCTTGTAACTAACCTTCACAACAGAGACTGTAGTTCTGCTTACAACTGCCTGTTGCTGGGATGAGAGAACAACTGACATGGCACCATCCCATAGTGCACCACAGCGACTATGCAGCCTGTCCACGAACTTATTAACTGTACTGCATATATAAGAATTAAAATGCTTGTTTGTTTAGATTTTAAGTCCACTTAGCATAGACACGCTAATCAGGACTTGACTTGTAGTATATAGTGGGATCCAAACCACTATGTGCCTCTAACAGGCATTGATTACAAGGTGGTGATGTTACCACTATGTCATCGGGGAGATATTAGAATTACAGTCCAATTGTGCGATATCAACCAATCAAAATCATTCTTTCAATATTCATAATTTACTAATGAGATTATCATCAAAAAAGGGATGTGCCACTTAATCATGAAATTAAGTTTTGTCATGGCATTTTCATGCAGAATTTATTGAATTTTTTTTCATTCCCAAAAATTTGACTCTACAAATACGTCCCTAACCATTTGAACTAATACTTCTCAGTACAAACACCACCAATAATTATAACACTGACAAGTGTGTACCAGAATGGTTCTAATATTAACAACAATGTGCAGTAACCATGTATGTACCAATATTGATATACTGTAGCATTAATTTGAGCTAAAAACGTGATTTCCCATCATAAAAAGCAAACAAGTTCATTACTAACAGCAACTTTGTCTAATTTTTCCTTAAATATTGTGACTCAAATTAATAAAAATGATGAGCTCATATGGCCACATGGCAGCAGGGGTGCCCACCGTGTATCATGAGAATTTTTGAGGGGGCCAAAATTTTATAGTTTAGCTACCAATTCTATATATCTTCACACAAAAATAGGAGGGGATCATTTCATTTGATTGACTTGTTATTCAAATTTAGTTTCGGTTTTTATTATTATGTACAGTTTTTCTACCTACCTGTGGGTGATCGCAGCGATGGGGTTGAAATGAAACACCACCTCTTATGCCTTTAGTATCGGTTTGGAAAGGGTAGGTTACAGGGTTAGTCAAGCAGACAAACTGTTAAGAATAAGGTTTAGTGCACCTGAGCAGTTTTGTAAATTTTATGTTAGCAAACATGAACGTGAGCTGTGCTTTTACTTTCTTTAGTCTTTTAATTTCAACTGCAACGAAAGGTTTCAAATGTCATGCATCTTTCAATTATTGGCATCTTGGCCAGTGGTAAACAATGTCTGGTGTTTCCTATGTGGTAGTTCAGAGTCTGCTCAGAACTTCCGACTTGCGGACTTCAGTTTTAGTGTTGGATGATTTCAGGCACGAATTGCTTCGCTTTTGTGTGTTCCTGTGCTACGACTGACTGGATAATTGTAAACTACTGTCAGTTTTCAATGTCTAAAGCTTAAGAAAATCTCCGAAAATTATTTTTTTAGAAAATGAAATCAAATTATCGACATTCAAACAAGAATCAATTACTGCGTGTTTATCCAAACTATATTTGTGTGTGTATGTGTGTGGTAAGTGAGTGGGGGTTGTGATGAACATTTCTTTGGGGGGATTTCATGAATAACTTTGGGGGGATGCATCCTCAGCCTTGGGGGTTTAGGCACCCCTGCATGGTAGTGCTGTGCATTTTAATACATTCCACATAAATATTTATATATTGTTTTCAGTTGTACTGTAATGCTTAAAATGATCTTACCCTTGATAAGGTGATTTTCTTATTTCTGATGGTGTGAAGATAATAACCAAAGCCAATCCCAACAAAATAAGGTGCTGCCCTGTTGTGAGTTGCCATGTAAATTGTCTTCATGTAATCATTCAATAGATTGTCACTGAAAATAGAAAACCTTTTGTCAGTTCTTACAGTAATACATGTATTAAATTAGAAGGTTTATTTTACAAGTGAAAATGAATATAATTAACAGAATATGGAATGAATTGTTGAAAACTGAAGTGAAACTGAGCAAAACTGAACATTATTCTTTCTCTGCGTGGCAATTCTTGAATAATGTTGTCTGATAGTGAATAACCAATAATATGGACGTGCACTACCCCCAACTCCAGAGGTGGATACAGGAATGGTAGTTGGGACGTTCAATTTTCCAGTGGAAATCCATTCTCACCAATATTTACACAGTTCTAATACAAACAATACACAGCCCTACTACATGGTCTATATGGAATAGCATACCGGGTTCAACATAGTAATACTGGATTCCCATCCCTGATGTGTTTATTGTTTATTATGGCATACCTGGAAGGGAAGAAGGGTGTTGGTGGGATCATAAACCTCACCCATTTGGCCCGGTATTACTTAAAAATAAAAGAATGTCAAAGGCACGAAAAGATGGCAAAATTAGGGTTGACTTCTAAAAGAAAGTATAGATAGCCTCCCCCCCACCTTTTTGAAAATCCTGGGCCCGCCACTTACTGCCATAATAAACTTAATGTTATAAAGATATGGCGAATTGTGTAGAAACCAAGAAACATGGACCTTTCGTCTAGAATCATGTAGCCTTTGTGGAGTGGGGAAAATGCATTACATAAATTATATTAGAGTTGTTATTTATTTAATTTTGATTTGATGTCTTGATTATTACCACAAGACCTCAATATAGAATTAGAAACAAATAATAATTATAATAATTGACATTCAGAATTACAATAGTTACAAAATATTCATCCATAAAGTTTTTACACCAATGAAATAAAGGATAGCTTACAAATATAATTCAACGTATGCAAAAACCTAGTCTAGGGACTTGGGAGCGGCGATCACCCCCCTCGTCCTGCCCAACTCTCACAAACTCAAAGTTCTTGCTATTATGCATTTGTTACCACAGTGTTGTGAAAATAAGTCTTAATGTTGTTTAACTCTTTCGCTGGCACACAATATCCCTTGGCTGCGTAATTACATTTGAAAATATATTTTTTTTATAAAAAAATAGTTTTCACAATTACATTGCATTATATATGATAGAGAACTTACAAAAGTCGTTCCTTGCACTGGAAAACCATTCTGTAGTCCCTGGTGGTATGATATTTTGAAAAATTTTGAAATTTTGAAAAAAAACAAAACATTTTTTTAGAAACAATAATTTTACACAATTAAATTGCAAAATATGTTATAGAGAACTTACAAAAGTCATTCCTTGTACTTGAAAACCATTCTGTAGTCCCTGGTGGTATGATTTTGAAAAATTTTGAAATTTTGAAAAAAACAAAACATTTTTTTAGAAATAATAATTTTACAAAATTACATTGCAAAATATGTTATAAAGAGCTTGCAAAAGTCATTCCTTGCACTGGCAAACCATTCTGTAGTCCCTGGTGGTATGATATTTTGAAAAATTTTGAAATTCCCGCACCTAGATCAATGCTGTTTTGCACTCTGCTCCATGATGTTACGGACGGCGGTACAAATTCTTCATCAGATACTACACAATCACTGTCACCACTTGAAGTCTCATAAAAACTGTCGCTATTATCGTCACAACTTAATTCACCTTCTGATTCTGAGTCGGCAAATAACAGTTGAGTAACATCATTATCAGACAAGTGTTGACGATTTGACGAAGCCATGTTGTTTACATTCGAACATGCATTTGAAACTGACATGTCAGAGCACTCAACGCTCGTATGTCAAAAGAATTCTAAACGGAGGCATAATTAGCGACATCATACGGATAAAAACAAAACTACAAGTTGAAATAGTTCAAAATACTATCAACAGATGTCAGAAGGCTACTAAAAGTGATGTACTTCGGAAATGCGACACCCGTAGCGAGTGGAAGTATGAACTCGCAATAATGCGACTTCCGCGGAGCAAGGCACCTGGAGTGCTGTGCATAAAAGTGACGACCGCAGCAAATGAGTTAATTGAACCCAAACTGCAAAAGATGTGATGCTGGCAATTCTTTTTAGAAATATGAATGTCTTTCATTCATGATTGGGAAAGGAGAGATGCGGTAGTATATAAATACGGAGAAACTAGTACTCACTTTTATCCGCGAAGCTGTTTTTTCTTCTTTTTTGATTAATTTCAGTGGCCACTGCAACCATCCTCGTTGGAACTTGCTGCGTTGTTGCTTGGCGTGCGTCTTTTGTTCGTAGTTCTCTGGCTGCCGTTAGGTGCGCTGCTAGGTGTGCTGTGTGTCTTGGTGCGTCGTCTGCTATTTCCGGGCGATAACTGCTGCAGTAGTGGAATCCAAGTGTGGTGCGCTTGCCCGCTATCGATGTTTAGTTCGTGCGGGAAGTGCATTATGGCGTGCGTTTCCTTGATTTTGGTGTCTATGAGCGTGTGGGCCGTGTGTTTGACTCGAACCTTTTGAATTTTATGGCTATTGTATTTGATATGTCTAGCAAGACCAGTAGTGGGTTGGGCTTTTTTCGCATCTGCTAGGTGCTGTTGGATTCAGCAGCCGGAATTTTTCAAAAAGTGATGACCAACAGTGAAACCAGGAAACCTAATCCAGTGCACCAAGAAATCTCTTCTGTCCTCTCCGATTTTGGCAAATGGCTGAACACCAATGATGTTTGGTGTCTAAAGTCTGACAAAACAAACCAGTTCATAATCATGCACAAAGGTGATTACTCCACGAAAGTGATAGACAAACTAAACAGTGACTCGTACAGTGTCATCAAAAAAGACCCCACAGACAGGTACAATAGAATTGTGAAAAATGCAGTGAAATCTAGTGCCATACTTAGTGAACAAGACCACAAATTCCTCCTCAATCCCCACCCTTCACCTGCCATTGCCTATGGCATTCCTAAAACTCATAAACCTGGAATCCCCATGCGACTTATAATAGCTGGTTTCAATTACCCCACAGTTCACCTAACAAACTGGCTAAAAAACAAAATATCTCATTTCAACCACAAACTTACATACGTGTTCTGCAACAGTGCCGATGCTAAAAATCTGGTAACTTCAATAGTGCAAGCTGACAGTGCAAAATTAGCCAGCATTGATATAGTAGATATGTACAGTTCAATCCCCATAGACCTAGCACTGCGTTCGGTGGAAAGATGGCTGACAACTAACAGAATCCCGGCCCTAGAGGTACAAGAGATAACCAGGCTATTGGAAGTTTGTCTAAAACACAACTACTTTCAGTTTGAAGATAAATTCTACAACCAATCCGAGGGCCTTGCGATGGGCAACCCGCTATCAGCTCCTTTAGCCAACATCGTCATGCACCTGGCTGAAAAAGAGATACTCCACACTCCAGAACTACAACACATCCGATATGGAAGGTACGCGGACGACACAATAGTTGCATACAAAAAGGCAGAAGAACTCAACCTCCTAGTGAACAAACTAAATAGCATCCACCCCAGGCTCAACTTCACCGTAGAGCATGAAAAACTTGGTAAAATCAACTTCCTGGACATCACCATCAGCCGTGCACTTAACAAATTCACAACCACCATCTACAGAAAACCGGATGCAGGCAACCAGTACATACATGCTCTCTCTAGCCATCCCCCTAAGCAAAAAGCCAATGTGTGGCTAAACTTTTATCGAAGAGCCTTCTCCTACTGTGGCAAAGAAGAGGATCTACGAGAGGAGATAGCCACCATCACAGAAATAGCCCTGAAACATGGCTACACTGAATCACAACTTTCCACTTGGTGCAGTAAGGCGGAAATACAGGTCAGACACCCTAACCTACCACAATCAACCCATCCACAAGCAACCCAGCCACAACCAACCCCCAGCGACCAATATAAATGGTTAGCCTTCCCCTACCATCCCACCACTTCCAACCGCATAGCCAAAGCCCTTCTCCCATTTGGCATCAAAGTAGCGCACAAACCCAACTCCAAAATAACTGATAAACTGAACAAGCACAAACGGTACTTCCTCTCCCCCCTTGACAACCCAGGTGTATATGATGCAGAGTGTGAATGCAAGGCTCATTACATCGGCAGGTCCATCAGATCAGTCAATGAAAGATCCAACAGCACCTAGCAGATGCGAAAAAAGCCCAACCCACTACTGGTCTTGCTAGACATATCAAATACAATAGCCATAAAATTCAAAAGGTTCGAGTCAAACACACTGCCCACACGCTCATAGACACCAAAATCAAGGAAACGCATGCCATAATGCACTTCCCGCACGAACTAAACATCGATAGCGGGCAAGCGCACCACACTTGGATTCCACTACTGCAGCAGTTATCGCCCGGAAATAGCAGACGACGCACCAAGACACACAGCACACCTAGCAGCGCACCTAACGGCAGCCAGAGAACTACGAACAAAAGACGCACGCCAAGCAACAACGCAGCAAGTTCCAACGAGGATGGTGGCAGTGGCCACTGAAATTAATCGAAAAAGAAGAAAAAACAGCTTCGCGGATAAAAGTGAGTACTAGTTTCTCCGTATTTATGAATGTCTTGTGTGTAATTTATGAATTAACTCATAGGTATATACCGTATTTATATGTGTATAATGCGCATCCTGGTTTTTGATTGGGAAAAGTGACAAACAATAATATTTCATATATAATGCGCAGCATAATCCAGGTTAAAGAAATGGCTTTCTTAGTTGTAGGTCGCAAAGTTGTTCCTATGCCAATCAAAGTGAATGACATCCTACCTATCCTCGTGTGTAAACAAGAAGTTGCCAACCCATGCCACCTCCCCTTTCTACCTCCACTGTGTTTAGTATCTCAAAGCTTTCACTCTTTAACCACCTTATTTATTCTGTAATAGTAGAAAGCGAGATCAAAATTATGTTATTGATTTGCAGTGCTCAGGAAGTTGTTTTCTATTATTTCTTGCCCAACAAATACCACTGATACGCAACCCATGTGACGAAAGGTGCATGCTTGAATTCTGCCAGAACGGCACTGCTTTTCTTGGTTTGATTGATTGATTTGGTGTTTTAAGTCCACTTTATGCACAGTAAGGCTAATCGAGACTGGACCTACAGTTTAAAGTGGGATCCGAACCACTATGTGCCTCCACCGGGTATCGAACCTGGGACCCCTTGAATAAAAGGCAACGACATGCTTTTCTTGGTGCCACAGAACATTACATTACAAAGTGAAAAATCATGGGAAATGGTCTTTAAACTTTAATACTTGGTTTTGCTCATTTCCTCTTTACTTTTTCTTAAAAGAACTTCAAATATATGACTCCATGACTAATGTAACATTTAAAAGAGGTACATTCAGGATCCTCAAACTAGCAGTTAGCAGCACAAGATTTTTCCATTAAGGCATTTACACACTCCATATATGTCACATTATTTGGCCAGTAATACATTTTAATTATTATTTTCTTTTTCCTTATCATTTCTTTCATCCAAATTACCAAAAATCAGAATGCTCCTTCATTTTGTGATGAGCTTATTTCAATCGCATTGCACATTAGCGTCGCCATCTTGAATGGTAATACTGTTGCTATATTCAGAATATGCAGAATTTAAGCTTTACAACGATATATAACATGATAGGGTTCCGTAAACATTAACAATCAATGCAAGTGTTACAAAATCATAGAATAACCTTGTACGGTTTCATGTTGGTTGTCTGAATTATACAGTGCATAATACGCACCACAGTTTTTTGGGGACAAATATTTTGGAAAAAAAGTGTGCATTATACATGAGTAAATACGGTATTCAAATTGAAAACTACGTACATACAGGGTTTTTCAAAAGTCCCTCCCAGATTTAAATTCACCATAACTTTGTTAACGAACACAGATATTTCAGTGAAATAAAGTTTGTAATGCACAGCAGTCTTTAAAGTTTTACCTGACAACGCTGCGCAGAGAGAATCACTAGCTTGTGAGCGATCAGGTGATTCCAAGATGGCGTCGATTCAGGAGGCAGGTTGATTGGCCACAGAAAACTCACATTATGGCCCGCAAGGTCGCCAGAGCTGGTTTCATGTGACTTTTGGCTGTGGGGATATGTCCAGACAGAAGCATATGCGGGAAATCCAAGAGATCTGGATGACCTCAAAGTAAAGATATCTCCAGCCATCCCGGGAATTTCGGATTCAGGACAAGGACAAGATTGCAGGAATGTGAATGGTGCACAGTTGGGGATGTGCGATGAGGACGACAAACATGCAGTGTTGGCATGTAAAACTTTAGACTGTTATGAAGTACAAACTTTATATCACTGAAATATCTCTGTTTGTTATAAAGTTATAGTGAATTTAAATGTGGGAAGGACTTTTGGAAAACCCTGTATATGACCTTACAATATAGCACACACAGAAGAGGCAATACATAGGAATTTCAGCAAAAAATTGCAAACAGGTAAAACAGCTACAACAAAAAATCAGGCAAAACTAGGTAGAACAAATGCCCAGTATGGAGGAGATGCACTAGCCAAATGTCCAGTGCACCCTTGAGACTCAGCTGGACCTCTGACCAATACTAATGACTGCATTTTCAAAATTTACTCTTCCTTCAAAAAACTGCTATGCTATTAAAAAGCTGTGGTTTGCTTTTGCTGTTATCTAGATATTTGCAATAGTTTCGTCCCTACATAAGCTCATAAAACTACTAAGCATATGCAATTTTTCAGATTTTGGAATATCATAACTGTTCTTCGAAAGGAGAGGAAATTTCGAAAATGAAACCACTAGTGTCAAAGGTGTATCATAGCCTTAACATATTGTACAGTATTTATACAATTCCACTACCACTGACTTTCTTTGATAACAAGTATGTAGCACTTACTGTGTTCCAAAATGATATGCTGCTGGATATTTGTAGACATATGTCATGATGAAAGGAGAAATGATGGATGACATTACAAGAGTTGATAACAGAATAATTCCTAGCTTTCTCCATTTCCAAAGAGGGTATAGAATGAAGGGGGCCAAAATACACAACTGCATGTCTGCTGCCAGATACCATGATTGTAGCATGCACTGAAATGAAGGAAGGAAATACTGAACACTTTAAAATACAGTCTACAAGAATCAACAGATGATTTATCTGTGTTATGCTTGATACCAATCGGAAGGTGTACATAGTACAAAATGTTCGGAAGAAACTTTATCATAAACAAAATTAACAACGTCTTATCTGTGTAAGTGTATATCACCCAGTTAAAGGAGTAAAAATAGACCAGTCAAAAATTATCGAAACAAAATACTAGAGCTGATCTGATACTGATGCATCAGCCGCTGGTATTAGTATCAAAGTATCGGTTGGAATTTATCTACCGATACAGATCGATACTTTTCCAGCATTTTGGGCTTTCACTGGCTGCACAAAAGTGCACAATTATGCAAAATTAGAAGTTGCTCTTTATTTTGCACCAGTCTTGTGTGATAAACTTAAGTTTGAGATGGCATAACATGTAATTTTATATTCTAATGTAATTTTTGTATATTTTAAAGCAAAAATCTTGGTAAATTGATGCATATAATTAGAGTGGAATATTTACACACTATTGTTAATGAATAACTTTTCATTTAGAAGTTTCAAGTATCAGCATCGGTGAGAGTATTGGCATCAGTATCGGTTTAAAGTGGAGCACCCTACAAAATACAGTTTACAATTCACTAATAGAGTTTTAACAATACCAAAAGTAATACACTTTTTCCTCAACCCATACTGAGAAAGAACGAAGTTAGTTTTCAGAATAGAATAGAAAATGTTTGCACATTTGCACAAGCATCTCATTAAAAAACAAGAAATGCTTACCTGTTTTTCTCTGATGTGTCAAGTAAATTTAAAAATATCAATTTTTGCTCACCCCAACAGTTTGATATTGATTCAAATATTATTTTACTACGCATTATATGTACCAATGTTTTAAACTAAATATAATTTCAGATCAACGTATGAAATTAATAAGGAAGTTGCAAAACTAAACTCCATGTTGCAACAACCTTTTGGGGGCCGTTGCTTGCCAAGCGGCTTCTTATTGGCTGATGTACATCAGTGCATCAACTCCCACTGCCGCTGGTTTCTAGCTTTGAAGACCAGAGCTCTCCAATTGTCCTTGTGATGCTGGGTAAATACAGAATTTTTTGGGGACTTCCACTGAGAATTGAACCAGGGACCATTGACACAAATGGCAAGAGTACTAACCATTTGACCACACAGGAGTGTAATAATGATCTTAGAAGCTTACTCCAGACATTTAAATGCTATAATCACAAGCACCGAGTTGAATACTGATAGCAATGTGTTGGTATCCAGTATTTGGAAAATTACTTTTTATGAGTTGTAGCTACAGTTATGAAAAATAACTCTGTCACATTTACTGGTGCTTGGAAAAGACATTACTTTGACAGTTACTTTCTGCCTGACATTCTCTTGCAAATAAATTACACACAATCAGTCATAATGAATTGTAATAAAATAAATATATAAAGACTTACATGTGTTTTGTTTATATTTTTGGTACGTATTTTAAGTCTTCATATAGTTATATTATTACAGCAAATAAAATGATGGAACAGGGCGAGCACTGCTGAAACAATCACTTTATTTTACTTGACTACCATGTTCCAAATTATAGTAGCAATCCACCCAAAACACTGAACTCTTCACGTGCAATTAGAATTGACAAATTGCATAAAATGGTGGATGTTCTAAATTTAGCCGGCAACGAAGCCTAGCTTCCTTACCTTAGGCGATTCCATGAAAATCCTTTCACCTTGGCATCCAGGGAAGATGCACAGTTGGAAACATAGTTGCCAAATTTATCTCTACTTCATGTTACAAATTTTCAAGTTTACAATTTAAGTATTGTAAAGTAACTAGTTACAGTTAGAATTCCTCAAATAAAGCAACTGTTACTTTTAACTGCATTACAAGTAATTAGTTACTTCCAAACACTATCAGTATCTGCATAACCGCTGGTATTGGTATTGTAAAGTATTGATGCAAATTAATTGTATTGCATATTCAGCACAACAAAGAAAGTGCTTACTCTTTAAACTCAAATTATTTGTCTTGCAAGCATTTACATGGAGACAAAATTGATATACTGTGTACAATGCCCGTGCATGTATAACGTGCAGCAACAAACAATTATATCTCATACATAATGTGAAGTATAATTCAGGTTCAAGAAATGGCTTTTGTAGTTGCAGTTCATAAAGCTGTTCCTATGCCGATCAAGAATGAATGACATACTTATCCAATGTAGCCATGTGGACCAAAAGGAAAATATCGTATACACAATGAGTCACCAACCGATGCCACCCACCTCCCCTCTCCCCCCACTCTGTGTGTTTAGTATCCCAAAGCTTTGACTTCTGTAACCACCTTGTTTATTCTGTTAGTTGAAGAAAGCAAGATCAAAATTATGTTATGGATTTGCAGTGCGCAAGAAGTTATTTTCTATTGCCTGACAAATACCGCTGATACACATCCCATGTGATGGGAGGTGCATGCACAAATTCTGCTACAACGGCACGGTGTAGCAAAACGTTTTGTTACAAAGTGAAATATCATGGGAAATGGCCATTTCACTTTCATGGTGTTTTTTTAAAAAAAAAATAATGTTACTAAATAAATCCAATCATGTAATTTGTATTTGCACCTGTTGACATGTACGTGTTATAAGCAGTGACAAAGTGAAGACGTGCCTCATTTTAATGTTGGGTGTCTGAATTATTCCATGCATTAATACGCACCACAGTGTTTGGGGGCAAAAATTTTGGAAAAAAGTGTGTATTATACATTAGAAAATAAGGTAATTTTTGCTACATATTGCTTATAACGTAAGGGACACTCAGTGCAATTTGCATGCAAATAATAAAAATTGCAAATTATGAGAACAACATTTGTCTCAAACAAACAGAGGTGGTGGGGGAATTTGGTGCAAGGAGCACAAAATTCTAATCTCAGCCCAGACTCAAATCTCTAGGCTCTGATAGAAAGTCAAACCAGCGTTCACTGTAAGAACTTATGACAAGCAGAGAGAAATTTAGTTTTTAACCTTAAAATTAGGACTAAATTATGTTCCTATTGTATACACTTTAAGAACTTGCCATTCTATCATAGTTTATGTAATTGTTAATATACAGTATGTTCAAAAACCAGTTATCCACACATCTGTCCGCATTGTTCTGCACAGTTCGACTCCATGCTGGACCCGATCCCATGTACACAAAGAAGGTTGTGTAGAAGAATATCATGATTCCGTAGGCAGGTGTCAACCTATATTTGGAAAAAAATATATTTGAATCTAAAAACTTTATTATATATCCAACATATTCGGACACAGAAAATAAATGCAGAGTAAAAATTAAGAAAAAATATTGCCCTGAAGGATATGTGGTACAATATACAACATTTTGCATAATACGGTGGAACCTCGATTTTATGTTTTCCAGGGGACTAGAGCAGACATATATCCGAATGAAATGTCTCAAAATAATAATAATAATAATGTTTAAATTAAAATAATTATAATTACATTAAATTAATTAAAATGTTCAAATTAATTAATGTTATATTTTTGTTACATGAATAAGTAAAGACACTTAAGGATAATGAGATAACAGCATGTATTCATTATCTAGCTTACGTGTAGTTAAGGTTGGCAAAATTTGTAAAAAAAAAAAAACCCTTTCCTGGCAAGGAAATTAATATAAAATAGATAAAGGCTTGAATATTTATTGAATATCAAAAAAGGGTAGTAGATCCAGATGACAAAATGTAAATTTCCTGGTAATATTTTATCCATATTATTGTAAGTAGTAATAAATCTTGCATAAATCTTCTTTGGAACTGTAATTCAAACTCGTGTGATACCAATATAATCCTTGCCTTCCATAAGTCTGGCAGAAATAAGTAACCCTCTACCAAACAAGTATATTTTCATTATTTAAATTTTAGCTATTTTATTATTTCATTTTTTAATTTGAGTACTTAGTAAGTCTTTCGGGGGGGGGGGGGCTGGACCCCCTGGACCCTATCCCCCTAAATACATCCTTGGACTAGTGAAAAAACTTAAAATGCGGGGAAAGTGTAAAATCGAGGAAAATTTTATAACATTTTGCTACGTAGGGACCATCCAGATTGCATGTATACTGTGGGAAAATGTAAAACCTGGGAATGTAAAATTGGGGTTCCACTGTAATAATAAAATAACCCATGGCACAACAGCCCATGAGGCTCAGGGTCTACCTACTTACTGCTGGTCTCTCTCACACATGCTTTGGCAGAGGTTGGCGATCGTGCAACCAGTTACAGGGTGACGTGTGATCATCACAACGAAATCCCAGTTATTGTCTTAGATTTTCCATGACTGGGTTATTCTACTCATTCGTAGCTCCTCAATTTCCTCTCGATGGTGGATAGCCACTGGTCTCATACACTGTTGGAATCTCAGGAGGAAAGTTGTCACGCTTCCCCCAGGAGATTCAAACCAGCATACGTCCTGTAGCCCAAGCTGATGCGTTAGACCACATGGCCACAGTGAGGAACATTTTGCACACTCAGTAAAACCATCTCAGATGCATAAGCATTGTTATTGAAGTTATTTGGAGAGGGACACATGCTCGAAATTCTATAATGTAAATTAAATGATATATGGTTAATGTCTGCTTCCTACTCTCAAAATCTGATGATAAAAGTCAATTAGCTGTAGTGGAGATTCTATCCCTTTGAGATTTAAATTTGGCTATCACTTCTGAATACCATTTCTAGTGAGTGACCTAGCTAAGAAAACCTATCCACGTTATGAGAACCGTTACTCTGTTCCTTGTTACTGTGTCTAAATGTTAGTAAAAATGGCTGTATCTTAGAATGTAATCTTCATTGGACATTAGTTGTGTAGTTTACCTTTATCTAATCACCAGAAGATCAGAGCAATGTTAAAATTGTTAAAGTGGACAATGATAAACATAGACAGGTGGTATTTAAGAAATTTCCAGTGGCGGGGGGGATTCTACTGACCGCCTAGGGACAGCATGAGATAATTATCTTGTACCATATAACATTCCCCCCATGGATAAAATTTATCAAGCAAAGGGGGGGACAAGTATCCAGAGGGGGGAAATTCCCCCATCCCCCCTACAAATACCACTCTGGACATCGATAATGTCTATTAACCTAGTGCTAACATGTAGCCCTCCCTCCTTTCCTTCCACAATTTCACTTGTAACTTTTAGACTATGTCATGTCATCTGGTTATTACTTATATATCTCATATTTTTACCACATTTCGAACATCTTGTCTTTTCATTTTGTGAATTTTCAAAATCAATGTTACCCAGTAGAAGCCCAGAGCTGTACATTGTTACATATGGGCATATCCTTCTTGTAACCATCAGAGATAGTTTCTCACTTTATTATTATAAAATGTTACAAAACGTACATAAATTCTATATATTTGTCTCAATTTTGAATTTTTTCAGGATTTGCAATAGTGAGGTAGTATATTTTATGGCATAATGGAAAATTTGTCTCCGATATCACAAGAGTAAAGTAGACATCCCAATATACTATGAGCTTATCTGTCTCTTGAACCTCTCATTAAGATACGACATTAAACCTTAAAATTAAAGAAATTAAATGAGGATTGAAATCATTTCTGCAGGATGTATCAGGATGCAATGAACAAACACGTTGCAAACTGTGCCCAATTGAATATGTGGATCATTTTCATTAATTAAAGTAATTACATAGTCAACATTGGAAATTCATTGAACATACCTGAGATAACGTTGAGCATACATAGTGAAGAATCCCTGCTTGTTCTGGTCGACTTCCTTCACAAAGTGGTAGGCCTTCAAGAGA
Organism: Lepisma saccharinum; assembly: GCF_977018435.1. Taxonomy (NCBI): domain Eukaryota; kingdom Metazoa; phylum Arthropoda; class Insecta; order Zygentoma; family Lepismatidae; genus Lepisma; species Lepisma saccharinum. The sequence goes on from NC_139238.1 coordinate 10,319,299, forward strand.
CCACTGATCAGGAAAAAGGAGTCCACGTTCAGCATACTGTTTTGAAGGGGCATTTTTAAGAAGTCCCTTGCCGCCTACAAGTACAAAATGGAGTGTAATGCCCAGGAAATTTACTAACAGATAAAGTTAAATTTTAACAAGGAAGGAATTGATCCACTAGATAACTCTGGAATATACTCTTGTACCTGCAGCTGTGGCAAACAACACATAGGACAAACCAAGAGGAACATCTGCACAAGAATTCATGAACACAAACTGGATATTAAAGGAAACAAACAAAAATCAGGTTTATCAAAAAATATATATATTTCAATACAAAACAAATCACAAATTGAAAGAAACCGAATTTATCGAAAGTGCAAAATGACCAATTGAACTCAATGTAAGAGTGTCATTTGCCATCTTAAAAGATCAGAAAACTTAAACATGCAGGACCGTTAGATAAAGGATGGCAATTATTATTAAAAAAAAAAACACCAACAAAAAGTGCAGTGTTTCTGTGAGGAATCTGAAAAACAAACGAGAGTCACAACACAATAAACAAATGCCTACTTCCTGTCAGCCAGACAGCCACATTGAATATGAGAGTCAGTTGCCAGCTAGAGTTGGAGTAGGAAGGAGTGACAGGTCACACACTGCATTATCTTTTACCACTTTAACATTTTTAACCTAACTTTCGCACTTTAAACTTTGACTATTTTTGTCTTATCTCCTGATGAAGCCACACGATGTGGTGACAGCTAGAAGAAAACAGTATGTACATGCCAAAACTGGACTTCATTACTTAGTAATATTAATGTGTTGGTCATGGTAACATATCATTGCATACAATGAGATAACTTACTCAGATGATTTAATCTTTTCCTCTCTCATTTTTATATTTCCATAAATTTTCAAATATGAATGTTTCAAACATAAATTATTGCATTATATATGTCGCCCTTTTAAAATGTTAAATAGGTTGCAATGGACTTACTTGTGCCAAATAAACTTTATTAATCCATGGCTCCTGAGACAGTGAGAGCACCTTGTGAGTCATGATGACCCACAATGTGCTAAGAGCACGAATTCCATCGATGCAGTCAAGCGTTCCGGATCCTCCATTGGATGTTCCAAGACGCTTCCAATTGGCTGGCAGCGAGAATGCCAGGATTGCTTTCGTAGCAGTTCCTGAAATGTTATTAGTGAACAATCAACACTTAGAAGAACATGATAAAGAATTCTACATTACCATATCTGTCACAGAGTTCCAACATGTTGAAATGATTGGCACTCAAGCCTTTGGTGTAGTGGTTCCAGTGGGAGATCTGAAATTCTGCCTTTCACCCAGCATCGTGAGGAAAACTGGGGAACTATTTGACAGCAATAGCAGTAAAATCCAATCTTGAAAGCTGCAAAACAGTGGTGATAGGACTTGATCTGATGACCATGTGTTACCCATTGTAAAGCTGGCAGGCCTTGCCATCAACAGGCTGTTTGCACCATGGAGACATGTGTAGATCCACGAGGAGGGCAATAAGTGTGACCACCAATCCCAACTGCTACTTTCTTTAGTGTATTATTATGCCTAATATTTTTGAAAACTCAAATCTTCTGTCTGATCACTAAGTTTAAGAGGCTGGAGAATATCTTCTCACTTTATTTTCATGATAAGCTAATTAAAACTGGGCCTACAGTTTAAATTTGGTTTCGAACCACTGTGCAATATGCCTCAAAGGGAGATTGAACCAGAGACCACTTGAGAGAATAGGTTTTCTCTGTTTATTCACTTTATCCTCATATTTGGCCAATAGCATGTGAAAGCAATTTAAAGAAAGCAAATAAAGTAGTAAGTTTCTTCGTCAGAATAGTCAAACACAGATGCCCAACCCTTGCAAACTTCTCCAAACAAGAAATTCTATCCACTCTACAAATTCATGACCTTTCCCTTCGCCGTCAACTCTCAGATTTAACACTACTCTTCAGAATCATTAATGGACAACTTTTCACCAGCGAACTCTTGCCACTTCTTAATATCAGAATCCCACGTCCCAACAGTAAATGCAACAACTTCTTTTACATTAAATCTTCAGGGCTATCCTTAGAACAAAGATCACTTCTCTACAGGCTACAAACCATTTATAACTCATTAAAAGACGCTCCGGGCTTCCATTTATCAAAGCAGACTTACAGAACGGCGTGCATAAAGCAGCTGAAGAGTAAATAATATTCTTTTTGCCCTAGTTGTTATTCTTGTTATATATGTATATGTGTGTGTATGTGTCCCATCTTATTATTTTGTTTATTTCTTTTCCGGTTGATATCCTGATGTAAAATGGATTTTTCTGTATTCAGGACTTTTCAAATAAATAAAAAATAAATAAAATTTACTTTGCTGTGGTAATGGGAGGAATTATGATAACGACACAGCTACAACTATTTCCACCCTGGGCCCTATTTTTGCGAAATAATACTCTAATCTCTAAAACATGGAAGTCAGCTTCATTCCTGTTTACAATATAGCTGAGAATTGATTCTCTGTGAGGTGAGATACAAGACTGAAATTTGTCCCTGTGGATCTGGCACTGGTCTCAGATCCACTATATTATATCATGACGATGTTGAAACAAGTTGATCATGGTTTAATACTATAACTAAACTCTGTATTCTAGACTGGTCTGTAACTATCCCCAACTGTCCTAACAATGCTGGGTAAATACCAAAATTTTGAGGTCTCCACCAAGGATCAAATTAAGGACGACTATTGTAATTTGAGCCAGAGCTCTGTGACAGGTGATAAATAGAGGCACACATCTGTGGTAAATAAAAAAGCAAAATTTCGGTACAAAAAGAGAATTTCGAGTTCAAAAGCAGTATATAAAAATCACATTTTCGTTTTAAAATTGTGACTATAAACCTAAATTAAATTTGAAAACTGCACTTATTACACAACATATCCCTTCTAGTACCACATTTTATGTAGTTCCCAGAGTAGTATTAAGTTTATTCCTGTATAAAGGGATCCAGTTTTGCTTCTCAAATATTTGCAGCAAAATTAATCAATTTTCCATGAATTGTGTAACTCACAGGATAATTCACACTTCAGAAAGTGTCATGTCTGTAAGTAAACTCTAAATTTTGAGTTTTAAAGTCTATTTCGCACTTTGCAGTTCATTTCGCATCATTTTGTGACAAAACATGGTAGCAAAATGCACCTCGCACCTTTCAAACCCAAGAAAAATTACCTGTGTTATAATTATAATTATGAATTATATGATTACAATGTGTGATTTCACATTTCGAGTTTTTGTCAAAACTAAATGAAGGGCTCGGCCTTAACATGGTTAAGTGACATTTTGGTCATTTCCGAGTTCATTAAGGAAAAAGGTTATTAGAAGCTATACTGTAGATAAATTGTTATCTTGTTGTGTTGACCAATTTCAGAAGGCTTCACTGAGTCCAATGCAAATTGTATGACATGGCAATTTTACTCTAAAATTCAAGGATGGCACATTTTACTTTGTAACTCAAAATTGACCAAAATGTCACTTACCATGTTTTACACTGATAAATAAATAAAGGACTATTAGCATGAATGGCAATAGCACTACTTATTCAGCTGAACAGGATCTTTGGCCTATGACTACACAACTCTTTAAAATGCTATCATACAAATATGTGCATGCATTTCATTTTAAATGTGTTGCCCAGTGCCTTAACATTTTTCAGACTTTAGTATTTGTAATGGGGCTGAGTCGATACCACAGTGAACTGATACCCATACCGATCAGGGTGCAAAATCCCAGGGGGGACAGGGGGGAATTTCCCCCACCAACGATCTAGTCCTAAAATCCCCCCCCCCCCCACCAAACTTTTCTGGGGAGGAGAGTTTTTGTTCTAACAACATGAGATAAACAATTAGTTTTGAAGTCAAATATACTTTACTGGAATAATATCGAAAACACACAAAGAATGAACAACAAAGAGCCTCATCTCCAAGGACACTGAAACCAGCAATCCTCAGAACACAGAAATTAGTCCGACTTGTTATTCCTCCCCCATTTCTCATCAGCTTTTGTGAGTTACCGCAAAGTATATGAATATATTAACAGAACAAAGCACGTATTAACATTTAGATGTAAATTTTATGTAGGAAACTATTATCTTCTTAATGTCTCTTAATTTTTGCCTCTCCCCCCTTAGTCATGCAAATCATTGTTCATAGCATTATTAGAATCTTAATTTGTAATCGAATTTTGAATGAAGGGCAGTTGATTTAATCTATTGTATATTTTATAATATAATTTAATTATTTAATAATTGACACACATTTAATGACATTATATAGTGTATATGTATGTATATGTATATGCATGTATGTATGTATGTGTGTGGGTGGTGGGGTTGTCTGCTCCTTCCCTTCCCCCCCCAATCTGCAGTGATTTCGCACCCTGATACCGATGGCAAAGCTCTTACTGATTCCCACCAATACAGATAATTGAAATTTGTAACAATTAAAATCTGTTCAAAATACTGATTAATATTTGCATGCAAATATTCCACTCCAATTATAAGCATCAGTTTACCAGAGCTCTGCTTTAAAATATAAAAAAATACATCACAATAAACTACCAGTTATACAATCACTTTTTCACACAATCGTGGTGCAATATAAATTGAAGGTTTAAATTTTGCATAACTTCCGAGGATAATTAGACACTGCGAAAGTGTTGAGTGGCATTTTTGTGGACCTTGTGAAAAACCAAAAACTTGGAAAAGTATACGCCAGTATCAGCAAATACAATCCAACCGATACTTTGCTATCTGTGCAACCCTAATTTGTAACCTATCAGAGAACAAGACTTGAGGCAAATGGAAAATTAAGAAGATTGAAACCTGAAATTTTACTGGTGTGACACTGAAATATAAAATACATTAAGCATGTATATAAAATAAAAAAGCATTGCAGAAAATGAATGAAATGCAGAGTCAAACAGGAATGAAACTGGTTAGTAGGCATTTAGTGTGATTTTTTTAATGAGTATGAGTCTGTAGTGTGGCAAAACTTATTGTAACCATGTTGTAAGTCAATAATTTATAATGAGAAGGAAAAGTAACAACTTACCGTGATTTTGATTCACTCTCGACGATAACACAACATCATATGTGGTACTTGCAACAATAAGCACCAACATGAAAGCAGTAAAGCCTCTGAAAAAAAATTGATAAAAATTGTAATTATTAATACATAAACTTACTCAGTATGTATGAGACTATTAATCTGATACAATGGCATTGTTAATCTGTAGCATAGTTGTTGACACTCTAATCTGAAAACATTGATCATATACAGGGGATGGACAAAAATATGGAAACACCTGGTATAAAACAGCGAGCCATTTCAAACACGATTTGCATCTGAATGGTAGGTGGCGCTGTGATCACTGGCACTTCCTGCGAGGTATACACCCTGGCCAACCTGACAGATGGGTCAGTTACAGTTCAGCGACCGGTCCGTGCAGGTTATCGTGAATCATGTCTGAGCTGACAGAGTTTCAAAGAGGGCAAATTGTGGGTGCGCGTATGGTGGGAGCTTCTGTGACGAAAGTAGCGGAAATGTTTGGTGTATCAAGAGACACAGTCTCGAAGATCATGACTGCCTACGAGACTTTCGGAAAAACCGTATCAGTGAAGCACCAGCGTGGACGCAAGTGTGTGTTGCGTGACAGAGACAGACGCACATTGGGTAGGATTGTGACCAAGCAGAAGATCACCACGGCTCCAAAAGTCACTGTTGAGCTGAATACAGTACTTATAAACCCTGTTATCATCAAAACAGTCAGAATGGAGCAGTGGAAGACTGTAATCTGGACGGATGAGTCATACTTTACATTGTTTCCAACTGCTGGCCGAGTGTATGTGTGGAGAACGCCAGCACAAGCGTATGATACAGACTGTCTGTTACTGAGAGTGAAGCATGGCGGTGGTTCAGTGATGATTTCGGCAGCCATCTTCTGGTATTCTGCCGGACCCATTATCACCCTGCATGGACACGCCACTTCCATGGACTACGTAACCATTTTGAGTGACCAGCTGCATCCCATGGTGCAAACTTTGTTCCCAGATGTTGATGCCGTGTTTCAAGATGTTTATACAGCTCACATCGTCCAGGACTGGTTTGATGAGCACGAAGATGAAGTGTCACATCTGCCATGGCCTCCACAATCGCCAAACCTCAATATTATTGAGCCCTGTGGTCGGTTTTGGAGACCAAGGTGCGAGCCCGCTACCCACCATAATCGTCTCTACAACAACTTGCAGCTGCTTTGGAGGAAGAATGGTACAACATCCCTTTGACAACCATACGCGACATGTATTTGTACATTCCACATTGACTGCAGGCTGTTCTGCGTGCCAAAGGTGGTCCTACTCGATATTAATAAAGGTAATGTGCATTTCTGCAGGATGTTTCATATTTTTGTCCATCCCCTGTATGTCTGAATGATTACTTAGATTTGGGCTTTTTTGTAATTAAATTTCCCAGTATTCTCTCTGTGCATGTAGTTATTTTGATTTTAGAATGGCAGTGAAATCAAAGTTCTTTTAGCATGCTATTTTTGTGAAAATTATTTTTAAAAATTGATGACTTTTTCAAATTCAGTAAAGGTATTTAAGACAAATCATCTGTACCTTTACTCAATATTTCAACTCACGATCAATAGTATTAAATTAGGCACCTGGAATGTTCTGAGCCTTTACCGGCCTGGGGCATTTCAGTGTACAGTTAATGAGATAGTGAAGTATAAATTAGATGTAGTAGCTGTCCAGGAAGTTAGGTGGCCAGGAGAAGGGAATTGTAAAACTAAAAATTATACTTTTTTCTATGGTGGTACTGAAAATCATAATTTTGGAACAGGCTTTTTCATAAATAATAGAATTATCTCAGCTCTTAAAACAGTAGAATTTATTAATGCTAAGATATCATATGCAGTTTTACAGGGTAGGTGGTGTATAATTATTTTAATAAACATACATGCACCAACGGAAGATAAAGATGATAATACTAAAGATGATTTTTATGCAGAGTTAGAACAGGTCTTTGATAAATTTTCTCAGTATGATATGAAAATTCTATTAGGTGACTGTAATGCACAGATTGGCAAAGAAGAGACATTTAAACCCACGATTGGTAAAGAAAATATCCATAAATATACCTGGTCTTCTCCAGATGGTAAAACTCATAATCAGATAGATCATATTCTCATTGATAAGAGAAGGCATACTAGTATAATTGACGTTCGTACACATAGAGGTGCTGACTGTGCCAGTGACCATTATTTAGTAATTGCTAAATTAAGAGAAAGACTCTCAGTGATAAATCATAAGCAACAAAATCTAAAAGTTATAAAATTTGATACAGGAAAATTTGCTGATGAAAGAATTAAGAAAGATTACCAAATTAAACTGTCAAATAGATTTGATGTTTTGCAGGATTTAAATGATGATGAAAATATAAATGAAGCAGACGTAAATAAGAATTGGGAGCACATACGTAATGCAATAGAATCAGCAGCTAAAGAAAGTATAGGATACCATAAACCAAGAAAAAGTAAGCCATGGTTTGATAATGAATGTCATAATCTAATAAAAATAAGAAATCAGGCTAGACTTAGGTGGTTAAATAACTCTGATGATACAAATCTAAACAATTATAATAGAATAAAGCGAGAAGTTAACCGCACGTTTAGAAGTAAAAAAAGAGATTACTTGAAAAGCAAAATTAACGAAATTGAAACAAACAGCAAAAATAAAAATATCAGAGATTTATATAAAGGTTTAAATGAATTTAGAAAGGGGTGGCAACCTAAAGTAAACTTGATAAAAGATAAAGACGGTGATTTTCTAGCTGACCCAAGCGATATTCTAAATAGATGGAAGAACTACTTTAATGACCTTTTAAATGTCCATGTAGGAGATAAATCAGAAGTAAATGAAGTCCACACAGCAGAACCTTTAGTTCCAGAACCTAACTTGACTGAAGTTAAAGATGCTATTAAAAGGCTAAAGAATAACAAAGCACCTGGCATTGATTTAATACCAGCTGAGTTAATTAAATATGGTGGAAATTCATTAATATGTCAAATTCATAAATTAATTTGTTTAATATGGAATAAAGAAGAAATCCCTCAACAGTGGAAAGAATCCATAATTGTTCTTGTGTTTAAAAAAGGTGATAAAATGAACTGCAGTACCGTGGAATTTCTCAACTCTCAACAACTTACAAAATATTGTCTAACATTATTTTAACAAGACTAACCCCATATGCTAATGAAATTATAGGTGATTATCAATGTGGATTTAAACGTAACCGATCAACTACAGATCAAATTTTTCACATCAGACAGACACTTGAAAAAAAGTGGGAATATAATCAAAATGTCCATCAGCTATTCATTGATTTCATAAAAGCATATGATTCGGTCAAAAGAGATAAATTATATAATATATTAGTAGAGTTTGGAATACCTAAGAAGCTTGTTAGTATGACAAAAATATGCACCAGTGAAATAGAAAGTAAAATTCGTGTGTCTGACAAATTTACAATTCATGATGGGTTAAAACAAGGAGATGCATTATCTCCATTGCTCTTTAATTTTGCCTTAGAATATGCTGTTAGGAAGGTAAAAGAAACTAAAGAAGGACTAAAATTAAATGGTGTGACTCCGTTGTTAGCATATGCAGATGGTGTAGACTTACTGGGGGATGATGTGAATACAATTAAGAATAATGCTAAAATATTTTTTAAAACTGCTAAAGAGATAGGTTTCGAAGTTAACAAAGAGAAAACTAAATATATGCTTACAGGCCGAAACCAAGTGTTAGGTAATAATCAAAATCTAATTATTGGTAACAACTCGTTTGAACCAGTTTCTAAATTCAAATACTTAGGAGTAATATTAACAAATGAAAATTATATTAAAGAGGAAATAAAAAGTAGGCTTAATTCAGGAAATGCATGTTACTTCTCTCTTCATAAACTTTTGTCTTCTCGTTTAATATCTATGAAACTAAAAGTTAAAATATACAAAACCGTAATTTTGCCTGTAGTACTTATATTATATGCGTGTGAAACTTGGTCCCTTACATTGAAAGAGGAACATAAATTGAGAGTATTTGAAAATAAGATCCTTAAGAAAATATTTGGACCTAAAAGAGATGAGGAGACAGGTGAGTGGAGAAGGTTACATAATTTAGAACTACATAATTTGTATTCATGTCCAGATATTGTTAGAATAATTAAATCAAGAAGACTTAGGTGGGCAGGCCATGTGGCACGAATGGGAGAGGAAAGAGGAGTTTACAGGATTCTTGTTGGGAAACCAGAAGGTAAGAGACCTGTAGGAAGGCCAAGACAAAGATGGAGGGACAACGTTGAGATGGACCTAAGGGAAATCGGTAGGGATAGAAAAGAGTATATAGAACTTGCTGAAGATAGGGAAAGATGGAAGGCCTGTGTTGCTGCAGCCATGAACCTTCGGGTTTAAGAAGGCTAGAGAGTTAGTTAGTTAGGATCAATAGTATTACAACAGAATTCACCAACTACAGATTTGTTGAAGAATGTTTATTCAACGAACTTCTCTTACAAAAAAATGTTTTAAAGATTTAGCCATATGTCCAATTGTGCCTTATATACAGGGATACTGTAAATGATTCATTCGATTTCAAAACACTGTATTTTCCAAAGTATTCCACATACAGATATGAATGATACATGAAAATAACTAAATTCACCAAGATTTCCTCACATTCTACAAATGTTCTGTGTCTGGCCGATTGGCCACACGACACACATTCAAGCGGTAGTAGAGTTCCACCCATATATTTTGTAGCAATCCAGTGTCAAACTGCTGAAACCACTGCAAAATTCTCTGTTTACATGGTGTTTCTTTCTGTACTCTCTTCTGAATACATGCTGCACTGCAATAACAGATGAACATCTCGCATATTTCAACACACAAAAACTCTTTTCTAGGTTTGTCGCCATTTTGTACAGGCACTGCATTCGTGCTGCCAACTGGTGCGTCTCAATGCAAACTTGGTAAGTTTACAGTTATTTTCATGTATCATTCATACTCCATCTGTCCCATAATTATTGTCCGGTACACCTTTGTTGTCTCATAATAATTGCTCGATATTCAAACTGTGGCATTGGTGTATACAGAAGAACATGAAACAAGGGAATGAGTCATACAACTTTACTACTCAAGAATCAGTACAAATTGTGCTTTCCATCTGCCTCTTCGTCTGTCATTTCTGTACTACCATTTTGGCATACCGGACTATAATTATGAGACAGAGGGAGTATCTGTATGTGCAATACTTTGGAAAATACAGTGCTTTGAAATCAAATGATTCAATTATAGTAGTCCTGTATTATAAATTAAAAAGAAAAAAAATCTGAATTTATGAGGTTAAAAAATCAAGATGTATATGCCTACTTCACTGACTTTGAGTTATTGCAGCCAGGCTATGAGACAGTTCATTGCTTGCTGTGGGTGAGGGGAACAGGAGAGAGAGAGAGAGAGAGAGAGAGAGAGAGAGAGAGAGAGAGAGAGAGAGAGAGAGAGAGAGAGAGAGAGAGAGAGAGAGAGAGAGAGAGAGATATATTGCCAATAACGCTTTGCACTGATAGCACTGCCGATACTCTTACAGATTCCCACAGATATCGAAACTTGAAAAATGTAATAATTAAAAGATGTTCAAAACATTGATCAATGTTTGTGTGCAATTGTTCTAATCTAGTTATATGCATAAATTTACCAACAATTTTGCTGTAAAATATTCAAGAATTGCATCAGAATATTAAAATACGAGGCGTATTCGTAAAGTAAGTACTGTTTGCCAATATTGCCACTGTAGCACTGCAGTCACGACCGCGAGAGTTCTCACTGACGTACTTCATTCGTTAGTAAGCCACAGGCACTCGTGGCAGCAGGTCATGCTTTTTCTTCGTAGTTTTATGAAGGTTTGAAATGTTCAAGAAAGTCAATCGACCCACCGACTGTAAAGTCCAGTCTGCGATTCATTTTCTCAATGCAAGAAACTTGAAACCAGTAGACATCCACCGTCAACTGTGTGAGGTCTATGGAGAGGGTGCAATGAGTGAAAAGATGGTGAGGAAATGGGTCCGGATATTTAAAGAAGGTTGTGAAACAGTTCACGATGAACCAAGGAGCAGTTGGCCATCTGTTGTGACCAAGGAATTGGTGCGTGCAGTCGACGTAGAAATTTGTGAAAACAGATGCTTCACAATATTGTCGCTTTCAATGGAATTTCCACAAATTTCAAGAACAGTCCTCTACGTAATTGTGACAGATCGCCTGGAATATCGAAAATTGTGCTCAAGCTGGGTGCCGAAGAACCTGACAGAGGAACACAAAAACAAAAGGTCTGCCAGTGCGCTAACATTTTTGTCGCGATATGCAGAGGAAGGTGACAGGTTTTTGAGTCATTATGTCACTGATGAGACAAGGGTGTCCCACATGATTCCTGAATCAAAGCAGCAGTCCATGGAATGGAGGCATACAGCATCGCCAGTCAAGAAGAAATTCAAGCAGTCAATTTCAACCTGCAAGATCATGAACACCATGTTCTGGGACAGAAAGGGGGTTTTGCTGGTTGAATTCTTGCCAAGATGACAGACCATCAACAAAGATGCCTACTGCAACACATTAATTCGGCTGCATCATGCAAATCAAAACAAATGATGCAGAATGCTTAGCGAAGACATTGTGTTGCTTCACAACAATGCTCGTCTGCATACGGCTCAACAAACTCAAAATCTGATCACGTCATTCGGCTGGGAACAATTTGATCACCCACCCTACAGTCTTGACTTGGCACCAAGTGACTACGATCTCTTTCTTCATCTGAAGAAGTTTCTTGCTGGTCAGCGTTTCGAAGAGGATGACGACGTCGAAGCAGCAGTGCATGGATGGCTTTCATCACAAGCGGGAACATTCTATGATAATGGGATACAAAAACTAGTGCCACACTACGACAAATGCTTGAACAATGGTGGAAACTATGTAGGAAAGTAGTTTGAGGTCTGTAGAATGCAATGCAAATAAAAAAGGTACAAAACTATTTTACTTTATTTTTTACACCCTTTCAGTACTTACTTTCCGAATACGCCTCGTACATTGTATGTTATCACAAAATCCATCTTTTCATGCAAAACTGGTGCAAAATTTTTAAAAAGTTCTAATTTTGCAGTTTCCAGAATAATTTGACTCAGCAAAAGTGTCGCATGGCATTTTTCGGAGTCTGTGAAAGACCAAAATGCTGAAAAAGTATCGTTAAATAAATTCCAACCGATACTTTCTGATACCGATACTACTGGTATCTGCCCATACCGATACATTGGCACGAGATTACTGAACGGCAAGGGGCTATAGGTTTCATGTGATTGCCAGAAATTACATTGAGGAAAAGTAACAATTCCAGTTTTGCTCAGCGTTGTCACTTTGTGTAAGAGAGAAGACAAAAGAAATGTTGGAAACCGGATCAGATTTTCAGGATACACCACTGAACAACAAATAGTTTAATTACATATGGCTCAGAATTGGTTACCACATTTAAATACAACATTCAAAAGCTTTAGTAGCTTAGAGAAACAGTTCAACTCCTCAGGATATTCTAAACACCCATATTTTTTTTTCTTAGGACTATGCAGTAGGGTGTATTGAAAAAAAACTTTTTTTCGAAATGTTAAGGTGGCTAGTGCAAAAAAGTGGCCATTTGTGACCAAAAACACGTCTGATTTTTTTCAAATTTTTTGGAGGTCGTTTAGGTGGCGCGCATCGACCTTGAAGTTTTGATAATGAAATGTCGGCATATGTTCTCTAGATTCCAATTTCGCTTTGATGTAGCCATCACGTGCACTGGCGCCGAAAACGGAGGCAGCAGCCTCTGTGATAATTTTCACAAGTCGCTCCACTCCTTGTGTGTGGCCGGGGAAGTTTTGAATTTCAGCTATTTTTAATGTAGTCATCTACTTCTTCATTTGTAATATTAATGGTCAATGGAGGCTCGTGGAGGGAGCATGAAGCCCAATCAACCATGTCATAGCATTGGTCTGCATTAAAATTGATGGTTGGTAAAACAAAAGTGTGAATTCTTTTGCCTTTTTCAATCCTCTTGCTTTCTTAATTCTTTGCCAACCAAGACTTCTTATTTCTGGGTTTTGTTCGGTTATTAAAGCCAGCAGGAGATTTTCAGAATGGGCGAAGAATGCATTTTGTTGAATGACTCTATTAATCAAATCTCTCAAGTGGTGTGGGAGAAATCGGGACAAGTTGATCAAATTCCAGAGGTGTCGGGCTCCGTCAGTTGGGCTTCATGCTCCCTCCACGAGCCTCCGTTGACCAATAATATTACAAATTAAGAAGTAGATGACTACATTAAAAACAAAAAAATAGCTGAAATTCAAGACTTTCCCTGCCACACACAAGGAGTGGAGCAACTTGTGAAAATTATCACAGAGGCTGCTGCTTCCGTTTTCGGCGCCAGCGCACGTGATGGCTACATCAAAGCGAAATTGGAATCTAGAGAACATATGCCGACATTTCGAACAAAAAGTGACTATAAAGTTCAAGGAGAAAACTAGAAGAAAATCTTGGCCTGCCCCTTAGTAAAATTATGTTTGCCAACATAATTTGGGTGGGTGGAGCTCACAGTCCAGCCACCTACTCGTGGTGAGCTCTGGGTTATTTTCAAAGCATAATAAGCTATGAAAATAAGCGAAGCGCTGGACAGTAATTGAGGAACTGTTAGCAATTAGAAAGCCAAAATATTTTATTTAGTCCTTTATATCGGAAAACTTTCGAATAAAACACAGTCGAAACCAATTGGAAACCATCAATAGAAAAAATGGATTTTTTAGCCTCACATTGACAATTTTTGACCAAAAGCATACGTAAACAGCATAGGAAACCACCCCTAAGGCACGAATGTAACATATTTGCCATAAACAAAACAATAAATGACCATAATGCAGAAAAAAAGACATGAAATAGCCAAATAATTACATTTTTGTGAAATTGTTGTGTGTGTTGCATAACCAAATCACTATCAAAACTTCAAGGACGACCTCCAAAAAATTTGAAAAAAATCAGACGTGTGTTTTTGGTCACAAATGGCCACTTTTCCGCACTAGCCACCTTAACATTTCAAAAAAAGTGTTTTTCGATACACCCTACTATGCAGGATATATCATTGCACATTGAAACTTTTTACATTAATTTTCTTCTGTCTTATACAAACAAAAGAGGAAGATGATCTTCCCTCCAGGCAGTTGTGCCAGAGTGCCACTCCAGTACTTTTTACATTAACCAGCTTGCATCCTGCCTCACAAAACATAGTAAACATTTATAGTGAAACCACAGACAGTGCATATCTACGACTCCTTTGCATCGTAATCCCACGTGGAGGGGAGGAGCCGAGTGGAGCATGCAATTGAACCAATGGAGGGGAAGGTACATGGAGACTTTTGGCCGAAAGTTCTTTTCCTTGTGGTCACTCTATAGTTTTTAAATTGCTTTAATTAACATTAATTCGTTATGTGTCTATCATAGCACAATGACTCCTTCCATGTATAACAAGAAGATATTAATTATTTTATTGGGACACACTTGAGACTATACTACCACACTGCCACCTGCTTGCCGACACAGCAGAAACTAATAAAGAAACATATGGTACGTAAAGTCATTGTTGCTGCATCACTGCTTGGCTGAGGACACTAGATCACAAAAAGGTAACACAAGATGAATAGAAGGAGGGGGAAGTTCAAGTTTTTCTTTATTTATTATTTTTATTATTAGTGATTCAAAAAGTTTTCTTAAATTTCATCTTCCTAGAGATTTATAATCAGCTGAGTCATCGATTAGTCAGTGTTACACGTTAACTGTTTGATTTGATTGGGTATTATGGGCATATCAGCACATAGGCTATTTTTGCCCATCACACAATATGGGGATAAGTCCCTTCACTAAAACAAATTGAGCACAGGACCCCAACAAGAAAATAAAGTGTGTCTTAAAAACTTCTTCACTCAATTTTTAAAACAAATTCATTCATTCACTACTTAACAAGAACTAAAACTATATTTCATGTTAGGGGGAATAAAAAACGCAGTTGATAATAAGACGACCTAGTTGAATTACTGAATTATTTCCGTGAAAGTTACTTCGTCTCAGCATGTCCACCACGTCTCATACCCTTAGGTGTGGGGGATCTTTTGGGAATGTAGCTCACTAATCATCATTCATCCTTGATGGTAAAGCACTCTCTGCTTGTGGTGAGCTTGGTGGTAAGGTGCTAGAGGTACTAAATTTACACACTTGAATGGCAACACATGACACTTGAGTTTCACACCCCTAAAGACTGGATCAGCATGGCTAATGTAAGGATCTGTCTCTGTACTCCAACTGAAGATCTGCTGGGAGAGGTTATGCTTGTGACTGTATGTAGAGTCTGACTTGCAACTTGCGTTAACATGCTCTTCCTAGAACCTCCTCCTCTCTCTCTCTATTCAATCGTGTATTGCTTCTCAATAACTGAATTCGAACTGCCCTCGATCTCCCTGCCTTCCAGACATTTATTGCAATTCAATTTACTAAACAGATGCACAGTCAGGCCTGTAGCCTCTTCCTGGATTTCGTCCATTAGCATGTTTATACCGCTGATGACCAGGAAGAGCTTCAGTGCTGTTTGACACTGCTTTCCTGTGATGTTTCTGAATATTTCCTGATTGGAAAACGATGGTTGAATGACTGGGAGTTGGAGTTTGTTGTACATAATAATTAAAAGATACTACGGATCGTTACGACTTGTAAATGTTTGATTAATTTTGTTGGGGTGGCCTCTGCCACCATCCACTTGGGAATCTGTGCTTGTTGCTTCACTGCTATGTTCTTCCGGTTCCTATTGTTTCCTCACTTACCGCTAGGAGCGCTGGTGTAGCTAGTTTGTCTGCTGTGTGTGTGATAGGTTTAAGTTGTTGCAACAGGGGGAGGCAAACATGATGTACCTGACCACTGTCAATATTCAGATCGTGTGGAAAGTGCATAATTGCGCGTGTCTCTTTGATTTTGGTGTCAATCAGTGTGTGCGCTGTATGCCTGACAAACTTTTTGGATCCTGTGTTTGTTAAACTTGAGGAGCTTTGCTAGTCCGGTAGTGGGTTGGATTTTTTTTTTTCATCATCAGTTAAGTGCTGTTGTATACATTCGTTGATGGATCTGCCAATGTAACGAGAGTTGCACTCACACTGGGCATCATATACTCCTGGGTTCCATCAGATCTACCAACAGTGGCGTGCGCAAGGTGGGGTTGGTGTGGGTTATAACCCCCCCTTTGACACAGTGTTCCTAAAAAAAAGAACATCAAATGCGAGAAAAGATGGCAAAATGAGGGCTGACTATTAAAAAAATGTATACCTAACCCCCTCGTATCGAAAATCCTGGGTACGCCACTGTCCACCAACGAACGTATACAACACCACTTAACCGAAAGTCAACCCAGCAGTGAAGCAACAAGTTCCCAAGTGGATGGTGGCTGAGGCCACTGAAATTAATCAAACATTTACAAGTAAGTTTCGCAGATATAATTTAGTAACTCAGCTATGTCTTCTTAAAACTATATTGTTTCGGAGGATAAAATCTCCTTAGCTCAGTGGTTCTAAAAATGTGTGCCATGGCACCATGGCTGGTTTACAGGGGACACCGCGAATGTTCCAATATTTTAACTGAAATGACATTGTTGTTCCAAATATGTGCTTATTTAATACATTTTTTCAAGTAAAATGTTTCTGAATTTGAAATGTGTGTTAATTTTTTTAACTTAAGGCAAGCAACATAGCCACACTAAATGAGTGTTGCCTACATTCTGACTTGGATGCCATGGAAAAAGTTTGAAAGTCTAAGGGTGCAGTGAAATGAAAAACTTTGGGAACCCCTGCCTTAGCTATTAAAAGCAGAGGCTGTAAATGGGCATTCGGCACACACAAGGACAACACAACTCCACAGAGGATTTATCCTGCACTGGATCCAGGCAACCAGAGCCTCATTGGCCTACAGGAAGCAGTAACCGTGGTGTACTACAGGGAAGTGAGATTGACTTTTAGGTTCCTCCTCTACATTAACTGTGTGTAACTAGTTATATAGATGACGACGATACACATTGTTTCAAACGTAAGATGAAACCACGTTTCACATGGTGTGAAATGTGTGATCATGAAAATTTCACCGTGGGGCAGAGATTCTGGATTGCACTACTTGACTGTGTGTGTCTCTCACCAATTGGCTACAAATATGGTGGTTTTTCAATTACAGCTCAATACATGGTGATTGGATATGATCAGTTGTTTGTTAGTAGTCTTGCTAGTAGATTCTTATTCCGCTTGTCTCCTAAGACGAAGCCCTACGCAATTATTGACCACAACAGTAGATAACTTGCCCAATACACAGCACATAACACTTACAGCATAATATACTCCTTCTCTGTGTACTTTCTTGGAGCTTTGACATAACACTGCTCTTGTTTCACTTCAATATCTGCCTTGATTCCAAGGGGAAGTAAGGTTCTTGAGATAGCATCGTCCAAGGTCACCTTGAGGTCTTCCGCCGTGCAAGATGACGGGATGCAAAAGGCCCATTCAAACAGAGAAAACACGGGAAGAAGACCTGGGTTCTGTAAATATATTAAAACATATATATCATAGAAATGACACAAATAAGTAGAATTTATCATAGCAATCAACAAGTTAGAAAATATCAAAGGCGTAGCAATAAATCATGAATTTTCATCTCCTGTACGTGCCAAATATTGATGCATTTTCATGTAACAGAAGGTGTCAAGACACTGGTTTATATCTTGTGTTGAAATATCCATTTTATTTCATATTAGATCGTAAACCACAGTTTCCATCTTGTTACCAGTGGTGACATTTCACAAGTTTAATGTCTGCATCAGAACTCAAAGTGGAAATTCTTAGCTGGGGGATGCTTGGTTGAATTTGGGTACAGGTGTGGGGATGCTTGTATACATAAATATGAAGAGGGTTCCAGGTTCGATACGCAGTGGAAGAACACAGTGGTTCAGATCCCACTTTAAACTGTAGGTCCAGTCCCGATTAACCTATCTGTACATAAAGTAGACTAAATGGAGATAATGCAGTAGGTACCTATGCAAATGATTCTAGCTGGGGGGAGGGAGGTACTTCATGAGAATTTTCTTAACTCGGGGTTAGCATTCTTCCCCCACTTTGAGCACTGGTGAGCACCAAATAGTCATAAGCATAATAATGTAATTACAGGATTCGCATTTCATAGTACTGGTTTCTCCTTTCAACTGTACTGACTTCTCTGACATGGTGAATTATAAATTGTCCCAATGCAATATAAAGTCTTCAAAGTAATAAAGTTATTATTGGAAAAACTTGTGTCTCCGAAAGTTTGCTAATATGAATCATGAATTCTTAGATATGGGGATCTTCCCCACATACATTGAAGGGTGCAAAATGGCCTAATGTGCCGACACACCCCAAAAAAGTTAATTCAATCAATCAATGAATCATGAAATATCATTACTTTATAACAACAGGAAGTCTTCTATTGTTAAATTAATTATAAAGGGTGACAAGAAATAACCCGTACTAATGTTTGTGATCATAAAGTTATTAAACCGAAACAATTGAGCAAAACAATACTGCAGAACAATGACATGGGACCTTAGGAACAAGATGTTCAGCCGGTTTCGAAGTGGCCTCCCTGGGCGGCGATACAGAGGTCCAAACGGGCTTTGAAATTTTGGTCGATGGGCCGCAGGTCCTCGGGCGACAATCGGTTCCACTCATGACCCAGCGGTTGCTTCAGCGACTCCAAACTGTGGTGGCGTTTAGCACATACCCTGGCCTCCTAAATCGACCAGACACTGTAGTCCATTGGGTTGAGGTCCAACGAGTAGGGCGGCCATTCCGTCGATGCGATGAAGTCCGGAAAATGGGTTCTGCACCATGCTTGCGTCATTTTCGCCCTGTGGGCTGGAGCAGAGTCTTGCTGGAATGTCCATTGCGTATCGCCGAAGTGCTGCTGGGCCCACGGAAGGACGACGTTCTCGAGAATGTTGCGGTGGTACACTTCTTGGTTGATTTTGACCCCTTGATCCACGAAAACCAGGGGCATCTTGCCGCCTGTGCAAATTCCGCTCCACACCATGACCGACTGCAGATTTTGGCGGTGTTCGACGATGGCTGAGGTACCGGGAGCCTCTGCAGACCAGGTCCTGTTGTTTTGGTGGTTGTGTGCCTGCTTCACGGTGAACAGCTTCTCGTCTGTGAAGAGAATGCGCTCCCATTGCTGACCTGCGGCCCGGCGCTTCAGAGGGCGGCATCTTTTGAGTCCCAGGCGCTTGCTTTCGTCCGTGAGAAGCTGAACTTTTTGGAGCTTGTACGCCTTGAGGTTGAGGTTCTTTTTCGCCATTTGCCGCACCGATTCGCGGTTGATCCCGATCTCACGGGCGACTTTTCTCATGGAGACCCTCGGATTTCGCTGAACTCGCTTTTTGTTGATCTTACGGTTCTAGGACGTGTTGACAATAGGCTTTCTTTCTCTTCCGGGACGGTCGCCTTCATGGCCGAGCTCCTTGAATCGCCGAACTGCGTCTGAGACTGTCATTTTTGGAACACCCTGGAAACGAACAATTTCACATTGATGCTTTCTTTGACGCCACAGTTCCAAAATTGCACTGCGTTTGGTTGACAGTCTGAAACACAAAAACTATAATCGTTATGAAGCCGAAACAACAGGTACAGTTACAAAAGACTATGGAGAATCCAATAACACAACAATTATTTGGCTACGGTACACTACATTCTTGGCAGGATACGCCAAACTTTGTACGGGTTATTTCTTGTCACCCTGTATATCTTTGATTACAAAATATATTCCTATAATTAATTTCCACAAATATTTGGGGATGCATGCATGGAAGATGTCACACAAAGGGTCAAATTCTCAGTTGTGTGCATAATTCAAGGCTTGATTCACTCAAGCTATTTACCAGGAACATTTCTGGTTTAAAAACTGAAAAAAAAATATAAAACCGGTGAATATTAGCCAACATTGAAAAAATAATTGTGGGTAGATTCAGTCAATAATGAAATGGGCGCATTCTATAAGAATGTGACCAAAGCTGGTGGACTGTTACATCCCTCAAACTCTGACATTTTGAATTTGTGATCATGATAATCAGGCTACTGTTGCCTCTACTAATTTCTGTATTGCTGAATTATGTCATTTGTGTATGAAACTTTCTGAATGCTTAGTGCACTTTGTTTTGAGCTTTGTGCCCATGATTCCTACTTGCAGCTGCCACAAGTGGAAATATATGTGATAATTTGGTCTTAGAATTGGCTGGGCATGCTATGGTCGGGACATTTTATGGACATGACTGTGCGGGTTTGCCATGCCTATTTCTGCAATGACTGGGTTGATATGACGAGGCAGATTCTGCCAATATTTATGGTGCATGCATTTTATTACATCCGTGACCATGTCTAAAGCAAGATCCGCAAGGACCTGGGTGTTTCTGGTGCACATATCGTGTCCTGATATTGCTCGTCAGGGGTGGCGCCAGAAATTTTTCACCGGGTGGGCAGAAGCTGTATATTGATAGAATAGGGTGGGCAGGTATAAATGTATATATGTATGTATATATGTATGTGTGTGTGTTTGGTGTCTTTCCTCTTTCTTTTCTAATCTATTCTCACATCTTGTTCGACTTCTTTGTCTCCGATGGACACAATTATTTCAAGGAAGTGTTTGTGTGTGCGCAGCCATACATTCTAATCACATTCTTTCATTCATGTCAATGTAGTGAAATAAATGTGAATCGGTTTTATCACATTTTGTCCTTCAAGTGCAAAAAATACAAGGCACATACTCAATTTTATATAGCTATCTGGCGACAGTGATAGAAAGTGTGATAGTAGACAATGGTAAAGAGTTAAATTACTTTCTCATAATTTAAATGCATGTTCCTGATTAATTTATTTTCATCATATGAGTTTTTGACTGAAACTTGGGAGTTAATGATCACTTTTCTTGGCTTACAAGGTTATTGCAACTGACAAATGTATCTGAATGTATGTTTGCAATAACGGCGATCGGGTGCCAAAACTTGGGGCCAAGGACAGTTTACTTTTTTTGGTAGAAAAGTCTTAGCATTAGAGACCATAGTGCGGATGGCAAAATGTGGTTGGAGGGAACTTCCTCCCCTTGTTTCTCCTAATCGCCGCCACTGGATATTTGGATTAAAATTAATGCCTTATTGGGAATGTACACACACATGCGCGCACGCAGAAAAAAACAAAAACAATTCTTTCCTCATTCTGCATAAAGTATCCCAAGGCTTATGAAAGGCAATTTTGACAAGACATCGCCCAAAAGTAATAATTAAGTAACATTGAAAAATCTGTTAACAACTGAAGAGATTATATGCTAAGTTGCTATTTGTTTTCTGAAGTTAGTCTTCGTTACTCATGCGGGAGAAGTAACACATGTATGGTTAGATGAACACATGCACTGAGGTAACAAATAGTTTACATTTTGTAGAATGTCATTTTGGACAGAAGGAATTCATCGAAATTGATAACCATACTGGTAATTCATCTCTTTTTCACAGATGACTTGGGTTGTATGGCGCGACCTTTTCGAAAGTGCTCAAATGTCAACCTCTATTCTGCCCAGCATGCCCTGGAAACTTTAATCTTTCAGGTGAACGAATCTCTGGCGCCTGGAACCACAGTCAAAATAATAATTTGTGGTGGATTGTATTTTCAGTGTCTGCGTGTATTTGTTTTCGTCCTTCGTCACTTTCACCTAATCACCATTGAACCTCATCGTCGCCATTAGCCAAATTAGCAGAAAAGTGACTTCACATAGAACAAATCAGTCGAATCAGCAACAACTTACTCTTTCAAAAGTGGAATTTCATTAGTTCATACCCTTCCAAAGTTGAGGTGGTAGTCTCAATTTCACATTGTTTCATTCTTGCATCAAGGCAGCTAACTCCGTGAACAATAACGTTGCTTTCCGAAAGTCTCAAATATTTGTCTCTCGCAATACACCCTCATAAATGAACGCATCTTCTGTGGTGATAAAATGACACGTTTCCTGCGAGTTCTTTCTGTATATTTTTTTCTCCAATGGCATAACGTTGTCGCCTTATAATGAAGAGGTTCTGGCTTCTACTACGCCCTCCCCTGGTGGAAGCACAATGCACACTGGTTTGGACTTCAACTGTAGGTTCAGTCCCGATTAGCCTATCTGAGCATAAAAGTGGATTTAGAAACAAACAAACAAAATTTTCTAACGGATACTTCGTGACGAGTGGTGTGCCTATGATTTTCAAAAGGGAGGGGTTACATATACTTTTTCTTGGTAGTCAGCCCTCATTTTGACTTATTTTCCTACCTTTGACATTCTTTTTTTTTTTAGGAATACTGGGTTTAAAGGGGGGGTATAACCTCCACCAACACCCCCTTGGGCACGCAACTGTTCAGGACACCTTTTTTTCTTTACTTCATCTGCATCTACAGATTCTGTTGACCTTTTCGGCTGAACCTCTGATGATTCTAAAGTTTAAACCATTCTCATCGTGATTGATTAGTTCTCTGACACCCTCAAAACAAAGCTTTCCTACCAACCCCTTTCTTCTATTAATTCTACGTAAGTTAATCACAAGAAAAATTGCATCATTACGTAACTGATAGGCTATTATCAATTCAATAATTCTGTAGCTTTTTCCAAACCCACATAACTGTTACATCAAAATTTATACACCTTGGTATTGTAGTGTTTATTGTGATTACTTCTTATTAGTATTTACTAGAACGAATACAAAGTTGTTGTTTGTATACCACGTAGATATTTGAAGATTTACATGTATGTAAAAATTGTAATGAAATAAAGAGACACTTCTGGAATTTCAATGTAGACCTAATTAAATAGTCGAAATAATTTATTGTGTTGCTGGAGGAAGCAACGCTAAGATTTATAGATTATTTTAATCATGCACAGGCCAGGATTTATATATGTGAAGACCCGGAGCTTACAACACAAAGACCCCACCCAGTTATAGGTATTTTATCATCACATCCGAAGTACCTCCTTTTTTTCCTTATGCAGTACTTATCCAAGCAGTTTTCCCCAGTGATGGCCCAGAGCTGCAGCCCTCAAGGTCAACCTAAAACCTGATCTCATCTTGACCATACCCTGCATAATTTTGCACCTCCTAAGCCTATTATCATACATCATAGAAGTATTGATGATAGTTTATTTTGTTTCAAGTTCTCTAGTAATTCTTTTTGCTTTCTAATGACAAAGTTAAAACAGCTTTTTATGGGATGATGATATGTGAACATTTCTAGTATAGATAATATTCATGAGTAAAATATACTCCCTCTGTCCCATAATTATTGTCCGGTACACCTTTGTTTGTTGTCTCATAATAATTGCCCGATATTCAAACTGTGACATTGGTGTATACAGAAGAAGAACATGAAACACGGGAATGAGTCATACAACTTTATTACTCAAGGATCAGTACAAATTGTGCTTTCCATCTGCCTCTTCGTCTGTCATTCCTGTACTACCATTTTGGCATACCGGACTATAATTATGGAACAGAGGGAGTACACGTAATGAACATGTTTTTATTGAAACATTCACATATCCCCAAGTGTGTGTACTTAGTGAAATTGATTGGGTGGGCAATCGGGTGGGCACAGGATTTTTTTGGGGGGCACTTGCCCACCCATGTTGCTTGTGCTACTCTTGCTTGCACATGTTTGAGTCATCTTATGTGGGTGTGGGCGGCATGTTGCAAGGTTGGTGCAGCATATGTCAATGTCAATAGGATGATCATTCTGTATACGTGACAGAACGGGGCATCTGAAGATCAGAATCTTACATCCCCTGACCACAGCACTTATATGTGAGTGAAGGATTTTATCTTGCATTGGTAAAGAAATATAATTTTAGATTAAATTATAGACAACTTTTAATACAGTGAAACAAAAATCTCAAAGCATAAATGCACCAAAATGTCAATTTGAAACATAATATTCCTACTAAAACATGTTTCATTGTTACAAATACACATTTCATGTCAAAATGATCATCTTTTAAATAACAAATATGTAACTTACTGTTAGATTTCTGGGTACTTCTAAATGTCTTCTTTTCGATGTCATGGCATTCAATATCAGGTCAAAGTTTTCCTTCCTGGTGGAAGGTGTTGTCTGCAGTATTGCGCTTGCCATACAATACTGCCCCTGAAAACTAGGCAACTGCCTGTTTTCCATGTTGACTGACATGTCCACGCAGCCATCAAAGTTGCCAAGATGGCGGATGTTGCCTTGGAGCATTCCATCGGGAATTTTGGCTGATGAGTCAAACACTGAAAGGTGAAATTACAATGATATAAAGTGCTTCTCACAAACCAAACTAAATGTTCATGTTACTAGTAAAATCTGGCAAAGTTTGTTTTCAAAATTTCACAGAAATCTGTTCATGAAGGGAACTACTTTAGCTTATTTTAAATTCCATCAGTAAAACTGAAAATAGTGGCTAAATTCACATGCATTGGGAAATTACCAGAGGGGCTATATGTGCATATAGCACCATGCCATTAAGGCACATTTAGGGGATGTGGGGGTGGGGGGTTATGGCTACACACATTCTTGAGCGAGGCCATTTTGGATGTGATGTGATCGGCACCATGCTCCAGCCACCTTTACCCCTGAAGTTTGTCCCAGATAGCCATTTAATTGAGGCTGAGTGAATCTCTGAGCTGCTTTATGCAGAGACAAGCCTAACAGCCGTAGTGATCTAGTCAGTATGGTGTCCGACTTTCACGTGGAAGACCAGGTTTACTTCCTGTGGTGGGTGATCTAAATGGGGAGGGAGTTACCAGGTCCAAAATCCTCCCATTGGTTCAGTAAACATTTTGCATTAATTTTATAATAAAATAATCGAGAGCACACAAACACTGCAATGTTGAAAAGAATTCTAACCACAATTTAGAAGATGACTCACAGATACTTATGGAGAACATAATAGTAATTATTCCTATTCAAGCCCATATGATGGTGAATTTACAGTTGTAGCTACTCCATGAAACTTAATAATTCATTACTTTTTCAGTAACAGTACTTCATTATTTGCATTACTTTGATAACTGGAAGATTACTCTGCTGTAACTAATTTAAGATTTTGTTTTGAACTTGTACATGTAAACTTACACTGGAATAAAAACACACTCCAGAGAACAGCTGTACTTGTGTAAACAGTTAATGCAGGAGGGAGACCAGGGGTGAGGGGGCGCTTTCTGTAAATTTTCGTAGCTGGGGGATACCATCTCCATCCACCCTCCTCACCTTGAGCACTCAACATGTTACTTTCATTTGGGTAACTTACCCAACTCTGATATGCAGAAATGAGTGAAAGAAATTCATTACAAACATGATGCAATAAGTATGTGGAATGCTACAAAAGATATGGACAGAACTAGACTACTGTTTGAACATGCGTCGTGTGACCAATGGAGCACACACAGAACATTTGTAGTGTCTCAGGAAAACTTTCCGAGTTTCCAGTGCTTTTTATGAATCATTCATTATTGTATGTGTAATACTTTTGAAAATACAGCATTTTCAAATCCGATGAATCATTTATAGTAGTCCTGTATTATAAAATAAAAATATTGGCAGAAACAAATACTGAGTACATAAATGACATGTATCCATTTGCTAAAAATATTGATGTGAACATAATATGTATCCATACCCAAACAGATCACCCTGTATTTACCTTATGGTAATGTTAGTGTGTGATGCAGATAACATTTAACAGCCCGACCCTGTGGCCGAGTGGTCAGCACATCACGCTGCGATGCCAAGGGTCCCGGGTTCGAATCCCGGTCGGGTATGGTTGTTTGTGAATGTCCATTTCATCATTTCATCACTCATCCCCAACTTCGCAAATTAGCCAAGAGGCACAAAACGCGAAGTAAAATAAACTAAATCAATCAATCAATCAAACATTTAACATTAAGGTGAGGTGTGACAATTTCGCATCAGGCATGCATTTATTTAAATATTGTCGGAATGGACACTGCTACTGAAGAAAATCCACACATAATTTGAGAGTACATTTCCCTTTGTAGGGGCAAAAGTGGCGAAAACTGGGGGGATTGCAGCCACTGAATAGAACAATAGTGCACGAAGATAGCCTACATGGACTTTTTGATGCAAGCGCAATAGCACTTTACGAATTCATTTTTTAAAGAACAGTGTGCTTTTCTTTTTTTAATAATGAGCTAGATTTCTTTGTGAAGCTAGAATGTTAGTGGAAAAAGTGAGCATTACAAGTTTCAGACTCTGCTATATCAGGAATCTGCCTTCAAAATGAACAAAAGCTGATAAAGTTGGTGGCAATGAAGGCAGTGTTGATCAAAGGATCGGTTGAGAAAATGTATAAGTGTATCTACACAAGAAGGAGGTAGTAGTAAAGTGTTGAGTTTCTTTGTTTGTTGCCCATGAAAGATTTAACAAATGTAAAATTACGTGGCCATGGATGGCTTGATGTATCTAGTGATGTAGTTACATTACCTTTCATTGCCCACCTAACAAATTTTCAGAATTAACAAGCTAATAGAACTTGTGTTAAGCTCCTGGGTCCTGAGAAGCAAGTTAATGAGTAATTTTTATCATTTCGCAAATGTAACAGTAATTTAACAAAGTAGTCTTGGGTGCTATTTTTATGTGGTAGATAACTTTTTGATTCTGCCTCCCCCCCCCCAAAAGTTATGCCCAAGTTTGATTCAGATCCCCAAAAGTTAGGTCCCAGACTAGATTTCTGGCAGTGGGTGCCAAAATCGCTCTTTAAAAACTGTAGGCAAAGTCCCGATTAGCTGTTCTGATCATAAAGTGGATTTGGCCATTTCTTTCTGTCAAGATACTAATTTACATCGGCAATTTTTCATCAATTATTAAAAATATGTTTTGTTCAAAGCTTTTTAAAAATAGTTTAGTGACATAAAACGAAGTGTGAAGTGACCCCATTTACCAATTAAAATTGTCACCTTGTAATAAAGGGGTCCCGGGTTCGATACCCGGTGGAGGCACAGAGTGGTTCAGTTCCCACTTTAAAATTGTAGGTCCAGTCCCGATTAGTCTTACTGTGCATAAAGATGGACTTAAAACACCAAATCAACCATTCACATTATATATATACAGTACATACATGTGTAATATGCATATTATGTACATATATTATATCATATATATTATATAGGGTCACGCAACAATATATAAGCATTATCTCATGCTGTCTCTAGACAGTGGGTAGAATTTCCCCCCTCTGGAAATTTCTTAAATAGCACACTTATGCAGGGTGAATGTTCTGCTTTTGACTGAAGGGGCCCATGTCACTTCCTTTGGTGCGAAATCTATGTGTTGCTTGGTGCATCGGTCTAAAATTTCCCTCAAACTGTATAAACCTTATAATCAAGGCTGTGAATGAGTGTTTCAACGTCAGTTCTTAATCTGTCGACAATCTATGAGAATTTGACACATTGTTTGGTAGGGGCCATGCTGAACCCTCTTTAATTGAATTAGTAATGAAATTGCACTTTCTGAAGAGAAGACACAGTAGCGGTTCCAAATGTTTAATGATTTATGCAAGTTACATAGGAGCAATAAGAAGTGTTTTAAATTACTTGACAAGATTTAGGGATATTTTCTAAAGGCTCGAAAGTATTTAATGACAAAATACCCCTTCACACCACATGCATGAAGTAGATGGCAGCAGCAGTCCATATCCAGATGGCAGTAAACAAATGGCTGCTCGCAAACAAAGAATCGTGAAGGCGTATATGGAAGGGAAAAACCGTTCTCCAGAAAACGTGCAGTAAGTAATCACAAAGACACTGAAGTATGTGTTCAAAAACAATTTGAAATCGAACCATGTAAAAAATGCCTGTGCACCATGATAAATTCGGAATTCAACAATCGGGACTTGGGCCGAAGACACCCTTGCATAAAATGTTTATGTACCACCACCAAACCCTGTTTCCATAGTAACCCCATGCTTCATGCTGTAGGAAGACATTTTTGGGTCTTGTAGAAGACCACATAAAACAGGTTACGAAGATGCAGCGATCATTATGTGTGAACTGTGAAACAGCATTCTCTCTATTGAAATAAATAATGTTAAGCAGTGCTTTAACTCGAAAATTTTGATTGGGGGAAGTTTGGTTGAGCCTTGGGATTAGTTGGGGGGATGCACCTATGGTTTAACATGTTGACAATGAGACAACTGGGGGGATATCAGATATCCCCTCACTTCGAGCACTTATTTAAAGTACATTTCCTGTGCTGTCATCTCTGGGCTTTGCTCAGCTAGCCTAGAATATACGCCCCTGACTTCTGCTTTGCCCGGGACAAACAAATTTCACTTTCCTCTCCACCCAACCTACCTTGCTACTAGACTGTACCAATAAAACCTAAGCAAAGGCGTCTTCTTATAATGAAAATATTTTGAAGGAGCATGATTAACAAAATACACACAGCCTATTGAATTCTTTGTGACATTATGTCACTGACATAAAATACCTTTTACGCTTCTTCAAATGTGGCTCGCGTCAATCTAATCTAGTTCCTCGAAATCTCGTACGAGGGCACTATCGAGCGCCCTTGGGAGAGACATCTGCGGCAAAATCACGAATTACGTTCACTATGCCAATACAAACCGAACGGAATGTAACTGCTGCTAGATTTTCCCGTAAGTGTCATTCCATGTCGAATAAACCAATAAAATAATATTTTTGAACCTTTAGGATCTAGATTTTTAAGATACTTTGTTTATTCATAGTACCTATCAAGAGGACAAAAACTGGCAAATTTCAGATTTTTTTGGTTCAGTTTTTGAGTTACTGATTTTCGAAAAAGTAAAAATCCCAAAATTTGACGATATTTTGAAATCTTTTCTATTCTACCTCTAGGTTGAAATCTTTAAACAACTGTACATCAAAATCTATTTGACCTAGAGAGCCCAAATTTGTGTCATTCTCTTCTACTTTTAATGAGCTTTATTTTGAAATGCAAGATGATTGCTATTTGAATTTTGTAATTTTTCAAAATCTCGAAAAAAGAAAATTTGAAAATCTCAAAAACACATTTTAATTTTTTTGAAAAAAATATGTTTTGAAGACATCAATTGACTATTTGTGTGCAAATTTCATAATGGGACGGCAATGGGTTCCTATGGATTTTTTTTGTATTGTACTGTGAAATTTGCTAAATTTGTTGACATCCATGTTAAAACCAATTTGACACCAACTTGAGCTCTCTAGGTCAAATAGGTTTCGATCTATAGCTGTTTAAAGACGTCTATGTCGTCAATTTTGGGATTTTTGCTTTCTTGAAAAGTCAATAATTGAAAAACCAAGAGCCCAAAAAATCTGAAATTTGGCACTTTCCGTCAACTTTACTGGTACTACCACAGGGGCGATTCCTCCATGTAGGAAGTGAGGAACTTCCTACAGTTCATTTATACTTGCTTCCATTGCTCTACTTTTTAGGAGTTTAATAATAATGCGCGTTATAAAATTATGAGCTAAATGTACGTAGAGGTAAAGGTGGTATTATGAGCCCCCATTTTGTTTTGTATTTTTTAAAATTTGATTTTTAACTTTTTTGTTCAGATTCTTATGATAACTTTAACTACAACATTTCATACAACTATTGTTAAAATATAAACCAATTTGAGAAACTTTAAGGATATGAAAAAAAATAAAATACAAAACAAGTCATTTTGTGGAAAAAAAAAGTTTTGTGCTGGTAATATGAGCCCCTAGGAAAAAATAATAGAATAACTGGTTTAGAAAAGTATATGACAAATTAAATCATACAAACAACATTTTATTAATTACAAAATCTTAAAAAAATATTATGATGTGAAATATCATAAAAGAGTTCTTAACAAAATCATTGAAAAAATCATTACAAAACCAATGGAAAGGGCCATTAAGAAACCATTTAAAAAGTTTTATTTTGTTTTTTTGTAATGTCTATTTACAAAATTCGCAAATGTAAATATCCTTCTCGCATCCAGCGCAATCGCTGTGTGCCCACATTTCACAGATGAGACATTGCACCCACAGTTCTCCTCGGTTATCATCCGAAAATAGACCCTCGCAGAACAGACAAACTGCTTCTTCATCACCGGGATATTCCATTCCGATTGATGTTTCTAAGACAGATTCCCCAGAATCGATATCTGATTCACAGTATTCCTTATCTGAATCTTGATGAAGCTTCGGTTTCACTGCATGCTTTGTTTTAGGTTCTGTTTCTTCAGTAGGCTGTTGATCATCTCTTTTCTTTTTATCCTTCAGTTGTCTCTTCCCTTCAGCTGAGTCTGACTTCTTTCTTTTTTCTCCAGTAGCCAACAGAGCATCTTTGTACGGAGACGATGTAATCAAAGCTGTCTTGGAGGGTTTAGGACCTTTGTTAGTCACTTTCCTCTTTGGTTCGGGAACAGGCCAGATATCTTTTGGAGACACAGTGTGTCCGGGAATCTTTTTCTCCTTATCTTTACACAGACCGGAAGGCCCTGCCCATGCCAAATCTTCAGCAGCTGGTTGGAATCTTGTTACTTGCACATTCTCCAAAACTGGTGAACTTGCAGTTCCAGCGCCGTTTGATTCTATACTTTTCGTCGCAGATGCATTTTGATTATCTTCTTGTGGAGTTTCGGTACCTGTGTTTTGTGCTCTTGCTGCATTGTTGGAGGATTTAGGTATTTTCGCTTTGCCTTTTCGCAGGGTTTCCAAATCCAGTACCTCTTGAGAGGAAGGTGCAAATTCCATAGCAGAAAAAACATTCCGGTTACACGGATATAATCCTGTAACCTGAAACCCATTCACAGCAATGGATCCGGTCTGGCAAGTCAAATAAGCCTTTCCCAATAGTTCGGCAATATCATAGGGTCCAACAGGTCTCTCACTGTGAAGCATCCACTTGCGTATGTTTTCACTGTAGTGATGTTTCAAAGCGCCAAGAAATGTTTTGTCAAGAGGCTGCAGTTTATGCGATGTGTGTGGGGGTAAACTTACAATGGATATGCTATTTTCTCGAGCAAGATTCACAATGTCAATGTTTTTGGTGTGGGAGTTGTGGCCATCTAGAATAAGGAGCACAGGGTCATTTTTTGAGGGTTTAGTTTTGTCAATAAAGTGCGTTAGCCAGTCTGTGAAAATATTTGCTTGTATCCAACCCGACGGATGACATCTACCAATTGCCCCCGGTGGAGCGCCTTTCATGAGAAGCTCAGACATATTTTTCCTGGGAAAAATGAAGATAGGAGGTACAAAAGTTCCTCCTGCACTCATGCAGCAGACTACTGTCACGAGAGAGCCCCGTTCAGCAGAACTTAGAGCTCCCACTTGTCTTTTTCCTCTCAACCCAATGATTCGAGGGATTCTGCTTTGAACGACTGATATTCCTGTCTCGTCGACATTAAATACTCTATCTGCCGGGTAGTTGTGTTTGGCGTACTCGGCTTCCGGGATATGAAAGAAATTGTCGACTGCCTCTTTGTTAAAGCCATTTGCTCTTGAGAACGATGTCGCAGCAGGTTTCAAAAGAGATAAAACATTGTTATGACGATTCATGAAGTGGTCGAACCAAGCTCTACCAGCTAACCCCTCTTCTGTGAATGGATGATTAATTCCATTTCTTTCACACAGTTGGTAAGCTACTCTGCGAACATCTTGTCTGGTAAGACCATAGAATTTACTTTCCATGATAAGTAAATACTCGACTAATTCACTTTCCAGCTCCTCGCCCATTATAGGTTTTCTCCCTAATTTTGTTAAAGCGGCTTCTTCCGGTGGTTTGTCAACTCGAACAAGTCTTTGAAGAGTAGGTCTTGGAACAAGAAACATTTTTGATGCCTTTTTCAATCCCATATCTTTGTTTCTTACAGCCTTGATCGCCTTAACCATATCTTCAGTATTCCAGTTTTTCCTTTTGGTCTTGTTTTTTGGACCTAGCACTTTTCGTGGCATCTGAAAAGACAAAGTTGAAAACACTCCTGTAGCGTATATAGTATGAGCCCCTTAAAATTTGGGGGCTCATATACCAAGCACGATGGGGGCTCATTTTACAACCCTCGCCATATTGGAATTGAAAAACGCATAACGAATCTTTGTTACTTGCAAAATTACATAGTATCTACACAAAAACAATCTTTTAAACATGCTTTATCCAATGCAATAATGCACTAGGATGAGTTTAAATGAATAAGTACTGCAATTAAAAGCAAAACACTTACCTTTCAAAGTTTTTCAGATCGAGAAAACAAAAAGAACACGTTCACTCATAAACTACCAGCTGCAACTGAACGAGAACTCTCTGGCGGCAAAAGGCGTTACTAAATTAGCAGTTCAAATCATCGCCACCAGGCTGAGGCCACTCCATGAACAGATATTGGGGGGCTCATAATATATGAATGGCTCATAATACCACCTTTACCTCTACAATTGACTAGGTTAGCTACTGTCAAGAGTTGACTGGTGGCGCTCCTTCCTGCCGCAGCCAACTACAAACAGATGGGTGAGGAGTGGAAAAGGGCCAGGGGGGGAGGTTCCAGTTTTAAAGCATCCAGCGAGGAAGCATCGAGGAAATCCTACATCAGTGGTGCCAACCCCATCAAAATGGTTCTAAACGTAGCACAGTTTGATCTTCGTTGGTCCCTATCATCCTGCTTTTGGCATAATGGTCAAATCTAGTATAATCTGCAAATGCGAGTCCCTGGGAGAGGGAAATCGAATTCAAAGGAATAGGTTTTCAGGAAATTGAAATAAAATTACGTTCAAATCTTATTTATACTTCACCAGCGTACTTGTTTCAAATAAAAGGGTGTATGCACACACAACGACACGCTTTTTTTTACAACCATGCGACGATCCATCATCGTCTTTTCTCTATCCTATCGATTTTGTTCCTGAGAAGATTTTACGGCAGTAAATCGATAGATGGTTATCGGTAAACAAACCATTTTCTCAAACCGTTTCAAGTTCTATGCTGAACCCATCTCGTTTCTTGCGCCATTCTACACAATTTGGTGTAGTGAATAATAAGTAACGCAAGTTCAAAACTCGAAGAATATGCATAATTGAACTTAAAACTAAAACTGTAGTTATCAGAAAAAAGTAATTAATAATAAATCCTAGCACAATTTAGAAGCATTTATCATAATTTCAGAGTTTAAGCAGCACTTTTTAATCCTCAATCCACACGACAGGGAGGGACAAAATCAAATTTTTTGCAAAATCTGAAATATCGTCATGTATTTTCGTTGCTTTTTATAGGTTCACTTTAAAAAGGTCATAGTTCAAGGGGGCAGGGGCCCCTTGCCCTACCTTGTGCGTGGGCCTGCAGGTAACATTCTAAATGCAATGGATAGCACGAGCGATTTGTGCGACTGTAATTGAACGCATTTTTCAAACCTTCCTCAGTTTACCATAACTTCTTCCTACACTTCAAAAAGCCACGAGTCGCCACTGTACTACCACTGTACCAATAATTATCAATTTCTGAGATATCAAGTTTCAGACTATTGGTTGATTTGACATCTCCCCTTTAGGGAGATTTCACACCGAAGCAGACCCGTAGCCAGAATTTTATTTCGGGAGGGGCTCATCCCTAATCAGCAGTCACCATTTAAAGGCGAAAAAGGGGGCGGGGTATTAGCCCTGAAGATGAATTCCTCAGTATATTAGAAACAAGGCCGTATTTTGGGGGGGCCCGGTCCCATGAAAGACTTACCAAGTACTAAAATTATATAATCAAAATATATATTTTTTTAGCATTTCGTATGTAATCGGTGGTTATTTATTTCCGTTGAACTTATTGGAAGGCAAGGAATTGGGCTCATGCGGCTTTGAAGGACAGTTCCCAAGATTTATGCACACTACTACTTATGCTTAAAATATTAGTCAGCAACTCTACTTCCGTCAATTGTAATAGGCAATTACAAGTGTTCACCGTACAATTATTTTGCCTATTACAATTGGATCTAACTTCTTTTTGTTATTCAATAAATATTCAATTCTTTATCTATTTGACATTAATTTCCTTGCCAGAGCAGTTGTTTTTGTACAAATTTTGGCCATCTTAACTACACGTAAGCTCGATAATGAATACATTCTGTTTTATTCTTTTACCATCTTTTTACCCATTCATGTAATAATACAGTATTAATTAATTTACATATTTATTATTAATTTAATTTAATATAATTATTCTATTATTTCTATTATTATTTAGACACTTGCTCGGACCTCCCCCCGAAATGTATTTATAGATACGTGCCTGAACTAATTGCTAAAGAACTGCAATTAATTACCAAGATACCTGTAGGACTTCGGAGGGGGCTTTAGTCCCCCGAGCCCTGCCCTTGGCTACGTGGCTGTACCGAAGCGACAAGCGCTACAAAGACTTTCACACCGAAGTGACGCGCTGCAAGCGACACTTGTTTCTCTGCTCAGTTCGCATGATGATACAAATATAATTGAACTAATGTGTTTATTAGTCATCCGAAAAATACGTAAGAAGAGACATTGATAACAGTTGGGCTGAAAAGTTCGTAGGCTGACTCATAGATGGCGTTACTAGAATTAAATCCATGTGATTTTTACTTAGTACTAACCTTCAAAAGATACGTGTATAAATTTCACAGCTGCCGGATAATTAGTTCGTGAGATATAGCATTGTGAGTGAAGCAGCTTTTGTTATTGTGAAAAAATTGATAAAAAGAATTTCGTGTGTTAATAAAGCATTGCTTTTTGGCGAAAAAAAATACTGTTGAAGCCAAGGCTTGGCTTGATAAACATTATTCGGACTCTGCACCAGGAAAATCAACCGTTGAGAAGTGGTTTGCTAAATTTAAACGAGGCGAAATGAGCATCGAAGACGATGCACGCAGTGGACGCCCCAAAGAGGCTGTTACCGACGAAAACATCAAAAAAGTCCACAAAATAATAAAATCAAAAAGGGCCAGACCATCAACAGCGATTATTACATAGCGTTGTTGGAGCGTTTAAAGGATGAAATCACGAAAAAACGGCCCCATTTGAAGAAGAAAAAATTGCTGTTTCATCAAGACAATGCACCGTGTCACAAATCAATGAAAACGATGGCAAAATTATATGAATTAGACTACGAATTGCTTCCCCATCCACCATATTCTCCAGATCTGGCCCCCAGTGACTTTTTGCTGTTTGCAGACCTTAAAAGAATGCTCGCTGGAAAGAAATTTAGCACTGATGAAGAGGTAATCGCCGAAACTGAGGCCTATTTTGAGGCTAAAGAGAAATCGTACTATAAAAATATCATCGAAAAATTGTATGACCGCTATAATCGTTGTATCGCCCTCGAAGGCAACTATATTGAATAATAAAATCGAATTTTATCAAAAAAAATATTTTTTAATATGTTAGCCTACGAACTTTTCAGCCCAGCTGTTACATGTAAATCATGTACAATTTATGTACGTTATTGAAATTCGAGACAGGAATGTTGTCCATGAGAAATCTGAGAAATCATATGCACTGACCTCGAACTCTATACGCTAGACTTTCCAGCCTGGATAAAGCAAAGACATAAACACCAGAGCAGTGGCTTTCAACCTTCGTGAAATTGTAGCCCCGTTAATTCTTTATTTAAAAGT
The DNA here is from genome assembly GCF_977018435.1 of Lepisma saccharinum. Lineage (NCBI taxonomy): Eukaryota > Metazoa > Arthropoda > Insecta > Zygentoma > Lepismatidae > Lepisma > Lepisma saccharinum. The sequence continues at coordinate 10,355,142 of NC_139238.1, forward strand.
CAATGTCCGGATCCCAAGAAATTTTCTCGTAAATACCTTTCCAGTATTTGAAATTTTACACATGAATTAACATATAGGCCTACCCTTGAAATTAAATATTGATAAAGAAATGCTGGCATAATCATAACGAGTAAAAATTGTTCGATTACGTGTAGGCTTGTTGACAAATATATAAAAATATGGATGACGAAGAGGTGACGTCGTCTCCTTGTAATTAAGTCATCCCTGGTTCGATACCCGATGGAGGCACATAGTGGTGTGGATCCCGTTTTAAACTGTAGGCCCAGTCTTGATTAGCTTATTTGTGCATAAAATGGACTTATAGAACAAAACTCAACTCAAATATGAAATTAGGATTATGTTATTTGTCAGCCACATTCAACAGAACCTCTGCACCCAGTATTAGTTGATAGGAAGGCCCGGTACCGGGTTGCGGCCAGGCCATTGAGAAACACTGCACAACAGAATACGTTACCACTTTCATATTTTGGACTAACGTGCCTCCATGCGCTGGCCAATTCAAACAAAAGCAGTCACATCCTAAATGGCCAAAACACAGGCTCTTTACATGATATTGAAGGAAATTAAAGCCGATAACTGCACTAACAAACTTGATAAAGCCAAAAAACGTTGTGTTTAAATCTTAAAAGATTGCACATATCGATACTTTATTATGGCAACAAATTAGAGATTCAAACATGTCGCAAGGTCTACGGTTGGGCTCTCTTCTAGAGTTTAAATATAAATTGTTTCGTTGGGGCGAAGCATTCATTGCACATACGCGAACAACAAACTGAGGCGACACAATGCATTGTATTGATTATTGAGAAAACAGCCCAGTAAGAGCGACACGTGCAGCTTGTCATGTCACTTCGGTTCGAAAGGTTTAATGGGTTCGTTTCCAAGCGTCACGCGTAGCTTTCAGCTTGCCGCCTGTCGCTTCGGTGTGAAATCTATAACACGCGAATCTGTTTGCTCCATTTCTTCCCAGAGTAGTACACGGCATGATGACGTCAAGTTTAATATCATCCATTAAAAATTTCGGAAAGAAGGCTTAAAAGCAAGATAAAAAATGTGCAAGACGCGGTTGCATTTCCCATGTAGCAACTGAACGAATGCATAAGTTTCGTAGAAAGTTACGTCCACTAAAGAAAGAAAAGTAAAGATTAGAAGCTTCATGAACGTGTCTTACATTATGCAATATAATCACTTTTCTTTATGTAACAAGCTCTTCAGATTTTTACCCACTTTTTTCGTTAGTATTTGGTACACTTACATAATGCAGTCAAGCCAAACACTTTCACTCTCATATAACGCTGTGTTACTTTAAGACTGAAGCGATTGTGACAAGAAATATCAACAGCATCGGTTAATGAACTTGCATGTATTAGCACAGAGTTCGTGGTTGTATCGTGGCGAGTGAACACGTGACAGATAGACTCGTGCATCCAAAAACTAATATTAGTTTTGCACTTATTCACAACCAATGTCCTCTCTTTTTGCCCTTGCACAAATAAGATAGAAAGAAGCTAATGTAAATAGAAAGCAAAGCAACAGTCGAGACTATTGTCTTGCAAGGGAAGATTATGCCATAGATCTAATTCTTTCCTGGTGACCAGAGGCGGAGATTAGGAAAGGGGGGGCGCGAGTGAGAGCAGTTGCCCCCCCCCCTCAACTTTTTGCAGTTTGCCCCTCTAGTTTTAGAACAAAATCGCCGCCACTGCTCATGACTTTTGTTTAGTGGCGCTGGAGTCGCATTTTCTAAGTTACAGAGTATCATTGGCGTACGCAATGGGGGAGCTGATGGGACTACAGCCTCCGCCGAAATTTTGAGAAATCAAAATTTTCAAATAAAAGCAGTGAAGAACTTGGGGGAAAAACCAAAGTGTTAACTGCATAAAATGACCCCTGATTATCATTTCTGTTATTGAACAATTGCAAATCGAAGGTTAAAAATAGGAATTACGACACAATATTTATTGTGTATCCCGCTAGCCCTAGAATTGTTTGAATTGATGTTTTAAGTCCACTTTATGCACAGATAGGCTAATCAGGACTGGGCCTACAGTTTAAAGTGAGATCCGAACCACTGGGCATCCACCAGGTATCGAACCCGGGACCCCTTAATTACAAGATGACGACGTTACCACTACGCCATCAGGGAGGCTCCGCTATACCCCTAGAATTCAGCCCTCTCCGAAAAGGAAATTGAGTACGCCAGTGGTTGGCATTCCAACTTACAAAAAATATGGGTTAGGCTAATAATTTTTCTTAAACATTCAATGCGCAACTATTATAAAAAATCCAAAGGCAACAACACAACATTCGAAAATACTGCCAAATGAAAAATGTTAAAATAATCGCTAAAGATCGAATACAGGAATATTGCACAAGAAAAAAGGAGCGAATATAACGCCGGAGTAAGTACGAAGAACACCAATGCAAAGGAATGAAAAGAAATCGGAACGCGACAGGAATCATGTGGAACAATAAGTGCGAGAAGTGTAAAACTATAGCTGAATAGAATGGAAACACTCAGCCTCTTCCCCTCGCCACACACATGGTGAGAAGGAAACGATGAAAAGAAAAGATCTAGCTAGTAAAACTAAACAAGCAAGAAAGGAAGTACACAATCTACAGAGCATTCCGTGACATTCGCTACGAGACTCGGCTGCAAGCGGCCCGGCGTGGCGGTCAGCGCCGGGCCGCTTGCCGTCGAGTCTCGTAGCGAATGTCACGGAATGCTCTGTATATACACGAAAGTGAAGAGATAAGGAGAGGTGAAAAGCAGAGAAAGGAATGGAAGCTAAAACAGAAGGAAGAGAGAGAAATAGAGAGAGAGAGAGAGAGAATACGCGAGATTTTCTTCACGGTTGTGACAGTCACAATAATTTTTTCGACGATTTAACCCAATTACGTAACAGATCTCTCTTGGTATAAAGAAGTGCTTTGTGACTTGCACATTGAGAATATCATTTGTGAATGGAGCATCATAGAAAACCACTGCAATGTAAATCAGTTGAAACTAACTATTGTTTATCGTTCCGAATGCCCTGAACACTCATGTCATCCATAAACAATTTCCTCGAGGAAAAGGTAAACAAGGAAACAAGCGGCTGTCGACTGCATAATTCTAGTGTTTGGAAAGCTCTCACGAATTCTAAACGGAAATGGCGCAATGCCATCTATGCAAGGGGGAACGAACATAGTTATTGACGACCTAGTTTGAAATTAAGATGTTGAAAAGCATAATCAGTAGTAGAGGCTGCACATATAGTCCCGTACCATTTTAATAAATACATATTTTACAACCAGTTGCAACTATACGAGATAGACAGCATATTTTCACGCCCGCCCTCCTATTATGCCTGATATGCGCTGTGGTCTTGCGGTGTAAGGCGTCGTGCTTTGATCTCGGATGAGGGGCGCGCGCAGGTTCGAGTCTGCTGGGCAAAGTGTGACATCTTTCCCCTGAGATTTCGGCCTGTGTGGGGGACCGGTGACCACTAGAAGAGGAGGTCTAAATATGGGCGAAGGTTTAAATATGGGTTTTGGAGTTATCAGCGCTACCGAGTGCTGCAGCCTGGCAGAGGGTATGGGAACTGGTTATCTGTCAAGGTCAAAGGTTGCGGCGCCAATTCGCAAGAGAAAGTGGTGGTTAGTTTCGTCCTTGCGACCTCCGAAAACTTGTTGCAGGTATGTTTTAACTCAGCGTTTTCAGAATTCTCATCTGCTTTGTATAGGTTATGATATTAGCGGTACATAAAACAAATATGGGCTTTTATAATGCCATGAATTGTTTGTGAAATATGTACCACAGAGAGCGAAAATAAATTGAAAAAGAAAAATAGCGTGATGGTCTAAATATGGGCTATGACATGAGGTCTAATGTTGAGATCACATTTTCAACAAATATTTGGATGTTTTTCGATTTTTCCCATTCAGCGTGATTTTCAAAACAGATTATTCATAAATATGAATTTTATAATGTTTTAGCGATATATGACTATTTTTTAAATTTTAATTGCTTTTTGTGATATTGCCACTAGTAGCCCATATTTAGACCACAATTTTGAAATACATCATTTTACCATTTTTTGGAAATTGCTTTTCTTTAAAAAAAAATGGAGACCTTCTATACTTTAGCATGCTATTACATTTAAGTATATATTTCATAGATATGCATTTTAAAGGCAGGTGCTTGATATATTATTTTTTTTTCCTCCGAGAATAAAAAGGGGGGCCCATATTTAGACCTTTTCCTCTACCATCGTGAGGAAATTGGGGAGCTACGAATGAGTAGCGTAATGGAAACGTACAACAACATCACAGCGCAGAACATTTTGACAAAATCCTTTTTCCCTACTGGCTTTTTCCCTACTTGGAAATTTTAACGTTGTCGGCTCTTGCAAAAGCGGTGGGCTTGTTTGACCGCGAGTTCCTTCGCAAGTAAACGCGGCAACACAGGGTCACTGCCATAAAGGCGGTATCCGCACCGGTTTCCGGCCCGGCGGAACTGTAGTGGTTCGTCGTGCTGACCACACGTCATCCCGTAACTGGTTGAATGATCTCCCACTTCGGCAGGTAGGAGTGAAGCCGGCAGTCGGTGGGTAGGTCCTGTTGATCATATCACACATCTAAAGCCCGACCGGCCGGAGAATGAACTTGAGGAAACCCAGACTTTCCGCCTCCAGTTCAAGGGGGGGACAGCGGTGTTGCTACCGGTTGTTACACGCCTGCTTTTTGTCCAGTCGTACGCGACACCTCTTCCTGTGAAGAAGCCCCCTACGCTCGCATTTCAGGGAGAGGCAGGAAATCGGAGACCCATTCGCTTGCTACGAGGCGGCAACCATTAGACTTCGCCGTGCTTGACCTTGTTGGGTGTCCCACTGGTTTCGAAAACGAGTCGACACGAAAAATTTGGCAACGTAGAATACCACGAGAATTTCCCTTCACCTCACCACGGCAACTGGACAAAGCCAATTGGTTCAGCGGTTCATGTGACCCTGGCTTTCGACGGAAAAGGCAAAAATAAAATTTCCAAGTCCATTCTTTGGCCGGTCAGGCTTTAGTTAGGACCAAGGCTGCCGCATGATTTTTTAAATTAATTTAAAATAAATGTAAAATGTGAAACTTATAAGATTGCAAAAAGTTATTTCCAGCGGATAAAATGTCTATTATTATTATTATTATTATTATTATGTATTTCTTGTGGTTCGAAAATGAAGTGTAGGATTTTGCGTGAATGGCAACAATAGTGAGATGGTTACAAAAGGTTTGGAAACCACTGTATTGCCTAACTTTCAACTACATCACTGAAATCTCATACTTATTGGTTTACCAAGGAGTTCAAGTTTAGGTGAAGGCAAATTCTTCTCCAAGACAATGACCAGGAAGAAAAGAAAGCCTATGAGAACACACCTTACACTTACTCTCAAATTCTTGTCACAACCCAGTTTGTCTGTCTGTCTGTCTCTCTCTCTCTCTCTCTCTCTCTCTCTCTCTCTCTCTCTCTCTCTCTCTCACTGCTTTTTCTACCTTGTATTTTAAGATTGTTCTCTTACTCTGTTTCCCTCTCTCTTACCCCTTATATCCTTCCTGTCCCCCTCTATACCGCTTCCCTCTCTATACAAATGTCTTTGCTCTAAATGTTGCTAACTGAGAGAACCGCAAACCCTCTGTTTGTTCCGTTTCCTGGTTTCTTTACCTCAATTAGGCATCGCGTGCGAAACTTCGCTTTCACGGGCGAAATGGACAGCGCTCGCCAAACATTGCCATCATAACTGTTTGCACAAGGTAAACAAACCGTCGCGGCGGAGACCAGAGTTTAGTGGAATCCTGCTTGATTCTTTTTGACTGCACTTCCGATGTTAATGAAGATGCAAATTGTGTGCAATTTAATTTTTATTCTAAAAAGAGCTCTACTGGAATTGAGGTATAAAGTGTGAAGGTTATCTCATTGTAAAATTCAGAAGGCATATTGCAAGTTCTTTTAAATACGTAATTATTACGTGTTGAAAAGTCAAGGGAAAACTTTACTTTTTTTCCTTTAACGCCCCATGCATAAGCAGCTCTTGGGACCACCCAGCCTCTCATCAGTGTATATCTGGGATGTAGAATGGCGTTAATAGAAAATGTATGAAGTCCTACCTTCCCTTCAACACTATGTGCCTTTGTACATATTTTCCCATATATTTAACCTTAAGCGCTTTTAAGTCTACATAAAAACTTACTATTGCCACTTTCACTACCACTTAAATCACAAAAAGTTAGAAACAACATATACAATCGATTCTCTTAATCTTTGAATTGTTGTCCACCTTATGCACAGAAAGGCTAATTGGGATTGGGCCTACAGTTTAAAGTGCATGTGCCTCCATCGGGTATCGAACCCGAGACCCCTTGATTACAAGGCGACGACGTTACCACCACGCCATGTCTTAATCTTGTTTACAATTATAACTATTAGTACTTTTCCAAGAGGGAGTTGGTTGGAAGGTTTAATTGACACGAAAATCTGGGTCGAACCAGGGGAGGATGAGGCTGAAAATTGGCTGTGGACCTACAGTTTAAAGTGGGATCTGGTAACCCCCCCCCCCTCAACGGGTATCGAAACCGGAATCCCTTGATTACACATACGTTAAAAAAACAAAACCTCATCTTCACTATTCCCGGTGGAGGCACATAGTGGTTCGGATTCCACTTTAAACTGTAGGTCCAGTCCGGATTAGCCTTACTGTGCATAAAGTGGACTTGAAACACCAAATCAATCAATCATTTTCACTATATATTTTTAAATAGTTATTTCCAAATATAAATTCCCATGAATGTCATATAATGTTCCACAGCTATGGCGGGTGATTTATACTCTGTCCCAGAAGACTGTGGAGCAAGCGAAAGAAAACAAGTCCGCAGCGTACGTGGTGACTAGTGAGGAAAGGGATTGAATTGAGGGGGCAATGCGGCTGCAGCTACCAGCACTGCTTCGCTCCTCAAAGGCGACAGCCTTACGGGTAGGCCTATTTAGCTTAGCTGCATGCGCTGAAGCACTCCCAATCGACCAATCCGCTCCTAGGAAGCAGATAAACAAATGATCTTTCAGATAAAATATGAATTTTTGTATAACATTTTGTGGTAAATTAAATATGAATGTTCCCCCAGCAAATAGTCCGTTTCCTCGATCGTTTATCTGGCGTTTATACTGCTGCTGTTCTTATCTTTCGAGAATATGGATCTTTAACTTCTGTAGGAATTGCTTCGGTAAAAGAGATTGCACTGCTTACTACAATTGCTTTTACCTCGTTGCAGTGTGTTCTATTGTTCAATTTTTCCTATTTCACACAATTATCTTTCATCGCCACAATACACTGTCACTGTTGCACATGTCTTGGCTTCCTTCCCACCTGCGACAAAATAACCAAAAGCGTGGGACTGGTCATACAAGTCGAACAGCATATTTCACGCTCAAGGGTTCCCACGTTCCAAACGCTAGTTTCTGGAAAATTCAAAGCGCAGGTAATTTCACATTTATCCCCAGAATTTCACCTACAAACTGTCACTTTGCTCCGCACTCCATTACGGAAAAAAAACTTTCCATGTGTAAATGATATATTGATATGGCAACATTGAAGAAATTCATGTTAAGATATATTTTTTTATATGCCATTATGGAATTTTATCTTTTCCATGAGGGATCATTATCCAAAAGTTACTGCAAAAGTGTCAATTTTATTTTGAATTAGGTGGCACTCTTTCCTATGTCTACCAGATACAGGACAGAAGCATGTATTTCAAGAGAGTTGTCTCAATATTAGAACGTATGAAAGCAGTGACGTGCCCAGGATTTTCGAAAGGAGGGTTACGTATACTTTTTTTTAGTAGTCAGTCCTCATTGTATCATCTTTTTCTTCCTTTGACGTTCCTTTCTTAGGAATACTGGTCCAGAGGAGGGGGGGGGGAGATATGACCGCCACCAAACCCCACTTGGGCACGCCACTGTATAAGAGTCATCCCCTTTCTCGAAATTAGATTCTGGTTGATATGATAAATAGAATAAGTCATTAAGTGCAATGCGTGCTGCTGGCAAAATCCACATTGATGGATTGACTTATCTTTACTTTCCTTGTGTGCCAGTTTTGGCTAATCGGTAAAAATCCACCTTTACACAAATGGCATATATCAAATTACAGATGACATAAAAAAGAATAACTTATATGAGATATCAAATCCTAAAATTACAATTGTCTCGTTCAAAATAAAACAGTACATCAACATAGCAGTTTAGTATGCGTACCACTCAGAGCCGTGACGTGCATGTAACCGGTATTGCCGCAGGTAACAGAAAAATGTGAAGAATTAAAAAGTTGTTTTGAATAAAAATAACAAAATATTTAAATACATTAACCAAGAGCGTTGCCGTCGAGTAGATATTTCAGAGTACATTTTTGTAAGGAGAGAGGACGCCAATGCCAAGGAAGACTTAGGACAGGGTGCTACGGGGCTATTCATATGCCTGTCCAGGGGCCCAGGCATATGCGAGTGTAGGCACATAGGATAGGCAGAAAAGAGCTAAATCCCGCCTAAAATGGGGATACTATTTCTCTGAAGCAACTAGAGCTAGACTGCAAAGCCAAGGCTGGCTTGAACTACAAGTGAGACCGGTTAGGTACTAGACGAAAATATAGTTCCTTGGTGCGATTCTTGATTTAGACAAACCTTGCTCCAAAATACTAAGTTGTTCTCTTCCACAATTTGACTGGCTGGAGGAGCGGAATTCTCTCGTCTGCTCACCGCACAAACGTCAATCTGGCAGGAGAAATGTGTCGTTCTTCTTTCCTTTTCCACCTCATTTGCAAAGAAACAAGTGAAAAATTGACAAGGCTCGACCACTATTCATTGGGATTTCGTAGTAACTCTTTCGTGAGTAGGTAGTTCTTGCTAGAAGTGTTTGTGGCTAAATCACTGAGTGGGAAAAAAGGAACAAAAATTTAGGTCGAAGGCATGTTTTCTGGGCGGGGGGGTTAGATGATAACGTCTAGCAGAATAATTGTTGTACTGATGGCCGGTAACACTTTTCAAACAGTCCCGTACGAAAGATCTACGATAGATCTACCTTATTCGACATTTGAGACGAGGCAAACTTGTGATTAATTCCTTCAGCAATTTTTGCAACAGTCTTTAATCCAGAGATTGTAAATAATGAATAAATCCATAAATATTAAAGTACGTACACCTTTTAAATCAGGTATAAATGCTTAAAATATTGTCAATTATTGTTTTAACATTGATCTACTCCAGTGTAAGATTCTGTTGAAATTCCACGTGCAACACACCCACGCCATCTGTATTCACAATAATCCTGATTGTTTTTCGTTCACGAACTGACAACACTGGAAATAAGCCTACCAAGAAGAAATTGATTGCAGCAATGAAGAGCTCAAAAACTTTCTACCGTAAGTTACTTCCGAGCCCTCGGGCAGTTCCGCGGAAGCGGCAGACAGGTTTTTGTGGAAGCCAGACGCAGGGAACACCGCAAAAGACACTGTAATACCAGTAACGCTTAGCTTTCTCCGAGAAACCAGTTATTTCCATTATGTAACACAACGAACCAGTCGGCGGTAACGTGCAAGAGCTAGTGAACCTTAGTGCAATAAATATCCTTTACAGCCAGCCACACAATATGATTCAGGTAATCAACTTCAACATTTATATCATCCGAAATGAGTGCTGAGGTTGCATTCGGGTTGAAGGTGCATTGCCATTTTACTAATTGCCTCGGGACAATGTGCAAGGGCCAAAGAACTTTGTGCTAGAAGATAAAACTGTGTGTGTGTGTGTGTGTAGTTTTGCTTATTTGACACTGTAAGTGGAGTGCCAAAAGGAGGGCTGTCATAAATCGGAATGAGACGTCTTCGGTTTCGACTGAAATTAGTGGAAAATGTAATTGACTGATGTTCGACTCAAATTAGTCAAACGACAAAAGGCCGTTAGGCGAAAGAATAAACTTCAAAATTCTATTTTTTTAATATTTTTCCGTCGAAAGCCAGGGAAACTAGTCATAATTTCCCCTTTGGTCCCGTATTCCTATATAAAAAAAAGAACATCAAAGGCACGAAAAGACGACAAAATGAGGACTGACTACTAAGAAAAAGTACACGTACCCCCCCTCCCCCCACTGCAAGCCCTGTTGATATACCAGGGCGTCTACCATTCAAGGAAGTCATGAAAAAGGAAAGAAATCAACAAGTAGGTCAAGAAGTCAAGAAATTATACTTTTGGTCAAGAATTTCTGCTCTAACAATGACTGATTTAGTCTATTGTACTTTACTTTTCTGCTCCTTTGGCTAATCGCGAAGATGATGAATGGTGGTAAGATATGATTGATGAAGGGACAATCATATAAGGACAACACACACGATTATATGGACTGTGCGAGTCCAGAAGCTAGAGCCTCGCTAGCCTGCCAAATGCAGTCCAGGATTCATTAATAGACTAGATAAAGCAAGTCTAAGTCTCTTGTTAAATACAACTTACGTTTTCACCTTAACTGTCCTTTTGGTAGGGGTTTATCAGTAAATAAATTTGTATTTTCTTAATTCCTAATTTCCAATTTTACCTAAGTAGGGGTCGTATAAATAAAAGTTAAGAAATTATAAAGGTCAAGATTTTTTTTATTTGTTTTTTGGTAGTAGACTGGTGCTGCGCAGGTTAGAATCAAGACTTCTTTGTGTTTGTTCTCTCGTGCAAGTCATTCTCATCGTCGCGATTGAGATAGGACAACACCAGGCATGTATATAGAAATACATTTCGGGGGGGGGGGTCCGACGAAGTGTTTCAATAATAATAATAAAATTATAAAAATTATATTTAATGAAATTAAAATAATATTAATGAAATATGTAAGTTAATTAATAAGGTATTGTATTATTTCACGAGTTGTTAAAAATACGGTAAAAGAATAGATATATAACAGCACGTATTCATTATCTAGCTTAAATGTAGTTAAGAAATTAATATCAAATGGATAAAGAATTGAATATTTATTGAACAACGAAAAAGGAGTGCGATCCAATTGACGAAAAGTGAAGTTGCTAAATAATACTTTATGCATATTACCATAAGTAATAGCGTGCATAAATCTTTGGAAATGTCCTTCAAAGCCGTATTAGGGAAATTCCTTACCTTCCAATAAGTTCAGATGAAAATAACCATCGATTATATATGATAATATATAATTTATATAATGCTATAATTACATTATACACATGGGCGTCCGGAAATACATTTCAACCAAAAAATATGTATTTCACACATATAATTTCATTTTATCCACAATAATATGTGTTAATTATTGCATGAACACCATAAATTCAAATTTAAGCAATGTTTTTTTAGGAAACAACACTATTTTGGAGGAAATTTTGCCTTCGTTTGCCCCCCTCGGAAAAAAATACCTTCTATGCCCCTCCCTGGAAAAAATCCTGCGGACGTCCATGATTATACAATGCTGAGCAATTATATTTTGATTATTTAATTTTGATACTTGGTCGGTCTTTCGGGGGGGTCCGGACCCCCCCCCTAAATACGTCCTTGGACAACACGAAGAAGCAAATATATAGTACGTAGTAATCACTTGTCGAAAGAAATGCTTGAGTCTCGTCTAGTTTCATTAGTTGATTTTTTGTTAGACTAAAGTCAAATGCGGAAGTTGCGGAAAAAAACAAAAACTTTCTTCTCGTTGAAAGTTCTTGTACTGGGGCTGAACCCACAGTCACCAAACACGTGATCTTTTTTCCTATTTAATTTGTTTTTAACAATCATCATTTCCCCTAGGAAACTATAGTTCGGAAGTCAACATAATTGCAGTCTTCACTATTGGGCCAGGTGGTTCGGTTCGATTTTTCTTCATTGTAGAGGTGTATTTTGTGACGAGGGTTGCAACTCCTCTTGCCCGCAGAAACGCACGTGTCCACATTCGCCAGAGAAATTCGCAAAACCTGAATCATGACATTGAATCAGAGGCATTCCCGGGGAGGAAAAATGTACGGGGGGGGGGGGGAGAAAGCTCGGATGCCTGAGGAAGGCAATATCCCACGTGACTGTATGAGAACACGTGGTCTTTCTTTTACTTGAAATTCACGTGCATGGGCGGGCAATCTCTAAATCTCCTTCCCTCTCTTGAGCAATTTGGTCACCGTGAAAATGATTGTATAGAGTAAGAAAAATATAAAAAGCAGATTCATGGATACCCTACTGGTGTACGCATTGGGGGTGGGGGGTGGAATTGTAAAGGTGGACAAGTGCACATCTGCGTTCAAGATGAGCGGATGGAATGGATTCTCTATCAACAATTTGTGTATTTGGAGCTTTTCACTCCATAAAAATTGTACTCAAAGACTAAAACGTTAATCTTGTGTAATTTTAAGGAGGACTGAATTTACCACTTTGCCTTTTCCCGAGTTCTTTACTGCTTCTATTTTAAAAAAATATTTTTTCGAAATTTCAGGAAGGGCTGTACCCCCATCAGCTCCTCCATGCATACGCCAGTGACCGACACCACTGATTCTTTACTTATGAAGATGCAGAAACGTGGTTGTACACAGAGAAAGTGAAAACTACAAGATGTACACGGTTAAAAGGAGAAGAGAGGAGGGATTACAAGAAAGGATAAGGTAAATCAAATGATTGTGGACCTACAGACAGGAAAAGGGAATTTTGAAATGCTTATATTGTAAAGGAAAAACTGAAGAATGCTTTTGCATCGAGGAAAAAGAGTGTTCAAGGAGAAAAAAATAGAGATGAACAAATAATTGAGTACAGAGAAAATATTGTTGAAAACTGCTTGAATACAGAAGTATTTTAAATTTTTTTTCTATGCGGAGGGAAAGACATTTAAAATAGTTTACACAGTTGCATGCAGAGGAAGGAGAAAAATATCTATATGCAGAGGGAAAGCTATGAAAAACATTCGCACATATGAAAAATACTTAGATATTGAGCAAATGCGAAAATTAGGAAAATGTTAAATAATGCTTGGGTAGAGAGAGAGAATAAGGAGATATCTATACATATTAACCCACTAATAAAAGACGAAATGGAAGTAAACAAATTAGTTAAGATGAGTTGTGCCATATGATCTTATTTTACGAATCATTTTCACGAATGTTTGAAGTGTCCCCTTCATAGAAATGTTGGCCCGGGTTGTAGCTCTTGACTTTCTGATGTGGATTTATGAACGCACCTATCAAAAACATTTGAGAATCTAAAAGTATATATTATGGAAGGGTGGGGCAAGTGCATCCACCCTAGCTAAATTGTAGATCATGATAGGAACGTGAGAAGCTAGTTGGTGTCATGGAAGCTGGAGAGACTGTGTGCGAAGAAGTTGTACGCTCACTTGGAAATTGACGATTTTATAGTTATATATTTACTTACGGTGTTATTTTATAAGGATTATGGTGTATACAGAAGTCTACATTCCATTTCGTCAATACATTTTAACACTTGTAATATATTTATTGCATAATATATCTCTTTATGAACCTCATACTGACATCCGGTGAATGTAGCATTATTAGACTCGCATACAGGCGTCAAGTAAATAAAATATGTGGGGTGGGGTAAGAGCGTCCACCTAGAATTTTAAGACAGTCGCACTTGTTCCAAGTTTGATTGATTCACTGGCAGGTTATTTTTCGTTGCGTTACTACCATTAGTTGAATTTTAACAACAATGCCCCCATGTGTATTGAGCAGTGTGCATGCTAAATTTTTCGTTCTTGGGAATGTCCACTCATTCCTTTCGACAGTTAATTTTGCTATCTGAAGGACTTCCCAGCACATTCCATAAATCTGGACACATGATTTAAGTGATTTAGAACGTTTGTCTGGTGAAAGTTATTTGCCAACAAGTTTTTATTGTTCAATTTCTGGCGGGGCAAGTGCGTCCACATGGAGACTTTATTTATTTCAATTTTTTCACAGAGAAGATAATTCTTTTTTTGTATTTGAACTAGATAAAAATGTTCATAACTGTTCTACGTGTAGCCTGGTAAAAGTTTGTTTCTTCTCAAATAAATAATGTGCACAGTATGGCCTTTCTTTTCTTAAGGGGTCTCACGTGCCCCACTCTACCCTATATTGTACGAATACTAGTGATAAATACAATTATGTTAATCGTATTGAAATCTACTTTTATATGAATGGAACAAATCTATGTTTCACTTACTAACCCATTTCAACTCTGATCTGACTTTATTCAGGTATTACAATATTCAAGGCACTCTGTTGATGCATTCTACCGTCGTCTATATATTCCCAACACCTACAATTGTATCAATTGTTTAATTTAAAGTGAATAGAATACATATATAAATACTTGCACTTCTCTGTAGGCTCTATTGTTCGTTACGAACCTTTTACAATAGGTTCAATGCACGCGAGGTTTTGTGAAGATGATGTAATGTATATTGATGAAGGGATTCGAAATCGTTACGTCGTAATTACGAATGTGCAACCAAGCGGAAACAACGTTCCACATAACTTTAATGCAAGTAGATTTTCTTTCCTTTCGTTACTTCCTGAGAAGGAAAAAAAAGTCGTACGTGTGTATCACAAGGCTAATCGCAACAACGGAAATGAAAGTAAAAGTGATATTAAGAATTCGTCTCGCCCGCACAGCACAAAGGGAATGGATTTTTTATACAAGAGATTCAGTCTCTATTCAGAGATCCAGTAGAGCTGGTACTGAAGTGATGAGCTCCAATTTCGTTTCGAAACATGTCGATTTGATTTTGTAGTAGTCTCATTTTACGCCGCTTTTCTTCAACATAGGGCAATCGCGACGATGAGGATGAATTATGACTGGATGGAATTTGTTGAAGAGGGCACTGGCAACTCAAAGCAACACCAATGCCCAGACCAGAACTCTTTCTTTTGTTTGTTTGATTTGTTGTTTTAAGTCCATTTGATGCACAGAAATGCTAATCGGGACTGGACCTAGAGTTTAAAGGGAGATCCGAACCACCAGGACTCGAGACGAGAGTTGCCGCACCCCGTGGCGAAGTGGTTAGCACATCGCGATACGACGCCAGGGGTACAGAGTTCGAATCCTGGCCTAGGCATGGATGTTTGTGAGTGTCCATTAATCAATTTCATCATGTCATCACTCATCCCCATCTTCGCAAATTAGCCAAAAGTGGCAGAAAAAGCGAAGTAAAATAAAGCAAATCAAACAATCAATCGATCGAGACTAGAGTTGACTTCTCAGAGAGCCTTGTATCAGAAATTTTAGCAAGCTAAATAAACTGTGGTGTAGTGTGCAACTAATTCAGACATACCCAGTGCGGTGAGGGGGCATATAGGTTAAATGCTATTCAATATACAAAAACATACCTGTTATGTACCCACTAATTTGTGACTTGAGATCAAACCGTGACTTTCCGGAACAGAGAACGAGGCGGTCTACCTCATTTCCGTTACGAAAAGTGACACTGAAATTCGCATGCAATGTTAATTGTACATTATCCATTGTCTAGCTCTAGTGCTTTTACTTATGCATATTCTAAAACTATGTTTCGAGAGAGCGTGTCTTCTCTCGTCTACATGTGAACAAATTTCTTTCTCTGGTGGGAATCGAACCTACGATATACCTGTGATTCTACTACAAATCGGTGCGTTAAGCCCAATGACACTAGCATTCAGAGAATTACATCATATTCTTCCGCCATGCTAACCAGTTACGTTCAAATTCAATATCAATCTTCCATCCTTAATTGGTATACAACCCGCTATATTTTCAGTGTACCCTGGGTTGCCTAACTGTAAGGGTGCCAATTGGAGATATCCTCTTTCCATCTGCATTATTGTAATTTAACGTCGCTCTTTAGCCACTTTCGACTAATGGTGACGACGATAATGAGTGATGAAATGATGAAACTAACGAAGGGACACTCACAAATAACAGCGAGGCCGGGAATCGAACCCAGGATCCTAGAGCGCTGTGCTAACCATTCCACCACGGAGGTCGACTCTTCTTTCTACCATCGGGGAACAGGTCTTCTAACTCAAATTTGATTTGTTATCAAGTCAAAACCATAAGGGTTACAGCATCAACACTATTATTATTATTAATTATTGCAAATTACGTAATAATAATTTTTACAAGTTATTTTTTATCTTTTCTGAGGATATCTAACGAATTTGGCTAGGTAAACAAGTTTACGAAGTAAAAAACAACACTAATACAAATTAATTTAAAAATTACTCTACATCATTGCATTTTCCATTTATTTAGTGTATTGTGCTAAATGTGTTTCGCTAAAGTTCTGATATACAACCTTTGTCAGAAAAGTTCTATGACTGATTTCTTTATTCTTTACCTGGGATATTGAAACACAAGAAATGGGTGTTATTTAGTCACCTGATATGTGTTTGAATAGAAATGGCCTTGGAAGTGTTTCCATGTAAACACACTAGGTGGCAGGGTTGTGCTTAGCAGCCCACCGTTTGGCTTGTTGGCGCTTTAGTTGGAAGTTACACAAGTGTCGTGATGGACGTGAATTCCGAGCAGAGAGTTAACATTAAGTTTTGGGTTAAGCTGGGAAACCCCTATTGAAACATGGAATATGATACAGCAAGCATTTGCTGACAAGCCATTATCGAGGAGCCGTATCTTTGAATGGCACAAAAGGTTTCGGAAGGGCAGAGATTCAGTGCAAGATGATCCAAAGACAATATTGATCTCATTTTTTCATGCTAAAGGTTTGGTGCACCATGAATATCTGCCTGAAGGACAAACGATAAACAAAATCCTTTATATTGACGTCCTGAAACATTTGCGTCAAGCAATTCTGCGGCGCCGTCCTGATTTGTGGGCATCTGGGCAGTGGTTCTTATTGCACGACAATGCAAGGCCACATACTACTTTATCAGTCCAGGAATATCTGGCCAAGCATCGTATCTCTGCTCTACCACATCCCCCATATTTACCCGACCAGTTACCGTGTGATTATTTTTTGTCTCCCCGTGTGCAAACACCGCTGAAAGGGAAGCGTCATGAAGATATTGGTAGCAATCAAAACGGTTCTGTGACTGATGTGCTGAGAAGCATCCTAGATGAAGCTTTCCCTGCTTGCTTCCATGACCTCCAGAAACGGTTGCAGCTGTGTATAGATAGCCGAGGGGACTATTTTGACAAAACCTAGGACCATTAGTTCCTAAGTTGAATAAATTATTTTTTACGAGCTCAGTCCTGGAACTTTTATGACAAAGGTTGTATATTCAAAGTTACTTAGAATGATAAAGTATGCCAATCTTGCCAAATTCAGTGAATGATTAATATCTTCATTTTTGTAAATACTTAATATTAATAAATCACCATTTTAAGTAAACACTTTAAATCTGTTACTAGCATTGCCTTAACACCAGGGGCCTCGGGCTCGAATCCGACCTGGGCATGAATGTTCTTTGTGAGTGTCCCTTCACCAATTTCATATCACTCATCCTCATCGTCGCGATTAGTCAAAAGTGGCAGAAAAACGATATTTGCCTTAAGAGCCCAATTAGTTCATTAAATGAGTCCAGTTCAAAAGAATCGTTCTTCTAGTTGCATTGTTCATGCACAAAAAAAAGCACATGTCCAGAAAGGGAAATTTCGAAAATGTGTTCACAGAACGGTTGTGCAGAAAAAGATAAATTATTCTATGCATGTACGCACATTCGCAGAATGTTAGGGGAAGGGAAAGGTCAAGTTGGGTCGCTTGACCTGTCTGACCGAAAGAAAGTTGTACTTTCTGGAGTGTTGTACTTTCCTCATTCACAAAACTGAGAGGTCATTGCTAAAATGTGTCTCGTCGCGAAATCGGGGCGGGGCTCCCTTTCTCCAAATAAGACGTGGCAAATTTTAAAAATCTGTGATAAGAGTAAAACAAATAATAATAATTAGATTACGAAAGTCCATAGTGTGCTTTAGGAATGAGCTCTATTCACTGAAAATGTTTCTATATCTACATTAGGCTGAAAATTTACAGTAATGTTTTTATTTTCTCACAAACAGAAATCAAACCTTTAAAATGTCAAATTTCGAGTTTTGCTAGTGTATAAGTTTGTATGCAATTACGAATATTCACTGTTCGTGCTTCTAATAGGGTTTTCAAATCTTGGCCTTTAAAATTGTATTGTTTCCTCTTTGATCACTATATCCAAAATACATAGAAAGTGTATTTTGTATTTAAAATATTCAACCAGTTCCAAAATGTACATTTGCTTCAACATTTGAAGTCTAAATTATTTATGTGAGATGTGCTTATCTCTATCACCCTCCCCGTAAAAAACGTCAACGCCAATAGTTCATGCAAACCACTGTAGAAAATTTAATTAAAAATAATAGATTTACATCAATAATACAGTAATTTCTTATCACTGTTAACTACACAAATTTTAAACCTCGAAATAAAAAAATTAAGCCATTCTTCCATACAAATTTATGACTATTAAATTAAGTTTCAATGACATATTATAAAATACCATATTTAAGAGATTTCAATAACACATTGGAAAGCTAGGTTTTGGATGTTGTTCTAAAATTATGTAATAAATTTTATTTTATCACGATAATATGACATTAATATTTATGTGCATTACTTCACGAGGTACTGATTAAAAACTGGGTAATGGTTCAGATTGTTTTACGATTATTTTTCAAATTCTCCTAGCAGAAAGACTAATTATCTTATAATTTGGAAATCAGTGTCACACGAAATTTGAATTTTCTTTAAAGAAATGAGCACTGTTCGGATTCGGAAAAAGTTATTTATGTTGAAAAAACAACTTAAAAATTACCTTATGCAAGCATGCGCGCTTCCCATGGAAGTAGTGTATATTAGGGGTTTCAAAATAGTACTTAGTAGGTATGGTCTTTTTTTACCAATTGAATATCACTTTTTGACATATTTTGACAATTTTTTGTCGATGTTTTAGCGTTTAGCGATGTTTTAGTACAAATTTTCACTATACTCATTTTTCCCCCACTCGTACTTGGTAGGTATATCATGATGTTACGTGATACAACTTAACCTATCATTTTTTTACGATTATTTAATTTTTTTACGACCCTAAGTGATATAACTTAACCTATTATTTTTTTTATTTAGGTACTGTTTGAACGTTATTATTTGAGGATCATATTTTGTTGGTATTTTTTTTATCAATCGAATATAAGTTTTTGACATATTTTGACAATTTTTTGTCGATGTTATAGCGTTTAGCGATGTTTTAGTACAAATTTTCACTGCACTTATTTTTTTTTCTATTTGTAGTTGGTAGGTATATCACGATGTTACGTGATATAACTTAACCTATCTTTTTTTTTACGATTTTTTAATTTCTTTTACGATCCTAAGTGATATAACTTAACCTATCATTTTTTTTATTTACGCACCGAACTAACCTACAAGGGGGAGTCCGTTTGTTTTAATATTTCAGTATTATAAGGTTTTCACAAATTTTATATAACCTAAAATGTGTTGGATGTTGATTTTTAGTATGTGGCAATTTTTTATGAATTTAAAACTGTTCCGTCACCCTCTCGTTCTTCACGTCGTGGACGAAGGACTTCTCTGCAATCAGGATGACACTGCATAGGGTATCCTCGGGCAAGGCATCGTGGAACTCGCAGACAACCTTGATGTTGGTTCGATCGTTGACCACCACCTGCCTTCTCTTAGATGTGTTGATGACGGTCATGGGTCTCCGGGCTTTGAATTCGCTGGGCGTGTAGTACATGTCCACGCTTCCCTCGGTCACGCGTTTGTAAGCCGAGAACGCTTCGTAAAGTTTGAGATAATCGTTTTTGGTCACGTCGAGGTTGTAATTCTCGCGCGGGAACACTTCGTTCCTGCCGTTCTTCAGATAAACGTTCTTGATCTTGCAGTCGTCGAACTTGCTGGAATCTTTCTCCTGATTCTTGTCCCTCCCGGTCTGAAAGAGCACCACGACGAAATCTGGCATGTCGAACTGTATGTTGTTGAACTGCGTCGTCACGTCGAATTCCATGTGACTTCCCGACGCCATCTTCTGCACGCACTGGTAACCGTGAAAGTGAATCGACACCTGCGGACTTTTCAAGATCTCCGCTTTGTACTTGAGGGCGTAGTTCGTTTCGTATTCCACCACCGGCATTCTCAATTCCATGCTTTGGATGACGCACTTGGCCGCTTCGGGTAAAGTGTTGGCTATCGGCGTGGTGCCGTCCGGACCCAAAGTAGCGTATCGCATCAGTGCGTCGTTGTCGTTGGCCGCTCTTCGAAACGTGATCCTCAGTCCTCCCTTCCACATGATCTCCTTGTAATCCGAGAAGAAACCAGGCAGCAGACGCATGGGAAAGAGCACCGTGTGATTTTTCGTCGATATTTTGGTCCCGGCTTCGAATCCCCCGGCCTGGTAGTACGCTGCGTCCGTTTTGGATAATTTCAACGTTCCCACTGCCGTCGACGTGATGCCTGGATAATCTATTCTGTCGATGACGGTGTTGTGTTTCCTCACCTCCACCTGCGAGAACAGGTGAGGCACGAAGTTGTCCACGAGTATCAAGTTTGCTGCTGCGGGAAACGCGTCTCCGCTTTCTTTCTTCACCACGTCGAATTGAAGGTAGAGGTCCGCTCTGTGAGGATGAATGAACCCGTCGCCTACGTCCACGTCGTATTCGATCTCCCTGTTCGCCTCGTTCAGATTGGCGAACGTGCGACGGTTGGGAGGGAAAGATTGCAATTCGTAACTTTCGATTTGCTCCATTTTACATGTATGGTTATTTATTATACGTTGATCTCCACGATGGCCGTCGTAGTGGCACCTGCGAAATCCACCACGTCTCCTTTCTCGTTCGTCACCACCAACTCTATGTCGTCTATGCGGTTGCGACATACTGGAAAATAGATCGGCGAAGAGGGCGTGTAGATGATCGGTTCCATGAACTCGGAACTTGGTTTGAAAGTGGCTATGATTCCCGTCTGCTTGTGACTTCCTAACAATCCGTCCGAAGATTTCGTGATCATACCTTCGGCCACGTTGCAGTGTACGTTCAGAGTCTCTATGGCCAAGAATTTAGGAATGTTGGTTGCTACGTGCTTGATGCCAGCTTCGAGTTTGGTGTCGTTCTCGAAACCTAAAAGTTCTCCCATGGTGCCCAGGTCCACGGTCTCCGTCGCGGATAGGATTTCCACTCTGTGCGTCACCGAATTTTGAGAAAGGTATGTGCCTTTGGGTAACTGAGCTTGCAAAGTGGAAAGATTGTATTGTCCTGGCGTGACGACGATGTGTTCGCTTCCGACGCTAATTTTGTTGTTGTGCTGCGTGACGTTAGGTATGAGGTACATGCTGTAGAATGCACGCAAAGCCACGGATTTAGGATAGACGATGTCGTCGTGCAGCGTGAGTTTCAAGATTGAAGATTCGCTCGTGAGATGGAACACGC
The DNA here is from genome assembly GCF_977018435.1 of Lepisma saccharinum. Classification (NCBI taxonomy): domain Eukaryota; kingdom Metazoa; phylum Arthropoda; class Insecta; order Zygentoma; family Lepismatidae; genus Lepisma; species Lepisma saccharinum. The sequence goes on from NC_139238.1 coordinate 10,376,610, forward strand.
CCATCCTAGTGATGCTGTTTGAGGTTCCACAATGCTTTCTGGAAATCCTCGATCGTAGGGTTATTTATTTTAGAGAGAAACGCGAGCACGGAGAGGCAGAGATGACCGCAGTTCACGTCTCCGAAATCTTGAATGCGTTCGTCGTTGTAGTATATGGAGGTTTTGTTCGTTTTCAGATAATGAATTAAATTTGTAGGTGGAACACCTCCGAAAGAATCGAAAACGAATGCTTTATCATCATTTTTGTGGTAACATATCCAATGCGTGCCTGGATTTTCTTGACCGTCCAAGTTGACTACACCGCATTCTCTTTTTTTAACGCTTGAAGGTAACGAGTCGGACATGAAAACTCCTCTGAAGTGTTTGATTTGTAACGGTTCGATCAGAGATTCAATGTCTCGGTTGGTGAGTGCTTCTGTTTCTTTTTTTTAAACTTCTTCATCATGCCCTTCCCCTTCTTCTCCATGGCCAGGTTGTGACGTTTCTGTTCTTCCAATTCCGCCTTGTTCTTCTTCGAGTCGATGACGGTTTTCGCGATGGCGGCACTTCCGCCGGCCAAACTTCCAACGGCCCCCAATGCTGCCAGGATGGCCGGGATGCTGAATATGAAACCTCCGATTTTTTGCTGTTTCCGCGAACGCTGCAATCTTTTCAATTGAGGTGTGCTGAGCAGCAATTTCATTCCATGTCCTTTCGACAAGCAAGAACGTTTCTTCTCACGTTGTTTCTTGGTGAGTAACCCATCGAGGGCACCTAGATTTTTAAGATTGGAGTATGGTATCTGGTACACGACACCCTTGGGCTTCATGTTGATGCTCTATGTGTTATTTTCACGGTATGTTATTTATATATATATTCTGAGATTTTTTTTGTGTAATTTTTTACGGTATGTTATTTATATATTTTCAAGGCCTCGCAGTCGTTACACAAATTCTATTACGTGCTTTGTTTTCTTGCCAAGAAGTTCCTTTGTCCCCTTGTATACGATTCGAGTTTTGTTCTCGATTAAAATAGATAGCTTCTCGTCGGATAACATGTTAGCGTATCGATCTGGTAAAAATAGACTGTATTGTGCGTTGAGCAACAGGCGTACCTTGGGACCATACTGCGTAGAAACGATTGAACCGGAAGTTATCGTGTAAGGTTTGTCGACTTCCAATTCCTGAATTTTTACATACTCGACTGACAAATTTAGCATTTGTTTTAATGCTTGGAGATCACTTATTTTTTCAGTCGTCATATCAAAGAAAAATTTCAAAGTGTTAGAGAGAAATTTAATTGCTTTTTTTCACTATGTGTGTTATTTATATATACCGAAAATTATTTTTTTACGATGTGTGTTATTTATATATCAAGTTTTTTTTTACGGTATGTTATTTATATACCCCACCCCAATTTTTGTTTCGTGTTCATGGCGATGGTGGTACCCAGTGCGGCGACCCGTTCACCCAGCGATGCGTCTCTGCTCACGAACCTTTCGAAAGCTGCGTGCTCTAACTTTCTGTCTGCTTCGTGACGTGCGTCCAGATCCGTCTGCGTGGTGTTGTAGGCGATGTCGTGATCTTTGCATGCGGCGTCCAACGGATTCACACCCTTGTCTCCTCTCTCCAATCTTTTCTCGAGTTTGGTACCCGGTCCGCAGTACTGGTAGCCAGGTAGATGCATCTCGAAAGGTAACTTGTTGATGATGTCGTTCACGAGCCCCTTTCCTTCGGCCACGTTCCAAAATTTCGGAGGCAGCGTGTTGATGATTTTGATCAGGTAACCTATGCCCTTGTCGTCGTTCACGATGAAGTTGGAAAGTTTCGTGCTGATCATGTCCACGATGCCAACCTTCTCGTTGTAGAAATTACGGTTGCCTGCATTCTCTTCGCCGGCTATCACCAACAATCGGTCCACGAGCTTCCTAACGTCGTCCACCCAAACGAATTCTTTGGGTAACGTGTTGTAGCGTTTGACGCCGCTGCCCGTTTTGACCTGGTTCCAAATCGGTTTGATGAGATTCCTGTACTTCTCGCCGCTGCTCGATTTCACCCTATTCTGCGAGGCGTCGTTGTTCTGGTACAAGGCATCCGTCATGATCAGAATTTCCTTGTAACTTTGGTAATCTTCGTCGGTGTAATCTTTCGGCTGCTTTTTGGCGACGAGTTCCCACAGTCCCACCGTACCCGGATACCTGTTCCAACTATCCTTGTCGCCTAAATTGACTTTAATGTCGTTGCCTTCGAAGGTCACCTTCGATTTCCCAATCTTCCACACCACACCGCCGCCTTCGCTGGTTTCCATGCTGGGATACAATCCGAACACTTCATCCTTGTCGAATTTCCCCGTGCTCAGGTAGTCTCGTGCCAAAGGTCCCAACTCGATCTTATCCGAAGACGACGACGTGCTACCAATAGCTCGACGTCGTGCCGGTGCATCCTTCAGTTCGAACGGCGTCGAAGGAATGCTCGAAATAGGCGTGGGTACGGCGTAACTTTTAGCTGCGAGCGGTACGAGTTCGTTGATCAAATTTTTATTTTGTTCCGTGACACTTTTAATTTCTTTACCTAGACTGCTGATGGCATCGATCACGGGTTGATCCTGACGTTTCTTCTCTTCGTAGAATCCGCGATTCTCGGATTTCCAACCTTTGAAGCGTTTCGCGAGGTATTTTCGCAACTTGAGATTTTCGTCTTCGATTTTTCGTTTCGTCATGACGTTATTTATATACGTCGTTTCTCACAACGTTGCAACGTTTAGAAAGTCGTTGATTTTGTTTCTGTATTTTCCGTCGTTGGGTTTCCTCGTCATGTCGATCGTCACAAATCCGAAATCGTCACCGTTCCAGCAAGTAGAGCAGCAGCGTTCCGAAAATTGATTGTAGTTCATGTCTCCGCCTACGTAGTCATCGTACGCGTGCTTGAGGTTGGTGTGATCTTGACGAAACAAACATATGAAATTGGCGTTGTCGCGCACTAACTGTTTTGGAATTTTGGAAAACGTTTGAGCTAGGTAAAAACAATCCATTCCTTTGTGACGACCTTGCGTGAAAAAGTTGCGAATTTCATTTTGATTTTCCAGGATGGCGTCGTCGAACACAACGACTGAATTTTCACGACAATCGTCGAGTGGTTTTATTTCCGAGGCAAACGTTGCAATGTCCAGACCATCGTACAGTTTCATCAGTTGCTGGTATTTGGATTGCTCCAAACTTTTCGAGAACACGTACAGGTGCCTGTTCTTCCAATCTAACCAATTCGGTGCGAGGAGAAAATTGTCCACGAGCAGTGTCGTTTTCCCACACCCCGAAGGACCTACGATCAGACAGCGGATGCTGTCGGGAAGCAACTCGCCGTTCTTTTTCTTCGTTTGACTTTCCGGATCCGGTAGACGCTTCACCACGTTCCACGTACTCACAAGATCACTTCGTTCGCGTCGATCCAACTCTTTTCCGGAAGTCCCAGCCATTTGACCAAAAGTTTGTCACCTTTCCTACGCAATACTTTCTCGATGAGGTACGTGTCGGGGTGTTTTGTTTTAGAGAGTTCCTCTTCGTAAAATCTTCCTTTCAAAATCTCGCCGCTACTATCTTTTATTATATACGTGTGTCGGTTTCCAGGTAGAACTCGAACCACCGTAAAGAGTTCCGTGCTCCAATTTTTTGTGAAGCCCTTCTCGAAGGTGCGTTTGAATTTGCTGATCCTCACCTGGTCTCCAATTTTGTATTTAGCTTTTTTTGTCGTGGGTGTGTACTTTGGACAGTAAACGGTAGAAATTAAACGCTGCTCGTCGGACTTGGTAACGTCGGCTGGCTTCATGCCTATCGTTCTGTGTACCGTTTCATTATAGGTGTCGACGAGTTCCGGCAGGATGTCGACCCATTTGTAATTTCCCCGAAGCGTGAATCGTTTCCACATGTGTGTTTTCAAGGTTCGATTGAATCTTTCCACGATGCTGGCTTTGACGTGACTGAAGCTCGAATAATGTCGAATCTTGTGTTTTTGAATAAACTTTTGGAATACGGCGTTGTAAAATTCTTTACCGTTGTCCGTTTGCAGAAACCGTGGTCGTCTGCCGCCGCTTTCGCGAAAAATTAATTTGAATGCTTCCTTGACGCACGTTCCCGTTTTCGCCTTCAAAGGTAGAGCCCATGCGAATTTCGAAAATGTGTCTATGACGGTGAGGAGGTACTTGTTGCCCTTGTTCAATTTATGTACGTTTTTCAAATTGCCGCTACTCATCTCCACGAGGTCGCTTTGCCAGAGGTCGTCGATGCCCTTGGTTACCACAGCCAAACGTTCGTAGTTGCGGCGTGCAGGTTTATGCAATTCTTCGACGATGGCTTGCCTAGACATTTTTTTGTTTAGAGATTACGTTTCAAGAGAAGCACCAGCGTGATGGGATTCAAAGAAGGTGGCACCTCGCTCGTGTTTTGAATAATCAGCTTATCGCCGGCGCTCACGTCGAAAACGGTGAGATCTTCGTCTTCGTGTATTTCATATATGTTGCGCGTTTCGTTCCAACGTGCCAGAGGAATGTTTCCTGCTTTCTGGACACCACGATTCGATATCAAAGTCATGGTGGGAACGCTAGCTTTTCTACCGTGAGACCAGTACGAAAATTCGTTTATCTGAATCGTGCCATCGAGGAGAAACTTGTAGTACGGATGATAAGGATGTAACATGTACAGTTTGTTACCTTCGACGAACGTGGAGATTCTTTGTTGATTGGGTACGCTGTTGATTTCGATGGCTTGCAGAGAATGCAGTTTAGCGAATTTAGTGTCGACGCCGAGCAGATTACTGTGAACTTGTCCGAGTTTATTTTCGATGGGCAGCAAATGCTCGACTATGGTATCCGTTACGGCAGAAAACGACGGTTTGATTTTCACTTCCACGTTCAACTGCTTGTAGTTTTCGTTGAGTTCTTGCAACTTGGCACCGAAAGAAGCCAGCGTCGATTCCTGCGTGGATTCCAGCACTCCAACTTGATCTCTGATGTTGACGACGATGTTCTGAAGGTTCTCGACTTGATTCAATTTCGAGCTCTTCTCGGTAAGATCGTTCACGATGCTTCGCATCTCTGTAAACTGCATGTGAAGGTCGGCGACGCTCTGCGAAGTGGGCAGCGTCGACACCAGCGAACTAATTTCGTCTCGAATCTGTTCCACGTTCGCCGTTTCCGTTTCTAGTCGTTTCAGCATTCGAGATATGTTTCTTTTCAAAGCGTGCAATTCTTTGGAGGTGGGGAGATTGGCCACTTTACTCTCGAGATCGCTCAATGAACTTTTGATGTCGCTCGAATCGGATAGTGCCGTCACCGCCGTTTTCAATTTTTCCAAATCTTCGCTCGAAGGCACGCTCGTCCGTAACGATTCCAAGTCACCCTGTATGTTGTCGAGTACGTGATGAAAATGAGCGAGATTCGTTTCGACGTTCAAATTTTCTAAATATTCGATCTTCTGCTGAACCGCGCTCAACGTGTCTTGAATGCTCGTCAACGCTCTCGCTTCAGCGTGAATATTTTTAATTTCTTCGTTGATCAATTCCAAGGACGCCTGAAGCGTAGCGATGGTGGTTTGAATGTGTTCGAAATCTCGATAGGCCTCCAATTGAATTTTTATGTTCGCGACGCTTTTACCGATGACCTGCAGTTCGTCCGACGATGGTAGGTTCGTCATTGTATCTTCCAAAGTCTGCAACTTGGATTTAATTTCTTCCAACGTGCTGGTGAATTCTTCTTGTAATTTGGAAACGACGACATGCAAGCGTTCTACATCAATATCGTTCACGACGGTTTGAAGTTCAGAGAAATTCTTTTCTATTGCGGAAGTTCGTTCTTCGATTTCGAGTTTCAATTTTTCCAAATCTTCATTTTTCGATTGAAATTGCTGTAATTTGGCCAAATCATTTTGAAGCGAATCCACGCTCAACTGTATATTTTGAACGTTGTCGTAAGAAGGTACGTCGACATAATTTTTTATGAGCGTTTTCAGTTCGGAATCGATTTTCAGAATGGGGTCGAGACATTGCGTTTGGAGCGTAGCGATTTCCGACTCTAAACTTTTGTTTAAGGTCTCCTGCAAAGCGATCAAATCGGTCCTCAACTTCTTAACTCGAATGTCCAACATGAGAATCTCTTCTGCGTGGTCTACACGCTTGGTGTTGCCGAAAATGTCGTTAGGCATTTTGTTAATGGTTATTTATAATAGGATAGACGATTCGTAATTCTACGAAGAGAGGAATAAGTTTGTCGTAGTCTCCGAGGAGTTCCACGTAAAGATAATCTCCTGCAGACACATCGTACGTAATGTTAGAAAGCATCTTGTCGTGCTTGATTCGAAAAATGTTCTTGCCGGTAGAAATTTTGATTTCGCCTGCGTTTTCCGGATTCACGGTGATTTGAAGTTTCCCGTCGATCGGAATTTCGTAGAAATGTAAATTGTTATTGAAGACGTAAAACATCTTGCCCACATCGTCATCCAATTTCGTCCAAATGCTGTTGAGGTGAATGATCAACAGACCGTTGAGTTTAGGTAACACGGAAGGTAGAAATTCATGATCTGTCGTCGTGCGGTGTACAGCCTCCATTGTTTGCTTTCGGAAACCAAAAAGATTCATTGTCCTTTGCTAGTTATTTATCGTGTATGTGAGACAGCTAAAGTTTATTTTTTTTTTTTCAATTGCATTGCCTACAATTTTTACTAATTTCTAAACGACAGTGCCCCCAAGGCAACGTGTGGATTCCGCAAGACAAAATACATCTTTTATCGTCATGCGGATCCAGCGCAATTTTCTTAACTTTGTTTGTGGTAAGCACGTGGTCTACGCTTTGTATCCTTGTCTCCAAACGTAGAATCCTCGACTGTGAATAGAGGCAATTGATGTAATCCTCGAACACAAGCTTGTTTTTCACGGTATTTTTACCAACACCTTTGGCTTTTTTGGTGATGCTGGTTTCTGTTTTCACCACATACATTTTGGAACGTAAGCCGGCGAACTCCAGAATGATTTCTCCGTTGCATTCATCCTTCATTTTACCAAGCACTTTTTTATTGCGAGAAGGGAGATCAAATCTGTTTGGTTGAGGGAAGGAAGATGTGTCGAAATGATCAATCATTTTCGGTTGTTTCAAATTGTTGTAGAGGTCAGATGTCTGTACGGAATAAATAAAACTGTCCGTGTCCGTGTACAAAAGTGTTATATTTTCGTTATAGAAGGGTTTCATGACATTATAATGAAATTCAAACATATGCAGTTTAGATAAATCCAAAACCGTCGCCCCCACGTAGATTGGTTTGTTGAACTTGATTATTTTTTTATCCATCACAAACAGGGCCAGGTTTTCATCATATATATTTCGTGATTTGAATGTCGGCGATGCTATCAATTTTCTACATTTATTTGAATCGGGAACTAATCTCACGTCCACGTGCTTCCTGACATTCTCCATTGTTTTTCCGTAAACAGCATTATTCATGAGTTTAAAAAAATCTTTATCTAAATCTGACGTGGCGCGTGTTCTATGATACGTATTTTTTTCAATGTAAGGTTTTAACCACTCGGAATGTTTGAATTTCATTATTCTTCTCACATTTATTACTTGAACTCCCTTCTCAATTAAGAATTGAAGATTTTTGTAATGGAGAACGTATCTCTCTTTCCTATCCAATGTTAACAGAAGCTTACGTTGATTTGAATCAGGCGAACATTTTAGTTCGGGTGCAGGAGGTAGATCTTTGAAGTAATCGTGTAGATGGTCGGGGAATCCGAGGTCTGCCTCTATAAACAAGCCAAATTCACAGTCGTTGAAATTATTAATGTTAATGGAAGTGGTATCCACCCATTCGAACCCGCCGTAAGGAAGTTTTTGTATCATAGCATGTCCGTATAAATTATTTGCATCCACATAAAATATGTATTTCGATTGTTCGTTAGGATCGTATTCTTCTGTCATGTGAACGTTATTTGCTTTTGCATGTCTCTGTACGCATTGCACCATTCCACCTCGTATCCCCCTCTCGATAAAATATAACATGTCCACGTCCGGTATCAATTCGAGTTTTATTTTTGTCTGTAATAACATGGCAGACCACGCTAAGCCCGAGAGACCATAAAAATATGCAGGATCTAATTTGTAAATATTCGCCGACGTTTTCCTGAATGCTTGAAAAACATCCGCGAGTATTGTCACGTCCAGTTTCAAGTAGGCATCGTGATAATCGCCGAGTGTCCTACATCCTAATTTGTCCCACATCCGTTGCGCGTGTTCGTATTCATCATCCGTGATTCCTTTCTCTTTGAGTCGACTGTAAAATTCTTTTTGAGGTGGAAGAGTGTCGTCGTTAAATTTAGAATTATCGCTAACATATTCGTAAGGATAAATCCCTTTACGTCTAATCATTTCTATGTCTACGGTGGGAAAATTAGCTCTCGTTATTCTAAATTGTTCAGCCGAAAGTTTGCTTGCAAGAGCGTCCAAGCTCGCAGATAAAAATCTGTAAGAATCTAAAAATCTCATCTCCACAGTTTCGTTTGTTCCCGGAATCAATACTCGCTTGCTGATACTGATGTACCTTTCTTCATTCTCTGCTAGAATATTTATCTTTTGTCTATCATATCCAAGATTCCGAATTAAGATATGGAAGTCGTAACCGCTGCCATTATGAAGGTATATGGGGACAAACGTAGGTTTTTGGATTTTTAGATTACACGTGTTACAGATTCCACCGATGTAGTTTCCGGTGAAGTGATTGTGGTGAAATACTTTCCGGTTCTCGTCGGTGAAACGTTGATCGCACACCGGACACGTTTCAATGTTATTGTGAGATTGAAGTTCATCGCTGGATAATGGAAGCATTGGTTTCGATTCGCGTAAGAGGCTGCCAATGGTCTCAACCTCTTCAACCATCTTTTCAAAAAAATGTTTGATTACGTCTGGTCCTCGGTAAACATACGGTTCATCTATCCTATCCTGTCGCACGACAACATATCCGAAACTCGAGGCTTCGTGCAACTGATACGGTGTTGTGGATGAAAGTTCGGGGTCTGGTTCGCAGTACGACAACGGTTTGAGAAAAGACTCAAAATCAGCAATGATGATTGCAGGATGTTCGAACAATGCCTTATGCATCCTAAATTCTTCGACCTCTTTTGATTTCGGCATCAACATGCAAGTTGGTCTGTTGTCACCGCAGTAAATTTTATGTTCGGCAAGTTTCTCCAGAGCAATTTGACGACTATGAAGATTTTGATGATCACGTCGGTCACGATCGTCGAACGTGGTTAGGCATCTCGGGCAAACTTCGATGCAATTTTTATGCTTGGTTGATTGACTTCTGACCAAACGTGATAGTGAACGAATTAGCGTATAGTGATGAACATCCTCGTTTGAAATTAGAAGGAGATTTATTACACGAGCATCGTCATCGTCGATATCGCTTATCCTGATAGGGTGCACGAGATATTTATCTGACGTGAAGGAATACACATTAATAGCGATGCGTTTTCCTGTACGATTTTCGAACTTTGTTATATCCGACAATGTCACCGGGTATTCAATGTCAGACATTACACTTTGAAAGTCGGTCTCGTATTGTTTGTAATGAGAAACCTGTTCTGGATTATTTGACCAATGAACAGGATGCAGTGCAGCCAACACACACCAGAGAAAACACTTTTTATCGCTGTTCTGTATATTTAGCACAGCCCTCTTGTGTTGAATGTTCGGTGGAAGAGGAACGTAGCTGGAAGCGCGAAGAGGCGAGAATTGGTTCACGTAAACAGTTAACGTGTGAGGACTTCCACATAGAGACCATCCCGACCCTTTAGCCTCGAAATCGTCATGTTTCTTAACCAGCTCGTTGGAAACTTTATAATAGAAGTTGTCCAAATTTTCGACGTCCGCCAAATAAAGAGTCTGGTTTTTTGTACGATGATAAAAAATACTCGTTGTGCCATCAACTTTCTTGTATTCAGAAAACAGAACAACGTATACTTTTATAGAGTTGTTTTCAAGTTTATCTTTTAAAATATTTACTACAGATGTTTTCGTTTCATCCAAGAAACTAAGAATGTCACGACCTGGTTCTGACTTAATTGAAAAATCCTGTAGTTGGTCGTTAAATGCAGATCTAATTGGTTTGCATTCATTAGATAATTTAATTTGCTTGGAAGTGGAAGCTTCCGTTTCTGAATTATCGATTTTCCTTTTCGATGTTGCTTGTCCGGTCGATGGTTTGCAAATTTTGAGATGTTTACTTAAATTTGTAATGCTAATCATCTTTCCGCATCGAGCACAAGGCTTAGAAGGCAAGGAACGATTAATTCTCGAACCTGTTTCGCTACATCTTGCCCTGTGTACCGATAAATTGTTCCTTGAGATTAGCTTCCCACAAGTAACACATTCAGTTTTATCATTTTTACGATTGAAACTGGTGGTGGATGCCATTGCTTTCTCCAAAATCACAGAAATCAAAAAGTCTAGTATATAGCGACACAATTTTCAGGTATGTTATTTTATATAGAATTTCTTGGAGTGATTACAAAACTCAAAAATTCAATCTACTGTAAATAGAATTTCAGGTATGTTATTTCTTGTGTGCGAATACAAAAACTCAAGAATTCAATCTACTGTAAATACAATTTTCAGGTATGTTATTTTATATAGAATTTCTTGGGGTAATTACAAAACTCAAAAAATAAATCTACTGTGAATATAATTTTCAGGTATGTTATTTTATATAGAATTTTCTCGGGGCGTTCAATATTGTCAACAGTATTATATTTGAGCGAGTCGCTTGTCACCTAAACACTGCAGCTCACAGGTCGGGAAAATCTAACATGAAAGCAGATAATACGTTTATGCCTTATTTATATATAATTTTCACGGGGCGTTCAATATTGTCAACGGTATCATATTTGACCGCGTTACTTGTCACCTAAACACTACAGCTCACAGGTCGGGAAAATCTGACATGAAAGTAGACAATACGTTTATGCCTTATTTATATATAATTTTCACGGGGCGTACAATATTGTCAACGGTATCATATTTGACCGCGTCGCTTGTCACCTAAACACTACAGCTCACAGGTCGGGAAAATCTGACATGAAAGCAGATAATACGTTTATGCCTTATTTATATATAATTTTCACGGGGCGTTCAATATTGTCAACGGTATCATATTTGAGCGAGTCGCTTGTCACCTAAACACTACAGCTCACAGGTCGGGAAAATCTGACATGAAAGTAGACAATACGTTTATGCCTTATTTATATATAATTTTCACGGGGCGTACAATATTGTCAACGGTATCATATTTGAGCGAGTCGCTTGTCACCTAAACACTACAGCTCACAGGTCGGGAAAATCTGACATGAAAGTAGACAATACGTTTATGCCTTATTTATATATAATTTTTACGGGGCGTACAATATTGTCAACGGTATCATATTTGAGCGAGTCGCTTGTCACCTAAACACTACAGCTCACAGGTCGGGAAAATCTGACATGAAAGTAGACAATAGGTTTATGCCTTATTTATATATAATTTTCACGGGGCGTACAATATTGTCAACGGTATCATATTTGACCGCGTCGCTTGTCACCTAAACACTACAGCTCACAGGTTGGGAAAATCTGACATGAAAGCAGACAATACGTTTATGCCTTATTTATATATAATTTTCACGGGGCGTTCAATATTGTCAACGGTATCATATTTGACCGCGTCGCTTGTCACCTAAACACTACAGCTCACAGGTCGGGAAAATCTGACATGAAAGTAGACAATACGTTTATGCCTTATTTATATATAATTTTCACGGGGCGTTCAATATTGTCAACGGTATCATATTAGAGCGCGTCGCTTGTCACCTAAACACTACAGCTCACAGGTCGGGAAAATCTGACATGAAAGTAGACAATACGTTTATGCCTTATTTATATATAATTTTCACGGGGCGTACAATATTGTCAACGGTATCATATTTGACCGCGTCGCTTGTCACCTAAACACTACAGCTCACAGGTCGGGAAAATCTGACATGAAAGCAGATAATACGTTTATGCCTTATTTATATATAATTTTCACGGGGCGTACAATATTGTCAACGGTATCATATTAGAGCGCGTCGCTTGTCACCTAAACACTACAGCTCACAGGTCGGGAAAATCTGACATGAAAGTAGACAATACGTTTATGCCTTATTTATATATAATTTTCACGGGGCGTTCAATATTGTCAACGGTATCATATTTGACCGCGTCGCTTGTCACCTAAACACTACAGCTCACAGGTCGGGAAAATCTGACATGAAAGTAGACAATACGTTTATGCCTTATTTATATATAATTTTTACGGGGCGTACAATATTGTCAACGGTATCATATTTGACCGCGTCGCTTGTCACCTAAACACTACAGCTCACAGGTCGGGAAAATCTGACATGAAAGTAGACAATACGTTTATGCCTTATTTATATATAATTTTCACGGGGGCGTACAATATTGTCAACGGTATCATATTAGAGCGCGTCGCTTGTCACCTAAACACTACAGCTCACAGGTCGGGAAAATCTGACATGAAAGTAGACAATACGTTTATGCCTTATTTATATATAATTTTCACGGGGCGTTCAATATTGTCAACGGTATCATATTTGACCGCGTCGCTTGTCACCTAAACACTACAGCTCACAGGTCGGGAAAATCTGACATGAAAGTAGACAATACGTTTATGTCTTATTTATATATAATTTTTACGGGGCGTACAATATTGTCAACGGTATCATATTTGACCGCGTCGCTTGTCACCTAAACACTACAGCTCACAGGTCGGGAAAATCTGACATGAAAGTAGACAATACGTTTATGCCTTATTTATATATAATTTTCACGGGGCGTACAATATTGTCAACGGTATCATATTTGACCGCGTCGCTTGTCACCTAAACACTACAGCTCACAGGTCGGGAAAATCTGGCATGAAAGCAGATAATACGTTTATGCCTTATTTATATATAATTTTCACGGGGCGTACAATATTGTCAACGGTATCATATTTGACCGCGTCGCTTGTTACCTAAACACTACAGCTCACAGGTCGGGAAAATCTGGCATGAAAGCAGATAATACGTTTATGCCTTATTTATATATAATTTTCACGGGGCGTACAATATTGTCAAGAGCGTTAGTTTTTGTAGAGCTCTCTTTTTCCATTTTTCCTCTATACAGTGAAGCTGTAGAAGACGCAATTAGCTAACCTAGCATACAACACACCTTCCTAATTAATATGGATATTGTCACACATTTCTCTTATTTTATACTGTTGTAAATAGAAAAGATTATGTACGGTAAATATTTTGTACATTATAGGGAAAAAATGCAAAATATCCTCCAATTTTAATTCGAATCGAGTCGAATTTTTACATATTTCCACGCCGCCACATATTGTCCTATTTGCTTCTTTTACTTGCCTTGCTTAATTAACTCTCGCTAATTAGCATTTTTTTGGAAGAAGTCAACTAGAACAACATATGGCGGTATGAGAAATATGTAAATTAAAGAACATTTTAGCAATATATGGGCCCTAGCAATTAGCTTTCTCGACTAAGAGTACTCTTTCAAACGTCTTCTGCTGATCGTATTACTAAACGAGGACGTTTAAAATTTTTGGGTGTTGAAAAAGTTTGACGCTACTTTTTTATTTCTATTGTTTGCTAATAGATGGCGCTAATAGTACCCCCTCCCCCCTCTTCTCCTCTGCTGTATGACAAATAGCGCAAACATAAAAATCAAGATTTTGGAGAGCAAAACATAAAATTTGCATGCATCTGATGTCGAACCGGGAACTTTTATCTTTCGGGGAGTCAACATTATTTTTTACTCAGTCGTCATATAACATGAACGCACGCAAATATTCACATGTGCTTTTATTATTTTGTGTTCGGTAAGTACAAGTATATTCTTACATAAATTATTGTTTAATTTAATAAATTATTGTTTAATTTAATAAATTGTAAACTCGGAACTTGCTAAACTAATACTCCTTCTGTGTTTCATTAAACTATTGAAAGCGAATGTTGCGTGCGCGCGGAAATAGCACACAAAAAAGACCGGATGGAAGCAATTTAAAATCACTGGGGCAAGGTCAGTGTTACGAGAGCATAAAAAACACGTGCTTCCATTCAACTTCGAAAAATAAGAATGAATATGTAATAACACTGGTATTATTTGTAATCACAGTGCTTACTCATGTATTTTTGTTTAATATTTTATTTCAAATTCACTGTCAGAAACTAGTGTTCTTAGTTTCTGCATGTAGGTTTATTTACTCTGTTGGTTGTCACTGTCAAGTTTTTAGTATTCGTACAGCATAAAAAACTATAACCCCCCTCTCAAAATATATACATTGTATACGCCAAGATGCGCAATAGCCTGGCAACACATCATGAAAAAACATGCCAAGAAGACCCAGTGGGTTTATAAGTCAGTGCTACCAATTCCTATTTGTAGGTTAGCTTAGCCAGTGAAAGATCATATAGTAGAATTTTTGTAGAGTGGGTGTTTGCGAGTTCCACGATGCCTTGCCCGAGGATACCCTATGCAGTGTCATCCTGATTGCAGAGAAGTCCTTCGCCTACGACGTGAAGAACGAGAGGGTCACAGAGCAGTTTTAAATTCATAAAAAATTGCCACATACTAAAAATCAACATCCAACACATTTTAGGTTATATAAAATTTGTGAAAACCTTATAATACTGAAATATTAAAACAAACGGAGTCCCCCTTGTAGGTTAGTTCGGTGCGTAAATAAAAAAAATGATAGGTTAAGTTATATCACTTAGGATCGTAAAAGAAATTAAAAAATCGTAAAAAAAAAGATAGGTTAAGTTATATCACGTAACATCGTGATATACCTACCAACTACAAATAGAAAAAAAAATAAGTGCAGTGAAAATTTGTACTAAAACATCGCTAAACGCTATAACATCGACAAAAAATTGTCAAAATATGTCAAAAACTTATATTCGATTGATAAAAAAAATACCAACAAAATATGATCCTCAAATAATAACGTTCAAACAGTACCTAAATAAAAAAAATGATAGGTTAAGTTATATCACTTAGGATCATAAAAAAATTAAATAATCGTAAAAAAATGATAGGTTAAGTTGTATCACGTAACATCATGATATACCTACCAAGTACGAGTGGGGGAAAAATGAGTATAGTGAAAATTTGTACTAAAACATCGCTAAACGCTAAAACATCGACAAAAAATTGTCAAAATATGTCAAAAAGTGATATTCAATTGGTAAAAAAAGACCATACCTACTAAGTACTATTTTGAAACCCCTAATATACACTACTCATGGACAAGGTATTCTCCGTTGACACGCGACAGTAAGAATTGTAGATGGTAATGAATGTAGAAGCAAATCGGAACCTTAGTAGAATGCATTTAGGGACTTGTTTTAATCCTAAGAGAACCAAACCTGACCTGCCTAACCTAACCGCAAAAGCATATATTGAACAAAATCTTAAGTAATCGCTAAAACTATGCAGTGTGTGTTAGCAGACGTAAATCGAAATCGAATCATGTAAAAATTGCATTCGTAGCATGATGAAATCGCAATAAAACAGAAGAAACTTGGGCCAAAAACTGTAGCACTTGTAAATTGACTTACGACAAGATGTTATATTTGAAATATCTGCCATTTTTACTAAATTCTTAAAAATTATTTTCAAAGTTCGTGCAGTTTCCTGAACTCGTCAAAACAATTTTCCGATGCAACCAAGTCTCCATCACTCTTACCCCCAAAGTACCTCAGTTGACAGTTCTACAATGCCATATTATAGCTATGTTTTCGGGCACTCGTAAGAAATTGTTCCACTCCAGAATCACACAAAACTATTAACCAAATTTAGCTGCCGACTTATGTGGCCTATCGGTTAGTATAGAAACTTCAGTGAGGGTAGACTGCGATTGGATTTGAACCCAATACCTTCTGTTGTCCTATCCACTCACCTAACAGGTTTTCTGCCTTGCTTGAGTGGATGCCGTATAGTTAATATGCATAATGTGATTAACTTTTCACTGGATATGGATACACTGCTCTTCATCTTGATACCAGTATTACTGTTCACACAATGAAGTACAATTGCATGCATAAGACACAGTTGCTGAAGGATCCCGAGTACAGACATCTGCAGGTGAACATATTTCCATCTTGTTCCTATTGTTAACAGTTCCGTGACTTCTGACTGTGGCCGATTGTAATATATCGGTAGTACAGTGGGATGCACAAGTATTGCTCCGCAAATTGTCCACGACTATTTCTATTGTTTTTTCTCTTGCATCCTACATGTTTTTAAGGAATGGAGTTTTGAGTGTGCTAGTGCAGAGGTTGTCAACTGCTTGTTTTGAGTTTAGTTTCAATTTTTGAAGTTATCGTTGCGTAAAACAAATGGAATAAACGTGGTGGTGGACAATTTGCTTGGTAATACTTATGCATCCCGCTGTACATCTTGAAAACTCCAATATTCAAATTATAAGCGCAGTAAAATTTTCTAAACTTTATCGGGCAGATTTTTTAAAAATGCTTTTTCAGTTAAAATTAATAAGCTCTAATAATATAATTTCATTTCAGTGTGCCGAAATTTTGTAGCGAATGTGAATGAATATTTTAGGGTTAGCTATTAATAATAGTAACCCGTGGCTGGACAGCCCTGGAAGGGCCTTCGCCTATCTCCCGATTGCCAGTCTCTCTCCCACAATTCTACGTGGGGTTCTTCAACCGGTAATGGGGTGACGTGTGTGTCAGCACGTCAAACCCCCAGCCGTTATAGAAGATTTCCGAGACCGGATTACGCTACTTACTCGTAGCTCCCCAACTGCCTCACGATGGGTGGGTTGCCACCGGTCCTATACACAAGCCGAAAACCCAGAGACTGAACCCAGGCGGACTCGAACCCATGCCGTCCCGCAGTCGAAGTCCAAAGCACAGCGCCTTAGACCGCACGGCCACGGAGGAGGACATATTTTAGGGTTAGTGCACATAATTGTCTTTTATCGGGATTTTTACATTTTAAGATAATGTTTTGATATTTTTAGCACATATCAAGCAGCTACTTAATCTGAAGATAATCCCTAAAGCAAGAACCTTCCCTAGCTAGTGTTTCCCTAAACAAATGCTTCCCTAATTTCTTACGACATGTAGCAAAAGCAAAGAAAAGAGTAACAAAGACTTACTTTCAACAGCCCAGAAGGTGAAGTTCTGTAGTTCTTGAAGGAACAGCTGACTGTGCTTCCTGCACACTTCATTCTGTATCTTCTCTGACGCCGGAACGAACAAGGTCACAAACTCCAAGAACTTCGAAGTCAGGTCGGGAGTGAAGAAGTTCGTTGAACTACCGGCAGGTGCGATCGGACGAGCCGGTTCGGTCCTTGCCGAAATCTTAGGCGGCGGAAACAAATCCCCACGCACTTCCGAAGACATTACTTCCGTGGCACCCGTCGAGGCTACCGGCGGGGGTAACAAAATATACTCCTGGGTTTGCGAAGTCGCAGAACTCTTCCACAGATCTGCATTGTCCGTCGATGCCTCTTCACCCACGACGGCCAAGAGCCCAAAGAGGAATACGATGCATGCTAGACGCGGCAGCACCTTCTCGCTAATCAGCAGAAGCATCGTTTTCGAGTCTAACTGTAATGTCTTTGGCCGGCTCGCCCGTTGCACCAGAGAGATCCTATGCCGTGGCTATGAATAGACTGGAGCGACGCTCGCGATCCACACGGCAGAGGCGAAGAAGGTGAAAGTGATTTCCGAGCTGGTTGGTTTTGCCTTCAGAGAACAGTACCAGAGTTTCATGGGGGGAAAGGGGGACGAGAAAGTTGCCGAAATAACCGGCTGCCAGCTTCGTACCCGTGCACGCATAACAGCATTAATTTCCCACACGTTAAAGACCATTTTTTCTCTAAGAACACGTAATGTTGTTACATCACATTGTGACCCATTTGTTTCTTTTTCTTTCTCTTACAGTAGAATTGTAGGTAAGGAGAGTGTGGAGGAAGAGATTGTCAGATAGGATCTGCTAAATGGATATCTTGTTCGGATCACTTCCTGCATGAAGGCATCTTTTTTTAAGTTTCCCCTCTAGTCAGTGACGTCACCAGGGAATTTCGGGTGGACTCAAGGGTGGGTGAAACACGCTGTCAATCTCTTTACCCTCTTACCTCTTCATTTGCCTTTCTTTAACTGTGTTTATCCTTTTTTCCCCTCACTTCCTTTCTGTGTCTCTCTATTTCTCATTCATTCGAAATCTCCCTTTATCCTCTTCTATCTCTCCTCTTCCTTTCTTCCTTCCTTCTAATTCTCCATCTCTTTTCTCAATTTCCCTACTTCTGTCATCCATTCTTTTCTGCCCCTCTTTTCTGTATTTCTAACAGATTCCTCTACACTAAATTTCTAATCGGCAGTATTATGGGGGGGCAACTGCCCCTTGCCCCCACCCGTGCGCACGCCTATGGAACCCAGGACTTAATGGTTCAAAGCAGTAGTCTTACGCTTACCACTCGACCACGGAGACGGGAGACCCAATTTTGATCTTTCTAATTCTTAATATTTAAGAATTAGGTAGTTTATGTACTCTTTGATTCCTTAACGTCGTATTTCTCTCTCGCTCTCGGATATTTGCAGATATAAGGACAGACATAACGATGAAACTGACGAGACATCATCAACACTCGCTACTGGAATAAGGAACTAACAAACAGAAAATAAATTTGTCTGCTCTTTAGATGTTGAACCGAACGTCCTCCTACTTATAAAAATTCATTTTTCACACCTGTTAGACCTATTCCTAAAAATAGTGATACGATTTAGAAACTAATAATAATTGTACACGTTTAGCCTTGTATGCATATATTCTTTGACACCACTTGAACCTCCAACAAAGAAACAATCTCGCAGCCACTGAATACATCCATCTACCATTCAGACAGCAGAGTATCATGCCTTCGTAGCAAGTGTGGCGACATATGATTGGCCAATTAAAGTATCAAATGACCAGTGGGCCTTGTTGATCCAGACAGATCTGCAGCTGCCCAACTAACGACTTTAGAACATATCGTAATAAACTAACCCTGTGATTTGAATAAACTAAGAGATGCACTTGAACATTATAATGACCTCGCTCCAATGGAAATTTTATAATGGAAAATATTATGTTAAGGTCCCGGGTTCGATCCCCGGAAGGTTCAAATCCGGGAACTTTTCTAACGATGGAAGCGGCCCCGGCGCCCACCCAGCGTCGAATAACATGGGTACCTGGGGGAAACCCTGGGGGGTAAAGGCGGTCAGGGGCGTGATGCTGATCACATCACCCCCACTCACGACCGGATCAAGAAAGTGTGGGGCGTTATCCCCACACCCCCTATATGCCTTCATGGCGTTGTGCTAAGCACAGGGGAGCACTTTACCTTTTTATGTTAAGAAACTTCTAATTTTTCTTATTTTCGGTCGAAATGCATCTTCCGTACTATTAAAAAATCTGGTGGTCTACAAGGGGAGGCTGAGCTCAGTTTTGGGGGCTTCAGCCCCCATGTAGTGCAGTCCCTGCTCTTTAAAGAGACAAGTGTGTGATCTATAAATTGCTCTAAACATTTCACATGCACACTATTTGGGTAGCCCGAGTCTGGGGACACCATTATGGAGGTGGATTTTCATTACTAAGGTGCCTTGAGTGGCCGCGGTGGCTCAGTCGGTAACGCGTCTGACTACCATGCTCAAGGTCCCGGGTTCGATCCCCGGCCGGTTCAAATGGAAGCGGCCCCGGCGCCCACCCAGCGTGGAATGACATGGGTACCTGGGGGAAACCCTGGGGGATAAAGGCGGTCAGGGGCGTGATGCTGATCACATCTCCCCACTCATGACCGGATCAAGAAAGTGTGAAGAAAGTGTGGGGCGTTACCCCCACACCACCTATACGCCTTCATGGCGTGGTGCTAAGCACAGGGGAGCACTTTACCTTTAAGGTGCCTTGAGTAACGTTCGATTCGATTGGTCATACTCGTGAACACTTTGCAAACCCAGGGAGATTTACTGCAAAATTATTTTTGGAACTTTTTTTATGAATCTGTGGAGAAGTTGCTCATTTGGAAGAGTTCAAACTAAACTCCAAATTATCATTATTACCAGAACAATCATGCACTAAATTTTCCCAGATCAGATTCATTAAAGTTCAATCACCGCATAAAATGTAGTACAGTGGGATCCATGAGTATTACCGTGCAAATTGTCCATGACTATTGTCATTAAAATTTCTCTTACATCCTGTGTGTTTTTAACCGATGGAATTTTATGTATGCTGGTGCAGAAGTTGTCAATAGTTTGTTTTGAGTTTTCTTTTGGGTAAAATAAAGTGCACGAACATGGTGATGGACAATTTGCAGGGTAATACTCATGGATCCCACTCAGGGGCGCCGACTTGTCAAAATTATTGGGGGGGGCTCTGTTCACTGAAATAAATTAATGAATGACTCACTCCCTCCCTTTTTAAATTTTGGCCCCAGTGATCGGAATCTCGTAAAAGCCCATGAATTCCTCAAAAATATTAACATTTTCATTTACAGTTCGAATGCAAAATGTTAATTGTTCACGGATGGATATGTCACACATTTCGTCAACCATAATAGCAAAATATTCCCGACTTTTAATATCTGCTACCACGGAGCGCAAAACAGATCTCCCTAATATATCAATGATCTCGTTCTGAATGTCATGTAAGAGTCATTTGTAGCCCGAACGTCCCATCCACTCTCCTAGTTCATGCACATCTTCTTTTGAAACTCTTTTTTAGTAAAAATGTTAACATAAAAGTAGGAGGGGGGGGGGGCATTTTGCTATCCTGGAAAACAAGTGGTGAAAGAAAAACTTCATTTGGTTACTGCGCTTGTTCCGTTGTGAAGTAAAATAAATGTTGTTCTCTTTTTTAAAAAGAAATCAAAATGGAAAACTTGTGTGCCAGTGGAATGCAGAAGTATTACCAAGCAAATTGTCCATCACCATATTTATTCGCTTTGTTTTACGCAATGAGAGGTTCAAGCATTGAAACAAAACTTCAAACAAGCTACTGACAATCTCTACACCATCACACGTAAAAAAAAAACTTTTCCTAATAAACACGGCAACCTTCAATTTACTGAGCAATACTTGTGGATCTAAATGAACAAAGATCTGCTTTGGAAACGTTTACATAGATGGAAGGTCAGTAGATTAAATAAATGATCAGAACAGTGCACTACCCAAATTCAGTAACGATTTTAAATATTATTACTAAAAATTATAAAAAATACCTTACTTAATTTATTAGAAATATCAATATATTTATTTTTAACTAGCTTCTAAATGCAGTTATGTTCTCGAACATACAATATTAGAATTATTTAAGTGTGTTTATACATATTGTCTCAATTATAAACTAAAACAAAGTGTCAATCAAAGATTCTTCTTGCACTGCAAGAACGTAGTTAGTGATTTGCTAGAAATTTTAATAGTTGAATCCTATAGCAGCTGTTCCAGGTTGTAATAATATAGTGCATTTAAGAAAACAATGATGCTTAACTAAACTACTAAAGTGTAGTTGCTGAACTTAATTTTATAAATTTATGACTATTGCGTATCTATGCAAAAGCTGAATATTTGACCAAATGGCACGTTCTTTTGTTCTAACGTTGAACGGAGAAAAATATGTACAGTCAACAGCAATAAAACTAGGACACCTAGATCCTGAAATACTTGCCTCCCTGAAAGATATTATACGTGTTGCCTAACTACAGCGTGTTCAAAAATTGA
This sequence comes from Lepisma saccharinum, assembly GCF_977018435.1. Lineage (NCBI taxonomy): Eukaryota > Metazoa > Arthropoda > Insecta > Zygentoma > Lepismatidae > Lepisma > Lepisma saccharinum. The sequence goes on from NC_139238.1 coordinate 10,398,452, forward strand.
CGCAACCTTGTGGGAAATCTCATGAATTGTTCTTGTTTCGTTATAGGTGATGAATAACTGAGCAGCCATGGGCTATACATTGCAACAGCGTATGTTCATTGTGACAGAGTACATCCGCACCAGCAGTTATGCTTTGACCCAGAGGGCCTACGCAGAGAAGTACGGAACAGATGCTCGAAACAAATCCTCCGTCAAGCGGCTGCACGACAAGTTCCAGGTGAAGGGAGGTGTAGTGGACTCACCGAGAAGCTCTCGATCAAGGTTGTTAACAGAAAAAAAGTTGACCGATGTGCGAGCTGCATATGTTGCGAGTCCAAATAAATCAATGCGACGCCGTTCAAGCCAGTCCGGGCTCTCCATTGGCAGTGAACACACGGCGTTGCGCAAGTGTTTTGACATTGTACCCCTATAAAGTTAGAGCGGTCCAGCAACTGCTGCCTGAAGACCTGAATACCCGAAAAGACTATTGTCGTTGGTTCATGGATTCTGTAACGCCAGAAGCAAAGGAACTCTATGATTGGTACTGTACTGATGAGGCATGGATGGATACATTAATGCCCAAAATTCTCGGGTATGGGCCAGTGACAACCCGCATATGATGAAGGAGTTGCCTCTGAATTCACATAAAATTGGCGTTTGGTGTGCCATATCACGTAGTCGCGTGTTCATTACATTCTTTGAACAGACAGTTCCCTCTGAACGGTATGTGACAATGGTTAGAGAATTTGTTACACGTTGTCAGCTGAGAAGTTGGAACGCACATGGTTTCAACAGGACAATGCCACAGCCCACACAGCTGGGAACACGATGCGTTACTTGGAAGAGTGTTTCCCAGGACGACTGATGTCAGTGGGGTTATGGCCACCGCGATCTCCAGATTTATCGCCTCCAGACTTCTTCTTGTGGGGTTATCTTAAGGACTCCGTCACGTTACTCATCCGCACAGGATTCCGGATTTAAAAGACAATATTCGTAGCTGCGTTGGTAACATCTCACAGATAACATTGAAAATGGTTTTCAAGAACATGGTCCGTCGTGTCACTTCCAGCACTTAATGTAAAAAATGTAATAAGAAAGGTTTCCCCATAAGGTTGCGTAACTTTTTGAACACCCTGTATAAGGCGATAAGTTTATTTTAATAGCAAATTTTCTATTGGAACTTCTACCATTGCCGTAGAGTTAGGCAACACACAAAACGCCTGGCAGGGAAACGAGCATTTCAGGATCTAGGTGTCCTATTTTCTTGCCGGTAACTGTACATCAAGATGTGGAGGCGTGTACGCTTCAACGTACGTAATATAGAAAATCATATTCAAAAGGCGCAGAAGTAATGGCAGAATAAATATTTGAAGGGCAACACACATTTGTAAAATATTTTAAGTTTCTTTTTAACATTTCACGTGATTTTTCTATAGGTGTTTTTGTATTATCCGAGTTGGCAGCACTGGGTTAACCACTGAAGCATCTCGTTACAAATGGAATTCGCATGCATTTTCTTATGATGTAAACGAGACTGTTGTGTGAAAAACTTGTGAAAGGGAAAGTGAGATTTTTTTTAGAATGCGGCTTTTCAAAACTATGCTAACATCAGGTGATATATGCATGAGAAACAAAGGCTGTGTGTCGGTAAATGAAATGCTTTTGTGTTCGTTAAATATTCTTTCATTTGTCTCCTTTTCTGTGAATTTATGCATTATGATGCACTAATTATGCAATTCATGCTTCCTCATGCTTTTAAAAGGCACAAGTAGTTTGAATGATAATGTGAACATATCTTGGGGATGCACGTTCGTGTGTGTGTGTTTGCATATATTACGTTTGCAATTTATACTAAGTGTCAAAATATCCAAGTATATATATATATATATATATATATATATATATATATATATACATATATATATATATATATAATCAATTAACTTCGGTGATGTTCGAAAATTGAAATATGTTTTTTTACCATTCGCGATAATTCAACCTAAACAACGTTTAACGAGTATGTTGATACTCAACACATATTGACGTTAGACTGAGGACCAGGATTCAAGCCCCAGCATATGCCAGTGTGTCATTTTTTTTACCCCTTTATCAAATGCATAATTTATTATCATATTTGTATTGAAATAAATAGAAAAAGGACGTGAAATTAGAAACGAAATTATAAATAAAGTCAGTATCATCAGCAGTCTGATCGAGAAGTTCATGTACATTTTGCAATGATTTCTTCACTTAATATTCCCCGCCTCCGAAACTATACCCTGTCTCAACTATCTCTGAAGCAAGCAAAGGAAAACAAGTCTCTGCGCAAGTAGTGACGCGAGACGGCTCCACCAATGAACACGTAAGAGGGAACGGGATGCGTGGAGGGGAGAAAGCGACTGCAGTTACCAGCCTTCCCAGAAGCGTGTACTGCTTTGCTTAGTCTACTCGATCCCCCCTCCACTCCTTCTCTGCCGCTATGCGCGACCTTGCTCCACAGATAGACGGGACAGAGTATAAGTCGCTAGATCCAGAATAGAATTTTCTGTCCTGGAATCCTAAAATAATTATTAGGTAAGTAAATGTATCGGTTTTTAATAAAATACTCGTTCCTACCTCTTTTACTTTTTCCTCGTTTCTACCTCACTCTGTTTTTCTCGCATTCACTTATTTCTTTAATTTCCTCTCTACCTCTTAGGCCAGCCGCACACCGGATCTGACACGACAAGACGCGACGAGTCATTCTTGTCGCAAACCATCTCAGGGAAGCTTTTTTACATATGCTCTTGTGGGCCGCCGCACACCGGATGAAACACTCGACTCGAGTCACCTTGCGACGGTTTGCGACAATACAACGTAGGTCCGTGGAATTTGGTCTCGCGTGGAGCAGCTTGTGACAAAACACACTGCGCATGCGCGAATGTCACTTTCTATATGGCTTCACGGCTTTCCGCTACAATTTTCACTATTGTGGTAGCTCCAGCGCAGTAGTAGTAGTGAAAAGATTCAAATCGGTCACCAGTTGCTTAAAATCTGCAAATACAAAATAGTGAACCAAAAAACAGTCTCGTTCCGAACCATAACAAAATGTTTAGACAATTGATTGAGAGCTATTTATTAGCGGGTGTAACTGAGGCCAACACAAAAGCTGAGTATGTTCTTTCACTCGCAAGGTTGTGGATTAACGAAATATACACTGCGTCTCACGATCGAGTCGCCCGTGGAACGGTGGCTAGCGTGCCGGGAAGTATGAACGCATCTGCCAGCATTTAGACCCACAGCTGTACGCTGACCTTAGCACAGGACGCATCAGTGCTTCAGTATGCAGATAGGTGGTGTCCAGTTTGCACGTGTTTGTGAAGTGTTAAGTTTTTAACGAAAGTTTTACCTTTCTGTTTTAGTTTACACATTATTGGTGCCTTTTTGCAGTCTAATAATGCCACGCTATCCGTACAATTTAAAACAACGAATTTTATGAACAACTCTTCCGTCATTACGAATTCTTGTAGGGAAGTTAGAAGTCTTGCAGCAGAAATCCCAGATGTTCCTGTTCCACACAAAGATAATGTTCCAAAACTTGAACAAATTTAGAGAAACTGGGTCAGTTGTTAAGAAGCGAAGGGCGAAACGGCGTGTACTTACTGAGGAGAACCTAGACGACGTTGGAGCACGATTGGAACAAACTCCTCAAAAATCTCTCCGGCGCATTGTACAAGAAACGGACATTTCCATGGCGGCTGCGCGGCGAAATACCAAGCTTTTAAAACTGAAGCCATACATTATAAGGACTGAATGAAAATATCAGGGGAAAAAAAACTGAAGAAATTTCGGAAGAGGAATGATACGTGTTATTGAAAATTTCCTAAAAATATGCTGTAAATGTGTGGATGCAGGAGGACAACATTTCCAACACGTCTTGTAATAAGATACGTGCCAATTGTAATTGTAACTGTCGATGTATTTGTACGAGATCATTTGTGTGTTTTATATATTATTCATTACTAGAGCCCGGATTTATAAGCACAATCAAACAGTAAAATAAGCAAGTTAATAAGCACAAAAAAAATAAAAAAATAAGCACCAAAATAAGCATAAACAAATACAGGAAAATCTGAAAAAATATTTGTTTATTAGATCTCTTACCTTAGTCAAAGCTGTTACAGTATGTAAGGAAGGTCATCCTGTGATTTTCTTGTGTTAAGCTAATGCGTCTGTCAGTGAAGAATGATTTGTACAGTGAAAATGTTCTTTGCACGTAGCATGACATCACAGGCGCATGTGAAAAACACCACAGTTCTTCTTCGGTGAATTCCTCTTCAATGTCTGTTTCTTCACCAGAAATCTTTTTTATAAATTTGACAGTGTTTTGTAACCGGGAATTTTAAGTAATTCCTGACTGAGCTTGTCGGACAGAATTTTACCAACACCGTGACTTTTTGAAGACAACGTTACTAAAATTTCATCAATAAGAGAAAGCGAATGTTGCAATGTATTAGTTCGAGCTTTCAACTGTGTTATAATATCAAGTAATTTAGAAAAATGATTATGGGTGTACTGTATCTTTCTTTGGATGCCGTTTCTCTCGTACGGCTATTTAGAAGCATTGATCTCGTCATCCCGATGCCGTCGTGTGATTGAAATAGGATTGAAATATGACAGATTTGGATAAAATATGCTATTTTAAACCAAAATCATAAAATAAGCAAGCATAACTGTTTCCTGCAGAAATAAGCATTTATACGCACTTTCAACCTTAGTTAAATAGTTCATGAAGGTATGTAATACGAAGTATAACCTTTCGTCTTACCATTAGAAGTCTGGAAAAGAATATGCATTTCGCTTATAAATCCGGGCTCTTATTCATTACATAGATAGCGGTTCCAGTTAGGCGGATGTTGCATCCAGTTTGCCGGCAGACGCGCTCTCACTTCCCGGCCTGCCAGCCGCCGCTCCACAGGCAATTCGACCGTGAAAAGCACCCGGAATGAATTGTTAGCTAAGTCACTTTCACCAGTTCGGATCTCGCTTTTAAGGTCAGTTTTGGAGATAAAAATTGTCTTTCACAATGTATACTATAGATTGAAAGACGAAGATCGAACAAAAGACAATCTAAGATGGAATCTACTCTTATAGTACTCCAGAAAGTACATGAGAAGATTGAAACGGGTACATCATCACAGGTCATCTTTTATTTATTTCTAGATGATTATAAGTCACACATTACAAATTAGTGGCCGCGGTGGCTCAGACATATAGTCTGGCGAGAGCTGCGATACAAGGAAGTTGTGCGAACGCTCCCTTGTACAACTCCCGATCACGCGTACGCGTAGCCAGTGCTTTACGTAAGTGTCTTGTGGAAGTTTAATACATAGGAGTCAAATGGCGATTAAAAGGGTCAACACACTGAAAATTAATTTCAGCAACATCAGAGACAAACCCACGTCGACGGGATTACACCAATGGATAAACGACACATTGAAACTAACACCGGATCAGGTCGTGAGTATCGAGTTAGATCACTTTAGAAAATGTTTGTATCTGAAGCTAGTTTCGAAGCTTGTGTGTGAACGGTTGTTGAATCAATCGAATGGATCTTATGTGTATAATGATTCGGAAGGTGCCCATGAGGTTTTAATGACATGGGCGGACAGTGCAACAGTAATAGTTCGACTTCATGTGATCCCAAGTGAATTAGACGATGACCCGATACGAGTAGTGTTGAACCAATATGGAACCATACATACATTAGTAGATGAGAAGTATAATGATGATCATATATATCCTGTACGTACGGGCAGAAAAATTGTAAAGATGACCTTGACCCGTTCAACACCTTCTTACGTGTCTATAAGTGGAGGGAGGTATTGGGTCACACATAATGGTCAAGCTAAGACTTGTGCAGCGTGCGATTCCCAGGAACACTTCTTCAATCAATGCCCCAATCGACAGCGATCATCAGCAAGAGTGGGTGACAATTCGTATGCAGGAAAAGTCCGACCCATCCCGTATAACCTGAACAGCACAGAAGAAGTGATCACCAGTGAGCCTACAATACTCTCGGGTGTAACGACCAAGAAACAAAACGAACCACCTGCATGTGTCAGTGATGAGACAATACAGGGTGTTCCACAAATGTCGACCAGAAAAGAACAAATCGCGTCAAATGAGGAAAGTACTGAAGAATTTATGGAGAGTTCAGTGTCAACCAAAGACGAGGATCCCAGTTTGCCGATCACCAACACTTTTAAGGAAAGAGAACCAAGGGAGACACTTGAAGATGCACCGACAACAGATGAAAATACCTTGCAGATGACTACCAGGGACCAGTCTCTCGCATCATCACCTACAGTGGGGAGGCAGAGACGGAGGAGGAATCGTCGCGTCGAATCGATCAATGGCCCTCCAGCAAAGAAACCAAGTGAACAACGTTCCCCTTCGCAAGTGAGGGATAACCTGTCCCAAAGTGTACCCAACAATCTGGAAACAACCCTTGCTCTTGATGATAAACATATGAAGAATGGCTCTACAGAAAGTCTGTAAGTACTTTTGTTATCCAACATTTGACATAAAAGATGTGTTATTAACTAGAAGTGTTCATGTTCCCTTCTCTCGCCCCCTTTTGTTGGTATTGAGTGTAAGAGAAGGTTTTGTTTACGGGTTGAGTTAAGAGATATATTTAACAGAAATGTTAGTAACGGGTACTTTTTGGTGGGTATTTATATTACTTGTCACGAATAACCTAGATTGGAATACCATAAACGATATGGCGCAAGAGACAATATTTTATTTAGCCACGATTAATATGAATAAAGTTCAGTATATGATGTTTGATCAGGTGATTGGTGTGAAATATTCCATACATAGCCAGAGTATAAAGTATAGCTATTTTTTTGTTGTTATATTTTAAGAATCTTTGTGTGTAAGGTAGACCTAACAACAGTAAAACAATGTATATATTTAACAGTATTGTAAAAGCAAGTGTTTACATATCCATAGTGATGCTTACCACCATTAGACTTGCTAGTATAAACATAAACAAACTACAAAACAAAACAAAACAAAGTGCATTGGGGGACTTTCTAATTCAGTCCGCTATAGATATTGCTCTCATTCAAGAAGTAGCAATAACTAATTATGAGTTACCCGCTAGTTATATTGTCTATAATAATTCCACATATTCAGCGCAAGGAACAGCTGTATTAGTTCGAGACAATATACCTGTATCAAATGTAGAATACCATCCGAGTGGTAGAATTACAACTGTACAAGTGGAAAACCTGTGGATATGTAATCTGTATGCGCCTTCTGGTAGTAATCAAAGGCAGCAACGCAATGAATTTTTCTCAACTGAAGTAGCGACGGAACTTCAAGGTAATAAGCAACATATTATTTGTGGAGGCGACTTTAATTGTGTTTTGTTGCCAAAAGACCAGCGCCCTGGATTTAATACATCCAATGCGCTGCAACAGTTGGTAACTGGGTTTCAATGGAAAGATGCATGGGACACTTTGAACCCAACAAGTGCAGGCTTCACATATGTAAAGGATGGGGGTGCTTCACGGTTAGATAGATTTTATGTTTCACCATCAATTATCCCTAATATCACTAATGTTAATATGGTGCCAACTTGCTTCTCAGATCATAGTGCAATTATAATGGCGGTAAATATGCAACTGCCAAATATACAATATGGGTATGGATATTGGAAAATGAATGTATCTTTATTTGATGATCCACTTTTTGCTGACAAATTCCAAGGGAAATGGAAGTATTGGGAAAGATTAAGGGCGAAACAAATAAATATAATTAAGTGGTGGGATGAATATCTAAAGCCAGCTATCACACGATTTTGTAGACAATATAGTAGGGAAAGGAACCAGGATTGGAATAATAAATACAATTTTTATTATAAAGTGTTGAGAGAGCTAACTGATGAAGGGGTAAGAGGGGGAAAAGTGCAACAGAACATTAAACAAGTACAGGCAATATTGTTGCAATTACACGCGCAAAAAAGAAGTGGGTGCAAAATACGTAGTAAACTTTTACCTTTTGACCCTCTTGAAATGGCCAATATTAGTCATGTTCTACATGAACGTAATCGTGGAAAACGCCAAACGATTCATAAGATAATAGACGAAGATAATTCTGAACATAGTAATGTGACTGACATAAAGAAAATCTTTTACCGCGCTTATCACTCTAGATTTCAAGGAACAAGTTATGTTCCAGCTCAGGAACAAATATTTTTACAACAAGTTCCGGAAATTCTTTCTGTTAATGACAACTTGCGGATTGAAAAGACCTTTACAGCTGCTGAGGTGTACGAAGCGATTCTGGGAATGAAGAATAACTCATCGCCAGGAATAGATGGTATTCCCATAGAATTTTATAAAAGATTTTGGTCACTGGTAGGTAATATTGTGACAGACTGGATAAATGCAGTATTTAATCAACACTGCTTGGGAAGGACGAGCAACACAGGTGTAATCGTCCTGGTTCCCAAAGTTCCTAACCCTACGATAGTAAAGCACTATAGACCTATATCTTTGTTGTGCACGGATTATAAAATTTTTGCACGATGTTTACTTCGTCGTCTTTTTCCCTATATGGAAAGAATGATCGGTGTCCATCAATACTGTTATGGTAATAATAGATCGATCTTTACTGTTTTACAGACAATTCGTGATGTCATAACTAGTTATAGACATACGAACATACAAGGTCACCATGGTATAGTGGCATTGGATTTTCAAAATGCTTTTGATACTGTACAGCACGAATTTGTATATGCTGTATTTTTAAGGATGGGTTGTAGTCCAAAATTTGTAAATGCGATTAAGAGTTTATATACTGATGCCAAATCCTGTGTAAAAATCAATGTTTTTTTAACTAAGACATTTCCTATACAAAGGGGTGTCAGACAAGGTGATCCCATGTCTATGATAAGTTTTTGTGTAGCGTTAATGCCATTTTTAAAGGTACTTGAAATGCAATTGCAGGGGTTAAATATTCACTCAACAACGATAAAATTATTAGGTTATGCTGATGATGTCACTGTGTTCGTGAATTTGCCGACAGATACGGAAATACTTGAAAATGGGATAGAAAAGTACAGCTCGGTGGCTGGACTAAAGATTAACTATAATAAAACTCATTGGATGCCCTTAGATGCTACAAACCACTCGTATCAAAATGATAAAATTCAAAAAGTAAATGCACTGAAAATACTTGGAATAATTTTTACCCACTCTTTACAAGAAATGATTGCTCAAAATTATTCAATATGTATTGCTGGCCTGAAAAGTGTGCTTCAACAAAACAAACTTCGTGCCCTTAGCTTGGTTGCCAGGGTAGCTTTTGTAAATATTTATGCGAGTTCAAAGCTCTGGTTTGTGGCACGAGTGCTTCCGATGAGGAAATTGGATTTTGTACAGATAAGGAGTGCGATAAACTGGTTTATTTGGGCACACCAAATGTTGCGGGTGAGTCACGAGAATGTATGTCTGCCGGTACGGTGCGGAGGGCTTGGCTTGATTCACGTGGATTTAAAAAGCCGGGCTCTCCGAGTACAAGCAGATATGTCAATGTTAGTAAACTTCCCAGACAGTTTAACGGGCGTGATACTTAAGCAGATTTTGGACACCATACCATTGCAGTCTCCGATCGCTATAACAACGGTGCCACCGCAGTATAAATACTTACAAGAATCAGTGCTAGAAATTTGGTATCTACTACTTTCAGCGAAACCTCTTGAAATACCAAAAGTATCTCAATTTTACCAGTCACGTTGTTTGGCAACATTGCCTAGCTGCAAGATAATGATTAATCGACCAACCCATCCCTGGCACAAAATATGGAATAATGTTCACGCACCACATTTATCGCCCTTGGTCAAATCTGCGTGGTACTGTGTGGTGCAGGATATAGTGGTGACGGAAGAGAAATTACATAAATTAAAACTGTTACAAGACCCACTATGTGGTAGGTGTAAACAAAATGGTTCGATTTCACACTGGCTAAGTGAATGCATACGGACACGTGAAACATGGAAATATGTATGTGTGTTATTAGGAAAAATTTGTCGCACCCATCCCAATGCGTTTACTGTGCATAACATAATGTTACCTACGTTTTCGTATTTTCCATGTACTAAATTGCGTAGTGTACAATGGTTAGTTGGACATTATATATTGTTTGTCTGCATATATAAAGGTATAGATTTCCATGATCAATTTTTAATATATGTTAAACAGGAATATCATAAAGTGTCGCAAGATAAAAGAACAATATTATTTGCACATTTTTTAAAGGTGCTGATGGAATGTTAAAAAAAAACAAAAAAAAACTATTGTTATCCAAAACCTGTAAAATTACTGTATGAAAAAAAATGGTAAATTACTGTGTTGCATAAGAATGTAATTTTGAGAAAAGTTTGTGTCAAAAGTCATCACAATTCAATAGTAACGTCTACTATTAAAATTTATAGAAGTGTATTTACAAATGTGCATATGAGCGAGTGATTGCATTTGTTGTATAAAGATGTTCTTTGTGATACTAGCAATGTATAATTTGTATTGCATGGTGTAAAGCAATGCAATTTTTGTAGTGATTTTTCTTGTAAATGTATCTGAGGAATAAAAAAAAAAAAAGTCGGTAACGCGTCTGACTACCATGCTCAAGGTCCCGGGTTCGATCCCCGGCCGGTTCAAATCCGGGAACTTTTCTAACGTTGGAAGCGGGCCCAGCGTCGAATAACATGGGTACCTGGGGGAAACCCTGGGGGGCAAAGGCGGACAGGGGCGTAATGCTGATCACGTCACCCCCAGTCATGACCGGATCAAGAAAGTATGGGGCGTTACCCCCACACCCCCTATACGCCTTCATGACGTGGTGCTAAGCACAGGGGAGCACTTTACCTTTTTTTTTACCTTTACAGTACAAATTAGTGGATTTTATATGTCGCAGATAGTTTTCAACCACGAAAACAGCAAGCAGAATGATAAACAACAATAATAACAAATTAATACATTAAACACTTTCACCCCTTGAAATAAATTTCAACGTAGGGAAGTAATTCCTGAAAACACTTGATAAGACACTTGTCTTGATGGTAAAAGTGAGGAATTACCCGTCAGAATCTGGGTTGTCGTTAAACACACACACAACATGTCCCCCGACTGGTTCCATTCTTTTCTCCGGACTGTTTACTTCCTGAAGGGTTATGCAATAAACAAAAGCCTTCCTTCCCCTTAGGCAAAGGACAAAACATACACAGGACTCCAAGTTTGCAAACACAACCATTTTCACAACGCACTACCGCGGTTCTTGTCTTGAACAAACAATTTCTCTTCATCTACAGAATGTGATTTGACGTGCCCTGTGGTGACTGGCGAGGTACGAAAGAGGAAAAAAATCAAAAGGGGGAGATAGAGACGGTGGCGCCCCTGGTGGGCGGATTGAAACTCCACGAAAGTTAGCTTTTCCTAAACTAAGACATTACACATTGTAAGAAATCGGCACCAACTCAGTTTTGCAATTTATGTGTACTGGCCCATAGAACAAAGAAGCATGTGCACCCTGAAAACCACTCCATGATAATACTTTGAGATTACTTGAACTGGAAAATAATAAAAATAAGAGAATACTATTGTGCATTATTTAACTATCGCGATAGTTAAAATAAATTGCCGTGAAATTTAGTAAAAGTAAGGCACATGACAACTATTGACCAGAAATTCGTAATCATGTTTCAATAAAAATTTTACCAAATATTAGATAATTACGATTTAACAGAAAATCTTCGTAATAGCATTCTGGAAGTAAGAAAGGTATAGTAATTGTAAAGTATGGGCAGTACATAACATACCATTAAAACTTCCGAAAAATAATATTTTTTGTAATAAAAGTAGGGTACAAAAAATATAAAAAAATAAAAAATATATGACAAACTAAAAAAAACAGTTGCCCCACCAAATGGCAAACTTCCTGGGTCTCAGTGGATAAGCAAGTATCCGTATGTATAATATAGCCAAATGATCAGGAAAATTTAATATTAAGTCTGAAGTCTAATAATTCGCGATTTCCTACCCCATGTTATAATTGCATGATTTTCGTCGCAAGTTTATTGTAGAATTTAGTAAAAACTTGCTTCAAAATTACTTTCTATTACTTTAAGAAACATGTAGAATATTAAAGCTTTAATATAAAATTCAGTACGCTACTAAAAATTTGAGAAAAAAAAGATTCTGAATATACCCTCCCCATATTTGTATGTAATTAAGTTGCATAAAAATATTTATTTCAATGATCACATTGCTTAAATTTAGGGTATACGAAAAAGTTCATCCGTTGTGTTGAATCATGTATCGGATAATATTAGATTCTGTGTCTGCAACTCTATAGTAGCTATTTCATAACCGATTTACGTAATTCACAAGTCATTAAATGCGACAATTACCTTGTAACAGTGTGATCGAAAGTAAGATAAATATTTCCATTAAACTGACTGCTTCTTTGTTTACAATTATTTCATGAATTCATGATTTAAATCTAGTTTGTTTTGCTCCTTTTGTTTATCAAGGAAATTTGCAAATTTTCTTTTTCTCTGGGGATTCATAACTGGCAATCGGCAACATGCTTCGCCATGACGTCATTTCTTGTCAGTGTCAGTTGACCTGCAACTAGGTTAAACTTCAGTTTGCTTACATAAGCAATACAAAATTACATATCTCACTGCCCATTTTTACCTTCTTTTAACGGAATCACATAATATAATAAAACCTGTTTATTCGTTTCAGCCCTCCTAATGACAAGATTCGAAAACATGCCAACTTTAGCGTGCCTACCAGCAATATGGGAACAGAAAAAAATTAAAATATGAGTCAGCAATGTTTCTCTTTTGTGATAATATTCTTTCATTAGGCACTGAAAATAGGCAAGTAATTAAAATTAAATATTACAGAATTATTTTCACAAATCATAACACAGACGATGACTAGTGTAATATGTTGTAACCAAATTTACGCAGAATATCCAACAGTACTACAGTTATTTCAAAACAGCAATATTTACTATACTAAAAATTTATTACATAAGGCTGAGTTGAGAACAGACAAAATCTCGGTTTATTTGAAGGAGAGACCTAAACCAACTTTAAAATTGAGCCTTCGAGATAGATATCTCGTTTGAAACTTTAGTAGAAAAGTTATTTATATCCCCCCTAAATTAAAAGTACTTTGCATCTTACCGCTTACCCAGACTTAAGAATGACAGCATGGTTATTTATACACTGTTTATATTTGTTTCTAATGTACAGGGTGGCGCACGATATGATCCACCATTTGTTTTTTTGTTTTTTCAGATCTGAGATGAGGAATGACGTCATGTGTGCCAACAGCATTTGCAGTAGTCATTGGAAATATCGTGTGATGAAAACTGAAGCGTAGTGCATCCACCTGTCCCCAGGGGGTTAGAGTATACAACATGGCGGACAAAGGAAGACTTACGATCAGCAACTGTGCTATTTCGCCGAAACAAAGAGCATTGTGGGGACTCAGAGGCGCTTTCGTGCACATTTCCAAACTCGGTGGGCCCCCTCGAGTAAAACGATACACAAACTGCATGAAAAGTTTCTAGTGGAAGGAACAGTACTGGAATCAAAGCGTGATCGTCGTAAATCCGTGCGTTCGCCTGGGAATATTGAAGCCGTCCGCGTCGCTGTGCAGAGAAGTCCTGGCAAATCGACCAGAAAAGCAGCAACACAACTTGGGCTATCAAGACGTTCTGTTCAAAGGATTTTTAAAAGTGATCTCCACATGTATCCGTACAAGATTACCGTGGTGCAAAAACTCACAAATGAACAGAAACAGAAGAGATTGACCTTCGCTAATTGGGCCGAGGGTAACAATGCAACACTGTACGACGTGTGGTTTTCTGACGAGGCGCACTTCCATTTGCATGGTGTGGTTAACAAACAAAATGTGCGCTTTTGGCCAGCTGAGAATCCACGAGTGCTTCATGAAAAAGTTTGCCATGCACCAAAGGTTACGGTCTGGGCCGCTATCTCCAGTCATGGTCTGATCGGACCCTTTTTCTTTGAGGAGACAGTAAACAGTGAACGTTACTTGACCATTCTCCGCAATTGTTTTATTCCACAGCTTCTTGCCACAGCTTTACTGTTCAGTACGCAGTGGTTTATGTAAGACGGTGCAAGGCCACACACAGCAAATATTGTGCTGGATTTTTTGCACGACATTTTCAATCTTCGTGTAATTTCAAACAGATTTCCTGATCGTTTCGTTGGTGGACAATCCTGGCCCGCATATAGCCCAGATCTCAACCCCTGTGATTATTTTCTTTGGCGTTTTTTGAAGGACAAGATTTTCGAAAAAAATCCTCAAGATTTAATGGAACTGCGAAGACGTATTGTTCAGGCTTGTAGTGAAATTACGGAACCCATGTGCCGTAGGGTAATTGGAAATATTAGTGTTCGCTTGACTGAGGTTAAAAGTCAAAACGATGGCCATATTGAGCATGTATTGCAGTAGTACGTTTTTCCAAAGTGTAACCTATGTGTCATTTATGTTTCATTGAGAGATTCTTTATAATATAGTTTTTATTCAACAACAAATTGGTGGATCATTTCGTGCGCCACCCTGTAATTGAGGAGTAAAATAAACTGATTCGTTTCTGGACTCGGGCCGAGAACTACACAGGTAATTAGCTTGGTTTGGTTTGAGTTGGTGTTTTAAGTCCACTTTATGCACAGTAAGGCTAATCGGGACTGGACCTACAGTTTAAAGTGGGATCCGAACCACTTGTGCCTCCACCGGGTATCGAACCCGGGACCCCTTGATTACAAGGCAATGACTGCCAAGGGGGAGGCCCCACAGGTAATTAGCAAAGTACCCGTTATGAATCAGCCATGTTTGTCAGACTTTTGCCAAGTATCGGTATATCGGCAGGGGCGGCGCCAGAAATTTTCGAGCGGTTGGGCAGAAGCTCCATATTGAGAGATTAGGGTGGGCAGTATAAATATAAGACCATATATGTGTATGTAAGACGTACACTCCCGATTTTCCTCTTACTTCTTTTCCCTTTCCTTCCCTTGTTTTCCTCTTTTTTCCTTTCTAATCTATTCTCGCATCTTGTTCCATTTCCTTTCACTTTGTCTCTGATGGACACAATTATTTCAAGGAAGTGTTTACCCATTCTAATCAGCATTCTTTCATGCATGTTAATACAGTGAAATAAATGTGAATTAGGTTTAAGCTTGTTTGCAAATACAATGCACATACTTGATTCTATGTATCGTGCGACAGTGATAGAAAGTGCGATGGTAGACAATCGTGAAGTTAATCGTGAAGTTTCTCGTAATTTAAATGCATGTTCTCGAGTATGAGTTTTTGATTGGTTGGTTGGTTGATTTGTTGTTTTAAGTCCACTTTATGCACAGTAAAGATAATTGGGACTGGACCTACAGTTTAAAGTGGGATCCGAACCACTTGTGCCTCCACCGGGTATCGAACGCTACCACTGCGCCATCGGGGAGGCCGTATGAGTTCTTGACTGAAAGAGTTTTCTTACTCCTTGGGGGTCACTTTTCTTAATTTACGAGGTTTATAGAACTGACAAATCTATCTGAATGTTTGTAGTAGCGACGATTGGGTGTTAACATTTGAGGGGCAAGGACATTATATTTTTTCTTGGTAGAAAAGGCTTAGCATAAAGAGACCATAGTGAAGGGGCAAAAACTGGCAAAATGTGACGGGGTAGAACTGCATTCCCCACTTCCCGCTCCTCCTAATCGCCGCCATGAATGTTTGGATTAAAATGAACGTCTAATTAGGAATGATTTAAAACACACACGGAAAACCAATTCTTTGTTCATTGTCCATGACGTATTCCTAGCCTAATGAAAGGCAATTTTTACAAAATATCCTCATAAGTAATAAACAAGTCAGATTGAAAAATTTGTTCAGAATTGAAGAGATTATTAGCTAAGTTGCTATTCGTTTTCTGAACTGTTATGTTACTAATGTGGGAAAAGTAATACACGTATGGTTACACGAACATATTTTATGAGGTAACGAAATGACTCACAACACAAGGAATTCATCGAAGTTGATCACCGTACCAGTAATAATTCATCTCTTTTTCATAGATGACTTGGGTTGTATGGCGTGACCATTTCCAACACACTAGAATGTCAACCTCTATCCTGAGCAGCATACCCTGGAAACTTTATTCTTTCAGGCAACGAGTCCCTGGCGCCTGGAACCACTGTCAAAGTAATAACTTATGCGAGTTTGTATTTTGAGTGTCAGCATGGGTTTGTTTTCGCCCCTTTGTTACATTCATCTAATCACCATTGAAACTTATCGTGGTCATTATCAAAATTAGCAGAAACATGACTTAAAATAAAAGAAATCAACCACAACTTACTCTTCCAAAATTGGAGTTTCATTAGTTCATACCTCTTAGAAAGTTGAGATGTTAGTTTCAATAGCACAGCATTTCATTAGTGGATCAAGGCAGCTAATTCAGTGAACAATGGTGTTGTTTTCTGAAAGTCTCAAATTTTTGTCTCAGGCAATCACCCTCTTAAAATGGACGGATCTTCTGTGGTGATAAAATGACACGTTTGGTGTGAGTTCTTTCTGTATATTTTTTCCTCAATGACATAACGCTGTCGCATTATAATTATGAGGTCCTGTGTTCGACTCCCCCCTCCTCTGGTGGAAGCACAATGCACACTGGTTCGGACTACACGTTAAACTGTAGGTTTAGTCCTGATTATCCTATCTGAGTATAAAAGTGGGAATAAAAAAGAACTAACAAAATCGTCTTCTGGATACTTCGTGACAGATCTTGTCTTTTGTTACTTCACCTGCATCTGCAGATTCTGTTGAAATTTTCTGCTGATTCATGTGGCAAAATTTATGTGTGGAACGAGGATTTCTAAATAGGATAAACCACTCATTAGCAATTGAATTATTCTGTAGCTTTTTTCATACATAAGTGGTTTATTAAAAAAATTTCACTTCGGTATTGTAGTGATTATTGGGCTCCGTATAAAGTGACGGGTGCAAAATAGCCTAAGTGCTGACACACCCAAAATTTTAAATTCATATTCAAATACTGTGATACCTTCTTATTAGTAGAACAAATATAAAGTTGATATTTCGCATACCATATTGATAATTGAAGATGACAGGTAGCTATATAAAAATTGTAATGAAATATAAAAAGGGACACTTCTGTAATGTGATGTGTTAAAGTATCAACATGTAGGAGAAGAAAATAATTCGGGCTGCAAACTTCTCTGAATTTGAGAGATGTACTAATCAACCTTGTCAATATGTACAAGGATGCAGTGGAGTGTAAAAAAATAATGATATTAAAAAAGAACTGACGGCACAACACAAAAGGAGGAGAAAGCATGGAACCTTCTTCTACGGGACTTTAATGCCTTACGAAATACATTCGATTTTGAGAGAACAGCGTACGCTGAACCTCGCCCGCTCAATAAAGATATATTATTATTTCTATTATTACTGTACTGTGGTAAGTATTTGAATTTTTCATTTCTTAATTCTTATATATTTATATTGTCGTGTCGTGTAAATAGCCAGTAACATGTATTTTCGTAAATATATACAATCATATTTCTCCAACACAATGTAGCAATATCGTAAACATTGCTCTGTTCTAATTTACGTTGCACGTAATATATGACATTTATATATGTTTTGTGTTCTGGGATAGAAATTACAGTATTTATAAACATTACGACTTTGCACCGCAGAACTACAAATTATTATTATTTTGGTATTTTTTAGTTTACATAGTTCTCGAATTATCAGCATTGTACATCCAACATCTCTAGCGTTTGCACGCCCTCGATATCACTTTCCGCTCTTTTTATATTCAAAAACAACTGCCTGCAGTCGAAGCGTCAGTATCGTGAACCAGGATCAGACACCAAAACGGTCGCGAATGGCCGATCAGAAGATAAACTCGTTTTGATGTTCCTAGATCGCGATCAAGTGTTTAACCGTTTTCGTGCAATGGAATTTTCCGGTGATCCTTTTCCGATCTGAGTTTAAAATTTATTCTTCGTTCTTGCACACGGCCATAAGTCTTCTTGATTAAATTATTATAATAATAATTAAAAAGTCGAAATAATTTATTGTGTTGCTGAAGGAAGTAACGCTAAGATGAGGTTTTTATTTTTTTTTATTTGGAGATTATTTTAACCATACTCAAGTCGGGATTTATATACATATGTGGAGGCCCGGAGCTGCAGTCCTCAAGTTCAAACCCTGCATAATTTTGAACCTCATAAGCTGCTTTTAATCATGGAATAATTCATTTGATCACAAGTTTTGTTTCAATAGCTCTAGTAATTACTTTCACTCTCTAATGACAAAATTGGTTGATAATATGTGAACATTTCTAGCATAGATAATATTCAGAAGTAAAATATACATGTTATGAATACCAGAAAACACTTATTTATTGAATCATTCATATATCCCCAAGTATATGTATTTGTTGAATTTGATTGGGTGGGCACA
The DNA here is from genome assembly GCF_977018435.1 of Lepisma saccharinum. Classification (NCBI taxonomy): domain Eukaryota; kingdom Metazoa; phylum Arthropoda; class Insecta; order Zygentoma; family Lepismatidae; genus Lepisma; species Lepisma saccharinum. The sequence goes on from NC_139238.1 coordinate 10,417,009, forward strand.
GGAATTTTGGGGTGGGCACTTGCCCACCCGTGCCCACCCCTGTCGCCGTCCCTGTATCGGTGACTACCAGAGCTAGACACATTTTTGTGGAATAATGGACTTACTGTACAGAATAGTAGCTCGCAGTCACCGCAACATTTAACATAATTGTTAAACTGGAAAGAACAATATAAACTAATAAATGTAAATACGAGACGTTTCTAAAGCTAAGATCTTACAAATAGAAGTTTAACACGGAACAAATGATTTCAAGTTCCCATATAGTCTTTCTATTGAAAAGTTAAAAATAATTAAAAGAAACTGTCATAAATTATTATAAAAATCCAATTTAACCTTGGTAGCTCGTCATGTATTTTCAAATTTAGAAAGTTGCTCCATCTATCGGGAAGTTGGAGATTTCTGGTTTAGAATATGATCTCAGTACATTAGGATATTTCTAGGTATGTCAGCATTTCGTGAATTCAAGGAATATCAAATTAGTCGCTTAATTCGAAGCATTAGCGCCCTATACCTCATTATAAACATAAACCGAGCGGGTGCCCGAGTTCCCCTCCCCAGTTCTGTCTGAGGACTGCTGTGAATTTTGCTCCCTTTTTGGTTACACCCCAGCCAAACATTTTAAAAGAAAAACACATTTCAATCTTGATTCAGATCTAACTAAGCCCCGCGACAGGTTAACTTTGCAGCAACTTTTCGCACACATAGACCCAAACGTACGCGCAGAATATAGTTCCGCTACAATACTGCAGATTTTCTCGCTGTCTCTGATATGAACAGCTCAGCGGTTAGGGCGAGACTGGCACGGGGATGCTGAGTGTCGGTCTCGAGTGGATTGATACATAAAATCTTAGTACAGTACAAGGTCAACAGTATAAAACATCGAAAGTTGCTCCACTGTACTTTCCTCATGTGATCGGCTTTTACGAGTTTGCAGAACTCCTTTAATTCCAGTTGAAGCAAAAAAACAAATCTTTAGGGACACTAACTTCTGCTCACATTATACTCAGCCCGAATCGAAACAAATGGAAGAGGGAGGGGGCGTTCACGAAATTGCGGAGAAAGTGAAAGTGTGAGCAGCTGACAGGTGTTTGTTTTTGTTCTCTTCAATTCACTGCCTGCCAAGGAAACGATACTCGACTCCGATGGAATCACGTGGCCCAGCATTTGACCGGTAGAGCACTTCAAAGTGGAAACCGCCACCCGGAAACAGTTCTGTTTCCCTAACCCTTGCCCTGTCTTATCTGTGTTTTCCGGTATTTCAGTTGTCAATAGCAGCAGTCTTACGAGGCATATAATTGCATAAATAAGCATGTAAATAGTTTTGGCAAGTTATATTTTGTTTATTTAAGATATATGCATACGTGGATAGGTTAGGCAGATCAGGTTTGGTGCTGTTAGCATGTATTTCCCAAGGTGCTAATGCTGTCCCTAGCCGCTCGTAGCAGGCTTTGCTTCATTACGTGCCCTTTTCACTAGATGTCAGTAGCGTCGGTGATTGCATTCGTAGCTGTAGTTGCCACATCTGTAAGTTCTGTGACCAGCCCTATACAGTATGTTGTTTCTTAAATACTTCAAGTGCTAATGTTTGACGCGCCCCTGAAGCCGCCCCTGGCCTTATATATAGATTTTCCAAATCAGAATGGGTAATACGCTATGGAGGCTAGTAGACCTTCACATTATAATTAGGGATGTGCCGAAGCCGAGTACAGAGATATGAAAATCGGCAGAAATGGACAAATCGGCATCGGCAAAAATCCGATATTTAAACTCTTACAGATTATACTAGAGTTTTACCTTCTAATAAGTTGTACATTTTAGTTTTGTAAGATTTATTGAAAATTAGGTTATGATCCATCATTATTGTAGAGTTTTTGTAATAAAATTATTGCAAACTCTCATTCAGAGGATCAACCTAACTCAAAATCGGAAATAAAACTTTACGTTGCTGAACCAGAATCTGCTGTTGTATTGGAAATTCAAAAATGAATATTCAAACCTGAAGCAAGTGCTGAGAAAATACTTGAACATACCTGCTACATCAGCATTCAGTGATTGAGCGTTCAGTGTTGCTGAACAGATTTACGATAAGAGAAGAAGTAGGTTACTTCCTGAAGTGCTCCCAAATCTCGTATTTCTGAAGTTGAATCTGGCAGCAGTAAATTGCCAACATTAAGAACAGGAATTAATTTTGCATTTCAAAGAACTGCTTATGTACTAATGTTAAATCATCTCTTGAGAATCCATGTTCTTAAAGGTTAACATAACTACCATTCGTAGATGCAAATGTACATTCGCATCTCTTGAGAATATATATGTATACCGCGTGAGGCACCTAAAAGTACCATCTGAAATAGCGAAGAAACCAGAAACAGTAGCGATGTGAGGTTTGCGGGAAACAATAATATCAAATTGGGCTCGTAAATCGGAGGTATGGGGTGGGTCGAAAAATATCGACAAATGGGGCATCTGGAGCAAAGTCATATTTTTTTAAATGGAACGATATACAATAACATGCATAATATAAAAGAGCACACGCAGAGAAACACAACGCCGTTGGTCTCATGCATCTACTGCACATAGGAACGAAGATATGGCCACGAGAAAATATGTAAACAAACTAACAAGTGGCCCACTTGACCGTCAGTACCACGGCATGTACAAGTATGAGATGTCGGAAGCCATTGGACAAGATGAAGACAGAACGTGTTAAAGGAAGAAAAAAATACAGTAGACATCGTCAGCACCATGTATTTGACAGTGTTACAGCATAATGAAAATGACCATGACAAATCTGGGGAACGAGCCGGCCATTTGACAGGCCCTCCACGTCCAATCCAACGATTTGGAAATGTATTTTCCACACATGCTGTAGCGCGTCTTGCACTGTGAGTTGGGCACCCGTCAGGTTGGTACCACATTTCCCTCCTTGTCTGAAGTGGTATGTCCTCCAATAGTACAGGCAGTTCATGTTGTAAAAACTGTATGTATCGGTCAGCATTCAGTGTCCCTTGTATAAAAAAAAGGGCCAATGAGATGTTCACCCACTATACCACACAACATGTTCACAGTCCATGGGCGCTGGCGTTCCACTTGGCGAAGCCAATGTGGATTTGTCACCGACCAATAGTGCATGTTCCTTATGTTGACATTTCCATGATTGGTAAAAGTTGCTTCGTCAGTGAAGAGGATACGTGACAAATCGGGTGTGTCGTGTCGTAACATCCATGTGCAAAACCGAACACGGTCCACAAAATCATTCCCGTGAAGTTCCTGATGGAGGGAGATATGATATGGGTGAAACTTGTGTGTGTGCAGAATGCGCAATACACTTCGCTGACTCATCCCAGCATCCCTGGCAATTTCACGGGAGCTAACGTGCGGATTCACAGCAACAGCGGCGAGAACATTTGTTGCACCTGCCTCACCTGTAGTTGGCTTGTTCCGCACACGTGCTCGTGGTGTTACACTTCCGGTAACTTACCAAACAGACGTCGAGATGGCTGTCGTCTGTCCGGATATCTCTCTGCGTACACACGGTAGGCTTCTGAGGCATTCTTTCGGCATTCCCCATAAATCAGGATCATGTCCGCTTTTTCTATGTTTGTGAACACCATAATCTTCGCTCTTACCACTACGACTGCTTGCTATGAACTAACACGATCTCGTGGACCTGCTATCAACACTTGCTCTGCGTAAAGGCAGTTCTGTCAGGCACCTGAGAAGTCTTACATGCTGTGGTACTGACGGTCAAGTGGGCCACTTGTTAGTTTGTTTACATATTTTCACATGGCCATATCTTCGTTCCTATGTGCAGTAGATGCACGAGACCAACGGCGTTGTGTTTCTCTGCGTGTGCTCTTTTATATTATGCATGTTATTGTATATCGTTCCACTTACAAAAATATGACTTTGCTCCAGATGCCCCATTTGTCGATATTTTTCGACCCACCCCATACCTCCGATTTACGAGCCCCATTTGATATTATTGTTTCCCGCAAACCTCACATCGCTACTGTTTCTGGTTTCTTCGCTATTTCAGGTGGTACTTTTAGGTGCCTCACACGGTATACATATCATATGCAATAGAAATGTACATAGCAAATTTATTTTTGTCATGCTGAAAATAACATCCCATTTTTGTTTAATAATCTTATGTATCGGAATCGGTGAAATATCGGCATCGGTATCGGTTCCAAAAATTATCGGTGAATACATCGGCATCGGTAAATTTTCAGCTTCGTCACATCCCTAAATTATAATATACATTATGGTTTCGTAACTCCAACCCCATTAGTTGAAAAACATATTTTAATTATTGATTAATTTGTTTCAATTTTCTTCGTTTTTCTGCCACTTCTGGCTAATCGCGAAGATAGAAACGAGTGATTGATGGCATGAGAGGAGTTCACAAAGAACACCCATGCTGGGATTCGAATCCGGAACCCCTGGTGTCGTAGCGCGCTGTGCTAACCTGTCTTAATTATAAAAAAGGTGGGGGAATGGTTTCTTTATTACGATACGAAGTAAAATTATAAAATGAAGAAAATATTCGGGGAGCCTCTTTTACTGACCCCCCCCCCCCCCTTATGTGGTGGGTCTAGGTACGAAGGCTAGGCCACTGCCAGGACGTATTCACAAAAACCTTCCGAGGGGGGAAGGGGTGACAAGGCAATAATTTTCACGCGCACGCATATATGTATGTGTAATAGTCGCGCGTGCGCACGTGTGTGCATGTATGAAAATACATAATAGAATTCTACATCGTATTCCTTTCTTAAAGAATTAATTCTGTAATGAAATTTACATTTCAAAGACTTTTTTTAATCGTAATGCAAAAAAAAAGTCGAGAATTAAGCATTTTTAATAAAAGGTCATTATAAATTTTCCGAAAAAATCTTAATATGGACATTTTTTTCCAGTCCTTGGTCCGAAATTTTCGTGACCCGCGTATCCCTGGACAAAACTTGAAAGAATTTATGACATTTTGTTCGTCACTTGCAGAAGGCAGAACAAAATCAAATTAGTTTCAGCTTTCTTTGCTTAGGAACTTATGACTTTCAAAGTAGGTACTTATTGCATGAGTTAGTTTGGTGGTCAAACCCTCTTGGTCCACAATTCCCACTTTAAAAACAGGAAATTCGGGAACCATAGCGAATTAGCGCGCTGCAAGCCTGTAACTTTGAGACTTTTATTTTTGTTCCGACACCACTGACTGCCAATCTTCATAAAAGTTCACTGTACAACCACTAGATGTCTCTATAGTAAAATGCTACAATGCGCCACATAGCGGCCACGTCATCAACTACGTACGTAAATTATTTCTCTTTCAATCTTTCCTTCTCCTGTTCCAGTTTCTCGATTTTCACTCTTACCTTCTTTCTCAATCTATCTCTCTGCCCCTTTTATCTACTGGCTTGCCTATCTCGAATTTCCTCTCAATCTTTCATTCATTACTTTCTTCTGTTCCTTTTTCTTGATCATTGGCTCCCCTTTACCTTGCAATTCCCACGTCTTCTCTTTCTTTCCTATTCCTGTTTCTCGAGTTAAACTCTGACTGTCTTTCAACTTGCTTTCATATCATTCTCTTCGTCTTTCTCTCAATTCTTCATTCTCATCAGCTGCTGCTTTTCGATTTTCTCTCCGTCCCAGTGTGCGAATTAACGGATACCGGGGATTTCCTTCTCGCAAAGAATTTTATCCCCGGCAAAAGAAAATTATTTTCATCCCTGCCATGCATAGGCGTAGCTACGGGGTGTGCCGGGTGTGCCTAGGCACGCCCTAATGGGCTGCTTTATCAAAGAGAATTAAAGACAGATATTTCAATGAGAGAGAAAATAAGCGGCAGTTTGTAAGAAGTTGAAAATGTGATTACTTGGTACAAACGTGTGCATTATCGCTGATGAAACGAGTGTCTATAGATTTTCGGTTTTTTTATGTCATTGGAGAAAGAAGATATTTACTGCATTCTACTTTGTACTGCAGCGCTTTTTCTATACCTGTCACAAGCTGCACCTGTGAGAGAGAGCTTTCTCCAAACTTACCCAAGTTAAAACTAAATTAAGAGCAACTCAGAAGCAGGATAGATTGGAAGCCCTGCTCTTGATATTTGTGGAACAGGAAAAAGCTTAGTCTATTGATGTAAATGAAGTTATTGATGAGTTTAAGAACATTGTACCTTTTGACAGACGTCTCTTGTTATAGATAACGTGTATTTTGATGTATTTGTTTGGAACATTTATGAACATTTTGTGTGTGTGTAATTTCTATGCAATTTGATTTTTTTCTACTACATATATTCAGAAATTTTCAACACTTTCATTTAGTGAATTTATATTCCTTTACAAACATCAGTGCAGTTAAACAGCCAAGTGATTGTGTTGCAAAATATGCTATTAAAAAGGCAGATACCTAATTTTTTTTCTTTGTGCACACCCAAATATATAGTTCTAGTTACGCCTATGCTGCCATGGATATATTTTCATCCCTGCCCCATAGATTATTCTCTCACTGGTAGCATATACAAATTTGCATACCCCCGAAATGAAATCAGAAATTGTCCATCGAGTGGCATTTCCCCCAATGCAGGGATCTGCCTCTCTTTCTTCTTGCTTGTATACCTCATTTTCTTCCTCTTTCTCAATTTTTCATTCTCTTCTGTTCCTACTTTTCGATTTTTCTCTCTCCACTTTTTCTTCTGGATTGCCTTTCTCTTTCATATTTCTTTCATATTTCTCTTTCATGTTTCTTATTGCCATTTTCCTTGCTGTTTGTCCTACATAATCCTTTGAACATAAACAACTTATATTATATATTTCTGTGGTTTCCACATCTGGTAGAGAGTTTCTCATTTTGAATTCATTAATAACCGTAAACTACAGGAAAATAATTCTACAATGCAACCAATGCGTACATACAAGAAAATCTATCCTTCTTTCTTGCTTTGTCATTCTCGCTTAATTCCTTCCTCCGCTTACATTACAAGCTTTCATAATTTCTGCTCTCAAGTCTTAATGTTTTCAATTTCTCTTTATCTTTATGTGCATCTGAAAAATCTAACTTGTTATCTATTTGGACACATAAGCGGGCAGTCTAATAATATCCGAAGGGGGGCTAGAGCCATCCCTCACCCACACGGCAGACGCAAATGCAGTATCATGACTACAGGAAAACATATTTCGCTGCAATTCAAATTTTACATTGAGATGTCACCAGTTATGTAAAGAAATAAATATGGACATTTCTATCTGTTCAATAGAATTAATATTGTTCTGTACAAGGTAAGAAGGAAATTGCTTACTCGCTACATATAAATATTTAAAGTAAATAATTACAGCTTAACTTGCCACCGTACAATATGTACACTATCATGTATGCTTTGTGTCTAGAGAAGTACTCCCAAAATACAGACTTGAGAGAATATAGTACTAACAAAAAACATTAAATTTTAGCTTTCTTTGTTCATATCTGTATTTCGATACATCGAAATGTGAGGTAAAATAAAGAATACCAAATAATAGGCTGTATCATCTGTTTTAATTAATTAATCTGTTTTATTTCACTTCGCCTTTCTGCCACTTTTAGCTAATCGTGAGGAAGAAGATGGAAGGTGATAACATGAAATTGATGAAAGGACAATGTGCAAGGGGTGTTCAAAAAGTAATAATATAAATTCAGTCGGTCGTTATAAGAACAAGACACGTTGATACGTTCAATAGCCTGTATTTCAAGTAGTGTTGCCCACGAGACGAGACTTTGGCCTGTCTCGTCTCGTGGAAATGCTGTCTCGTCTCGAAAATATTCGTTTGTCTCATGACACATGGTCAATCTCGTCTCGTCTCGAATTTTAAAAAGCCTGTCCCGTCTCGTCTCGTGGGCAACACTAATTTCAAGTATTATTTATCTATTAAACGTATTATTATATTTATTAATAATAACTTAAAAATACTCAGCGGTGAACGATGAGACTCGGTGAAGTACACAGACTCCTCTCAGGTACAGGGATAGTGTTCGGCAAAGACAATATTCACAGCACAGAAAAATAAAACCACATTACTGCAGCAGATAAACTGAAAGATTTTATTCTTTATTTATTGCAATTATAATGCAAATATACTTGAGACGAAGGCGAGGAATTCGCTTTGTCGATGAATTGACTCAACTAAAACGCATAAACTCAATGCGTGGCTATCGGCATGCCTATGATCACATAGGCCTAGCTTGCGCCCCGAACTACCATACCAAGATGTATGCACAACACCGAGGAGTTCCTTTTAAGTTTTAAAAGCTTCGTCGATCCGTGGCGAAAGTGTGTTCTTTCTTACGCGATATCCTCTGTGATATCCTCGCTTTTATACTATTTTCGAGAACACAGATTCAAGTACAGATGAATCACTCACTATCTACAAAAGGATACTATCAACAAAACTGACATCTACACATGTTTAGAAATACAAATTCACATAGTGCACTCTCGCAACCATGAAGATACATTAAACTACTCATAATCGAGCATAAAATACAATAAACATTAAACAAAAGATATACATTACAAACAGGGTGCAATATTACATATAATAACACAACATTTACGTGTTCTTTCATAAAAATATAATATATCAGTGACATATTTTAAAGTTGTGACGTCACATAAAAATATGGATCATATCAACGTGATAAGTTCTTGGTTGGAGATACCTGCTAAAATTGTTTCGCAAAATACGAAATGTCCGGTTTACGATGATATAAGACTTGAAGTGTCTACACAAGAGGCAAATAAATAAAATTGAAACTTATTTTCCTCTCTTAATGGAAGAATTACCACTGCAAGCCATCAGCGACAATTCAATATCACAAAAATAACACTTAGTTTTTAAAATGATCGATTTACTTTTCGAAATTGAAGTCAAACAAGTTACAATATAGAGCATTCAGAAATCATATATGCCATTGAAATAAAATAAATGCATGCTAAAATGTTTGAAAATTACTTTTGAGTTAAAATAATTGAAACTTCAAATAATAAACATTTCATTCTATTTCTTTTCTTACGTTGCATTAATTTATTCCATTTTCTTGATTATTTTTTTTATTGCAAGTACTATGGCTAAATCGGCAGTGGCAGCGATTAGGGGGACCGGTTGCCCCCACTTTTCGCCACTTTTGCCCCTGCACTATGCCAAACCTTATCTACAAAGGGAAATATTTTGCCCCCCAGTTTAGGCACTTGACCTCCCCCCCGGTTTTGGAACCCAATCGCCGCCACTGACAGTAGGTTATGACGGTTAACAAACTCTTTGGATTTCAGTATCGTTCAATGCTCATAATAAATTTCAACAGCTACTTAAATTTTATCGATAGCAGTTGTTCATTACATTTGAAATATATTTAAATCACTAGATTTCCAAGATGACTTTTCTTTTTCAGTCTAGGAAACTAATTTTTTATTTCAGATTAGTATGGACTGATATCATGATAAACTTCTTAGAGCATCTTCCTTCCAAGTGCTACTCCTGTCCGCCATATTTAATTCAACAAAGAAGTGATATCAGAAATTATCCTGGGTTTGTGCATATTCCATAAAAATATATATATTTGAAGTTAGTAAGGTAAGTGCATTTGACCTGCCGCCATTTTGAATCCAATATTGCCACCACCCTCCCAGGTTGCGAAGTTGGCAACATCACATTTTTAACTCTCCATGATGACGGTTGTAGCAGTGACGTTCCCACGAGGTGACAAATTTTGGCCAGTTTGTCGCCCTACTATATTCCTTATGGAGCGGCATCTTCAAGTTATGTCTAATCAAATGGGCATTTCGAATTGTCCAACCGCAAATTAAATCCTGATCCTATTCTCTTTCCGGTCATGTTTTTTTCTACGCCATCTTATATATTCCAAAGAGAATAAGAGAAATAGGCTTATAATTTCATGAGCGTAATGCTAAGTTTCCTCCTCCTACTACATCCATCCAGCGCTCAGACCTCTCCCCCCCTAGCTTGCCGCAGGGAAAGGTCGCGGGGGAGGAGCAGTTTCGGGTCTTCGCGTCTGGCTGGTAACAAACTGTTCCTCCTGCCCTTAATACGTTATTATTGCATGCAAATTCATTCGCTGCGATTGGTAGTTTACTAGGTTCCGGCAAATATTCATATTAATTTGTACATGTTGTAACGATTCCATTGAAACTTATATATGTCAAGATATTTCGGCAAAGTTGCCCCTTCACAGCAGTTATTGAATAAATAGCCTCACACGCCAAGGGCGCCCGCAGAGAGGGTCCAGGGGACACTTGTCCCCCCTGAGGTATCCAGAAATAATTCTAATTTTGAAATTGTAGAGGGAGAACATCGACAAGGAGTGCTGTGCAAGACAGCATGTGTCTATGCAAATTATCCTAGTGCTGGGATACTTTGTGAGAATTCTCTTAACTGGGGGAAAGCATCACTCCACGCCCTCCCCCTACCAGTGAAAAAAAAATCCTGCTGGCGGCCTTGTCACTCACAAAAGTATTTGAAGGAAAAAGCAAAGGACTGCTTTATGTTAAGAGATATTACTGTAGTTAATTTTAAGTAGATTGCTATAGTCAGCAAGACTTATAGTCATCACAGATTGACCTGCTTTGAATAAGGCGAGATATCTTAAAGCCACTATACAAGACAAACGTGAAGCTGACACATGGTACGAAAGCAGATTCACAAACACTGTTGGATATAAAAAATCCTCCTGTGAAAAGAAAGAAAATATCTCACTGACTAGATGATTCGAGTTAAAATCGAAAGGGCAAGAATTCATTTTACTTTGCCTCTTCATTGACGAGCAGCAGTGATTTAAGTTTCAGTCAGGAAATTTTAAATGTGGTGAATGCAGTAGGCAGGCTAACCCAATGAAGAAGATATCAGGTTTATTTCTGCTCGGTTAATTGTGTCCGATACTGAGCTACGTGCAAAGGTCTGACTTCCTCTAAGCAGCTCTAATCGACTTCCATGGGAAATTGCTTAAGTGGTCGAGTGATCCTGATACTTCCTCCACTGCAACATACACTTTTTGTAAAGTGCTGAAGAGGTGTTCTGTTTTTCCTTTGACAAGTTCTTCGTTCGAAAGAATGTTCTATAACATACTGTTACGTTATATGTATATGGGGATATGATATGATACATATGCTTTACTTTATTTTACTTGTTTTTGTGTAACTTTTGGCTAATTGCGAATATGGAGATGAGTGATGATACGATGAAATTGATGAATGGACACTCGCAAACATCCATGCCTGGGCCGGGATTCGAGCCCGGGACTCCTGGCGTCGTAGCGCGATGTGATAACCACTCTGCCACGGGCGCCAGCGATATGACAAAAATAAAACAGCGAGATGAAATGAGGTTTTTCTTTCCACGATTAAACATGCATCAAGGCTTTTGGACCCGTAATCAGAGGGTCTGTGTACAGTCAGAGAAAGAATTACCTGGGCCACTGGACCTAGAGTTTCGTAACGTCTTAAAGCCTGTTGTTTATGTAACCCAAATAACAAAATATTCGCTTAAGTTTGATCCGTGCTTTCGGGAAGGATTGAGCATTGATAGCATGAGTCACATGACTTATGCCCCAGCCATGACAAACAACAGCTGGGTGCTACGTGGCCTCAAGAAGAACATTTCAGCAACTAGTTTCTTAACAAGAGCTACTCGTAAGGAAATATTCTTTCGAGTGATACTAGAGTCATTGTCAAGAAGGTTCACTGAAATGATGGTTCTCATCACAGACCACATGCCACACGCTAATTGTTTAAGTCAAGTTTATGCACTGGACCTACAGATTAAAGTGGGATCCGAACCAAATGTTCCTCTATCTGGTATTGAATTCGGAAGTCTTTGATTACATGTCGAAGACGTTACCGCTACGCCATCGGAGAGGCAATGAAACGCCTTGAGAAAGAGACTAGTGAAACCATATTTGGCGTAAATTTTAAAAATAAGACAATATTTTGTGGTCACAGTTTCGAACCGTGGGAGAGGCATAGATTATATTGTCCCATCGTCCATTTTACGAGTTTATAATTCTTCCTCACCGACACGATTACACGAGTGGTAGAAGAAAAGCGAAGTACGAGTAAAATAACTGAAACAGAAATAAAAGGAAAAAGCGAAACAAATTTTATCCATAATATTCGGCAGTCACTTCATTCGTATTCACGGAATGCTACATTTAAAGAGAGCCATGGTCTCTAACTTCTCTTTTACCCTTGCTTTGTGATCTCGATTCCCTCTGTCACGATTGGTCTAAAACTAATTAATGCGACGTTAATTAAACAATCGAAACAATGCACAATCAACTGCACAAAACAACATTCCAATTGTTTTCGAATCGGAAAACAATTGAGATGTTGAAAAATGAAGCAAGATGCAGTAATAAAGTGGGAATTTGGTACGAGTAGTATTGATCCCAGCCAAGGACAGTTGCTATTTAATATTCGCAATTTAATTGCACGTACTTATAACCAGGGACGTCGTTAGGGGGGGCACGGGGGGGCACTGGCCCCCCGAAACGTTCACGTGGCCCCGGCAAACTGTTCTACATTTGCTGAAAATTTTACTTTCATGACAAATATTGCAAAATAGTTTTTCAGTATTTTTTCTTTCAGTTAGAAACACTGTACTTAATTTGAGTGGCACGAACCCAAAACCACATTTCTTTCTAGTTTTCCTGGTTCTAGCTATAGTGGATGTCAGTGTAGGAACCTAGAACTTCGTTGTTTCTCGAAATTTTGAGGGAGCTGTCTTTCCTCCCCTAGCAGTCCCAGGTCAACAACAGGCAGGGTTGGGCGTTAAGTGTTGCCTTTGCGTCCAAACAAAGTTTTGAGCTTGAGTAGATTGAAAAACGACCGCTTGTGCAGCGGTAAACCACATAGGCTATATGCAAACAGTTACAACTGGTCCCGAATCAGAGCGCAATACACGCTAAATAAGTATAATGGTGGCAGGATGCCGCATATCTCCGGGTAAGTAGTATTATTCGCACCAAATATGTATTCTACTATTGAAACAGTCTAAAACACGCAACGTGTTAAAAGTAATTATCTTCACAAACTGTACGATTTCTCGAGTCGCATATTTTTCTCGATATCGTGAAGACCGATTTTGAGAATACTCCTTAACCTCCTGGATTGCGCAGTGATAGCGTTGTTGCCTTGTAATCGAGGGGTCCCGGGTTCGATACATGAGTGGAGATGCACAGTGGTCCGGATCTTACTTTAAACTGTAGGTCCAGTCCCGATTAGCATTACTGTGCATAAAGTGGACTAAAAACACCAACTCAACTCAACTCTTTAACAAACTTTTCGAAGAATGGAAAATTTAAACAAGAACAAGTAAATACATTTTTGTAATTTTTAAGTAAATTATTATTATTATTGTTATTATTTTGGGTATTTTTGGTTCGTATGAATCTGCCTCACACAGTAAGCTTATTTTGTTGAGTCAAGTACAATAAAAACCCTTGCAATAAGTCACTGGAAAGACAGGTGAGGTTGGACATTTATTTAAGCATCTATAAATAAATAATAACCGTGGTTCGACAGCCCTGGAAGGGCCTTGGTCTATCTCCCGACTGCCAGCCCCTCCCACAATCCTACCTAAAATTTTAGAGGTGTGGAGATCTTTAACCAGTAATGGGGGTGACGTGGGGTCAGCACGTCGAACCCCCAACCGTTATAGGGGATATCCATAAAGAATAATTATATTCTTGTGGTAAGGAGTCGTTGTCATTTAACAAACTTTATTGATTTATTCCATCAGCATTATTTAAAATGTAGTGCCATACTGAACTTACCAACTTAACAAAGGCACATTGATTGCTAAATGAGGCATTTTCCTTGTGTTGCAGAGCAGGTTCAGTTTTTGGAGTATTGCAATGTTTTACACAGTCCGTTCGAAGAATTTTGAGAATATTGATGTTTTGTCAAAGGGACCACTCCCGAATAAATATCTGTGGATGTTTTACAGGTTTCATCGTATTTAAGAAGGTAATTTTTCCGGTGCAACTTTCCTCCGTACAACGCATTTTGCCACTCAAGCTGAAGAGCCGATTAATAGGTGCAACGACCTTGGCAGAAATAAACTCTGATTGGCACCATGTTGACAAAAGACTCAAGAAGTCCCGCAACCGACAGAACTCGAAGCGCTCGGATCCTACGGTGACATACACTTTGATTGAACACAAACGGATGCATTGGTAGGAAATACAGTGATTTTATGGGCCGTCCCTTTCTGGGAAGTCGGGAACATTTGAAAACACTATCCCTTCATGCACACCAGGGGGCCTAAGCCAGATGCCAGGTCACCCCTTCCCACAAAATCTTCTCTTCATCTGGCTTTGGTTATCGGCAGCGCCGAAACGCACTGCAGGTAGCTAGGACTTTCTGGGTTAATTACTTTATGGTTCAGCATGGACATAGGCTTTTCAAATTGCAAGAGACAAAATTCTACTGTTTGTCCTTTTTCTGGCGGGAGATGAATGACAAAGATGTCGCGGTTCCTTCAGGTTCCCACACTCAACCCTTGTGCTCATAACCTGCAATGAAAGGAAAGGCCATAATAAGCCTTTGTAATGGACTTTATATCCTTCCTTGGTAACTTTCCACTCATTTTCAAGAAACATCTGCTTCTTTTTGCCCTACTGTGTTGATTCGTCGACAATTGATGACTGCCAGCTAGTTCGAAGAACAGTTTGATCCAAGAAGTGGTTTCATAGTTAGCTTCTGTAAACGTGAGATTCCGGTAGGATCACGGAGAGCTTGAGATCTCATTTTCATGCTTTGCGAGTGAAATTTTGATTGATTTGGTTCATTTTAAATTGCTCTTCTACCACATTTGGCTAATTGCGAAGATGCGGATGAGTGATGATATGATTAAATTGATCAATGGACACAACAAACACCCATGCTCAGTCCGGAATTCTAATCCGGCACACCTGCCATCGTAGCACGATGTGCTAACGACTCCGCCACGGGGGTAGGCGAAGTGAACTGCCAGCTTGTTTTCGTCTCGAAAAAGTTGAAGTAGGATCGACTGATCAACCAAATGTCCAACACATTGACTTTCTAAATTGGTGTCCGACTACCACACAGGAGACCGGGCTTGACTCCCAGGACGGTTGATCTCACATGTGATGAAGAATAAGTCACATTTCACATTTCACATTTCACATTAAGGAAGGAAACAAGGTATGTAGTCAACATTTTATAACAGCGTGCATGCTCTAGAAATAATACGTTTCAAAATTCTGCTTATTTTGTGATTTCTCTTCATTTAGCCTCCACCAGGGTTGTCAAAGGTCCATCTACCCATAAGTTCTATGGGTTTTACTGGGTTCCGTTGCAGGACCGGAACCTTTCTTCTCGCACAATTTAAATTCGGTCCTAGTAGTGTATTGTTCCATTAAAAAAAAGTTACTGGATCGTATTTAAATTGATCCGGAAAAAATCCTGCACCGAATTTTAATTGATCCTGGAAAAAAAGGATGGTGGCTCAGTCGGTAACGCGTCTGACTACCATACTAAAGGTCCCGGGTTCGATCCCCGGACGGTTCAAATCCGGGAACTTTTCTAACGGTGGAAGCGGCCCCGGCGCCCACCCAGCGTCGAATAACATGGGTACCTGGGGGAAACCCTGGGGGGTAAAGGCGGTCAGGGGCGTGATGCTGATCACATCACCACCACTCACGACCGGATCAATAAAGTGTGGGGCGTTACCCCCACACCCCCTATACGCCTTCAGGGCGCGGTGCTATGCACAGGGGAACACTTTACTTTTTTTTTTACCTGGAAAAAAAGGTTCTTGGACAGTGTTTAAATTCATCCGCAAAACAAGGTTCCTGGACCGTATTTAAATTTTACCGAAAAAAATAGTTCCTGCACCGTATTTAAATTCATACGGAAAAAAGGTTCCTGGACCGAATTGAGGCCTAGAACCTATTTACACTTGCTAATTTTCTCTCCCGGATGGGAAATGAATTTATTTACAATACCTGGACCATTAACAACCCTAGGATTGTTAAAGATTAGGGAACGCATACATCCTAATTTGTTCTATAGCATTCCGTTATAGGACCGGAACATTTTCTCTCGCACAATCTAAATTCGTACCAAGTTGCGAATTGTTTCATTTCAATACGGAACTTTGACCCTATTTAAACTGATCCGGAAAAAAATGTTCGTTGACCGAATTTAAATTCTTCAGGAAATAAGGTTCCTGGACCGAAATTAAATTCATCTGGGAAGAATATTCCTGGGCCGAATTGAAATCTTTACAAATGAAAAGGTTCATTACTGTCCAGAACCCATTTACGCTTGCTGATTTTCTCTCCTGGACCGGAATTGAATTTATTTAAAATTCCTGGACCTTTAACAACCCTGGCCTCCACCCGCAAATGCAGACGCTGTGGCTGCTGCTTAGGCGGAAAAGTTGACTAGACACACAAATAAAATGTATCCCAAGATATATAGCGAATAATAGTTGCTTACATAATAATATCATGAAATACGGAGAGCCAAATTACTTATCAAGCATTTTCTGTTATTTGCGTATTCTAGTGGGAGCGAAAATCATTTGCCCTTGCTGGTGAACTCGGTTCCTGCAAATTCAATACGGCGTTTTCTAATTTACATTTCTATTTGGGCCGACAACTCTGTGTTGAATGTCCCGTGTTCGAATCCCGGCCTGAGAATGTGTCTTCTTTGTGATGGTCCTTTCATCAAGTTAATCAACTCATTCTCATCTTCACGATTAGCCAAAAAGTGTCACAAAAGTGAAGTAAAATGAACCAAGTCAATCAATAATTTCTATTTCGTTATTTTATGCCGCTTTCTCCCTCTTGTGTTAAATGCGACGATGAGACTGAATGATGATCCGAAGGAATAGCGATGCGAGACATGATGCAACCACACCTGTCCAAGGTCCGAACCTTGGACCTCTGGTTTTGTAGTGCGTCATGCTCATGCTTCGGGAGTGGAACCCATTGAATTAAAAACTATAAAAGTAGGGTGAAAGAAAACAACATTGTACTGTGCAAAAAAACCATGTTTAGGTCCTCTAAAGAAAAGTACAGTTATTCAGTACAATTAATTTTGAAGGACAAAGCCTCCGAAGTGTTTTTCCATTTGGTGACGTGTGGTCATCACATCGAGTCCCATCTAGCTTTGAGAGTGGAATTCGCTTACATATTGATTTCAAGTAGCTTCCCAATTGTCCTCACGATGGTAGGCCATCACAGAAATTTTGGAGTTCCTACCAGGGATCGAACCTTGAAAGACTAGAGCGCAATAATTTGAGCGCGCGGGAATTTGGTTGTTTCTATTGCCATCATATATTCAGTTTTGCACGCGCAAAGAAGATTACTTTTAAGAAACTAGATGCGTGCATAAAATTTCATATATATCTTCATCATTCTCCAATGTGAACAGTACGACGCCACAAAAGACTCGTGCATGTCCCATAGAATAAAGGCCGCCGGACTCGATTCTGGTATAAGTAATATAGATGGGATGCATATCTTGAACTCATTACACAAACATTTCATTTTCGCACCGTTGTCATACTTATACGTACACCTGATACCAGCACCCTTTTATATCTAAACCCACGGAAGAGAGTTTTCTCTACTTCTCAATTTTCTTCGAGCAAATTTACAAATCTAAGGAGTAAGGACTAATGACATTGTTCTTGGTGTCTCAAAAATCTAACATAAGAGAAAATACATGGAATTTTAAAGACTGTCTAGATGGCATTAAGTTAATAAGTTCATTCTGCATTTAGATTCCCGAATAATGGCCGTGGATTTCGCGAGTCTATATCCGTAAATTTTTGGGGGCTACAGAAGAAAATAATGTTCTCTTCCAACAAGATTATATATATATATATATATATATATATATATATATATATATATATATATATATATATATATATATAAATATATATACATACTGTACATATACTTATGTAGGCCTATATGGTATATTAATAGTTTGTAAGTTTTTAATGGTTTGATAGGAAATAAATCTTAAGTTTTTGGCCCCCCCGAACTGATCAACCTAGCTACGTCCCTGCTTATAACTAATTTGCACTTGTTTTAATTAATTCGCACGTACTTAGAATTCATTTGCACGTACTTAGAATACTTTACATTTATGTATTTGCATGTTTATAACTTTTTATGAATATATAATTATTTATTTTATGAAAAATATGTATATAGAAGGTAATTAGAGGCACTAAACGGTATGCATATGTTTTTATATTCATTACTGCAAAGTATGTAACGTATGAATTGATAATAATTAATGTTTATAATATTGAAAATAAGTTTTCTATGGTTTATGAACTGCTATGAACGGTGGTAATGGTACGAAAGAAGACGGTCCCGGTATTCGAACCCGCGATATGCAACGGTAATAAATGGTTAGGCCTATAGTGTATACTACGTATGTAATAATGTATGTTATTATTGTATTAAAGACGATGGTACGACACGCCAGACAGGAGACTGTGAACTCCGCGCAGGTAGAGGAGAAAGGAATTTGGGGGAGTGTGCGTTCAAGGTCAAATGACGTCAGAACGTCAGAACAAAGAAGGAACCCAATTGACCAATCAGAGAACGCGTCGGTAGATTTTCAGAACCGGTTTTTCCAAGGTTAACTAGTACGCAATAACAGGGGAAAGCTATGCAATACTGTAGGGCAGGGGAGGGATTCAACCAGACAACAAAGGATGTCTGGAATGCGCAGCAAGGGTCAAATTTTTTGAAACTGCGCGTCGCTTGTAGAACTGGTTTCCGCCGCCAATTAATATTCCGCTCAGGGTTGCCCCAAGGCACAGGACGCTTTAGCGCAGGTTTTTTTATCTGTACTATGAAGAAGGGAGAGCTATCAGGGACGGGGTCTACAGTTTTCATCATTTGCTTTTATCACGGGGTAACGAACCTAGGACCCTTTGATTATTGATTTAGGTAGTAAATGTATGTTACTGTGTGCTATTTAACTTAATTTTGAGTTTATTTTTTTACCAAACTTTGACTTTATGTCAAACATTTTCACAGCTTATCCTTATTTTTACAAAAATAACACTATTTATACTATTCAGGCAACATTTTTTATTAAATTTTGGACTCGCAAAGACATTTTTTCAACTTTTAATTTATTATTTTACAATTTTATGTTAATTTTTTTACCAAAATAACACTATTTTTACAACATTTTCTATTAAATTTTGGACTCACAAAGATATTTTTTCAACTTTTAACTTATTATTTTACAACTTGATATTAATTTTTTACAAAAATAACACTATTTCTGCTATTCAGGAAAGACTTTTAGTTACATTTTCGACACACAAAGTGTGTGTTCTCAACTTATATCTGTTTATTTCACAAGTCTAGGCTTATTATTACCAAAATAACACAATTCAATCTGTTCAGGAAAGACTTGTAGTTACATTTTCGACACACAAAGTGTGTGTTCTCAACTTCTATTTGTTTATTTCACAAGTTTAGGCTTATTATTACTCAAATAACACAATTTCATCTATTCAGGATATTTTGTATTTACAAAGAGATTTTTTCAACTTTTAATTTATTATTTACAAGTTTATGCCTATTTTTTACTCAAATAACACAATTCTATTTGTTTAGGAAATACTTTTAGTTATATTTTCGACACACAAAGTGTGAGTTTTCATTTTTTATCTGTTTATTTTACAAGTTTAGCCTAATATTTACTCAAATAACACGACTTGAACGTGTTTTTTATTACATTTTGGACACACACACACACACACACACACACACATATACACACAGATATATTTTCCAAGTTTACAGGATTATTCTCTAGTTTACTCAAATAACACAATTTAGATGTGTTTTGAATTAAATTTTGTACACATGAAGTGTGTTTCGTCAAGTTTTACCCTTTTATTTTACAAGTTTAGGCTTAATATCACTCAAATAACACAATTTAATCCAGTCAGGAAGGATTTGTTATTATATTTTGGATGCACAAAGAGATGTTTTCAACTTTTTTACTGATTTTTTGCAGGGTATGTATTAATTTTTATTTATTTTGTTTTGTATCATATATACATTTACAAATTTTTAACTTAGAGTTTAGTATTTATTTAAATCTTTTCAAAAACACTAAAGGAAAAGTACTTTTAGCTAAAATGTAAGCCACAGAATATATTAGTATTATTATTATTATTATTAGGGTTTACTGATTTCCACTATGCTATTTTTTGTTCTGTATTTCTATATGTATTTATTTAGGTCAGGTTACGCCTGCTACGTAGGAAAGTTTGTTTATTTTAGAGTTTGCTGAGTATTTTGTTACTTTTATACTAGGTAATGTTTCCTAAATATATCAGGTAGGGCTCCATCCATATACTTTTGTTTTTGCTGTTTGGAGATGTGATCAGCATCACTCTCCATCTGCTTTTTATTTTATGTACCCAATATTATTTTGAGGCTTAGTGAATTCTAGAGCCTATTTATGCAGGAGAGAGGGCTTGAAAATTCTGATCTCAGATAACCCACAACTTTTTGTCAGAGTATTTTAAAGGACATTTTATATTTATTATGTGCCACTAGAATATCAAAGCTTGCTTAATTTTTATGTCTGTAACGCTGTTATTGTATTTCTAGCTAAGGCTTACTGGATAAGGTACACGAAATGTTTATCATTTCGACTATTTATTTTTATACGAGGCCAAATGTTTAGTGTAACGAAAATTATTGTGTGTCTATAAAGACTGAAATTCCTTTACCGATGGGTCCATAACTGGACGCTTACCAACATTGTTCCTTTTTTTTAAAAAAAAATATAACCATTTATCAATATATTGATAATTCACAGGACAAGACGAAGTTCTCAGACGACTGACTATATGGACCATAGGTCCACTTGCTAAACTTTTTTTCTATGCTAGAAGAATAATTTAGCCTTATTGCTTTTTTCAATGTATTTTTGAAGTATTTCTGGTTTTTTGGGTGCATCAACACTTGGGTTATTTCCATTTGGTTTATTATACGAGGCTACAATCACTATCTGAACACTGAAATCCTCTGATTGAAACTAAAAGCTTAGGCTGTAACTAGAGACTTAGTATGTATATCGACAATTTATAGGACAACACGAACTTTACAAAGGATTATAGGTGACGTAGGCCCACACGCCAGAGCTTGGTTAATCTGCAAGAAGCATTTACAGCTAATATTACGAGGAAATGAGGTTGATTTTTTACTGTTTCACAAGAATGCTACCTTTTATACACCCAATATTTGCTTTTTCAAGTAACTACATGTACCAGAAGCACTTACAGGTCAACTCTAACTAGACTTCGATTTATTCTATATCAGGTGCTAAATTTGTAAAGAACTATGATTGTGTATATTTCTGAGGAAGTACGCAAAAGCAGATTACCTGATTAAAGTATCTGAAAAACAGATTTTTCTGTGCAAGTATATTTTTATTGACTGGATTTATTTAACAGATCGAACAGGAAGACTGCAAAATTCATTAAATGTAGTTCTATAGTATAGGTGGTTTCAGAGATATAAAAAAAATATATAAGATTTCGCTTTTTTTTTTTTTTTTGCTTCTGAGGCTAATCGCGACGCTAAGGGTAAATGGCGAGGAAATGTAACGGAGGAGAAACAGTCCCAAAAGTTATGGGCTGCATGTAAGTTAATACCACAGAGATATTACAGTAGGTGTAGGTTCTACCACCAGAACTTTTCTATTATAATAATACTGGTTATGCTGTACTGTTAGTAAAGATGCTGATATTTGAGAAACTTAAAAGCTTATTTGCAAAATTTTAAGATAAATAATAATCTGTTAGACTTTAAACATATTTTATATCCATTCTGCACAAGATCCGATGACAAAATTTAAAAATTGTAATCGCCCAGACAGGGACTCGAACCCTGGACAGATAGGTTAAAAGCCTAACGCTATACCAACTAAGCTATCTGGGCACAAGGTATTCTTTTCTTGAAAAGTTAGTTATGTTAATAAATATATTGAAACACTTGAGAACACTCTTGGTCTGGTTCGACAGAGAAGGAGACAACATTTCCAAATTTTTACAGACTGGGTGTATTTTTCCACTATAGAGGCCTTCACTATATGTCATTCGAAACGCTAAAGTTCAGCTAGCTTCCAAAATTGAGGTAAAGATTGTGTTTGGCGAGATTAACAAGTTACAATTATATCCAGTTACGGACAAGTAAAGCTAAAACTCTCAGATTTACTGTACTAGCCAAGTTTTAGTAACATTTTCTTCACTTTAGTACAAATACCAAAGGAATAGGTATATTTTATTTATAATTTGACAAAATGTACTAGTATTTAATTCACAAAGTTAGGTAAAAAACAGTATTTTTTAAAAATATTGTTACTGCCTTCAAATTTTATATTATTTAGCCACTTACAACTGGTTTACACTGTTTGGCATTCTTTAAATAGGAAAAGAAGGAATTATTTGTTTAGTATTTTTACTATTTTATATTTATTTAAGAAAACAATTCTACAGTTTAACTTAATTTTAACAAATTGTTACTAATTTATGTATCAAAGTTATGTTATTTAGAGTGTATGAAGGCGTATAAAGTCAATATTTGTACTTATCAGTTCAACTAACAATTATATTTTACACACAAAAGATAATGTTTACAGTTAAATTACTTGAATCAGAGAATAATATTTTACAGTAATTGATTCATTCAGCACTAGTCAGTACTTTTATGCATCAGAAAGTTTTCTTAATTTTCTATTACGCATGCTATTTTGGGCTATTCTTAAAATGTATTTCTAGGGCAAACTGGTTTAATTTTCTGCTTATAATGCAAAGTTGACAGTTTTCGCACAATGCATTGTACATTTGTTATATTCTCTACTTACAATCCAAATATTATGCTTATTTAATGTATAACTAACTAACTCTCTAGTCTTCTTAAACCCGAATGTTTATGGCTGCAGCAACACATGCCTTTCATCTGTCCCTGTCCTGAGCAAGATCTATATACTCCTTTCCTTCCCTACCAATTTCCTTTAGGTCCATCTCTACATTATCCCTCCATCTTTGTTTTGGTCTTCCTATTGGTCTTTTACCATCAGGTTTCCCAACAAGAATCCTGTATACTCTTCTTTCCTCTCCCATTCGTACCACATGATCTACACACCTAAGTCTTCTTGATTTAATCATTCTAATAATATCTGGACATGAATACAAATTATGTACTTCTAAATTATGTAACCTTCTCCATTCATCTGTCTCCTCATCTGTTTTAGGCCCAAACATTTTCCTAAGGATCTTATTTTCAAATACTCTCAATTTATGTTCCTTTTTCAATGTAATGGACCAGGTTTATTTACTGTATTTAACTTTTATTTTTGTAATTAACAAAACTTAAAAGCTTATACTGTAGTTATTATATCTTTTTTTCTATCAGCTTATTTTGAAATTAATATTATTAGGTATAGTCTTTGATTTATAACTATATTGCTTTTTTTATCAATTTATCTGAGAGTACACGCAGACAAACACATGTGTACACACTTTTATGTAAATAGATATGCCTTTTTTCAATATTTTAGTATGAAGATTGCACTTTAGCTATTTAAGCAAGGGCAGGAAAGGTAGGATTTCTGAGAATTTGTTGCAGGATTTTGTTGTCCAAGTATAGATGAGAACTGAGCTGGGAGACTGTTTTGAACCTTTTCATAAGAGTTTGCATGTGAACTGTATGCAAATTGAGCACTATTGACTGTGCATGCTTCTAAGTTTTGCTGTTATTTCATATCAACTCTGTGAGACTGTAGACAGTTTTCACATTTCAATTAGTTTTTATTGATTGTATTTGTATATGTTTTAGGGACTTAGCAGTTTTATGTTATGAGGCAGTTTGTTGTAAAATAATTTTATCGGATTGTTTTGAGATATTGAGTGTCTGCTGTTTTACTTGTAATTATTTTCCTTTTTGTGTTGTGTATTTGACTATATTTTGTCCAAGTTCGTAGTATTTAGAATAATTGTTATTGACTTGTAGATGTAGGGAGTAATAATCCTTTGCAAGATGCCCTATACTTTAGTCTGAACATTATTCTTAGTGTTCACTTTTGAACCCTTAGTATTCTGGTAGTATGTAGAGGTAAATTAGGCTGAAATGTAGGCATTTTTCTGATAAATTATACTCACTTAGTTGTTTCAGCAGGTAGAAGTTGCATGATGGTTTACAGCTGATGATGTTAATTTGCTCTTCTTATGTACTACGTATTATGTAGCTTACTTGAGTAATTGGAATTTTCTACTGAAAAAAGTATTGCTTGTCTATTTTATTCCTATGTTGTTGAGTTTGTCCATAAGCAAGCCATGTTTTTACTCTATCCTATGCTTTGGAAGAATCTAGATATATTGTGTTTGCAGTTTTATGTTTCTCTAAGGTTTCAGCTATGTAGTTTTTTAAACTGTGCTATGGGTGTGACTATTGATTTCTCTTTCTGGATGCTATGTTGGTTTCTGTGTATTCCTCTTGCTGCTTGAATCTGACTTAGGTTGTTTGCTTTTCTTCTTAGATTTTTATTTGTTTATGTTCAGTATTTTTTATTTCTTTGAATTTTAATTACTTTAATTTTACATTAACTAACATATTTTATTTTAACAACAAAAGAATTATAGAAGCTGATAGAAAAAAGATATAATAACTACAGTATAAGCTTTTAAGTTTTGTTAATTACAAAAATAAAAGTTAAATACAGTAAATAAACCTGGTCCATTACATTGAAAAAGGAACATAAATTGAGAGTATTTGAAAATAAGATCCTTAGGAAAATGTTTGGGCCTAAAACAGATGAGGAGACAGATGAGTGGAGAAGGTTACATAATTTAGAAGTACATAATTTGTATTCATGTCCAGATATTATTAGAATGATTAAATCAAGAAGACTTAGGTGTGTAGATCATGTGGTACGAATGGGAGAGGAAAGAAGAGTATACAGGATTCTTGTTGGGAAACCTGATGGTAAAAGACCAATAGGAAGACCAAAACAAAGATGGAGGGATAATGTAGAGATGGACCTAAAGGAAATTGGTAGGGAAGGAAAGGAGTATATAGATCTTGCTCAGGACAGGGACAGATGAAAGGCATGTGTTGCTGCAGCCATAAACATTCGGGTTTAAGAAGGCTAGAGAGTTAGTTAGTTATACATTAAATAAGCATAATATTTGGATTGTAAGTAGAGAATATAACAAATGTACAATGCATTGTGCGAAAACTGTCAACTTTGCATTATAAGCAGAAAATTAAACCAGTTTGCCCTAGAAATACATTTTAAGAATAGCCCAAAATAGCATGCGTAATAGAAAATTAAGAAAACTTTCTGATGCATAAAAGTACTGACTAGTGCTGAATGAATCAATTACTGTAAAATATTATTCTCTGATTCAAGTAATTTAACTGTAAACATTATCTTTTGTGTGTAAAATATAATTGTTAGTTGAACTGATAAGTACAAATATTAACTTTATACGCCTTCATACACTCTAAATAACATAACTTTGATACATAAATTAGTAACAATTTGTTAAAATTAAGTTAAACTGTAGAATTGTTTTCTTAAATAAATATAAAATAGTAAAAATACTAAACAAATAATTCCTTCTTTTCCTATTTAAAGAATGCCAAACAGTGTAAACCAGTTGTAAGTGGCTAAATAATATAAAATTTGAAGGCAGTAACAATATTTTTAAAAAATACTGTTTTTTACCTAACTTTGTGAATTAAATACTAGTACATTTTGTCAAATTATAAATAAAATATACCTATTCCTTTGGTATTTGTACTAAAGTGAAGAAAATGTTACTAAAACTTGGCTAGTACAGTAAATCTGAGAGTTTTAGCTTTACTTGTCCGTAACTGGATATAATTGTAACTTGTTAATCTCGCCAAACACAATCTTTACCTCAATTTTGGAAGCTAGCTGAACTTTAGCGTTTCGAATGACATATAGTGAAGGCCTCTATAGTGGAAAAATACACCCAGTCTGTAAAAATTTGGAAATGTTGTCTCCTTCTCTGTCGAACCAGACCAAGAGTGTTCTCAAGTGTTTCAATATATTTATTAACATAACTAACTTTTCAAGAAAAGAATACCTTGTGCCCAGATAGCTTAGTTGGTATAGCGTTAGGCTTTTAACCTATCTGTCCAGGGTTCGAGTCCCTGTCTGGGCGATTACAATTTTTAAATTTTGTCATCGGATCTTGTGCAGAATGGATATAAAATATGTTTAAAGTCTAACAGATTATTATTTATCTTAAAATTTTGCAAATAAGCTTTTAAGTTTCTCAAATATCAGCATCTTTACTAACAGTACAGCATAACCAGTATTATTATAATAGAAAAGTTCTGGTGGTAGAACCTACACCTACTGTAATATCTCTGTGGTATTAACTTACATGCAGCCCATAACTTTTGGGACTGTTTCTCCTCCGTTACATTTCCTCGCCATTTACCCTTAGCGTCGCGATTAGCCTCAGAAGCAAAAAAAAAAAAAAAAAAAGCGAAATCTTATATATTTTTTTTATATCTCTGAAACCACCTATACTATAGAACTACATTTAATGAATTTTGCAGTCTTCCTGTTCGATCTGTTAAATAAATCCAGTCAATAAAAATATACTTGCACAGAAAAATCTGTTTTTCAGATACTTTAATCAGGTAATCTGCTTTTGCGTACTTCCTCAGAAATATACACAATCATAGTTCTTTACAAATTTAGCACCTGATATAGAATAAATCGAAGTCTAGTTAGAGTTGACCTGTAAGTGCTTCTGGTACATGTAGTTACTTGAAAAAGCAAATATTGGGTGTATAAAAGGTAGCATTCTTGTGAAACAGTAAAAAATCAACCTCATTTCCTCGTAATATTAGCTGTAAATGCTTCTTGCAGATTAACCAAGCTCTGGCGTGTGGGCCTACGTCACCTATAATCCTTTGTAAAGTTCGTGTTGTCCTATAAATTGTCGATATACATACTAAGTCTCTAGTTACAGCCTAAGCTTTTAGTTTCAATCAGAGGATTTCAGTGTTCAGATAGTGATTGTAGCCTCGTATAATAAACCAAATGGAAATAACCCAAGTGTTGATGCACCCAAAAAACCAGAAATACTTCAAAAATACATTGAAAAAAGCAATAAGGCTAAATTATTCTTCTAGCATAGAAAAAAAGTTTAGCAAGTGGACCTATGGTCCATATAGTCAGTCGTCTGAGAACTTCGTCTTGTCCTGTGAATTATCAATATATTGATAAATGGTTATATTTTTTTTTAAAAAAAAGGAACAATGTTGGTAAGCGTCCAGTTATGGACCCATCGGTAAAGGAATTTCAGTCTTTATAGACACACAATAATTTTCGTTACACTAAACATTTGGCCTCGTATAAAAATAAATAGTCGAAATGATAAACATTTCGTGTACCTTATCCAGTAAGCCTTAGCTAGAAATACAATAACAGCGTTACAGACATAAAAATTAAGCAAGCTTTGATATTCTAGTGGCACATAATAAATATAAAATGTCCTTTAAAATACTCTGACAAAAAGTTGTGGGTTATCTGAGATCAGAATTTTCAAGCCCTCTCTCCTGCATAAATAGGCTCTAGAATTCACTAAGCCTCAAAATAATATTGGGTACATAAAATAAAAAGCAGATGGAGAGTGATGCTGATCACATCTCCAAACAGCAAAAACAAAAGTATATGGATGGAGCCCTACCTGATATATTTAGGAAACATTACCTAGTATAAAAGTAACAAAATACTCAGCAAACTCTAAAATAAACAAACTTTCCTACGTAGCAGGCGTAACCTGACCTAAATAAATACATATAGAAATACAGAACAAAAAATAGCATAGTGGAAATCAGTAAACCCTAATAATAATAATAATAATACTAATATATTCTGTGGCTTACATTTTAGCTAAAAGTACTTTTCCTTTAGTGTTTTTGAAAAGATTTAAATAAATACTAAACTCTAAGTTAAAAATTTGTAAATGTATATATGATACAAAACAAAATAAATAAAAATTAATACATACCCTGCAAAAAATCAGTAAAAAAGTTGAAAACATCTCTTTGTGCATCCAAAATATAATAACAAATCCTTCCTGACTGGATTAAATTGTGTTATTTGAGTGATATTAAGCCTAAACTTGTAAAATAAAAGGGTAAAACTTGACGAAACACACTTCATGTGTACAAAATTTAATTCAAAACACATCTAAATTGTGTTATTTGAGTAAACTAGAGAATAATCCTGTAAACTTGGAAAATATATCTGTGTGTATATGTGTGTGTGTGTGTGTGTGTGTGTGTGTCCAAAATGTAATAAAAAACACGTTCAAGTCGTGTTATTTGAGTAAATATTAGGCTAAACTTGTAAAATAAACAGATAAAAAATGAAAACTCACACTTTGTGTGTCGAAAATATAACTAAAAGTATTTCCTAAACAAATAGAATTGTGTTATTTGAGTAAAAAATAGGCATAAACTTGTAAATAATAAATTAAAAGTTGAAAAAATCTCTTTGTAAATACAAAATATCCTGAATAGATGAAATTGTGTTATTTGAGTAATAATAAGCCTAAACTTGTGAAATAAACGAATAGAAGTTGAGAACACACACTTTGTGTGTCGAAAATGTAACTACAAGTCTTTCCTGAACAGATTGAATTGTGTTATTTTGGTAATAATAAGCCTAGACTTGTGAAATAAACAGATATAAGTTGAGAACACACACTTCGTGTGTCGAAAATGTAACTAAAAGTCTTTCCTGAATAGTAGAAACAGTGTTATTTTTGTAAAAAATTAATATCAAGTTGTAAAATAATAAGTTAAAAGTTGAAAAAATATCTTCGTGAGTCCAAAATTTAATAAAAATTGTTGCCTGAATAGTACAAATAGTATTATTTAGGTTAAAAATAGGTATAAAATTGTAAAATAATAAGTTAAAAAGTTGTAAAAATATCTTTGTGAGTCCAAAATTTAATAGAAAATGTAAAAATAGTGTTATTTTGGTAAAAAAATTAACATAAAATTGTAAAATAATAAATTAAAAGTTGAAAAAATGTCTTTGCGAGTCCAAAATTTAATAAAAAATGTTGCCTGAATAGTATAAATAGTGTTATTTTTGTAAAAATAAGGATAAGCTGTGAAAATGTTTGACATAAAGTCAAAGTTTGGTAAAAAAATAAACTCAAAATTAAGTTAAATAGCACACAGTAACATACATTTACTACCTAAATCAATAATCAAAGGGTCCTAGGTTCGTTACCCCGTGATAAAAGCAAATGGTGAAAACTGTAGGCCCCGTCCCTGATAGCTCTCCCTTCTTCATAGTACAGATAAAAAAACCTGCGCTAAAGCGTCCTGTGCCTTGGGGCAACCCTGAGCGGAATATTAATTGGCGGCGGAAACCAGTTCTACAAGCGACGCGCAGTTTCAAAAAATTTGACCCTTGCTGCGCATTCCAGACATCCTTTGTTGTCTGGTTGAATCCCTCCCCTGCCCTACAGTATTGCATAGCTTTCCCCTGTTATTGCGTACTGGTTAACCTTGGAAAAACCGGTTCTGAAAATCTACCGACGCGTTCTCTGATTGGTCAATTGGGTTCCTTCTTTGTTCTGACGTTCTGACGTCATTTGACCTTGAACGCACACTCCCCCAAATTCCTTTCTCCTCTACCTGCGCGGAGTTCACAGTCTCCTGTCTGGCGTGTCGTACCATCGTCTTTAATACAATAATAACATACATTATTACATACGTAGTATACACTATAGGCCTAACCATTTATTACCGTTGCATATCGCGGGTTCGAATACCGGGACCGTCTTCTTTCGTACCATTACCACCGTTCATAGCAGTTCATAAACCATAGAAAACTTATTTTCAATATTATAAACATTAATTATTATCAATTCATACGTTACATACTTTGCAGTAATGAATATAAAAACATATGCATACCGTTTAGTGCCTCTAATTACCTTCTATATACATATTTTTCATAAAATAAATAATTATATATTCATAAAAAGTTATAAACATGCAAATACATAAATGTAAAGTATTCTAAGTACGTGCAAATGAATTCTAAGTACGTGCGAATTAATTAAAACCCGTGCAAATTAGTTATAAGTACGTGTCCTTGGCTGGGATCAATACTACTGGTACGGTATAGAATTAAATCGGTGAAGATGTTCGATTTGATTGGATGTTTGTTATTTAGTGTCGCTATTCTTTCACTTTTGACAAATAGCGACGATGAAGATGAGTAATGAGTGATGATATGATGACATTGATTAAGGGACACTCACCAAGAACACCCATGGCCAAGCCGAGATTCACCAGGGTCCCATGCTGTCGTAACGCTGTGCTAACCACTCCGCCACGGAGGTCAGTTAGGAGTGGACATTATACCATATTTTGGGTGCCAACTGGTATCAATCAATGGAATCACTTGGCATATTATATTATTAATATATTCATATCATAATATTACGTCATATTATTCGGCACGAAGTAACATCAGAGACATTGTCTTGCATTTTTGCCTTTCAACTAATTCTTCGACTTCAGGTTAATCACATCAATAAGATAAATTATGAAGCAAATAATGAATGTGGGATATTGACAGTTATTACGAATTACTACCTGACACAAGCAACATTAAGTAGACTCGGTGGGCAAGCTTCATTAAGTGGTCGACATTCGATCTCGTCACCAAAGTTCCCGGGTTTGAGTACCGTCCTTGTCATAGATGTTTGAGTATTTAGTCATTAATTTCATGTAATGGTTCACTCGTCCGCGACTGTGAAGAAAAGTGAAGTTAGTAACAAGAATAATAAAAATAAAATGATCGAAGAGTACTTATTTCATTTCTCTAGAAATCGCCTGCAAAACCGGGATATACGAAATATATGTATCTTCACTTACGTTTTCGATTTCTATATTTAACTAGTCGAGACCGAGAACGGGAGACCAAATTTCAATTCGACAGACTGAGACACTGTAAAGTCTTGTTTCTTTCTTGACATCTCCCTAATTGAGTTGTTGTTCTGTTTGTTATTGGCTTGGTATTAACAATTATTGTCGTTATTATTCCCCTGTAGGTAAACCATTACAACGATTTATGATGAAATATAGCAGATAAAAGGGCAAGAACAAGAAAGTCATGCCTGCCCGGGACTTCAATCCAGAACCTTACGTAACGAGATTTGAAATTCTGGAGAAGGCATCCGTGTTTCGCTTGGCTTTCTCTTTACTCTACTTCTGTTATTTTATCATACATGTATAATTAAAATGGATCTGAGAAAATATGTTGCGATCCATAATTGTGTTGGTTAGATGCTACAGATGTGAACTCCAAAATGGAATAAATTATTATTTTTTGTTTCGTATGTGGTTGAACATGAAATTTTCTTACACTGTGACAATTTATTATTTTAGTTCTTGTTTTGTGTACAGATAAGCTAATCGGGACTGGACCTTCAGTTTAGAATGGGATACGAACCACTACGTGCCTCCACCGTGTATCGAACCCGAGATCCCTTGATTACAAGGTGACGACGTTATCATTACGCCATCGAGGAGGCTCCGTGACAAAATGTTATTCACTCGATCTATACAATAATTTATTTCAACATTTACATTTTCTTATTTCTTTTTGTTAACTACTCTTGTACGAATCTTTTCACATCTTCGAATTTCTTCTTGTTTCAGGGAAAAAAATAATACATGCAGGCTGTATAAAAACTCCCCCGTGCAAATAGTTAGAACGCTCACTCTCGAGAACTAATTTATAACTAACTTAACCATCAGGAAACTATTCGAACGTTAACTGATATAACTGCAGATGAAACAATACTTACAGATGCTAACGAAATATCTAATCTTGTATAAGCTCACAGGCAACAGGTATCTGGTGAGTCATTCACTCTTGCTAAATACGAGCGAAGGTCACTGAACCAAAGGGTGGCGAACAGGCGTCTGCTCTACGAAACTAGGGTTAGCAGACGAGGGCACGTGTTCTTGTTATCAATGACGTACGAAATAAGGAGGAACACAGCTTTCATATCAAACTAGACGTATGTTTTTGTCCCGTCATTGCATGTAGAACACTTTCTCGTCGTGGCCTTGAAGGCCTACGTAAAGGCTTCTCTGCAAGAAGGCTAACTTACCATTGCGGGGAGGCAAAGTGTGTGTGTATCGAAGTCCTTCAACTTTCGTATTCTTCTTCATTTCAGAACGCGTGCTGTATCGTCGACTTAATCCAATCTATCCGCTGTAGGTTTTAGGTTCTGTTTCTATTCGGTTATTTCACATTGTCTTCCTGCTTATGTTATTCGCGACGAAGGTTCTGGATTCGATAATCTGGACAATAACGGGATTGTGTTGGTTGGTTGATTTGGTGTCTTATGTCCACTTTATGCACAGTGAGACTAATCGGGAATGCACCTACAGTTTAAATTGGGATGCGAACCACTATGTGCCTACACATTACTTTGCTACTAATATTTGCATGCTAAGATGTAGGAAGTGCTACATTTTCAGTGTGTGGAATTGAGAGTTGTTTTGGGTACGAAGGACCGGACAATGGAGTAGTGGGAAAAGGATAACCTCACATGTTTGAATTATAACCCCCCCCC
Source organism: Lepisma saccharinum (assembly GCF_977018435.1). NCBI lineage: Eukaryota > Metazoa > Arthropoda > Insecta > Zygentoma > Lepismatidae > Lepisma > Lepisma saccharinum. The sequence goes on from NC_139238.1 coordinate 10,449,753, forward strand.
CCCCCACACACACACACACACACGATATCGGCCGTGGTTTCTATAACGAAATATAACATGGATGAATTGTGTCAAGAAAAAGTGGAGCCTATTCACATCCCTACGGAACTTGGAAGAAAGTCCACGTAGAGATTAGAAAGATCTGTTCCGACAAAGTCTGATATATAGTAAATGAAAAAGCAAAGTACTAGCCTACCTTGTGCTTTGCACAGGCCCGTAGCCAGGAATTCTTTGTGGGGGGGGGGGCAAAGTCAATCCTAGAGGGGGCAAATTTTTAATATATTGTGTTGCATTGGCAGATATAGCAGGGTACAGAGGGGCACTTGTCCCCCTCCTCCAAAAGTGATATGTGACAGAAAAGGTTAATAGACGATTAATATGTATCAACAGTTTTGGGCTTTTCTGCAGAACTGATTAAGGAAGTATTTTACAAATCGTGCTTGATAATGTTTCCCTCTAGTTTCCAGTATGCAAGATTTTTACGCACAAAGTAATCTAACGAGAATCCAACACCACCATTGTGTTGTGTTATGCAAGAAAAATAGAATTAATTAAATAATGATTACATTACATTTACACTTTGATGAATTGTGTAAAATTTGTAATACATTTTTTGTATTACAAGAGGTTAAGGTACGTATCTCCGAGCAGCTTCTTGTAATATAAGCAGAAAGGGTGTAAGTTTCGAATGAGTGGAGGTTTACGGACTTCAGCTGCTTGGCCGCAGTAGCATGCATGTAGTACTCGAAAATTTCGCATGCCATACGATATACTGTGTGCGATGTTGTGACGTGATCACCACCTTTGTTACCATGCAAATTAGCGCCGCCATGTGGCTGAATTCAAAACTTACATCCTTTCTGCTTATATTACGACAAGCTGCTGGGAGATACGTACATTAACCTCTTGTGTATAAAGGTTTACTTTTCTGACATCTCAAACGGATCACCCGGTATTTTTCCAACATGTTCAATTTCATATTAGCTAACAATGGAAAACAAGCACAAATACTGTATTTTTGAAAGACAGAATATGCACGACGAACTTATTTTTTTTGTACATATGACACGTATAACTTTCATGTTCAACATATATTTTACACATATGCAACATAGAGCGACGTAAAATAAGAAAATACGTATGCAACATGTTAACGCTAAATTGTGTACATATTCAAAGTTTCTTTAATATATATATATTTTATTTAAATACTTTACATGATCAATTCATACGCCAAATTGTCTCTCAAATGTGCGCGCTCCTTTTACTAAAAAAAATTATTTGTGCATTTAAGCAACAACAATCTGAAGTATATATTTGGCCTTACTTCTCTCTCTTGTAATTTAGAATGCATTACAAAGAAGAATCATATTGGGATCGAACATTTTTTTTTATTTAGATCGTTTTGGCTCCCAGGGCTTTGGACTACAAGAATAGCAGAACTTGTACTTGAAAATTTTACGAAATATACTTTTATTTGTATAAAATTTGAAAGCGAGGGGGCAATTGTCCCTCTGTGCCCCCTGCAACTGCCCTTGGCCGTCTGGAAGAAAAATGCAAGAAACACTTGAAAACTAATTCCATCTTGAGGATTAATTTGTACTGCTATTCTTAGATTCTGCTAGTCATGTTTCTATACTACAATGTTTGCCTCCCCCCCCCCTAGATTGGACCAAAATTTTGAGGGATAATCCCCCTGCTGTGGTTGCAGCACTGTTTGTGAGTTGAAAGAAAGGCAACGCTAAGCAACAAAAATCAAATATCCACTCCCTCTCTCTACCACATGAATCACTATTACCTATTACCAATAGGTAGACTTCGGAAACAAAAGATTAAGCAGTTCCAACTTCATAGCAACACATCCAAGAAAAATATCCAAACAGATTAGGCACCTTTCATACAAGACTTCTCAAAATGTCACAACTGTTCTAGATACTGAAAATTACGAAATCATTTCCCGAAGTCTGAATCAGGAAGGGATTTTCTCCCCCTAATCCTAGTACGACATTATTCGGAATCCCACACACCTTAATAAATCACAAAATCAATAAATGTCTTTGTAATGTTGCTAGAGTAATGAAGGATATAATTGTAAAGATTAGTGAGAATTCCAGGTAGGAATATGTTCTGTATTTTTCACAGGGGGGCAAAGCAGGCTCTCAGGAGGGGCAGTTGCCCCCCTGGCCCCCCTCTAGCTACGGACCTGGCTTTGCACCAAGCCATGGAGGCGTGTATAAGGTGTGAAGTTACGGCCCCACATGTGGGGATAATGTGGTCAGCACCACGCTCCCGGCCACTTTTATCCCCCCCTGACTTTCCTACAAGTCCCCACTTTATACGATGCTGGGTGGGCCAGTCGGGGATCGAACTCGGATCTCTCGCATGGTAATCAAACGCCCTAACGACCGAGCTACCGCGGCACATATAGTATAGCAGTCTTTGTAATTAAGGCAATAATTATTTTAGCGTTTCGTTCAACGCTTTTAGGCGAATCATTTTCGGACATATAACGTGTAGCTCTTGTCGGTTCTGCGACTTCGCTTGAGAAAAGGCGATTTTCAGATGAACAACGTTCCACCTGACAAGTCATGTGACTTTCCTACATTTCCTGTGTCTGTTGGCTATTGCATGAAAGACTAGTTGCTCTTGAGACAGATAGAATCACCCGATCACCTAAAGGAGTAGTAGGAAAGTATATAATATAAACTCGAGAAAGTATGAGCCCCCCCTCAGGCAGATTTGGCTACACTTAAACCTAGCTCAAGATGAGCATATGAGCTTATTGCTCAAGTGTAGTACTCTGTCTAATCCAAGATTTTTGTAAAAATGCCCTCGGGAATTTCCCGTGAAAGTATGAGCCCCCTCAGATTGATTTGCCTACACTTATAAAAGGCACTTCTGTGAGATTGTTGTCCATAAGCTTGTTAAAAATATGGCCCTCTTGATATTGTTTTGGATACACTTAAAACTAAGCCAAGATGCTCATAAGAGCTACTCACACCCACCCACACCCACCCACATACACCCACACCCACCCACATACACCCACACCCACCCACACCCACCCACATACACCCACACTCACCCACACCCACAAAGTATACAAAGCACACTGCTGAACCCAACTGATATTTTTTATTAAGCATAGAATTTTGATTTGAATCCCAAGAAATTTTATATAAATACCAAAGCCAAAAATATTAACACACATACACACACACACACACACACACACACTAAATATACAAAGCACACTGCTGAACCCAACTGATATTTTTTATTAAGCATAGAATTTTGATTTGAACCCCAAGAAATTTTATATAAATACCAAAGCCAAAAATATTAACACACATACACACACACACACACACACACTAAATATACAAAGCACACTGCTGAACCCAACTGATATTTTTTATTAAGCATAGAATTTTGATTTGAATCCCAAGAAATTTTATATAAATACCAAAGCCAAAAATATTAACACACATACACACACACACACACACACTAAATATACAAAGCACACTGCTGAACCCAACTGATATTTTTTATTAAGCATAGAATTTTGATTTGAATCCCAAGAAATTTTATATAATAAACCAACAACAAAAATGCCAAATCAAAAATATTGTAATCAATGCAATAAGAATATATCCAGCCCCAATTGGGCTAAGCATCAAAAGTATTGTAATCCAGACAAATGCAGAACACCCACAAAAATATGCCCTAAATGCCATGGAAAATATAGCATGGAATATTTCACATATAAACATATAGATACTTGTTCTGCACAGTCATCAACATTGCCCCCACAACCATCTATATCTGGTCTGAAAAGGAAGCTTGAAACACCTGTTAATGCTAGACCGGCAAAGCAGCCACGCTATGAACCCATCCATAGCAGTTTTGCTGGCCAACTTAGGGATTACCGGTTTGTATCAGAGCAAAAATGTGGTATTAAGAATTTTTTGAACAGTATGAATCCTGATGTGCAGGCAATTCTAAATGCACAAAATGGCTCTTATAAGCTGTCCCTCAAATTGTTTACACAATATAAGAAACCAAATGGCACAAAATTTACACAGCCTCACATAACAGAAACTGTAGCTATATATTCAAATACAAATTCAGACAAAATAATAAGCAGTTTGATAGATCAATTGAATATTAAACACTCTGAATTTGCAGCAAAAGAGCCAGGATGGAGCCTATGCGGATCTCCACACAAGCTCTATGTTAATATTTCTGAATTCAACCCATTACAAGGATCTACATATCTGCCATTACCTGCCAATATTAAAAACAAAAGAGCCGTGGTTAACATAGAAAATAATGATGAGAAATGCTTTCTGTGGTGTATTTTAGCTGTTTTGTATCCAGTTTTAAGGAATCCTCAGAGAATAACTTATTATAAACAACATGAACATGATTTTGATGAAGCAATGGAGGGCTTAAAATATCCAATGTCTGTTCAGAATATTGATAAATTTGAAAAAAAGGCCAGGGATATCAATGGTAAACAATTATCTATTAATGTATTTATTTGTTCTACTGGCCGTGGCAATTGCTTGATAGCACCTCTCAGAATCAGTACACTTGATGATGATTCTGCTGTTCCGATTGATCTGCTCTTAATTGAAGGGGATGACAGATATCATTACACTCTGATACACAGTCTTGAAGCTTTAGTCAGAAAACAATTAGACAAATCTAAGACAATATTCAAGTTGTGCAGAAGATGTTTGACTGTATTTGATGGTAAAAAATAATAAATGGGGTTTGTAAAGTGAATACAGAAATTGCTAATAACAAGTTAATTGAGCATCTGAAATACTGTGGCAACCATAACCCTGTTCATATGCTTATGCCTAATCCAAGTGAAAATGCCAAATTCAAAAAATTTGAAGCCTTGTTGGAACACCCAGCATATATAGTCTGTGATTTTGAATCATCTCAAACCCCTTGCATTCTGCAGCCCAGATCCTGATGAACCTTCAATTACACCATACCAGTTACATGAACCTTCTAGTTTTTATTATGTGGTTGTACAGGATGGGGTTGTTAGTAAAGAATATTTATACATGGGAGCAGATGCCATCAAAAAATTTACACATAGAATAGAAAATGAGTGCCATGACATAGCATCTAATGTCTTATTAAAATCAAAACCCATGTTGCCTTTAACAAAGGATCAGATTGAAGATTTCAACAATGCAGAAAAATGCCCGGTATGTGATTGTGAATTTTCAGATACAAATATCAAGGTGAAACACCATTCTCATACAGATGGTAAATTCTTAATGGCCCTGTGTAATAGCTGTAATATTAAGATCCAGAGACCAAAATTTGTCCCGATATTTTGCCATGGTGCATCCAATTATGATTTTCATCATCTGATCAGGTACGAGGGGTTTGACAAGCAGAATTTAAATATTTTAGCTGAAAATGATGAGAAATATATTGCTATTAGCAAGAAAATTGAAGTTAATGGTGTTTCTATTCACTTAAGATTTCTTGATTCCTACAGAATTCTGTCTGCTAGCCTGGCTACACTGGCCAGTCAATTATCTGATGATCAATTCAAAATCACATGTGCTTTGTTTCCAAATCAGGACCTGAAATTAATTAGGCGGAAGGGTGTATATCCATATGATTATGTTACAGATTTTTCTAAATTTGATGAGTGTTCTCTGCCACCACAACAAGAGTTTTACAGCAAAATCAGAGGATCTGGAATCACTGATGAAGATTATCACCATGCTCAGTTGATGTGTAACAATTTAAATGCCAGACATTTGGTGATTATCACAAGGCATATTTAAAACTTGATGTCACTCTCTTAGCCGATATACTGCAGGCATTTAGAAAATCTTCCATGGAAAATTATAAGCTGGATCCAATGTATTTTTACAGTGCATCAGGCCTAGCATGGTCTGCAATGTTTTTAAACACTAAAATGCAGTTGGATCTGATCCAGGATCAGGACATGTATCTGTTTATGGAACAATGTATAAGAGGAGGCATGGTGGAATGTTCTCAGAGATATGCCAGAGCTAATAACAAATATATTCTCAATTATGATCCAGCACTGCCATCAAATTATATACTGTATGTAGATGCCAATAGCCTCTATGGTTATGCTATGATGGATAAACTGCCATATGCAGGCCTTGAGTGGGTTGAAGATTTCAATATTGAAGATCTTAAGGATTTTGATGACAGTAACTATGGCCTGTTCTTAGAGGTTGATCTGACAATTCCTGATGATTTACACAACATATTTTCTGATCTGCCCCCAATTCCTGAGGTTGAGTGCTCACCTGGCTCTAAACAGAAGAAACTGATGATGACTCTAGAGCCAAAACAGGATTATGTCATATATTACAAAAACCTCCAGTTCCTGATGCATCATGGTGTTCAAGTGAGCAAAGTTGGCAAAGTTTTGAGGTTCAGGCACTCAAGATGGTTGAAGCCATATATTGATACAAACACAGAGCTTCGAACATCTGCAATGAGCCAATTTGATAAATCTTTGTTTAAATTGATGGTAAATTCAGTGTATGGCAAAACCTTAGAAAATGTCAGAAAACATAGTGATGTTAAAATAATTACTGACCCCAGCCGGAGCAAAAAATTGATTGCAAAGCCTAATTTCAATTATAGAAGAATTTATGATGAAAATATGGCACTCTTCAACATGAAAAAAACAAATATTAAGTTTGATAAGCCTATTTATGTAGGGGCTGTGATATTGGAATTGGCCAAATTACACATGTTAAAGCTCTATTATGATGTGCTCAAACCTTTTTATGGTGATTGTGTAAAACTGATGTACATGGACACAGATAGTTTTATTCTTGATATTCAAACAGAAGATGTTTATCAAGATATAACACAGCCTGCATTGCTTGAATATTTTGATACCAGTGAACATAGAAATATCAACCCCACAACAAAAAGGTGCCTGGCAAGTTAAAAGATGAGACACTTGGTGATGTTATTGTGGCATTTGCTGGGTTAAGGGCCAAGATGTACAGCTTTGAAACATGTAGTGGTGTTGTTGCAAAAAAAGCCAAGGGCATTGGCAGAGTAACTGTTGACAAAGAGCTCCAATTTGAAGATTATGAAGATTGTCTCAAATCATGTAGCACAATCAGAACATCAGAATCCAGAATTCAGAGTGTGGATCACTTATTGACTACAAATATTATAAGAAAAGTGGCTCTGGACCCACATGATGATAAGAGATGTATTTTGTCATGTGGCATACATACTCTACCATGGGGTCATTGTGATTTGAAAAGTGGCAATCAATGCCTAATTACAGAGCATGATTTGAAATAAATAAACATGCCTATGAACTTATTTGGGTTCAAAAAACAGGCTATTATGGACCTGCCAACACCAGCACCCTCTTCTGATATACAATCTGTAATATCTAAACTAAGTGGTTTGTTAATTATTCATCTGAACAGCATACTTACAGATGTTGATGATAAAACAGGTAAAACATTGTACATATTTAACAATAATTTAAATCATTACCAATTACCTGTAGGTGGTCAATTACAATTTATTACAACCCCCGAGGGTAATGTCAACGTTTCAATAGGGAGAAATATTTACAGGATAAAGCACTCAAACATGATTTCTGGCACTGTTTATACTGTTTCTGCTGGTGACTGTTTATATATTGAGGTCCCGGGACACTATGACAAGCTTATACCTTTTTTTATAGAATTAAGAATTAGATATTCAATAATAAATAACCACTAAAACAAAAATGCCTAATGATATATTTGGCCATACAAGGCATGAAGATCACAGTGATGAGATTATGATGCTTGATGTCAGAGTCAAAAAATTAAGAAGTGATTTACAAGCTTTACAAACCACACTGAATGCCAGTCTTCAACTAGAAATTACAAATTTACAATCACAATGCATGGACCCTCTTCTTAAAATTGACTCAGAACTCAAATTGCTGCTTCAAAAATATACTGACCTGGCAACATTGGATAATTTTCAAAGTTTAGAGGAAGCTGTGGCAGCTCTTCAAGCCAAATTTAAGACCCAGGCCACCAACTCTGAGCAATTGAAACAACAATTGGAAGAGCAGATAAATAATGTCCAGACACAGTTCCAAACAATTGTCAAAAGCATAAAATCACAAGAAGATTTTGATCTAGTGATTTCCACTCTAAAGGAACAGATTCAATCAATGGAGATTCCTAATCTGGGCCCTCTAAACAATGCCATAGCCGAGGTTAAAGAAAAAATTGAGACACTTGAAAATTTTATGAACAACTTGCCATCTTCTGATGCTTTGAGTGCAATAACTCGGAGTGTTGCCAACATCAAGCTGCAACTTGAAACATATGAAGATTTTGGAAAAATTCAAAGTAACATAACCCATCTTGAGGGTACAATAGCAGCAGTGCAAAGTGATTTGACAAATGTACAAGAATCTCTAGAATCCCGCTTGCCTGGTATTGTAGACACCCTTGTCAGTGTCCAGCAACAGATCACAAAACTTGAAAACCTCAACACTGAATCTGAGCTATCTCATTTTCATCACTTGATCGATGATATCCAAACAATGGTTGAAATTTTACAACAATCAACACCTACTCAGGCAGATATAGCCCTGCTCCAAGATGCTATGCAAAGTGTGGCTGATGCTTCTGAATTAAGCAATGTAAAATTGGCACTTGAATCTTTGCAGAATACTGTTTCAAATCTGCCTACATCACAGGAACTTAAAAATATTAAGAGAGCTGTGAATCGCATCTTGAAATCAGAAGATATCAAGAATATCCAGACAGAGATCAAACAACTTACTCAGACAGTGGCCACTCTACCAACTAATCAACATATTAATGAACTGCATACCCTGTTTGAGGATATCAGAAGACAAGTCCATGATCTTACAACCCAAAATTCAAAATTGGCAGTTGTTGAAAATTTACAGCAAATTGTAGCTAATATCAAGCAACAGCTAGGGACCATGGAATCCAATCAAGCAAATGCTTTGTCTGTTTTTGCCACGCAGCTACAAGAAATTGTGCAACAATACAAGAAACTTGTTGTGGACATAAGAATCAAACCAAGCCATGATGAGATTGTTAGGACTATCAATGAGCATCTTGAATCTGTAACAAGTAGATTGCTTACAGCAGAAAAAGAAATAACTGGCATAATCGAGAATCCTAAACATACAGTAATTCTTGAATTGTACAGTATCCCCAACAAAGAATATGATTCACCATTTACACCAGGTGGCAAAATATATATGCTGTCCCCTGCACAATTTTATTACCAGTTTTTTGTTGCGGGCACACTTAGACCAATCAAGATCAAATATTGGCTACAGCCACAGGCACACCACTACCCTACCTTATCAATAACAAATGCTGATAACAAACCAAAAATCACCAGTGTAGAGTTAGAGGATTTTACAGACCCCAATACATTAGAAACAGCTTATGCTGAAGATGATGGTTCTCTTGAATTTAAAATACAAATAGGAGACAAATTATATTTAGAAAATCCTGTAGTATCAGCTGCTGAACATCCCATAGTTGCAATATTCTTGTTTACATACCATGTCTAGACAAATTATTGTTGATGAATTACACAGACAAGCCAGACATAATTTTAAGAGATTGCCTGTGGTTACAAAGGGCATAGATGATTTATGGCTGAGTGACTTGGTTGAGATGGCAAGTGGACAGCTGAAAAACTTAGACAAAATCAACAAGGGCTACAAGTATCTACTCACTGTCACAGATACATTTTCAAAATTTGCCTGGGCTGTGCCACTCAAATCCAAGACTGGAGCATGTGTTACAGAAGCCTTCAGGACAATCATCAATCAGAGTGGAAGACCACCGCGCTATTTGCAAACAGATAATGGCAAAGAATTCTATAATTCTGTGTTCCAACAATTTATTAAAAGCCAGTCAATACAACATTACTCGAGTTACAGTGATCTCAAGGCCTCAATTGTAGAGAGATTCAACAAAACCCTAAAAAATCATATGTATAAACAATTCACACTTCAAGGTAATTATAAATGGCTTAATATTCTTCCAGAACTTTTACATAAATATAACAACTCGGTCCATTCCACAATCAACATGAAACCCTCTGAGGTAACTTCATCTAATGAGCAAAAATTAATCAGTACTGTTTATTATCCTAGATACCAGCAAACAACAAGAAAAGCCAAATACAAGGTGGGTGATCAAGTAAGAATCAGCAAATATAAGCACTTATTCAAAAGAGGCTTTACCAGAAACTGGAGCACTGAATTATTTACAGTGGCTCAAGTTAAACCTGGGACCCGATACACATATAATAAAAGATCACCGAGGAGAAATTCTCAAAGGCAGATTCTATGAAGAAGAACTCAGCAAAACTAAGCAGCCTGACACATATCTCATAGAAAAAATCATCCGCAGAAAAGGCAACAAGATACTGGTGAAATGGCTAGGACTTCCAGAACACAGCTGGATCGAGGCAAACAAAGTGATACTATGAGCACCTGGGATGTTATAAAGAGGCTGCCAGAGCCTGAACAGCAGAATAAGAGAAATGGAATGCTGCTGCCTGATAATATTAGATGTCTTATTGTTGGACCATCGGCTTGTGGTAAAACTACACTAATGATTGATAATTTTTTATTGGCACCCAACTGGTTAGATTGGAAAAACAGGCACTTGTATGTCTTCTCTAAGAGCTTGGAACAATTAAAATATCAGCAGCTGATGAAGCTATATGATGGACTGGATATTGCCACTTTTGAATCAGATGTTAAGCCACTCCATGAATGTCTCGATAACTCTGTTGTTGTGTTTGATGACATTATACTGGATAATCAAAACAAGGTTAGAAATTTCTTTACACAGGGCCGACACAAAAACATAGATTGCTTCTACCTGGCACAGACTTTTTCTAAAATACCGAAGCAGCTGATCCGAGACAACAGCAATTTTATATGTGTGTTTCATCAAGATCATACCAACCTCAAACACATACATGATGAATATGTAGGTGGGGACTTGAGCTACAATGATTTTTCTAAGTTTTACAGTAGGTGCTGGAACCAGGACAGTTATGGGTTTGTCACAATTGATATGACAAGGAAACCCAATACTGGTAAATATAGAAATAAAATTAACAATTTTCTAGACATTAAAACATATATAAATAACCATGAAAAGGCCAATCATTGATGATCTTAAATTAAGAGATTATCTTGTAAAAAGATTTAAGGGATGGAAATCAGAGAACCGAGGAATCTATGAAAAACACAAGCAAACAGAACAGCCTATTATTGATGCTATTAGTGAATTAGGTAAAAATATCAAAACCGTTACAGAGCAAAATCAAAATTTGATCACAGAGCTTGTACCTGTAGCTGCTAGGAACATATTAGATTATCCAATCACCCCACTTTCTAGTATTCATACACCTAGTCCTGTTGCTCCTAGAAGAATTGAAGCTACTCAGGATCCTATTGAATTGGGTCTTCTTGCTCAAAAATATTTAAGCACACCTAAAGACAACAAAGATGAGGTCTTTGGCTTATATGCTGACACAGAGCGTGATGGTAGCATCATACATAGAATTGGCAATTTCAGAGTAACATTTATGGGAGATGATCTAATTGTATATTCAGAATCTCGTCTTGGAGAAAGAGGTGCTTTTGTTAAATATCCTGGCACACCTGTATTGTGGGAACTGATGACTAGGAAGAGACCTGGCAGCTATACAGATCAAGATTATGAGCATTACAAAGAAATATTAATAAAATCAGATGCTCTATACCAGAACAATGATCCCACACAAAAAAGAGTCAAGCCTAGCAGTGGAGCAAAATACAACAACTTAATCAAGCCCATATGGTCACAGATCAAGACAGGTAGTGGAATCAAACAATACAACACCCTGCCCAAAGAATTTGTGTGGGTTGATGATGTCAGGAAACTTGTAGATAGGTTATTGGTGATAGCTGGGGAGGAAAATGCTGGCAACCACAATTTTTACAATGAAAAGGTTGGAATTATGGACATGATAAGCACAAAATTGTCTAATTTTATAGTGAATGACACTAAGGGCATTGGATATCTTATAAAAATTATTAATACTCTACCACCTAAATTTTGGAATATCTCTGAGGGTCGGGGGCTGGTTAATGACATCATAAACAAGCTGCCATTTGAACTACACATTCCAGGCTATCAGTATTATGGTCCAGGCACAAAATTGGACCATAGATTAAACAGAGGTGATCCTGGTGTTAATCCCCTAGATACTGCTTGCAGAGACCATGACATAGCATACAACACACATACTGATCTTGACAAGAGACATGTTGCAGACAAGAAATTAGAAGAGGCTGCATTTGGTAGATTTGTAAGCAAAGATGCTTCTTTAAGTGAGAGAATAGCAGCATTGGGGACCACCATAGCTATGAACACCAAACAAAAACTGGGGTGGGGGTTATGAATATGTATAAAATAAACCTAGGATGAAGGCCAAGGGTGTTATGTATCAGATACCTTATGCAGGTCTTAAATCTCTTAAAACTATTGATAGTCTTTTAACCAAAAAGCAGCGCAAGAAAAAAAATTCTTGTCTTGCCAAGGGCCATGGTATGAAATTATTACTTAGTACCCCCCAATTAAAAAAAATTACAGCAATCTAGAAAAAAATCACATGTGGGTGGCTTCATATTTACTATCCCGGCCATCTTAGCAGCTTTGGGGGCTGTTGGGAGCTTGGCTGGGGGATCAGCTGCCATAGCAAAAACAGTAATAGATGCCAAAAAGAATAAGGCAGAATTAGATGAATTGAAGCGCCATAACCTGGCCATAGAGAAACAAGGCAAAGGTGTTAAGAGAGCCATGAATAAGTTTAAAAAAAACAAGAGCCGCTTACAAACCAAGATATTGAAGCTTTAATCAAGCCACAGCGCATCAAAAATTTTAGAGGTGTGTACATGTCTGATTCATTACCAGAACAACCACTCAACAAAGAGTGTGGCATAGTTAATTTGGATAAGTACAAAAATCAGGGCACTCACTGGATCTGTTATCTTAAATATTTAAAAGATGAGGCATTTGTGTTTGATTCATTTGGAGGTATTCCACCTGAAAATTTAGTAAAATATCTAAAATCAACTAATCTTTATTACAATAATGCCCGTGTTCAAAATTTCAAAGATGTTAATTGTGGACAACTGTGTTTATCTGTTCTTAGATATCTGTCTCAAATAAATAAACCATCAATTGAAGATTTTCAAAAAGCCTTGTGGTATTTAAAACATCATGGGGGTATTCCATCTCACCAGCCAAAATTCAATATTGAATCTTAGATTACATGATGATATAGTATATCCCAAAACAATAGCTCTCAGAGCATTTTATGGCATGTACTTGATCCCTAATATTACACACCACAACAACACAATCACAGTTGGTGACCAAAAAATTGTCATCACTCCAGGGCAATATAATCTGTCCACTCTAAATGCTCAGTTACCCAGAGGTATAGTTTTAACTCAAAATTCTGTCACTCACAGAGTAGAGATTGTATCTGCTACAGAGACAGTGGATCTGGGTACTATAGGAGAGCTGTTAGGCTTTGAGAACAACACAAAACTTGAACCAGCCATCAAACACACTGCTATTAATATACCCAAATTCTTAGCTATAGAGACTCTGAATATTCACTGTAATGTGGCCGAGGGTATGATCACCAAATCAAATGGCATAGGCACTCACAAACAAACTGGCATCATTGCAACATTCAAACCTAACTCTGAATTTATGGAGCCCATCATCTACACTCCATCACCAACATTATATTTTCCTGTGTGCCATAATAGAATAGATTACATTGAGTTGATGGTCACTAATGAAAAAGAAGAATTAGTTGATTTTGCTGGAGCCACAACAACTGCAATCATAGAGATTAATATTTAAATAAAAATACATACAAAAAAATGGAAAATATTGAGAGTTATGAGCTACAATCATTCCCCCCAAACAGGAGGACCTTTGCTAATTTAAATCAACCCAACACAGAGATTGAGGTTGATCTTGATGTAGGGGATGGCTTTATACACCCCCACAGAGCAGATCTATACATCAAATTTGATGTTGTAAAGCTCGATGGTACAGATTATCCGGCAAATTCAAATATAAGATTGGTAGACAATTTTGTGCCACATCTGTTCTCTGAAATTGAGATCAGAAAACATGGTGTTGTTATAAACAGAGTAGATTACCCCGGCATTACCTCTACTGCTTTGGCCACACTAAAATTATCCAAAACCGAGGCTTTTTACTACAAAATAGGTGGATTTGAGGCTGGTGATAAAATATTATCCAAGAGCCACACAGTGCTGTTCCCCATGCGCCTGTTGCCAGGATTCTTCTCAGATTACAAAGATATTATGTGGAAGGGTGGTTTAAAGAATTACATTTAGAAGAGCTGCCAATGATAATAATGCTTTGATGAGGTACAATACATTAAACTCTACCGGGGAAGCTCTGCCTAATACCCTACCTGATGAAGGCAAATGCATTATTCAGACTATGGAGCTAAGAATCCCGGTTGTTGAATATGAAGCCAGTTATGCTCTTAAATACAAAGCAGATATCCTGAAAAATCCACAGGTGCCTTTACAATTTTATACATATCAATGTGTGCAGAAGCCTGCCACTGGTACCTATTATGAATTTGATGCTACAAATTCATTCTCCAGTATACAATATGACATGCCAGATTTTGTGGTGGTACTGTTTCAGACTGGAAGACACAATAATCAAGAAAAAAATTCAAGTAAATTTGATAGCTGCAACATCAAGAACATATATCTTAAAAATGGCAGAAATGAGGTGTTCCCCAGAGAAAATTATAATTTAAACATGTCCAAGGATGATTTCCTGAAATTATATGAAGCATTTACAGCATACAAAAGGGTCATTACTGGCAATACTGACATGTATTACACACCAGATGAATTCAAAGCACAGAGACCCATGTCTGTCATCAACACTTCAAAAAGGAAACAAGTTGTGGTTAATGACAGGACAAACATTAAAATTATCTGTGAATTCCATGATACACTCCCTGATGACACCATATGTAGTGTTATTCTTATAGGTGAAAAATCATATGTTTATGATGTAAGAAATGAGAGAGTCACAGAGCAATTCTAGAAGGCCTCTGCATATTACATTGTTTTAATATTAGATAAACAAATTGAACCTGGTGTACAATTGAACTTAAACCGGAAGTAGACCGGAAGTAAATATGTGTGGGTGGCTTTTTGGCTTAGTTTTAGGTGTAGCAAAAACAATATCAAGAAGAGCCATATTTTTAACAAGCTTATGGACAACAATCTCACAGATGTGGCTTTTGTAAGTGTAGGCAAATCAATCTGAGGGGGCTCATCATTTCACGGGAAATTCCCGAGGGCATTTTTACAAAAATCTTGGGTTAGACAGAGTACCACACTTGAGCAATAAGCTCATATGCACATCTTGAGCTAGTGTTAAGTGTAGCCAAATCTGCCTGAGGGGGGCTCATCATTTCTCGAGTTTATATTATCATCAATTACACTACTTAAAGGTGCAGTGTGTGTTGCCTACCTTTCCGGCATTATGTACTGTACCGGGGAAGAACTTTTTTCCACCACTGTACATCACATTAGCATCCGGTTGAACTGTTGCAGCATTGATTTACGCGTATAAAGCATATTACTCATGTAATTCAATGATACACAGGTGTGCTAGATTTTCGCAAACTCAGGAGAACCAAATCAGAAACAAAGCATTAATTTTTGGGAATAACGGATGATCGACGGATAAACCCTAGCTGTATTCATGTACCTTTGCAATAGGAAAACCATAACTGCGTTCCTATAACGCAGCAACAGCTAAACCCTAATGAGCTTCATATTCACATGAATGGGTAAACCCTAACTACTTTCCTTTAACACTTCAATAGGTAAAACCCAGTTTTGTTTCTTTCTCACACCAATAGGTCGACCATATCTGCATTCATGTATCAAAGCAATCCGTTCGTTTTCCATATGAATGGGTAAACCCTAAGTGCATTTCTGTATTATATCACTAGGTAAACCATTGTTGCATTCTTTTATCACAGCAATAGAAAAACACTGGCTTTATTCACGTATCTCACCAGATTTAACGTTCTCGTTATTTATTAAAGAAAGCTATAACAATTTAAATATTTTTATTAACCTAATATTTGCCCGAAGCTATGGAACCACAGTACAGAGTACTTCTTCATTATTGATTGTAATCACGGTGGAACCATTTACACAAAATTGTAGAACAAACTTAGTTGTCATATTAGTTATTTATTGTTTTCTTGTCAATGTTTGTATCTGTAACAAACAATGACTTGTCATAGGAGTTACTGTGGTCGGAATACAATGTTTACATAAGTGAATCTAACGTAACAATTCCTCATTTATTTGATTGTTTTTTGTACTTAGAAACCATATATTGGAAAGAAAAAATGCAACCTTACAGGATATTTATAAGCAACACCTCATAAATAAATAATTCATTTGGTAAAGACACTTTGGTAAATATGCGATATCGCCCGGACGGATTTCTTCAAATTTACAGGAGAAAGTACTTACTGAAATTAGTTTCTGTAGCATTCTGGACGTTCTTGGAGGTATTTTCTTTCACGGAAAGTAAAAACTTCGTAGTTTAATGCTGCCAAACAAGAAATAATCACTTTTTACGTAAGAAATTGGCATTGCCTGCCACATTATGCCGTTGTTTCCATTGTGTGCGTGCAGATGGCGAGAGCGTTGAAAGTCACGCGATCTCTGCAGTGTTTCCAAACGTGCTTTCTTTTTACGAAAATTTCTATTTTTAACTATGTTCGCCGCGCTTTCTTTTTTCGATGAATTTAGGGATGAAATGAGGGTAACATTATCGTATGGGTAAAACGGATTCCTTCAAATTTCCTTCAAATTTACAGGAGAAAGTACTTACCGAAATCATTTTCTTGAGCATTTTGGAAGTTCCTGAATGTAGATTTGATCCATTTTAATGTGAATGCGTTTTGTTTTCTGCGAAAATCTCTGTCCGACACGCTGTTTCTGCTCCCGCCATTTGCTTTTTGCATGAGAGTGCAATGTTCTGTGTGTTAAGACGATGCAACCCCGTAGCCAGTGTTTCAGCCTCGCCGTGTTTTCACTAGAACCACCTGTCGAGTTCGGAACAAGCCATTTTTCCCAAATGGGTGTCACTTATCGCACAACATTGTAGCAACATTGTGTTCGGACGTCACAGGAGAGAGCTGTTTTTACAATTTTTCTTTGTATTTATGCTAATGGAACCTAACCTAACAGGCCTAACCTAACCACGTAGGCATTCCTCGTCTGACGTCAATATTCAAGGTTGCAAGATTGTTGTGCGTAAAGGAAGAGAATTAACGAATTACGAAAGAAAGATGGTTCCGACCCGAGTGGGTGTCACTTATCGCACAACACTGTAGCAACATCGTGTTCTGACGTCACAGAAAATATCTTTTTCATGTTAGGCAATACAAGCTAACGCGTCTCTTAGCGAAAATAATAATTTTTCTTTGTATCTATGCTAATGGAACCTAACCCAACAGGCCTAACCTAACCACGTAGGCATTCCTCGTCTGACGTCAATATTCAAGGTTGCAAGATGGTTGTGCGTAAAGGAATAGCATTAACAAATTTCGAAAGAAAGATGGTTCCTACCCGAATGGGTGTCACTTATCGCACAACACTCTAGCAACATTGTGTTCTGACGTCACAGGAGAGACCTTTTTTCATGTTAGGCAATACAAAGGTAACGCGTCTCTTAGCGAAAATATTATTTTTTCTTTGTATTTATGCTAATGGAACCTAACCTAACAGGCCTAACCTAACCACGTAGGCATTCCTCGTCTGACGTCAATATTCAAGGTTGCAAGAGTGTTGTGCGTAAAGGAAGAGCATTAACGAATTGCGAAAGAAAGATGGTTCCGAATTGCGAAAGAAAGATGGTTCCGAATTGCTGTGTATGGACAATGAACGTGGAAAATCGCAAGGTTATTTTACAAGTTCTACACGTAAATGCGACGTATTAGCATAATTTCAAATAGGGGCACGAAAGTAGATATTTTCCGGTGAACGAGGTTGCACCACTGCATAAATCAACAAAACACTCTCAGAACGCCCCCTAAACCTGTATGCTATGACGGCCGTAATGTGTTACAGATTCGAAACAACAAGTAACAGTAAGTACTCGTAAATAGAGAAAATAAACATTATCTTAGTTAGAAATGCATTATTTCGCCTTAAGAAATGTTCCGCAACACGTTAGCAATGTAAAGAAGTCCGAAATATATGATTCGTAGGTGTTTCACCCATACGATAATAGTACCGAAATGAGTGCTAATGGAACCTACCCTAACAGGCCTAACCTAACCTTGTGTGAATGGTTTGTGGGGCTATCCGTGGATGGCTTTTGGGGCTAACGTCAATGGTTTGTGGAGCTAACCATGAATGGATTTTGGGGCTAACGTCAATGGTTTGTGGGGCTACCCGTGGATGGTTTTTGGGGCTAACGTCAATGGTTTGTGGGGCTACCCGTGGATGGTTTTTGGGGCTAACGTGAATGGTTTGTGGAGGTAAACATGAAAAAAAAAAACTCGAAATAGTACGTAATTTTCCGTCATGAAGGTTTGAAACACTGCTTGCGCACTGAAAATCGACAAAACACAAGCTGGCGCGTCATGACGCGCGATGATCCATTACGAGTGCACGCCATATTGTCTATTACAGAAGCGGAACAAGTAAGACAAATAATCAATCGTAATATGAAAAGTTGGCAGTATTTTATGGAAAAAGGCATAACTTCACCTTAAAGAATGTTCCGCAAGGCAAAATAGGTAAGTACCAGTGGTAAAATTAAGGAAATAAATGAGTGAAATCCGTTCGGACGTTATCGCATATTTACCACCGACCCTTCAATGTAGCTCTTCCTTATGTTCCTCATGTTTGGAAACAATTTTGCAGCAGTTCCATGGTACAAGTTGTTAGTGGATGATCATTTCTCTTCACGGAAAATTCAGGTAATAATTTTCTAGTAATTTTCTGAATATTAGTGACAATGGTTCTACATTAGCATGCAATCATAACTGCACATTTTCCATTGTCCTAGTGTTTATCGTCATCGCCTTGTAATCGTCCTCGCTACACGGTGGCGGCACATGGGATACCAGAGCTGGGGTTGATCGGGTTGTTCAATCCCACATGGCAATTAACTAGAGCAAGCTCTTGAAAGTTTTGCAATTTTTAACAAGAAATATTTGGGTGGGTAGGCGGGTTCAATCAATATCATAGTGGTCTAATGAACACCATTGCCCCATTGAGTCGACACTACTGATTTCACTGCATTCTCTGTTAACTGGTATGATATAAATGGAAGCTAGTAGACCAATTGACTTGCATGGCGAATATATAAAATCCTAAACTTTCTATTCCATACAAACCGCCTACAATCAATGTGAAAGAACAACATTATTCTAATAACATTGGTTCTTTCTTTATTTATTTATCACAGATATAGGTAAACTTCAGCTGGGTATGTTTGTCACAGCAATAGGTAAACTCTAGATAATTTCATGTATCACAGCAATAGGTAAACCCGAGCTTCATCCCTTTATCTATCACCGCAATCGATCGATCGTGTATGCATTTATGTATCACAGCAATATATAAACTTTCTTCCGTTCCTTTTTCACATGAATGGGTAAATCAAATGTTTTCCATTATCACGTCAATAGGTAAACCGAAGTTGGTTAATTGATTAATTACCTTTGTCTGTGCTACTACTTTACATTCGAAGGAGCTGCCGCAAGTCGCGTTGTTTCTAGTGGCCTATTTCAGTATTGGAAGACATTTATAATTTTATAATTAATCGTCTTTCTTGAGATGAAACTACTGATATAAATATTCAAGTTCTAAGATAATAATATAAATGACGAAAAAAATGTTTCGAAGAGTTTAATTTTCTTGCAAAATAAACATGACATACGAAGAAATTAATTTTCTTAAGTATTAGAAACAACGAAAGTCACTTAGTGAAGTGCACTTCTCCTGTAGGAGAATTCTGCTGTGTGTACTTTGGAGAACACATTGCCCACCTTCGGTACGTCCAGGACTTGACACTTCTTCTCAATTTTTCAATAGCAAGGACAGCCAACTGAGGCAGCTGACATCCAGCACCCTGTTTGGAGCAAGGCTTTTCAAAGACGAAAAGTTTATTTCACACGCTGCATTGGAAACTGGAATTGTTACAGAGAATACAACTAGTGTGTGAACCTTGTGAAATGCCAATTTATACATTACATTTTCTTGCTCTCTTCGTTTGCAATGCCTGCTTTTCTCAGTCTAGTCAAGTTCAGAGTCGTAGCTAAGGGGCGGCGGGAGTCGGCAATGGGCGCCAAATGATCTAAATTAAAAAAAAAAAACAGTTGTGAAAGAGAGAATGCCTTGGCGCCATGTGATATTATTTGCTCCCTATTAAATCAATATTGTTTTCAATTGCAAAAATTGGATCTAAAAATTTTCTTTCTCGCTTCGCTCGCAATGTAATTGTTTTCTGTAATGTAATGTATTTAAATAATATGTTTTGTATATATGTATTGAATAAACTTTGAATACGTACATAATTTAGTGTTAGCATCTTGCATATGTATTTTCTTATGTTATGTCGCTCCATGTTGCATATGTGTAAAACATATGTTGTACATGAAAGTTATACATGTTATATATACAAAAAAATATCTTCGGCATGCATTTTCTGCTATTCAAAAATACGGTTTGTGTGCTTGTTTTCCATTATTAGCTAATGTAAAGTTGCTGGTGTTGAAAAAATATTTCAAATGCATCTACCCCCTTTTTGCGTAATTTAAGAGGATAATAACGTCTTTGATACTACTACTACCACTAGTAGTAGAAATAATAATAATAATAATAATAATAATGCCATTATTGTTCTTGTTATATATATATATATATATATATATATATATATATAACATGCCATTATTAATGTTTTTGTTATTATTATTGGTACGTTTATCCTGGTACTTGCCCCCCCCCCAGACAAAAATTCATGGTTGCGCCTCTGACGAAAAATGTTTATATATCCTCTTTCAATGCATCTGGGTAAATCAAATGATATTTTTAGGAATAGCCTACTGGGCCCTAAAGGGGGGAGGGGAGATTATGACCCACACCAACCTCCTTGTGCACGCCACCGATTGCTACCCCAAGTGTTGACGTTACCGTACTTCACTGTTTTTTTCTTCTTTTTAATAAACTGCTCCAATACCCGGTATTGCTGAAATATTCACTTTAGAGAGAGACCTTTCATCTCTTCATCCCTCGAACCGAGCAAGCACTACACTGATGCTCCGGAAGTTCCGCTGTCGTCAATGTCTTCAGCTTCGGACCCGAACTGGAACTAGTAGTAGACTTCGTTACTTTACCTACGTTTGCAGCTTCCAAATACTGACAAGTCTTTACATACTGCTGCGACAACACCGAAAGCGCAAGAAAAGTTTTAATGCAGTATTATCAAAAACAGGGTTATAGAACATATTCCGTGTTACCTTGGTAAGTATTTCTCTCCTTATATTATCGGCACATTATTCAAGAAGCCATGAACCCAATTTTAAGTAGCGTAAACTGAAAAATTTCCTGAAGGGGGTGCTGGAGCCCCCTGATTCCCACCTTGGATACGTGCTTGACTCAATTATTTCTCTCCTTAAATTATCGTCACATTATTTTATTTCACACCATAAGAAACAAAAAACCTCACTTTATCTAGTGTAAACCGAAAACTTTCGGCGGGGGGCTCGAGCCCCCTAAGCCCCCTTGCATACGTGCCTGCTGCAGGTGTCCCTTCATCAATTTAAACTAATCATCACTCATCCTGTTCTTCGCGATTAGCCAAAAGTTGAAGAAGACGCTAAATGACAAAAACACAAATACAAATTTATTCTCATCGTGGCGATCAACTGGAGAATCTGAAAAGTAACGTAAAAATATTAAAGGGAAATTCCAGGATATTCAGTAAAGAGTCATATCAGAATATGCCCGGACAAGAACTTTCCTTAGAATTAGACATTTAAAATAAATGCAATAGGTTAGCTGGAAAGAAAAGCTGGCAGTGGACTACAGCCTACAGGGACAAGATATCACGCAAATAATGTCTGAAAAAGAAACTATGCATTGTTTCGGAATAAATGTATTCTTCTATCGCGTATTTCATCTCTTGTTGTCAAATTAAATTAACAGCTTTGGTGTATAATATCAAAAGATGAACGAAAACTCAGCTTTTCATGGGCCATCTGCTACATTCTCAGCATAGCTTTCTTCCGCTCGTGTCCGCTTGGTGACGTCACAATCTCTAGCCAATAACGTGCAAGTTGCGGAGTGGCACCCTCTGCAGTTATCTCATAATTCAAGAAAGATTCTGACCATGGTGCACATGGGCGTCCGCAGGATATTTTCCAGGGAGGGGCAAGGAAGGTATTTTTTTCCAGGGGGGGGCCAACATGGCATATTTTCCCCAATAATAGTGTTCATCCTTCAAAAAACATTGCTTAAATTTGAATTTATCATGTTCGTGCAATAATTAACACACATTATTGTGGCTGAAATTAAATTATATGTGTGAAATATGTAATTTTTGGTTGACTTTCGTTTTCCAGGGGGGGGCACGGCCCCCCTTGCCCCCCCTTCCGGACGCCCATGATGGTGCACCTCTTACTCTACCACTCCAACGTACGTTTGTGCCAGAGGCGAAGATATAGTACAAGCAATGCAAGCACTGCTTGCATAATTCGAATATCATTTAATGTACTTAATGTTCTAACCGTATTTAGTTTCCATCGCACTCGATTTCGCGAAAAAATGCGGCCGCAAACTCCCCCAGCAGCTCTGTAGCAAGCACCAGCCTCAATGCTTGCAGCCGTTCTGCGGGAAAATAAGGCCTCCGAAGGAGTCACATGGCGAAGCGTGAAATTCTGGTGGAACCCGTCCACAAAGCTTCTACAAAAAGCTGTGCTTTCCGAGCTTGCGTGATTTCCGAAAATAGCCGAGTTCAACCGAAAGCAGAAGGATTCATCTATGGGTACGTTGCCAGCAAAAACTAGTAACGAATATTTGTCTTCATGAACACGTAAACAAGATCGCAAATATAATAATAATTGTTAGTCATAAAATAACTAAAAGAAGTTATTATCACTGTTCTAAATTCCATATATATCATATTATATTACAAATTATTTTAGATTTGGCGAAATGTAAAACGCGTAAAAAAAGTTGACATTGGGAGTTGGGGCAGTGGAATTTCTGCACCCCCGTGAAGAGTTTTCTCAGGGAGGGAGGGAAGATTGGACGGACCTTGGTCCTGCACCCTGCTTCCTGGTCGGTCCAGCTCAAATTACGCCAGAAGTGTTGACCGCTACCAGTGTTTGCAACTGCCAAATTATTTACGCAGTAATTCAAGTGAGCTCTTTCACAAATTTTACAATCAATAAATTGACTGCTTTTGAATAAAACTTGGGGTGAAAATAAAGCTATCTGAGAAAGAACTATCTACTGATATTTGTACATGGCATAGAAGTAAATCGTATACATTCTGCATATTATGAGCACAAGAATATGTTTTAATGATTGATTGATTGATTTGTTGTTTTAAGTCCACTTTATGCACAGTAAGGCTAATCGGGACTGGACCTACAGTTTAAAATGGGATCTGAAACACTTGTGCCTCCACCGGGTATCGAACCCGGAACCCCTTGATTACAAGGCGACGACACTACCACTGCGCCATCGGGGAGGCCCGAATATGTTTTAAGTTCTATTATTATGACGCAAGTGGTGTTCCCAGGGTCTTTTTACGGTCCCCATTTTGTCATCTTTTCCTTCCTTTGACGTTTTTTCTTAGATATACTGGGCCAAAAGGGGGTTATGTCTACCATCCACCCCCCCCCTCTTCGCCCCGGGCACGGCATTGAATGACACTTTATTAAATATTAATGTACATACTCGTTCTGCTGAAATGATTCCGATTCCTCCGCGTAATTTTTATCTCCAAACTGATATATCTTTTGTGACGGATAAAAAAAATTAAGGAAATAGGTTGGTATCACTTTCTGTTGTTTCAGAGATTTTCAAAGTGATCTTGTGTGGATGCTTGCAGTTGTGGAAAGCGCGTGGGATAGTGTGAGTGTTTGTTGCTTCGTGTTTTGTGCTGTGAATTTATCGGAATGAACGCGTATTTAGGAACGGTTGATGTGAAGTTCGGGTGTATTATTGAGCAATTGAAAATTGCTTCGTTTAGCTCGAGAGAGATACCAACACCGCATTTACCGGACTTAAAAACAAGTTAGCCCAAGGGGCTTTGTGCGACATTTCCAAAGGGTGGCATCCAATGGACCAAGAGTTTGAAATTTATTGTGGAGAGTACATCGTCTATGCATGTGTTTCTTTGCTTTGAAATGATTTTTTTATTGTTTGTGTTTAACTTTTTATTTAGTGTTTAAGTTACTCCAATGCGGTTTTTAGGGTGCCCAAAAATACTAAATTACATCATGCAGCGTAAAATAAACAAATGATTCCCATTTTTTTTTATCTAAATCGGTTTGGTCACCGTTTGACCATATTAAATAATAATGAACAAATAAAGGTACTAATAAGTAAGTAAGAAATTCCGTCTCCCTTTAGTCGTATGCGGAAAGTTCGCATATGCAAAACGTTTAATATCATATGAATAACGTTACCTGGATTTTTTTTAAAAAGTAAATGTAACGTTTGCGGATCATATGGTTTATTTTTAGTACAGTCACTTTATTACGATATTTTGACAAATCCAGCGACTGGGTAAATGAGGCTATAAACCTTGAATCTTTCCCCTCGGCATGTCGTTGTACTATATGTTTTGTTGTACTGAAACATTGCTTGCCTCCTTCGTAAGACTACGCTGCGCTACTGGTTTGTGCTACACAATTACAGGCACCTATGGAGTTCTTGGGAAGGAGTTCTTCGAGTTTGATATATACGAAAAAGAGCGATCCTGCATCTAATGATTGAAGAGTGGCAAATCCTAAAAAGCGTTCTTTTACCTGCCCGCGATACAAATATCTGTCCTGTTCCTTTCTCGTAATGTGTTTCGTTTCATCTGACATCAGTGCGAATACTTTCGCCTCTTCCACTTTCTGGCTTATTTTGCTGAGAATAAGTGTGAAACATTACGCAGATTAATTTGTTTTGAATCAAATTTTGAGTGTAATTTGCATTTTAAGGTTCAAGTTAAATATATTTCCGAATAATATCCCCTCATTTTCAAATTAACTTCAGACTCATCATCTCGAAAATAAAGTCCCTGAATATGAATAGTAAGAAACCGCGATGCATCCACAACACCTGACATGTTGGTTTTCTTGGATCACCATTGGTCCCGGGTTCGATACCCTGTGGAGGCACTTTAAACTTTAGGTCCAGTCTCGATTAGCCTTACTGTGCATAAAGTGGACTTAAAACACCAAATCAACCAACCAACCAAATCTTGAATCACCTTCGAATGTCTTTTACTAATTAGCGTTGTCACTAACGACCCACAATTAGAATAATATAATTTGCCCGTACTACATCTTCAGAATGTTCGTGATGCTTTAAAACCATTCACATTCAACGCATTTTTCCCGTTCATAAAACTGGTTAAAACTTCTGTTAATCGCGACGAGTACTACATATATATATATATATATATACTAAAACAAATTAATATTTGTTAGTCAAGTTGGTATTATAAGCAGGAAAAAGTTATATCATGCAGAATACACCACTTAGAGAAGATGAAAATCGTGACACACTTATAAATGAACTGTCTTATTATTCGATATTTAATTAACTCCAGTTGGGGGGTGAAGTGTCTGACTGGTTGGAGCTTCCCGCATGCCCCCCCTCTCGCGTCGTCACTCACTGCTTCCACCTGTAGAGGTGGGAGATCATCAAACAAGTTACTGGGTGACGTGTTATCAGCACAACGAACCCCGTTCGTTATTGTAGCCCCCCCTCCCCGATTTCCTCACGATGGTGGGTGGCCCTGTGTATACACAGACCGAAATCTCAGGAGAAAAGTTGTTAGGTTTCCCGCAGGAGACTCGGACCTGCGCGCATGACCGTAGGCAGGTAAAAATTTCGATTGTTCCCATCTGCGTAGCAAGAAATTTGAATAATAGAAATAATAACAATAATAATTATTAAATAATTAAAATTTCATAATTAACTTTTTCAAATGTTTTATTATTATTATTATTATTATTATTTCTACTCTATCCATGAGAAGTGTGAATATGCAGCTCAACTGGTTTTTTTGTACGTTTCATGGAGTGTACCGAAATGCACAGTTATTATATTTTGTTATTAAATTTTAGACACCTTCAGGAAAAAGCTTTAGAAGTAAGAGAAACTTTAGTCATAAAGATTATGTTGTTTGACCATTCACATAAAACTTAATTTTTGGAATTTCGAAAACTGTGGAACCAGTTATTCTTTGGATTAAATGGTAAAACGTAACCTGGTGCCTGTATTGTAACCTCAATTTTTCGATCTAACGCTCTTTTTCTTTGGTTATTCTGTTCGAATACTAACTAACTGGACTTTATTTCCGTTATTAACAATAAAGCTAACAAACGTTCTGCTATTGTATAACTTGCAATAAACGATGTCAATTCGGGGTGAGGGGGTGCGGGTTCTATGGACCAGTTCGATCCCACATTCCGACGCACTATATAAGTATGTGTGTTATAGGACCGCATATATGTTAAATATATATGTTCTTATCGACCGCTGGGTGAAGGATAGTGAATGTAACGCGCTACGTGGATATCCTAGGTTTGAGCTCTTATCAAGGGGAATTTAAACCCATATCGAACAGGGAATTAAAAAGTTGGAACGGGAATTTTAGTAAAAAATAAAGCATTCAAATGCTGACCAAGGCATATTTATTGTATAAAGAATATACACTGAAAACCTAACATTCCACCCTCTAACAGGGTGTTTCAAACAAAGATTCACAATAAATTGATCTCCTTCAATTTATTGTGAATTTTTGTCTGAAGAAGACCCTGTTGGTCAGCATTTCAATGTTTTATTAACATGGAAACAAGGCTTAACAGTGTTATCATTGGGAATTTTTAAACAATAACAAGGGAATTTTCAGTCTGATCCAGGAACAGTACTGGAAAGAGGACAGCAGAAGTGAAAATGAAGGAGTTGCAGGTGAGCTGCAAGAATTAAACCAGTTTCCCTCAACTTTCAGAATTCAAAATGTTTGAAAATTCTAGCTCGATCATTTCAGCATTGTCTCCCTGTTGTATTTTTGTAAAACTGAGAATAAATTTTTGAAAATGTGTTACAAATTTTGGTTTTTGAACTTCCATTAATCCAACATGCCAGGACTTTCGGGGGGGAGGGTTGACAAGATACTCGTCATGTGCCCGAGGTTGCACAACTTATTGCTTTGCAACAGTTATTGTTAACAAAATTCATGTTTCGTACATTGCATTAAAATGATAATTCAAATCCAGGTTCATGGACGTTCAGAAGGGGGGGGTGGCAAAGAGGGGCCACGCCCCCTGGACTCACTCAGTCCACCTAAACATTATGTATTTCACACAATTTCATTTCATTTGCAGCAATTTATATTAATTATTATAAGGGCGTTGAAGGAACATAATTTCAGACAAACAGTCTTTTTTTTGAGGGGCATCACTATTATGGGGGTAAATACGCCTCCTTTTCCCCTCCCCCTGGAAAAAATACCTTGCTTGCCCCTCCCTGAAAAAATCCTACGGACGTCCATGTCAGGTTTATTCTTGGTATTGTACCAGTGGCGGTGGTAGTCTCACTTTATGGGTGTGCACTTTACCCTCACGCCCAGAAGAAGTGTTTTATCGCCCATCTCAAATACTCTCTCCCTTCTTTGTGAACATAATGATGCTAAATGTATTGGCAACCCCAGTTATGACCACCATTCACTGAAAATGAAGGCTATGGGAGAGTTTTATTTCATGAAAAATATCAAAAATATCAACTTATACACATTTGAAATACCTCAGTAAATTTTCCGTCGATCACGAAACGAGCGATGTTATTTGGTATTGATAATTCAACATTCGATAACCTTGCAAAATCACTAAAACATAGAAATACCGATCTACAATATTCAATATCATTGTCGATTTGCAAAATAATGAGTAAAAACTTTCTCCCTCGCTCAGCTGACAACAGGCCCGTAGCCAGGAATTCTTTGTAGGGGGGCGAAGTCAATCCTAGAGGGGGCAAATTTTTAATATATTGTGTCGCATTTTCAGATATAGCAGGGTACACAGAGACACTTGTCCCCTCCCCCAAAAGAGATAAGTAACAGAAAAGGGATATCTTGAAACTGCCAACGAACAAAAAAAACTTCGAGCAACATCATATAGCAATATTTCGATAATGACCTTTCCAGATTGCCAAAGAATATAAAGTTTAACATAAATAGGCTAATAGGGACTGTATCTACTTGATAATTGACAGGTCGATGATGTTAATAGACGATAAATATGTAAGCTTTGGGTCTCTCTGCAGAACTGATTAAGGGAGCCCTATATAAATCATGCTTCATAATGATTCCCTCTAGTTTCCAGTATGCAAGATTTTTACGCACAAAGGAATCTAACGAGAATCCAACAACACCATTGTGTTGTGTTATGCAAGAAAAATCGAATTAATTAAATAATAATGGTTACATATAATCTACACTTTGATGAATTGTGTAAAAACGTTAATACATTTTCTTGTACCTGCTAAAACATTAGTCCACCACGGACTCTATTTCCTTCAAAGGGGAGACACTTGCATCAATACAGACAACGTTTGCCAACTGGTTACGTTAACAATTTTGCAAAATATTGTGTGGATTGTATTATATTATAGTTGAAATACTTGATTTGACAACTGACAAATAGGAATCCCTTGATTGATCAATGACTTCTTGGATTACAGTGTCATCATTAATATTTCATATTAAGGTTCATAGAAATAAATTTTTTAATAGGGCACAAATAATTTTACGGGGCGGCATGGCATTCTGTTTAACATTTTTCCCCCATATAGGTCGCTTGGCTCCCAGGGCCGACTCCCGCCACCCCCATAGCTATGGCTCTGAACTTGGACTATAAGAAAAGGAGACATTGCGAGCGAAGCGAGCAAGAAAATTTTACAAAATGTATTTTTATTTGTATAAAATTTGAAATTGAGGTCCCTTGCAAGTGCCCTTGGTCGTCTGAAGAAAAATGCAAGGAACACGTAAAAACTGATTCCATCATGAGTATCCAATTGTCCTGTTATTCTTAGAGTCTCCTAGTCTTCTTTTTTCTACACTGCAAAAAAAAAAAAAAAGGTGTGTTTGGGGTGAGTTTCGCTCTTTGGAGGCTTCGAAGGTCAGAATACTCGGAATCCTCACCCTTTTGAGTGAGTTTCTCCTCCCTACCCTAGGGTGAGTGCAGATCTGTCGTGAAAACCTTCCCTATACACCCCTTTGGGTGAGTTTCGGCTGCACCGTGATGCCACATGTACAAACTTTCCCACTGAAAATCCACTCACAGGCCTTGTCATAGCGAAAGAATTTTGCCGACATGACAACGTTTGTCGTCCTGGACCCCCTGCCAGGCTCTCCGAGGCAATTTTTTCTACCTGCTGAACCCTTTTCCCAACAAATTACCACCCTGTAGCAGTTCTCTAAATATTCAGCAGAGGCGCTGTACTGCAAGTGGCGCTGATTCGAGTGACTAAGTCGTGAAATACGATAGGTCACACTAAAAGTTTTTAGACACGCGCAAGTAAAACACTGGAGACCAAAAGTATGAATGCTATAATTTTTCAAAGTATTCTCCATGACAGTTGATACACTTGTTCATCCGCTCAAACCAAGTGTGAAAGCACTGGGACCACACATCTGCAGGCACCTCTTGAATGCACTGAACGAAGGCGGTGACTGCCTCCTCGGGAGTAGGAAATGAAGAACCTCGTAATGTATCCTTGATTTTAGGGAACAGGAAGAAATCACAAGGGGCGAGATCGAGACTGTAAGGAGGATGAGTCATTTCTTCGATGTTGGAGGCTTTGAAGAATTCAATTGTTCGTACTGCTGTATGGCTGCGCGCATTGTCTTGATGCACAATAATGCGACTTCGTGGGCGTTTTTCACGAACTTTCCGTACGATCTCCGGTAAACAAACCGTAGTGTATCATTCAGCATTAACGGTCCGACGTCCCTGTAGCGGCACTGTTGCAATATAGCCCGTCCGACTGAAGAAAGTGGCAACCATTTGTTTGCCAACATTTCGTCCCTTCCTGACTTTCGTTGGTGGGTCTTCATCCGGGAAGATCCACTGCGTCGACTGTCGTTTGCTCTCGGGTTCATAACAGTACACCCAAGTTTCGTCACCTGTTACGATGTCATGCACTGCATTTGATTGTCCTTGGTTAAATTTGTCCAGCATTTTCATGCACCATGTGACCCGTGCCTGCTTTTGCTCCTGAGTAAGATGGTGTGGGATCCATCTGGCACAGAGCTTCCTGACACCAAGGCGGTCATGCAGGATCGTTTGAACCTGACTCATGCCAATACCCAGTGTTGCACTAATAACTGCATATGTCACCCGGTTATCCTCCTCTATCATGCGACGCACTCTGTCGACGTTTTCTTGAGAAGTTGCTGTCACAGGACGACCATCACGTAATTCATCACTGAGTTTCTGACGTCTACGTCGAAATTCTAAAAACCAATTAAACACAGTCGCACGGCATGGGGCTTCCCCCTGAAATGCATTTCGGAGCCTTTCATAACATTGCTGCTGCGTTAAACCTGCTCGAAAATCGTAAAAAATCATTGCTCTAAAGTGCTCCCGTGTTAAACCCATTTTACTGTACACACACGACAATAATTGACTAATTTCTGGCACACAACAATTAACAACTATAAATTCTGCAGCATTGTCACACTTCACAGACTACTAACTTCAACATATCCTAGAGACAATGTATTGCTGCAATCAGTGTTGCCGCATCTAAAAACTTTTAGTGTCACCCACGTACTTTCAAAATAGGTCGAAAACCTAAAGTCCGTCGACGTTGTTCGTGTGGGGGAAACTAGCGGTCGAGGGACCTTGGAATAAACCTGTCAGTTTTGAGATCACTGTGATGTTTTAATAATTAGAAAGTGTACAAAATAAATACCTGTATGTTACATGTAAATTTCAGGAATAATCTATTTGAATAGTCATTTCTTATTTTCAAGTACAATTTCACTGCTTTACGTCAGTAATTAACAAAATTTAAGCCGAAAGAAAAATATGATTTTTACTCACTTAAACAAAGGAAATACATGTTTATAGCCTGAAAGAACGTGTGACATATGCAATCGTGCAAGTGCATACAAATTAAGGCATAAAAAACTGTGGTTTTTTTTGTTTACAATATTTCTTCTTTCTTGTTGTTCGAACCTGTATGACTGCATCTTTGTAGTTATTTTCTCATGAAAATATAATGTGCCTTCATTATCAATGTTATCTTGGAGAAGTAAATTTTGTTACTTGGAGTCGGTATTTCTAGTGTTCATTCATAACGCTTATCTGTCGGGCTGCATTACACTTTTCCTATTCTTATTTCATTACTTTTTTCGGCTAGGAGGAAGCTCTTATGCAAAACACAGATTACAGATATAACACCAGGAGTACACAACCTGAGTACTCAATGTAATTGGAATTATTTTTTAACGCTTAAATAATTTGTTTAACCTTACTATTTTACAGTAAATTTAACGAGAGGCGTCAAGACAATTCTCTGTGCTGAGATGTAAAATAAACTTAATGTTTAAAATGTGACCCCACCACAATTAAAAATTTAATATTTCCGAAGTCACTGGGATTATCGTAAAGGATTATGACCATAAGAGAAGGGTTATGCCTTCTTGTTATGAGGCACGTAGCCAGGGGGAGGGCTAAGGGGGCTGAAGCCCCGAAATCCTACAAATATCTAATTTAAATAGTGCATAGAGGTAATTAATTTTACTTACTTAGCAGGATTAAACATTAGATCGAAAAAAGTTTAGTGTATAATAGAGAAACCAGTTTATATTGTTATATTCTACCATTTAATCCAAAGAATAAATGGATCCACCAGCTCTCAAAATTTATAGTTTTCTTTGTGACAAGTCATACTATATAAACTTTATGAGTAAAATTTGGGCAAAACTTTTAAAGCCTTTACTGACGGAATGTGTAAAGGATAATAACAAAATACAATAACTATGAATTTCAGTACACTAACTGTACAAAATGTAAAAAAAATGGACAATGTGTTGGATATACACTCATACAGTGGATCGAGTAGCAGTCTCTCTCCATTTACACAATAATAATAATAATAACAAATAATTTGGATTAAAATTGGTTTATTTTCAATAACTTATAATAGTTGTTATTGTAAAATGATAATTATAACCGTGGTAAACTGGTAATAATTATTATTGTCATTATTCTTTCTACCAATCAATGGCCTGTCCCCTTCTGCAAATATTTCTGGCGACGCCTGTGGTGATAAGGATGAGCCCCCCCGAAATAAACGGGCCTGTGTTATAGTCATGTTCCTAGAATTCCCATCCTTCCTGCATTTGAAATTCTTTTTTTAAAGTTCTCTGCCAAACAACTTACGTACGCCACCAATATGACATGTGACGAATACTTCAATTTGCAATTTGACGAATGGCTTAATTGTAACGATGAGGATAACACTGATGAGACAAAGAAAAGGACATATTCAAACTTTACCCAAACCCTCTGCTTCGTAGTTTACTACACCAACGACTATCTTTTGCATTTATTCAAAAGGTATGCCTAAGGGCGGTAACGCCAACAACAAACAGTCTAATAGAAAATGTTTCATCCCACTTTGCGTTTTATCCTTGCAAGGGACCGCAACTCCAGAAGACATTCAATTTTCATTACTTTTCCCCCACCCCTACATCACAGTCAATGTACAACCTAAAATGCTTATCCATATTTTTGAAATCTTTAGAGCTGCATAAACAAAAATCATAAAAGTTTCTAAATAGGTCCGCTTATCTAAGTATTCAAAAGAAATTTTGGTTAAGCTAATTAAATTACCATAAACGCAGTTCCAATTTGTTATTCTTGTTTCATTTCCAAATATACGCTACATTTAATGAGGCAAACTGGTTCCCTTTCTGAGCCACTGTCTTCAAATAGATGTGGCAACAAATAAATTTTGCAACGACGTGTTGAATACCATACGTGAATATCCTCCAAAGTTCCGTTTCTGGACTTTCTCTCCTTTTCCTTTGTAACGAGCAACCCCTTGCTGTGCGCGTCACGCGTCAATGCACCAAACCTGAAGTCTTCCCTGGGAATGACATTACAAGTCGAAGCAATGTTTTATTTCCTCTGATAAACGCTGTGATTAAAATTTCTAACTAGCTTTGAAAGCTTTTTCTTGAACAAACTGTACAAAAGTTAATTGTCCTCGTCCGTGGCCGTGCGGTCTAAGGCGCTGTGCTTTGGCCTCCGACGGCATGGGTTCGAGTCCGCCTGGGTTCAGTCTCTGGGTTCTCGGCCTGTGCATAGGACCGGTGGCAACCCACCATCGTGAGGAAATTGGCGAGCTACGAGTGAGTAGTGTAACCCGGTCACGGATATCTCCTATAACGGCTGGAGGTTCGACGTGCTGACCCCACGTCACCCCATTACTGGTTGAAGATCTCCACACCTCTAGGTAGGATTGTGGGATGGAGCCTGGCAGCCGGGAGATAGGTCAAGGCCCTTCGAGGGCTGTAGAGCCACGGGTATTATTATTATAGAAGTTAATAACAAAATTTAATGACTATAAGCATCTCAGTCAAGTTACTGTTGCGCTGGAAATGCATTTATCAAGTGGATCGAGAAGAAAATTCTCTCCAAGGAGGATATAATAATAATAATAATAATAATAATAATAATAATAGTAATGATAATACATTTGGAATAAAATTGGTTTATTTCAATTAGTTTATAACAATAACAATCATAAGCATGATAATTATTATTGTTATTAATATTACTGTTTAAATTTTATTGTTGGCCTGACCACCCCTATAAAGAATTCTGCTTCCTTGTAATCCACGCGCACGTCACCTACTAAATCAAGAGATTATTATTATTATTGGTTTGGATATATACGTGGATCTTTTCATAAGCCAACTAATTGACCGTCAAGCATTCGGTAGCAAAATCCTTGAGTCTACTATTCAACGTGCTCGGTCACGGCTAACTTATTACATTTATTTCAGACAGTTTGCATTATACTGGCACGTAAGATTTCTCAAAATATGGTCAACTGAAGTTAATCAATGCCATTGAACATAGGATTACTTTTACAAAAATTAATTAAAATGCAACATGAATTTAGGTTACAAACTGAGACGAGAGTCGTGAATGAAGGAACATTTCGTTCTTTCGTTGCTGTAAGCAGACTCGTTCTCGTTGCTCTTTCTTTCCCGAAGGAAAAGCCTCGGTCTCGTTTAGATTATCTCAATAATAAATATATAAGAAATGTTTAAAGACATTTAGTAATATAACTTAAAAACGAAAGTTTTAGAAAATTAAACATCTTTAAATAAAAAGTAAATCAAGTTGCATATTATAGAAATTTTGATTATAACGAATTCAAAAAATAATTTACACTACGATTTACCAAATCCTTGAACAATACAAGGCTTTCGGACAGTATAAGTCTCGATTATACAGACGGCTGTCACTCTTGGTCTTGTCTTCATTTTAAATTGTGCTCGGTTTCAGCCAAAGTGGCACAAAAGCGAAGTAAAATAAAGCAAATCAATCAATCAAAATAATCATAATACGTAATAATAAATTTTATACCAACGGCCGATCTTCCTTTAAAAAATTCTGGTTTTCTATTGTTCTAGTCAACAGTCGAAGGCAATCGATATATGTAATACCTCGAATGACGTGTCTGCCTGCCAGTGAGAAGGAAAAGAAAACAGCATTATTCCTGCTTACCACTATCTAAGATACAGTTTTATTAGTAGTGCAAGACCCTGCATTCAACGACTAGTTAAAAAAATGAAGTTACTTATTGTATTTTGGATGATACATATCTTCACATTCACGCTTGTTTATTAACTATCTGGATTATTTTTAAAAAATGTTATTTTTCGCAAGTTCTCGTGTCCATTGGCAATATGTACAAATACAGGAAAATAATTTATCTTATGGAAATGGCTATTTCAACAGTCACTCACCCAGGCTCGAACCCGGACACCAAGTGACGAGAGCGTTGCACCACAGCTCTGCACCCTGTCCGTGGGGGTCCCCTTATTGAGAAGAACTTATTGCTTACAAATCCCGCAGGAAGAGTACATTATCTTTGGTAACGACCACCATATAAGTTATATTTTCTGGAGTTCTTTGTTCCAATCAGTATATTAGGACACTACAGTAAATGCAAAGACAATATTTTCAACAATAAGACATTAAATACTCATTTATTATTATAAAATTTTAATTACAGATTATTGTAACGAACTGATAATAACCAGCATTACACAATAAACGCAGTTTGAAGTTTTCTTTATATAAAAGCGACAAAAGACATTCTCATGTTCACATTAGTTTTTTAGGTGGTAAAAATCTAGATTTTTGGTCAACTAATCATGTGTATTAGAAAGTATCAATGTCAACTATTAACTAATAAGTTCTGGGGAAATTTGAAGTTGTTTGTTGCGGAACCTGAATCAACTGCCCTTATCCTCCCACCCCCCTACTATAGGGCTGTTCCTGGATGAGAATTACAATATTATATTCTACATTAATATTATTATAAAGTACTTATCTCTGTGAAGGAAAGCCGGTCTCCATGGCGGAGTGGGTAGCGCAGCGAATCCAGGCCTGGGGATGTGTTTTCTTTGCGAGTGTCCCTTCATGAATTTAATCATATCATCAATTCATCCTCATCTTCGAGATTAGCCAAAAGTGACACAAAAGCGAAATAAAATAAACCAGCTCAATCAATTTGTGGAGGAGAGAAATTCTGTCCTTTATTTTCTTAGGACTTTGGTATCCACAGAGCGCTTTCAAATTGCCACAAACCAGTGACGGATCCAGAAGTTACAGCTGGGAGGGGCGAATTTCATTCGAATGCCTCACCTCACCGAACCTCAATTCTAACATACACTACACTGCTATATATAAACAACATATTATACTGTAAACAGGAACGAAGCTGATTTTGTGTTCTAGAAGATAGAGAATTCCTTTGCAAAAATAGAGGTCGAGGACTGGAATAGGTGGTTATTATTGTATCATAATGCCTCTTGACCTCCTATTGCCACAATGTAATCTGAATGAGCAGATATGAGAAATATAGTGAATATTCACAGAACACGAAAGCCTATTCCCTCAAGGGGTCTCAGTTCGATTTCATTTTGAAGCATATTGCACAGTGATTCAATACAAATTTAAACTGTAGTGTCAGTTTCGATTAGCTTATCTTGATCATAAGGTTGACTTATTTTATAAATATTATCGAGCCTTTTAAATTTGGGGATAAAAGTCGGAACATTTGAGTCTCAAAAATATCAGGTATAATATCATATCCAAGAACTGGCAGTTGGGAATGGAGATCGCTCCCATCGCCCTCCCAGTGGATCCGCCTGCCACAAAAGTTGTCTAAACCACCCCCACCCCCAAAGATCGTTGCTTTGTTTAAAGGACATTCACTTTTAGTGTCTTTTGTTGCAAGTCACGCGTCGTATACGGCGCGCTTTTCGTGTGGACCAATCGAAGGACGTCTGGGATAAGCAGGCCCAGAATAGCCTTGCCGTTGACATTGTGTGAGGTCGTCTGTGCCGTGGGCCAGAATAGTTTGTCTGCTGAGTGGGTATTTGAAAGTGAAGATAAGAAAGCAGGATTCGAAGGTAAGTAAGTTCAATAACGTTTTCAATATTTTTACACTGTAAGTTTTCTTTATATATGCTCAGATTGTCCTATCCTAAATGCTTAGACCAAAATGTGTTTCACATTTCGAAATAATGACAGTACACGGTGAGAGGGCACTGTTTAGCATGCAGTGTGAGCCCTTTCAATAGTTCTCGTCCGAAGATTGGCATTCGTCATGGTTTGGTTTGATTTGATTGATTCGTTTTATTTTACTTCGCGGTTTGTGCCTCTTGGCTAATTTTGAGAATATGGGGATGAGTGATGAAATTGATGAATGGACATTTACAAACAACCATGCCCAAGCGGGATTCGAACCCGGGACACCTGGCGTCGCAGCTCGACGTGCTAAGACATTTAAATAACTAGCGAAATCACAAATATTACTCTTTATTACTTTGCTCCTCAGGTCGCCTAACTTGAAGATTTTAACAAATTTGAAAATTTTGGGGGTCCTTGTCCCCGCCAATTTACGCCTATGGTTACGGAGACTGAGAAATCATGGTTTAAGTTCGTTTCCGTCCTTCCCACTCCCATTTTTGGAGAGAAATAACTGGAAAACTATAACGATAAAAAATAAAATTTCAAGTGCACAAACGAAATTCTATCCAAGAAGTTGCTTGATTTTTTCTTCCTCCATGATGGGGAGCTTTTAGTTGCTTAGTTTAGTTATTTCAATGGTACAAACGTAATGATTTTGTCCTTCATTTTAAAGTTGGGGGCGAGGGAACTTCAAATATTAATTTAATTTACTCTCAAATCGTTACGGTACAATCGAAAAAATGCGCTGGGATAAAACTGTACGGGCTACCTGAAGTCCCCCCCCCCCCCAAAGTTCAATTTGTGAATACTCGAACTCTGTAATGTTGCAAACGAAAGTAAATGCGATACAATCCGGTACAAACGAAAGATAATCTTACTTTAAACAGAATATGTGGATGTTTGGGGGAACAACGTCACAAAGGTTGACCCTACTACAATTATCACTGCTACTAGGATTCTCTATCATCTTTATTTCTTTCTCCGTTTTCATATGTTTCAATTTTTCTCTGCTCTCTTGGTTCCTCTGTTTCCATTTCCGTTATTCTTCTTTACCTTTTGTCTCTTTCTTTCTACGCTTCCTTCTCTCTTTCCCATTTCCTTCTATTTATGTTCTCTGTCATTCGCTGTCAATGTATCTTCGGTCTCTTTCACCCTCTCTCTTTGTGTTCTTCTGTTATTGTGTGATTCTCGCTGCGCTGTAAGCAATCCCAATTTTTAATTGTTGGCTATTTGTGTTAGGAGGAGATGGGCCAAAAATATTTCGTTGTGGGCTAGAGCCCCCTTTGGTGTCGACTATTCTGACTGCGACTGGCACCTTCGTTTGGTGTGTGATGTTCCTAAAGTTGTAAAGTAACTTGTTGCGCATAATTCATAATCTTTCGTTATTGGCTGTCGGAACGTACCCCAAAGGGATTTGTAATTGATTTTTAAGTAAAGAGGCCAAAATAATGCAGTGGGATACTGTGGGACGTAAAGTTAATTTCCATGGGAAATATTATTTACAAAACAGGCTTCTGTAAGAGTTTATAAGATTTGTAAGCTGCTGCTTAAACTCCATTCATTCGTTGTAGTCGATTGCATCTAATTCACAATTTTTTAAAGGAAAAAAGACACATTGTAAACAAGGGCGTGAAAGTTAAATATACCTTGACATTAATTTTCGGGAGCAATGATCGCCTTCCCACATTCAGACGCTGATATTCGTGAGGTTTTCTGTAGTGTGCGTCCATAGTATCTTCTAATTTTCGGTCCTTGGGGGATTCTAAACATTAACAATTTAAGTTAAGAAAACTTACAATTTCAAGCAGCAGCTAGAATTTCTTTTAGAGTGTTGTCTTAGATTTCTTTTACACATAAATATGGTTGTGTAACATAAAATTTTAAGTATTATTTTAATTTTCAACTCCTTTTCAGGAATGTGCCATGCATAGAGAGGAGTGAATACGGATAATACCCACAAACACACTCGCCTTAGTTCCAATCTACACTGAACATTTCGCCACTCATCACCGATAGCAGTTTTTCAAGGATCCTGCATGGGTTGGGTTTACACAGATATGCAATGTAAGTAGAGTAGTTCAAATCTAATTTTGTTCTCTTTTCAAGGGAATTTATTATTCATTATTTTCATAAGTTTTAAGCTGTAGGAACTTGAAATGACAGAGGTCTCTTAGGAAGTAAGCTTATATGTTGAGGTGGGAGGACCAGTGGCGACCACTATATGTACCCAGGTGTAGCGCACGCTAGAGGTGGTCAGCTAGTATTGAACATTTAGTCATCATAGTGAGTGTGAAAAGAAAATTAAAGTGTCAAAAGTACATGCATACATAAATACATGTATCAAGGAGTCCGAGGTTCCATACTCGGTAGTGGTTCAGATTTCACTTTGAACTTTAGGTGAAGCCCCGATTAGCCTTTCTGTGCATAAAGTGGACTTAAAAACAAATTCAAACAACAAATCTGGAAATAGGAAAGGGTGGGTGGGTGTCTCATAGCTTCGGTTATTTCTGTTTCAAAGGGAGTGTTCGCCACTGGGAAGGACAGTACTAATAGTTATACACAGTGTAGGCTGGAGTGTAAAACTTTGTTGTGACTGTCTTAAGAAGTATTTGGAAATTGATATGGCATACTAATTACACAATGTGTACAGCGAGATGTTAAAATATTACCAGGCAAGTTGTTCATAATTTTCAATATCTTTTGACGTCCCACGTGTATTTAAGGAATTGAACTGCATTGAACTTCTCCGGGAAATATTTATGCATCTCACTCTTTACATACCTTTCCTAATATCTTTGTTACACAATTAATTTCATGGAGGATTAGTGAAAAAAAAAATGGTTGACTAGACCACACAGCAAATATACTTCTGTGTCAGCATCTTTAAGTTCTGAGAATCGATTGCTGCTTGTGTACAATTTAGTGTTCTTGTGGATGTGGGATGAAGTAAGTGATTCATACATTTTATTTGTTTTCTCTTTTCAACTTGCAAAGTGAGGGTCTGTGATGCTACATTTATTGGCTATCAGTTACCCTGTAAAAGCCTACATACAAATTTTGTCTTTGGAAATTAAATTCATTTTGAGATGTTATGTAGAAGAAAACACACAGATAAAGAAATTAATTCTTATTTGAAAAGTATCTAAACTTTCATCATTCTGGGTTTCTTTCATTCAATCTTCCACTGTATATATAGACATTCCTTAGGAGAATTTAAATTGCTGGGGGGATCCAAATGATACTAACTTTGCATGATAATTAACTTTTATATGTTAAATCCACTTGAACGCTTCAAATAGTCTTCCATCTATTAAGAAATATAGTTGTACAATAAACTGTTGTATTGAAGAAGTTAAATTTTTGCTACTTTCAAGATTAATCTAATTTAAATTTATTCCTTATTTCAGACATTGAATGCTGTTTAACTAAAATAACCACATCTGATGTTTGAAGATGATCCTGATTTTGTAAATGGAAATGTAAGTAAATAAATCAATTAACCTGTATGTAATCTGAAAATGTCAGAATCACATAAATAGAACTAGGAACATAAAATATAATGCTGGGTGTGCGAACCATACACACCTTTCATTTTGTAATTAAGAATCTTTGGATATGCATTTCCAAAATGCACCTTAGCATAAATATACAAATTATAATCTTTATGTATTTCTTTCGTAGCCTACTAAACTTTCAATAGAACTTTATTTCTGCTACTTGAAAACAGAATCATATCCATGCTTTTATTTTTGGAGAGTTAAACTTTCATGTAGCTATGTCTTGTTTCTATAGAAAATATTTAAAATTGTCAAGGGTATGTGTCTCTTGTCTGCTGGGTGAAGGGATGGAATGAGGCATCCACTCACTTCTCCTTCTGGCACTGTGCCTGTTACATGCTAGTATAATGTACAGAATAAATAAAATCTTTTTGCCTTTTCGCTACATGATGTTTACACATACACTTTGACAGGACAGAACTACAGGGTGCGAAATCATTGAAAACTGGTGGGGGAAGAAAGTTCTTAATTTACATTCCCCCTCCGCCACATGTGTGTATTATTAAAAGTAAATTAATTTGTTACTTTTATACATATCAGATATTGTAAAGCAGCCAACTCATTCCTTTAGTAACTTGGTTAAAGATGTTATAAATTATGAAATAGTTGAAGTGCTTTTATTATGTGTAAGTTTTTGTTTTGTTTGTGCTTTATGTTAATATAAATCAATTAGATTTCATAGTTATAATTTTCTTGCATTCTTGTTTTACTTTAATTGTGCGTATTGGTGTAGATTTGTTAATGATTTCTTGAGAGAGAAAGCATTCAATACTCACAACTACACTAATTTGTGTGTGTTTTCGATATTATTCTTAGTACAGTATATTTGAAATTAAAAGTAATTGCTTATCTTTCGTTTGTTATAACAAAAAATCTTCCCCCTGGAAATTTTTGGTGGGGGGATTTTTAAGGCCAAGATTGTTGGTGGTGGGAAATCCCCCTGTCCCCCCAGGATTTCGCACCCTGCAGAACTAACAGAAACAAAAGAAAGCTAAAGCTCAAACTCAAAAATTAGTAAAAAAAATATTTTTCACACCAACATTGAATGGTACTGTTTGAGCTCTTAGGCGACACCAGAAAGGTGTTTGTGTGTGTGTATTGGGGGGCAATCCATTGACTTAACTTAATAGTAGAACAAATATTAACAATAAGAATCATGGTTATGATAATAATTTTACAGTAATAACTATTATAACAAAAAATAAAATTATATTATTATTATTACTATTATTAAATCCTTTGGGAGAACTACTAGATGAATGAATATCAAGTACAACTTTTCCTTATTACTATAATTTTTTTTTTTTTACATTTTACACAGTTAGTGTACTGAAATGCACAGTTATTCTGTTTTATCTTTAAGTTTTAACTTTTCAATAAAAGCTTTCTAAACATTATTTATGTTATAACAACTTCTGCTTTTTGTGACTTGAAATGGCCGATGGCAATTCCAGGGGGTGGGGGTCAACGGATATGTTCCTCCTCCATCCCGACACCGATGTTTCAGCACAAAATATTATCCTAAAGTGTGCCATTTCCAGTTATATGCTGTGGCGTGCCCAGTAGTCAGCCCTCATTTCGATATTTTTTCCTGCCTGTTTATAGCACCATCATCACCCTCCTTGTATAGGCCCTTGCTTATGAAATAAAAGCATGCATGTTTATATTACCTTTGCATAATAGGGTGACATACTCTTAGTCCCTCCACCTGTTCATTCAATCAGTGGCGCACGCAAGGGGGGTTACTGGGTTTAACCCCCCCCCCCCCCCCCGAGCTTTAAATATTATGGGAAATGCTGTGTAAAATAAATTGCCAATTTAGTGCTACTGCATTCAATGTAGAAACTGATCAGCTTGAGGGCCTCCCCGATGGTGCAGTGGTAGGTCGTTGCCTTGTAATCAAGGGGTCCTGGGTTCGATACCCTGTGGAGGCACATAGTGGTTCGGATCCCACTTTGAACCGCAGGTCCAGTCTCGATTAGCCATATTGTGCATAAAGTGGACTTAAAACACCAAGTCAATCTATCAATTGAGCAGCTTGACTGATTGATTTTGTTTATTTTTCTTCGCATTTCTGCCACTTTTGGGCTAATTGCGAACATGAGGATGAGTGATGATATGATGGAATGGATGAATGGACACTCACAAAGAACACCTGTGCTCAGGCTGGGATTCGAACTCGACACCCCAGGCGTTTTAGCATGCTTTCGTAACCACTCATCCACGAAGGCTGGCTACTCAAGCTTGAATCACTTTGTATGCACACATCACTAGTATACTTTTCAGGGAAGTATTAAGACTCATAAATGTTATAAGTACATTCTAAACTATCACACTCTGACCTAAATGCATTCTTGGTTATATTCTTATTTACTCTTACATTTTTTCTCCTTTCAGATCATGGACGCCTTTCCATACAGACATTTTAAAGGAATACAGCATGCAAATTTTTAGCAATGAAGTAAAATTCCTCTTTTTTTGGATAAAATTGTGAGAACTATGTTGAATTATTGCAAGATGAAATGTACGAATATTGTAAATAAAGTTGAATTTTTTGCTAACTGGTAACTTTATTTCTTCAACCTAATCTTTGGGGCGAAAAAAATTAAGCTCTGTATTTGAAATAGAGTGGTTAAAAATTATGTATATGAACATTTATAACTTCTACTAAATTTGCTCTGCCTTCTTAAGAATGTACATTTTCGTTTCTAATTAATTTATTAAAGTACTGAAATAGGTTCTAAAAGCACCAAAAATCACTCACATTGTAATGATTGTGGCATTGAACTGAGTGTGCAGAACCAACAGCAAAGGAAAGGTAAGGTTGAATTATTGCTTAATGTGTATGCATTTAGTGGCAAGGTAGTATTTTTCAGAGATTATCCCCTTACCATGTATGTATATACTTGCATCCAACGTATACATAACATTTATCTACGGATATACAAGTATACAGTATTTTGTTGTGTTAAGTATGTCATTTATTTATCCTAGCAATGTATGTGAGCATGAGTGTTGCTTTCCAAACAGTACAGAAAAAAGTTGTTATTTTATAATTAACAGGTGTGACTTCTGAAGATCAATACCCTTCATGTTATATTGTACACTCAAGGACACTTCTGGGTTGTAACAGCACCATTGACTTTCAATTAAATCATTACAACCCAGCAGTGTATGTGACTGTACATATATCCAGTCCCAATTGGTTTCTAAGCATCAAGTGGAAGTCTCAAAAAAGACTTATTGGAAAATATGTATGTACATTAAAAGTTGCGGCTTTTTTGTATGATTTAGAAATCGATACATAATATTCCTTGCAAGCTTCATGTAATTTAGGGATGGC
Organism: Lepisma saccharinum; assembly: GCF_977018435.1. Classification (NCBI taxonomy): domain Eukaryota; kingdom Metazoa; phylum Arthropoda; class Insecta; order Zygentoma; family Lepismatidae; genus Lepisma; species Lepisma saccharinum. Next base: position 10,493,853 of record NC_139238.1, read on the forward strand.
TTGTTCTTCTACATGAATACCTTGGTGAGCGTGCTGCATCTAGTTTCCTCTAAGATTTTTAAGCTTTGTCAAATTTTAATGCTGAATTGAATGGTATTATTTTTATAAAGAAGACAATTAATCACATTAAAATCTGAACGCATTAAATGAAGAAACACTGTTTTCACTGTGATGTCGTATATTACACAATGCAAGAGTTAACATTGCATTTCTCTACTTTGATACATTTGCCATCTGGGAAGAAATTACAATGAAGTTATGATTGCTCTATCTTATTCTGAATTCATATTGGATAAGATAGAAAAGATCTGACTGATTCTTCAAGGTTAAAGGTAAGCATTATTATACTAAATGAAGATCATTTACCTCTTCCTCACGAACCCCTCAAACTCACCCTATGGGAGGACAAACACACTCTATACTAAGGTGAGAATAACTCACCGTATGGGAGGAAAAAACACTCTATACTAGGGTGAGAAAACTCACCCTTATGGGAGGAAAAACACACTCTATACTAGGGTGAGAAAACTCACCCTTATGGGAGGAAAAACACACTCTATACTAGGGTGAGAAAACTCACCCTTATGGGAGGAAAAACACACTCTTTACTAGGGTGAGAAAACTCACCCTTATGGGAGGAAAAACACACTCTATACTAGGGTGAGAAAACTCACCCTTATGGGAGGAAAAACACACTCTATACTATTGTGAGAAAACTCACCCTTATGGGAGGAAAAACACACTCTATACTAGGGTGAGAAAACTCACCCTTATGGGAGGAAAAACACACTCTACACTAGGGTGAGAAAAACTCACCCCAATATGGGGTGTGGAAACTCACCTTTTGGGGACGTCTATTTGTGACAAGCCAAACTCACCCCAAAAGGTGAGTTTCCACACCTTTATTTTTTTCAGTGTACTTGAATGTTTGCTTTCCCTAGAATGGCCTTCCGTCCAAGGTCGGGGGAGGTATCAATGCCCACTGGCCCCCTGTGGTTGCGGCATTGTTTATGAGTGTCTCTTCATCAATTTCACGTCATCACTCATTGTTGCGATTAGCTAGAAGTGGCAGAAAAGCACCGCTAATTGACAAAAATCAAATATTACCGTATATCATGTGTTTCTCTAGCAAAGACACATTGATTTTGTGATTTATTAGGGTGTGCGGGATTCCGTATAATGTCGTATCAGGATTGGGAGGAAAAATTCCCTTCCAGATTCTTCCGCCGTGTCCTTTGTAGCTAGAGTCGACGAGCCATATGAAAGCGGCTGACCTTGACAAGTCCGCGCAGAGAGAGAGGGAGATACATTTCCATTGTTGCCACCTACTCACCGTTCGAGGTTCTCGCCATTCTTTCAAAATAAAAAAAACAATGGCTTACATTCGAACAATTGTAAATTGCCGCTGCACGGCTATTATTGCAACAATCGATACCAATCCAGCACGAGTATTACCAGAAAGATTTAGACAATCGTATTGTGATGTAAATTAAATGTGTAGAATCTTGAAAGTAAGTGAAAGAAATTAAATATTTTATTGACCATTATTATATAGAGAAAAAGTTCTCTTGCGAGCCGATTTTTATTAAATTAGATTTGAAATAACTTCCAGTGAGAAAGTTACAAAGAAAACTCTAAATTTTAAGTTCGTATAATATTTACAGCGATATGTTATTTGGTTACTGAGAAAACGAGAGAAGAACTTGATTCATTCTTTCGCGGCGCGGCAAAGGCAACTTCGTTTGCCGCAGATATCATGCGCCAGTCTTGTGCCACTCGCAATAACAAAACAACTCTCTGGCATGCATAACATGAACTGAAAATAAAAAATAAAATGCCATTTACTTACATAACGCTCATTCCGTACTGCTGTCAACCTCGTCACTTGATTCAAGTTCTTCGGAATCCGTGTCTTGCAAATTTATAATGACCTTCTCGATGACATCATCTCTGACTATTTCACGCTGGAAGTCATCTTCTTGTATTTTTTCTGCGTGAGCCACACAATCTGCCCACTCGGAAACACCTATTCTGTCTATTGCTTCGTGAGTCAGTTTCTGTACGTCGGCAATTTTGAAAGTCTTGTTCTTGTCAGCTACGTACCCCTTCACCTGGGCCCAAATCATTTCAATCGGGTTGTACTGACAATGATAAGGTGGGAGACGAACAACTCTGTGACCATATTCTCTTGCTATTATATCGATTTCGTAACTTTTGTGAGTTGGTGTATGATGTTTCACCAACTGCAACAATTCTGCTCGGGTTTGCGTGCTTGTGTGGGGAATGCTCTTGTTACAGAGCCATGCCATAATATCCGCCTTCCTTGTGTTCGAACAAGGCGTTTTATCCACTTGAAAGGAATGTATGCTCGCGTTGTCCATTACAATCACGGATTCGGGAGCGAGAAACGGCAAGAACTGCTCGCAAAACCACTTTCGAAACACGGCAGACGTCATTTCTGAATGATAGTCAGTACTGTTTGTTTTGGAGCGGAAAACCAATTTACTTTGGGGCACAAAGCCTGTAGCAGCTGAACCAGCATGGCACACTTTAAGACGAGCACCTTTTCCTAATGGCACCTTTAACCCACCAGAACCATCACTCATTCTCCAGCAGCTCGTCTTCGTGTGATTCTGGTTGACCCAGGTTTCATCTAAATAGTATATATTTGCAGTACCAGCTTTCCTGATTTCGTGCATGGTTCTGAGGAAGATCACTCTCGCAGCTACATCACCCCTCTCCATTAAAAATTTCCTCCCGTCGTTACCTTTCCTATATCTGAACCCCATGTTCTTCAAAATTTTTAACACTGACCACGTACTGCCTGCAAACCCGATAGCTTCCTTCAATTTAGCCCTAAGTTTCACTGCAGTAGGAAATTCGCCATTTGCGTACATATCAAATATAATATTACGCAATACCCCTTTATCAAAATCGTCCAAGTGCGTAACATTCTTTCGCCGATTACGACGTTTGCCAGGCGAGCGAAAAGAAACCGACTCTGTATCGCCGATCGACGACCTGGCTTCCTTCGCAATCGTCTGAACTGTACGCAGACCTATCCCACATGCAGCCGCTGTACGCTACTGACATTTGGCAGCACTGCTCCCTGACGAACACGAGGCACTGTCTGCACTGCGAGATTCACTTTGGAAGAACTGATACACTTTGTACACCATATCTCGCGCTTGTTTGTGTAGAATACGACGCTTAGGTGTTTCTGTAGCCATCTTGCACACGTATATTGACAAATTTTTGTGATCACACTGAAGAAACACGAACAGTCACAACGAAAACCAAACCGATTCTTGCCGCTCGTAAAACAAAAGAACGACATCGCGCGTTTTGCACGGCAGACTCCACCACCTCCTTTTGCTACTGCGCATCGAGGCTTGTTCAAGGTCAGCCGCTTTCATATGGCTCGTCGACTCTACCTTCCCTCCAAATATTCAACAACGTTAAATATTGCGTCTCTTCTTTTGCTATGTACAGTTTTCCCTTTCATTATGAAAGCAAACACTTTGCACTGAGACAGGAACGAGCTGTTGACAGTGTAACAATTTTGCAACACATGAACACACACATATGGAAACAGCTGAGCGACCCACGTTCCCCCTTTGCGGGTTGATAATCCGACTACAGCGCCACAAGGGCAGTTTATTTAGACCAAGCTGCACTATGCAAAGGCTTTCAGTTGTACCCCCTCCCTTTCGCCCTTCTTTCTTGCCCCTGACATGCTCGGAACAGTGTGGGCGAAGATACTATAGAAATTTCCTTTACCAGAAAAAAAAAATCCCTCGATTTACGATGATGTTTGGGTTATCTCTACTCCGCCACACGATTTCGAATGGAACGGGATTGTAACACTGCATTTGTAACACAGCTCTAGCAGTGCACGTGAAGCCCATAATACTGCAAGCTAGAAGAGCGAATCCTTTCTCTCTCCTTGCGTGCTGCAAATGAGCACGCTGCGACTTGGTGGTAGAGCGATGCAAATATGGTCGCCGATGGGGCATGGGAACGTTTGATGTTTTCAAGGAGATAGTGTTCAGTGAATAAGTTAATTAAAGATTTATTTGGGTGTGCACTTGTGAATAGGCAGAAGTCTCTACTGCTCACTACAGAACTTAGTGACAGAGCTCCCACATTGATCAAAGATCGGTAAGTTCAAGATGTTGAACTTTGTTTTGATTGGCGTAGATACTAGCCAATGTCAATGCTTAAACGAGTTGTAGCAGCAATCACTACCTTAATCAAATAACCTAGAGAAAGAAAAGATTGTCAAAAGATAACTTGTGCTGCGATACAGCCTGTGGTTGATGGAAACTGAGCTGTTTGTGTAATATTGTGGTAATATTAATAGTTGTTATTTCAGTGAGTACTGTTTTTAAAGACAATTTTGTGACTGGAATTGAGTTAAACCCATATACTTATTTAAGTTGAAGTTTAAACTATACGGAAAAAGGAAATATACACATTAATGTGATTTGCGTAAGACAGTTCTTGATATGACCATGGCGGATGCCTTAGGTTATATGGAACTTAATAATCAAGTAAAAATTATAACGAATTTGGTAGAAGACAATGAAATTGTTATAGAAGAAAACATTATGGAAGAAACATCTAGGAAACAAGCTAAAAGAGTCAGATCTCCTGAAGATGATCAAGTTCCTGCAAAAGCGGTAAGGATGGACAGGTTAGATAATAGAGATAAAGTAAACAAGCTTGGAAAAGGTCGAATAGAAAATAATGTAGGTAAGTGTAAAATGTATTATGATGCACATAATGGGCCATATTTAATAATAATAACGAGTACAAAAGGTGCAGAAAAGAAATTTAGCTCTATGAAAATAGGAAATGAATTGCAAAAGAAAGTTATAAGGGTCAGATATATCCAACCAAGTGACTTATATAGAGCAAATGTTTATTTTTACACCAGGAATGAGGTTAACAATTTCATGAAAAATATACATTTTCATGAAGAAAATAATATTGATGTGTTCATCCCAGAATCCTTATTGATGAGGGAAGGATTAATATATGGTGTACCAACTGAATTTGAAGAGGAGGAAATTAAGGAAAGTATTGAAGACCCGACAGTAATATCAGTGGAAAGAATGAAAAAGAGAATTCGAAGAGGTGGTGGATCATATTATTTCGTTCCTACTAAGCTAGTATCAATTACGTTTAGATCTCAAGAAATGCCTAAACAGATTATAGTGGTTAGTCACATTTTCGATGTTACACCTTAAGTTAGAAATGTCATGCAATGTAAGAAATGTTACAGATTTGCACATTCAACAGCCATATGCAAGGATAAAGCTAAGTGTGCTAGATGTGGAAGAGAGGAACATGAAAATTATAATGAAACTCCGAAGTGTTAAATTGTGGAGGAGAACATGTTGCTACTGATAAGTCATGTGTAAAATGGGAAATGGAAAGAGAAATCATGAGAGTTATGGCATATGGTAATTTATCCCGGCAAGAAGCAAGAGAAAGTAATAAAAGGTAATGTTCCAAGCAATTATGTTGTACAAGGCAACTCATATGCTGATCAAATAAGAATCCATATAAACAAAAGTCAAGCAAGTGAAACAAACATAAGACAGGTGTAGTAGGAAATAGCATAACAATACAAAACAGATTTGAAGCCTGAAGTGATTGGGGTGAAAGAAAATCAGACACATACTTGGAAAATGTTTAATGGCAAAGAGTTCCTCCAGAAGGTCATAGAGACTATTTTAAACCTGAAAATGAATTTGGAAAAAAATTCAGACTAAATTCCTATTCGCAAACAAAGAATTATAATGGTCGAAATTCTCAAGGAGAATCAAGTAAAGGTACTCTAAAGAAATTACAAAGTAAGCAAAAACAATTTAATGGAAAGACTACAGGAACAGTAATTCAGACAAGGAATAATGAAGAAGATGTGGAAATACAAACAGAAGCATGCAGGAGGTGAACAGCAGAATCTATAAGAATGAAGAACAGGAAAAAAATGTATTTTCCTCATATAACGTCTCAGAAGGATCTTATGTATAACTTGTTACAATTAATGGCAAAACTTATGGTGAGATTAACTAAAAATGCTGACTTATTAAGCATAAAAGAAATACTAACAGAATGCTCTCAAATAAATGACCAGGTGCAGAAAATTATTGAGGATTTGGAATTCTTCGGAGGGACACCTTAAGGTGTGGAAAACAAAAATAATGGAGAACATTCGCGGGGGTACACTGGAATGTAAGATCACTGAAAGCAAGAAAGCAAAATCTGGTGAAATTAATAGATGAATATAGACCTGAACTTTTATGTTTATCGGAAATCTCTGTGAACCCATCAAACAAATTATTTTAAAGTAAAGATTTATGAAAATATTAAAGAGGATAGTAAAGGAGTTGCAATTATGATTCATGAAACTATTCCATTTGAACCTATATCTTTTGACTATACATTGTCCATATACGACACATAGACAATTGGAAGTCGTAGGAATTAAAATTGCTTTTATGAACCAAAAAGTAAGTATTATATATATATATATATATATATATATATATATATATATATATATACTTACAGGTGCAGAGTCACAGAAATTAACGACAAATACATTATCGCAAATGTTTCAATGCATAGAAAAGCTATTTATAATAGCAGGGAATTTCAATAGCCATCACACAATATTGGGAGATCAGCAAGAAGATAAGTTGGGGAAACCGTTAGTAGAATGTATGGATTTGTACAACTTTACTGTAATTAATGATGGGTCTGCTACGTATATAGGAAGATTAGGTAGTCGACCAACAGATATAGATTTAACGTTAATGTCAGATGATATATGTGGACAATTTCAGTGGGAAACAGATAGTGATAAAAGAACCAGTGATCATTATCCATGTTTCTTTTATACTGATATTAATACAGCGAGATCTTTTGCCATTCCGCTCAGAAAATGGAAAGTTAACGAAGCTGATTGGAATAAATATTCTAAATTACTTACAATCTTATTTAAAAATACAGATTTAAATAATATTGATAAGAGTACATATGATTATTTTGTAGATTCTGTTAGTATTGTTATGGACAGATCGTGTACAAGGGCAAAAGAGGAAGTTGTAAAATAGTATCCAATCGTACACTGGTGGAATAAAGATTCCAAAAAATTTAAAATACAGAGAATTAAAGCTACAAAAGTTTATAAAACAATACCAAATCAGGAAACTTGGATTAAATATAAGAAAGCAACTGCTCAGGCCAAGAAAAGTTATATCAGTGCAAAAAGACAATCGTGGGCAAAGTATTGTGAAGATATAAATAACAAAGAGTCTATCAGTAACGTGTGGGCTAAACTTTAATCAATCCGCAAACCACATACCCCTAGATTAATACCACTGAAAGAAACTTGGAAAGATGAATTTATTATGAAGGTAATATGTAATAATAAACACGAACCTGCAAAAGGCCCTGATGAAATTTTCTCTTTCAGTCCTAAAGGCAGACATTCACAAGGATTATACACCAATATCACGATCAATGAAATAAACATAATAATTAGAGCCGAGGACACAACTCCAGGAAAAGATGGAATATCGTACTCAATGATTCAAAATTTGCCTGAATGTGGTATAATATATCTTTGTAACATTTACAACTATATAATGGATTCAGGAAATGTTCCGCAATCGTGGTACACTCAAATGATTTTACCAATATTGAAACCTGGCAAAGGCCCCCATAAAGGAGAATCTTATAGACAGATAGCTTTGTCTTCAGTACTGGGGAAAATTTTTGAAAAATTAATTCTAAAGAGAATAAGTTGGCATATAGAGGGACAAGAATTATTTTCAAGGCTTCAAGTTGGATTTAGGAAGGGTATGGGGTGCACAGATGCCTTGGCAATGGTATCATAAAAAATTATGATACAATGAAAAGGAAAAGTAGTCTTATTGCTGCATTCTTAGATATTAAAGGGTCATATGATAATGTAAATATAAATAAATTATTAAACATTCTACAAAATCTGAAAATACCTTATATGCATCTAAAAATAATTTGGAATTTATTAAGAAAAAAATTGTTTTTATTCCTTTACTTTCACAATAAAGTTGAGGGTCCGAGATGGATAACAAGGGGTCTTCCACAGGGAAGCCCTTTAAGTCATTTACTTTTTAATATTTATTTAATGGATGTTCAAAGAATATGTTCTGAGCCATTTGAATTTATACAATATGCAGACGATTTATGTATATATGAGAGTGCCAAGCAAGTAGATAAAGGAGTCACCAACATGGAAGAGAAAATAATAGAGATAAAGAATTTTCTTGAGAATTCGCGATTAAAATTACCACCTGAGCGCTAGTGTTGCTTCCAATATGGCCGCTCTACGTAGGATAGATCTTTGTTTACATTCAGTAGTAGTACGTAATAGCAGCGTGTTGTCATTGCTGGTATGGAAGAAATGTTTAAATTACGCGTTATATTTAAATATTGCGAATGCGATGTGAATTCCAGGAAATATAACGAAGGTGAAGCTGTGCTGAGAGCGAAGCATTTTTATTATGATAAATAACACGGAAAATGCAGACGAAACTAATGTATACGCACTGGTTCTTCAAAGCAGTGCTGTGTCCTACGTGGAGTGGTTCCTGAAAATCTCACCAGATGGCATATCGGATAATGTTCATCGCGAATAGGAACATTAATATATAGTCAGAAAAATCAAAGCTGATAATATTTAGTAAAAGAGAACCTCCAAAAAATGTGAATCAAAACACAAAAAAGTTACACATACCCATAGAAAGTACAGTAAAATATTTAAGAGTATTATTTGATAATAAATTAACATGGAAACCTCATGTACAAATGTTAGTGAAAACGGCAGAAGAAATTTACAACGTATTTCGTTCTATGGCTACTACAAAATGGGGAAGACATCAAGTACCATGATGAATTTTTACAAAAATTATTACAAACCAACAATAGAATATGGAATCGTAGTCTTTAATACTTTTCGGAACGTGTAATTCGACCTTTGGAAGTAATGCAGAGAAAAGTACTTCGGATATGTCTAGGACTGATAAAGAGTACTCCCAATGTTGCGGTATACATGGAAGCATGCGAACGGAACTTAAGTTATAGTAAAAGAGAAATGTCCATTAAATATATATTTAAAACAATGTCAAAAGTTAATCATCCGTTTAATGACATTCTATTCGACTTGGTTGCATTATATGATACAGGCAAAATTAACAACTGCGAAGATATAGGATGGGTGCAATTATATAATGAGTACTATAAGGATCATCAAAAATTATTGAAAGTAAGGAGTAAGCCCATATATACTCTAGATTTTCCCGTTTGTGAATATAGAGATATTTATTTTCCTAAACAATATACCAAATATGATTACATGGAAAGATGGAAAGATTATTATTTTATATATGCAGATGGATCAAAAAGATAGTAAAAATATAGGATGTGCTGTTCATGATGTACAGAAGGAAGAATCAATTATGATACATTTACCGGAAGATTTTTCCATTTTTACAGCTGAAGCTTATGCGATTTACCAAGCACTAATTTATACATATAAATTGCAAGAAAAAAGATTAATATTAACGGATTCCAAAAGTGTGTATCATTCAATACAGTCCAATTACGATTTATTATTTAAATGCTCCCCATACATTATAAACTGTGTAAAAACTTTACACAATTTAAGGAGTAGGGGAAAGATAATTAATTTAACCTGGGTTAAAGCACATTGTCAAAATTTAGGAAATGATATGGCAGATTTGTATGCAAAACAAGCTAGGGTAATTCAACCTGTCATGGAGCAGAAAACATAGTACACAGACCTCCTTCCGAGGGTGAAGAAAAAAGTTGGAAGGAAAACTGGAAGGAATGGTGCAAAGGTGAATTTCAAAATGCAGGCAATTTTTATCAGAAGATAGTTAATTTCAATAGAATCAGGCCTTGGTTTACAAAAGTTCAAGGTACAAGGAATGTGATAGTATTGCTAAATCGTATTAGGTCAGGTCATACAACTACTAAAATTCATTTACAAAAGATTCGGATTGTTCAAAACCCAAACTGTAGCTACATGTGGCAATAAGGAACATATGCACGATATCATATTTGAGTGTAATAGATACACATAAGAAAGAGAGACATTCTACAAAACTCTTATAAACTGTGCAATTCCTCTTCCTCAGTGTTTGGAAACTTTGATTTGTGAACCTAACCTTACAGTTGGATATACAGTAAACCCTCGTTAACACGAATCCCAAGGGACCGAAAAATCAAGAGTTCGTGTTAAAAGAATTCGTGCTAACCGGGGATTTTCAGTTTTGTTTGCAGATCTCTGGCTGTATGCTTCCTCTTGGCCATGACTCCCGGTCTTACTGCTTGCAACTGATGTTACTCGTACTGGCAATGCTTTAAAGAATAGAAAATCATATTTGAACACACTGTTGATCTGAATCTGTTTGTTACAATTATACTCTATAAGTTGATTGTTGACAAGATGATAGAGATTGTTGAGCGATTTCTTACATACCTAGCAGAGGAACGACAGAGGAACAAGAGAAAAAAAATATGAAAAACTTTGAAAGTTCGTGTTAAATTAGGTCTAATGACGCAACGGACTAAAATACACTTCGTAATTCGTTGTAACCGAAATTCGCGTTAATCGATAAAACTTTCTATAAGATATAATACATCCCTGCCGGGACCAACATTTTGTTCATGTTAACAGTGTGTTCGTCTTAAGCGAGTTTGTGTTAACGAGGGTTTACTGTATATTGTTATTTTTTTTAGAAAAAATGTCTTAAGTAATAATTTAGTAGAATTTTTTTTATTGATAGTTTCCTTTAATAATAATAATGTACTAAAAAAATATAAGTTTATGTACAGCACAAAGATAAATATGGGAAAAACTGCTAAGCGGTAATCCCAAATAAATGTAAATAAATAAACTTGTGCTGCTTAAAACCCGAGTCGTCATACTTGCATAAAAATATCAGAGCAATAGGTGCAATTAACGAGGTGTGCCCAGGATCACCCCCCCCCCCTTTCCGACTCCAATATCTTTGACAACCGAGGTCAATTTTCATCCCTGTCAGGATTGCTTTGAACCATCTACCCTTAAATAATAACCACGATTGCAACACAAGTGTTTTAATTAATTAAATATCAAATATAAATTCATTCCTGAAAGAACATTCACGGTTTGAAACGTTATCAGTGGTTTCAATGACAGTACAGAATGCAACGAAATTATCAAGAAATAATGTTTTGAGCATTTCTAATTGTTGACTAAAGAAAGATTCTAACCACTGGAAACAAGGTTTCTCATTTATTCCTTGTTCCATTACCCTTGCAGACAGTGGCGGCGATTGGGTTCCAAAACGGGGGGGGGGGGGGCAAGGACACTTTACTTTCCCTTGGTATATAAGGTTTAGCATAGTGCGGGGGCATAATTGGCAAAAATGAGGGGAGCAACTGCCCTCCTCGCCCCCCTAATAGCCGCCACTGCTTGCAGAAGAAGGCAGACGATGAGGATTGTTCAAGAAATTCATTTATAAGATCAGACAAATGTTAATTTAATAGTTTCTACAAAAATTGCACATTGGTTGCAGAACAAGAACATGGCTGACACGCACAGTGGCGGAAGAACAGGGGACAGGGTTTATTGTGACCCTCAAATTTTAAGATGGGTTACAGTATCTCGGCTAAAGCTATGATTGAGTGATGTGGCTTTTCTGCCACATTTGGCTAATCGAGAAGATGGGGATGAGTGATGGTATGATGAAATTGTTGAAGGAACACTCACAAAGAACATGTCCAGTTCGGGATTCCAACCCGAGACCTCCCCTGGCGTTGTAGCGTGCTGTGCTAACCACTCCACTGTGGAGATCATCGCTATAGTTATGGAAAGTACAAACATGTTTTTCCACACACGTTTCCAAGAAAACACAATTTCCATTAGGAAAGATTATTCACATTAAAAATAAAAGATCTAGCATATTTTCAATATAGTGATTTCTGTACAAGAGAAGTTTCAAGAACTGAAATGGCTGAACCCAGAAAAATAGTTGAGAGTTCATTTGAAAGCTAAAGAAGTGGAAAGCAAAATGAATCGAGCTACAATTTGTTCGTATGGTATACCAATACACAGTGGTCCAAGTGAATGAAACTTGGTCAAAATCGCAAAACTTGAAGATGTGAAATAGGTTTCGTACCCTTCAATTTCGAGAATAAAAGGTATATTCTATTGAGAACTACCTGTTATTTCACGATATGTGTCACCTTCAGTCGGGTAGCAACTCTTGAAGTGGTGATGATGTGATCTTTGATAGTTTCTTGTAGTAAGAACTTTACCACGTAATTTGTTTTATGTATAAAAAATATGTGTAAGCTAATTAACCCTTACGCAATAGTGTCCTTGGCCCTCCTCACAGCAACAGTTTCTCGCCAGCTTATCGCGTGTAAGAAGTAAAGCTTTGTTTATTGCCAAGTGCGGTCTGCCTGACGTACCTCACAAGGATTGCGAGTCTTCTATTGGAATTAGACAGTTTTTGCTTTCTGTAGTTAAATTGCATCCTATAAGTCGTTTTCACATCGTTAAGGCACAATGGCTCTTATGGAGAAACCGCGCGGTGTTGCCATTTAAGGTGCGCTAGCTCTTATCGCCGGCCGGGATTACCGCTCTTGCTTCCTTTCACAATGAACATGTTGTATGTATTGTATATTGTTACAGTTGTTGTTACATTTGTTATAGTTGTTAGTTTTCCATTATTATTATTATTATTGTCATAATTAACCAGAGTTAACAAAGTATGGGGAGACACTTATGAAATGCAAGCATAATTCAGCTATTTCGTAAAGTAGCATTCATTTATCTAATGTGTTAATTCAGTAATACAGTTTTTTAACGCAAATGTTATATAATAAGTGTTACCTTAATCAGACAGTGGTTCAACACCCTCCATCGGTGAGTGTTATGACTGTTCACTGCTGCCGTCATCAGAACTTGACTCGTCACTGCTGGAAGAACTGCTCTTTAATTTAATGGTTAGAGGTTCAGTGTCATTCTGCAGTTGATCCGCTTTCCACATATTGTTTTCAACCCCTTTGACGTGCCTACAGCAATTATACAATTGCTCCTGGGTGACATTCAAATGCGCTGTCTATCAAATGTTCCATTTCCTTCACCTTAAAACTAATGTTATGTCGTCCAACATGTCCTTTTATCTGACTCGATACCATTTCAATTGGATTAATTTCACAATGGTATGGAGGCAACCTACAAACAACTGCCCCATGCTCTTCTGCAATCGAGTCCACAATATAAATATTGAATCTCTCTCGGACAGAATTTACAATACTGAGTAATTCTCTTTTAAGAGAATCGTCAGAATAGGGTATATTTTTTGAGGTTAGCCATGCCTTAATATCTTCCTTGCGGGTTTTTGAGTTGGAAATACTTTCTTTTTTCCTACAGTGATAGGATGCATTGTCCATAACAATTACTGTTCCTGGTTGAATGTTAGGTAATAGTTGATCTTTGAACCACTGTTCAAACCTAACACTGTCCATTTCGCCATGTTAGTCGGCAGTTTTTTTTGTTTTTTTTTTTTGCTAAAAGTACTTGTTTCGCTCCCTGTACAAACCCCATCTTACCACCGGCGTGCAACAAAACAAACCGTGGTTCCCGAGCGGTAGGGCCTTTCAGACCTGTAGACAACAGCCCAGAAAAGCATCCTTGGGTGTTGCTATTGTTTTGTCCTTCCAAACTTTAGACACAGTATGCCCTACATTTACCCAACTTTCATCTAAGTAAACAATGTTCCGTCCCTCATTCCTAAATTGTCTCATTTTTCGTAAATACGAATGTCGTCAAAGTATAATATAGTTTCTTTCAATCAATAAATAAAAACCTTATTTCCTCGGTTTTCGAATTCAAACCCCACTTCTTTCAGCAAACTGTAGAAAGTCGAATATGTCAAATTTGGCTAATCTTTATCGTCGTTAACTTCCTTCATCACAGACTGAATTGTGGCGGGAACATTTCTAAACAGAAATGCATGAAATTAGCGTCTTATGGCACTGCGAATGAAATCATTATATTTCACTTACCTGCTGGATTTGTATTTTAGTCCAGTTACTCTTTTTTTTCCGGGGTGTAATGATTGAACCTTTCTTACTTTCATTTCTTAATCGAAAGAATGTACGCCTACTGACAACAACCACCTTACAAAGTTAACTAACAATGAACGATTGACTACGTCCAGGGTTCTTTTCCTTTCAATATTCGAACATTCTTAAAATAGTTTTTCTCTCCCCACTTCTAATTCTCTCACCCTTTTTCCTGCGATCCATTGTGATGAGTGCCCGGGATTTATGTCCTGTAAAACTGTAAAATATGTACAGTATGTAATTATGTCATGAAAAATTACAAATATGTCAGAAAAATGCAGAAATATTCCCAGTAAAACCAAAAATATGCACAACAGTACTCTCGAATTTCTCCCATACCCGATAGAGTAGAGTAGGGGCTGTAATATACCGAATGTTATGTTTACTTTTGACTCATATTTGTGAGAAGCGAAAAAGGCAAAGAAATGAGAACGAAATTTCTTTACTTCCCGTGCAACAATGAAAGAGAACATTTTCCTCAATAATGTTAGCATCGCTATCAAATGTCGGCGGGATAAAATAAGTGAGGTATTATTGTTCTGTACTAAGAAAAGACGGCACCTTTCTTCCTGCCTTTCCATATCCTGCCATCGACAATATGAACTATCCGTTGTGCTAAAGCTACGAAGAAAAAAATATGAAATAACCGATTATGTGCGAGAGAATTACGAAATTCTACAGAAATATGTCTTATTACAAGAAAAAATGAAGAAATATCTTGTAAAAATGCAAAATTGGTGAAATATGTCAAAATATGCTTTGTCAAGTTTGTCTATTTTGGCTGATTTTCATCAGATATGCAAAGATCTCACCCCAATATTAAATCCGAAGCCAAATGAAAAATATGTTATAACAAAGTCCCGGGCCCTAGTGAAGTAGTGATAACTAAAGACTTGCAGATTAGGACGCTATTAATCACTTCATGAACCACTTGTAAAAATCACCGAAATGTCGACACACAACACTTCACCAAACCACCAAGAGTGTTAAAAGGTCACTGAACTGTTGGCCACATACGAACTCATAACACCTGAGTATGACAAACTCACGCCAGCGCGTCGCCTTACTTGGCGCGCTGATCGGCTTGAAAACAAACTGCATTTACAGGAAGTAATGCCTCTGGGGACGTTTGAGTGAAGACAAAAAATAATTTAATTATTATCTTTACAACTTTGTCGCTGTGAATTTTTACGTAGACTTATAAAACAAAATTTGGCCAGAGACGACATTTTTCCACTGCACCAATAAAAAATCCGCACATGTTATTCGACAATTTATTTTTTAAGGACATATTTTTAAAAATATTGCCAAATTTTCAGCACCACCATCGCCAGTGACAACTTTATAGTAGCGTCGATTTTTTTCGTAACAATTCCTCCGATTTTACGGCATGATTTAACGTTTTGAATAGAAAAGATGTTTAAAATTTGGTTTCAATGAAAACTTGCATTTTAATTATTTTAAAATAATATGAAATAAAGTTCACAATTTTCGTCCTCGCCATTGTGTTCTACTGTACATAAAATATTCTATGTTACTGTAATTTTTTCTACTTCACATAAATTTCAAAATCGATATATTTGGCAACAGCGCACTTTATTTTACCATAAGAAAAGCCTTGTCCATAAGAGCCCATTGTGCCTTCACGATGTGAAAACTTTAGTTGCTATTTTATACCGTAAAATTTTATTTTTTGTGCATATTTTTGACAGTACGACAAGTGAAATTAATATGTTCACATTTATAATATTTTTTGTAGATGAATAAACTAATGAATATAGTAGCTATATAACTTACGTTCTGGCACTAATTGCTATCAAATCAGTCACTAATACCCATAATGTATTATTCTTCAATATCAGAAAGTTAAATTGGTAATTTATGTTGAGGCAGGGGTGAAAAAATTCAGAGCGGT
The DNA here is from genome assembly GCF_977018435.1 of Lepisma saccharinum. Taxonomy (NCBI): domain Eukaryota; kingdom Metazoa; phylum Arthropoda; class Insecta; order Zygentoma; family Lepismatidae; genus Lepisma; species Lepisma saccharinum. Next base: position 10,509,970 of record NC_139238.1, read on the forward strand.
CTGACAGACGTACCTCACAAGTTAAGGGTTAAGCTACAGGCCTCATACCCCACATATGAAGGTTCATAATCAATCCTTCCCTTTTTAATGCTCACAACCCCCCCCCCCCTCCTTCCAAAAAAAAATAATATTCCTATTGACCCTTACAAAAGGAACCCTCCTTTCTATACCAGGCTGTCCCAGAAGTCTGCACCATACAAGGGCGAAAATGAAACACAGAATATCAGAAAGAAAGACAGACTTTATTCAACAAAGTACAGGCCTCCATGTTCAATTACCTTCACCCATCTCTGCGACAACAGTTCAATCTGATGGCGATACCAGCTGGCAGGTTTAGAATTGAAAAACTCACGACAGGCAGAATTTACCTCATCATATGAATTGAAGTGCCGACCACACAGGAAATGTGAGAGAGTGCGAAACAAACCGTAATCCGATGGTGCAACTTCCAGACTATAGGCGGGATGAGGTAACAACTCAAATCCATCAAGCTCAGCTAGTGTGTTTTCACTCTTCGAGACCGGCGACTCGGAGCATTGTCGATTTGCAGAGGTAACCTCTTCCTCCTCGTTAATGCCGGGCATCTCCCGTTCAGAATGGTATACACTCGGCGTAATTGTTCAGAATACGTTTCACCTGTTACAGCATGACCTTCTGAAACAAACTCATAATTGACAATCCCGTCAATATTCCACCAGACACTCAGCATGAGCTTTTTCCCAAATCTGTCCTGTTTCACACGGGCGATGGCCTCCTGTCTTCTTTTCACCTACTGTTTACGTGTATCCGGGTTTTCAGAAACACCCACTTCTCGTCTCCTGTCACAAATCTCTTCCAAAAACGAAGATGATGCGGGTTTTGTAGCAATGTCTGGCAAATTGCAACTCTGCGCTGGGCATGCACCTCTGTCAGCTCTTGAGGACTTTGTCGGGGCTGTTTATTGGTGTAATCCATGTCATGCAAGCGACGGTTACTGTCGATTTGGATGCTCCAACCACTCTTGCTAACACACGTGTGCTGGATTGTGGTGTAGCATTCACAGCATCCTGCAGAGGCTCGTTAATGTCCATCGGAGGTCACCCGTGCGGGGCTTGTCCGCGAGGCGTAGATCACCTGAAGGGAAGTTTTTAAACCGACGGGAATCTGTCGACCGATTCACCACTTCTTCCTTCTCCACACGACAAATTTCCTCCGCTGCTGCTTTTGCTGTTAGTCGTTTTTTCCATAAAAAACGTAGCACTGCATGAAGTGCAATTTGGTCCTCACCCATCGTGCCCACTTTAACTTCACGGGAACACTCGCTACACAAGCAGTGCGTGCCTTCACTTGATCCCACGAAACTGTCCTCTATGCCTACCAACAGCCTTTCACCGGTGGCGCCACCTACCCTCGCAAACTTCACCTCTTGGAGCTCAGTGTGCTGATGGTGCAGGACTTCTGGGGCAGCCTGGTGTGTATATATATATAACGTGATGAAACTTAAATACGGTGCAAGTAGAAAGGTTTTTAATAGTGCATTTCTTAATTTTCAGATTTTTTTTAATTGGCCAAGGAAATGTTCTTATCAATTGTGTGAAACAACTTTTTGTTAGTATTAGGTAGCCCTACAAATACAATACTGCTCTGCAGCTGTTTTAAAAAACAATTACCACTGTAAACCCACACTGCGAAACCGATTTTATATAAATTAATATTGAACGGAGTAGTGATGTGCGATGAAAGTGGCAACACAGCACGCGCTGTCGCGTAATTACAAAATTGAATAAGCTAAATTTTGATGTAAATCGTTTTTATGTACGCCTAATGGTTAATATTTAATTGGAGTGTAAACTCATAATTTTTAATCCGACATTAGTGTTTTGCTAGTAGTAGTAAAGCTGAAGTTTTCTAAGCATCACCAGTCCGGTATCTTTGAACACAACCCCAGAGGAAGCTGACCGGACACGTATCTGGTTTCGAGCCACCACCTGTTTTTCGGAGAAACGCTGTTGTTACTTTTGGCTGCAGTGCTTAGACATCCATTTATTCACTGCGACGTTTTACTCCCAAGGTCTTCATATTATATTGATTGATTGATTGATTTGTTTGTTTGTTTTTATTTTACTTCGCGTTTTGTGCCTCTTGGTTAATTTGCGAAGATGAGGATGAGGGGTGAAATGATGAATGGACATTGACAAACAACCAAGCCCGAGCGGGATTCGAACTCGGGACCCCTGGCGTCGCAGCGCGATGTGCTAACCACTCGGCCACGGGGTCCGGCTTCATATTGTATAGCTAAAAAAAATAGCACAACACAATAACACAGCCTAGCAAAGATAACGCAGCCGCAACCTAGCGTTCAGTAATCTCTAAAGAAACTGAGTTGGCAACATCTCATTTACTCCACGTGGAGTTGACAAGAGCTGTCATTTCTTGGACGAACGCTATTGGTGGGAAAGGTGTCCGGGAACGATTTACTGGACTCCACGTGGACCTGACATGTGGTTGTTAGAGGGAAAACTAATCTTTCGGAACTTTCTTTGAAGTAAAGTGAGGTGTGAATCAGGACAACTATACACAGGTTTCGAAAATTGCACAAAACTCCGAAGACAGGTGTGTGTGATGGGAGGGACAGTTGCAGAGGTTCGGAATCCACTTAAGGGAGCCTTCAGACCGAAGCGACACGAATCATTTGGAAAGCAGCCTTCAGAAATAAAGGCAGCCATTCGTATAGGAGTAACACAAGTTGCGCGCGTTTATGGTATGTTGCTCGAACTGGGTAGTTTTCTCAATATTGTCTGTTGATAGCGCAGTGAATGCTTTGTACAGACTTGATGCTACCCACGTCACTTGTTTCTTCTGTGAAACCTCAGTGAGACCAAAGCGACACGGGACAGGCAATAGACAACAAGCGACACATGTAAGCCTTAATAAATAAAACCTTTCGTCCTGTGTCGACACAAAGTGCATGTCGCCTTGTGGTCAAAGGGTCCCGGGTTCGATCAATGTGGAGGTTCATAGTTGTTCGTATCCCACTTTAAACTGTAGGTCCAGTCACGATTAGCTGGGTATAAAATGGACTTAAAAAACAAAAACTGCATGTGGCGCTTGTCACTCGCACTGGGCCGTTTTCTCAATAGTATACACCGTGTCACCTCAGTCTGTTGGTAGCACATGCACAGTGAATGGAGCTTATGTCGTTATTCACTTCGGTGTGATCTATGTAGCTTGTTCTGTCGTGTGTCGATTTCGTCTGAAAGCTTCTTAAGCAGCTTTTCAGATGAAAGCGGCACGTATCACTTGGAATGGAAACGAGTCTTCAGAAATAAACGCAGCCCTTCGCACCGAAACGACACAACCCCGTGGGGGCCCGTGTCGGTTGTCACTTTGCTGAGAAACCCCGTCTCATTTCGGTCTGGAAACTCCAACTTTGGGCAAGTTTTATTACATTTGGCAACACTGAAATATAAATTTTCCTTTGTCATTTTCTGCACGTGCAGGTTCTGGACAATACTGGAAAAATATTGTGGGAATCAGAAAAACTTAACCAGTTCATCAGCTGCTTCACAAGTAGGAATGCAAGCAAACCGGTCACGTGCAAGGTCACCCAATACTTTGGGCAGGTCGCGCCTGCATGCAACACGCGCAAAGACTGACCTTACCACGCGAACTTCTTCCTATGTAGCAGAGTTTCCCGGTTACTCGCTGGTCGAAAACAGCCACTCGCTCGCAACATTCGGTGTACGTAAGCTCGGTGGCCCCACTCGGAACAACATGGGTCGACCAAATCTCGCTCCGCTGCTTCTTTGCCTCGTGCTAGGCCCGTCGGCTGGCTCGGCGTTCAGGATCGCAACCGATAGACTCGATGCAAACGATTCTCTCACTGGAAGACCGTCGTTCGATTCCCGACAACTTGAAAATGCTCCACGACTCAACGGTTTCTTCTCGTCTTACGTTCCGGCATCGGATTACATCTCCAATGGCCTCTGCAGGAACCACAGTCGGATATTCCTGAAGGAACTAGACAGGTTTACGCTGTGGGCGGTGGCAAGTAAGCATCTTCTATTTTCTTTTCATCTTCTATTATTTTCGCTGATTGCCTTCCAGATGGCGTGGTGGTAAAATCATCACATTGTAATTAAAGAGCCCCAGGGTTGATCCTCCGTGGAGGTGCAGTCACCTGCAATAAAAATGGAACACTGTGATTCTCTGGCTTCCCCGCAACATGTTATATGTGTTGCCTAACTTTCCGGCGATAGCAGAACTTCCTATTGAAAAGCTGCTATTAGGTGTCCCATCTTTATTGGCAGTGACTATACATACAGTGCTTTGGGTCCAACTTTAGAACTGCAGTTCCAGTTCCGATTAGTCCATCTGCGCATAAATGGACTTAAAGCTCTCATCTCAGCGGACATTTTATGTTTCAGTGTTTCCAACCAAGATGATTATTAACCTAAACCTATACTTTTTCATCTTGCTCTCTCAATCACTTTTGTCAAGATGGGCGTGATAAGGGGGACAGAGGGGACGATCCTTCCCCGAAAGTGAGTTTTTTTAAAGTTCACTTTATTAAGCACGGATACACTAATCGGGACTGGGCCTACCCTTGTAAGGGGATTTAATTTTGATTTGATTTAGTTTATTTTACTTTGCTTTTCTGCCACTTTTGTCTAATTGGGAAGGTGGGGATGAAATCGATGAACGGACACACACCCATGCCGGGATTCGAACCCGGGACCCCTGGAAAGGTGGATTCGAGCCTATATGTGGCTCTACTGGGTATCGAAACCGGAAGCCCAAGGCGACGACCAACAAAGAAGTCCTCCCTCGCCCACTTTCAACTGTAAACCCAACCTTGTCACCTCTTCCTGTCTAAAAATAAGTATAAATTGCTAATTAAGATTAAAGTAAATGCTCTCTCTCTCTCTCTCCCCTGACCTCTAAAATTAAGTGATCACACCTAGAGACTACGTCTAAAATTAAATTTCCAGTGAACCTGGAGCTTGACAGCTAGACGACGTCCATCGTCACCCACGTGAAAAGCTCGTTAATCGAACAGCGATTCCCACAAGTGTTTCAGGCTCTTTCTTGCGACAAATGAGCCGTGGCAAAATTACATTAACAATAGTCTAAATATTAGTGTACAGCAGTGGTATCGCCATAGAATTTTGGTCGTGGAGTAAAAGGATGGACGGAATATTTTCATGTGAATGTTTCCGCACATCTGCTAAGATTTCTTCCTTCTTTCAATCTCACCCTCCACTCTCTCAATCTTCCATTCTCTGTTTTCTTCTGTTCTGTTCTTGGTCCTTATCTCCCATCTTCTACTTGCTAACTCTCATTCTTTCTCAATCTTTCATTCCCTATTTTCCTATTTCTTTATACTTATCTCCACTTTTTCTTGCTTGCTATCTCATTTTTTCTTCCTCTTCCTTTATATTTTTCACTTTCTTTATTCTGTTCCGTCTTTTCGATTTTCTCTCCCCCTTCTTTATTCTGGCTTGCCAATCTCTAATTTTCTCTCCTTTAATCTTTCATTCTCTTCATTCTGTTCCTCTTTCTCGACCTCTCTCTTTCTCATATTTGTCACGGGCTGCTAATTTAATAACTAACTAACTCAACAGGACTAACTCAACTGAACTGAGCTTAGCAACGCAACAACGAAGAATCTCTCGCCTCACCTGCTGGGCGAATTAAACATTACATGAAATATAATACGGTCAGGATAAGTGCCTAACAGTCGGAGTTACCAAGAATAAACCTAGGAGGATTTGATTTTAAATACCTGAAATGACGTTACATAATACTACGGTGTTTCTGAATATACACATATATTAAAGCACAGATAAATACACATTACATCTTGCCCTCTTTCACTCGATCTCACATTCATTCTCTCATTCTATGGCATATTGCGACAATATGACAAATACAAAGGTTAGATTAATTACTACTTTGACCATACTCTTGCTATGTCTTGGCTACATTGCCTTTTACAATTTATCGTTTAGGATTTTAAGCATAAAGTGAATAATTGTTCCTTGTGCGAACCCCTTCTATCTTTTCTGAAGGTATAATTATATTTCAATGAACTATCGTTTGCGGCTAACATAAACTCTCATCTTTAACATTTGATTACTCCGCCGGAAAACAGATGTCTAGGGTTGCCATAGCACTGATTTAAGTTAAGCAATGATTTGATTTACGCAGATTCGCGGTAGATAGTCGTCATCTTTCTCACACACGCACATGGTTGGATCTTACCTTCGCAGCGTTCCCTCTGACCTGGGTTGGGTGAAAGTGGTCCTACAGTTCATGAAGACATCTGCACTCCAGGGTTGCACTTCGCGGTTATCCTGGTTGGCGAAAGTGGATCGGTCGGCGGCTCCATCTGGCATCATTGGATCCTGGCTACACTCGTGCACTGTCGACTCCATACGACAACTTGCGCAATAATAGGTCAGTTCTTCGCGGTCACTCGTAAGTACAGATACGTGACTTGGGCGATGAGACGAACATACGCGATGAGCCATTTGCGGTTTCACATGGATATCAAATATTATTAACTTTCACTACTTTGGACGTTGTTTCGGACGATTGACACGGGTGGACGTGTCTGGCGTTATTCTCACATAACCACACGTATGTGCACGGATGCGTAGACGGCGAGGGGGAGAAGGATCCCCTGGTTCTATTCTGCTCTACTCCATGGCTCTGAAACACTCACTCGAGGAAAAACAAATCCAGACCTCGCAGCTAGGTCGCGCGTAGCTCACACACCGGTGGCGATTGTAGGCAAAACTGTGCAAAACTGTTCCAAATCATCCCTTTTATTCCAGATTTGAACGTAGTGACGCGCTACCCTCTATGATCAGGTGCTTGTTTATTGTTTCTGGTGCTTTGACCGTTGTCCTCCTATCCTGGCCAATGCTCACTCAGGTCCTTAACCCTTGGTATCAGCCCCTCGCGCAGAGATTAGGCTAACTCTTTCTCCATTGTATTCGACACGTTCAGAGAGGCCAACTCAGTAGGGTTCCGCCTTCCTTTCAATTCCGCGATGAATCTTTAATAATTCATAACTCCCGTATTTCTGTTCTGATTAGGCTCAAATCTTGAAGTCAGTACTTTCAAGATGTGTTCTACCGCTGGTTAAAATCTCATCCAATTCGGTCCATTGGTTTAGAAGTTGCATTTTTCTTGTTCTTCCCATAAGAATGCATGTAAATCCGAATTCGGGCGAAAACTGTGGTTGAGCAAGCTAGTGCTGGCTAAGGCAGTTCGCTAGACACCTGTATTCGCGACGGATATTAATATTACCAATTGCAATTAATTCCTACTAACGGGCAATTAGATTAATTACTTGTCACTCAATATTTGACCGTTATATATTCTTTCTTCCTTTTTGTATCTTTCTTCCTTTGCTGCTCATTATATATATGGGCCTGGTGCAGGGCTACTGGCGTGCGCAGAGGGGGATGGCTGATGGAGCTACAGGACCCTCCGAAATTTTAATAAAATTAACATTTTGAAATTAAAGAACTGAAAATATCGGGCAAAGACAGAGTAGTAAATGCAACACCCTTGAAATGAGCCCATACTGTCATTTTTTGAGAATGAAAAGTTCTAAATACCAAGTATATGAAATATTTTATTGTGTATGCCGTTCACCAGGAAGCAGTCAGGGGCGCGAACGTTTGAAAAATATTGGATTCTTATGAGTTAAAAGATCTCACAAATTCTCCTTTCCATGTATCATGATATTAATACACACCAAAAATGTATTATGCAACAGTCCCTCTAGTGCACTTCTTAAAATAAACTTATACCACGGCTACATATATCTTAATCTCAGGGGATAGGTTCTTTATTCGAGAATTCCAAATAAGAAAGCGTTTTTATAGCCAAGAGGATATAGTTAAATGCGGATCTATATTCTGAAAACTGTACACAATACAGAAAAAATATATAGCGAAGCTTGTATATACTTTGATATATATATATATATATATTTATATATATGCTGATTCAAAATTACGAGAAGAAAGAAGATTTCCTTTCAATTATTCATATATTGATCCTAGTGATCAAAATTTGATTTAATAGGATCAGAATGGAGAGGTACATTTCTGAATTCATTTGCTCACTTATTAACTTTTCTGATTGTTTCATATACAAGCATATTCTTATTTATCTTAATTTGCTATTTACAACATTTTATTTACTCCTTCTATAATTTTTATACTCTTCCTTTACGTATTTTGCATTTACTATAATGTATATAATCGCTCTTCTCCGCTCCAAGTTTCTACAATGAACTCTGCTCTTCTTTATATGGCGTGCTGCCATCTATCGTCGCTCTCGGGAAACATTTCTTTCTTGCATTTCTCATTGTGTCGTCGGAACTGGCACGTGAGAATTATTATTTTAAATCTATTTAATGATTTCAATAATATATAACAATAACAAATGCAATAATAAAAGAATAACACGACAAATTATTGGGTGGGCTCGGGCACCACAGAATGCAGGTATATACTATCCACCTATAAAATTCCCGCCCCTCCAGAAATAAAAATCATGCGTTCGCCACTGTGCGAGGCACACCCAGTTTGCAACAGACGCCAAAACAAAAATGCAAAGTTGGCTCTCCTAACCTAATCACATATGCATTATTAGGCCTAAGCGGAACTGTAGGTGGTAGAACAGCCGCAGCTGAACCTCGCCCTTTAATAAAGGAAAATTGAATTGAAGAGTCAGGGAATTGTTATGCTAGGGTAGTTGGCAGTGGCGATGCTACATAAAGGGCAACTAGGGCACTGCCCCACAACAATTTTAACATAAAAAGTTCATATGAAGAGACGATCGGTAAATACGCGTAAATATATATTTTTTTCCCCCTCAACCCCTACGTTGCTGCAACCAGACTTACAGGGTATGCACCCTGTGCGAGGTTAATATATTTCTCCGTCCTGCTGGAGAGAGTCCAATCTCAGCTCTGCCCGGAGACGTGACGTCACTGACTGATCCAAACATTTACAGCATAGGCAAGGGACCCAAGGGACGGTCCCCTCACAATGGAAAAGCGCAAAATTCGTAGCCGTCTCTGGGCAGTGAACGAGGTGCCCTGCCCATTCATGTTTGCCTCGTTCACCGTTCAGTGTTTCCAACGCTTGGCAGGCAGTTCATTCGTTCTTCCAGCCTGCAGCAATAAGATAGAAAAAAAAATCCCTCGAATGCTTTTCTTCACGCTTGTTCCGGCGACCTGAAAAGTTGACAACACTTTTTATTGCACAAACTAGTCCCTAGTATTTTCAAAAAATATCCTCCTTTCTTCCCATTGTAATACGGATTTGGATTTGAGTTAGTGTGTGAGTTTGCGTTGCGTTCCGTCTGTGCGTATTGGTCGCTTATAAAATAATTAGTTTTTCGCGAGTTTATAGTTACTGTACGTGTTTATTTATTTGTGTAATTGTGTCTGTGTTCCAGCAACTTGACATGCAGAATATCTTCGTAAGTATAAACGAACTTTTTGGGGGTACATGGCCAATGTAAAGTGTTGTAACTGAACTTAACGCTGCATCATCTTCCTACTTAGTCATTGATATTAGTGGATACTTGGTGAATATGACCTTGAATTATGTAGAAACTTTAATATCTACGCCTTTCAATTAATTGACAATGGAAGAGAAACTGCAGTGTAACATTTTCCTAATCATTCCAGTATCTACCCAAAGTTTAGTTACTGCAAGCGTATAGGGTTCCGACGTCAATATTAGAGTTTTTTTTTCATGTAATTTGTTCCATGTGTTTCTGATTTTTCGTATTCCTACGTAGTGAGTATTTAATGCTCTTTGGAGAGATATCTTGATCAGAATGTTAATTTTATTCCAAATTGTTCGAACAATTTACTTACTCCATATCAAGGAACTCCCCTCAAAAACCTTAAAGAGGAATATAGAGGTTAACTGCCCCCTCCCCCTCCAAAAGAAAAATGTGCCCTGCCTGACGGAAGAGGCACGCGCCGCCCCTGGTAGTTGGTAGTCTAAGGCTATGTGAAGAGGGCTAGAGCCATCCCTCACTCACACGGTGTAGACGCAAATGCAGTATCATGGTTACAGAAAAACATTTCTCTGCGATTAAAATTTTACATTCAGATGTCCCCGGTTATGGAAATAAATAAATATGGGCATTTCCATCTGTTCAATAGAACTGACATTGTTTAGTGCAAGAAGGAAATTGCTTGTTCGTTACATGTAAATATTTGAAACAAATAATTAAAGCTTAACTTACCACTTATCGGTAACTATAATTTCAATGTATGTTATATATATAGAACACGTATAATATGTAGTAATTTTAGGTAAATATAAATACCTATTATGTATACTTTGTGTGATCCTTCCTCTTGAAATAATAGTACTAACGAAAAACATGAAAATCTAGCTTTCTTTGTTCACTTCGACACTGCAATGCTTAAATCGAAAAGGGGCAGAAAACTAACGTAAATTTAAAATACCAAATAATAGGCTACATCGTCTGTTTTAACTGATTGATCTGTTCTATTTCACTTCGCCTTTCTGCCACTTTTAGCTAATCGTGACGAGAAGGATGGAAGGTGATAACATGAAATTGATGAAAGGGCAAAGACACATGCACGCACACAACACAGTCCCCAGAGATGATTATAATTACGGATGCACAAACTGTATAAGTTTCGTCAAAATTGAAGAGGGTCGAGCAGAGAGCATTTTTGAATTTAGGTCACTTAACATGGAATGACCCATATGCTTATTTTCACGTCTTTTCGCGTGTGAAAAGTTCTGACTTCCGATATCGTGCATTAAGGATTAGATAAAATGGAAGGGTGTTTTAATGTAAAATGAAACTTTGTACTTGACTATTTTCAACGTCTGAATTTATGAGTCAATTAAGAGCTCAATAAATTGCAGCTAAAGTAATTATTTAACGCGCTATGCAGAGTAAGAGGCCAGTAAGTCTAGTATGCATGATGTAAAGACGAAACTTGGCAGAGCGTCGGTCTCGTCTAGAGTTGTACCAGTAAATGGCTTTTCTTAATGCTTTCTGTTCGATCTGTTCCATCGAAAAAACTTAATTTTATCCTACATATACAAAGGTCATCCCGAAATTAATACCTCCACCTTAATAACTCCTCATTGTTATTGCAATGAAACTGCACACACATACAATCACACAATGCGATATGTTACTAATGCACACAATTCTTCATTTGCAGGTATCTAAATAAACAACATGAATAGCAGGAAAAAACAAAAAAAACTGTAATTCAGTTCTTGCAAATAGAGGGTTGTCACAGGCCATTGCCAGTAATGCCCCAACCCCCTTACAGTCCTGATTTAGCTCCATCGGACTTCCATTTGTTTGCCCTTCTCAAAAACAACCTTCATGTGAACAGCATATACAGGACGCTGTGAAGGCATGGGTTAAAAAACAACCTCAGGTTTTTTTCCAGAGCGGATCTGGGTATTGGGTTGAACGGTGGCAGAAATGTATCGAAAGCAAAGGACAGTATTTTGAATAGCCTTAATAGGTACCCAACATGTGTACGTATCTATTTTCACACAAACCTTGAACTTTCATTGCAATCCGATAACAATATGTGGAGTAATTAAGGTGGAGGCATTAATTTCGGGATGACCTTTGTACATGGAACCGTGTAGCTCGAACTCACAATTTGCACTAAGGGATTGACTTGTACTTGTTATAAATAATTTATATATTTTATCTTTTAACAATCAGGTTGATATCCGCTTAATATATACGAAGGAGTCTCTTTGTAAAATTAATTAAACTGAGGCACGTTTTCAAATAAACCGAATATACTCTCCGACACTAAATCTCGTATCAAATTTACAAAGTTCTGTCTCGTTATCCGTCTCGTCAATTCTCGAAGGGTCTGGTCTGGATCTTCTCTCAGCACTATTCCTAAAATATAGGCAGCCATTTTTAGTAATGAAACCATCCATGAACACTGAAATATCACCTTCTAAAAAAATATGTATTACGTAAATGGTAATTGGTTCGTGTTCGTAGAAATATAATTATATTTTTGAAACATCACAAAACAAGACATTTTAGAGTTTTTTGTCATACACTCAACTTAAACACTTCTAATCACACCATGTGTTAATAACTGGGTTTTACCAGTGAAAGCAATATACCCATCATAAATTTACATTGATTATATCCAGAGCTCCAACTTCTGTATAATTTCCAACTCGCAAACATTCTCTAAGAAATGGCAAATAAATGCTATCTGACAAGTCTTGAACGGCATACCTATATATTTACAGACCTTGTATCATGAACTGCTTCTTGTATAATTGCAACGCTCTTCCCTCTTAATGGAATGTTGTAGTTTTTTTAAAAAAAAAACGAACAAAGTGGTATGACCTTCTGACGTCTGTCGGAAATGTTTCCATCAAATATGGAAACAAGCTTCGACTGGTTTACCAAACGCAACAAGACCCAACTCGAAGAATTGTGTGTGCAAGTTTATTACCGTGGTATAGTGTGTGGATGGGCACAAAATCCGGATAACTGATATCCGAATATCTGGATAGAACAGATTTGATTAAGGATTTGTAGAAAATCCGTTTAGTGATATATGAAAATGGCGAATAAAGGTATATGTGGGTAGCCAGTAAAACGGATAAACGATACAATGGCCCGGATAATGAACACAATCGGATATTCGGATAATCCTGACAATTCACATATCCGGGTAATCCGTATAACTGGATATCAAAATATCCATGGATATTTGAAATCCGGATTGAATATTATCCAATATCCGGATTTGGCCATAGTATAGAGTTCCGGAGATATGAACAAAATATTAACTTTTAGTCTTTAAGTTACAAACTAACCACATTTCCAATCATACTTATTGACCCTTAAGGGGTGATCTCTGAAGGCAGCCGAATTGCCAATCGCTCATCCACGTAAGGGCTGTTTTTTTTAGGCTGACGAGGCTCTGGCGCCTGAATCCATAGCCGGGATAATCCTCTGTGGGGCTTGCATTGTGTCGTCCATTTATGTTTGTCATTGTCCCTTCATCCATCCCACCACTATGCATAGTTATCCCCATTGCCGCGATTCGCCAAAAAAAAAAAAACAATCAACAACAAAACTCGGGGTAAACAAAATCACTGCACAGTCCCACACATTTCTCTCGACTAATGATTGTCTACTGTGGTATATTTTTTTTAATCGGATACTTCTTATGGAATGTTATGTGTATGCGTGTTACTGGCCAATTACACTTCAAATAATTACAAACTTCAAAATACACTTAAATCTAAGCAAATTTAACAACATTTCAGATTACTTTGTGCATTATATATATAACAAATAAACATATTTAAGCTCATGATTTTCTCTGTTATCAGGGCTGACTCTAGCGTTATTTCTTGAGCATAGTCCAACAATGAAACGGATTTCTATGAAGACTTTTTCAGATCAGCTATCGTAAACAAGAAGAATCCAACTACGAAAATAATATATATATACATACACACACACACACTAAATAATTATATTAAAGGAGAACATATTGTACTGTAAAATTGTGTCATTGTAAAATCATAAAATCTTTTTTTAAAAAATGTGGCTGGTACACATCTTAATAGCTTAAACCAAATAAATAAAAAAAAAACCTAATAGAATGGAATTTGTAATACGTTTAATTGATTGAATTGAATTATTTTACTTTGCGTTTGGCTAATTGCGAAGATGACGTTGAGATGAAGTAGATGAAGGGACAATCACAAACATATATGAACGGCACACACCACAATCCCTATAGAGAGTTATACTAGCCATGTGTCCAGACGCCATAACCTAGTTAGTCCGCAAAATGCAGTCCAGGGGGTGTTCAATGTGAAAGGGTCGCCCCTTACGCCTCTTAATACGTTTAGAGAAACTAAAAATAAAATAAATTCATTACACCATTTCAAGTATATTAAATAAACAATGATAGAAAAATAAATTTTATTTTTTAATTTTAGATCTCTCTTCTGACTCTTAGGCTAATCGCAACGTTGAGGATGATTGATGATAAAATTGATGAAGGGACAACCACAAAGAGAGCAACAGGACTCGAACTTACACAACCTTAGGAGAAAAGACAGAGTCAATATCTCGTAGCAATTAACACAAAGGTCAAAAAGGCGACCAGAAAAATATAAATAGACCAGTAATGCAGCCGAGGTGGCTGATATAAAAACTATATATAACAATAATGATGGGAGGTAAATTATTCCAAGAAAGTACTTTGTATCTTCCCCTAACAGCTTTTTCTAGTACTCCATGCTACCGTATTAACTGACGTTCCTTCACGGGCCAAAATCAGAGCCCCTAGCAAATATCCCTCCAGGAACGCCACTAGGCAGAAGACTATGATATTAGGCCCGCTCTAGACGGAAGCATTTTCTTTAACATTTTTGCTAGCATGAATGCTATGTAAATGCTTCAAAAAGTCTTACAGCAGTACTTTGAGCCAAAGCATTTCATGGAACATTTAGGTTAGCTGTTGCGAATATAATGTACACTCAACGGCGAAAGAAATAGTAGGCAAATTGTCTATCACCGTCCGTTTTCCACAATGTGATGATCATGAATTGAAATAGGCAGAGGACAACATCTGCTATGTATAACCAGAAATGCAAAACAGCACAGGGTGTGGAATAAAGAGTAATGAAAATAGTGATGAACAATTTGCCTACTATTATCTTTGCCGTTGACTGTACAATACATGCAGCGCTAAAGGCACATCGAGTTACACTTATCTATGGTGAGTGCACGGTGTTCACAATTGAAACAACTAATATATTCTTCCATACGTGTACAGTAAACGTAAAGTGTGTTTTTAAGCAGCGCCACTGTTTTGTACATGAAGCCACTTAATACGAAACGTTATTCCTATCGGTTGAATATATATAGTCTTTTTAAAATGTGAAGTCATACATTGTTTACATCTTACGCGGCCGCCATTACATCTGCAGTCTTGACCTAGAGGTCGCTTCTGATTGGTTATGACAAGAAAAATGAAACGGGAATAGGACTGATCCTTGAGAAATGCCATAAAATTTCTCACTTTACACGGTAGCATTTTGGTCAAGCCATAAATGTTTAAAAAAATGCTAAGGGAAACGCTTTCGTCAGCCTTACTCCCACGAACCGCGCAGGAGATAATGTATCACAGTAACTGGATCTGTGCAAGGGGAGTGAGGCATCACAGTCTCTTCCTGGACTTGAGGAAGGAGAACTGGTTGTTAAGAATGGTCAAGGTCTTTCGCTCGCCACCTCATTTCCTAGCTAGTTAAACGAAAGTAAAAGTGTTCAGAGCAACGAAAGCGAGTAGTTCTTCCTTTCTGTTTCAGTTGGCTAATTGTGAAGTGAGCACAAAAAACTGGTTATGCAAGATATAAGGAAGTGTGGTTAAAATAACTATATTTACCTTGTATGGTGTATTATTATTGATTGATTGATTTTGTGTTTTGTCCACTTCATGCACAGTAAGGATAATCGGGACTGGACCTACAGTTTAAAGTGGGATCCGAACCACTATGTGCCTCCAGCGGGTATTGAACCTGGAACCCCTTGATTACAAAGCAACGACGCTACCACTGTTCCACCGGGGAGTCCCGTTATATTATTATTATCGTACCATATGACCTCAATTGAATCCCCCGGGTTCGATATCCGGTGGATGCACATACTGGTTCGGATCCCACTTTAAAGTGTAGGTCCAGTCCCGATTAGCCTATTTGTGCATAAAGTAGACTATAAGCAACAACTCACTCACTCGATAGAATCTTTTTAATTGTTGCCTGACGATTTCTTCTAACCATTAATTGCACGGGTTGAAATGAAAGGTTTTTTCCTTGCGTGTGCTTGAAAGAAATGTGCACACGCCAAGACTGCTACTAGTCCTAGTGGTGTAAGGGATGACCCTGTCTGAAATGTCAAACTCTCTTCCACGAAGTGCACCCTGGATTGCATTTTCCAGAGCTCCGGCGCCTACGCTCTGTCAGTAAAATTCTTTGTGCGACTAGTTTCTTCTCCATGTGTATTTGTGATTTGTCCTTTCCACCAATTTCATCTTATCACCTTTCATCCACGTCTTCTCGCTCTAATAGAGAAAGACTCAAATATTAAAATTAGAATTTGGATGCTGCATGGGTGAGAGTCCCCTGTCAACGGGCTGGTGGTTGAGAGACACCGTTCTAGTTTGTTCTTTTAATCTTTTCCTTTTATCATTTTATTTATTACATCACTTCCTGTTTGGTATTATCATATTCTATCTATATTCTATCTCTCATCATCTCTTATCCTTTCTATTATCTTATTTCTCTTCCTTCTAGGATCTCATTTTATAATTTCACTATTTCTTCTTATTAAATTCCTCTTATGTCATTTTTCCATCTATTTTATTTCTATCAAGCTATATTTCCACCACTCTTCATTCGTCATCATTGACGATATCTCCTTGTAATTGAAAAGCCTAGTTTATAGTCATTTTAGCCACTGCTCAACATGAAAAACTATCAGAATGGATTCTGACATTTGTTCCTACACCAATCAAGGCCATGTTATGCCAAAGAGTAGTAATTTGTAGGTACAAGAAAGACAAAGAAAAAGACAACGAACTAGTTTTCCCATGTAGGTGGACGAATGTATACAATCGACCTTCAAACATGGTTTCCCAATCCCCACACGTGTACTTTTTCAAATCCATCCGGAATTCAGCAATTGCTAAAACCTGTTACACTCTACATTCTGTGTTATGCCAATAAGCTTGAAGTTGCAGCGGAAAAAGCATGAAGAAATGGACCTTGAAACGAGGAGGAAAACATGTGTTCTGTGGAAGGCCAACCAATGTCAACTGCTTCTTTCCAGATTGCTTACACGATCTGTGCATTTATTGCTAGCTTAGTTGGAAAAATCCATGTACCATTCAAGCGGAATCTGCCTTGTGACGTAGGCAAGACAGAGCAAGGCATAATAATTGGTTTTGCCTGGCAAAGCTCTTGTAGTCGCATATGTTGTAGCATTAGGCAATGGCCTGAATTGATATGCAATTCCATTTTAAATCCCATACGGAATATAACGTGGCTGAAATAGTGCCTGAGAAAAATGTACAAGTTCTGTAATTGTGTTTGGAGTAACAACTCCAGGGAGACTTTAGACCAAAGTGACATGCAACACGGGAGGTTTAACAGCGACACGAACACCGTCCAGTCTTTGGGGAGAGGGGGGGGAACACTGCGCATGGGCGAAAAATTAGACCGAGGCGACACGATCCACACGATGTTCAGAAAACGTCCCAGTCTGAGCGACACGCGGCAAGCGACTCGGGGGTTTTGTACGGAAATGACAAGTGACACGATCCCCTTCAGTCGATAAGCAAGCATTCACCGCGTATGCACTACCAACAGACCGAGGCAACACGAGGGACTATATTCAGAAACTGCCAGGTCCGAGCGACAAGCTACACTTGAAGTTTCGGTTGGAAAGGTTCCATTGATTACTGAGAGCTCGTTTCCAAGCGACGTGTATCTTGCAAACCAACATTCAGAAATAAATGCAATTTTTCGAACCAGAGAGACACAAGCTGCAAGTGCGCCCGGTCTGTAGGTAGCGCATGCGCGGTGAATGCTTGCTTGAAGTGGCTCGGTTCGTTTGCAGTTTGTGACTTCGGTGTGATTGATTTTTATGGTATGGGCACATCAGCACATAGGCTATTTTTGCCCCTCACACAATACGAGGTTTAGCCTCTTAAATAAATAAATCAAACTGAATACAGTACTATAACAAGAAAATAAAATGTAAAAATTTCCCTACTCAATTCTTAAAAATAATTCATTACTTAACAGGAACTAAAACTATACTCACTCGGATGACTAAAAATCGCCTTACCTAGGTTAAAAGTTGAATCTGTGAAGGGGCACTGAGCACACACAAGTAAAACACGGCTCATAGAGAAGAATTATACTTGCCTTGGGTCCAGCCGCCAGAGCCTCGTTGACCTGCAAAACAGATTTTACTTTGGTTTTCTGCCACTTTTGGCTAATTTGCGAAGATGGGAATGACTTATGATATGATGAAATTGATGAATGGACACTCACAAATATCCATGCCCAGGCCAGGATTTGAACCCGGCACCCTTGGAACCATTCCGCCAAGGGAGTCGGCAAGATGAAAGAGATGAAGGAACCATCACGAGCATATAGGATGATACCAGGAGCGTATATTCTAGGGTAGCTAGGCTATCTACGAAGCCTGAAGTCTAGAGTAAAATATAAAAGATAAGATCAATTAGCAATTGTAAATAAACTTACCCATTTCAATTAGAGAATAATGGCAATTCTGAAGTTGGCAACCTGAACTCTCAGAAGTTGGCAACCTGCATTTTTAGAAGTTGGCAACCTGAATTCCTAGAAGTTGGCAACCTGAATTCCTAGAAGTTGGCAACCTGAATTCCTAGAAGTTGGCAACCTGAATTCCTAGAAGTTGGCAACCTGAATTCTTAGGAGTTGGCAACCTGAATTCTTAGGAGTTGGCAACCTGAATTCTTAGGAGTTGGCAACCTGAATTCTTAGGAGTTGGCAACCTGAATTCTTAAGAAGTTTGCCTGCCGTTGGGATGGTAACGAGACTTCTTTGAAGACGTCAAGAGAGCAAAATTGATGTGTCTAACCACTTATACCGGGGGTTTAGGCGAGCCTAGTCTTCTCCATTCCTCCATAGCCTAGGACCACGTGTCATCGTGAGGTATTGATCGACCACAAGGAAAAAAACCTTGGGACGAAAAGTCCCCGCGCAGCTTTCCCTTCTTCCCTCCACCTCGGGCCATAAGGAAGCATGGTCCACTCCCCCCCTCCCCTACTCGCGGGGGTACGGTGCACAGGAGTCAAGGGTCTGCGCAGGTTGTTTTGCTCGTGCTTCCACTATAGTACAGGTCTCTGCATAAGCCACTGGATGATACCACACGAACACCACAAAGGATTATACTGGCTGAGTCCAGACACCAGAGCCTCGCTAGTCTGCCAAACGCAGTCCAGGGTGTACTACGTGGAAGTGAGGCTGACATTTGGGTGACTTTCGATAGTGCTAACCCTTACAGCCCGTAGGTGAGGTTGACCTTCGGGTGCCTTAACCGAAGATCTCCCCTCACAACCCCCGATTCGGTGTGAATTCTCAGAGACGTGCGTCACCTGTTGCTTGTCGCTTAGGTCTGAAAGCTCCTTTACAGGTAATCATAACATTGATTTAATCCTTGTAATTTCTAACCGTAATTAGGGCAACTTGGTTCGTGTAGACAATGCAGATTCTGCAATATGAGAGCCGTTGGGAAGATATTTCCTCCTTTTCTAAAGTCTGTCTTTCTTTCCTTGCAGTGTTCGACGCCTCAGTGAAGATCCCCGAAGGAGTTCTCGCTGGTACGACGTACCAGCTGGGGAACTTCGACGAGTGCATCAAAGTGGATGTCCCGCTGGAGGGTGAGGCAAGACCGTTGAGGGGGAAATACTGTTTGGCCACCGTCCGACTGTCGCTGCCCGAAGAGCTGTTCAATCGCACGCCTTCTCCCGGTGTCCCCTACCACCGTCTGGACCTCAAGTTGTCGGCGTGGGAGAAGCTGAGGGTAGGTTGGGGTATAATGCCCTTTAGGGTATAAATTTCTAATGAAGAGGTGTCTGTTAGTTGAAAGTTAAGGACTGAAAGTGCGTCAGTATCTTACGCCTTGTTGATTGATTGATTGACTTAGTATATTTTACTTCGCTTTTCTGCCACTTTTGGCTAATCGCAAAGATGAGGATGATGATGTGATGAAGGAACATTCACAAAGAACACCCATGCCCAGGCCGGGATTCGAACCCGGGACTCCAGACGTCGTAGTGCGATGTGATAAATACTTCGCCACGGAAGCCGGCATTGTGCCTTGTTTATTTTCAGACTAACTGAACCCAAAGGTTCATGGCTGCAGAAACACAGGCCTTCCATCTGTCCCTATCTTGAGCAAGATCTATATACTCTTTTCCATCCCTACCGATTTCCTTTAGGTCTATCTCAACGTTGTACGTCCATCTTCGTCTTGGCCTTCCTACAGGTCTCTTACCATCAGGTTTCCCAACAAGAATCCTGTGAACTCCTCTTTTCTCTCCCATTCGTGCCACATGGCCTGCCCACCTAAGTCTTCTTCATTTAATTATTCTAATAATATCTGGACATGAATACAAATTATGTAGTTCTAAATTATGTAACCTTCTCCACTCACCTGTCTCCTCATCCCTTTTAGATCCAAATATTTTCCTAAGGATCTTATGTTCAAATACTCTCAATTTATGTTCCTCTTTCAATGTAAGGGACCAAGTTGCACACCCATATAATACTACAGGTATTATTATAATAATAATAAGATTTTATTACCTTTATTACTTAATATTACTTATTTTCGGACTTTCCCTCGTATTTTAATTAATATAGTTTTAATTTAATTTAATGTAAATATACTAATTTAAGCATTCGTAATAATAGTAATAATAATAATAATCTGAGACACTTGGTTCGGATTTATGGACGTGCTTGTTCTGTTAGATGGATAACTTTTAATTGTATCTTTACGATCCATATTTGCAGATAGTAACGGATAGGGCGCAAATGAGAAGAGACATCACCCACTGGGCCTTCTGCATCCCTTCATCATGCACAGCCAAGGATCTGGAGGAGTCGCTCAAAGAGTATCTGGAGAAATCGAAAGAGGTCTTCGGGCTGGAGCTAAAGGCTGAAGTGGAGGAAGGAATGTGCCAAACCAAAAATACGAAGCCTTTCAATTATGCCGAAATAGCTGTCAGGTAATGTTAATCCCCAGTTTAAGAGTGCAGTATGGAGCTTGTGGCGACAGTGTTGGGTCTTACTTATTGCACCCATATAGAACACTGTGTTATGACGTCATTGAGGTGTATGCCTCCGTTGTTAGGTTAGGCTTGTCAGGTTTAGTTCTCCTTACAATGAAATATTTCGAGAATTGACCAAAAAGTTATTCTTTTTGCTAAGAGAACCAAACCTAACAAGCCAAACTTAACAACGAAGGCAAACCTCAATGACGTCAGAACACGGATTTTCTTCAATATGCATGCGATAAGCGAAACCCGACAGTGTTGCCTCATAGTGCGCAGCGGCAGAAGATTGTTCCAACGTGCACTGAACGTCTGCTGTAGCACAAACCGAAACAAAAGTTTGATTTAGTTTATTTTACGTCGATTTTCTGCCACTTTTGGCTAATCGCGACGATGGAGATGTGTAATAATTATGTAAAATTGATGAGGTGTATGCCAGGACTCGAAGCCGGAAACTTTGGCGTACAGTCCGAAAGTGGACCACTTAACGCGTTCGACCATCAATTCGGCTATCATTAGTGTTATTATTAGAAACTAGCCCCGCACCGTGAAGTCTAAAGCGCAAACTTTGTTCTCCGGCTACGGGAGGTGCGAGGGTTCGATTCTCCTGGGGGAAGCGTAACAACTTCTCTCCCGAGATTGCGAATTGTGTATGGGACCCGTGGCTACCCACCATCGTGAGGAAATTTGGAAGCTACGAATGAGTAGCGTAACCCTGTCATGGAAATCTACAACAACGAATGGAGGTTCGTCATGCTGACCACACGTCACCTCGTAACTGGGTGGTTGATCTCCCACCTCGTCAGAAGGGATTGAGACCGGCAGTCGGTAGGTAGGCCCCGGCTCTCACGGTCTTATAGAAGTATCGAGAACTTCGTCGACATGTCACTCCTTTATCGCACAGTGGATGTGGTGTGCTTGTAATCAAGAGGTCCTGGGTTCGATTTTCGGACAGTGCTTCGGAACCCGTCTTAAAATGTAGGGGGTACCGAGGCGTGGCGTGCATGTAACCGGTGTTACCGCAGATAACAGCAAAATGTAAAGAAATTAAAAAGTTTTTTTTTTCTCAATAAAATAAGAACATTGTTAAATAAGTTAACCAACAACGTTGCAGTTGAGTGTATACTGCAGAGGACATTTTTTCTGCAGCCGACAAAAGCGAAGAGACCCCTCAAGGGGCAACAAGAGGAAAGGACGCCTGCCAATGCAAGGGAACAGCGGGGAAAGACTTGGAGGCAAGTGTGCTAGGGGGTTATTCATATGCCTGTTTAGGGGTCCTGTTGCCGCTGCGGCCTACCGGAACAGCAAGTGTTGTCACATTGGATTTCCAGAAAAAGAGCTAAATCCCGCCTAAAACGGGGATACTATTTCTCTGAAGCAACAAGAGCTAGACTGCAAAGCCAAGGCTGGATTTAACTACAACTGAGACCGTTTAGTAATAGACGAAAAGATAAGTACTTGATGCGATTCGTGATTTGGACAAACCTTGCTCCAAAAAACTAAGTTGGCAACAGTAGTACGTACATCTGGACTTTCTCCAACCGCTGGAGGAGGGGAATTCTGTCGTCTGCTCACCACAGAAACGTCAAACTGACCTGAATGTGTGGTTCTTCTTCCCCATCCACTTCTTTGCAAAGAAACAGAGATGGTTGACAAGGCTCGACTACTATTCACTGGATTTTCGCGGTAACTCTCTCATGAGTGGTAGTTCTTTCTAGGAGTGATTGTGGCTAAATAAATCATTGAGCGGATTGCAAAAAAAAACAGAACAAAAATCCAGATCAAAGGTATGTTTTTTTGGGGGGAGGGGGCGGTAGGGTGGAGATGATAACGTCTGATGGCCGGTAACACTTTTGAAAAAGTCAAGCCACGCCACTGGGGGGTACAGTCCTGATCAGCTTTATCTACGCATATAATTGACGTAAAACGAACTTAACCTTGCCACTGGATGATAAACGCCATCAACATAGGCCTTGTTATCATTAGCATTGATGTTATACGGTGCATACATGTCACCAGTAACTTTCCGAGATCATACTATTTGTTGCCCTAACTTGCTTTCGATTTATTTTGGCAAAAAGCAATGAGAACCGGTTTTGCAGCTCAAACTTGATTCTAATCCACTTTCCCTTTCTCTTGCAGCGTCACGATCGGCGTGTTCGTCTGTCTGGTCGTCGCAGGAACCCTGTGTGACGTCTACGTGGTCTCCCCAAGGACGAAGAAAATCAACGATTCAACATGTGAGTGCCTGCTTCCGCCATTCTGAGATTTCCACGCAAACGCCAAACACTCCCACAGCACACTAACATCTTCATTACTACACACGGTCACTGGCGTACGCACACGGGAGCTGGAGGGGCTAAACCCCTCCTCAGAAATTTTGAGGAAATCACGGAAAAAACACTCAAATTCGTCTTAAATTCACGCCTGATTGAGAGAGGAATGTTTTGAATATACAAAATGTCTTATTGTGTATGCCACACCCTAGAATGCAGCTTTGTGCTATCCACCTTTACAATTTCAGCCCCTTCCGAAAAAAAAATCCTGCATACGCCAGTGCATAGATGGCACACCACAAACACTATGGCTAAAATTTCTTTCTAATTTTAAAGTGATTATGTGAACGAGGTGTGTAAAAGTTAATGATACAACAGAATAACTATGCACTTCAGAAAACTAATTGCATGAAATGTTAAAAGAAAATATATATGATGAGTATTCACTAACCTAGTGAATCGAACAGAAAAGTCTCCCTCAAAAAATAATAAATTGTGAAAAATGTTTTATTAGTTTATTATTTTACAATAATAAACAAGCATAATAATAATAAATTATTGTTAGTATTTCTCTATTACAATGGCTATACAGGGAAATAAAAGGGATTTAACCTTCAGTAGTCTGAGCGAGAAACTTCATACATTTTGAAATGCACATAGGAGCTATCATTAGACCAGAAAATGGAATTGATATTTTACACATTCCCTTTTTTTGGAGATAGAATAATGATTTTTACGAATCTAAATGTGGTAAGATTTAAAATAACTTTTTTTGGGTGCCAATTCTAACAAGGTGGCCCATGCTAAAAACTTTTCCAGTTCAATTTGCTTCAGAATTAAGAAAACTAATTAAAAAGGAGTCACTTTTCCAACTAATATTATTGGGAAACACTTCGGTTCTCTAACGATACAACACGAATTTCATTACATGGAAATTATTTCCTACTTGTTCTCAATTTTGATAATATTAACCTGTTAGAAGTTACATAATCATCTTGCATACAATATTAAGTGATTTCCCTTATTAACTTGCGAGTCTCGGAGGCACATGGTGGTTTGGATACCACTTTACACTGTAGGTCCAGTCCCGATTAACCTATCTGTGCATAAAGAGAACTTTGTAAACCTCAAACCCTTATTAACTTGAAATTGAAACATTCAGACATGGCACCAGTTGAGAGGCTCTTATTTTCGCATAATGTCGTCACACTAATCGAGTCCCTTTTCCAGATTCCAACAAACTGGAGGAGTGTTTGGTGTGCTTCTCCATGTACAGGAACATCAGGAACCTGGGGAAACACGAGGAGTCCCAGGGAGAGGTCCTGGCCATGCACGGGGTTCGAGTGTACTCCATGTTCCTCATCATATTCGGCCACCGGTGCATGTTCATGTTCGGAGGCCCTCTATACAACACAGAGTTCCCAGAACAGGTGGGTGTCAATAACATTTCCTTGTTAAAGTACAAGTACAATGATAAGTAGGACTAGGAATTGAATGACAAACCATCCTTTTTTCCGGGCTTTGAAGACAATGCTAACCTGATAGTATAGTCCGTTTCACTTCAGTTAGAACTATAAAACATTGTTTATATTTTGCATCTTTCGTTTGTTTTTAGGCTATTTTCAGTATTTTTTTGGCGTTTATATTTTAATTTTTTTCATCTTTTTTTAAGTTTCTTTTTCTCGTTCCCAGTTCTTTCATGATTTTTTTATGCATTTGCTAGCATAACGTACATATTTAAATTCCCTAACTTGATTGATTGATTTGCTTTATTTTACTTCGCGTTTTGTGCCATATCCTGGGCTGTTCTCTGCCCCGCTCTTCTCTTCGGTGTACCAAGGTTGCCTACATGCAAGGAGCGCATTTTCCACGGGGCCTCTTTTAAAAGACTCACCCAGTATAATCTCGTTCACAACAAACAAAACTGCATTTTCAGGTGTTGACCGACTACTGCGTAGTGCAAGACCCACTCTGAAAGGAGGAAAATGACTTCCGGAGTATTTTATGTAACCTTGAAGTAAAAGTACAGAAAATTACATTAGCACTTAATTGGCTTTTCCCCTTTGATTCGATAGTTTAAACATCAAACAGATCTTATCAAATTATTCAACTAGTCTCTTGTAATTTATGAAAAAAAATCAAGCTTTCATTCGAAGGGCGAATATTATTTTTAAGCCATTTTTTTAATATTTTCTATGTCATCAACTTCCGGGCCTTAATGATAAGTGTGTATTTTTCCATATTGATTGTTTTATTTTACTTCGGTTTTCTTACTTTTTTGGCTAATCGCGACAATGAGAATGAGTGGTAAAAAGACGATATGGATGAAGGGACAGTCACATGGATAACAATACAAGCTTTACAGAGGATTATACAGGCTGAGAGTCCAGACGCCAGAGCCTCGTTAGTTTCCAAAATGCAGTCTAGGGTGTGAATTGACTTTTGGGTAATTTCGAAGAGGATCACCCGTTGCACAACTATTTTCTAATATGGCATATTTTCCCAGTATGTCACGTCCACATTGGCAAACAGTGCATTCCTACTATTGGGGTAGGCCTACTAAAGATTTCATTTTTTTCGCATTTCAGCTGTACTTCTATGTGAGGAACATGTTCTTACTGAACGGGCCAATCATAGTGGACACATTCTTCATGCTCGGTGGCTTATTGTACTGTTACCTGTTTCTGATCGAACTGGACAAGAGGAAGCGAATCAACATACTCAACTTGTACATATGCAGATACATAAGGTAAGCTACTTAATGTATTTCTGTTAATATACTTGTGTGTACCATTAGACATTCGCGGTTGCTGAAATGAAGTTTTACTGTGTTATGTAAATGTAAATATATTTATGTTGATGAGCTTATGAGTACGTGCCTATTAATGTGTATCAATATGTGTATATATTTACTTCATTACTGTTTCTATCCTATTATGGTTATATTTATTCTAGGAAAAACTAATCTACATATCTATTCATGAGATATGTGATTTTGGACTAATGTTCTGTAATAATAATGTTGTTTGTGGATTTATGGGTAATTGATATATACTTTATACGAGGACGTCATTACTCTATATTATATAAGTATACTTACGCAATAGTTATTTCTGTGCAATATGTAGTATGCATGCTATTTAATATTACTTATATTCATATTTATATTAATGCCTCTGTAATTGGAGATATCTTTTCTCTGTAGATACATACATAGCTGCCAATGAAACCGTACCTAATCGGTTTGTAATTGGCTATTTGGCGCCGCTTTCCTGCCACGCTTGGCAAATCGCGGCGAAGAGGATGAGTGGTGATTAGATTACATGAGGTGACATGAAAAGATAATCACAAACACATGTGGACATGACACAAATTACAAATCCTGCGCTATAGCCTCTGTGGCCGAGACGTTAAGTTGTCGACTTTCAATTTCGAAGTTACCGGGTTCGAGTCTCGACCTGTGAATGGGCGATTTTTTCCGAATGTCCTTTCATCAATTCAATCTAATTACCACCCATCCCAGTCGACGCGATCAGCTAAAAGATAAAAAGCTACGCAAAGTAACAAAAAATGCATATACAAAACTCAGAGTTCTTCTGTCTGCGGCTATACACTCAGCGTGGAGTTGTAAGTTTGAGTTTCGTTTGAAGTCCACTTTTATGTACAGAGAGGCTAATTGGGACTGGAGCTACAGTTTAAAGTGGGATCCGAACAACAATATACTTCCACTGGGTATCGAACCCAGGACCCCTTGATTATAACGAGACGACGTTAACACTACGCCATCCTGGAGGCTCCAGCGTGGACTTTTAAGTAAATTTACACAAGGTATGGTCGACGTCATTAGTTTGATTTTTACAATTTAGAGTCGCTTTTCTGCCTCTTTCGGCTACTCGCGACGAAGAGGATGAGTGATGTGAGAAAATTCATGAAGGGCACCCAGAAATAACGTCCATACTCAGGCGGAGGTTCGAACCCGGAACACCTGACGTTGTAGTGCGTAACCACACCGCCACGGAGATCGATGACGTCGTTAGTGTTTCAAAGGCAACACATCCCGTTGCAGCGAAGATAAAAATTGTGCAAACCAGAGCTGACTTGTTGGTGGAGAAACGTCACGTTATGCCAAAGACCGGGTTCGAGTCCTGGTCGAGCCTGCACTTTTCGAAGTTTGTAAACAGTTGAGACTAAACTTATACACACATTTCATTTTCAGACTCACGCCCGTATACCTGATGGTTGTTGCGTTTTATGCCACGCTGCTCTACAGATTGGACTCTGGGCCCCTTTGGGAATCGAAGATAGGAGTCGAGAGAGACAGATGCAGCGAGAACTGGTGGGCCAACATGCTGTACATCAACAACTACTACAAGACCGATCGGATGGTAAGTTCCTCTCTGACAACACGAGGCTGCTACCGAACTGAGCGGATTTTCTATCTGGATAATTAAATCAAATGCTACTTGTGATGTGGTGAAACAATAAAATGCTGACAACGGCAACATTTATTGTAGAATAAGGCACTTAAACGCAATGTTTCCATCCTCTAACAGGGTCTTCTTCAGGCAAACTGTGAAGCCTTGTCTGAAGAATACCCTGTTAGAGGGTGGAAACATTGCGTATAAGTGCCTTATTCTACAATAAATTTTGCCTTTGTCAGCATTTTATTAAATATGGAAACAAGGCTTAATACTGTTGCTAATGTAGTGCCTCTCCACCAGACTACGAGATGTCCTTGTGAAACTATCCTCCCCCCCCCAAAAAAAATATCTTTAAAAGCAAATCAATAATATAAGTATCAGTTTTCCGAGTATGATAATCCAGTCATCGATTTCCTAATTAGTATTAATCGCAATTTTTCGGTGTTCAGAATGCAACATGCTAATGACAACCAGCACTTTGCAAATTAATATAATGATGTTTGTCTGAGAAAGATCTCATTAGATCTGGCAACTTGTAATTTAAACCTGATTTTATATTATTCAACAAATTTAGACATAATCGAACGTAATAGATTAATTTTATTTATTAGTATTAAATTTCAAGGGTACATATTAAATTTTTACACATTACTTAGATATTTTCGACAAAAATTGTTGCGATCGGGGCATCGACTTTTCGCAAAAGAACGTACCGTATCTTGGTCTTACAATGGTTTCCGTGTTGAATTCAGAACCAACCTTCAAACATCGACAGTTCTTGCAAAACATTTTCTTTTTTCAAAATCATTTAAGCCAACTTTATGCAGACACAGTGTAACTACAATTTAAAACCGTATCATAAGTATACAAAAATATGTCTCCCTGAAAATATCTCGAATTTTTGCTCCATTTAAGAGTTAACTTTGACATTTTAGTAATATAATTATCACTTTCCCACCTTAAATTGGGTTCTAAAATCAACTGGGATAGTACAAATATATACGCAGGGAATTTTCCTTCTCCGGTTGGCAGTCGCCCCCGAAATCTTACAAATATATTTTTTAAATTTTTATTGTTAGTAACAGAAATTAAGTCATAACCACAGTAAAAACTGCATTATATCGAAAAACGTTTAGGGTATAATAGAGGAACCAGATTATAATTTTATATTCTACCATTTAATCCAAAGAATAAATGGATCCACAGCTTCCAAAACGTATAGTTTTCTTTGTGAGAGGTCACAGAATATAAACTTTATGAGTAAAATTTACCACAAACTGTTAAAGCCTTTTTTAACGATTGTGTAAAGTTAATGACAAAATACAATAACTATGATTTTCAGTACACTAACTGTACAAAATATAAGAAAGGTAGTGGACAACAGTTGTGTTAGATATTCACTGATATGGTTGATGGAGTAGCAAAGTGTCGCCATTTATGTAATAATAACAATAAATTTGGATTGAATTGGTATATTTTTTAGTTATTATTGTAAATTTCAATAGTTATTATTGCCATTATTATTTGTACTAATTAAGTTTTATCAATGGTCTGACCCCCCCACCCCTCTACAAATATTTCTGGCAACGCCCGTGTTGATAAGGAATGAGCCCCCCGAAATAAAATTCTGGCTACGGGCATGCCGGTTGTAATGATTTTATAAATGCAAAACCCGGGGAGGAAGCCAGACAAGTGGAACTCCCCTTCTTCAATTCAAACACTGTTACTGGAGTCAAAATTCTGTGTACATTTGTGTGTAGGGTTGTTTCCAAGAGTGAATAGAATATTTAATGTGAAGATAGTAACATATTAACTTTTCTTTTCCAGTGCATGTTCCAATCGTGGTACATTTCCAGCGACATGCATTACTTCCTGATTGCACCAATGGTCGTCTACCCTCTGTGGAGGTGGCCCAGCTGGGGGAAGCTGCTGCTCTTCGCTTCTATCTTCGTCAGCATCGCCATCCCCTTCGCCGCGACCTACTTCAACCATCTGGAGCCTGTGTTGTTGCTATTCATTAGGTGAGTTCTGCTATACCAAAGAGAGAGAAACCCTCTGTCGTCGAAATAAACCTCTGAAACCCTCTGTTTACCATGTAATCCAGCCCCTGCGTTGCCAAAATGAGCAGCATTATTCAACACATCGTCATCTTTATTCAGTGCCAAGCACCAGTGTGCGCATGATTTTCTTCGAGGGGCACTGTGATCGAAGTGGAAATGCGAATAAATACAGACTGTCCCTAAAGGTACTTTACAACGTTGATGTAATACAGAACACCTTTCAATTAACATAAAGAATCATACCATGTCCCATTTGATTTACCAACGCATGAAGTTTTATTGTGTATTAGTCCACTTCAACATGCGCACCTCTGGTGGCGCGTACAACAGCTAATCGAAATTCCAACTCTGTCTACACCCTCTCTAGCATATCCTTGTAAACTGTGACAATGGCAGCTCCTATTCTGGCCTTCAAATCATTAAGATCGATGCCAAGAGTTCTGCACACTTTGTCTTTGATATATCTCCATAAAAAGAAGTCCAGGGGTGTAATGTCAGGGGATCTAGGAGGCCAGGCAATCGGACCATCTCTTCCAATCCAACGTGCTGGAAATGTCCTGTCCAGGACATTTCTCAAGTCTAAGATCAGTGAGGTGGTGCATCAACGTACTCAATACATGAAAAAAACAAAAACATTAGGCGTTCATGAATCACCTACAAGAAAGTATATTCATCTATGTCAATTACAAGTTGTGCTGTATAACTTCCAAGTTGTCAAGTATGTTTTGGAACACGGTGTACTATCGCCCCCAGATAAGAACATTTTTACAAAGCATTCACCCAGATATTTGAATTTGAATATTTTTTTTTTTTGAGTGCGTCAGCACTGAGGCTATTTTGCACCCGTCACAGTATACGGGGTCCAGCCCCTTATAATAAAAATAAAAGCGTGTCTGAAAACTAAAATTTCCTTACCTTGGTTAAAAGCTGAGGCTGTAAAGAGGCACTCAGCACATATAACGACTCTCCATATTGATCCAATCCATAGAAGCACCTATCCCCAAACTATCGACCAGGCATCCCTAAATTTACCAATGTTTATCTTAAAGTATGTAACAAATCTTTTACTGTTCCTTACTCGACAACAAAATTTCACTTTTAATGCATCAATTGACAGCTAAAGTTGAAATTTCGTTATCTTTGAAATGATCTCGTCTGATCTTCCCAGTGTATGCATTTTAGTGCATC
Source organism: Lepisma saccharinum (assembly GCF_977018435.1). Classification (NCBI taxonomy): domain Eukaryota; kingdom Metazoa; phylum Arthropoda; class Insecta; order Zygentoma; family Lepismatidae; genus Lepisma; species Lepisma saccharinum. The sequence continues at coordinate 10,540,835 of NC_139238.1, forward strand.
ACACGGAACCGATTCTGATATAAGTAACCTTTTACGCATTTCTGTGTGTGTGTGTTAGCACACTAAAAAGTGCATCATTTGCAGTTTATACACGTTAATGTGTTATTGGAGTTAACATATACGTGTCAATTGACACGTTTTTGGTTGTGTGTGTATCTACGAGGTAACAAAAAAGGATTGTCAACTACCGGTAAATTTGTATTTTTCAAGGATAGCACATAATATTAAAAATTTTAACCATGTTTCAGCATGTTGAGAGACCCAGTTGCCAGCGAGTCCTTCAATTCTGTCTACATCAAAACCCACATAAGGGGAGGACCATATTTCTACGGGCTGTTCGTCGGATACATTGTCTACAAGATCAAGAAAACAGATGTACAAATTTCTAAGGTAACCATTATCCCATTTCCTTAATATCAATATACCACGCACAGACATCTAATAACAGAACGGAAATTAAGTCCTTTCAACATTGATCAAATTAGACCCATAAAATATCAGGATGATCCTGAACAAACAACAACAACAAAAAGTTTGTTTAAGTACAGGTAGGCCCAACGGGACTTGACTAGTCTGTCACCATATCATCTCGTCTCAAATCAACGTGTTACAGCTCCTTGAAAATATCTTAGTAGATTTGTGTCTGTGTGAGAGGAAGATGACGAATGTTTTTAACGGGTAGCGTTATTATAATTGGTGCAAAACTTTACTAACAGTGTTGGCAATGCATATAGCAGTTTCCACTGTCTGCTCTTGTGCACTGCACACGAACTTGCGTTAACTTGTGTTTGTATCACACATATTTGTATTTCCTTGTACGCACTACATATTGAATCACATTAGTAGAATTACAATAATTACCTGTTTTGAAAAAAAAAAACATATTGCACATACAGATTCCACAGTGTACGTATCACAAGCCCCAGTCACTTTGCGCGGTTTCTTCATTCTTATTCCTGTCTGCTATCGCCTTTCCTCGCCGTTCCCTTAAATATCTCACCGCTTGTTGCACATTCTCACTTTTGATTCCTCTTTTTGTCTTCCACCACTTCCATTACTTCCCTCGCGATTATGTTCTTAACACACTTGTCTCGCAAATAACGCCTAGAGGATATAGTACAATATGATACTCTTATCTTTTTTCCAGGTTTGGGTTGCAATCCTTTGGTTCTTGGCTCCCCTTAGCTCTCTGGCAGCGATGTTCCTGGCATGGATGTGGTATATACCAGACAGACCTTACAATGCTTTGGAAGCCGCTTTCTATGCAGGGTTGCATAGGATAGGGTGGTGTGCCGGAATAAGCTGGGGTATCCTAGCAGTTCTCACTGGTAATGGAGGTAAGTCTACAAATAAGGCTGGCAATCAGTGGCGAAGCTAAGGCGTAAATACTGGGTAGGCTGAAAAATCTGCTTATATTTTTTTATACAGCAGATCCATGCGTCGATTCTTGTTGGTCGCAAAAGTATCAATTACTCTTTCCTTGAATCCTTGATCAATAGAAAGTTCTTTAACCAGTTTTTTTTCAATGGCTATTGTACTGAGATAACTTAATCTTTCATTTTTCATTGAATTACGGAGATAATTTTTTACTCTCTTGAGGATGCTCATATTTCTTTGGGAGGAAGCTGTTGTAACAGGAAATGTCAAGACCAATTTGATAAGTTGTGTCACTTCTTTGTAGATTGTTTGAAGATCATTGCTAACTATGAATTTTAGAAGGTCTGCAGGAGGTAAATGCTTTTCTTCATCATCATAGATATTCTTTAAATCATTTTCTAATCGTTCTTTGTTGAAAAATGGATATGTGGACAGAAGGTTATTTAATTTCATCACAGGAAAATGTAGTTTATATCCCCCAAAGCTATTTTGGTCTAGCAATTCAACAAATTTTATGTTTTCAAGATCTCCAAAACGTATTTCCATTTGTACAGTCATTGTGTCCAAGATTTCGTAGGTTAAGCATCTGAGAGCCACGAAGTCTTGTTCACTTACATTTATTTCACTGCAAATCCTCTTAGAGTTTTCAACACATAATTTCACAGTATTATATTTTTATAACATAAATACACTATGTGACACACACACATACACACTCGCGCATGCACTTGAAGTAAATTAACATTCAACAATGCAGCGCGTGAACGACGCACTTTGCACAAGAAGACTATAGAAGCACAACAGGTTTGTTCTGAGGCTAGCCACTTTCACCCAGCGAATCTGCAGTCCCCTCCCCTTACACTCCCCTTCCACCTACGCAGAGCTCACGCTGTAGCCAAAAGCCTCACAGTTCGGACCGAACGCGCTCTCCCCTTTCTGGCCTGACTGACGAGATATGTGGAAGGATCGACGGAACCAAACGTTCGGATTACATAGTTTAATTCGTTTTAACGAACTTTGATTGTTACAGGGTACAAGAACATTTTAATTTCAACATTTTTTGGGTAGGCTAAGCCTCAAAAGCCTCATAACAGCTTCGCCACTGCTGGCAATTACGACCTAGTATTGTAAAATATCAACTGTACTATACCTGTATGCTTATCTATCAAGGTAATATACATGGACATCCCTGGCCCTGAACATTGGCATTGTTAATTTTAAATTAGAAAAAAAAAAAACTTGTTACTTTCATTGGCGGTAACATATAAATTTCAGTTTATCAGTATCCTAAATATAACCAAAGGGAAAATGAATTAACTTTAAAAATTGAATACAAAATGCATGGACCAGGTCAGAAATTAATGTCTTCATATTCTACCACTTAATCCAAGGAATAAATTGTTCCATGAATTTTCAAAATTTAAAAAAAAAAAAAATGTGTGAGAAGTGTCATACATTTCATGATTTTTAAAGATATTTCTTGAACGATGAGTGTAAAACTTAAGAAAATAGAATAATTTCAATATATTAACGTTGGAAACTAACATGAGACATAATACCATTGAAAAGTGGTACATTATCAAAAATATAATTTAGTTTGTCTAGCTATCCATTTTCTGTGGTAGGCTCAAAACGTTTCAGTCAACTTTCGATTGATAGCAGTGCCCATTCCGACGATATTGAAATAAATGCATGTCTGGTGCGAAATTGTCACACCTCACCTTAGGACATTCATGGAATGTATGGGGAAGAGCTTTTAAGAAAATATTGGTCTAGGAATGCCCTAGATGGCGCTGAACTGGCTACTCATCTGCTAGTTTTCGCCTGACACGATACTTGTTAGCGCACTTCTCTGTATACTTTTGTTCCCATAAGACATTGCGCAGAGCAGACAATCTAAAAGGATGGACGAGCAATTTGAAGATCGTTGTAGGAGAATTACTGCTGTTATTAAAAATTAAAAAAGAAAAGTGAGGACTAGAAATTGGCTAGAAAGAAAATATGGTAATCAATGCGCACTGAACAAGCTTTTCGATGAACCCGGGTATGCATATTCACACATGAGATTCGCAGGATTTATTCATTAAAAATAATATTTTGTTCAACTAAATATATCAAACATTTAATACATTTGTAATAATAAGGACCTTCATTATCTGCTAATCATATATGTCACGTACACATCTCATCGCTTTGCATAAATACCTAAACACTAACGAACTGAACACGAAAGTACATCATCTCTTACTTTTTATTTTATCAAGAAGCGAACAAAACCAATCAACACTCGGAAACCACAGACAAAAAACTTTCCTTTCGCAAACTCACAGATTATATTCACATGGTCGAAATTCGCTGATTGGCTGTTCCAATTTAGGAAAGCCAGTTGCAATTAGAACATGGCATATTCCTCAAAACCAGACAAGCAGTTAGTCAGACGGCCATGATTCCCACCCAGGTAGCCAGTTCAGGGCCAACTGGGGCATTCCTACTGGAAATCCAGTTCCGTGTGACTCGGCCTTAAGAAAGAAAGTATCTTTATGAATTGTAATTTTCACCAAGGACTAACATCAATTGATACTTATATTGTTGTTTCAGGATTCTTCCGCCCATTCTTCTGCTGGAAGGCGCTGATACCGCTAAGCAGATTGACGTACTGCGCTTTCTTGGCCCACGGGGGAGTCCAACTCTACACCAACGCCTCCTCGCGGACGCCGAACACAGCCGGATTCTTCAACTTGGTACGCTACTTTTTCGGGTTTGGTTCTTTCCATAAGTGAAACCCTACACTATCTCGGGAATCTCTGGAGTAAACAAACGAAAGTTCTATGCGCAAGTAGGACTCGAGTGTGCTCGACCAGTGAACGCGTGACAGGGGAAGTGAGTGCATGGAGCGGAAAAACAGTTTGTAGCAGCGCGCACTAATATAAATTATAAATATCTGAGTAATGCCCTTGCAGTGGCATTTCATTGCATGCTAACAAGGCTATGGTGACTGGAACGGATTGAGTCTTGCAATGATGCCATTAAACTTTCACTTCGGAGAGAGAAGTCTTAAGCGACACGGGGGTTTCACACTGAAGTAACAAGCGACAAGCCCGAGTAAAATATCCACAGACCGAGGCAACTTGATGCAAGAGTAACACGCGAGCGACAAGCGGCGCGTGTAGTTCGTCGTGTCGCTAAGGTAAGAAAGGTTGCATTTATTTCTGAAGGTTTGCTTATAAGTTTTACATGTTGCTTGTCGCTTCGGTCTGAAAGCTGCCTAACGCTGAATATTTCAAATACTTGTAATATTTAAAAAAATGAGTTTAACTTTCCAAGTTGTTCCATATAAAATACAGTGATTTTTTTAAATTCGATTTCCAAGGGAGTACGAAAAAAAATTAGAATTATGCAAAATCCGAACTAATAAAAACATGTATCATTAAAGATGGTTTCAAGGTGAACAAACTTCTGTTGAACTGCTGAGAAATTCTGATATCCACGTTCACATTGTACATGTGAAACATCTTTCATACTGGTTTGAAGTCCACTTTATGCACAGTTCGACTAATAGGTTTTACAAGGCGACGGTGTTATAACTACGACATCGGGGAGTCCCTCTTATATTGGTGAAATGAGAGAGAGTTAGAAAAGAAGGGAGATTTTGATTCGATTTTTGCTATTTAGCGTAGCTCTTCTGCCACTAATGACCAGTTGCGACGATGAGTTATTCGATGAAATTGTTGAAGGAACATTCGCAAAGAACAACATGCCCAGGCCGGTATTCGAACCCTGGCGTCGTAGCGTGCTGTGCTAACCACTCCGGCACAGAGGTCGGTAAAAATGTAGAGAGGGGGAACCTCGCTTTCTTTCGCCTCTTTATTTTCCGATACCTCCCTTTTGAGAAGAGAGGGGTAGAAAAGTGGGGAGGCAAATACCCCTCGTCCTATGTACCAGTACGCCCCTAGCTGTGGCAGCTTTGTCAGTTTTCCCTGAAATTAATAGCATGGACTGGAAGTTAAGAAATGGCAAACAACGTAGAATATAGACGCTAGACATCTATTGTCTATCTTGTACAGTCACGGACACTGCCGGCTTGTAATGAATACATTGACTTTCCATGGAATCGTTACAAGCCGGCAGAGTCCGTGACTGTACAAGTGCTTTCTGAATGTTGAAAGCCTTCTTTGCAGACATTCACTATATAATTCCTAACTCATCCCAAACATAACCCTACATTTTAATAAAGGTTTAAATTTTAAACGAGTATTCCTATAAAGGAAAAAAAAGTAAATTAACAGAACGAAATATTATTTTCTTATTGCCGATTTATCGATTTGATTTCGTTTATTTTACTTCGCTTTTCTGCCACTTTTGGCTAATCACAAAGATGACAGTGAGTGATGATATGATGGAAGTGATGGACACTAAAAAAAACATGTCCAGGCCGGGATTCAAACCCCCCCGGTGACGAAGCTCCGGCACAGAGGATGATATTGTTTCCTTCCGTTAATATAACTTTTCCGTTTTCTTTTGCAGTTTTGGAACACATCCGGAGACATAGTTCTCACCTTCGTGATTGCTCTCGTCTTGTGTCTGATGTTCGAGTCCCCGGTTCGCGGACTGGAGAAAGCTTTTCTGAGAAACGGTAAGTGATGCCCATGTGCGACACTGTATGCATTTTTATTTTTAACTTAGCGTCGCTTTCTGTGCTATTACTATTTACATCCTAGTAGACTGCGAAATAGTATCTTACGTCATACTCAAAAGATCAAAATACTTTCAAAATGTGGATGCCAATATTATAGGTTGGATGTTATTTATTTAAATTATATACAATAATTAATATTTGAATATTATATGAATATACCATACACCCTCGAAATGGAACGACTTAAGATTTTCTCCATATTTGGCTTACTCACTAATTGAGGCCTCCTAATCACGAATCTGAAGTTAAAAGTTGTCGGAAACGTCTAGAAATTGCAAAATAAGCTAAAATAAGGCGTTAGTTTTCGAAATGGAAACCGTCGATTTTCGCGATTTTTTTTTGTTTCGCAAGGAAATATATAGCTATATTCCTGATACTACCACGACACCAAATTTTAACTATGTGTGTCTAACCTAACCGAAACTAACCTAACCACACGTCAATAGTTCGTGGGGCTAGCGCCAATGGTTCGTGGGGCTAGCGTCCATGGTTCGCAATTATTTTGCAATTTCTAGAAGTTTCCGACAAATTGTAACTTCAGATTCGTCATTAGCAGACCTCAATTAGTAAGTAAGTATGTCAAATATAAAAAAAATCGGAGAGGGGTCCGGTCATCTTAAGTCCCCGTATTTTATTACGAAAATAAAATAAAAAACAATAAGAACATTCACCAACAAGTAAGATTTTCATGGACAAACTCGAGCTTTGCCCAGGGGGCAAACGGAGACGTATGAGAGATATGCTTCACGAGGACCCAGACTTAAAGTGGAGTTTAAAGTGACAGTTAAAGTCTTAAAATAATCGCACAAAAACAAATGTAAGTCCAAAGAATAACGTAAAATTACTAAGAGCATTAAACCTAACGCTCTTAACATAACAAGGACATACAATTACTATCGCCATCAAACCCAACATTCGTACATTTGAAAAATAGTGCAACAATCTAACGCTTCATTCTTGCGAAAACCTGTACGATACACACAGCAGAAGAAAACGAGCCACAGCTGGGTTTCTGACGCCGCAACTTTCAACAACTGATCTAATGATAATCCTGAATGACGATAATCCTATATTATCTGATACAACTGACACGTGAAATTTGCTTCCCAATACTACATTTTCTATTCTTTACTACATCATAACATTCAAAAGTGGTTACATTTTACACAACACACACAAACAAGTAACGAATAACTTTGCATACGGAGTTTTCAACGACGTCATAAATTATACCACATAAAATCATTAATTACGCGGTTTTAACGCATTTCCGCGAGCTAAAAACGACAGACGTTCATGTGAAACACAATCTTCATAAACCACACAAAATTTTTCACTTTCTCGCGGGTGTACGGAGTGTTATCAACACCCAACGAACCTTAGGCCAGCAGCCCACAATGTCCAAATGAGACTTCTGTATACGTAATTGTCAGAAAGTGATACAACCCTCTCCTCAGTCTCATCGTATACTTACATATAAACTTCAAATAGAACTAAACAAAAGCCGTATCTACTCAAAGGAACACGTAAAGAACAGACTACAAGAAAAACTGGTAAAACTAACGGCGGGTTGAACAAACACTTGTGGGAAGTATGCCCAACAAGCTACAGTACCTAGGTACATGGAGTTTTAAAAATGGATTGCATGCGCTGTGCTCACATGCCATTTTCAGTTTCTTTCTCAAAATTTGGTTTTGTCTCATGTGTCCGAACAATTTTGTGCAACCCGACAAACATTTACTCTAGTCTATCAATTAGCAGGAAGAGCAATTTTGTTTTTGAAACCCTGAGATAACTTTGTTTTGGTTGTTTTTGTTATATATTTTTAATAAACCTAATGCTAGTTATATGCCATGAGGTTTGTTGCCAGTTGTGAGCGTGTGTATCAATTTCCCGACGTTTGTGCCGAAAATTCTAATTTATCCACACAACCCTCGAAAATGTCCTCAACGCCCCTCTAAAATTGTGCACGAAGGTCCAATTTATGTTAATGTTGGCTCTAAATTGGCCCTTGCACACTCCCAAACAGGATATTTTGGATTAACTCTTGACTATTCCGTATCTGAAAATGTTTACAAATCCGTGCTTCAGAACTCAGGTTATAATCAATTTTTAATTACGAATTAATCAGCCACGTAAACTACGAAACTATCAATTGGCCATTTTAACGATGGCCCACTTACAGTGATGGACAAAAGTATTCATACAGTGGAACTGAAAGGAAGAAAGTACGAATTGCAGCAGCTAGGAAAACAATAAGGAAGTCAAAACTGTTAATGCTTTACCATGTATGCACCAAACGATATATTGACAACAAAAATAAATATCAGATGCTGCTTGTAGAAAAATAAAATACAATAAATTCTCAATACCCGCTTCTTTGGCTGGACAAAAGTATTCATACACCAACATAAAAGTTCACTTTGAAGAAAAGATAGAAACAAATACCACGTCGTCAGTATTAAGTATGCATTCCACTGTTATGGAGAACAGCTGTCAGTCTCTTTTGCATAGACTGAACAAGAGGCGTGGTTATTTCAGATGTAATATTGTGCCACTCATGCAAAATGACCTCTTTCGGTTTATTCTTGCTTGTTACGTCATGTTTTCGGAGTCTGGTTTCCAAATGGCTCGAAAGATGTTCAATGGGGTTAAGGTCGAGGGCCTGGGGTGGAGTTTTGAGTGTGTGGGGAGTATTATATAACAACCAAAGGTTGACAATCTCAGCTGTATGTTTATGGTCGTTGTCCTGCTGGAAGTAAAAATCTTTCCCAAGACCCAAATGATTGATACTCTGCTGCAAATTGTTCTTCAGAATATCCAAATAGACAAACCTATCAATAGTTCCCTCAATAAAGATGAGTTCTCCAACACCTGAGGCTGACATACAGCCCCAGACCATAACGCCACCACCTCCATGTTTAACTGTGCCCAAGAGATTTCGAGGCTCAAGCTCAGTATTGGGCTTTCTCCACACCAAAATTCTACCATCACTATGGATAATATTAAATTTACTCTCGTCCGTAAACAACACTTTATCTCAGAAGTCCAAACTTTTACTCACATACTCCTTTGCAAATGTTAATCTGGCCTTCTTGTTCTTCTTACTGATATATGGCTTCCTTCTAGGTACCCTAGCTCTGTACCCTGCTCGATTGAAAAGCCTTCTAATATTTCTTGAGGACACTTGTTTTCCCAGGTGTTCGTGAACATGTGCCGACACTGCTGACGATGTTAATTTTGTTTTTTCCTTGATCATTCTCAACAGTCCTTGTTTCTCTCTCGAAGTAAGTTTCTGAGGACGCCCAACCCTTTCCCTATTTATCAGCACTTTTGTGTCTTTACATCGTTTGATAACACTTTGCACAGTCGCACGACTTCTCCCAACTATGTCTGCGATTTCAGAATATGATTTCTTATTGTGGTATAATGATATCATAATTCTCCTCTCTTCGATCGCGGTTTCCTTCCCTTTGCGGCCCATTTGACTTCCTGCAGCACGCCAACACCAGACCAAACACTTCCTTACACAGGTACAAGTGCAGCAAACAAATATCTGGCACTGAATGATGGAAACGGTTGTTTCACGAACTTTATTTGGGGTTTATAACCTGGCGTATGAATACTTATGACCATCCAGAAAGCAGTTTATCTAAGGATTGCCCACATTTCTCATGACAATTTCAATTGTATGCACACAATTGCTTTGCTTTTCTATTCTTGCCATTCCAATGGAGCATATGTGCTATAGACTTGACTTGCCTTTACGGTCTTCTTTGTATAATAACATGTTTCATTCAGATAATGCCTTTGTATGAATACTTATGTCCATGACTGTACCTTTCCTGACGATCCAGCTGCAAACGCACCTTGTTCACTCACGATTCCAGACTATTCCCTACCCCTCCTACTGATTGCCCTCCAATGCAAAAACTTCCCAGGTTTTCCCTCAAGAGGGCAGCACCACTTCTCGCCAGACGCCATTGACGTCACACCATACGCAATTTAATACTCGTATATATTTGCCTTGGAATTGAATTTTCTTTTAGATTATTGATAAAGTAAATGCCGCGAGATCCATGCCCGGGCAGACAGTGTTCGGAAAGTTACATTTAAAAAGTGAGTTACAAGTTCGGAGATGCAGTTACAGTCACTCATTTCAAAAAGTAACTCAGTTTCAGTTACTGGTGGTACTTGAAAGTAACTGTGAGTTACTTTTACAGTTATTTTCTGTTGGAAATTTTCTTCCAAATAAATTACATACAATCAGTGACCATTAATTGTAATACTTATAAAATAATTATATGAAGACTTGCAAGTGTTTTATTTACGTTTCTGGAACATAATAAGTAAGTATTCATATATTTATATTATTACAACAAATAAATGGATCAACAAGGAGTCAGTTTTCCTTGAATTATTTTTAATCGAAAAATCGGCCACATTACTTTGCATGTGGTTGCATCAATCCCCCTTGCACCTGTTTCTTTCTCTTCCATTCCAAGCTCAAGAAGATCCACTCCCTCGGCAATGACCTCTTTCTAGCTCAACTACCACGTTAAGGTAGCAATCCAAGAAAACATCGAAATCTTCGCGTGAAATTAGAAATGATAAATTCCAATCAAAGTGTTAATATTCATAAATTAGAATGTAACGAAGCCTAGCTTTCTTATCTTAAGTTAGGCACATAATTTGAAACAGAGTTGCCAAATTTAGCTCTTCCTCTACGTTACAAAATTTCCATTACCTCCTCCTTCCCGACGTAGAGGGAGTTTGCACCATTTAATTTCATAGAATCATATAATATAATTTATGCAGAACTATGTAGCCTATCTGTATATCATGACAATCGTGCTGTTGTTTGCTGTGGACTCAAAGTACTTATTTTCTCGTTTCAGGCCGGCGAAGACCTGAACAGAAGAAAGAAGTGGACGAAGAACAACCAGAGAACAACAACGTCAACCTGGCATCGAGGACACGAACAGTGAACTCTGTTTATCCAGACGACACGCTAAACAGGCTCTTCTTGAACAAGTTCAAACACTTCAGCCCTTACAACCAGCAGGAGAAGTTCTAGAACTAAACCACATCGACGCGTATGTTGTCATTCTTGAACATTTCAGTGTTTACATTCACTACTGATAACAGCAGTGTGGAATACTTGAGTTCGTATGCAGGAATGTGCGTGTATTGTGTATTTTACATCGCCTCTCTACCTCTCTACTTTGGTCACGACTGACGATATGGAAGAAGGAACAACGCAATTAATTAAGCGTTCATATCTCGCACAGGACTCGAACCAAGAACCCTTGGGCTCATAGTACGCTATGTTAACCACTCCACCACAAAGTGGAGGTGGAGGTTTAATCTACCCCTCCCTTGGGTTAGTACCTCTCCCCCAAACGTCAGATTCGTGAGAAGATGATAAATATATAGCTTTATCTGTGAAGGCAAGACACCCAAGTATACATTTTTGTATGATATTTAGGTGCATACAAACTGTGACTTCCTTCAAAATTCCACTGTTTTATCCGACGCCGTCACTAGTTCTGACTACCAGAAAAGATCTCGTACCTCATGTAAGTTAAGATGATAACAGTAGCGTACAACTATTACGTACAAATATTTTTATTTACAGTGTACCTTTATACGTGTATATATCTGCATAATACACGCGTGGTACTTATTTTCAATGATATTATTTTTAATAATATTTTTTAAATCGAAAAATGAAAATAATCAGAATTTTTTAGTTTGAATATTGATAACACCATTAAGCCTTGTTTCCATGATTATGAAAAAACTAAATATGCTGACCAAGGCAGTAATTTATTTTATTAAAAACATAAACTAAAACGTAACGTTTCAACCTTCTACCAAGGTCTTCATCAGACTCTGTATCAAGTACAAAAGTAACAAGATACACAAAAAACATTACTCCCTCCAGACTATTAGAAAGTTGTTAGGAACTTTCTAGCAGGTGGCTTTCACTTTCCAACTGTACTTTCACCTAAAAGGCTAAACATAATTACTTTCATATAGAATGTGAAGAGATATTCATATAGAATATCTAACGCTCTTTTTCCTTAATTTTTCTCCCTTCTCCTCTCCTCTTTCTCTCTTGTCCTTTCCACTCTTTCTAACACCTTCTTCCATCCTTTGTTTAACTTCAGTCCCCCATTCCAGTTCATTATGTCTTCTTCACCTTTCTTCTCTATTTCCTTGGAGAGGAGAAGGGAGAAAAATTAAGGAAAAAGAGCGTTAGATATTCTATATGAATATCTCTTCACATTCTATATGAAAGTAATTATGTTTAGCCTTTTAGGTGAAAGTACAGTTGGAAAGTGAAAGCCACCTGCTAGAAAGTTCCTAACAACTTTTGCTAGAAAGTTCCTAACAACTTTCTAATAGTCTGGAGGGAGTAATGTTTTTTGTGTATCTTGTTACTTTTGTACTTGATACAGAGTCTGATCAAGACCTTGGTAGAAGGTTGAAACGTTACGTTTTAGTTTATGTTTTTAATAAAATAAATTACTGCCTTTGTCAGCATATTTAGTTTTTTGAATATTGCATGTAAAGAAGTATTATACACGCACATGAGTATGCTAAGAGAAAAGTTGTATCAAGAAAATCTTAAAAGTAGCTCGAAATGGTGCTATTTACTCATGGTATTAGAAAGACAATTATAATTTCACTAGTTGCCACAAAAGTGAATGAAAGACAAAGTTTGCTTTTTGTATGACGCATCGATATTGCAATCCTGCTTTTGTTTCTTTGATATCAAAATGCGAATCAATAAGACGTAATATATATCAAAATAAATTGCATTCAGTCTGTTTAACTTGTGCGTTATACTCATCAATTGTAATTAATGTAAATATTATCATGTTGTCTGTTCCATATACTCATGTTATTTTTTGTAATGTAAATAAAATACATATTTAGTGTAGTCATTTGTATGTGTGTGTGTGTATCGTAATGACTAGTTAATACAAATATATTAGAAATGTACAATATAGTGTATTGTTTTAGTACAGTGTGCCAAGTATTCGAACTATATCTTGTTGATATATGTATATATAGACCTAATGCAATATATGAATAAATTAAAATGAACTTAATATTGTGACCCTTTTTCTTTTCTATTACTAGCCATGTGCAGAATTCTTCCTGCTGTTTAATCTCATCTTGCAAGAATTTTTCTTTTCTCGGATCTGGTCTTATTTAAAGGTAAAGGTAAAGGTAAAGTGTTCCCCTGTGCATAGCACCACGCCATGAAGGCGTATAGGGGTGTGGGGGTAACGCCCCACACTTTCTTGATCCGGTCGTGAGTGGGGGTGATGTGATCAGCATCACGGCCTTTACCCCCCAGGGTTTCCCCCAGGTACCCATGTTATTCGACGCTGGGTGGGCGCCGGGGCCGCTTCCACCGTTAGAAAAGGTCCGGGATCGAACCCGGGACCTTTAGCATGGTAGTCAGACGCGTTACCGACTGAGCCACCGCGGCCACCTGGTCTTATTTAGAAAACATTTTTTAATCTGTCTGAGAAGGGGAGGGGTTGCCGTGCTCCTGTACAGGGGCGTATATATGACTGGTGCGGACTCTCCGTAAATCCCTTTCTTCTGTATATTTAGTGTAATTTTAGGCGTAATTACATACCACATGTTACCAGGGACGGCCGCTCATAAGGACGATACGGACGCCGCACTGCCGTGTGTGTGTAATCACAAGTGAACAAACATTACTTTAACATTTATATATTAGCTTTTACATTGTCTGAATTGCAAATATTCCGTTGCTTATAGATCGTTGGTTAGTCGGTTCTGTATTCATTCTTTCGCGACAATTGCGAAGTTTGCACGCCACCGTGCGGAGGAATATGCAACTTGGAGAGAATTCTGGCGGGGCGCCGTCCTCCCACCTTACGAGACGTAGAGCATTCTCAGGCGGGGCCGTGAGGGGTAAGAGGCGAGGGAACTGTGAGAATAACATGCACGGTATCTGTGCATGGGAGGACGGAGGGTTTGTCGTCCGAAATCGACCCCTAGGCGAGACTGACCCTCTCTCTGGAGAACGGTAAACAATGAAGAGTTGACAGAAGCAATGAACATAAGAAAGAAAATTACCAACCGTTCAAAAAAAAAACATTCTGTATTCTATAATCTTATTCACTTATGAAAGAAGAGTAGAGCAATAAATAACGCAATTTCCAATGAGGAAAGAAAATATCGGTAACTGAAAAATTACAGACTTGCTTCATTTTTGTTATTTACCGTCGCTTTCTACTACTTTTCTGTAATCACGAAAATGAGGATGAGTGATGATATAATGAAATTGATGGAGGGGCACTCACAAAGAACACCCATACCCATGCCTGGATTCGAACCCAGGAGCCCTGGCTTTGTAATGCGGTATGCTAGCCACGGAAGTCGGCTATAGATTCTTGTTACACGCAAAATTATCGTATATATGCGTTGTATTTTTTCTGAGTTTAGTGAAAAGTACATTTGGATTACAATGATGTGGAGTACATCATGTAGATCTAATTACATGTTTTGATTAGCACGTTTGAAAAAAAATCCTGATAATATGACAAAGTTCTCCAATTCCTTTTCAAGGCGGATGTTAAATAAATTAGAAACTCGTCATCTAAACTCACCAAGAGCCGCTACAGGAACCTATGAACTACAAATTTCTGAAAATTTGGCAAAATTGTCTGGCAACCCCGAAGCAATAAAACGACCGGATGGGAAGACGATGATAGTATTGACACTTGTTTCTTCCTTGTCCATGGAAAACTGAAGCTTTTTCGGTAGTTGTGTGCTGTAGTTGTGCATTTGTTGCGATGAACAGTGTGGAGAAATTGTTGGTCCGAAGTTTTTCTACCAGAAGTCTGAGTCTGGATGAAAAAATAAACATAAAAAAAAACTAGGCCGAATTTGAATCTAGAACAAGTGTCAAAGAAGGGAGGTCGTGAGTTCACTCGCAAATTTTGCGTTGAAGGACAGAAAGATGAATTTCAGTTACAAGCATGTCTGAAGATTTCTGGTAAGTTTGAAGTTTTTACTTTAGAGCTTCTGGTAACGCAGATATCACCTTTCCAGTGAGATATTTATTTTGGTGCCCTATTTCACATATCAATTAGTAATGTTGGACAGGAAACGTTTTCTGTGTAACTTTCTTACTAGAAATTTTCACGATCAATGCACGTAAATATTCGTCATTGTGCTTATCAAGTTGTGTAAAAATTATTATCCCTTCTTCTGAATTTTCCCCTCTGTTAAACGACTAAATCTGTTAGAATTCTATTTCTTCTTCCATCTTCTTCGCATTAATGTTAAATAATTATTAATTTATTATAATATGTGCAAACGTGTAAAACATGATATTCGGTAAACACGAACGTATCAATTTCTTATCACGTTGGCTGTTATACGAAATTCACCATTTAAACTCACATTTGTGTCGGCACCCGTGGAGGAGTGGTTAGCACATCGCGCTACTACGCCAGGGTTTCCGGGTTCGAATCCCGGCCTGGGGATGGATGTTTGTGAGTGCCCATTCATCAATTTCATCATATCACTCATCCCCACCTTCGCAAATTAGCCAAAAGTGGCACAAAAGGCGAAGCAAAATAATGCAAATCAATAGAGCAAATTTGTGAGATATCGCCCCTACACTTTGGTTCACCACGAGCCGCCACTGCATGTTACACCTCTGTGGGCAAATGGACGTGGTATTTAGCTATTCCAAAGAAAGGAAAACTGAATTTCACTGTTCCTCTAAGACTAAAATTTTAACCATGCACGTGCTTTCGAATTGAATAGACATATGTTTACAAATACTGGATTGTACATGAAACACCGTTGGTCCAACATTAGAATGAACTACTACAGTCTCACGAAAAGAATCATATACTACAATGTTCGCCTGCGTTTAGTTGGTACAAGAGTTTTAAACACCTCCACATCCGATTGCACAAATAATGCTTCTAATTGCTTAGAAATTTCATCGGCTTGTAAATGATTCTTTTCTTTTAAGAGTACAATGTTGTTCATTAACTGCGATAAAATCCCTCTACACTGGAGGATTTCTACGTGAAAACATTAGGGGAGGTAACTCCAAGAGTAGACTACATATCTCCAGGTTGGCTCAAATTTTCTAAAAAACAAATTGAACACAGGAAGGCACATCACCAGGGGGAGTGGCTGAAGCTCCCCCCCCCGAAATCCCACAAATATCTAACTTAAATAGTGTATAGTGGTAATTAATTTTACTTTCTTTACTGGATTAAACACCTTACATAATAAGTTGTAATATACTGAGAAATTCATCTTCAAGACTTCTGCCCTCCACTCACTTTTTCGCCTTTATATGGCCGGCTGCTGATAAGGGATGGACAACCCTCCGAACTAAAATTCTGGCCACGGGTCTGACAGGCGTTACAACATTGCAACACTTGGCGTAAATTCCGAAAGTCCTGGAATAAGTTGATCTTGTTCTGGGTGAACGAATGAAAGTTCTACTGAACCAAATGTATTGTATTTACACGATTTTTTCACGAAGACGCCGGCCGCGCTTGTTCATCCACACAAAAAATGACTGAAGTTACTCCTCACAGCAGCACTTCACTGCCATCTACTGCGCAACTTAACAGTAATTTATAATCACATCACAATACCGAACAAAGTTAAATAAGCAAAAAATATTTGAAAACCACACGTTCTCATACCATTACGTAAAAAACGTGGACGCAACAACACTCTGCTAATTGTATATTCAAATAACGCACGAACATGTTTTGTTCAATATTCAAGAACTTAATATTCGAGTTCAGTACTCAAGTATCTAAACTTCTTGTTCCGTAACAAATAAAAAAAATGATGAAGCAATTGAGTTGCTCACTACCTGGAAAATGCTGCTGAATTTTTTTTTTTTTTTTAGCGGTATCTGATCAGAAAGCATATTGCGCAAATATATTCTACAGTCCATTATGAACTTCATGTGGATTTTAAAATATCAAATGTGCTTCCTATTTTGCTGACACATTATCTCATATTTCTCTCAACGTGATCCTCTTCATTGGTGTACGCATCTACGTATTTCGTACTTCGTCGTCATTGGCAAGGCCGGCCTTCAATGTGGGGCCTGGGGCATGCAATACAGGGTGATCATAAAGCAGGGATGCCCACTGGGAGGGATTATGGCGCAGGCTGCGCCATCGAGATTTTTTTTTTTGGGGGGGGGGGGGGTTTCCCTTCAAATAATATAAAATTCAACATTTATATGTAATTGTTTTTGCTGCTATTAACAGCACTGACGTACGCAACCGAATAATTCCTTTTTAAGGGCCATCTCTATGGCGTAGTAGCTTGTTGCCCTGTAATCACTATCCAGGCTCGAAACTCGGTGGAATGAGGCACATTGCATAATGGTTAGAATCCCGCTTTAAACTGTAGATCCCGTCTCTATTAGCCTATTTGAGCATAAAGTGTACTCAAAACGAACTTGGACTATAATCAATGACCTGGGGGATAAATGAAGCTCCAGCTGTTAATATTTTACGTACTTTACAACAACTTTATTAGTCATTTTTTGTTTAACATTTTTTTCTGGTCTAAAAACAATATTGTATGAAATTAATTAATTATTGCTCTTTTTAGCTAACAATAATAACAAATACCTGAATCATTAGTCTGTGTAGGTACTGTCGCTTTCATGATAATCATACATGAGGGGGTTTTGAGCACAAGTGGCCTAACTTCTTTTAAGACAGTTTTGGGAAAAAGGCACATTTCAAGAAGTTAGTCCTATGTTTAGCTGTTGGAGCACGTAGAGTCCTTGGATGTATGACTTTGACAAAAAAGGACGTCTAGGAGCACACACATAGTGGTGCCCCTATGGACAAGAATTTGAAACTCACAGTTCTAAGTTATACATGTAACTTAATTTCCACGAAAAGTGGAGTTAGGTCACTTGTGTTCTGAACCCCTCATGTGCGGTCAGCGATTGCATTTGTGGCGTTTGAAAGCACGAAATGATACTTGCTTCATGTCATGGGCAAATTTATATTGGAAATTTAATGGAAATTCCTACATTGCTACAGATCCACCCGTCAATTCGAGCCTTGGATACATTAAATTATAATTAAGTAAACTTGGAGGAAGCAATCAGAATGGACACATTGAATGCTTCCTTGTTCAACGACCTTGTAACCAGAGATGAAACATTTCTAGTGACGCAAGAATTGTGAGAAACTTGACCAATCCTACTAAGAACATTCAGGAACAGAAACAAACCAGGAACGAAAAAACACGCGCGAATACAGTTTCTTCACTTTTAACTTGACGACCTCGAATCAGGCACACCACCTCTAGTTCAAGGCCACATCCAGTTGCCATATTACACAGTGAAACACATTTCCTTTTCTCCATCTGGAAGACTGGAGTACAGAAAAAACCGGTTCGTTTGTCCTTCTGGATCGAGGAAATGAGATCTTTCGATCCCTTATTGCTAATCTTCATTTTTGTTTCTGCTTTCATGCATTCGAGCGTTGCTGTTTCTCCGATATGCGACTGAAGAACAGGACGTGTGTGCTTGTGTTGGTAATTTTGGCCGCAACTTGTGTACTTGCCGAGGGTGATGTGGAAGATGGTACACAATGGAGAGAAGAAGAAGTGGTTTTGGCATACGGGGAAGACGAAATTGGCTCAGATAAGCTGGACGGATATTATGTGAACGAACATGTCAACGTTTTCCAGACAATTTTCGAACCTTCCTTGCTGGCGGCATTGTTGAAGTCCCTGGACGGAATCGACAATGAACTCTGCAGGAACCACAGCAAGATATTTCTGAAGGAGCTGAACGATTTCAAGTTATGGGCTGTGAAAAGTAAGTAGGAAGTTTGTGATTGTCTTCATTTCTTATGTTGGGGTGCTATGTTCAGTAGATTTAAGAAAAGTAGCTTTGTGCTGTTGTCAGGAGCAGGGCCGGATTAAGGTGAGTGCTATTGATGCTGCAGCATTAGGCCTATTCCTGAAATAGGCCCAGATGAAAACAGACAAGAATATTCCGAAAGCTGAACAGTTTTCTTTTGCTACATTAACCTGAAAATAAATCTTAGAATGAAATTTGGAGCCCCAATTCCGGACGCCTAGACACAGCGTTACTTATTACACAGTTACTATTATTCTTTGTGCTGTGACGTAACTATAACGTCGTTGTGTTTATTGTTCACCGAAGATTTCAAGTTAATGCTGTCAATTTTACGTTAAACAGTTTACTTAGTAGCAGCAACAGGCCCAATTTCGTCTTAATCCGGCCCTGGTCAGGAGGTGTTATTGGTTTATGGTTCGAACTAGATGCATTACTATATAGACGGGGCAAAATTCAGTCAACAAGAATTCAATGCTGAGACTGAATGGGAAGATACGATGTGGATGGGGACATTAGTGAACAGCCGCTCATCTAAAATTTCCTCTACTCACACCAACAAATTCAATAACTAAACTTTTACTGCTTTTTTTAAATAAAAAAAAAGTTCAACATACCATTACGTTATTTCTCCTCTTTAGGAATATGTTTCGTGTGATTATTATCTCTACTAGAAACGTTCCAATATTCTAATTCCACAAACCTCACTTTTTTTTAATAACTTTAATTTAATGGGTTTTTAAAAAATCGACAATATTCCCATGTACATGACCTGTTGAGTGAAACCTATTTTAGCTATACCTTTTGATGTTTACCTTTGTTCTTAACCAGAAGTGAAAAATAGAGAGAATAAGGATAACCAGAACAGAGAAAGATAGAAGAAATAGAGAGAATATTAAAAAGGAAATCAGTGAAGATAAAGTTGAAAGAGTGTATGACAAGTACGCAAAAGCAGAGTTAGACCGACCTCCATGGCGGAATGGTTATCACAGCGCGCTACAACGCCAAAGGTTCCGGGTACGAATCTTGGTCTGGTCAGGTGTGTTCTTTGTGAGTGTCTCTTCATAAATTTCATCACTCATCCTCATCGTCACGATTATCCTAAAGTGACATAAAAATCGACGTACAATAACCAAATTCAATCAACAAAGGTATGCTCATACGAAAGTCAGGATTCGAAACCCATTAGTCGACCACAACGCTCGCGGCTTAGCTTCAAATAGGTGTCCTTGTTTCAACAAGAGCGCTTATTTAATGTCATTTCAGTGTTCGATTCATCATCGAAACTGCCGGATGGAATCATCAACGGCAGAGCTTACCAACTGGGAGACTTCGACGAATGCGTCGAGGTTCGGGTAGACTTGGATGAGCACACAGAGCTGCAAGACGTCCATTTACAGGGCCAATATTGCCTGGCGGACATCGAGTTCGCGCCAAGAGAGGATCGCCATCGACAATATTACGCTCCTGGATTCCTGACCAAATATAACTTCGACTTCCGGTCCAACAGCTCCGCCTGGGACAAGCTGATGGTGAGTTTGTGAAATGCTTTAAGTTTTCATGACAAAATATTTTTATGAAAAGGATTTCTCTGGATATCAGCCAGGTGATTTCCGAATAAGCTTCCGAGCTTTCGAGACCTGAAGTCACTCATCTTCAGGGATTGACTTACTTCTGACACATCTCTGCACTTCATTTGCCGCCATAAAAGCTTCAAGAATGATTTCAATATATGTTTACACATATACACTTAATTTCAATATTACTGTAACATTACTCTGAAAAACAATGTTTGTGTGCATAATATTTACTTTCAAAGTGGACCTCCCCGATACCACCATAGTCTTAGCGACTAATGCAACTTGTAATGCAACTTGACGTCATCACGCAGTGCACTTTGGGAAGAAACAGTTAGTAAATTCGCATGATGAAGTCCGACAAATGGAAAAAAGAACTCAACGAAAGTATATTTTAACTAGTAAAACTATACAAGCAGTCACCGGTTTATCTTTATACTAAATCGATAGGTATATATTTGGGGGCAACAAGTATGCGTAATTATTATAATAAGCAGAAATAGTTTAACATAATTTTAACATTAAGTGCTTACCATTTTCCTGCATCCGCCAAACGAATAGGCACAGAGACCTATAATAAACCAACACTCCGAGTGTAAAAAGTAAAGTGCTCCCCTGTGCTTTTGCACCACGCCATTAAGGCATATAGGGGGTGTGGAGTTAGGGTCCCACACTTTCTTGATCACGGCAGAAGGTGGTGGTGATGTGATCAGCACCACGCCCCTGGCCGTCTTTACCCCCGGAGGTTCCTCCAGGTACCCACTTTATACGAATCTGGGTGGGCGCCAGAGCCGCTTGAACAGGTGGAAAAAATCCCGGTTCTCCCCAGTCGGGTCTCTTGCATGGTAGTCAGACGCCCTAACGACTGAGCTACCGCGGCTCAGTACACTCCGAATGTAAAATGTAAAATGAAATAACATTTCCTAAAATGAATAAAAATCACTTACTCGTTCACTTTCGTTTCAACAAACTGGCATAGGATATGGATTTTCAGGTAGGACCATTGCTTACTGCGCACACAATGATGTTTGGTAATTCTGTCTAGAGCTTCGAAAAAAGGTACACATTCCTCATATGATCACGAATCACTTCGCCAAAAACCATACCCACAATGCTTACCGACATATTGTCAACGCACAATACGATCTGTTTGCCGGAAATATGGCGGTGGGCGTAATTTCAGTAGTTCGCTGTTTGATCCATTATGGAGTTCGGTTCGATTTCTGATGATGTTGCAGTGTAGTGTAGTGCTTCCTATTTCGCTGTAAACTGTAGATTCAGTTCAAATTAATCTGTCTGAGCATATAAGTGTAGTTTGTTGCGAAAATCTTCAAATATATTTCACATTTGTACTTGAGATGAAGTAGAAAACCAGATACAATGATTGAAGCAAATAATGCATGAAGTTTTATGTTATTGGATCATTGAGGCAAGCGGGGGAGGAACTGGAATCGTCTGTGATCAGATGCTGCAGGATCCTCCCCCGCCTGCTGGCAATGGAGTTGAAATCTAGATGGGAGTAACGACTTTCTTTTGACGAGTTGCAAGTTATAACAGCAGTGATATATATTTTTTACAGTCCAGAGAAATCTATTCCACGGAACGAAGGAATAAGCTCCACTGGGCGTTCTGTATCCCGTCCTCATGTACTTCGACAGATTTGGAATCTTCCTTGAGGAAAGCTCTGCATAACCTAGGAGACAGATTCGATCTGGACTTCCACGTGAAAGTGGACAGCAACTTGTGTCAGATAATGAAAAATGTTCCCTACACCAAGGGAGACATTGCAGTGTGGTAAGTTACAGCTGTAGTCTTCTGCACTGTGTTCACCTGAACTTGAACATGGAATATTCGAATTTGCTTCACATTTACATTACCTACCTCTACCTTGAGACAATTTATTTTAAAGGAAATATATTGTTTTCAGAACTTTACGTTTCTATAACTGTCCAAGATATATGATTAACATGCTGAACTTAAATGCTAGTTTGCAAAGTAAAACTATTTCAAACATCTTGCCATTTGCTCGAATGAAGTCACGAAACAAATACCATCCAAGATTGCTTTTGGATGTATCTTAGTTGAAGTACCATAGCAATAGTATGTATAAAAGTTAAATCGGGTTATTTTTCTTACGCTAGTTTTTCTCTTCTAGCCTCATAATTGGAGTTCTCGTGACATTGCTACTGGTGAGCACAGCATACGATGTTCTAATTCTGCAACCACTGGGAATCAAGGACAATGATCGGAAGACAAGAAGTGAGTTATTAACTTTTGTACAATTTACTTTTGGCAAATCAATCCTTCATTTCTGAATTTATCAAAGTAACGCAAAGTAATGAAGTATCCTTATAATTATCATGGAAATTTGTACGTTGCTTCCCCAACTTTGCTAATCTTCAGGATTTACATAAAGGGGAGAACAAGGACGTTAAATGAGACACCACAAACCAGCGTTCCTCCTTGCGAGCTTTACGATATTCTGTCATCTTGTTCATTGCAGGCACCAAGGAAATGATTCTGATGTCCTTCTCGCTATACACCAATGGTGCTAAGCTCTTCAGCACCAACGTCTCTAGGGAGGAACTAGCTGGTATACATGGAATACGTTTCTGGACAATGCTGCTTATAATCATTGGACACAGATGCATGTTCACATTCGGAGCACCTGCACTGAATCCTGAGATTATAGAAAGGGTAAGCACAATGTAAAATTAATTAATATATGCATAATAGTAAATGTAATACAGAGAATCAACTAAAGAATTTGAAAATTAATTAGGGCTTTGCCGATACCAATACAGTACGTACCTACGCTTGAAAATTGTAACAATTAGAAGTTGTTCAAAATATTGACTGACATTATTGGCAAGTATTCCACTCCAATTATAAGCATAAGTTTACCAAAGTTTTGCTTCAAACAATTACAAGAATTACATCAGAATATAAAGAATGTTATGTAATCACAAAATAAAATTTATTTCACATAATATTGGAACAAAATAAATGTAAACTTCGATTTTTCACAACTTCGAGCTTAATTAGAATCCAAGATAGTGACACGCGGTATTTTTGTGAACCCTTAACAATCAAAAAACTGGAAAAGTATGGGCCAATATGGGCTCAGCCCTTAAATTAATGTTAAGAAATGGTTAAACTTATTGGAAAGGGCATAATCATTCTATACGTTATTGCATGGGCGCACATAGAAAATTTTGTAGCGAGCGTGAAAATGACGAAAACCATTTGACATCATGGTTTGTGCCGTTTTCCTAATTTTTTGGGATGCTTTTGGGCCTCCTTAGACTAATCCAAAGGACGAAGATGATTGGATCTTGAATGGAATTGATTAGGGGACACTTAACCGCGTTTCCTGTGCATCGTACTCGCGAGTGGAGGGGAGGGGTAGAGTGGGGTATGGGCCAAGTTGAATGGATGGAGGGGAAGATGCGGGAAGGCTTTTGGCTGAAGGTTTCTTTGTTTATGTTCCTTTTATAGCCCTGCAACCTGACGGTCATTTTGGCTCTAAATTTATCCTTACATCCCCACATGGAAAATTCTGGATAAACCCCTGATGGAAAGCATAATAAAGAAAAGGTAGTGAAAGAAGTCAACAAAACGGAATAAGGAAGATAGATACAAACCAAAAGAGAAAAGACAGAGAATGGAAAGCGAAAATCTAGGCAGAAGATATACGCATCCTTCGAAGGCTTATGCTCTTTATACCATCCTAGTTTGGAAAATCAAAATATGGTTAGACTGCAATAGCCCTTCACAAAAATTGATTAATGATTACTTTATTACTTTAGATAAAATATTATCTGGCTAATATTCAGAATATTACATCAGTACATACATCTCTTTGTTTATTTTCTTTGCAGCATTGGTTTATGATTTTATGATACACTTCCAACCAACCTTCCTATAGAATTTGATGATATTAACAGAAATTCCAGTTAGTGCTTATTAGAAATATTTCCTCAAATTGCTAGCGAAAATTCCTGCACATCCTCTTGTAGATAACAATCGCTGTTGCTGTTTTAATGTCAGTCAAACACATTATTTCATTTGTTAATTCCATGTCTATCCTTTTCTTTGCAGGAAACAGTCAAAATACAGAATATGCTATTCCTCAATGGCCCACTGATAGTGGACACTTTCTTTGTGCTGAGTGGTTTTCTAGTCTGTTATCTTATGCTGCTCGAGCTGGATAAGAAGAAAAAAGTCAACATTCCTTTAATGTACCTGTATCGTTATTTGAGGTAGGTCGATTGTGTAATAAAATTTCGCGGCCAGAGGCGTGGCGTGCATGTAACCGGTGTTACCGCAGGTAACAGCAAAATGTAAAGAAATTAAAAAGTTTTTTTCTCAATAAAATAACAACATTGTTAAATAAGTTAACCGATAGCGTTCCAGTTGAGTGTACATTGCAGAGGATTTTTTTCTGCAGCCGACAAAAGCGAAGAGACAGGCCGTTCCGCTACCCTTAAGAGGCAACAAGAGCAAAGGGCGCGCGCCAATGGAAGGGAACAGCAAGGAAAGACTTAGAAGCAAGTGTGCTAGATTGTTATTCATATGTATGTTTACGGGCCCTGTTGCCGCTGCGGCCTACCGGATCAGCAAGTGTTGTCACATTGGATTTCCAGAAAAGAGCTAAATCCCGCCTAAAACGGGAATACTATTTCTCTGAAGCAACAAGAGCTAGACTGCAAAGCCAAAGCTGGGTTTAACTACAACTGAGACCGTTTAGTAATAGACGAAAAGATAAGTACTTGATGCGATTCGTTATTTGGACAAACCTTGCTCCAAAAAACTAAGTTGGCAACAGTATAACTTGACAAGTTTAAAAACAAGACGCTGCAAATAGATGTTGCGCAGCTCACACCACATTTCCCCACTCCATTCTCCGCAGCGACGTTGGTTCGCAGTGTTGCAATCTGGATGGAGCGGAATGGTCTGAGGATTTTCAACGAAATTTGTATTCGCTTTTTCCGGGCTGTTTTCTACCTATCGGAGTACAGAACTTCAGCTCACCTTTCGCCAACGACTCTTTTCCTTCTTTTAAAACTTGAACTCCCCGATGGCGTAGTGGTAGCGTCGTCGCCTTGTAATCAAGGGATCCCGGGTTCGATTCCCGGTGGAGGCACATAGCGGTTCGGATCCCACTTTAAACTGTACGTCCAGTCCCGATTAGCCTTACTGTGCATAAAGTGGACTTACAACAACAAATTAATCCAATCCAATTCTTTTAAAACTTGAGAAACCATCCATTTAGATACTCCCGTGGCGGCGCTTGTGGACTCGACAACATTATACTTAAGTTTATGTAACTCCTTCTGATTTCGCAAATATGTTGCAACATTGTAAACAATTTCTCTGGCTGTCCTCTAAGGGGCTTTCCAGAGCAGATTGTGGATTTCGTTGGAGACGGCATGATTTGATTTTTGCATTTCAAAAATATGCAGCCAAGAGTAAAGAGCAAGAACATTTCAGTGCTTTAAAAAAAGAACACAGGCAAGCGTGTTATCAGATTGGCTTCTCGTAGCGATTGCTGTACGATAAACAAAAAAAAAAAAAAAAAAACACCCCACTCGGCTTTTTTTTTTTAAAAAAAAAAACAGGTCACTGCTCGATGTCGCATTCAGAAAATGAAGTCATTCGCCCAGTATTTTCTCTTCGTTATAAACGCTAACGCGCGTGCCTAATACTACAGTTTACGATCCCTTGCACCGCACGCATTTTCAAAGACCGGATTAAATCAAATGAACCACTGATAAACTGATATGAGCTGGCACCAACAATCTACACAGTAAAAATAGTTTGTCATATTTGTTTTACCTTAATATTGCTGAGTTAGCACCACTCGTAGTCTCAAGGCCAGACCAGTACCTAGAAGAGTGGTGGGGAGGATGATGTAATAGGAAGTGCTCGGCAGCGATCTGCGCATATCGGGAGGGGAATTCTGTCGTCTGCTCAACGCAGAAACGTCAAACTGACCCGAATGTGTGGTTCTTCTTCCCCTTTCCACCTCTTTGCAAAGAAACAGAGATGGTTGACAAAGCTCGACTACTATTCACTGGATTTTCACGGTAACTCTCTCATGAGTGGTAGTTCTTTCTAGGAGTGATTGTGGCTAAAGAAATCATTGACCGGATTGCACAATACAATATTATAAACAAACCAATTTTATTCCAAATTATTATTTAATCCTTGGGGGAGACTTGGTTGCTCAATCCACTGCAACTGTATTCCATTTTTTTATACATTTCTTGTAGTTACTAGTTAGTGTACTGAAAGTTGATTATTTGCGATTATGTAATTGATAACTTGTACTATCGGTCAGTGGGCACCCAATCGCAGTCACTGATATCGGTCTATGTATGTATGATAATTGCATTTGTTCTGTTTAGTTCTTTTTTCTTTTTTTGTGTGTATGTGTTTATAAACTATTATTTTATTGCTTATCTGCCTTCTGTAATTGGAGGATTTACCTGTTGAGGCAGTAATTGAACAAAGAAAATAGAAAGTTATTCCACTTTATTAACTTTTACACTCCTAATTTTAAAAGTTAGGGGGAAATTTTACTTATAGAAAGGTTGTATGTGATCTCTCATGTAAAATTATAATTTTTGCAATTTTGAAAAGTATGGAACCATAATTCTTTGCTTTAAATGGTAGAACATGAAAAAAATAACTTTGTTCCTGTATTTTACTCAATTATTTTTGGTATAATGCAGTTTTTACTTTAGTTATTCTATTTGATCACTAAATGAAATATACTTTACTTCTTTTTATTAACTATTTAAAACCAGAAGAATATGATCAGCCCTTTGTCAGTTGTGCACCATATGCACAACTCTCTCTGATCAACTTAAAGAGAGAGAGACCAAAAAACATTTTTTTTCTTGTTATTTTTTACATCTAGCATCACTATGAATATGTGTAAGACTTACTATCCTTCTTCTTTTCTTCCAGACTAACTCCTACGTATATAATGATTGTAGCATTTTATGCTACTTTGTTCTACAAGACTGGATCTGGACCATTTTGGGAGATCAGGATCGGCGTTGAAAGAGAGAGATGTGCTCAGAATTGGTGGGCAAACCTTCTGTATATAAATAACTATGTTAACACAGAAAGTTTGGTAAGTAAGAATTGTCACAATTTATTTTTCTTCAAAATTTTACTTTTGACAATATTGCTATACTTATCCTACATGCAGAGAACTTACAAGGGCTAGG
The DNA here is from genome assembly GCF_977018435.1 of Lepisma saccharinum. NCBI lineage: Eukaryota > Metazoa > Arthropoda > Insecta > Zygentoma > Lepismatidae > Lepisma > Lepisma saccharinum. The sequence continues at coordinate 10,568,660 of NC_139238.1, forward strand.
TAAACATAAAAATTTGCAAGACAGATGAAGAGGACATAAAATTAATGAAGCATTGTTTCACAAAGGGAACATAATTAGTTTAAGATCTGCTTTGTGAAATGATACCATTATGCACTAATTTCACACAATAAAACATCGTTTCTCTTAAGAATATTAAATATATTGCCTTAGAATAAATTTATTTGTGTTAACGCAGTTATATTGACATGCTCTTCAAATTTCTTTTAGAGAGAATCCGGACATATCTGGGAATATAGGGCTAGTGTCATGTCCAGCCAGGAAGTTAACTTTCTTTGGAAAAAAAAAAGTGCAGGGGGATGCTTTCTACCCAACTAGAAAAGTTTATCTAAAGCATTCCCATGCCTATCACACAAGCATCTTCTCATCAAACACCAACTTCAAAGGCTTGATTACAATCCCTTATTTTGATCACCATCATTTACAAAATTTCAAGTGCACTGTTAACTACATCCTACTGTAACATATTGCACAAGCTACTGTACAAAAATTTAACATAATTGTAGTATGGGAGGGGGGGGGGATGAAAGCCAAGTCCTTTATGAACACACACACAATAACATACATATATAATTGCTAATAAGTTAACATTTATTTTTTGGGCTGTGCCACCCCTGTGGCAGAATGGTTAGCACATCACGTTACGACACCAGGGGTCCGTACTGGACATGGATGTTTGCGAGTGTCCATTCATTAATTTCATCATGTCATCAGTTGTACCCATCTTCGCAAATTAGCCAAAAGTGGCACAAGTAGCGAAGTAAAATAAAGATCAATCAATTCTTGGGCTGCAAATAAATTTTTAGTCTATTCATGAAAGTATTCTGCATCTTTCTAATTCAAAAACAGAATTAAGCCTCAATCAGACCTTGGGACCCTTACCAGTGGAGGAGTAACTTTTCCATTTTTTTTTTTAAAGAATCATTTTATTGAATTCTTAAAGATTGTTTAAATATGTTACTAAACATTTAGGAAATTGTATGCTTGTATGCTGGAAAAATTTTGGTGATGTTGATATAGTGGATTCATCTATTTTCTATTTAAAAGCAGAGGACTCTATTCTCTTCTGAATTTGAAATATTGGCATGGTTCTTGGAAAAAAAAAAATAGTTTTCAAAAATTTGTTTCCAAAACAGTCATAAATATTAATTTTAAAATGGTCAAAAACCCTTTACCCTTAAATGTAAAAATTGATTATTCATTCATTCATTGTTTTCTGCCTAATTGGCAGGTTTTTCACTGCAATCTCCAGCTTTCCCTGTTCTCTGCCTTACGCTTCGTAATAGCATACGACCCAGTTAATTTAATATCATCCATAAGCTGATATCTCTTTCTTCCACGGACTTTTCTTCCTTCAACCATTCCCTCCAAGGCATCTCTTAGCAGGCAGTTTCTTCTTAGACAGTGTCCTAACCAGTTTCTTTTCCTCTTCTTGATGGTCTCCAGTATAGATCTTTTTTCACCAACTCTTTTCAGTACGGCTTCGTTTCTTACCTTGTCTGTCCATTTTACACGCTCCATTTTTCGCCATGTCCACATTTCAAAAGCTTCGAGTCGTTTCTCTTCATTTCTTCTCAACGTCCAGGTTTCTGCACCATATAGTGCTACACTCCACACAAAACATTTCACTAATCTCTTCCTTAGACCTATGTCCATGGGTCCACAAAAAACATTTTTTCTTCTATTGAAAGCTTCTTTTGCTATTGCGATTCTCATTTTCACTTCTTGGTTGCAGCTCATGTCACTGCTTATAGTGCATCCGAGGTACTTGAAGCTATCCACTTGCTGGATTCTTTCACTGTTTGCTCTCACATTAATATTCCTTGGTTTCCGTCCTATAACCATTGCCTTTGTCTTCTTTACATTAATCTTCATTCCATACTGCTCACAGCTGCTGTTTAACTCTTCTAACATACTATTTATGGTTATTTCATCCTCAGCGAATAATGCCATGTCATCAGCAAATCTTATGCAGTTTATTCTTCTTCCTCCCAATTTGACACCTCCTGTGCCCTGGAAACAAGTTTTCACTATCTATATCTTCTAAATAGATATTAAACAAAGTAGGCGATAGGCAGCATCCTTGTCGTACTCCTCTTCCAATTTCACAGCCTTCTGTCATTTCGTCTCCTGTTCTCACTTTAACTCGTTGATTCATGTATAAGTTGCTTAGAAGTCTTCTCTCTTTCCAATCTACACCAATTTTCTTCAGAATTTCTAAAAGTTTAACCCAATTCACTCTATCAAAGGCTTTCTCCAGGTCTACAAATACTACAAACACATCCTTTCCTTTCTCTAAATATCTTTCCCCAATGGTCCTCAGTAAACCAATTGCATCCCTTGTACCTCTTCCTTTCCTGAAACCAAACTGTTCTTCCTCTAACTCGCCACTGACCTTCGAGTATAGGCGTCTGTTCAGAATTCTTAGAAGAATTTTTGCCGAGTGAGATATCAAGCTGAATTGATTATTATTCCTTTGATAAAATTTATACAACTATTGCTAATTTTTACACTGCTCAGTTTACTGAACAATTATTACATAATTTTCATTTTTTGTTTGTTTTAGTGTATGTTCCAGTCATGGTTTGTAACATGTGATATGCATTATTTTCTGGTGGCTCCAATCATCATATACTTGGTATGGAAGAAACGTTTCACAGGAAGAGTGTTGCTATTTCTGATTACAGCAGGAGGGATTATAATTCCAATGGTAGTGACTTATTACTTCAGACTTGATCCACTGCTCTTGTTACACATCAGGTGAGAGGTTCAAGTTATATTCATATTAATAACAAGAATTTGGAAGTTGATGTTTCATGATGTCTTTTTGGTGGTAGGGAAAACTTCAAGTTATAACCAGAAACAATATAATTTGGAATTTTTCAGGTTATTGATAGTATTTTAGTGTTTTTATTCTTTACTTACTCACGAATAATTGAGTACTTCCTTCTCCAGGTGGAACAAAAGCTGAAATTGAATTTTCTTGTGAAAGAAAATGTGGTAATCAATACAGAAACTGTATTGAACTGAACAAGATGTATTAAAGAGTGAAATGGGATAAAATACCTGTAAGGTTGTCAGTGCAAGTGTCAATGGTCGAACATGTATGTTGACAATCGTTCTCAGCACAGAGTTGGTCGTGTGTGACCTCTATTGGAAAACAGGTGAATTATTACCATATAATGTGTGCGAGGAGGATACACATTTCTCTCGACCTATACAACTTTTTTTGTCAACTTCAGTTTCTAAGAATACATTCTTGAACTTTAAATAGCATCTGATAGTGACTTTTGTTCCATGGTGTATTTGTTTGTTTTAATTGTTGTTTTAAGCACCTTATGCACAGAAAGGCTAAGTGGGATCCAAACTACTGTTCCATCAGGGAGGCCCGGCTCATGGTGTAGTATGTTAATTCTAAGATATTGACACAACATTAACACAAAGTGACACATGAATTTCTATGACATACTACTTAAAATCTTTATCATCATCATCCTTGATTTTATTGTAGACATGACATTAAAAAAACTTCTTATGTTACGTAACAGCAACACTCTTGTGAAAAATCACACAAAACAAATAAACAGCACAATACAAAACACTTTAAAAGTTTGTGCAAACTTTCAACTCCATCTCAGTCACCATTAGGGCTGGTTGAGAGATGGCGAAGACAACACAGTAAAGGTTCCTCGTCAGTTTCTCACAACAGCAAGTAGCCTCATCGGAACTTGGCAGTATCTTCTTCGCCGTCTCTCAACCAGCTCTGATGGTGACTCCGAGATGGGAGCTGAAAGCTTGGACAAACTTTTCAAGTGTTTTGTATTGTGCTGTTTATTTGTTGTGTGTTTTATTTAACAAGTTCACTGTAGACATCACTTATGGAAAAATACACAGGTCCCTAGCTAGAATTGATCTCCAGGGGCAGGCTTTGTAAACAAATTCATTTTTCAAAAGTTTAACAGTGTTAAATGAAGGTAAATTATGTGTGTGTGGCCAGGGGAGTTATTAAGTTACATAAAATTTAGAAATATGCAAAAACTACATTTTTCTATAAGCAATGAAACTCCCCTTCGTTCCAAAAACTTGCGATCTATTGACCTTTGATGCAGATGACATCAGTGTCACAGATTTTTGTCTAAACGGGAGGTTGCAACAGGGGCAGCGAAGGTGCAGATAAAGAATGGAATAGCTGCTGTTCATGTTCTGTGAATTTATCCTTCACCAAAGTTATGAGCAAAATAATATGTGCTGACTACATTTTCACTCTTTACTGCAAACAAATTATAAAGGGTCTTTCATTAAGAGTGATACTTTTTAAAATTTGAAAAGAAAATAAACCACTCAACGTATCAAAGTAAATTGTGCTTTATTTTGAAGCTTAGACATTGCAGTTATGTTCTGAACAAAATATCGTTCAAATGTCCACCACGGCTTTGAACACACTGACACACATGATGGCTCCAATTGTTAATCACTCTGTCCAACATTAGTGGTGTTATGTCTGCGATAGCCTGACGAATGTTCGCCTCCAAATTTCCAAAGTTTGTGGCTTGTCAGGATAGACCTGGTCTTTGATGTAGCCCCAAAGAAAAAAGTCCATGGGTGTTAAATCACACGACCGTGGCGGCCAATTCACACATCCACGTCTTGAGATGATCCGGTCGCCAAACTTCTACCTCAGCAAATCGAGCGTAGCATCAGCTGTGTGGCACGTAGCGCCATTCTGCTGGAACCACATGTTTTCAATATCTATGGTCTCAAGTTCTGGCCACAGAAATTCGCGTAACATGGATCTGTAGCGGTTTCCATTGACGGTAACAGTTATTCTCTCATCGTCTCGAAAGAAATAAGGTCCAATGATGCCGCCATGCCATAAACCGCACCACACAGTGAGTTTTTCTGAATGCAATGGCACCTCATGGACCACTTGTGGGTTCTTCTCGCTCCAATAACGACAGTTTTGCTTATTGACGAATCCACTAAAACAACAATGCGCCTCGCCTGAGATGATGATTTTTCCACTGAAATCAGGATCAGTGGAGCTATTGTGTGCATCAGTGTGTTCAAAGCCGTGGTGGACATTTGAACGATATTTTGTTCAGAACATAACTGCAATGTCTAAGCTTCAAAATAAAGCACAATTTACTTTGATACGTTGAGTGGTTTATTTTTTTTTCAATTTTAAAAAGTATCACTCTTAATGAAAGACCCTATACAAAATAAGTAGGACTTGAAGCTTTCCTGGCAACAAATGAATAGATTCAGGTGGTTATATAAGTTACCTCAACTCACCTGGTCGATAAACCCGAGAGAATCTATTCATTATAGTTTTACCTAACGTCAAGGGGGCTGAGCCCCCTGCCCGTAAATACATGAAAGTGATACTCACTGTAGTGTGACTAAAGTGTCACAACATAAAAGCAACACAATCATACAGTTCTATGATACACTTATACAAACTGAATAGTGTTTTTCCACTTGCAGAACTCTTCAAAACCCAATACCAAACGAAACGTTCCAACAGGTGTATATAAGAAGTCATACACGTTTCGGAGCCTATTTAGGAGGGATTAATGCTGGTTATATAAGTTACCTGGTCAACAAAGGTGAAATGAAAATAACAAACGTAAGTGATTTTTTTCTTTTACTTCATGTAAATAATTTTCCCTTTAATTTGTCCTTTTTAGAGTAAAATTTTTACCTTTAAAATCAGTCTTTAGTAATAACTTTTATCTCACCTCTATGCTACTATGAATATTGTGTGTCTATCTGTTCAATAGTGTTGGGAAGAAAGGATTAATTTGTGACAATTTAAAAACATGGAACCTGACCTACCTAACCTACTAGTGAGCAGAATGGAAAAATATGACTCACAAAAACAAAGTAATCCAAAAACCTGTTCATTTTGTACTAATAGACATGCCTACAATTTGATGTGTATAGAAAACGAATATTTTTGGATTGATTTGGTGTTTTAAGTCCACTTTATGCACAGTAAGGCTAACTGCAGGTCCAGTTTAAAGTGGGATCCAAACCACTTGTGCCTCCACCATGTATCGAACCCGGGACTCCTTGATTACAAGGCCCTAGAAAACGAATGTGTATCATGATATCAGAAAAACAATTGTAGGAAGAAGCAGTTGCTCTTTCAAATCCTAATGTAGCATCCATCTTTCCTTTCAGTCTGTGAACATAGCCTGCTGGATTGCTTCCCCCATTTTGCTGCTTAGTGCAATATTCTCAGGATGGATCTTCTATTGGCCCGATCGACCATACTTTGTTTTTGAAGCTGCTTTCTTCAGTGGCTTCCATAGACTTGCCTGGACTACAGGCATCGCAATGATTGTAGCTGGAATGGCTATTGGAAAAGGAGGTGAGGATGTTGTTGCATTATATCTTATGCTGCACTTACGAGAGTATAAATAAGATATATTTATTATTCCAACACCTATTAGTAATGTAAGTCAAGATTTTCAACAACATCCTGGTGCTGTTTCTTCACAATTGTCTGTGTACACATAGTTATTCCTCAACAAATATACATTATATGGTTGTCATGGGTATTGCAGTTATTTCTCATTGCTGTTCCTGTTCATTGCAATTAATACTGAGCTGCAGTAAAGTGACACAATAACAATTACAGATGTTTTTACAAAGGGAGAAGGGAGTGATCTGAATTTACGAATTTTGTCACAATGCCACTGGTTATTGTATAAGGAATTCTTATTTCTTCTTACAATGGCTTACAATATCTTAGACTTAGATGTTGTGTAAATATGCATCGTTGTAAAATATTTTTGGTTACCTTACTGGGAAGAAACTAGGTACGGTTGACATCAACAATGTTTCAAAGACAACAGATCCCATTGCAGTACTGTCGACAGACAAAATTTCATGCTGGTAAAGAGCAAGAGTGGAAAATTAGGCAAAAACCAGGATTGCCTCATTAGCTAAGTTGATAAAGCAGTTGCATGGTTTTGAGTCTTGGTCAAGCATGAATTTCTCGCTGAAATTTCTACGTACGAGGGTTGGCATAAGTCACAGCTTTTTCTTTTTTTTTTGGTGAAAATGCAAGACTGGCACAAAAATCCAAAATATGCAAATGGAAGGGGCAGTGTATTGTAATGTGGAATGTAAGAACAACGCAGATCATGTGTATCAGGTGTAGGATAGGGAAGCAACCAAACACCCTAAAGATAGGATCGTGCCACGTGTGTTTACAAGTCTGAAAGCATACATTAGCATGACAAGAACAAAAGAAGCTCATACTATGGTAGGACATTATTCCCCAGAGTTTCCACAGGCTCCATGTGGCATTCTCTGGCATTTTTCTCCTGAAGAACGGCTATTTTGTTTTCATACACGAACACCAAGGTGCAAGACCCTCCTTAGTCTGATGAAAGAAAAAAAAAGTGCCTTGATAGCACACCCCACGATTTATTTAGCACACCCCTACACCCCACGATTTATTTTTGCACGAAGAATTGTTTGTGAAATATTCAGAAGTTTTCTTGGTATCACACAAAACAATTGTGCCTAGAGCAAGTAACATGTGATCTATTGTGTTATAACCTCTTTCGCGAGTTAAATGCATCATTGAGGTAATAATAGTTCTTCACAAATACTCATCTATATCTTGTTTTCTCTTTTTACAGCTTGTGTGAATGCATTCTTCTCTTGGAAAGCATGGATTCCACTAAGCCGACTGACATACTGCGCATTTTTAGTCCATGGAGCAATTCAGATGTTCACTGCAGCAAGTATCCGCACCCCCGAGTACCTTAGTTTCTTCAAATTAGTAAGTAGTGGAGACATCAACGTTAAGTAAGAAAAAATAAAGTTTCGTCTGAATAAGAAAATTCTCAAAAGTATTTCTTTTTTAATCACTGTCAATACAAGTAATTGTGGAACAACTTCTACTTCATCAAATTCTTCTAACGCTGGCACCTTTCCTTTCCGGTATAATCAACGGGTCCCGGGTTCGGATTGGTGAGATGTAAAAGAAAAACAGTTGTTTCATCCTTGCATTTGTCTTGGAATCTTGTGTCTGCTCACAATCTTCTCAATATTACATCCTGTCATATCTTTACGGCATACTTTGTGACCCTCCCAGGAAAATTTTATGCATCCACCTATGCTTGCAGTCAGTCTATTTCGTATCTCCTTTGTCTACAATTATTTTTGTAGGATACCGTACATAAGCAGTACGGATTTCATGAGAATATGTAAACTATCATTTGTAAAATTATTCAAGAGAAGCATCCAGGTGAAAGAAAATAATTTTACACAAGAATAGAATATGCAGCTTATCGTGCAATCAAAACAATAAGGATTCGCACATTTTGTAGAAACCCTTTCCCAATGGAAAGAAGTAATGGTTTCCAAAAAAGAGGAAATGTTTCTGGTTGTATCGCCTAATCACTGGGATCTGTTGTATCGTAAATAAACACACCGTTGTGTCATTCCGAAAAATTGACCTTGAGTGAAGTGACAAACATTTGGAGCTCGCTCCTACCGAGGGACGGAAGAACCATAGCGGTATCCCTCCCTCAGGCAATTTCTAGGCTTCAGACCAGCAAGGTTTTCAATGACCCATTGTTCGTGTGACGACTGCGCAGTTTTAAATTATCTACATTACAGGAAGTAATATAAATACATATTTACATTTATCTATATTGTTTTTGTTATTCTCGCCAAATTTTCAAGTTAATTGCTCGCCTCGTCTTTCTTTTCCCTGACCTGATAGACAAAATCTTCTCTATTTTTTGGTGATTGTGTTGGTTGACAGCACTCGACGAACGTTTAGCTAGCAGAAGCTGCCCAACTCAAATATCCCTCCGCCTCCTGGAAGTTCCAGGACTAATGGTAGGTGGCAGTACAATATGCTGCGAAAAAAATACGCTGCAGACTTCAAATATTATAGTAATTGCATAATAATACGCAAAGTTCCCAGTGACAAGTATACATCAATGGCAGCATAAATGTTTCCTCTGGTGAACTATTATATTGGATTTATAATATTCTTCTCGTGAAATAAGAAAATTAACCCTAGAACACTACCGTACGTAAAATTTACGTATGCTTCGCGCTCAATTCCCTCCCCTACCTCCCTCATCGCACCCACCTACCCCTCCGCCTATGGTATTCCTCGGGCATTCTGTCAGGTGCGTGGCAGCACTGTGGAAAGGAGGGCGGAAGCAATGAACGTCTTTAGTTTGTGCGTTATGTGAGACTCTGTACGTCAATAATACGTAGCGATAGTAACAGAAGAAAAATCTTGTACGTAATTTTGACGTACATGTAGTAATAACGCCATTAGTATTCACGTAAGATTTGCGTGAATTTTTCTATAATATCTTATTTTTCTATAATATGATCAACATCGCAGCAATCAATGGATACATTATTCACACTCACAACTTCTACAACAATCAGGGCAACTCAAAAAAGAAACAATTCTCACGAATTCAGTTCATGCTTCACCTCCATGAGAACTTGACCAAGATCTGGCTAATAAATCCGGGACTGTCACAGGAGTTAAGAAAGTCAATTTTGAAGGTACTAGGGAAGGAAGAGACAAGTACAGCAGCAGCCACGTCACAAGGGCACAGAAATTATTGCAGTTTCTGCAACTACAAGAAAAGGAGGATGACAACTACGTACTGCTCCTGTGGGAAGCCAATTTGTGGAACACTACCATACGTAAAATTTACGTATGCTTTGCGCTCAAATCCTCTCCTACCTCCCACCTCGCACTCATTCACCCCTCTGCCTAGCAGTGCCTCAAATTGTCTGTCAGACATAAGGCAGCACTGTGGTAAGGAGGGTGCAAGCGCTGATCGTCTTGATTTGGTTTGTTATGTTGTGCACTCTACGTAAATTTTACGTAGTTGTGTAAACCGAGAAATATCTTTCACGTAATTTTAACATTTGTAAATTCGATTTGGATACTTAGATTTTGAAAACGAAAGTTTAGAAGCATACACTATTTTCTTGTAAGACTTTAAAATTACATTTGTTCCTTATTTACAGCGTTATGAATATTATTATTGTTTGCTTTTCATTGTTCGAACTTTTCGCCTTCATTCTTAATGTACGAACGGGCTTGTCAAGCAAGACCTTCTCTTAAAATATTCTATGTTTAATAAAACCATGCTTATACATTTTAAAATGAAGAATAACATTTCAATATAAGGGAAAATAAACAAAATAATGTTCACAATGAATATAAATTTGTTTTCATGATGTAGAGGTTGTTTTAAAAATAGATTCCTTGATGTACGTAAAATTTACGTAGCGGTAGTTACACTGTAATATTGGAACACGGTAGTGTTCTAGGGTTAAGTGGAAAGGCATGTCAGCTGCATTTTGTCAGTTTTTATTATTTTGCTCTCAATATAATTATAAAATTTATGCTTCGAAGTATTAGAACACAGGGGACGGTTACGAAGAACAAGGCCCTACAAGCAGATGGTTGAAGTTCCATTTCAGAGCAACGCAATTATGGTAACAATTTACCATGTAAATGAATGGGACGAATTTGCAACATGGCGGCCGTAGTCCATCCCGTTAATAGGCATAGACAGACACACACAAACATATAAAAGCATTTCATTCACTATCAAGTCACATGCTTGATGTAAAAAAAAATTGGAAGAGTTTGAAATGAAGCCTAATTAAAGGTAAAGAAAATATGACTGTGATAATTAGGATATAATTGCGAAGATAATAAGTGTGAAATTTTCTTTCTTTCAGTTCTGGATGGGTGCTGCTGACATTGTTTACACTTTTGGAATTGCATTGTTTGTCTCATTAACATTTGAATTTCCTATAAATGCACTGCAGAGCATATGTTGTAAGCGAGGTAAGTTTTCCTTTTCTTTCAGCAACACATTTAGAGGCCAGCATAGTCTGCCTTTTACCTACCCACTGCCCGCTTGCACGCGATAAAAGGTTTACCTGCTCGCCTGCCCACGGCAACGAGTCGACTTGCATCTTTACCCGGGTTCTTGGTCTTCAAGGCACTCTGCGCTTACAAGGTACCTGGGCATTCAACAAGACCCGGGCGCCTGCAAAACCTGCTGGAAGGAAACAGCCCTCCGGCAGCGTGTCGCTCCAGGTGTTTCATCACCACGTGGACGGCTGCAGCCAGTGTTGCCTACTTACGTAGCTCCTAAATCCTACGAAGTCCTATGAGGAGCTTCTTCTCCAAGGAGAATTTATATACTTAGCGATTTCAGTTCAGCGTAAGCAGTTTTTATCTTATTGCCAGGAAATGCACGCAATATTACAGTTTCATTTATCTAAATGAATGATCGAGCAAACAAAAATCTCCTCACTGAAAACTAATTGTTTTTCATTGCATGGTGCCTTAACCAGGCATGCAGTGGCGCAACCAGAGGGGGCAGGGTGCATTGCTCACAACCTTGGACGGAAATTGTTTAGCGGAGGGGTCAGGGTGGGGGTCAAACATTAAAGTACAAGTCTCATTAAGTTCAATGCCGTAGCAAAGGGGTAGCGGGAGTCTGCCCTGAGCGCCGAACGATCTAAGTGAGAAAAGTTTTAAAACAGAGAATGCTATGGCGGCCCGTGATATTATTTGCTATTAATGTTGGTTTGTTACGAGTTGGATGAATTGATTATGGAATACGTCGCTCCATGTGAAAAGAAAATATTGTAGATGGAAAGTTTACATGCCATATGTATGTACATTTGGAATGCATTTATCATGCACTTTCTTTCTTTCAAAAATAGTTTGTGTGCTTGTTTTCCATTATTAGCTAATGTGAAATTGACGTGTTGAAAAAAAATATTTCTAATCCTCTGTTTCAACACAAATGCGTGAGAACCGACTTCTACCCCCTTTTTGCGTGATTTATGAGGATAATAATGCCTTTCATGCTACTTTATTACTATTATTGTGATTGTTGTTGTTGTTACGTTTATCCAAGTACTTGCCCCCCCCCCCCCCCCAAACGAGGGTAACAGCAATGCCCTTGGCTGGCTACGGCCCTGGTGTTCGCAGTAGAACAGTGTGTTGTTTGACTCGCGACCTCAGCGTCGAACGTGACATGTTTCAGTCCTGCCCTATATCACTATATATACGTATATTGGTTATTTACGACATATACTTATGGATCCTGTGCCACGGAAAACCTATTTCAATGTGTGTGTGTGTGGGGGGGGGGGGGGTAGCAACATTCGTAAATCTCATTTCATCGGTGATGTGGCTTACGAAGCTTCGAGTTCCCTTTTTTAAGTAGTGAAAATAGTTGGCAACACTGCAGAACGGTGTGGGCCCGGTGCAGTTTCTACTCGAAGCAACTACATCATGCAGAGGGAGGGGTCTGCAGTTGATGGAAAGAACGAACTGAGACCTACTAGGTACTACTACCCGCAGTACCCGGCGGGTCTACAATGCCTGCCAGGAACGATCAGGGCAGGTGGGCATATAAGCTGCTCAAGCGAGGATGTTGCGCAGGTTGCATGGCATTTCAGGAGCGATGTCTCGCGAACGGGTCTGCTCCAGGTCTTGTGCAGGCCTCTGAACACATTTTAGTAACTTTTTTTCTTTTTTGCATACATGCATGAAATGAACAGTAAATAATGAGTAATGACAAATATAATCCTGTCACCACTCAAAAGACCTAGCAATAGTTTTAACAAATTTGATAGACCTCTTAATGAATTTCTAATTGCAATCAAATATAATAGCCATTGCAATATAGCAAGGAGTGGCAGAGATGTCTACTTTAAACAAGCACAGAAATGTGTCAAATATATACTATTAGTACAAAGGTTGTTAGTTTATTTTGAACCTGAACCATATTTATATAATACTGCAAAATATACAATCGGATTTTATTGTTGGGAAAATCCATCATTATTCTTATGTTACTTACAGTATAAACTGATAATGGGGGTTGTTAAAGGACCAGAACCCCAGAAATTCTAAAGGGTTCTGTAACAGGACAGGAATCTTTTATCCTGCACAATTTAATTTTGGTCAAGTTGCATATTGTTTCATTTCAATACCAAACTTGAACCATATCTAAATTAGTCCTGAAAAAAAGGTTCTGCGACTGAATTGAAATATTTTAAAGATAAAAAGCTTCTTTGTGGTTCAGAACCCATTTATGTTTAATGATTCTTTTCCTCCTAGATCAGAATTAAATTTATTTACAATTCCTTGACATTTAACAACCCTGTTGATAATCCAGCAGTAATGGAGTGCTGAGATACCCAACCATAGATGAGTTTAAGCATTCAAATCTGTACCACTTTGTTTTGAATACTTTCAAATTTTCTATTATTATTATTTTATTTTTTGTTTCAGAAATTAACCCTGCAAACAAAGTACAAAACCTACCGCCCGTGCAGTCAATTTTAAGCCTTAGTGTACAAAACAACATGAGTGATTTATACTCTCGTTCCGTTCCTTTTCTATATCCTACTGGCCCACATGATGGAAGAAGAATAAGTTATGGAAAAAAATTGTAGTGTGGAAAAATTTTTGTGGACCTTCCATTATAGGAAAACTTAATATTTAAACTATTTTTTTTTTACTTTTAAAATAAAAATAAAACAAGATACGGTGTTTTATTTTTAGTCCTACTTACAGTACAACAAAAATTTGCGAATGTTATTATTCTCTTTTAGGTCCTGCAGCTTATTTCCTAGTTTCTAGTAATTTTAGTTATCACTTTGCTCTTGTTTGGTGATGTCTTCTCACAGATGCACGATCAAAGATGGTGACAGCTGTCATTAAAATTAAAGCAACCAGAATAAACATTTGAATACAATGTTAAAATGTTCTACTGTGGTTGCGAGATTTGTATAATAAGAAACTTTAACCTTTAGCGGACAGATGTTTGATATGTTGGCCATGTAGGTATTTCCGTTAAGGACCAGCACTGCGAGGCAGCAATTAATGTGCAGTTTCTTGAAAATTACACACTATCTTTTAGTTCTGTCTTTTTTGTTCATTAGTATAAATATGAAGGTATGACCATACTCGAATTACAAAACAATATATCCATTGTTGTTGTTGTTATTAACAAGCAGAGATTGGAAAAGTCCTTTGTTGTTTGTCCACCCCCTACTCAGCAGTGTTTCAAAGACAAAGATCCCATTTGAGGTAACATTGATTGAGACAATTTCGCAAAGGTAAAACTGTGCAAGTAAAAAATTAGGCAAAATCAAGGACAGCTCAGTTGGTAGAGCAATGGTATGCTAGAGACTCAGGTTCAAGCCCTCACTGAGCCTGTACATTTAAAAAAAAAATCTACATGAAACCATTTTAGAGTCTTCCAGTTGTAAATTCATTCAGTCATATCCAATTCATTTTTCTTGTATGTACATATTGCTTGCATCGTAGAATTATTTGTGGTTCACAGCTCTTACAAGCACATAAACACAATTTTTTATGTTAAAAAGCTTTTTATGTCACATGCCTGCAACATTCTGCCGGAAGATGTCGTTGCGGTCTTGCACTGTTGGATTTTTGAGTTTAACTGTGTTGTACCATGATAATTAAAGATCCCCACATCAAGTTGTCATTGACGAATCTTTATTAGTACAACACAGCTAAATTGAAAAATCCATCCTCTTCAGCCATCAATTGGAACAACCTGCAACTTACCATCACTGTAAGACCGAAATGACATCTTTTGGCAGATACAGCAAGTAGCATCATTGGTACCTCGACCACATCTTCTTCGCAGTCTCTCCACCAGCCCTGACTATGACTCCGAGATGGAGTCGAAAGCTCAGACAAACTTTTTAAAGTATCTTGTATCGTGTGGTTTGTGTGTTTTTTGCAACGATTTTTGATGTAATTTTTCGGTAGAGAACACACGCATCCTTCATGAGACATTTATTCTTAGTTTGATTAATGTTCAAAATTAAGCAAACTAAAAATAAATGTCTGATGAAGAGAGCCTGCGTTCTCCCAAAACATTACATCAAAAATGGTGTGTATGTGCTTGTAAAAACAGTAGACTACAAGAGAAATAATTCATGTCTGACTGGTTATTGATACTCTGTCAATACCAATAAAAACATTTTACTGTATTAATATGTACACAAAATGTGCTTACGTATCTGTTTATTTTATTCAATTAAATTTTGGTGACCACTGTCACATCGGAACTGTAAAAACATTTTACATTTGTAGATCCTCAATGTCACAGATCGTTGTTCCACCTCTCGAACATATCCTCTGTGTGAGTAAAACGCTGACCAATGTTTCTTTCCTAAGTCTGTTCTTTCTCAAGCAAAGGATGTTAAGTCTTAGCACTATTTTTACAGGACGAAGTAAAAAACATTTTTTTGGTAAATTTTAAGTCTTAATTTTCCTTGTTTATTTTCATCCACAGCATAAGAACCTATGAAACCACAATGCTTTGGTGATGTAATGAAAATATTAACAACTATGAATGATGCAATGAGTTTCCATGTTACCTTTAATGTTAGTAACCACCCGACAAAAATTTTAAATGGGGTGAAGCAAAACTTGTAGCTGTCCACGCGTTACAAAATTTGATCGAGACCAGAAGAAAAAAAACAAGAAATTTCAGGTAATCCAGTGAAGAAGGGGGGAAAATGTATTTTTAATATGACACTTTCTTCACTTATTTTTATTTCTTCACCAATAATGGCAAACTTGCTCCAGGAAGCCAGCAAGTTAATACAATGTGAATGGCAGTTCAGCAAATATGCTATGCACATTTATTTACAGTTTCATGCATATAACAGTGTGGGATATTGTACCCTGAGACATAAAATCAGGTAATACCATATTTCATCATTTCAAGAGGAAAAAATGTACTTCTTCTTTGAAATTCTAACAGCACAAACCTTTTCATACACTTTTATTCGTTACTTTTAAAGTAATGAATAAAATAACATTTAATTTTTTTTGCTCAATCTACCAAATGCGTCACTTAACCTCCACAACAAGCAAGAAAAATCTATAATAATTTGTTCGGTTCTGAAGGTACAAAAAAAAAAAAATGTAGGGTGGAAAAAATTAAACGTCAGGATCACTTTTCTTGGCATACAGTTATGTGTCTGTCAGGTTGAACGACAGGAAACATTTCCACAGGAAATACTTAATATACTGATTCTCACATTTAACACCATGGGCAAACCCGTAAGTAAAGAAAATACTTGTGTATACTAATTACAAAACATGAAAAAAATTGACGACAGGCAGAAAAGTCTTACAAAACACAAGCTTTTTACGTTTCTTGTAAATGGTGTGGAAGAAATTGTATTGAATGATATTAGAATGCCAGTCTTCTGCAAGTATTTCTGTTTTATAAAGACAAAAAAATTGCATCTGTTGTTGGAAGTAATTTTTATTACTTGATGAGTATTACTACCAAGTTCTTTTTTTTTAAAAAAAAAATTATCTACCTTTTAATTCATGCTCTGAAAAATTGCAATAAATATCAAACCTTTCCTCAATGTAATTATAATTCTCTTCAAACCACTTACATCTACAAGCAATTGAACAGTTTTGATTTGATTACGTCATTCACTATCAACCGATTGCTTCACCCCATTCACGCAAATGATGCTAAAGATATATCACACATCACATTTTTGTCCTTTGAAGTGCCTCTTTAACGTTCTTCCAGACTTTTGCAGTTTGAGCACTTGGGCACAGTGTCTTCATGAAGCACAAAACTGACGACGAACAACGACGACGATGATGATGATGATAATGATGGTGGTGGTGATAAGATGAAAGAAAAAATCATTACCCACTCTTCTGCATTGAAACATCTATCTTTCAAGGCAGTCTGTTTCTAGGGCTGTACACATCAGAGATGACCCACACAACATCCAATTCTTCTTTACGCTGCTGTTCCCAGCAAAAACTCTACTTCAGTAATGACAAAGAAACTTCAGTAAACTCTTGCATTAACAAACTCATCTCGCTAGATTTGAAAAAAAAATTACACATGATACTTACTTTTTTCTCTCACAAGCCTCGAACAGGCACCCATCCTATGTAAACGAACACTAGGAACAGCGTTCGACATGGTGAACAAATATCTCCACTTGCACGCCTTATTTTCTTTGGATATTTCTTTTTTACCTTTCATATCCACGGTACACATTAAATTTTGAACTTCCCACTGAAATTCAATCATGTGCATTCACACACTGGTATTGATTGGTCAGGCAAGAGAGTAAATGTCTTCTCTCCTTGGGACACTATTGAGCACAGCTGAACATCAGTTGACACAATTTTCCTTCCCATCGATGTGATTGGTCACTTCGGTTTGTGGGCGGAAGGCCAGAGCATAAGCGAACTGCTTATGACACCGAGATTGGTATTCTGCAATCTGATTTGGGCACAACCCAAAATCTCCATTCCTGAGAGCCTGTAGAACCTTGGTGCACGTCTAGAACAGAAAATTTGTACACATTTAACTCACAAGCAAGGGATAACGATCAGTAGTAGAGCCACATATTTATGATGAATAAAATATAAAGATTTCGGTATAAGAACTTGGCACATTTCGGGATCAAAAGTGGTATAAAAAATGGCATTTTGATGTTAAAATTGTAAATAAAATTTTAAATTTCATCTAAAAACTACACTTACTACACAAATAAACATTTCCTTTACAATATCAAAATTATGTAGATATCAATGTAATAAGTCTATTCCTCTGTAACGGAGTCAGTTTTTGCTTCTCAAATACAGGGTGTATCAAGTAATAGCGCAAACTGACACAGTTGAAAGTACACGATAATAGAAACAAAAAATTCTCAGTAAACATGGGTCTGCAAACGAGCCGTTTTAGAGATAATTGCAAATGTGTGGTTACAAACCACCATCGACTTGTTTGTAATTCTAGTTGGTAAATCGCAAAGATGAGGATGAATGATGATATGATGAAGAAACACTCACAAACAACACCCATGCCCAGGCCAACATTCGAACCAAGGACTCCTAGTGCCATAGTGCACTGTGCTAACTTATCCGCTACAGAGGTTGACTGCATCAGTTACCTATTGTATTGTAATGCCCTTGTACATTTTTAACAAATCTGCAGATACAACATATGTTGTTATAGTTTGATATGTTGGGAATTTCCACATGAAAGGGAAATGATGTTCAATTGTTCTATATACCTTTACATAATCCACTAATAGCTGCACATTGGAAAATTATTTTATCTTTGTAAAGAAAGTATAAAGAAAGAAATGTATATAATCTCAACTTTAAAAAAAAATACCACTCAATGAATGTATAATCAAACAATTTTGATTTATGTTAATGATGTCAAAAAGATTGGAGCTTAAAAGCTTGAGCATACAAACCTCGCAACTGACAAAATTGGTAGTGTGTCATTCCATGTAAAATCAACCAATGAGGAGGCACTTTGCAACCTCAGTATACCAAATTTTAGGGATGTGCCGAAGCCGATTACAGATGTATTAAAATCGGCCGAAATTGACACATCGGCATCGGTATCGGAATCGGCAAAAAAACAATATTTAAAACGGTACAGATTATACTAGAGTTTTTACCTTCTAAGTTTTATATTCTAGTTTTGTAAGATTTATTGAAAATTTGGTTATGATTCGTCATTATTGTAGAGTTTTTGTAATAAAATTATTGCACTCATTCAGAGGATCAACCTAACTATAAATCGGAAATAAAACAGTACATTGCTGAACCAGGATCTGCTGTTGTATTGGAAATTCAAAAATGAATATTCAAACCTGAAGCAAGTCCTGAGAAAATACTTGGGCATACCTGCTGCATCAGTATTCAGTGATTGAGTGTTCAGTGTTGCTGAACAGATTTGAGATAAGAGAAGAAGTAGGTTACTTCCTCAAGTGCTTCCAAATCTCGTGTTTCTGAAGTTGAATCTGGCAGAACAGGAATTCATTTTGCATTTCAAAGAACTGCTTGTGTACTAATTATAAAATCTCTTGAGAATCCATGTTCTTCTTAAAGGTTCACATAACCACCTTTTGTAGATGCAAATGTACATTCGCATCTCTTGAGAATATATATGTAAATACATATGATATGCAATAGAAATTTACATAGCAAATTTATTTTTGTCATGCTGAAAATTACATCCCATTTCTGTTTAATAATCTTATGTATCGGAATCGGTTAAATATCGGCATTGGTATCGGTTCCAAAAATTATCGGTGAGTACATCGGCATAGGTAAATTTTCAGCTTCGTCACATCCCTACCAAATTTCAAATGGATCAAAATAATGTGAGACTTTGTTGATTTGACATGGAATGACCCAGTTCTACTATTTGCTCATAACTGTCTGGAATCTTCAGAAGGTGCACGGACATCTGAGGACACACATGAGAAATTAGTTTACTTGTAACTTTACATAGCTTAGCTGAATTGGTTCTTATATCTGGAATTCCAGTATAAGATCATTTCGGTTGGAACTCTAGCTGAGATTGACTAAGCCATAAGAACTAAGTTTTCGCTGAAATAACTGAGTTCTTACTCCCTCACCAGTATCAAGAGGATGTAACTTGTTCTCCCAAATAAACTGGTCAGTACCAGGTGTGCCGGTTAATTCTTAATTTCTTCACTGGATGGTGCTGGAAGCAAGGGTTGGTGCACAGTCTCAACTGTTACCTCTGTGTGTTGCCAGGTCAGTACCTGTCAAAATGCTGTGGATGTGCAACCGAGTGCAAGTGATCGTGATATTGGGTTTGTGTGGTAAACATGTTGACCTTCAAACCAAATAAGGAGCATGTGCGGCACGTCCTGCTTTTCTTATTTAATCAAAGGAAAAACGTGAGTGAAAGCAATCTTATCCTTGTGGAAACGTACGGTGACAATGTCCTACCGCAAGACGCGTGTGTGCGTTGGTTTCGATGATTCAAAGTGGTGATTTTGACTTGAAAGACAAAGATCGCCTGGGCCAGCCAAAAAATCCCAAGACACCGAATTGCAAGCACTGTTGGACAAAGACGATAGGCAAACGCAACAACAACTGGCAGAGAAGTTAAATGTTGGTCGCCAAACCATATCTGACAGTCTTCATGCCATGGGAAAGATCCAGATTGGGCGACAAGACACGGAAAAGTGATTTTGCAGCATGACAACACCTCATCACACACAGCGAAAGCATCAGACACACCATTGCTGCACTTTGTTGGGAATTCTTTCCCCACCAGCCATACGCACCAGACTTAGCCCCTTCTGACTACCACTTGTTTTCATCGATGTATCACTCACTTTCCCAGCAACACTTAAACAATTACGGAGATGTCGAACAATGGCTTGCTGACTGGATCACCTCAAAATGTTAACAATTCTTCTGGTAGGGCATCCACAATTTGACGGACAGATGGGCAAAATGTATAGCTAGCAATGGCACATACTTTGAATAAAGCATTTGTTACCTTTCCCCCAGATACACTTGTTTTCTTTTGGATCAATTAAGAATTATGAACCGGCACACCTGGTATAAAGAAACAGCTGTGTTTGATTTTTCTTCCATGATCCAGAGGTGGCCTCACTGTAGATCTGTTATAAGTGTCCAGTTTTCCCGACATCAGGAGAGAAGGGCAGTTTAACTGTGCAGGAAGAACTTAACACTATTGATCAAATTTTAATACAGGGTTTTACCATAAGAGTTTCCAGTTACTCCAGTTTCATTTGTGGGTTGCACTATTTTTTGCCAAAATACAGGAATTTTTAACTCATTCTCCACTTGCAACATATGTTTTGAGTGGAAATTGAAAGCAACAGCTCCTGTTGTAAGAGAAGCCATATAGTAAGTACTTTCTTTTTACTTACGAATATTTGTATCATTACAAACATGTAACTAATCTACATTTAATGCAAACATGATCACATTTCAAATTCCCTTACTTTGCAAATATTTTCCACTATTTCCAGGTCAGTGGGAATGTTTTTTTTTTAACTTACCCTGGAATATTGTAGACTATGCTTAGCGAAATGGTTGGTCCTATTGCTTTAGGTTCATGTTCTAGCTAATTAAGTGGAAACCTATTAAGATAATCAAACAATGCTCAAAATCAAGAAGAATTACTGTGATTATTGGGAAATAACTGCGTACCTGCAAAGTGACATCTGTAGTATCTTTTTCTAAGGAAGTTGCCATTTTTATAGCTTGTTCCTGTTTCTTTGGGTCTAGGCGATACAGCATTCGAGCACCTGGAAAGAGAAAAAGTTACAACTTTATTGGGCGCTTCTACACAAAATTACATTCATATCTACAATTAAACATTCATAATACAGTGCTGCTAATGTGCTGATTGCTCACAATTAAATACCAACTAAAGGTTAAAAGATTAAAAATCAGTAACTTACGTGTGTGAGCATAAGATTTATCGAACTATGTTTTGAAGGTTATACTACCTCCTTCTTCAGGTTGAAACGATGTTTTCAGACACCTGACATGGTGCCTCGTCGAGAAAGTGATGGTTGAGGATTTAGATTAAAATGGTATAGGAAAGATACTTTCTAAAAAAAAAAAAGTGTAACCTCGATTTTACATTCTTTAAGGGACCAAACTGAAGAGATCTAAAATGCGGGAAAATGTAAAATCGAGGAAAGTTTTCTAACATTTTGCTATGGTGGGACCAAGAAGATTGAACATATAATGCAGGAAAATGTAAAATCTGGAATGTAAAATCGGAGTTCCACTGTATAAACCAGTAACAAGAGTAACGAAAACATGTAACATACATGCAGTAATCAGTTCGACTACTGTGATATGACACTTAATATCATGGGCATAACTTACACTAGCAGCTACTTTATTTTGTATGTATGGCTGCTGGGGTTGAGCCAATACCGATGCAGAAGTATCAGTATCGAAATATGTCGGTTGGAATTCATCTACCGATACCAGCCAATACTTTTCCGGCATAGGGTCTGCAAAAATACCGTGCGACATGGAATCTAATTATCTTGGAAATCATGCAAAATTCAAACTTTCTCTTAATTTTGCACAAATTATGAAAGAAAAACTAATTTTTATTATATACCATTTATTCATGTTGAGGGGAATAAACAACGTGGTTGATAATATAAGACGTAAGCGAGTTACTAAAGATATATCCGCGAAACTTACTTGTAAATGTTATATTAATTTCAGTGGCCTCTTCCACCATCCACTTGGGAACTCGATGCTTCCCGAGTGGATGGTGGCAGAGGCCACTGAAATTAATAGAACATTTACAAGTAAGTTTCGCGGATATATCTTTAGTAACTCGCTTACGTGTTATATAACATTTATTTTATTATTGTTATATAATTCTCGAATATTATAAAGCAAATTTAACAGCAAATATTATTTACATACCAATATTGATCAATATTTTGAACAATTTTTAATTATTGCAATTTTCAAGTATCGGCATTGGTAGGAATTGGTATGGTTCAGCCCTAATGGCTGTGCAATATTTCAACGTATTGATATAAACAATGGATCTCATGTTGAATGATCAGTTCTCTCCTATTTTTAGTTCCTTCATTGGTGGGGGAGGGGGGGGGGGAGGGGTGTCAAGAACTACTGACTGCAGATTGAACCACTCCACTCCAATGTGTTGTGGGACACTTATTCAATGTGCTACACAACTCTCTATTTAACCTAGTTAAAAATTACAATTTAAACCTGACTTGAGAGATATTTAGTTATACACTCTCTCAAATAAATACAGTACACTAGCATGGTCAAAAATTCACAAAAGGGAAGAATTTAGCAAGATGGGTGGCAGTGGACCAAAAAACACTCCACATGATGTTTGGGCCATGGGTGACACTTTCCAGGTGTACCCTACCTTGTTTTAATTTTCCTCGTAAGGAGTGGACACTAGGGGTATACATGGCAAATGTGCTCTATTACCCTCAGCTGAAAAATGGCATCCTTGTACCTCTGAAAATTTGACATGGTTTATCAACAGTTCTTGTTTATTATATGTATTTATTATACACCCCGCATCTAGATTAATTACATATAATAGGTATAAAACACCAATGCATGCAAGTTAAAAAAACAGGAATCTGACAACTTCAAATCTTCTAGCAATTTTGATATTTTCCAATGCCGATACTTGTATAATTTCAATTTACAATAACAAAGGCTAGTTATTAAGCCACAAAACTCCTCACATTGCATTCTACTAATGATATGAAATACTAAAATTATTCTCATACAGCATTATATCACTTCAAATGTCCTGTGACATTTTATGTGAAGTTCTTTCTACCCACGGACGATGCAAAAGAAGAAGTTTTGAAATGTTGCTGATACAACGAAAAAAATCTGTGGATTATTATAAGTGTGTATGCTTCATTTCATGATCTCCAATTTCATTATACATGTCTTTAAGCGTGTAAAATAAATACAAATGTACACAACATTCTTATTGTTTGGATTAACCTGGAGGGAGGAAAACGACGGAAAAATATACACAAATAGATTTGTATATTTAATGTTCATTTGGTAGCTCTGTATATGTCCTGCTATCCATTATTCTCTGTCATTTGCAATAAAAACAAGTAAGTTCAGTGTCGGCATCGGGCAGCAGTCACACAGAAGGGTAAGAGCACAAGAAGAAAATCCACAACCCTCCCTCCCACAGCGACATTCAACCCTTTCCCAGGAACTCCGGGAATGAGCCTAGGATTAACCCGTGAGTTTGCAAACAAGAATTGGCAATGAAAGGTTTCTTTCATTTCCACATAGCGTTGACCACCAGGCAGTTCCATGCCTTCAATGTCACTTTTAGGTGCAGCGCTTTCACTTTAGCCCTGCCTTTGATCTTGTCATCTCCTTCCCAGGAGGGTGCATCATTTTTGTAAATGTACACGAAATTCTTGTGCGGGACCCCAACCTGTCACAAGGAAGGCTGAACGAACTTTTGAAAAGGACAAATCTTGACAAATGAGTTGTTTCTCTTGGCTTCACTACCCACTCAAAATCTTTCGTATCAGATGGTATTGGCAAACAAATTGAACCGATACTTGCTGATACCGATACCTCTGGTATCGGGTATCGGCCAACTCTAATATTTTTAATATCTGCCAATTGTGGCATAGGAAGGAACAAGCAGTTTTCTCCAAACAAAGTTACTCGTAGTGTTGGAACTGAGCATCATGGGCTTGTGTTTTTAAATAGCCACTTACCCTACCCAAGTACAACCAAAGAAGAAACCTGGTTGTCAGCAGTTTGCATCAGAGAACGATCAGTGTTTCAAGTTCTTTAAGTAATTTACTTAAATTCTGGTTTAAAAGCAGTGGCGTATTCTGAAAATTTAATCTGGTTTACCACAACAATTCGTATTTATTGGATATATTTATTACACACGGCGAGCTTAAAAGAAACACACACATTAAACAATTTACAAATCAAAAACGGTTTGTTTTACTAGGAAGCATTTAGTATGGTTTTATAGAGAAAACCTTCTAAGCTGCTAAGTTTGCAGCAGGTCTCGTGTATTAATCTACGCGAGAACGGGGCTAATCCTCTCCCGTGCCAGTCTTGCCCCAACCGTCGAACTATTCATATCACAGACAGTGAGATAATCGACAGTATTGCAGCGGAACTATATTCTGCGCACACGTTTGGGGCCTAAATATGCGAAAAGTTGCTGCAAACTTAGCCTGTCGCGGGGCTTAGTTCACGATCTCCACTTTTCCTTTGTTTTTGTGATGTCAGCATCACGTGAGTGCCCTTGATGTCAGTCAAGCAATATGGCTGCTAGTCAAGTAGAAATGGTTTTATGTGCGCTTGAATTTGCAAAAACAAATCCTGTTATGTCATACAGCATTGTTTTAGAATACAACATGGTATGGCAAACTGCCACCCAGCATAATTGGAGCAAGAAAAGCTGCTGTGACTGTTGACATCCACATGCTGAAACATCTTTGGGGAGAACTGAACTATCATATTGATTATCTGTTGTGTTACAAAAGGGTCACACATACAACATTTGTAACTTAGCCATGTAAACTTCAGTACATACTCTTCCAACCATGAAAGTATTTCAGCCATGTTATTAAAACTCTTGCTTCTGTAAAATTGCGTATTTATTTTAGGCTCACCTTGTATATTAATAAACAGCAGTCCGACAACTTTAAATTTTTCAGCAATTTCTATAGACATGAAAAAAGTTAAACATAGGAGTGACATACACATAGAACACTTCGACTGTTTAAAAGCTTGCTTTAATAATTTGCATATACAGGGTGACAAGAAATAACCCGTACAAAGTTTGGCGTATCCTGCCAAGAATGTAGTGTACAGTCTTGGACAATGCTGGGTTGTAACGACCCTATTGAAGAAGCACTGAAGCAAGCCCTCGGTGTCTGACCACCAAGCGCCTTGTGAGTAGACAACCCAAACAGCATTGCAATTCTGCGGCTTGTATACCAGTCACGGGTATACATCACTGTAAATTGAGTAGTGATGCCTAAGAGAAATACGAGATGAAGATTGTTGGAAGTAATGTCTCGTGTTCTCGACATGGAATAATTCTCGGCCCAAGTTACGTTCCATTATTTAATGTTGTTTGGTAACGAACCTGACGGACTGGGTTTATATTTTCACCACTTGCAATACACTAAGTTCTATATTTTACAGTTATATTAATGTTTTGAACGAAAATAATACCTAGAACAACATCCAACACACGTTCACACCACTCTTGTCACACACATGCACGTGAAAACGCACACACAAAGCTAAGTTTTAACTTCCAAGTGAATGTCCAAATGACAGTAAACGGAGAAGCATGATGTGCGAAGCATGTGATATTTCACAGAATGAATGCGTCTATTTTTGACACACGTGGTTTCTATTAATAGAGAATGAGACAATTATCAGAAATTAAGATGCATTTGCTTTTTCATGTGCTGAGGAAGGAAACAGACTGACTGGAAAAAAGAAAATGTAGTGCTATTGATAGTGTGTTGGTTAGCGTGCAGAGCTTTCATCAGCGAGGCCTGGGTTCGATCCCCACCATGGGCAAATTTTGTTATTATTTTCTTGCAGTGAACAAGTTTATTATTTTGTTTTCTAGGCATTTTAACGAAAGGATACACATCAAATTTAATATTTTAATCTGTCCTTTCATTCTTCTAATACGTTCTCTATCACAAGGGATATAGAGATTCTCTATCTTGGCCAAGGATATTTTCTCAATAGTTCCGTAGCTACGATTCTCCAGTCCCTTCCACCCATTTATTTATTTACTTTCTTCATATCTACTCACGAAATACCATGAATCTAACGAAAACACACAGATATAGTTAGAACAAGAAACACACCTCGCATCGAAGGTTCCAGGTTTGAGTTCTGGATTTATTGCGAGGGTGGATTATTCCTGTGTATTTATTTATCATCTTCGTCTAAAAAACATTTCTCACTATTCCCGTGATTAACTTAGGGAGAGACCAAAGCTACTCAAATAACAAAAGTACAGAAAAAGCAAGACACACCTGGCTACGCATGTTACACCTTGGGAATTAGCAATCTGAAAATAAACTTTCGTTTTGGTGGACTACTTTCAAAATCTTTTCGTGTTGTCTCGTTTGGAGTGTTGGCTAGCGTGTCGGACTTGCGTGCGGGCAACCTGAGTTCGAGCCCAGCAGAAGGTAACTTTTTTTTTTTTGTCAAATTTCATCCAACCTTATTTATAAAACTCAGATTTCTTTAAAACCTTTTGAATTACATGCCACTTCGTATGTTAGTAATCTGAAAGCAGCAAAGATGAACATTTCTTGTTCCGAAGCGACGATGTATTTGTGTATAAGTTAAAAGACACAGTTATTTATTAGCGAAAAGCATGCAGCCACGTTATAATTGAGATCATAGTTGTCAGTGCTAATATGGCAATAGCTACATTATGTCAACACACCAACTTAACGTTCCCCGTAAAATGATTACCTTTCTACGTTTCAAAATCGTGAGTGCTGTCTAAAGTAAATACTTTGATACTTGCGTTTGCATGTTGGAATCCAAAGTAATACGATTTTCTTTCCCAGCAAATGACATTGAAACCATTAATAACTGTTTTTGCAATGTGATATTGATATCATATATTGAAAGATTAAAAATGGAGAATTTCTCTTAAACCAACTTATGATGTGAAGCGTAAGATGACGATCAGAAAGCCTGAATGTTGCATTGAAAACTGCAGAGAACCATGACTGGCTTATGAACAGCGAAAAGTTTTTCTATGCTTCAATGGGATTTTAGATATTACTATAAATAAACAAGGGAGAAGAACACAGGTTGGTTTGATGAACTAATTAGTAAACTAAAGAAACAAAATACGTTCACGATTTAATATGTCATTCAATTTCAGGCACATTCCACCAACTGAAAGAGTATTTTCAAAATTAATAATATTTGGATAACCGACAAATCCAAACTTGACGTTGAGCCCGTAAAGCACTTGATAATTACAGAAATATACGTAATTTTACTTGAGCATGCCCTTAATTTTGTGTCTTGATTGTGGAAATAATGTGTTGCAACGAGCAGTAGTATGTTTTAGAGAGTGTTTAGAATCTATTGTGTACTGCATGAGAATACTGAAGTCATTCTTAGTTTCCTAATCAAATAAAAATTATTTATTGTAATCTTTGGTGACGGAGGAACAGTGTGGGAGGGAGACCAGCAGTCGGTAGGTAAGCCAAGGCCCTCACGGGCTGTAGAGCTATGGGTTATTATTATTATAATCTTTAAATAGGAAAGCCTTTGTTTCTTTGCAGCTGTTAATGATAGAAATCCAATTGCAAACAAGTTACCAAATTAACAAATATTTCTCTTACATATTTGTGCTATGTGCTCGTATGCTTTATACAGGATGAGGAAGGAAGCAGATTGTTCTTGGGTAACCTGTCCTGCTTTTGTCAGAAAACCTGATCAGCATACTGAACCAAGCCATCATACGAGATACGACTTCAATAATAAGATCCGTTTCTACGGCCAACTAATTCCAAAAAGGGTAATAAAATTGTCAGTGTGAGGAGACTGAGAAATAAATGCCTCCCATATTACATTATACTCTGTATGCCTAGTGTGGTTTGCCTGTCCCTAAAGAATAAGCTGAAGACAAACCTCTGTCGATTGTAACGCGTGTAAAGTCTGTTCCAGCTTACAAATCACATGAAATACCTTCGCTCGCTTCAGTGTGCTGCACAAGGTCATTTTCGACTGATAACCAGACACCACGTGACTCCGAGGCCAACCGACAGCACCCCAGAGAACATTCTGTAACTTTGCGAGGTTCCTTCGCATCCTTGATAAAGCGCATGCGTGTAGTCCAGGCACATTTTGCATAACTGGGTAAAGTAGCAGTGAGTTTGGATTCTGGATATTTTTTGAACTCTTTGAAAAAACATTTTTTTCTGTATGTTTTGATTGTGTGCTCAAATGTTGCAATAAACATATCTCCTTGACACACAACAACAATTACATTAGTCAGTCACTCCCGAAAAAAAGCGCTTCAATGTTTGGAAACTTATCAAGCAGTACTCACGAGACGAATATATTGTCCGTTTGTCAGAAGCCCCGGTGGTGTGGTGGTAGCGTGTTAGTTTGGCACGCAGAAGGTACTTGGTTCGATTCCATTTGATTGCCTCCAATTTTTTTCTTAACGCAAGCAACTAATTATTTCATTTTATTTATTACACACATTCTTATTTTATTTGCTTTGCGAATTGTTGAATTTCGAATTGAATTTTGTTTTCCAAACTTTTACGATAATTAGTTGCGAATAGAATTATATTTATTCCTGGTTCATTTTCTCGAAAGAAATGTATACTTTTCACCAGGATAACATTTTTTGAATAAAAAACGTGGACAATTTAATATGTAAATGTTTGTAAAATGATGAGAAAATTGGAAAACTACGAGGGTCACTATTTATATTTTGGTTTGAGTTGGTGTTTTAAGTCCACTTTATGCACAGTAAGGCTAATCGGGACTGGACATACAGTTTAAAGTGGAATCCGAACCACTTGTGCCTCCACCGGGTATCGAACCCGGGACCCCTTGATTACAAGGCGAGGACGCTACCACTGCACCATCGGGGAGGCCCAATATTTATATTTTGAACCTAACAATGAAAAAACAGGAATTTGGCATTGAAAAGTGCTTTATTGTTTTTCGAAGTATTCTCCTTTATGGTCAATACACTTTTGCATTCGTTCGAACCATTTGTCAAAGCAGTTTTTCCAATCTTCTTGAAACACCTCCATAATATGGTTTTTGAACGCATCAACGGCGTCTTCCACCGACGAAAATCGTTGTCCACGCAATTTATTCTTGACATTCGGGAACAAGAAGAAGTCATTGGGTTCCAAATCAGGACTGTACGGCGGATGACCCATCAATTCGATTTTTTGACTGTTCATAAAGTCGGTTATTAGACGAGATGTGTGACAGCTGGCATTGTCTTGATGAAGAATGATCCGACGGCGTTTGTTTATTTTCCGTATTTGACCGAAGACCTCTGGCAAACAAATTGTTGCGTACCATTCAGAGTTGACCGTTCTACGTTCCTCTAAAGGCACAGTTGCCACATGACCAGTTTTCCCGAAAAAACAGGCGACCATTTGTTTCGATGTGCTTCGAGCGCGAACAACTTTTGTTGGATTGGGTTCATCTTGAAACACCCATACAGTCGACTGCTGTTTACGTTCCGGCTCATATGCATATATCCATGATTCGTCACCTGTTACAATCTTATATACGTCTTTTGAAGCACCACGATTGTATTTATTGAGCATTTGTTTGCACCAATTGACGCGAGCGTCTTTTTGAGTTTTTGTCAAATTGTGTGGGATCCAACGAGAACATACCTTTCTCACAGCTAAATGATCATGTAATATTTTATATATGCTGGTGGAACTAATGCCTATGGTTGCCCCAATCTCACAGTATGTCACATGACGATCTTGCAGTATTAGGTTTTGCACAGCATCAATGTTTTCTTGAACAACAACTGATTTTGGACGACCTTCGCGAATCTCGTCGGTGAGCGAATGGCGGCCACGATTAAATTCGTTATACCAGCGTTTCACAGTGGCAAAGGATGGGACTTCATCGCCAAATGTGGAAGTAAGTTGATCGATGCACTCTTGTCTTGATAATCCACGTCGAAAATCGTAAAAAATCATCGCACGAAAATGTTCACGATTTAATTCCATTTTATTGTTGTCGCGCAATCTCCAAGGCAACATAAACAACACAAATGAAGCTATTGACAAAACATTTGAAGTACGTTATGGTCAATAATGCCAGACGATTCCGTGCAAACGTCAAATCGCGCCTAACTTCAATCAGTGTTGCCAAGGCTCAAAATATAAATAGTGACCCTCGTAACATAACCATAACCCACTAGCTCTACAGCCCGATGAGGGCCTTGGCTTACCTACCGACTGCTGGTCTCCCTCCCACACTGTTCCTCCGTCACCTGTTGTAGCGTGGAGATCTTAGACCAGTATTGGAGTGTTGGGGGATCAGCCCGACGAGCCCCCAGCCGTTGCAGGTCTTCTCGATCCGGTTACGCTCACTCACTCGGAGCTTCCCAATTTCCTCACGATGGTGGGTTGCCACCGGCCCTATACGTAGGCCGAATAAATTCCGACCAGAGCCGGATTCGAACCTACAGTGACCCTCGTATCTTAAAAAAATATTTCCATAAATAAAATTGAAAACGGTAAAATAGAGATTTCCATCAAAAATTAAGTAAAAATATATTTCACCTTTATTTCAATAAATTATTAAATAAAATGCAAACATTTGTTGCTCGAGTTATTAAAATAAAATTGGGAAGTAGAACGGGAATCGAACCCATAACCTTCGGGACGTGATACTTATTCGCTACTATAGCAACTCCTCATCAAGGCACTTGGAAAGCATTGAAACCTTCAAGCGCTTTTCCTTGGATTTTTTCTTCTTTTAAGTCCACTTTATGCACAGTAAGAAAGCTTATACCGGATTGGATCTCTAGTTTATGTGGGATCCCAACCACTCGCGTATAAACCGGGTATCAAACTTTTCCTCGGAAATTGCTGGCTAACGTGCGATATTATCAATACTCTTTTCGGGCATGGATGTTTGTGTTTGTCCCAATGAGAATAAAGAGAACATAGAGAAAATTGACATGTATGACAACTGAGAAAAATGTGAAGAACTGGGGATACTGACGAGTAGGTGTATTCCTTTAATTCATTAATAAAAGAAAGCTACAGGGTACCCTACCACTATACAAAGTCCCGTCCCAAACCGAAGCCTCTCCTTCTTAGATGGAATCAACAGATATTCGCAGTTTGTGACTTGTGTGCTTTTTCCTGAGAAACTTAGATATTTTATTTTAGTTTACAATTTTATTTCATCATTAATTCTTCTCTCTTGTTTATTTATATTAATAACTAAATTCCTACTATAGTAAAAAAATAATTTCACAATTCATAAGTCATGCATTATAAACTGTTAAAAAATAATGCATTGTTCTCTGCAGTTTTGTGTAGTAAGTGCAGTTTATGTAATTACATTAAACGTGACAGATCAACTACACATCAATTTTTTCACATCAGATAGACACTTGAGAAAAAGTGGGAATATAATCAAAATGTCCATCAGCTATTCATTGATTTCAAAAAAGCATATGATTCGGTCAAAAGAGATAAATTATATAATATATTAGTCGAGTTTGGAATACCTAAGAAGCTTGTTAGTGAAACAGAAATTAAAATTCGTGTGGGTATTAATGTCTGACAAATTTACAATTCATGATGGATTAAAATAAGGAGATGCATTATCTCCATTGCTCTTTAATTTTGCCTTAAAATATGCTGTTAGGAAGATAAAAGGACGAAGGACTAAATTAAATTGTGTGACTCAGTTGTTAGCATATGCAGATGCTGTAGACTTATTAGGGGATGATATAAATACAATTAAGAATAATGCTAAAATATTTTTCAAAACTGCTAAAGAGATAGGTTTGGAACTTAACAAAGAGAAAACTAAATATATGCTCACAAGCGGAAACCAATAATAATAATAATAATCAAAATCTAATTATTGATAACAACTCGCTTAAACCAGTTTCCAAATTCAAATACTTAGGAGTAATATTAACAAGTGAAAATTATATTAAAGAGGAAATAAAAAGTAGGCTTAATTCAGGAAATGCATGTTACTTTTCTCTTCATAAACTTTTTTTGTCTTCTCGTTTAATATCTAAGAAACTAAAAGTTAAAATATACAAAACAGTAATTTCCTGTAGTATTATATGGGTGTGAAACTTGGTCCCTTACATTGAAAGAGGAACACATATTGAGAGTATTTGAAAATAAGATCCTTAGGAAAATATTTGGACCTAAAAGGGATGAGGAGACAAGTGAGTGGAGAAGGTTACATAATTTGTATTCATGTCCAGATATTATTAAATATTAGAATAATGAAATGAAGAAGACTTAGGTGGGCAGGCCATGTGGCACCTGATGGTAAGAGCCCTGTAGGAAGGCCAAGACGAAGATGGAGGGACTACGTTCAGTTGGACCTAAAGGAAATTTGTAGGGAAGGAAAAGAGTGTATATATATATATATATATATATATATATATATATATATATATATATATATATTGCTCAGGATAGGGACAGATGGAAAGCCTGTGTTGCTGCAGCCATGAACCTTCGGGTTTAAAAAGCCTAGAGAGTTAGTTAGTTAGTTAGTCCTCTGCAGGTTTGAATGCAACATTCAGGCTTTCTGATCGTGCATCTTACATTAGGATATGATTATTTATAAGTTGGTTTAAGCGAAATTCTCCATATTTAGTATTTTAATATATGATATCAATATCACATTGCAAAAACCGTTATTAATTGTTTCATTGTCATTTTCTGGGAATAATAAAAAAATCGTATTACTTTTCATCTTTGCTGCTTTCAGATTACTAACATACGAAGTGGCATGTAATTCAAAAGGTTTTAAAGAAATCTGAATTTTATAAATAAGGTTGGATGAAATTTGACAAAAAAAAAAGTTACCTTCTGCTGGGCTCGAACTCAGGTTGCCCGCACGCAAGTCCGACACGCTAGCCAACACTCCAAACGAGACAACACGAAAAGATTTTGAAAGTAGTCCACCAAAACAAAAGTTTATTTTCAGATTGCTAATTCCCAAGGTGTAACATGCGTAGCCAGGTGTGTCTTGCTTTTTCTGTACTTTTGTTATTTGAGTAGCTTTGGCCTCTCCCTAAGTTAATCACGGGAATAGTGAGAAATGTTCTTCAAGTTTCCAAACATTGAAGTGCTTTTTTTCGGGAGTGACTGACTAAAGTAATTGTTGTTGTGTGTCAAGGAGATATGTTTACTGCAACATTTGAGCACACAATCAAAACATACAGAAAAAAATGTTTTTTCTGCACATCATTACTTTTCTCCGAGTTCAAAAAATATCCAGAATCCAAACCCACTGCTAGTTACCCAGTTATGCAAAATGTGCCTGGACTACACGCATGCGCTTTATCAAGGATGCGAAGGAACCTCGCAAAGTTACAGAATGTTCTCTGGGGTGCTGTCGGTTGGCCTCGGAGTCACGTGGTGTCTGGTTATCAGTCGAAAATGACCTTGTGCAGCACACTGAAGCGAGCGAAGGTATTTCATGTGATTTGTAAGCTGGAACAGACTTTACACGCGTTACAATCGACAGAGGTTTGTCTTCAGCTTATTCTTTAGGGACAGGCAAACCACACTAGGCATACAGAGTATAATGTAATATGGGAGGCATTTATTTCTCAGTCTCCTCACACTGACAATTTTATTACCCTTTTTGGAATTAGTTGGCCGTAGAAACGGATCTTATTATTGAAGTCGTATCTCGTATGATGGCTTGGTTCAGTATGCTGATCAGGTTTTCTGACAAAAGCAGGACAGGTTACCCAAGAACAATCTGCTTCCTTCCTCATCCTGTATAAAGCATACGAGCACATAGCACAAATATGTAAGAGAAATATTTGTTAATTTGGTAACTTGTTTGCAATTGGATTTCTATCATTAACAGCTGCAAAGAAACAAAGGCTTTCCTATTTAAAGATTATAATAATAA
Organism: Lepisma saccharinum; assembly: GCF_977018435.1. Taxonomy (NCBI): domain Eukaryota; kingdom Metazoa; phylum Arthropoda; class Insecta; order Zygentoma; family Lepismatidae; genus Lepisma; species Lepisma saccharinum. The sequence goes on from NC_139238.1 coordinate 10,602,795, forward strand.
TAACCCATAGCTCTACAGCCCGTGAGGGCCTTGGCTTACCTACCGACTGCTGGTCTCCCTCCCACACTGTTCCTCCGTCACCAAAGATTACAATAAATAATTTTTATTTGATTAGGAAACTAAGAATGACTTCAGTATTCTCATGCAGTACACAATAGATTCTAAACACTCTCTAAAACATACTACTGCTCGTTGCAACACATTATTTCCACAATCAAGACACAAAATTAAGGGCATGCTCAAGTAAAATTACGTATATTTCTGTAATTATCAAGTGCTTTACGGGCTCAACGTCAAGTTTGGATTTGTCGGTTATCCAAATATTATTAATTTTGAAAATACTCTTTCAGTTGGTGGAATGTGCCTGAAATTGAATGACATATTAAATCGTGAACGTATTTTGTTTCTTTAGTTTACTAATTAGTTCATCAAACCAACCTGTGTTCTTCTCCCTTGTTTATTTATAGTAATATCTAAAATCCCATTGAAGCATAGAAAAACTTTTCGCTGTTCATAAGCCAGTCATGGTTCTCTGCAGTTTTCAATGCAACATTCAGGCTTTCTGATCGTCATCTTACGCTTCACATCATAAGTTGGTTTAAGAGAAATTCTCCATTTTTAATCTTTCAATATATGATATCAATATCACATTGCAAAAACAGTTATTAATGGTTTCAATGTCATTTGCTGGGAAAGAAAATCGTATTACTTTGGATTCCAACATGCAAACGCAAGTATCAAAGTATTTACTTTAGACAGCACTCACGATTTTGAAACGTAGAAAGGTAATCATTTTACGGGGAACGTTAAGTTGGTGTGTTGACATAATGTAGCTATTGCCATATTAGCACTGACAACTATGATCTCAATTATAACGTGGCTGCATGCTTTTCGCTAATAAATAACTGTGTCTTTTAACTTATACACAAATACATCGTCGCTTCGGAACAAGAAATGTTCATCTTTGCTGCTTTCAGATTACTAACATACGAAGTGGCATGTAATTCAAAAGGTTTTAAAGAAATCTGAGTTTTATAAATAAGGTTGGATGAAATTTGACAAAAAAAAAAAAGTTACCTTCTGCTGGGCTCGAACTCAGGTTGCCCGCACGCAAGTCCGACACGCTAGCCAACACTCCAAACGAGACAACACGAAAAGATTTTGAAAGTAGTCCACCAAAACGAAAGTTTATTTTCAGATTGCTAATTCCCAAGGTGTAACATGCGTAGCCAGGTGTGTCTTGCTTTTTCTGTACTTTTGTTATTTGAGTAGCTTTGGTCTCTCCCTAAGTTAATCACGGGAATAGTGAGAAATGTTTTTTAGACGAAGATGATAAATAAATACACAGGAATAATCCACCCTCGCAATAAATCCAGAACTCAAACCTGGAACCTTCGATGCGAGGTGTGTTTCTTGTTCTAACTATATCTGTGTGTTTTCGTTAGATTCATGGTATTTCGTGAGTAGATATGAAGAAAGTAAATAAATAAATGGGTGGAAGGGACTGGAGAATCGTAGCTACGGAACTATTGAGAAAATATCCTTGGCCAAGATAGAGAATCTCTATATCCCTTGTGATAGAGAACGTATTAGAAGAATGAAAGGACAGATTAAAATATTAAATTTGATGTGTATCCTTTCGTTAAAATGCCTAGAAAACAAAATAATAAACTTGTTCACTGCAAGAAAATAATAACAAAATTTGCCCATGGTGGGGATCGAACCCAGGCCTCGCTGATGAAAGCTCTGCACGCTAACCAACACACTATCAATAGCACTACATTTTCTTTTTTCCAGTCAGTCTGTTTCCTTCCTCAGCACATGAAAAAGCAAATGCATCTTAATTTCTGATAATTGTCTCATTCTCTATTAATAGAAACCACGTGTGTCAAAAATAGACGCATTCATTCTGTGAAATATCACATGCTTCGCACATCATGCTTCTCCGTTTACTGTCATTTGGACATTCACTTGGAAGTTAAAACTTAGCTTTGTGTGTGCGTTTTCACGTGCATGTGTGTGACAAGAGTGGTGTGAACGTGTGTTGGATGTTGTTCTAGGTATTATTTTCGTTCAAAACATTAATATAACTGTAAAATATAGAACTTAGTGTATTGCAAGTGGTGAAAATATAAACCCAGTCCGTCAGGTTCGTTACCAAACAACATTAAATAATGGAACGTAACTTGGGCCGAGAATTATTCCATGTCGAGAACACGAGACATTACTTCCAACAATCTTCATCTCGTATTTCTCTTAGGCATCACTACTCAATTTACAGTGATGTATATACCCGTGACTGGTATACAAGCCGCAGAATTGCAATGCTGTTTGGGTTGTCTACTCACAAGGCGCTTGGTGGTCAGACACCGAGGGCTTGCTTCAGTGCTTCTTCAATAGGGTCGTTACAACCCAGCATTGTCCAAGACTGTACCGTAGCCAAATAATTTTTGTGTTATTGGATTCTCCATAGTCTTTTGTAACTGTACCTGTTGTTTCGGCTTCATAACCATTACAGTTTTTGTGTTTCAGACTGTCAACCAAACACAGTGCAATTTTGGAACTGCGGCGTCAAGGAAAGCGTCAATGTGAAATTGTTCATTTGCAGGGTGTTCCAAAAATGACAGTCTCAAACGCAGTTCGGCGATTCAAGGAGCTCGGCCATGAAGGCGACCGTCCCGGAAGAGGAAGAAAGCCTGCCGTCAACACGTCCTAGAACCGCAAGATCAACAAAGCGAGTTCAGCGAAATCCGAGGGTCTCCATGAGAAAAGTCGCCCGTGAGATCGGGATCAACCGCGAATCGGTGCAGCAAATAGCGAAAAAGAGCCTCAACCTCAAGGCGTACAAGCTCCAAAAAGTTCAGCTTCTCACGGACGAAAGCAAGCGCCTGCGAATCAAAAGATACCACCCTCTGAAGCGCCGGGCCGCAGGTCAGCAATGGGAGGGCATTCTCAACACAGATGAGAGGCTGTTCACCGTGAAGCAGGCGCACAACCACCAAAACAACAGGACCTGGTCTGCAGAGGCTCCCGGTACCTCAGCCATCGTCGAACACCGCCAAAATCCGCAGTCGGTCATGTTGTGGGGCGGAATTTGCGCAAGCGGCAAGATGCCCCTGGTTTTCGTGGATCAAGGGGTCAAAATCAACCAAGAAGTGTACCGCCGCAACATTCTCGAGAATGTCGTCCTTCCGTGGGCCCAGCAGCACTTCGGCGATACGCAATGGACATTCCAGCAAGACTCTGCTCAGGCCCACAGGGCAAAAATGACGCAAGCGTGGTGCAGAACCCATTTTCCGGACTTCATCGCATCGACAGAATGGCCGTCCTACTCGCTGAACCTCAACCCAATGGACTACAGTGTCTGGTCGATTTTGAAGGCCAGGGTATGTGCTAAACGCCACCACACTTTGGAGTCACTGAAGCAATCGCTGCATCATGAGTGGAACCGATTGTCGCGAGGACCTGCGGCCCATCGTCCAAAATTTCAAAGCCCGTTTGGACCTCTGTATCGCCGCCCAGGGAGGCCACTTCGAAACTGGCTGAACATCTTGTTCCTAAGGTCCCATGTCATTGTTCTGCAGTGTTGTTTTGCTCAATTGTTTCGGTTTAATAACTTTATGATCACAAACATTAGTACGGGTTATTTCTTGTCACCCTGTAATTAGCAATTTTCCATGTATTGAAGTTAAACGTGTAAAAAATATATCAGGAAACTTGATTTACCAATGATAAACACGGTAACATGGAGAATATGCCACTGGCCCATTCCTGCTTTCTTTCACCCACTCACACCCCCTCCCTCCCATGCAATATTTACACTATAACAGGCACTGGTTATGACTAACATTTATTATTTATAATAATTCATAAAGTCATGCTTACCATCTAGAAGAGAGGGAAGAGAATGAGCGTGTCGTGACAGGAACTCCGAGTTCAACTGATTGGCGTCACGACCTTGCAAGATAGGCTTTGCTTCTTGTAGAATAACAGCACACACGGGTTCGTCCAAGGTAGACAAGTATTTCGAACAATACTCATGGTAACGGACCAGGCACGTGTGTAGTGTAGGATTCTCTGGATCTAATCGATATGCCCGTTTTATGGACTGCAGCATAAGCAATGGCTTTTCTATTAATAAGAAAGAAAAATCGATAAGTGCACACCAATGTTGAATAGTATCTTAATAATGTAGTCACTAAAGAGTTTATACATATTTCGTCACCACAGCACATATTGTCAATATAACTGATCATAGACACGTGACACTTATTGATCGTTCATCATTAAAACCACATTGATTCCTTCAATTTCTTTTTGGAACAAAAAGTGTGTCAATAGTAATTGTGACCTCCAATAAAGAATACCTGGAAAGTAATATATTAGTTAAACATAACAAGATCTTCCTATCTGTAATAACAGCAATTGATTTGCTGCTCATAGAAATAATGCTAGGGACACTTTTCGAAGCAAAAAGTGCATTAGTTGGAACCGTAATTTAAAGTGGGATCTACCAATGTCCAATTTATCTCCACAGGGAGTGCTTAATTATGTGGCAACAGTATTAATTTCTATTCTATTGAGGTACTTACTTCCTTAATTTTGATAATGTACAGTCCTTAAAAAATATCTAAATTACCACTAAATATAAAACTTTTTATGATACTAGTCATGCATGCAAACTCCAATTATAATGTTATGATGAATCCAAACCAGGAACAATGAATGTCACCTTTGATTTAAAACAGTATACACAAAAGATTTGCAAACAATATTTCAACACAGATTATGGCTCAAGAACACGAATTGTGCAAACCATATACAGTAAAGAAAAATAAATTATTCTTACGTTTTCTGCAATATATTTCATATGCTATAAGATGAGTTTCTATTTTATCTGCTGCTAAGGTCTGTAATGGTTGAAGGAATTTGATAGCCTGCTCGAGTGGATCTTTGGTCTGAAAAAAATTAATGCAAAATTACACATACATACAAAGCAAATTGGTTATTGTTATAAAATGACCTAAAAAATAAGCAATGTTTAATTTCCAGATTTTCGGTGGGCAACTAAATAATAAAAATTACATTTGCAACTGAAGATATTAGATAGTTTTCAAATTTGAAGAATTTAAATAAATTATGTAGAATATAACACAGGATGATGGCCACTAAAGAAAACATGTATCCCAACGTTTCCAAATGCACCCTCTTCCTCACCCTATTTGCAGTGTTACATATCCTCTATATTTCGGAGTTACTGACTACATAACAGATATGTCCAAGTATTGGCTGGTGATTTAATTTCTTATAAATACCAAACGACCGGTACTCATTTACTAACTTCATAAGCTAATTTCTTCATTACTGTTAAGTTTCACACATGAATAATCGTATCGAGAGGTGGTACTACGGATGCATAGAAAATTCTGGAAGTTACCAGCATTTGTGGCCAGCGTGGATGAGGTTTTCCCAACACCCTTGCCAAGATGAAGCAGGCCGGGGGTCGCCTGCGATCCAATTTGTTTTCTTCTTTTCTTTCTAGTGAAGGAGTGTTACGTACCCAATAGGCCTAATTCTTGTAAATAGTTGATAAGGTGAAACAGAGATGGCAGCACAAGGCATGTAAGAAAGAAGGCCGATGTATTATAATTAAATGACAGTGTAAATACGCGTCAAAAGTAAATTAGGAAGATGAACAATAATAGAATACGGTATAAGATAATAAAGAAAAGATAAATAAAATTAATAAAAATACTTGAGAAATTAAACATGTACTCATATGTAATTAGATAAGAAATTTGAAGAAGTGAAAACACTGATACAAATTTGCATCTCCTAACATATCTTTGATCTGTTGGATTATTAAGATCCCCTTGGTGGAATTTTTTATTACATCAGTGGCGGCACGTTCCAATCGCAATCCACAGCACTTTTTTGCTGGGCGTCACGATCGCTGCACCGACTTAGGAGCACTTGTGGTCGAAAACAGTATAGGTGATGGCACGTTCTAATCTACGCCCCAAGGTGGGTTACTAGATTGGACTTGATATTAGTATTGGGAAAATAAAAGGAAACACTTTCTGGGATTTAGTCGACTCGAATAGGGCAACTGATAAAGCAAAAGATTCATGATATAAGAAGATAAGTCCAGAAGGAAGCACAAGTCCAGATCCAGAAGGAAGTCCAAGTCAAGACCCAGATCCCAAAAGAAGTCCACACAAGTGTATAAAAAGAAAATTGACCAATTGTGAATGTGAAAAATGATGCAAGCGAAGAAGAACTGGAATTTGAATCAAGAATAGATCAATTGGAATGTATGTAAAAGTCTGATTACTTCTATATAAATATATTCTCATGTGCTCTCAACTATAATCTTCCTGTAAAAAGAAAGCTAATATAATCTTATTAACTGTCTCCATTGGAAGGCTTGCTGCCTGGTTTCCTTTTTAACAAGAACCCTACCCTGAAGATATCTTAGCTCTGGTATAGTATTAAGTTGCACCTTACCAAAAGGGAGGTGGCAAGAGGAAGGACAGTGACCATGCAAGAACTGCATAAGTCACTCGAAAATAGAGTAGAAAGACTAGCAGTCCTCTTCCTTCCAACATGGATCAGCTGTGCCGCATTACTGAGCCTTGTGAAGGGTGCAGCCACCTTAAGCGTGCAGCTAATACAGCAGGAAATGAAAAGTCTGCATATGTATGTGTGTTAAAGTAGATAAATTACATTCCAAGGTGTATCAAAGGCATTGAAAAACGAAATTAAGATATCAAAATTGTTTTAAAAAAACAACGCACCGCTCCCCCTTCCATTGCCGCATGCTTCTGCTCAATACGTACCCTACATAATTTCTCCGGTATCAATTCATCTTGTTGCGGGGCATCGGGCTCCGTGTCACCTTGTTGCCGTGATTTGTTGTGTTGCTCCCTCTTCTCCTGCTGCAGCGCTGCTTGCTGTCGCTCAATCTCAGCCTTTCTTTTCTCCTTCCTCTGCTTGTTCCGTAGTTTCTTCAACTGCGACGGAGTGAGATTTTCTGTAATCGAGAATGTACATGCCAATTGATATGATGATATGATGATCCATATTTTGTAGACATCATCATTGGTAACCTGTTACTGGTACACCTTATTTTTTATTCATTTATTTATCATCTACAGTGCATTTCTTTTGGCTCTGGGCCGAGATAGCACATGAACAACAACTTTAAACAACTCTTATAACACAGGTTAGTACTTGTCATGCAATATAAATATAATTGTCTACATGCTAAAGATATGTGCGTAAATAAGCGAGACGTTATGGGACGAAAATGCTGGCATCTGCATCATATAGTGCTCTATCTCAGCCCATAGCCAACACGAACGCTGTACAATGGAGATCTGGCTCCAATTATTACAAAAGGTGTATATAGAGCAATGACAATTTATAAATACTAATTATAACAATACAAGAGAAGAAGAAAGAAAGAAGAAAGAGAGAAAACACAACTACACTGATAATTTTTAATTTCTTCCTAATTCAGGGTGGCTGGCTACTCTAGGACCATGATAAAATTCAAGCATAATTCCCGGTTTTCAAGGCGAACTTTCCAAAAATTCAAGCAGATGTTTTCTCTATTTCAACCTTATGTATTACCGCCTCTCAACATACACACACAAATATCTTCATAATATAAAGGGTCTATGTGATTCCAACATCCAAAAATTATAATTCAATTAAAAGGTATACGTAATATAATTAAAATATAACTTAAGGTGCTGAGTTTCTATTTACAATCAGAGGCGCAACCACGAATTTTTGTCTGAGCGGGCAGGGAGAAAGTGCCAGGATAAACGTACTAATACTACTACTAATAATAATAGCGTTAATAATAATGTTATTAATATAACTATTATTATTATTATTATTATTATTGATCTGTTTTATTTTACTTCCCTTCTTGTGCCACGTTTGGCTAATTAGCGAAGATATTATTATTAGTATTAGTAGTATCAAAGAAGTTATTATCCTTGTAAATTATGCAAAAAAGCATTTGTGTTCGAACAAATGATTTCAATTATTTTTTCAACACATGACACATTAGTACGGATCCCACTTTAAACTGTAGGTCCAGTCCCGATTAGCCTTTCTGTGCATAAGGTGGACTTAAAACCACAAATCAATCAATCAATTTTACATTTTTTCATTTAGATAGTTTGGTGCCCAGGGCCAACTCCCGCCGCCCCCTAGTTATGGTCATAAACTTGATAAGACCAAGAAAAGCAGAAATTGCGAGCGAAGCAAGCAAGAAAATTTTACAAAAATAATTTTTATTTGCATAAAATGTGAATAGGATTTGGATTAAAAAAGTTGTAATTTTTCACGTCTATGGAGAAAAATTCAAGTAGAATTCACGCAAAATTCTGGAGCCAATAATTCACGCATAATTCCCGGTGAGTAGCCACGCTGTAATTATTATTATTTATTAATTTTTCATTGTTGACAATGTCAGTGTAAAATGGCCACCTTTGCTGTATCTGAGATTTTCTCAATAAATAAATAATTGCATAAAGAATACAAGTACAAATGTTATACAGTGCATAAATCAAATAAAATAATATTCACAGAAGTGTGCCCAGATACATATCTATATACAAGCATATTCACACACAAATATATTTATTTACATATATACTCATGTATACAGATATATATATAATTCTTTTAGGGGTTAATTTATTCTTAATGTTCTTTGAAGAGGAAAGACAGAAATTTCTTGAAAGGCATAGTGACATCCAAGTGTCTAACATTTTTGATTATTTCATTGATTAATGTTGTATATTGTACATTTTCTTGTAATCTCAAACGTTTGTTATAGAATGTCTTAAGAAATCCATTTTTGTTCTTACAAATATCTATTTTGTACTCAATTGTCCCAATCTTTGTTTCAAGTTCACTTTATGCACGGAGTGGCTAATCAGATCTGGACCAAAAGTTTAAAGTGGGATCTGAACCACTGTGCAATGTACCTCCACTGGGTGTCGAACCTGGGGCCTCTTGATTACAAGGCAACACCAGTAGATGAAAGGGAAAAAAGATTGTGAGAAAATTGACGATTTATTATGAAGTTATTAACTCACCTAATATTTCCCTCTAGTGATCATTTGTAATACTACTACTATGCAATAATAATATTCATCATCAGGTACAAAAAATGCAGGGCACTTGAAATTTTTCACCAGGCACCTGAATTTTCAAATGCAAAAAGATCTTTTAAAATCTATGTTGAGAAATTTGCATTACCTTTTTTAGACGAGTGCAGTATCTGTCTCTTAATGTTATAAATTTTTGCACAGTGGCTGGCCGAATATTAAAATCTGCAGCGACATGGTTGTTCAGGTCATTTATTAGAATGTATTGCATAGTTATTCACGCTGATCAGTTGAGCCACTCTGGCACATGAATTAATTAGTTTTAATCCAATCTTCTTGTAATAATTAATAAAATATATGTTTAATGTCACACTTCAAAATGTGTAGTCTCTTCTATGGTGTAGTGGTAATGTCATCACCTTGTAATCAAGGGGTCACGGGTTCGGATCCCACTTTAAACTGTAGGTCCAGTCCCAATTAAACTTACTGTGCATTAAGTGGACTTAAAACGCCAATTCAATCAATTCAAAATGAGTAGCTTTGTCTTAGTTGGATTCATGGCAGAAAAAAAAAGAGCTGGCTACTGAGAAAAACGAGCGCATGAATTATTTTTCTTCTACCCCTGATAATAATAATGTGAACTTGTTTGCCCCGCAAAGGAAGAGAATTTCCTAGCGACACTTACTAAACAGAATATACCGGAAGGACAAAGACCATGTGCCACTATCAAAATAAGCCCACCATCAAGTATTTTTTTTTGTTTAATTTGCTCACTGAAACTAAACTAAGAGGCTATTTAAACAAGGTTGTTAACTGTCCAGGTACCCATAAATTCTAATTGATTCTATTGAGTTCCATAACAGGACCGGACCTTTTCTTCTCGCACAATTTAAGTTCGGTCCAAGTTGCGTATTGTTTCACTTCAATACCGAACTTGGACCGTATTTAAATTGATCCGGAAAAAAGGTTCCGGGACCAAATTGAAATTATTTAAAGCTATAAAGGTTCTTTACGATCCAGAATTTCTCTCCCGGACCGGAATTTACGATTCCTGGACGTTTATCAACTCTGATTTGAAGAACCTTGCGATGTATTAGAACGAATTTGCGTGTCGCCCATACAGTCAACCGTGAGTTGATTTCGCAACAATTCAAATTGGCAAACAAAAATCAATGTGTCTGAAGAAAATGACCACCTGTCAACGAAACTTAAAATTGTTAGTCGAGGGAGGAGGGGTTATTTTGAGAACAGTCGTCCAAGGACACTGGACATGAGGCGATCTGGTTCTTAACACCTTCCGTGCTCGGGTTGCACAATGCTCCAATATTCGAGAGACCCATTTCCGATCGGCCCGTAGGTTGAATATGAAAGAAACGAGGGCAAAGTCGTCGCCCAAGTGGACCTAAGCTGTGTTCATTTTCCACCGCTACGTGGGTATTACAAGGCTCGTGATTGACGTCCAAAGCAATCTGTTCATAACACGCGAGCGCTTTCATACATTCGGCCCTGGCACGTGCCCCTTCCCTCCTCTTTCAGGACTGGAAGCGATTCTGTCTGTCAACATTTCTTGGGGAAACAATCACAGGTCGTTATCTACGTTTGTTGGTACGAAGGTCGAATAAGGTGACTGCTGAGTGAGTGAGTGACTTAGGGGAGAGAGAGAGGAGAAGAGAGAACAGAGAGAGAGAGAGAGAGAGCGTGCTCTTCAATAATGACGACGGACCCTGGGAGATAAGGCATATTTAAAGTGAAAAAAGGCACAGATAAAAATTAAGCAAAATAAAATTACTACTTTCAGAAAATATCGGAGTTCGGGCATTTAAAGTGAAAAAAATACGCACTAAGAATGACAAGAGGTAAAAACATTTCAATCACAAGATATCAAGAGTTAGATTTGGTAGAAAATAGTCAAAATGACATTTCTACTTTCAGAAGATATCAGCTTCTGATTTCCCAAATAGTCAAACCCTTGTTAACATTCACTTCCATCACCAAATGAAGTTTCCCACAGGATTGAAAATCCTCCCCCCCCCCTCTTTCGAAATATTCGAGAATTCCCCTCTTGCCGAAAATTTCTACTTAGGCGAGATATTTGCCCCCGGAGTATTCGACGAAACGGGAATGAATCCTCCGTGAATCAAAATCTGGACGCCTCGATTACAAGGCGACGTCGTTCACTACAGTGCTAAACGATTGCCCAAAAATTGTAAGTCCATTCTGTGCCGAGATAGGCCAATCGTAACTGGGCGTACAGTTTAAAGTGGGATCCGAACCACTGTGCGATGTGCCTGCATCGGTACCCGTTGAGGTAGAGCCTAGATTGATTTGAAATGAAAACTTTGGATACGTCAGCACTTGAGCCATTCTCGCCCTTCACCTTATACGGTGTCAAGCCCCTTACCATAACTAATATCAAAGTGTGTGTCTGAGGACAAAAATCTCCTTACCTATGTTAAAAGCTGAGGCTGTAAAGGAGGAGTCAGCTCATGTAAGGATAAAACGCAGAACAGACCATTATACAGACTGTAGGTCCATTCGCCAGGCCTCGTTGGCATGTAGAAATGCATTAAGTAGACGTGAGGTTGACTTTTGGGTGCCCTCTGAGAAGGTCACCCCTTGCACCACGGAAACCATAGACTAGTAGTACCCAACCGGAGCCCTGTTATTTTTTCAAAAGTCGATGCCCTGATGCCAAGAATGTTACTCTGAGTTCCTTTCTAATTTTCTCAACTTTATATATGAATAAACAAGTAGATACCCTTCAAATTAAATCCTACTACACAAATCATGGCATTATCATAAGAGAGTAATTGTCTAACCTTGTTGGCACATGTCAAATTAGGTTTAAAATAGTTGTCAACCACTGGTTATAAAGAAAATTTGTAATTTTCTTCGCCAAGATGATTAAATTACTTTGGTGAGTATCCGTAGGTATGCTGCATGCTGAACATCGACAAATTCCAATTAATCAGAATATTCCCACTACAAAAGATTTGTAATGAAAATTGATGCACTCTAAAATGACAAATTTCAGAATCTCTCGGGGTACGACGGTTGAGAAACACTGGCCTGTGTGTAAGCAAATCTAAAATTATATAGTAACAACTTCATAGACTGATCCCAAGTGGTGGCACATACAAAACACCTACTTTACACTAGACATTTCGGTTTATTGATCATGGTAACTTGGGAAGGGGAGACTTTGAACTGTCCTGTTTGTTATAAAACAAAAGTTTGCAAATGCATTGTTTTTAATCATAATCACACGGTCTGTGGGAAAATAACTCTCGAATGGAAAACGAGGACCAGATTTCTCCCGTTGACTAATGCAATCACTTATGGGAATAATTTATATAATCACACTGGAACGCATTATTCATTATCTGTTGCGCCAGAGCGCCGCGTTAGGCGTTCCCTGATGCAGGAAGAAGTGTTTCAAGGCCACGGCGCGGGAGGAAAGCGAAAGAACAGATGAAGCACATTACCTTGTTTGTCACGAGTCGCTACTCCGACCCACGGCCCCTTAATGACTAACCGCGCACTTGTGTGGCAACGATTGCAAAAATATCCATGAGTGAAATTTATGGTGTCCCCAGGGCTAACCCAACGATCAGCAATAATAGGAAAAAATTAATTTGAAAATAGTGGAAGTAAACTGCGTGGCGTCAAGTCTTTTGGTCAATGTCTGGGAAACGATTTCTCGATCTGTGATCGGCGCATCGAGTCCCACTGCCGATGTTACGTCGCTTCCTAAACTTGGGCAGCTTTAGTCCATTCCCCACTGAAATGTTCTTGTTGGCACTGGATTGGTTACCAGGCGAGAAATTATGGCTACCAGACTGGTTATGGCGACGACTGTTTTCCAATTGCAACTTGCTTCCCTGCTCGATACTGTGGTAACAACCAATCAGAGAGAAGGTTTAGTCACTTGAAGGTAGTCCACGAGTTTGGCAAGGAAAATCAGTTGTTGTTTGTGCGATTTTTATTTTGTTTGTTGCTCGATTTAAAAAAAACAACAAAAAAACAAACAGAAAAGTGGTGCATTCGTGTTTGTTGATATTTAGGAATTTATCCATACCAGTGAGCCTTGTACGCGACAAGTGTGATTAGCCGATAATGACAGCGCATTAAATGTTTGACATTCTTAAAAATGAATGAAGCCTGCGGGTCTCGTTGTTTGAATATATGCCAGAGTTCATAAAAAAGCATACAAAGTACACTTTGATTACAATTTTTTCTTTCGAGACAATTTGTAGCCTACACTTTGAGGGGCATATTTGGATGTATATATCTGTAATAGATATAGTCAGAAGTAGACAACACTAAAAATAATTCAGATGCCATTCCCTTTTTCTCAAGAGACAAGTTTGCCCCCGCCAAATACGGGCCAAGGAAGCTTTGAATCCAAGACAAGCTATGATATGTGACCATAAACATTTTCATTTATTAATTAACACAAGATTAGATTCTTATACAGGAGTGGCCTTCCTAAAGAAGGCTCAACAGTTAACAGCATGAATAACTATGCAATACATTCTAATATATGGCCGACCCCACCATACCGCTGCAGATTTTAAAATTCTGCTATGAAGAATGAAAACAATTTATAATGCAATGTTTGTTATTCTGATTTAAAAATACACGCGATACAGAAAACACAAATATTAAAACGAGCAACTGTCGGAGGGGCTAGTGGCCCCTTAATGACGTCGCCGATATTTTGCATTCTAATTTTTTGATAAGACTCTTGGACAGGAAGTCTCGGTGTACTCTCGGGCACCATCCATCACGAGCAACAGGTCCCAAGGACAATGACTTCTGCCTCCGCAGAGAACACACGGCTACCGGTCACCGCGAAGGCCATCGCCGGACGCAAATCACACAGATGGGGGGTTTCCTCACCGGTGGTTCACCGAGGTTATTTGGGACGGCGCGAAGCAAAACAGACGAGGTTGCTTAAATAGTGAAATAACACAGTGTTTTTCAGCGCCTCGACCTTCGTAAGAGACATTTTGCAGCCACCGCAACAAAATAAATGTCCACGATCATTTACCCAGCCTCGGTCTTGGGATGGAAGGAAATAAGGTCAACCGGATGTGTCGTAAACAGCACATCTCGACAAATAACAAAAACAGGTAAATACCACAGCAGGGAGATTAGGACATTGTTGTAATTTAGGGGAATTCCCTCTTGTACTTTTCTTTTCCTAGACTTTACATTTGAAAGTTCGTTCCCAACTCGTAAACAGCATATATCAGTGGCGAAGTAGTTAACATAGCGCGCTACGACGCTAGTGTTCCCGGGTTCGAACCCCAGCCTGGGAATTGGTTCATTCTGTCTCTTCATCAGTTTAATCAAAACTTATCACGATTAGCCAAAAAGTAGCAGAAAAGCGAAGGAAAACAAAGCAAATCAATTAACCAATTCATGAACCACCTCCCCCACCCTGCCTTTGAATAAATTTGTGTTCTATCACAGTTATTGTATTATTATTATTTTAAAACGAAAGTGGTCCACTCAGTACGATGTTTGTCTGACACACGGGAGACCAGAGTTCGATTCCTGCACAGAAAAAACGGATTGGTTTGAATCAACAAAACACGTTTGGTTAAAAGCTTTTTGGTAAAATGCATTAACTTAGTAACTTAGACTAACATTTTTTATGACTAAGCAAATGTGCACTATTACTGTATAAGAATTTGGTTCTTAAGAACGATTTGCTTGTCGTTTTTTAAAACAAATATTTGGTTAGGAGAAACTATGTTTTTCTCTGCGTCAGTACGGAAATCCAAAGTGGGAATTTTTCCCATCATATTCTAAAAGCTCAACATTCCTTTGAATCAAAGGGGTCCCGGGTTCGATACCTCACTTTAAACTGTAGGTCCAGTCCCAATTGGACTATCTGTGCATGAAGTGAACTTAAATAACTCAAACTCAATTCCTTAGAATTGTCTATTCTGTACCGAAAGCCTAAGAATCCGTTAACTGCGTGAGAAATAGTGATCCCCTTCCCTGGGTCGCCCACCAGGACATCTAAAATTAAGTGATCACCACCAAAGACTACCTCTAAAACTATATATAAATTAAGCCAACCCCGCACGAGAGGTCGCTAATCCGTCACGGAGCTGCTAACGTCAGAAAATAAGCGACACCAATTATCCGAACCATAAACACCCAATTACTTCAAACCGCTTCGAATCAATCAAAGCAACTGCCCTGGTGAACTTTGACCATTGTAACGAACTGTAGGTGGGTGACAATGAGATACGTCCCACCTGCACACCATTACAGTCCCATTAACCCTACGCTCGAAGTCACTGCACTTGCCGGTTACAGACAAGAGTTATTACCTCATTCTGTTATCCAAGAAGCTTATTACGCCACTTCCCTGCCAAACGAGAATTGCAGTTGCGTTCACCCAGAGGCAAACTGACCTTCCACGTGCCACGCCCGACACGCTACTGGACGGAGGAATATTCTTGCGGTTGTCTCCAAGTGAAAAGTTCCGGGTATACCCGGACATGCGGTCCCAGAATATTTTAAGCTCCTATCAAGGTTAACATGATTTATTCCGTGTCCGGCAGCAATTGCCACGCTTAACTGTACGTAGGCCCTTGCACGACACGGTCCTTGCAACGGCTGGCGACAATCTATCTGCTGGATACGATGTACGTGTCAGATATTTTACTCGCGATGAAGTCCGAAGCCTTTTTTAAACACCTACTTTGTGCAGCGAGGTTACTCGGAACTATAACGCCTTCAATGAACTTTTAAGCACGGGTGTCTACCCACAATGTACCCACATTTTGAATAAATGTGCTCGCGGACCACAGAAACACATAGAGGACGCAAAAGCAAACAACGATACAAAAAACGATAGAAAAGCAAATAACGCTTTCAAAAGGAAGTGATGGAAACCCAGGGAGAGGGGGGGAAGAAACGAAACCTTGCTTACTTGCTTGATTTGGTGAACGCTTTTCTGCCATTTTTGGCTAATGAAGAAGATGAGGATGAGTGATGATAATAAGCGGTACTGGCAATGCAAGTAATGCTGCTAATTTCGGAAATTTCCGAAGAAATAGAAATCCGGTGTTTACTCACTTGCAAAGAACACCCATGCCCATTCCGAGATTCGAACTCGGGACCCCTGGACGAAACTTTCGCCTCGAGCGTGTCCAATTGCTGTCGGGGAAGGGGAGGGGGGAGATGACCTCAGAGGAACAATTTTTTTTACCATATATGCGTTTATAAAATAATAAATTTAAAATAAAAAAGAATTAAAATATATATATAAAATTCTAATTTGTAAACAAGTGATATGTAACCAAGTTTTAGGTGTGAAAGAAATAACGCTAATAATAAAAAAAAGGTTTTGCGCCATAAACAAAATTTTCGAACCGATTTTCGGAGATTGAAGTTTCTAGCGCCCCATTTTATCTTGTAGAGATCTTGAATGTCCCCCAGTCTTTTCAAACCGTCCCACAAGTTTCGAATTTATCTGTAATAAAATTCTCTAACTTAAGTAATGGCGAGTGAAGTTGGGTGAAAGAAACTCTTCGAAATTCCCTTCCAGGCTAAAGTTGCACTTCATTTACATTCTCGCACTTAGAATATCACTTTCAGGCTTGCTACAATTATTTGATTGTGAAATTTCCTGACATTTCCAGGTTTTCCAGTTCAAAAATGAAATTTTTCCAGACATGTTTATCATCCTGATTTTTGACTTTGAACCTTGTGTTTTTCAATTAATTATATAATCCGTTATTATTATGAATATTCACTTTCACAATTTTTTTTATTTTTTAAAATTTTTTTTAGCAAATTTCATTCTACACACACAAGAACACGCGAAAATGCGAAGAGTAAAATGTAAAATTACAATCACCATCAAATGTATTGGGTGCTACAATCACGTGTATCTAGCCTTCAGGCTAAGGTAACAGAGGTATATTATTTCACCATAACAGATCTCTACAATACAGTGTGTCCGTAAAGTCATGGTGCACTTTTGACCGGTCACAGGAAAGCAACAAAACAAGATAGAAATGTGAAATCTTCACCAAATAAAAGGAAAACTCTCCAAGTTTCTTACCTATTCAGTGCAGTTCGATGTGGCCTCCATTTGTTGCCCGACACACATCTAAACGATATTCAAGTTCTTCCCACACACGGTTAAGGACGTCTGGTGTAACAGAGTGAATAACGTCTGTGATTCTCTGTTTTAAATGATTAATGTCGTTGATATGTTCACTGTACACATGTTGCTTCACATAACCCCACAAGTAAAAGTCTAAGGGCGTCAGATCTGGGGATCGTGGTGGCCATGGCTGGACAGAACCCCTGCCTATCCACAGCTGGGGGAATGTTGTATCCAGAAACTCACGAACAATGTTGGCGTAGTGTGGAGGCGCGCCGTCATGTTGAAAGATGACACCTTCTGGAAATTGTGGCACTGCATACATTTCCAACATGTCAAGGTAGTTGTTTGCCGTCACAGTCTGCTCCGCAAAGAAAAATGGGCCTATCACTTTATCATGCATAAGGCCACACCACACGTTCACTTTGGGGTGTTACGTTCGTACTCAACGTAGGCACGAGGATTTTCAGCAGCCCATATTCGGACGTTATGGCGATGAACATGCCCACAGACATGGAATGTCGCCTCATCGCTAAACACAATCTTCTGCAGAAATCGTTCATCATGGTCGATCTTATGAAGCATATATGTAGCAAACGCGAATCGTGTGGGCCTATCCGCCGGTTTGATAGCGTGCAACAGCTGCAATTTGTAACCCGAAAAACACAGACGTTTCTTTAACACCTTATGAACTGTAGTCTTGCTTAGGTGTAATTGTCGAGCACACGAACGCACAGATTTTTTAGGGCTCCTAAGGTAGCTCTCCCGTATAGCCTCTACAGACTCGTCACTTACCGATGGCCTACCAGAACGGGGTTTGTCCAACAAACTGCCGGTATCCTTCAACTGCTTATCCCACCGATTAATGTTATTCCTATGTGGTGGCGCTTCGTTGTACACGCGACGATATTCACGTTGCACTTTGCTCACGGATTCGAACCTCGCAAGCCACAGAACGCACTGGACTTTCCTCTGTACCGTCCACATCTCGACTGGCGTGGGCGAGGGCTGATCCGCTGCTGCGCAGTTCATGGTGTTGCGTCATCACCTGTGTGCGCACACGGTTGCGCATCATAGTACGGAAACTTGGAGAGTTTACCTTTTATTTGGTGAAAATTTCACATTTCTATCTTGTTTTGTTGCTTTCCTGTGACCGGTCAAAAGTGCACCATGACTTTACGGACACACTGTATAAAAAGAACAGAAAAAGTTCATAAAACCATACACAAATATTTCATTTTCTGGCAGATTTATAGTGTCGTAGAAAATGCTGCTTTTTGGCTTACATTTATAAGTACGCAGCATCTGGAGAAATATTTGTTGCATATAGGAATTCTATAGGAAATGTCAACAAGACTTAAGATCTATAAAATAATAGACGATAACCTCATCTTCACCAACCTTTCCGATAATTATGATCATATTGTCAATGTACTTTAGTTATCAATCAGGTATATGAACACCCATGCCCAGGGAGATATTCGAACCCGCGATACCTGGCGTCGTAGCGCGCTGTGCTAATCATTTGGCCACGGAGGGCGGCTCAAATCACATCTCAAAAGAACATTTAATGAGTTACAGGCTGTAAAGTGTGTATTTGGGAGAGGGAGGGGGGCAATCAAAAACAGACACCACAGTGAACGTAGGGCTATGATTTAGACATGATTTAGCATATTTTTTTTTTGTAAAGGTGATGTGTTCCCCAAACATGCACAAATTCATATTATGAAGAAACTTATTAAATAAAGGTGCTTTTTAAGGGCATATTTGGCCATTTCTGCGTGATAGAGCATATTTTGATGGATTTTCGGTCATATTCAGCATATATTTGCATTTTCAAGAAATATAGTCATTTTAGAAGTGGATTCGTTCTTACTTCCATGTTTACTCGAGAGGTTGTTTTTTTTTCAGCAAAATCTTTTTTTAATTATATTTGAAAATTTAGAGAAAGTATTCATTGTGCATTGCAACTTAGTACGTACGTGAAAATATCTCAGAATTTAGATATTGATGTTTGAAACATATTTTGTAAAATTTTAGGTCATAAGAGCATATTTTATTTTGCATATTTTGGTGATTTTTGGGCCATAAAAATCCTAGCCGTTATGACAGTGGTGGGATTGCACATTAATAGAGTATTGGTATTTCATTCATTGAACGTTACTTTTCTGCTTTGATATTTCCGTACACATTACACAGGGGGAAAAAAACATTTCATACAATTAATAAAACATGCTTGTTTTCAGCATTTTGGTAACTACAGAAAAATAGACTTCGTTCCACTTTAAACTGTAGGCCCGACTAGCCTTCTGTGCAAAACGGGGACTTAAACTTGAACTAAATTTGGTAGCCTTACAGTTGGGCACACACAGATGTACAGTCAGCGGCAATAAAGATGGGACACCTACATCCTTAAATACTCGCTTCCATGCAAGGCTCTGTGTATTGCCTAACTCGACGGTGGTGATAGAAGTTGCCATTGAAAATCCACTTATCGCCGTATTGTTAGGCAACACACATGACGCCTATCAGGAAAGCGAGTACGTATTTCATGATCTAGGTGTGCCATTTTATTGCCGGTGAGTGTACCACGTAGAAAATTTGACGAAAAATGCATGTGAAACAGCAGGAGCGAAACATCGAGTTGGCTCGGTAGCTCAGTTGGTGGAGAAATGGCAAATTACGCTTGAAACCTGGGTTCGAATCCTGGTCGAGCCTGCATTATTCGCTAAAATTGTTTACGTAGATTTGGTTGTGGCGAAGAATCATTTGTTTCTCGTTTATTTCTACAATTTTTTGGTTGTCATAAAATTGCTTTTCTGTTATTCCAAACAAGTCTCGGTCTCGGTACCACCCCTACCAGGAACCTCGATATAAACCTTACCATTGCCCTAATGACTGCCTCGGCACTGTTGCCACCACACAAGAAAATAACCCAACAAAGGATCTTTACTAAATAGCCCGAACGACAAATGACCATCAACAAGACAATAGTATAGGAAAAACTGGAACCGGCTGCTGTACAGAAACAAAAGAAACAAGCGAAGACATTAACCTTAGCTGTGGTGAAGGGAGAATATTATACAAGATACAATGTATTATTTTCTACTTTTTTTACAGGGGAGAGAGAGGCAATATTGTCAAGTACCGTTTTGTATGCCGCGGTTTTTGAGAGCTACATTATCTATTCAGGTTCTCCTATTTGGTCCGGATAACTTAAGTTTCTTCCTTCCCAGTACAATGTGGTCATTCAGTTTACGAACTTCTTTATGGCATTGTAGTTTGTCTTACTCGGCATCCTATGACCTTCAGTCCTCAAACGTATCGCTTTTGCATTGTCCTTTTGCCGCATAATAAAACGAAATTGTCACACGTGTGGCAAGTTTACGGATTCTGAACATGCCACCTGTATGCACTTCTCTCTCTAACTTCTAAAATCTTGTGAAACAAGGGAATTGCAGAAATAAAAGTGCTCCAAAGATTGATTCTTTATACTTTAGAAAGGAGGGGGATCGCCTCTACCACTTTTGGCTAATCCACCACCCTGGTGTTTTAGCGTGCTGTGCTAACAACTAATGTTGGTAATACGTTAGAAAAGATATTTAATCTTTAACTGAACCCGTGGAACAAGTCATCTCACTGGGAAGACCGTCGTGTATGCCCAAAGTGAAAAAACGGGGGGGGGGGGGGGTCCAGTCACGCACATTAGAAATAGTAGCTTCACTGACCAGTTTTAAAAAAATACGAGTCACAATAAAAAAATGACTTTATTGACATTACTGATCATTTTTCACATCTGTGGGCGGCTGGCGGGACGCTACTATGCACGATTAAAAAGAAAAAAACTAACAGTGAATCGTTTTTACTTCAACTTCAGAATAGAGTATAAGCGGTTACAAAATCGCCTCGCAAATCAACATAAAACTAACCACTCGTTTATGGCCCTTTAAAAAAGTAACATTTAATGTTGACCCATAGTTAACTTTTCAACACTCGTTAAAATTAAATGGCAAAGCAGTGACGCACGATTTCGATTGGTCAGGGTCGACTTTGTTAACAGCTCCTTTACCAAAACACAATATTTGAGATACGTTCTCCACATGCTGTGCACATCCACCTGTGTGCATATACGTGTTTCTCACCTTCTATGAATTATTTCATCCCCACTTTGGATGCCTTTTTCGCGTTCCTTATTCCGCCTAATGATGATACTGATGAACGGACACGGACACTCACAAAGAACACCAATGCCCAGGAACGGAATCGAACTCGTGACCCCTTGGTGTTCTAACCACTCCGCCACCTTTCATTGCAAATGTGACAATTTCCGGGGCTATTCCAGAGTGCTAGATTGTTTTATAGAGTCATGGGGATGCTTCCTTTGCTCTCCGCGATTTCTTCTAATTCGCCAGTTTCCGAATTCTCAAGTGGACTGATTTATCGAGTTTATTGAAGGATAATCGGGTACACCAGTTTTAGAGACTTTGCTAAACATCTTATCGGAGGAACTGTAAGACTGAACATGTTCACATACAGATTAAGGCTCGGCTGGACTTTTGGCCGACGCCATCAAAGCACTTTTCGAAATTTCCACTCCTTTTCGAAGAAAGGCACTAACGCATAGTCACACTACATAGCAAACACTGCACATTTCACACATAGTAATTTACCTTGCTACTTGCAAAGTTCGACAAGTGCACAAAAAAAAAAAAAACTTGTGTATCCTGCAAAAGGAGACGTTTTACGTGGATAAAATTGAAACACAGGCTACAAACGCCAGTTCTTGTAGCATACACCACCAAACCTTGCACTTCATACTGCAAATATCTTGCGCCCGCATTCCTACGCATACTGAAACTAGAACACACGTTTGAAAGAGTTGAGCAACAGACCAAAAGCAAGGTAATCGAAATGTTTTATTTATTTGGATGAGAAGATGGAGGAAAGAATTAACTACGAAAAACTCAGCCAATATCTATCTGGCCGTGGCGGAGTGGTTATCACAGCGGGCTACGACGACAGAGGTCTCGGGTTCTAATCTCGCCTTGGGCGTTCTATGTGAGCGCCCCTTCATCAGTTTCGACGTAACATTTCGCAATTAGCCACAAGTGGCAGAAAAGAGAAGTAAAATAAACCAATTCAATCAATCATTTTCTTCACCTGAATGCGAGCTCTTCGCTATTAGTTGCCCAAACGCAAAACCATTTATTTTGGATTACTGAAGCAATCCACTGACGCTCTCCCCCCAGAAACTATAAAGACAGTGGAAATCCACACTTTGTACGCTTTATCCCTGTTCACGCATGCGGAGTAGGCCTCCAAGGTCGCCAAATTACGAAACCTAATCAACAATTTGACTGCGACACACGAGCTAATGCCCATTTCGGTTGAGCAACCTTTCCGTTCAGGAAGCGGGGACTCTCCCCACCCCTACCCTCTTGCTCGCCCATGCAAATCCAACAACACATGTTTTTACTTCAAACATGCACATTAAGAATCGCTCAAGTCTTACGATAATCCGCGCATTACTTTCACTAGCGCGAAAAATGACTCTCGCTTCACTTCCGATTTTGCAGCGGTTGAGCATGATATAACCAACTGCTTCACGGTTGATTCGCTGCGGATTCTTCGTTCGGTTTCCCGAGAATTTCTGCATACCGGTTTCCTTGGCTTTCCTGCACCTCAAAGTGGCGGGAAACAAAAAGCCACAATGACCACTAATTGAAACATTCCAGAAACGAAATTATTATGGATATCGGCGACAACGTTTTCACATTGACGCATAATAGTAAACGTGAATTTATTACTCCATATGAACCACATATATTGGTGCTTGGAGGTATCAGAAGTTCACTTTTTTCATTCCAAGAGAAAAAATTGCACCGTACTTCTTCAACGCAATCGAATGTAAAGCGTAACTTAAATATTGCTTCACATTTTGAGAAAAAAAACAACAATACTTCCAATTTAAGGCGCACAGATCAGCATACCGGTAAAACCGGTACTTTATTAGACAATACCGTATAGAAATACATTTACATGTTTGTAACATTATTGTTACATTTACTGCGAACAATACTACCATAAGAACATTTAGTTAAGGGTGATTTTTGTCAATGCCGCTATTTCGGTAAAACTTGATTAGTAAAATTGGCAAATAGTCCACTAATATATCACACTAATGTCGTGGTATATTTATCCTCTTACCCTCGAATCCAAGGTGTCATCGAAAACAAGGCGCACTTAAATTTTCAACATCCAAAAGCAGAAAAAAAGTGCGCCTTAGAGTCGAAAAGAAATACGGTTATAATGAAGGCAGAGTTAATATTCTGGGTTTCCTACACAACGTTCTGCATCGCTTTTCTGCACTTTTGGCTAATCGCGACGATGAGGACGAGTGATGATTATGAAAAGTGACAAAGATCATCCAGGCTGGGATTTGAACCCGGGACCACTGGCGTCGTAGCGCGCCGTGCTAACCACTCAGTCACGGTGATCGGCTAATTGGCAGGATGAAAAGATAACCTCAAAATATCTACGTCATTAATCAACGTTTTGTTACAATTTATCCGCAACATTAAATTCACTTCTGCCTCTTGTTACGTACAAAACGCAGAACAATAAGCTCGCGAAGGCAGACCGCAAGCAATTAGCTCTTTTAACAATGGCGAAACACTCCATTCGATGCCTACAACAATTATTTTGATTAGTTACACGCGACTTGCAGGCTCGTTCACCAGAAAAAAGTAATTCGCAATACGTTCACTAGAGCATTATGTTGGTAAGGTCTTTTATTTTAAATAATAGCTTTCGTTATGTTACGTGGAAAGCACAATTACCAATTAACTTATCTTAATCTCGCCAGTCGTCCTTCAGAATTAACGGCACTTTGTTCTTACAATGGATGAAGACATGGGGAAGAGGAAAGCCGTTCCCTTGGTTCTGATAGGGAATTGTTTAAATGTAATGTATTATATAATAAAAGGCTTGGATTGTTCTCTTTTTTTATTTTTATTTCTTTAAAAGTACGTTTCTTTCCTTTCTACTAATTCTGTGCCAGGAAATAAGACCTATTTAAGGTCAATTAAAACAAAATTAAAAGTGCAGAAGAAAATTAAAATCGGTTGATAAATTGCTGCGAAACAAGTCATATATAAATATGAATTCCACCATTTTGAATCCAATATCACAAGGTTTCTAGACAACTTGGATGTGCTCTCTCCAGTGACGTTAACAATGATCAAATTAGAAGCGTCAGTTTTGAGATATAGGCTTCTGGAAATGGGTTACAGATTATGGATGACGATGGATAACTAACTCAACAAATATGTGAACAGGCAGAACACCATTTAAACAGCTTTACGACATGCCCATAAACTGGAGAAATGCCAGCCTCTCAAAGCAATTTATTCGGTAGATATAACTTGCTGAAGTTTGGGGCGAATTCATCACAACATTCGTATTTGACGCGGCATTGAAAAAGTGACCTTCACAGAAGCAGCTCTGGCGCCCAAAAAAAAAACTATGAAGCTGAAACTTTGCACGTCTCCATGTGGGGTACGTAGAAGTTTCATCTAAATTGAAGAGGGTTGAGCAGGGACCCCTAGGCCACTTGACAGAATGACCCATATCCTTTTACTTCTTCATCATCCATCGCAGTTTCCTGTCTTTGGCTGGATCGGCATAGGAGTCAAGCTTCTCCATTTTCTTCTGGTCTTCCACCATTCCTCTCTTTCCAATCTTGTCCTCTTCCTAACACACTCCACTATCTGCTATTTCGACCGACATCTTGGTCTCCCTTTTGGTCTTATTCTCATTCCTTGCGCATTGTATGCTCTTACCGACAGTCTTTCTGCACCCATCCTCTCTCTTCATGTGTCCGATCCATCTCATCTGTGCCTGATCTATTCTGTCCTGAAGCTTCGCAAACCCCACTGTTCTATTCCTTCTAGTCTTCTCCAATATACTCCTTAAAAATACTTTTACTTACTCTTACTATTATCCATATTATGGCTATTGCAGTCTTGCAACAGGAACCGATGACCCTCTTCATCCCCAGCGATAATTCATGACAGTGGCGTACGCAAGGGGGGGGTTACCGGGTTTAAACCCCCCCCTTGAGCTTTTGAAATATTATGGAAAATGCTGTAGAAAAAAATTAAAAATGGCTAATTTATCGCAGTCAAAGATCTGCGACAGTAATAATAATAATAATAATAATAATAATAATAATAATTTGAATTATTATTCCCATGCAGCATGAAGAAAAACACAACATTCCAAACACAATCTAAGTGGCCGCAAAGTTCAATTTTGCAATTTTTTTTGCAAAAAGTCGTGCAGTGACTCTCACGAGAATTGTGAAAATTCCTTGCTTCGTCGCAGTGTGCCGACCTTATTGCAAACGTTCTTCCCGGTACTGATTTTGCATCCCCTTGTGAACTCTCAAGTGATGCTGAGTCTACATCCACATCATTAAATAATGTTGAAGAAGTCCTTTGTGAATCACCTAGAAGTGATAAATGTGTTGGAATGTATATAAACTTACTTTTCAACGAAAACATAGACTCAGTGGAATTTAGCAACATGTATTCTCGCGCTTCATCATCATCCTGTGTGAGTTCCATAGGTAAAGGTAATGTAAATTCCCCCGTGCATGTAGCACCGTACCATGAAGGCACACATAGTGGTGTGGTGGACCCAAAAGATTCTCGATCTCGAACTATTTTGCAGGTGATGTGATCAGCACCATGCTCCGGCAGCCTTCATCCCCCAAGGTTGCTCTCAGGTACCCATTGCTATGAGGCTGGGTGCGGAGACAAGGCTGGATAAATTCCAACCAATTCCGGGAATCGAACCCGGATATCCCACGACGTGGTCAGACTAGACCAGCGCGGCTCCTTGAATGAGTTTCATATTTCGATTATTTCAATAAATTTAATATATTTGCTTTTTTTTATGGATTTTCTTCACACTTAAAATGTCTCACTTATCATATACAAATAACCGTTGACTAGACAATTATTTTGAAACAAAAGAAATGTAATTTTGTTCTATTTATTTCATAAATAGCAGCTGCATTAGTAGTAATTAAACTAATTAATAAATTAATTATAATAATTATTAATTAATTAATTATTATTATTATTAATTAATTAAAGTATAATAAAACAATGGTAATGTGAATTTGTAGAAAGGTTTCGAAATAACACCCCCCTTGATGAAATCCTGCGTACGCTACTGATTCATGATAAAGGAAGATTATTTCCGCAACATCTTTGGCTGTTACGCATTTGAAACTTCGGAACGAGTCACAACTCTCGAAGCAGCCAATCAACCAAGCGAGCCAACGACGTCATCTCAACCCAGAACCTATCGCTAAGCCCCTTGCTCAGGCTCTGCACACCCACTAGGCTCGCTAGACAGACTCGCTCAGTCTGCTGAAGATGTTCCGAAAGTAATTGGACTCTACCTGGTATATTAGTTACTTGCTTGCCTGATTGATTTGCTTTATTTTACTTCGCTATTGTTCCACTTTTGGCTAATTTGCGAAGAAGGAGATGAGTGACGATATGATGAAATTAATGAATGAATTTACACTCTCAAACATCCATGCCCAGGCAGGGATTCGAACCCGGGACCCCTTGCGCCGTAGAGCATTGTGCTAAACCCTCCGCCACGGGGGCCGGCAGGAATATTAGTTGCATTCTGGACAGGGGACAGTCGTGTCGCTACAAAGACTCAAGGTTATACAATTGCAAAGAACCCAACTTCTCTGTTAAATAAATCAGATCTTTCTTGCGTGATGCACGAAATCGTCAAGAAAAAAAGGACTGATTTCGCCACTATTGTTCCCGAAACGGACTGGATATAGGGAGAAAACAAGAGCCATCGAGGGACATAAGCGAATAAAACGCAGCGTAAACAAAAGTCATGGAGCACTAAACACTCTTCCTTTCTCAGAAGAGCAATCTTACCTTCAAATGACAGATGCACATGATGCATCAAACTATGACAGGGTGGATATCACATGAGAAACAAAGGTCGCAGGAACTTAAAAACTTTCTCTGGTAAAGTTCAAGTTTTCTTTTTCCGCTCGTCGCATGGGAAAAACGTAGAAGAAAGATCAAACAAAGCATTACGCAAA
This sequence comes from Lepisma saccharinum, assembly GCF_977018435.1. Classification (NCBI taxonomy): domain Eukaryota; kingdom Metazoa; phylum Arthropoda; class Insecta; order Zygentoma; family Lepismatidae; genus Lepisma; species Lepisma saccharinum. Next base: position 10,630,210 of record NC_139238.1, read on the forward strand.
TAAATGAGCTCAACTTTGTACACGGCCGCCATTGTTCACGACGCCACTAAAAGAAAACGATATGTAACAAGATCGTAAGAGGATGGTTTGAGACACAGTTGAAAGATGAAAAATGGAATCGGAGGAATACAACCCAGAAAACTTTCAAAACCATTAAGAAATGGCTGAGAAGTCGCATTAAAAAAAGGGTTCTCTATCAAGACGTTTCGTGTCGTTTACTTTTCAGGGTTTGTAGACTTTACTTATTTTTCACTACAAATCGAGAGGAGACTGGGAAAGTTTCGGCCTTCGTGCAGTTTTGCCATATGCAAAGAAAACTTCCCCCTTGCAGGGAAATTTGTGGCGAAAAGGTTCAGAATTTGAGGGACATTAGACTCAATATTTGTTTAGATGATATTAATTCCAGTTAGATCCATATTTTTGTACATATTTTTTAATTTCCACTACCATATGTCAATATTTCCATTTTGTATATTTTATGTCGTTTCTATTAATTTTCGATTGGGATGAATGATTAACTTATGAAACGGGAGATGAAACACACACACCTGCACATTTATGCCTGACCACGGTTCAAACCTGGGATATTTGGCTGGTAGCGAGGAGTATTAGGCACGGCATAGGCCTTAACCTCCGCCATGTAAAATAAGAGCAAAACAAATACATATTTACAGGTAAATACGTACATTCACTTTCCCGTTGTTTATTAAATATTAAAGCCAATGATCTCCCGTAATGGAACATTAAACATACGAATGAATTGTATATTCTCTTTATTCATACCGATTAACTAAATACGCTTGACAAAAAACCTGAAAAAAATTAGTATTCTCATATGATATTTAGTACTGAATTACCACAACAGTTTTGTAAGTACAGGGTGGTTAAAAAAAAGGTAACCGAAATAGTAAGTATTTAATACTTTTGGTTACCTTTTTTGGGCCACCGTGTATAAGTTATAATACGAGTTTTTGAGTTTACTTGCTTTTACATCCACTTCATGCACAAATAGGCTAATCGGGCTTGGAATACAGTTTCAACTGAGATCCAAAGAACCATGTGCCTCCATCAGTTATCGAACTCTGGACTCTTAGATTATAATAAGACAAAAATACTTACAATATAAATCGTCACAACGTATTTCAAACCAAAGCCACTGCTGCTTACCTGGAAAAAAAGAAAACAACAATAAGTGATGACATTAAATTACTAAAGTGCTAAATTGTTTGTAAGAACCGTCTGCAAAATTTTAAGTCTTAAGGCTCGGCTGCACCTTTGGCATGCAAATGGGCGATTTTTTTTTCAAATTTTCCTCTCCATTCGGAAAACTTCTTGGATATTTCAAAATATGAAACATTACATCAGCTTAGAAATCCTTCTAGAGCATTGACATGAATTTTCATGTAGTTTTCTTTCATTGTTGTCTAGATATTATCAATAGTTTAATAGACTTATGTAATCACAAAACTATTGATAATATCTAGATAACAGTGAAAGAAAACTACACGAATATTAACGTCAATGCTCTAGATGGAATTCTAAGCTGATGTAATGTTTCATATTTTGAAATATCCAAGAAGTTTTTCGAATGGAGAGGAAAATTTGAAAAAAAATCGCCCATTTGCATGCCAAAGGTCCAACCGAGCCTTAAGATATGCTCACACAAGCCCTCGGGTACACAAATATATACGTACAGACACGGACACGTCTGGCTTGTAATAACAACATTGAAATGAAAGTCAATGTAATTATTACAACCCAGGAGTGTCCGTGACTGTACCAATACGGTAACACTGTTAAGCCTTGCAATGTTAATAAAACATTGAAATGCTGACCAAGGCAAAATTTATTGTATAAAAAATATACACTCAAAACGTAACGTTTCCACCCTCTAACAGGGTCTTCTTCAGGCGAAGATTAAAAAAAAATGTCAATCTTCGCCTGAAGAAGACCCTGTTAGAGGGTGGAAACGTTACGTTTTGAGTGTATATTTTTTATACAATAAATTTTGTCTTGGTCAGCATTTCAATGTTTTATCAATACGGTAAACATATTTCAAAGTCTAATGTATATATTACTGCTTCCATTCTTATGTAGGGGAGACTGATGCAAATTCAATTTTGCAATCTACATGTCAATTACCAATTTTATTGTAACAAACTAAACGTATGCATGACCGAGATAATTATTGCAAGAAGCGTCGTCTTGGGTCTCTCAAGCCCGTATGGTGTGGCACTAAAAAAATAACATGTATCAATACGCAACACATTCTTCATTTAATGTTCTTGATACTTATGTATGCGTGCGAGTTTGTGCGTGTATGCGTGAAATGGACGTGAACTTCATCGTTTCGAAACACTAGCAGACAAGAGCTGTTCTTTCGAATCTCTTGCTATGGCATGCTCTGGTTTCCAACAGCATAACATATGCTAAAGATCGCATGTGCGTAATCACTACGAAACGGTCAACCTTGCAAAGCTATTACACAATGACGGAGAGCATTACGAACATCATCAGAATTCTCACGTAACATATAAACAGGGCAGGATTCCATCACTGGCTATAACACATTACCCAATTGATTGAAATTTGGAAGGGTTTATATCAAATCTGATGTAGTAGAGTTTTCAAATGTTGTTATGACCTCAACAGAAGATTAATTGCTCAAGACTTAATACTTCACTTATCGGTGTAGAAGTACTTGATAAACTATGGTTACGATTTCGATGACTTTGCATCTATTTTCTGGTAATCAAGAAATATTTACTTCTTTTGCAACAGATTAAGGCTTGAGCATTTGTGCAATTTTTTTTTAGCATTTCAGATAATTTTTCTTACTTATTGACCTTAAATGTTTTTTTTTTTTTAAATTTATTTCACGATTTAATAAAATACTGTTTTTTCCCCTGCATTTAGTCCAGTGGACCGACCTTCCAATGTTCATTGTTTCTCACTAAAGTCGCAGAAAATATTTGCAACACACTGTAACTCTGATTTAAACACTGAACTCAAATAGACAAAAAATGGTAATAAAAAAATCATTTTTACACGAGAATCATCATGAGTTTGCTGGTTCAAATTCTTTATTTCTAGCATACTTAAAGGAGAAAATTATTTGTAGGTCCTTTTTTGTAGTTTTTAGGACATAAATGCATTGTAATTTAATGGTCAACAAAATCGTAGCCAAAGAGATAACCAATTTATTTGAAAGGAGATGGTGAAGTGTACAATGCACCTAAGCATTAGGTTTGACACCACAGGCAGCCGAGGTAAAATTAATGGAGGTTACAGGCCTCCTTTGGCAAAGAAACGAGCATGAGCTGTCTATGTAGACAAAAAAAAAAAAAAAATACAATAGTGAACGTCCAGCGTAAGACCACATTTGCGGAACAATTGAGACCAGAAAGCATTCATTCACAGTGGAAGCAAAAATCAAAAGTCACTCAGGACGACAAAACGTAGAATTAGTTTTTCATCCATATGTCTTCGCTTGTGACAAGAATAATGCAGATTCACTCGCCACAAAGGGGTTTCACTACTTCCGACGAGGAGGGGAGGGGATGGGACTTTCTAGGCTACTGGTTAGTGGAGAGTTGTATGAACAGCGAATTCAGGAGTAGAAACTGTGACTATTCAGGAATGGGTCTACAGTTTAAAAATGGGATCTGAACCAGAGACCACTTGATTACAAGTCGAGAGCGTCACTACTACTTTACCGGGCAGACCCGGAGATTCCACTAAGTCCTTGTCCCCTTTATGGGCATAGAAACAAATTAGCACATATGCACATCACGCAGAGTTAACTATTTCAAATTGAAATTCCATATACACGATCTCCTGCTCCTCCGAAAAGTGTGTATGGGTTACATATGGGTCAAGGTGTACGTATACACACGATAAAGAAGGACTGGATAACTAATTCACTGGCACCTTAATAAACCTCACCTAACACGTACAAATTGTTATATCGCTGCAAATAACGTTCATGGTAGCCTTGTTTTGTGAACAAGGCCTTTCGTCCCATACAGGCTAAACTTATGGTAGTCTTCAAGGACCAAGCCTATGTATATTTGACTTTGCACTTTAGGGAAAGCTAACATGGACCTTGGGGAGAGCGCTACCATCTTTGCTCTGTCACGTACGACATGTGGTGTATATATTAGCTACTGTAGATCCAAGAAGATATGTTTGTCGAAGATTAAGTCCACTTTATGCTCAGGTAGGCTATTCAGAAACGGACTAAATTTTAAAAAATGGATCTGTACCCGTGATTACCATTACGCCACCGGTTAGACCCGGAAATTCCAGTAGAGATATGATACTTCAACGTCTACGGTTACGAATTTAAATAGCTGTATGGCATTATAAGTTATTCGAATATCTTGTGAAGTATTAACAACAAACGTGTGAATCAATTAACATGTAAAGATACATTTTTCAAACTTGTAAATATTGTGCAACATTCCAAATACGTGTAAATCTGAATTTGTCATCAGCTTGTCATTTGGTTTAATTTACTTCTGCCAATTTTGGCTAACCGCGAAGATGAGGATGAGTGATATGATGAAACTGATTTAAGGGATACTCACAAGGAACAGCCACGCTCAGGTTGGGATTCGAACCCGGGACCCCTGGCGTCGAAGGGCACTTTGTTAACCACTCCGCCACAAAGGTCGGCTGCTTGGAAATTGAATCAAAATTAATGTGGCATTAAGATGAAAAATTTATCATATTTTTTTAACTAGTTATTTTTCTTATTTTACGTCGCTTTTTCTATCTCTTTTGGCTAATCGCAACGATGGGGATAAGCATTAGGTGGGAAAACAGGCACAGGCCGAACCTCGTCCTTCGATAAAGAAAATTTGAAACATGTCAACACCGGGACCCGAACCCAGATCCTTAGATCGTGGACCGACAACTCAGCAACCAGACGGCATGTATCGTCCACGACATAATTTCCACTCTACTCAACTGCAATAAAAGATTAGACAAACTGATCACGTTAACAGTTCATTTCAACAATTACAAAAAAGGGGGACAAGCTGGACTTTTACCTCGGCTGTATATTCGTAATAAAGGGCTGCAAGCTTTAAAAACTGAATACACGGATGTTTTTCAAGGTGTACTTAAAACCTCGCCTTCAATTATATTTTGCAACGACGCATTTCACGCTCCACACAGAATGCTTATTTAAGCGACCCGATTTTGCGACTATCGCAGTGTTGCCACATGAAGGAAAATTTCCATTTTTGCATGGAAATTCGGACGGAATTTTAAGGCGAAAGGGAAATTCGATGGAAAGAATTAAATTTCAGGGAATTAAGACATCGGATTCAATATTAGGTTATGGTTTCGTATCCACAATTTATAGGGGTTACTTCTTATTTACACTATTGAGTATAGGCCAATATGTGTTATTAAATTTTATCTCGTTCATTTTGAATCGCTTTTCTATATCTTTGGTTAATGGCGACGATGAGGATTCAATGATGAGGAAATGGACGATGGTATAAACACAACTGTACACTCATGCCTGACCAGGGTTCGAACCTTGGACCATGTCCTGGTTAGGACAAGGCTCGCTTAAGCATGTATGTACGGGAATAATACAACGCCTGCTTCTACTACCACATATTAATATTGTTAGTACTAGTAGTATTTGCAGACCTCCGTGGCAGAATGTTAAACACAGTGCACTCAGACGACAGAAGGGTTCGAATCCCGATCTGTGCACGAGTGTTTTGTGTTCATCAATTTCATCATATCATCACTCATTCACATCGTCGGGATTATACAAAATTCACAGAAAAGCAATCTAAAATAACATATTTTGAGTTTTTGTTTTGACTGATTGACTATTTGATTACTGCTACTTTTGGCTAATCGCATAGATCAGGATGAGTGGTGATAAGATGATGGACAATCACATACACACAAGGACAGCATAAACACGAGTTCCACGGAGAATTATACTGGCCTTGAGCCTATACGCCAGAGCCTAGGTAGTCTGCAAAATTCAGTCCACGGTATACTACGTGGGAGGATGATATTTGGGCGTCTTTACATAGGGTCACTCCTTACACCTGTTTTTGTTTTTAGTGCACTATATGGACTTATGGTTTGAAGTGGAATCCGAACCACTATGTGCCTCCACCGGGTATCGAACCCGGAACCGACGTCACCACTGCTCCATCGGGGAGGTCAAATGGTAGTATTTTATGATTTTTTTTTTAGATGAAGATGAAACTTGATGGATTGATTTGGTTTATCTTACTTTGCTTTTCTGCAAATTGATGACAGACACTCACAAAGAACATCCACGTCAAGGTCGGGATTCGAACTCATCACCCCTTCTGAAATAGGGCGCTGTGCTAACTACTCCACCACGAAAGTCAGCATGAAAATTGAGCGAAAAGGGGGGGATTTTTGCCCATTCGAGAGGTAAATTGTGGCCTTAGATTGTGGCAGCGACGTATTCTGAACATATGACCTGGTTTTCTGCAACTATTCTTATTTACTGCATATATTTATTACATACTAATTAGATGTAATAGAAATAAAACACCAATCAGGCATGCAAGTAAAACACAAACAGAAGTCCCGACAACTTGAAACTTTCTGGAAATTTCTGTGTGTATGAACAAACTTGTATTTTGGACAGGGTGGCCACTCTAGGACAATGATAAAATTCAAGTATATTTCCCGGTTTTCAAGGCAAACTTTCAAAAAATTCAAAGGTGCAAGCAGGTGTTTACATATTACCGCTTCTCACCCCCCCCCACACAAGTATATTAACAATATAAAGGATCTGTGTGATTCCAATCCTATCCAAAAATTCAATTCAATTAAACGGAATATCCATTTTTAAATTTATAAATATTTAATTAAAGGTGCAGAGTTTACATTTGGCATTTCACATATTCAGGTTCGAAATACCTCTACGAACAATTGTCACAATTGTTACGGGATATATTAATCTACAAAAAATTGTTAATTTATAAGGATTTCGAATTCAAATTTACCTAATCAATTTCAAGATATCTTATCTTGCAATAATCTTCCCTCTAATAGATTGTTCTGCAAAGGATATTAACAAAATAAACTGATTGAATTGTTTCATTTTTCACGCAGTTTTCTTTTCCGTCCTCGATCAAAATAAAAGCTAAACTTTGAAAAACTTGTCTCAGGGCATTTGTAAATATGTAAAAATTCAATGGGATTTGTTGAATAAAAGTTGCAATTTTTCACGTCATAATTTCCGGACAATAATTCACGCACAATTCCCGGTGAGTAGCCACCCTGTATGAGAATACGCCACTGGGTTGTGGCAACACTGCACTGCACTTGGAAGATCTATACCTGCATCCGAGCAGATGTTTTATGTCCTGGAAAGAAAGCAGCGTAATAGCTCCGGCAAGTGCGTGAGGAGAATGAGATGTCGTTCGGACGCCTACGGGACGAGCAACTCCTGGAGAAGATGAACAGCTTCTCCCAGTCGTCCTGAAACGACAAGTTGTCCATGAACTTGTCCTTGTTTCTCACATTTCATGGGCGTCCTCCCGTGTGTGGTTTCCAGTTCCTCCGTCATTGTCGCCTGTCATACAACCGCTCACTACCTGAAGTCTTCGACACGTGAGAACCATTAGTGAAAACATCCCATTTCTGAGTTCACGGCAGCGGAAGGAAAAATCACATTAGTATGCCCGGTTGGAGTACATCAAACAAATCACCTAGATTATAAAATGTGAAAGGTAGTGAACGAGCGGGAACTGAAAAAAAAACCGGAGAGTACAACTTGATGGATTGATTTGGTTCATTTTACTTCGCTTTTCTGCCAATTTAGGCTAATCGCGTAGATGAGGATGCGTGATGATATGATGAAATTGACGAAGTCACACAAAGATCAGGGCCTCCCCGATGGCGCAGTGGTAACGTCGTCGCCTTGTTATCAAGGGGTCCCGGGTTCGATACCCTTGGAGGTACAAGTGGTTCGGATTCCACTTTAAACTGTAGGTCCAGTCCCGATTAGCCTTACTGTGCATAAAGTGGACTTTAAAAAAACACCAACTCACACAAAGATCACACACGGCCAGGCCGGGATTCGAACCCAGGACCCTGTGCTAACCACTCCGCCACGGCGGGAGGTCATGATTGATTGATTTTGTGCATTTTACTTCGCTTTTCGGCCAATTTTAGTTAACCGCAACGATGAGAATGGGAGACGCTATGCCCCTTACTAAAACTAAAATCCACACGTCTCTGAGGACTGGAACGTCCATATCTAGGTTAAAAGCTCTAAAGCACACACATAAGGGCTAAACACAGGTCAACACACAGTCCTTCAGAGGATTACACTGGGCGTAGGTCCAGACACCAGTTACGTGGGCGCCCTTACACGTCGAAAAGTAAATGGTTTTCATTCAACAGCTGATGCGAATCGTGGATTGCCCAGGAGAGGATAAAATCTTCGAGTTTATGGATGCCAGAGAGTTATTTAGGTGTTCTGAAGGTGTTGCCAGAATGTGAGTTAGGTGTTCTCACAGTCGTGCGCAGGATTTTTTCTCGGGAGGGGTTGGAATTATCACGGTGTTTATTACTAGACCTCGGAATTTTAGGTTCTAAAAAGTGTGCTTTTACATTCCTAAAATAGGCTCTAAAAATCCTAAAATAGGTTCGAGAAAACCTAAAATAGGTTCTAAAAATCCTAAAAATATTGTTAGGCTCGAAAAAATCCTGAAGTAGGTTCAAAAAATCTTAAAATAGTTCAAAATTCCTGAAAAATGCTGATTAAGTATAGTCACACCTATACCCTGAAATACGCACTATCTTGCATAACGTTATGTGTGTTGCCTAACCCTACGGCGATGGCAGAACTTACCATTGGAAAGTTGCTATTAAATTCCACTCTTCGCCGTATAGTTAGGCAACAATCTTTTTTCATGTTATCTACAGTCAAACTCCGCAATTTTGTCTGTGAGGATCATCTTATATGCTGAAAATAATATTTCAACAAGAGCATAGTCAGAGGTGCAAACTTCAATGCTCAAATGTTAGTTTGCCGACGCGAAAGTGAGCAAGACCACACATATCAGACGACTTTGGATTGTACAGGTAACAGTGGCACCAGACATTTTGCTTAGTTCATAACATTGAAAAATCACCAAGGACTTGGGAGGAAGGGAAATCGACAGAGAGTACGTTTCAAACACGTTCGTCATTGATTTTTTTCGTGACCAAACAAAGCAAATGCCTCTGTGCGACATAAAAATTCTGTAAAACCTTAAAAAATATATAAAAACCTAAAAAAGGCTTGATTTAGGCGCAAAAACCTAAAATAGGTTCTAACAAGCAAAATATGTTTTTAGGCACTATAAAACTTCATCAGTTGTTGCGTTTTTTAATCAAACGTTGACATACCTGTAAAGGAAAAAATAGGTTAAAAACCTAAAATTCGGTCTATTTATTACATAGCTGCTTTATAGAGGAGCAGCATACAATAAGATATTTCGTATATTAAGAACAGTCCAGTCTCAAAAAAGGCAAACGGGGGTCATTTTAAGGGGGTTGCATTTACCAATCTGGATTGTTCCAGCGTGGTTTACTGTTTTTATTTGAAAATGTTGATTTTCTCAAAATTTCGGAGAGGGCTGTAGCCCCATCAGTTCCCCTTCGTACGCCAGTACGTGTCCTGAATGTGTCCAAAATATCAGCAAAACGTATGGAGAATCAGTGGTTCGAAAACAAGAAAACGGTAACCTGAGCAGGAAAATCATTTGGGATAAAGTTAACTTTTCCTAAAGTGGAAAATTGAACGAGCTTGAGCGAGCCTCAGGGTTGAACACTTACGAAGAAATCACAACGTGTGAATATGTTCATTGACCACTTGCGTAAGAAATCAAGAGGTGAAAGCGTAGTTTCATGTTCTCGGTCCATTCGGCGCTGCGAGGACCTTGATATGTAAGTTACCGAGTAGAACGCTGAAGTCATTTAACCTTTTCCGCATATGCACATGCATTTCGTAGGATTTTCCCCCTCACAGACCGAGAAGCAATAAAAAAGAAAGGCTATATTAGTTATACTTGTACAATTGCTACACGCAAAAAAAAAATAAAAAAATAATAAAAGCAAATTTGCCACGTGCAATACCGACTCGATATTATGTACTCGTGAAAAAGCACAACGAAGTACAAATATGATAAATAACAAAGATTCTTAAACTTACTTGGTTATATTGACGGGAAATTCATGCGCCAGACCGTTATTCTCAATTATTTTTTTCAAACACAGGATAAGAAAACCATGAATCCAACTAATTTAAGCTACGAAATGTGATAAGCATTAAATGTATTAATTAATACAAGATTGGATTAAAAGTAATTAATTCTTGTGCCGGAATGGCCTTCCTAAAGAAGACTGGTAACAGCATGAATATTATGAAATACTAAAAAACCTAAATTTAAAAATTCAGGCCACGGTGAAAATTTTCGGGCGCCATGTATTTTCTACCCCCTTTTATTGGTATTTCTGGCACATATATTGTTTTTACGCATCCATTCAACTGTTTGTGTTCGTTAGATTTTCCGACCATGCCCACGCCGGGATTCGAAGCTGGGACCGCTGGCGTCGTAGCGCGCTGCGATAACCACTCCGCCACGCAAGTCGGCGGATTAACACGATTGATTTGTTTGGTTCATTGTACTTTCCTTTTCTGCCACTTTTGGCTAATCCTGACGATCATGACGAGTGATGATATGATGAGATTGATGGACACTCAAAGCAGGCAGGGATTCGAACTTGAGGCATCAAGCGTCCTAGCGCGGAGGTCGGCACGCGGAAATTGTTTACATTACAAGCTATAACATAATTCTATGCTGCTTATTTAATTAGTTATACGGATACAAGAATTCTGAACAACTCAAATGAAGAAATTCAAAAGTAAAACTTGATCATCCCGAGATATCCTGGAAATAATTATGAATTTCCTCCCTGAGCCCCGTCAAGTGTAATACCCTTTCCAGTTATTTTCGCAGAACATGTTTGTGCATTTTTTTTAAATGCCCGCATTCAAGCAGTGTGAACAATATACCCTGCACATTCAATTTCACAACACTTAATTGTTTTATGCATATAGAAAAAAATATTTCTATCCTGTTATTAGTGAATTCCTGCATGGTTGTATTGGGTCATTTTCAGATGAAGAAAAAAATGCAAAAAGGCGAAGTTTCTAGAAACTATATGAATTATTCATAGGGAAGAAGGGCTCCGCATCTTGCATCCTTCTGTGTACACTTAAAACTAACCGAACATGATGGGACCGAACCCGTTGCGGATAATCTGGAGTATATTTTAATAATTTCAATTAGATCTGTTTAAAATTTCACCATTACTTTTAAGGAGTGTAAGGATACACCCCTTCCGAAATACATCCAGATGCCAACCTCACTTCCACGGTGTACACCCTGGACTGCATTTTGCAGACCAGCGAGGGGCTGGCGTTTGGACTCAAATCAGTATAATCCGCTCTGGAGCTCTCATTATGTCGTCCCTACAAGTTTGTGATTGTCCCTTCAACCATCTCATTCAGTAGTCATCCTCATCTTCGCGATTAACCAAAAGGGGCAGAAAAGCGAAGTACAATAAACTAAATCAATCTATTTACTTGCAACTTAATGTTAGTGGATCCAGGCGCCAGCCTCGCTTACCGGGATGTACTACGGGGAAGTGAGGTTGACTGCCTCCTCAGACGTTCATGCCTTACACTCTTATAGTAATGTAGAGTTATTAAAAAGGACTTTCTGTGTGCACCACCCAAGAACCTAGAAGTGCTCCAAAGGGTCAACGTTCATTGTTGGCGCAATGCTCCTTGTCCTTATCTGGAAATGAGGGTGAAAATGGAAACTAGAGCAGCGCTTCTCAACCGCCGAGCCGCGGACCGGTTCCCCTGAAGTTTGCAACTTGCAGCCCGCCCTGGCAACCACCTGGAAGATGGCCTTTGTTCGGCGTTCACCTGAGATAAGAGGAAATCCTCTCTCGCCGGTGAGAAGTCAAAGCCACCGAGAAGGGATTGTCACCTGTGCGGCCTCCAAATTTAAATTTTATGGGTTGAAGTTAGAAACGGAAGGGTGAAACAACTTGCAACCCGAGCTGCCAACCAGGTGGCCTTTCTTTCGGGTTTCGATTGCAATAAGAGGAAATCCTATCGCGCCCCTAGCGGTGAGTGATCGAACGATCTAACCGAGGAGCGCGTTGCTTCTCGCCTCCAAATTTGGAGATTGACGGACGGGAAAACCAGTCAATTTAGCTTGCGCAGCAATTTTCATTAACAAATTTATTGAAGCGAAACTATTCTGATTAATTGGAATTTTTCAGTGACCGAAATGGAACATTCTAATGAAAGAAAATAATCACTTAGCAAATTAATTTAATGGTGTTCGGCTTTATGCGAGAACAAGGCCGGTAAAATACCGACCTTACATCTCCCACCCCGGGAATCGAACCCGGGTCTCCCGCGTGGCAGTCAGACGACATACCGACTAGACCACGTATAAAGTTTTTTTTTAAAAATGTAAGCTATATGCGAGTAAAATTGCTGGGATGAGGACCTAGACTTTTACAAAACGAAAGTTGAGTACGAAACTCATCCACGGAACATGCATGGAGAATTTTCCTCCACATCGTACGTGCAGAGAAGATCATTCTCCACCACGACTTTTTCAAGAGCGAGCAATGTCGCCGGAAACATGCGTACAGTGGAGGGCGTAGTGTTTCGACCCACTAACCAGTACGGGATCATTGTTCTCGCCAATGTTAATTTTTCCTGCACTTCTGTTCATTCAGACAATCCCCGTTCAAGTGCAGCAGCGCATTCATTCTCTCCGAAAGAGGTCAAATTTCACCCGTGCGAAGTTCGCACAACGAAGACGTCTCTTCGTTTGATTTTCCGAGATCTACCAGGATTCACGGGTGAACATTTGCTGCTTCGTGGATGACTCCAACCGTCCATATGCAAACGCGCTCTAAACGTATTTCATAATGTGCGACTTAACGAGACACTTAAAAAGGGGGAGCGTGGCACTTAAGATGTAGTAAATGTAAAATATAAAAACGTAAGAGACGAAATGAAACAGTTAGAAAGCTAAGAAAAGTAAGGTAACAAAAACTTTCATCCTAAAACAGGTTTTTCGACCGTATCACAGTTTGCAATTTTCTTCAAGTTTTAGTTTATGCTCCGATAGGTAGCAGGAGCTGGATCAACAGTTTAAAAAGTGGGATTTCATATAGGGGTGACCACAAAATCCTGATTTCAATTATCCGATATCCGTTTCGGATGCAATGGATAATCTGGATATCCGGATAGAAAGATTTGTAGAAAAATCCTGGAAGTGAAACACGAAAATGACGCATAAAAGAAAATGTTGATAGCCCGTAAAACGGATAAACGATAAAACTGTCCGGATAATGCATTCATTCGGGTATGCGGAGTTTTAGAATAATCCAAATATCCTGATAATCCGTACATCAGAATATCAGATACCCTGATAGAAAATTATCCGACATTCGGATAAAAGTTTATCCAGATTTGGTCATTCCTAATCTGAACCACTGCGTAATGTGTCTCCATCGGGGGATCGAACACAGAACACCTCGATTAAAAGGATACAGGTAACAGCTGAACCAAGATGAGCAGAACAGCAACAGTCATTTCTTTTCTCGTCTCACTTCCCCTTCGTTTGTGTCAGACTGTCCCCGTGTTGCCATATGCATAGATTCCCTCCCTTCCTTCGTTGTCAGATACCTCAACAACGCTAATACTTTCGATGTGCACGGTTTTCCTTTTCACGATGGGGCTGACTAGAGGTGTCGACGATGTGAATGCCGCATGTCTGCAACGTTAAGGTTACACTTTCACGGTAAACAGCTGATTGCATCGTTCACGCTCTCTCCGCCCGGTTATAGTTGAAAATTTGACGACAGTGGCATGCTGGCCAATATTCATTTGTATTATTCCACGATCCGAGACGAGAATGAATGAGACAGCAATGAAACACTCACATCAGCCATGGCGCAACAGGATACAAGCAAGTAGGGGTACGGGGACTTCTAAGACACTCTACATAAAGAAAAAAATTGTCGGAACACTAAGTGAGGCGAGCCTACAAATCTTCAGATAGGTAACACTGAGGCGGGGGTTGATTGATCGATTGATTTGCTTTATTTTACTTCGCCCTTTGTGCCGATTTTGGGGATGAGTGACGATATGATGATATTGATGAATGGACACTCACAAACATCCATGCCCAGGCCGGGATTCGAATCCGGGACCCCTGGGTCGTGGCGCGATGTGCTAACCACTCTGCCACGGGGGCCAGCACTGAGCCGAGGGAACAGTTTTTCTTAAGTTTTTCATTTTAGTCGCCTTTTCTTGCGTATTTAGACCAATCGCGACGTTGACGACAAATGATCATGATATGAAGAAGCACGCATGACCAGGCCGGGACTCGAAACATCGGTCGTGTGGTCATGGGTCGAGCACTCGGCATGCTTTTTCACAGACACGTATCGGAGGGGAGAACTATGAGAGGAATGTTACCATTTGCTCATCTGTAGAGAAGTTATTGAGCTTTCTTTTACAGAACTTCCGTTGTTGTTTCGAAGTGATGTCACTTTCATCCAAGTTGCGAGCTGGGAGAGACTTTCCTTCACGGATCGGAAGTAAAGAAAGGAAGAAAGCGCTTAGTAAATATTATTTTATTGAAAGAAGCGTTGGAGGAGGAATCGAGAGACACAGGATGTCTCGCGGAAGACACTTGGTAATCCTTTCACGTAAACTGTGAAAGCGAAACGCCCGTTTGCTCCCCAAGTAAAAGGCGCGCACAAATTTCTGCACTTCTGACTAAATTAATATTTGCATTTGTCTCCTCTGAGCGCACTCTTCGCTCTGGTTAACTGCTGGAGGCTAATTCTGTGACGTTTTCCCCTTTTCTGTTCATGATTTTCTGCAAGTGATTTCGAAGTAATGCTTGGTGATGATACCTTTTCACTAGAGATGGAACCGAGACGAGACCTGGTACCATCTCTTGATTGATTTTTATATTATGGGTATATCAGCACATAGGCTATTTTTGGCCGTCAGCAATATTGAGATAAGCCCCTTAACTGAAACAAAATTGAATACAGGCCTCCTAACAAGAAAATAAACTATATCTGTTAAAAACTTCCTCACTCAATTTTTAAAAGTAATTAATTCTAGGGCCTCCCCGATGGCGTAGTGGTAATGTCGTCCCCTTGTAATCAAGGTCTGCCCGGTTCGATACCCAGAGGAGGCAGTCTCGGTTAGCCTATATGGGCATAAAACAACATTTCAAACAAACATCAACTCAAACTATATTGTTTTCAAGGATAACATGCCCTTGCCTTTTAAAACTGAAGCTGTAAAGGACCACACAGCACACATATACACTCCGGTACTATGACTGCTCGTCTAGTCTCATGAACAAGCACCCTGCTTTCATTTGGTTTCGGAGTCTGCTTGTATTTCCTTTCCAGTCGCATTGCTATCATTCTACACAGCATTCCCTGACATTTGCTACGAGACTCGGCGGCAAGCGGCCCGGCGTCAGAGCTTGTCTATCCCGGTGAACGGGGTCCACGACAGTCGCACGCTACAGTCTGTTTTTTCGCTCTCCCTGCCTTCGCTCTCTTTCCCTTTCTGTTGACGTTGCAGATTGACGCCAGTATAATCCTCCCTCGGAAGTTGTGTTGTGTCCGTGTGTTGAAGATGGTGGCTTAATATGGCACCACAAAAGTTTACATTCCAACAAAGGATTTATCTTTTCGAATGTTACTCGGAAATAGGAAATTGTGGAGAAGTGCGATGACGTTTTGCAACGAAATTTCCTGGTGTTCCCGTTCCACATAGGACCAATATATTAAACCTCGTAAAAAGGTTTAGAGTAACAGGGTCAGTTTTCACACCATCCGTGAGTTAAAAGAGAGTATTGTACGAGAAATCGGGAGAATTACAGTAGACGAACTTGCACATGTAAATGCCAATTTCCTTCGGAGATGCCAGGAATGTGTTACAGCAGAGGGACATCATTTTCAACACCTTCTGTAGTCAAGGTTAGTACACAATATGAAAACTGTAAATTTAATAGCAGACTCTAGCGACTGTCGCGGACTCCGTTAACCGGGGAAAACAAGCGCTGACGCCGGGCCGCTTGCCGCCGAGTCTCGTAGCGAATGTCAGGGAATGCTCTGTAGTAAAAGTAACGATAAAGATAACATGGATTTGATGGATATCCCCGTTCACGACGGGACTTGAATCTGTAATGACTGTCTGGAAGGGAAAATCTTGATATTTTCAAGAATCTTCTGCAAATCCACGGAAAAAATAACACACATACTTGCAAATTTGAAACTTATTGAAATGTATCATTGTTATAATTGTTATAAATGGTGGAGGCGTGCTCCTTATATGCTGCCAACCTAGGTATGCAGAGAAGTTAAATGTGTTGCGGACAAAAGTCTTGTCGCAGTAATACAGTCACAGACACTTATGGGTTGTAACGATCCAGTTGGGAGTTAAATGTGATCCTTACAATCCAGAAGCGTCCCTGACTGTACATCGGTACGACTCCTTCCACGCGGAAGACCCGGGTTGGGTGATACCATGTGGGAATTTTCCGGACAAATTCCCTGCACAAAGCGGCTGTAGGGTTCACCCAGCCCTTAAGCATGAGCAGTTTGTCTGCATTTTCATTTTTCTTACTTAGCGTTGCTTTTCTTTCACTTTTGGCTAATCGCGACCACGAGTGTGAGAGCTGACTAGATGACATTGTTGGACACTCAGAAAGAACCACGTCCAGACCGGGACTCGAATCCGGGACCTTCGAGAGATCGAAAATCGGCCATTTAATTCGCTCAGCCAACGAGTCGGCTTCAATTCACTCCAGTCGTGAACGTTTGTTGCTCTTGTAAGAATCACAAACTAATAAAAAAACAATAAATAAAGTGTCAGAATTCTACCTCTAAAATGACAGCACAAATAGAAAACGCAAAAATCGAACGACGCGAGGATGCTTCCATAAATATTTGAATTTTTAAAGTGTTGATACTAGAAAAACAAATCTGTCGAAACAACGGAAGTACTGAATAATTCATTCTCCTACGTAATAAAACGAGCTTATAATGAAACAGATCCAAGTGGAAGAAAGCTGCGGTAAGATAAACTTTAAATTTCCTCCTTTTGCCACTTCGAATTTTTCTGTTCATAATACTTTCTAAAACTCCTACATGTTCCACCCAAACAATATCACTCATTCTAATGCTTATATTGGCAGTGGAAATGTTCTTCCTCTTCTTGCTTTCCTTTCTACAAATAAAAGGTTTAGTTTTCTGTTTTACGGTACGAGTAAATTAGTGAAAAAGTTAGTGTGATTGGTTGACTGATTTTTATATTTTGGACACATCAGCACAGACTAATATTTTAATGAACACCTTAACTAAAGAAAACTGAGGACAAGGCCTTAATAAGAACAGACAATATGTCTGTTAAAATCTTCCTTACTCAATTTTTAAAACTAATTCATTCAAGATCAAAAACTATACTGTCTCTTGAGGACTAAATGTCCTTACCTAGGTTGGAAGCTGAGGCTGTAAAGAGGCACTCAGCACGTATAAGGATAAACACAGAACAAAACGAACTCTCACGAGGATTATCCTGGCAGTGGATCCAGACGCCAGAGCCTCGTTGACCTGCACGACTGCAGTTACAGAGACTACGTGGAAGCGAGTTTGAATTTTGGGTGTCTTCGCAGGCCATCCATCCCTTACACTCCCTAGTGTGTGTGTGTGGAGAAGGAATGGAGGGGAAAGAGGTCAGGTTCAACGTTCAACAGGTACATCCCCTCCCCTTCAGGTTAAGATTTTGTTGTATTCTCGAGGTCCTAAATATACCGGGTGGAGCACCTAAAAGTACCACAGCGAACAACCTGCCATTACGTTGATGACAATCCTACTTCGGTAAATACTAACTTTCTTCAGAATGATGTAGAAAACAACTTCTGTTTCGTGTTTCTGAGTCAATTTTAGCCAGAAATCGTGATCACATGACCCCCTTCCAATTTCATGAACATGAGCTGAATCCAAGATGGCGGACTTCAAGATGGCGTCTGTCTACTGAGCCCCTTGACCACATTTACATCGGTGACGTCAGAACTGCCGTAAACCTTCGCGTTTCAGAACTATTCGCTGTGGTACTTTTAGGTGCCCCACCCGGTATAGTATAAACAACATATACAGTTAGTTGTCACTGCAAAACTTGCTCAGTGTATACCATTAAAACCAACTTTCTTTCCGTTTGGCACCTCTTTTCGAATGTTACGAACCATTGAAAACGGAATTTTAGTCTGCACAAGCTCACAGCTCCCACTGGATCAACTTTGCAATTCCGATAAACAAAGACATGACGTATCATAAATAAATAAGTTACCTATATCTTTGGTTAAATAAATAAGTTACCTATATCTTTGGTTATGTCCAAATAAGCCACACAATAAAGCAATTTCTGGTTTGTGAGATGAGGTCTCGAACAGCAGGTCTCGGTCGGATCTCGTCTTGATATTTTAAAGCGTCGTCTCGGTACCAACCAAATCTCAAGAAGGTAAGAGAAATATGCGGGATATAGTTTTGGTTATTTTGCCCGGAGCAAGCAAATCAAGACAAGGAGGCAAATGCTAGATTCATACTTAGTTAATTTGTGGTTATTTTGTCACAGCCGAACAAATCACGCACCCCTCTCTCTTCCATTTTCCTTCATCCGGAAGAAAGAGAGGAGTAATTTTCCTCTTCGATTGTCTCCTTTTCCTTCATTTGATTTATCTCTCTCTCTCTCTCTCTCAGAAAAGAGAGAAGTAAGTCCCCCTCAAGACCAGGAGGCAAATATTCTCGATTTGTACGTGGTTATATTGCCTGCAATCTAAACCCGCACACCACTATCCAATGTTAGCACTACCATGGAACGATATGTATCTACGTGCATTGGATGTCAATAGCCGAGCTTTATTGGGAAACTACTCAGGGTACTTTCATTGGCACAAAGTCAACCTCGTGACCAGGAAAGCCCATGCTATACCGGTCTCGTTTTCACTGTCAACTTTTCCTGTCACCCAATCGAAACGAAGAAAATGATTGGGGTTGGAGAAAGGAAGGAGTGAGCAATTTAGAGTACTCAACAGGACTTTTCATGGAATGTCTTACAAACTTTACAGAATTTTTTTTACTTTATTGCCCCTACCACTCAATATAAATCATAAATTACGATGTTGAATGAAAGCTGTCAAGACGGGGGAGAAACATGTAATTCAACATTGTGAGTAGAGATGGTACCGAGACGACCTTTTTACAAATCGAGACAAGAACAAGACCAGGCATTATTGAGACGAAATCCAAACGAGACACACATCTGTAAAATCGAGACACGACGAGAATTTGTGTCCGAGACTTTCATAAACTTTAATGCATATTATTTGAAACCCGAAAATTACTTCACCGTGCGAATTACTTCGGTATCCGGACCAATATCTACCTAGGTTTTTTCCAAAGCAAAACATTTTGCAGTCACCTGATGACGTGTGATAGATAAGGAGTGAGTGTATTGAAGGATTTTCAGTGGAACATTCTTAATTTTATATTGGAATTTTAAAACGAGATTTTAAAATAGTACAGTCATTATCTAACAATTTGGAAAGTAAGTTTGCAGACAAACAAAAGAGAAAAGAACCATCAATTTGGGAAATCCAGTTTCGGTTCTCGGTGGGGAATATATGCTAGCATTTCTGTAGATGCAAAAAGTTGATTTAAAAAATTGAAGAATAATAATATCACGTTAGATACATAGCTCTAAGAAAGCTTTCAGACCGAATCGAGAAGCGACAGAAAAGTGACGTGTGTTTTGAAAAACAAATCTTCAGAAATAAATGCACATTTTTGAACCGAGGCGGCACAAGATGGACGCGTCGCTTGGAATGTGTATTTTTCTCAATACCGTACATCCTGTCGCCACGGTCTGTTGTACGAACATGCGCCGTGAATGTTTTGCTTCAGGGAGATTTCACACCGAAGCGACAAGCAACACGGTACACGCATTGCTTCAGAATTTCATCAATAGAACGCAGGCTCGTGCGGTCTGTCATGTGAAACGTTGGTACTGATTGGCTCGTTCCCAAGAAACATGTATCGCTTGTTGTTTGTCGCTTCGGTCTAAAATCTGCCTAGACTGAAGGTTCCCGTGTTGCTTGTCACTTCAGTGTGAATTCTCCTTGTCGCTTGTCGTCTTCCGCTTCGGTCTGAAATGTCCCTAAGGGTAGTATAGCGCAATTGCAATACATCACGGAGGAGGTCAAAATATTTTCATGAACACGTAAATAATGTCTCACACAGTACAAAAGTTGCACTCAGAACCGCCGAGAACTTCTTTTTATTCATTTAAGTATGCCTTGCCCCTATATTAAGCAACTCAAACATCACTGTCCTGGAATGCAAGCATACGTTACAGGAATACTGAAAGTAGTATGTTGACAGTGTTGCCAAGCAGCATTATTAAGGATTCTCTAAAACAAAGATATCTCTAAAAGGAGATAAAATGAGCGAATACTACTTCACGGTGGGCTGAAGCCCAACCTCGCCCAAGCTGGTCGCGATTATCCAAAGCGACGCAAAAATACAATCGTGAAGCTCAAAAACTACTACACGCAGTTCGTAACTTTAGGAGCTGAGCAAGAACGCAGGCGGGCTAACTACAGTTTCAAAAAGCCGACCTCCGTGGCGAAATGGTT
Organism: Lepisma saccharinum; assembly: GCF_977018435.1. NCBI lineage: Eukaryota > Metazoa > Arthropoda > Insecta > Zygentoma > Lepismatidae > Lepisma > Lepisma saccharinum. The sequence continues at coordinate 10,651,047 of NC_139238.1, forward strand.
AGCAATGGCATAGCAAGCTACGACACCAGGGGTTTCGGGTTCGAATCCTAACCTGGGCATGGGTGTTCTTTGTGAGTGCCCCTTCATCATATTAACTCATATCCTCATCTATGCGATTAGTCAAAGCTGGCAGAAAAGCGAAGTAAAATAAATCAATCAATCCGGTTCCAAAAGAGCACAGATGGCAACACTGCGTGCAGACGAAACACGTGCCTCCAGCGGCAAAATTTGAAACTCTCTGTAACATTCCGAACACGAACACTGAAGAATGGCAATAAAAGACAATAGCTATTGGCAAGGAAAGCTTCGAAACCTTTTTTTCTCTCCTCTCGAATGCATTCTGGCGCACACACAAGAAAGAAAAAAAAGAAGTATGTATGAACACGACCAAATCAACCAATCACGTAACTCATTCGAAACGAAACGATATTTCGATAATCTGCATTCACGAAAGGCTCTCCATCATCTAAATTACAAAATAAATTATCGGAGTCTACCCTTAAGCTTCTTCCCCTGCTCAGGTTTTTTGTTCAATCACATACGAAAACATACGGTTCCCAGATTCTATTTCACGAGTATTCCGTCGGACGTTATGCACGAACCACCTTGACATAATAGCTCGTGGTGCATGATGTAAATATGTCGGTTGTAAAAAAATTAAGCGTTTCGAAATTCAACCGGCGGCTTGTTGAACAAACCTTCAAATGTTTTCTTTCGTTGCATTTGTACATTTGTATTTTTCTCTCCTTCGTGCATTTTAATAAGATATTTCTGAACTGAAAGGACCTCCTCCCCTGTGGCGTAGTGGTAACGTCGTCGCCTTGAAATCAAGAGGTCCCGGGTTCGATATCCGGTGGTAGTGGAGGAATGTGATTAGGGTCCCTCTTTGAACTGTAATCCAGTACGGATAAGCCTATCTGTGCACAAAGTGGACTTACTTAACACATTAACTGAAACGTAAGTTGTATTTCACTCAAGCTACTTTGAGCCAGGGGGCTCGTGGTGTGCAGGCAACTCACTTTGCCATACTGTAGCATACACGTTACGTCATACGTGGCCTTCTGAGTAAAACCTTGCAATTGGTTCTTGAAAATCTTACTTGTTGACGTTCTTATTTTTGCAAATAATATTGACAATTTAATTCTAAAGAGGTCAATAAATTTCTTAGTCTGTTGTTTTGGCAGAGGTCTACTCCAGACACAACTAAATAATTGTGGAATGACAAAAGACTCCAGGGGCTTGCAACGGTTCTACAGACGCTGAACCACATCGGGCCCTTCCCTAACGACGAGCTTAAGGAGACATAGACAGTATGTTTACTGAAAGTGACCATTATACGTAAAACGACATCGTCATCAGCGAATCGACACGGTTTTGCTCATAGGGACTGCCATATCAACTTCCAGGCCACAGTGAGAGTGGAAATGGTGGGGAGCTCCATGTGGCGAAACAGATGTGCAAGTCGCCACGCGTAATGCACCCACAAGATGTACCAAAAATTTAAACTTTCAGCTCAAGACAAGAACATAACTACCAATTCTAGCCACGTCTCTTCAGAGTATCAACTCGCATACCATTTACCTTGTTTCAGCAGTATCCAGCATGGGACTATCTCGTTTCGTTCACTAACCTTAACGAATGTTTGCTCCTTTTGGAGAGTTAAGACAATCCAGATATCCTCATGCATTATTCAACAGCTGCCAAGACTTCTGTGCGAGTCGGAGCAGGGATATCTCCATTAAAGTCTTTGCACGAAATATGACAGATGTAGGTCGCTGTTAGGAACGTTTCACCAAAGAGCCTGCCTGCTTCAACCGATACAAACTCCAATTATTTCTTTGCCATGGCGCGGACTCAACAAAGTTAAATCGTTAAGTGTGAGGAAACAAGATACGAGCTCGGGAAATTTGATTGATGTCAGCAACAGCATGTTACAATAACTTGAGAGCAAAAACTGCACCATATGCAATCTTCTGCTTAAGGCGAAGAGGGGGACAATTACGCACCAGTTGTGCATTTGTTTCAATATCGTAGGATTGGGCACTGCTATTTTAAGAAGGGATTAGTATGCAAGAGAGTATGAATTTCTCTCCATGTTGCAAGTGCAAACAGTTTTTTCAAGTTGATTAGTAAGCTAGACACGATGTTGAAAAATATGATTAATAAGTATTTACAGAATCCCATGTGTTCCTTATGGGAAATCAACTTCAACTTTAAGTTACGGCTAATCAAATGGGAGTTTGCACTTTTCCTACTATTATGACACATAGTTCAACGTGTCCTCTTTCCGTCCATGTACTTTTCTACGTCATTCGATGTTTGATATTCCCGAGAGAACGAATAAAATAATGGTCCCACAAGCTTAATGCATTTGTCCTTGCCTCCTACGGCCATCCTGGTAGTGTTGCCAAACCTGATGTGTATAAAAGAGCTAATTTCACCATTAATAGAGCTAAAGATGACTTTCAAGGAGCTATATTAACGGAGGCTGCATAAAGTGCCTCCTAGGGTAATTTTAGGTGTCAGAGGGGGTGGAGGCGCTGCTATTACCGTTAGCTTTAAAGTGATGGCAGTTTATTCTTAATTTTCACCGCCTAGATCTGGCGGCATCACCCATCTCAATAATCCACTGATGCTCATATGATCGAAAAGGATTCCCGGATAACAATATGTCATCTTCACCTCCGACACGGCGCTATATAAAAGTAGCTGGGGAGGTAAGAGGAGGTGGGTGATGCAGCCAATATAACAATATCACGTCACGTGCAAAATGTACACTCGTGGCAAAAGTTGGTCCTTGTGGACCGGAGCCACTGGTGGCATCATAGTGGGGCAGGGGGCGGGTGCCACAGTTCACAGCCAAACGAGTGCACGAAAGAGCAAGATCTGATTCCAAAAGAGCTAAGTTGGCAACAGTGATCGGCAGCTAACACAGCGAGAAAGACCTAGGGGAAATCGTCCCTCTCCCCCTTAACAGTGGTCTCTCACGATGACATCTCGTTGCAAGATGGCTACTAACGTATCGTCGTATGAGTAACTCCTAAAATGAAGGTTTTAGTCTTGGTTAAATAAACTCCTCTGAAGAGCTATATTTGGAGTCAGATCGATATATCTCCACTTCTAATTCTTAGCAGTAAGGTGGAGACACGTCAGACATATCCCTAAGAATACATTATTTCCTCTCTTCTGTAAATTTCATAAATTTGATGTGCGTTACGTCCCTCTGGCTCTCACACGACGATATGATTCCAGTTTTTGTAGTACTCGTATATTTGTCCAAAATTCTAATTCCTGTACTTTCACGCTTGAGATCATTCTATGTCTGATCTTGGGTTCAACCACAAAATTTAAGTGAGGCGTTTTTCGAAATTTCGTCTCCTATCGAATAACAGCTTTGATATTCCAAATCTGAAAAATTACACCTGCTTAGAAATTCTTCTTCTAAAACATTCATATGAATCTCAATGCTTCTGATGTCTCGATACTTGCAATAGTTTCGTGGTTACTTAAGCTTATTAAACTAGAAAATATCTAGACAACCACAAAATAAAAGATTTACAAGGAATTCTAAGCAGATGTAATTTTTTTTAGATTTTGGAATAGGAAAGCAGTTTTACGAAAACAGCTTCGCTTTCCGCGACCAAAAGTTCAGCCAACCTTACCATACGAAGACGGAAAAGAACACACCTTTCCAAAGTTGAGAAAAGTGAAATTCAACCTTCCTTTCATCTGATTTGATGTTTGATTTGTTACTTAACGTCGCTGTAGTGCCACATTTGACTAATCGCGACGATGAGGATGACTGGCGATATGATGAAATTGATGACGGGACACTCACAAAGAACGTTCATGACCAGGCCGGGATTCGAGTCCGGGACCCTTGGCTCCGCTACGGAGGTTGGCTCTTTCATCAGATTAGCGTCTGTTTAATCGCTACGGTAACCATACATGAGCACGTACGTATAAGGAACAATACAAAGGGAGTTCTGCGGTTGTGGGATCAGCACAACAATTAGCATAAGCAAAAGCGCGTGGGTGGCGAGTGAAAGCTCTCTCCCAGGCACCGGTCACGGGTGGTCGTTTCGTCAACGCGCCTGGAAGAGACTGAAAAACCTTGCTCTGCAAGCTAAGCGGCTTCTTAGGTTCCCGTAACTATCTGAAAACGCATGATCTTTTTCGCACGTGCACATTTCACACTTGCTGACCGTGTAACAGACAATAAGACTCGCTTAGCATTCGCCTTCTAGATTACCTTACCATGCGACCACTTGACTTCAAAACCTCTTCCTCCCGATTCACTCGTCTGATCTTCACTCTCTAGATGAAATGGTAGACACGCTACTCGGCAAGACAAGAAGTAGAGTAAGGTCAAATATGCTACTTCAAGTGACAGACTAGAAATATGAACATCATTCAGGTTTAAATGAATGGCTTATAAGTTGGGGTTTGGACAATCCAGGTTAGAGTTGCAAGATTGGGGTTCAGAAAAACCGGAGTACACGTAGTCTTGGTCGTGTTTTGACCATATATCACCCATCCTGCAAACTGACTCCACGGTAAGTATAGGTGTGTTTCACCTACGTCACAAACTGTTGTACTGTGGGATCGAGCAGCCATGATTGTGGCGGGTGTTTGTAAACATCCGGAATTCAAGCGGGCGGGCGGGATATTTGAACCTTGTTTACGATGGTATACTTTGTGCAATATTAGGTTGTTTAGGTCTAACAGGCACTCACGTTTATCCTAGAATTTTCCGAGAAAGACAGAAGGTGCAATTCACGGCACAGAATTTTCCGATTGTTGATTAGAATACGCCGTCGTGGCGAGAATAAATCATGCCAACATTAATGAACAAAACAAACAGTACAGAGCTTCTTTTCAGGTAAGTTCATATATCGCATTTCTCTGTGACTTTTAGTACAAATGCATTGAACTGGTGTTTTTTTATCATACTTGCAAGTAGGGTTTCCTTGTTATTTGGTAGAAAGGTGTTGATAAGTTTGGTGATAAAAATGATAACATTCAAAGTTAAATTCATCTTGATAATAATTGAGCGCTTGTACTTGATTATTTATATTAATTCGTTAACACAAACTGTTATTAATTGTTAACCTATTCATGAGAAAAGGTGCCGGTAGTAGGTTTTGCCTACTATCAGAAAAAAGCACTGCTTGGTTAAAACATGTTAATGAAATATCAAAGTATCTCAAATTGATTGATTTATTTTACTTCGTTTTTCTGCTATATTTGACTATTCGTTAAGATCAGTCATACCCAGACCGAGATTCGAATCCGGGACTCCTAGCATCATAGTACGTTGTGATAATCACTCCGTCATTGAGGTCTGCATATCCCAAATTGTTAAAGCAAGGAGTGAAATTACTGTTTTTCAACAACTCAGCATTTCAAATTACCGTGCTTGAACAAAAGTTAAAAGGAAACACAGAAGATAATGGCCGAGTCTTGGAATTTTCAGTTAATCTGTACTCAAGGTCGTCGATGACCACTTTCTCCCACCCCGAGCGGGAAACATAGTTACTTACTGGATGTAAATATTTCAAGCAGAATCAGAACCACTAATAAATATGAAAATAAACTGATTCCATGTAGCTGGTTCAAGTAAATAAACACAGGAGAACTAGAGTTGGCCTTTTCGTTGCATTTTTATGCAATGTTACCGACATTTTACACAGTAGGCTACTAACAACAAACGCATTTCGAGTGAATGATTCTTTTAACTGTATTTTGGCTATTTAGCGTCGAGTTTCTGCCACTTTTGGCTAATCGCGACGATAAGTGATGATTAGATGAAATGGATGAAGGTACAATCACAAATAACACCCATTTACGGGACTCGAAACCCGTGAAAATAGGTGGGGGTTGCTGGTTTCAGCAGAAGCGTGCACCATTCTCTTCAGAATGTTCGTTACACCTTCTCCTATCAAAGAGATTAAAAATAACATATATATCGTAATTAATACCAGCATCAATGTAATTTTTAAATTATTTTAACATGTTAAGACTTGCAAGCATGAGTGTAGTATGGGTGTGTCTAGGCATTTGAGTAATAGCTATGTATAATTTGTGTTTAAAGTATTTACATGTGGTTGAGCGGAAGATAGAGTACGTCACATACTGTACTGAAATCACACATTTTTCTGTCGTCTCTACATTTTCAGATCGCACAGAAAGGTAATGTTTGGTGAGAAATGTTACGTTTATGGTACAGTCACGGATAGTTCTGGGTTGTTAAGATTCCATGAGCGTTAATGGGATAATTACGAGCCAGAAGTGTCTGTGACTGTACATACGAGCAATTTGGCGGCAATACATTTCACTTAGAGGTGCAAGGCTCGACTTTCTCGGTACCCACTCAACTATCATCCACGTAGTGCACTCCGAAAGAATGGCAATATTGTAGGTTAAGTACGGTGTGGCGCCTAGATTTGCAATCAGGAAATTTTAGCCCTCTGATATTGTGTTGGTCTTAATCTTGAGCAAGGAGTTTATCTCCGCAGAAGAGGTTCTAAGAAAGATTTAGCTCTGTTCTTTGTTTTGTGGCAAATAAGACTAAAGCAGACACACTCACGCAGCCAAACTCTTAAAATCGCAACACATCTCCTACGGTAAGTTCATTTCCACATGCTTTCCAACTGACATTAGCGAGTTCGGACATCCATTTCCAACAACACAGTTTCCACTTAGTGCATCGTCAGTTAACTGTTCAGCAAACACTCACTCAAGTTTAATACATGCACCGGACATTACACACAGAGGCCATTAAATCAAGTGAGACAAATCGGACCGCTACACATATGATAAAAAGAACACGCGAGGCAGGCACTCAAGGGCTCCAACAAGAATAAACAAACGAGGTGGTGCAACGTCCCTGACATGAGCATATTAAGATTAAAACAAATTACTGCTCGCGTTCTAGGTCATTACAGAAAGCACTTGATACAGAAAAAGCACCAGAGTCAAGGACGACCACTCCCTCTCGGACAGTTAGCCATTTCCTTTAGGCTACCAAGCGATCATTGCCCAAGCACCGTCACCTAGCCGATGCCGACATAATACTTGACCACTGTACCAGTTTAATTTTATCTGATACTAGAATTAAAGTGGTGCCGATTTGAGGGAAGGCCTCTCTCTCCTCTTAATAACCTGAAGAGGGGTCAACTACGGGTCCCCATCAAGGACCAATATTCGCAATTTGTTAATTTCTTTATGGATGAGGTCCGCAGTGGTCCAGTCGGTAAGGTCCTACGTGGGGTAGCTTTATATTTTATAGTTACAATAGAACCCCGATTATACGTTCCAGAATTTTAAATTTTCCCGCATTTTAAGTTTTTTCAGCTTGCCTCTTTGTCCCCCTAAGAAACGTAAAATCGCGGTTGCACTGTATACACATACATAGTCAGTAAGCTCTTTTAGCATGAAGTCTTATTGATGGTACGTTCGGGTGACGGCAGAGAGAGAAGGAGTTCATCACAGTCTCACCCACCACGAAAATAATTTCAAATCGATTTTATTATTGTAATTTAGCGCCGCTTTTCTGCCACTTTGGCGTATCGTGACGATACGGATGAGTGATCATATGATGAAATTGATAAAGCCACATTCGCAAACAACACCTAGGCAGGGATTCAACCCCGGGACCCTTGACGTCGTAGCGCGCTGCGCTAACCACTCCGTCACGGAGGTCGGCTCATGTGGAATCTACAAGGTACTATACTGTATAATTGTTCTATCAGCCTACACAATTTTTTGCTTTAAAATATAAATTAATATCCATCATGAGATAATCGGAATAAAAAAAGAGGTTAAATCAGGAATCCACTTTTTGCGCAGAATTGCTGAGAACTGAACATTTTGAATAACTACGACGATATTTCAGACAGTAATAATTGCAACGGTAACAACAGTACTTGTAATAATTATATCTGATTTTGTACTTAAAAATGCAAGTGCGTGTGTGCTCGTGCTATTAGAATGCACCAATTATTTCGCACTGTGAAGGGTGTGACAGTTAATTAGCATAGAGTGTGCAGGAGTAACAATTAACCTCGCAGGAGAGAGAGAGAGAGAGAGAGAGAGAGAGAGAGAGAGAGAGAGAGAGAGAGAGAGAGAGAGAGAGAGAGAGAGAGAGAGAGAGATAGAGATAGAGATAGAGAGAGAGAGACAGAAATGACACGCCCATTACTTTTACTTCAATGAAATATACTCCTGAAATTATTTGCGATTTGATTTGTTACTTAGCGTCGCTCTTCTTCCAGTTAGGCTAATCGCAACGATGAGGTTGAGGGATGATGTGATGAAACTGATGAAGGGACACTATTAAAGTACGACTCATTGCCAGGGCGGGACTACAGGACCCAGGTCCCTTGTGATCATAGCGCGGTGTGCTAACCACTCCGCCATGGGGATCGGCTTTGAGATTATTTCTGTATCGAAACTCGAGGATCTGTTCACAGGAACAAAATATATATTTGGGGCAAAATTCAGCATGTAACAAGCTTTTCAAAACATTTCTCAAAATGTGAAAAGTGAATGTATCCACCAGAAATCGTCACATTTTATCACTAGAGCTTGATACGCTCAAGACATTTCTAAATCTTGAAATAACAGAAAACGAGTCTTTCCTTCCGACATCAACGTTCTCTTAAGCACTCAAGATGACCTACAGATTCCTGTACCAACACGGTTATCTACGTCAACATAAAAAAAATGGTTATCGCTGGAGCCCGCGTGGTGAGCAGGCTTCAACACAGAAAAGTTGAAAATCACCTCACACGCTGCTTCCAGGTAGGAAAATTACTCAAAGTCAGGACACTCTCACTCCCATTAAGTTGTCATGTCCCATTTACATTACAGAAAAGAGCCGACACGGTTGGATGCGGGTCACAATATATATATATATATATATATATATATATATATATATATATATATATATGCAGACAAAACTAAAAATAATTCAGGCCCTTTTCCTCAGGGGGCAGCAATTTTTTATTTATTCTTGGAAATACGAGTTAAGACAGCCATGAATCCAACTAAGATAAACCTACACAATTTGAAATATAATCTTAATTTCTTAATTAATACAAGACTGCACTAAAAATAATTAATTCTTGCTTCGGAGTAGCCTAAAGAAGGCTCAACTGGTACCAGCATGCATGACAATGCAATACATTGTAATGTATGGCCGACTCTACCATATCGCTGCAGATTTTAAAATTCGGCTAACAACAATGATGGCATGTTTATTATTCTGATATTTAATTATACATGTGAAACAGAAAACGAACAAACATTAAAAGATTCAGACTGTATTTGTTATTTAAAACAAGGTAATGGGAATAATTTGTACAAGAGAACTCGAAACATGAATATATAAATGTATGAATTTAAAAAATCAGGCGAAAGGTGAAAATTTTCAGAGAACCTTTTGATTTTAAGTCGACGATGTTCCCACTACGTCATGTAGGAGACATGTATGAATGCGCCTGTTGATATGAGTTGTTGTTGTTGAGTTGGTGTTTTAAGTCCATTTTATGCACAGTAAGGCTAATCGGGACTGGACCTAGTTTTCAAGTGGGATCCGAAACACTTATGCCTCCACCGGGTATCGAACCCGGGACCCCTTGATTACAAGGCGAAGACGCTACCACTGCGCCATCGGGGAGGCACCCGCCTGTTGATATGATTTCGGTTAACAAAACAGATGAGGGGTATAAGGGGTGACCTTACACGCAGGCGCCCAAAAGTCAGCCTCACTTCTACGTAGTACACCCTGGGCTGCATTTTGCAGAGGAACGAGGCTCTGGCGACTGGCACTATGGCCAGTATAATTTTGTGTGTTGTCCTGTTTTGTTTTCTTTCTTTTTTCCCCCTTGTGCGTGCTGAGTGCCCCTTTACAGCCTCAGCTTTTAACGAAAGTCTGGATATTTTAATATTTTAGTAACACGACACTGTAATAATGATATTTTAGTTATGGTAAGCTGCTGGACCCCGTATAATGTGTCGGGTGCAAGATAGCCTAAGTGTTGATGCACCCACAATTTTAAATTCATAATTCAAAATTCAAAGAAAACAGATGAGAATTTTGGCAATATCTTGTAGGACGCCATTCAAATCTCAACTCTCATTCCCGGCCGCCGTGGCGGAGTGGTTAGGGGTTAGTGCTACGACACCATAGGTCCTGGATTCGACTCCCGGCCTGGACATGGATGTTTGCGAGTGTCCATTCATCAATTTCATCGTCACCACTCATCCCCATCTTTGCAAATTAGCCAAAAGTGGCACAAAAGCGAAGTAAAATAAAGCAAATCAATCAATCAACTCTCATCCACGTACTGGACTCCGCACAAATTGCATTATTGTACGTTAACTATATTGAATAAGGTTGCCTTCATGCGCTGTGAAGTTTATGAATATATGCTATATCTTTCGAGGACTGGAGACGAGTCTTTGCTAGTCTCGTTACCATCACCGAATCATACCACTCGAGCGAGGAAGGGGAAAAAATATTCTTCGACTTCAGACCTGCCTTGAACTGGGAACAAAAGGTCTGTTTTTTGAAAGTAGCCTGCCTGAAGTAAGTGGTGCGGGACAAGTGAAATGGCTGCTATTCACTTTGCGCGGTGAGGTTGCAGTGTTCCTTTAGGAAGCGCGTGTGACACAAGCAACTTTTTTTTTCATTCCACCCCGGTTCGCATTGCCCTCGCAACTTTCAGTGTGCAATGTGTTTGTGCAGAGTGTGGCAGGGCAGGAGCACCTCGGCCTGAAAACTCCGAGGAGTGAGGAAAGTGAAGACACTCAGTGATTAAAAAGGTGATGCGAAGGAAGTTCGAATGCTTGTCTGTGAGCAGGACAATCGTATCCGGAAATTCCGTTTCCGGGTGTAGAATTCAAGGTGAGTACTTTGAAATGAATACTAATCAGATGCACGAGTATTATTAATGGAAAATCCACTCAGCTAAGGGGTTTATGAATATTCTGGAAGCAAGGAACGCACAGAGTTTACTTTTTTAATGAAGCAAGTCCACTTCCATGGCCGTGTGCGTATATATATATATATATATATATATATATATATATATATATATATATATAAACAAATGGAGAGGTTCAACTTTCAGCAGACCAAGAATAGTAAAATGTTAATAGTTATAGACCGTTAATAATAATAGTAATAACTAATACTTGATACAAATTATATTTGAAAAATGGTTAGTAATTATTATTGAACAGTTTAAAATTAATATATTTTCTATTACACAATTTCATTAAAACACAAACAATCATTTCAGTACACTAACTGCATGGAATGAAAAAAATATGCAAAACTAAATGGATCTGGTGGATCGACTACTAAAGTCTCCCCCCACAGGACCTAATATTAATATATTTGGAATTTTATTTTTATTTGTTCATAATGGTTATTCTTGTATGATAATCATAACCATGGCAATTATTATTATTATTGTTAATATCCCTTCTAAAAGTTTTTTCAACGACCTCCTACAAAAATTTCTGGCGACGCGTTTTAAAATGTTTTAAAAGTACTACGACGGGCCATATAAAAAGCCTATGTGCGGTAGTTTGGGTAACTGTCTTATAAGGTCAAGTAGGCCTACTGCTGGCGTTTCTGATTACACAGCATTTTATTTCCGGCTCGTGACACTTTTACTTGAAAACACAGTTAGTGCTCAGGTAGCCAAATCTGCCTGGGTATCTAACAGGGGCGCTAACTTTTGAAAAACATTGGGTGCGATCGAAACACTTGAGATATAAGTTCACACAAAAAAATTCATGAATCCTCCCTCCCATGTATCATGATATTAATGCACACGAACTTTGCATCCTTACGCATTTATGCAAAAAAAAATATATTTACTGATTTCAATAAGCACTCCCATCATGAATCGCGATATAAAATAATAATAATAAGAAAAAAAATATTGGTGAACTCGGGTCCATATGAGTTGGCGCCACTGGTATATAATAGCCACCGATTTGAAAACAAGATGAACTGAATTTCCTCACTTACTGAAACATCCCCGGAACATAACTTCAAATGAAGGCCGGTTGGCGTACGATTTTCAGTGAGACGCATGTGTGTGTCACGCACTATTCTGTGGCCAGGAAAAAGGTTTTATTGCTGGCTATTAACACCTTTCGAGAGTACGTGTATGGCTTTCGATTTCCTCTATCCGGATCTTGAAACGACCCGTTGTGGATTCTCCATCGGTAAACCGACCAACACGCTCGCTTTATAAGGTCACTGCGGGAAGAGGCAATGCCATGTCATGTCAAAGACTATTACTTCCTCCATTACAAACATATCTCAGGAGACAACCTCGGAACACAAAGGAAGAGGAAGTGTAGCAATGAACTCCGATTCGGGAACCTTGTGAGACCAAGTATCGCTGCTAATTACGAACAATCTACTCAGCAAGTACTCAATGGTGAGTTTAGTACTTCGGTGATTTAGCTTGCATTCGTTCGAGTGTATGCGCATAGTGTCCTGGTACGTTTAAAAGAAACCGGGGCGTCGTACTCTGGGTTAGCTGATGTAAAGATGTTTCTATTCGTTGCCAAAATTTCTGAGAAGTCCGATTGTTGCAACTTGACACACCGTGCCATGCCTCTTGATTTTACCATCATTAGGCTTGTCTGCCACGAGGAAAAAGAATTATAGGAATTTTTGAGTGTTTTAATTATAACATCAATATCCTTCATACTGTACGTATGTATTTGAGACACTAAGGTTCAACTAACCTAGGATTGACGGCATATAAATGTCATTATTCCGTATCTTGTACCTTACACCGGATTTACGATGAATTGATTCAAGGTCAAACAAAGCTTGTAGGGGTGTTGGCGATTCTAGATACAATGTAAAAGCAATTTTAAAAAAACGAAACGAACGACACACGTTATTGGACAATAAACATGACATGTAATCAGCAACACCGCCCTGTTGCTATGTCTCAATAATACTCTGAATAAAGCAATGTCGATAGGTGCAGTTCATATGCCTTACATTCGAATATACCGAAGTATCGTCGTCGTATCTATTTTTAAATGGCGGTCTCGATTTCGGCATTATAAATAGATAAATAGGTGCCACGAAACCAATGCACACATCTAGCCAACGGTGAATCTATCCCAGATGAATAATCCCGTAAATGCTACACAAGAACTTGTAAAATGATCAGATTGTTCTTCTAAAACGAGAGCGACGTTGTAAACTAGAAGGTTGGGAGTCGGGTAACACCCTCGGTTTAATGTAATTATTCTTTCAATTTGATTTGAGCCATAGTCCTGCTGAAATTAATCGTGGTTTATTAAAAAATCATAATAAATGCATGAGCACTGAAGATACTTGTTCTGATACAGGGACGCAAGCCCATTGGAAAGAGCACAGCTAATATAAGTCAATTTAGAAGTATGTATGATGTGTGTGTGTGCTTGCATGGAGATGAACTCGTTATCAAGAGCGGCAAGGAGGAGATGGGACAACCCGACAGAAGATTATACTGGCCATGATCCGAACGCTAGAGCCTGGTTGTCCTACAAGCATGCCCTAAGGTCACCCCTCTCATACTAAGGCAAGGTCAAGCTACCATGCACACTGAAACAAGCCGTGAAGACATAAGGGATACATTGGGGGTAGAGTCCCATACAATGACAATATCGTGATTAGTACCACCCCCATGTTGCCTTTACCTACCCCCGCCTTTAATAGAGGCTGGGTGAATCTCAGAGCCACTCCGTGCAGGGGCATTGTTGAAAAAAATCCCACCTCAAATCACTCATCTCGGAATGGAACCAGGGTCCCCGCGTGGCAGCCAGATGCACATCCTATTGAATTTAATATTTTACATGCTGATCGATCCTTGAAGCAAGTCCCAGTTGGGACTTAATTGAAATGGTCGCTAAATAATCACACGTGAATCAATTTAAACGAAAGAGACAAGCAGTACAGCATGTTAACCAGCGATGCATGCGCAGATATGCATTCTGACCTAGCTAAAAGATTTAGATTGCAGCAAAAGAAAAGAAAAGCAATTTCGTACTGTCAATAATGATGGGCAGAGTTACGAGAGGGGAAAACTGCCAGGCATTGCGGTCTATGTGAAAGTTAACAAGAAACGCACAGTCGAAAGTATGTTTATTAAACGTCAATGATGCGTAACGATCAACAGGCATGGAGTGTGATTGTGTGGGAGAACAAAAAAAACTAACCAACCAAGAGAGCTTTCAAAGCAAGACGCTGAAAGTGGAATTTTACAGAATGTCGCTTGCAAAAAGTCACACTTGACTGATGCAGAATAGGTGCTGTCTCATAGTTTCTATTAGCAAGTCACGAATCTAGCTGAACTGCCATACCACAACTATTAAGTATCTGAAAGACTACTACAAAGATATAATTCTATGGATAAAAGAGAATACACAAAATAGCTAAAAAGGTTGGAGGGACTATGAATTAATTCAGGAACTGCACATGCACCATTTCCGAAAGAACACACTATACCAAAGTATGTAAAATCGGTATGGAAAGATCTACTCGTATTTGTGTTTTCGAACAGGTTACCGCACTCAAAACTTCTATTTTAATTATTGCTACTAGATAACTAATGGATTGGGGGTTGACACACGCTCCACCAGCCACGCCAGAAAACCGGTTACCACAATGGTCCGTTAGGAAAAAATGACCCAAGAAAAAGGTTCTGATAACAAAATATTTGTTTAAAATAGTGGCATTTTCGCACCAGGAGTGCATTTATTTCAATATCGTCAGAATGGGCGCTGCTACTAAAAAGAAACCAGACTATGCAAGCCCGAATGAATTTCTCCCTATGCTTCAAGTGGAAGCTCTTTTACATATTGATTTTTAAGCTCTGCACGATATTTGAAAAATATGATAACAATTTTCATATTCCCGTGCATTACTTATGGAGAAATAAAAGAGCAACAACTTGAAGTTAAGGCTAATCAAATGGGAGTTTACGACTTTTCCCTACGACAAATCAAATCTTCAACGTGTCCTCTTTCGTTTCAATTGTGTTTCTACGCCATCGGATGTCTGTATTCCCAAGAGATCAAGTAAAATCAATACATGTCCACGGTCTAAAATCTCCTTGCCTAGGTTAAAATCTGATGCTGTTAAAGGGGAGCTCAGCACATGCGAAGGACAACACACAGCCCTACGGAGAATCGTACTGGCCGTAGCCAGACACCAGAACCTCGTTATCCTGCAGCAATGCAGTTACAGGGGTGTAGTACGCGAAAGTGAGGTTGACGTTTGGGTATCCCCTCTGCATCCCCTTAGCTTTACCTTATTTACGCCCCTTTCTTCCTCTGGCTAATCGCGATAATGTGTGCGAATGATGAGATAAACCAGATAAAGGAGCACTCAGGAAAGAATACCCATGCCCAAGCTAGGATTCGAACCCGGAAACTTCGGTGGTCGAGAGAGGTACAGCACACATAAGCATGCATCAATTTCCCCATGTAAGCAGTACGTGCTGAATTCTCCATCACGTTCATCTTGTACTGTGCCAAATTTGACCACAAGACGGTAGAAACTAGTTTCAATTTGTACCGTTTTGCTATTCCTCGTTTCGCAAACATTGAACATGCGTTGTGTAACACGCCACAAAAATTTGCACAGCGGTTAAACGGTTCCTTAATCCGACACACACTTGTTCCACAGAATCGTGAAAGCATTACGTTATAAATTTCACACGCCCGATCCTCCGGTATGAAAGAGTGCTCGGGATATTAGGGACAAGGTTGCAGGTCTTTGTGACAGGTTGTCGTTAGTGTTGCCACATGAAGGAAAATTTCCCTTTTGCAGGGAAATTTGGACAATTTTAAGCTAAAAAGGAAATTCCATGAAAAATACTAAAATTTCATGGAAATATGAAGCCATCAGGCTCAATATTGGAACAGATTAAATGTATTAGAGATTATTCTAGTTCCACTTCCATATTTATAATATTTTGATGTTAGTTCGTGAGTATAAGCCTAGTGTCTACTTATATTTATAAAATATTTACGTCTTCTTTCTACGTATTCGGTTAAAAACGACGATGAGGATGAATGACGTTCTTATGAAATGGGTAAATGAACGAACACAATTGTATATTCATGCCTGACGTTCTAGGATTCGAACCTGGGACATCTGGCTACAAGGAAGTATCAGTATGTGATGAAATTCTTCAAGATTTTGATTTTAATATATACGAACATGGGCCAACGAAAATAATGCTGGCACTACTACTGATATGATAGTACTAATTACTATTATTATGAGACTTTTTTACATGAAGGGAAAAATTGAACGATAAAGGGAAATTTTGCTGCCAGAGTCTGGCAACACTGGTTGTCATTGTTACACATGAGGTGGAAGAGAACTTGGTTACGGCAATCACGTTCTTGCGACGTCTGAACACCATTCGGCCCCAGAGTCGGGAATCACGGAAACGATGAAACTTCGTATCGTCGTACCACCGACACTATTTGTATCGCTCGGGGGCCAATTCAAGAGCAGTACAATGAAAAGCACGTTACAACGCTCACGTGCTTTCCAGGGAAACACATGACCCTGTTATACTTCCCGGGCATTCACCCGAAAGCAAAAATCTCTCCTTACGTATTCAGTGTCAACTTAGAGCTTGATGAACGCAACGGCCAATCAGATCGGGCAAAGGCACCTTCCGGAGAATTTCATTGGCGCTTGACGGACAGGTCTTCAGAAGCGATGATGGGCCACTTGCTCCCTTCCGAACCATCCGATATAGCTACTTCGTCAGCTGCATTTTAACCTTTCCTCGGGGAACTGTCAACAGAGCGGCTACAATTCAAATTGATTTTCAAGTCCACAGATGTGCTTAACGAGACTGGACCTACAGTTTAAAGTGGCATCCGATCCACTGTGCCTCCACCGGACCCGGGACCCATAGGGTGTCTACAATTTTGTAAAAACAAAATGCCCTGACTTTTCCACATTTTTCAGTCCTAGAACAAAAACAAACAAAAAAACGTTCAAACCAAGTCATTAGGGCAATTCCTGTATTTAACTCTGTCCAGGGAAACTCTGTAGCGAGCGAACGAAAGCAAGTCTCTGCGTTAGTAGTGACTCGAGAGAGATCGACCAATGAAAATGTCCGAGGAACGGGATTGCGCGGAGAAGGGGGGTGCAGTTAACAACCTTTGCAGCAGTGTGTACTGCTTCGCTCCGGCCACTCGCTAACTTCCCTTCTCTACCTATACGTGCGGCCTTGCCCCAGACATTCCCGGGACAGTGTATAAACATTTGTGTAGAAAGGTTACTGTATTTTAACTAATCACCAGACTTAGAATTCTACCTTCGTATGTTAAAAGTAATAACGCGAAGGGAATCTGTTGAGCAGGGCTGCGCAGCGCATACGGGTAGAAGGGAAGAACGCGTGCGTTCATTGGTCGAGCCCTCTCGGATCACCACTTGCGCAGAGGATTGGATTTTGTTCACTTGCTCCAGATACTCCCGGGATAGGGGAGCTTTTACGTAATGCTTGCCACGTATTGACTTATGATAAATAAGGAATGATTTGCTTCTTTGTGGAAACAACTTGTCCGAAACGGAATTTTCATAATTTACGTCGCTTCCTTTATTGATTGATTTGGTGTTTTAAGTCCACTTTATACACAATAAGGCTAATCGGGACTGGACCTACAGTTTAAAGTGGGATCCGAACCACTATGGGCCTCCACCGGGTATCGAACCCGGTACCCCTTGATTATCCTAGCTCTTTAGGTTAATAGTGACGGGACAGTAACAACAAATACTCACAGGTCGAGACTCGATCCCGGAACCTATAGTCGCAAGATCGTGAGTCGGACAAGTTGGCAGATAAATGTGTTTGTTCTCAACGTCACCAATCAAATATTTCCAAGATATTTGGTACAGAGATGCTGCATTTAACACATGTGTCTTGCGAAAACATCTCAAGGTAAGAAATATCCCACTGCGTCTATGGCCCACGCCCTCTTCAAACAACACTGCACCAAGGTTAATGAAGATGAAAACATGCAAACCTTGTAGGATGCAAAGATATAGAAAGTGAAAGGTAATGTGGTTAACAACAATATTTGTATAAACCTTTATCGCACCAGAAATAAGTCACCACTACTTAACGCTTTTTCGTATACATGATTTATTTTACTTTGCGTTTCTGCAACCTCTGACTAATTGCGAAGATGAGGATGATTGCTGATATGATGAAACAGATAAAGGGAAACACAAGCCCCAGAGAAACTTATACTGGTCCAGGCACCAGAACCTGACCGGTCTGCTAAATGCAGTCCGGGTATCACTTACCTCACGTAAGTGAAACACCTTCTCGGTCAATCGCCGTATTTCGTATTCTGACGTCATTCTAAATGCTTTCGTGTCAGCCTGAGATATTTAAACCTGACAAGCCTAACCTAACCTCAAGCGCTTGACGGACCAAGAAGGTATTTGATTAACGTGCGACAAGTGTAATACGTGGAAGTAAGGTTGACATTAGGGTGTATTCAGAAAGGGTCACCCCTAACGCTGTGTTGAAACCATGAGATAAATTGCGAGCCAGTGAGAGTACCCAATGTTTATGTACGGTAGCGCGACCTGCCTCAGGTTCTATAGCCAGTGGGATGACTGATTTGTGAAGTAATCAGTGTGGTATTTAAGAAATTTCCAGTGGGGGGGGGGGATTCTACTGGCTGTTTAGGGACAGCATAGGATAATGCCTTTATGCCATATAACATTTCCCTCCCACGGATAAAATTTATCACGCAGGGGGGGGGGGACACAAGTACCCAGAGGGGGTGGAATCCCCCTTCCCCACTACAAATACCATCTTAGAAGTAATGGTCGCGTCAACGCGTTGGTTATTTGTGCTCTTCAGGCCAGGGGCCACATTAAATCTCAGGTGTGTTCTAAAACTCAAACTAAGATTCTAAACACCAAACTACGACAGACTAGAACTAAACAGTCATCAGAGGATTTACATCTCTATGACTCAATTGAAAGATAATGCTGTAAAGGGGAAATGAGCACACGTCATGACGAACAAGGGGCAACACACAGAGCATTATGCTGACTGTGGATCCGGGCGCCAGAGCCTCGTTTCTTAGCATAAGTGCCATTACCAGCATGTACTACGTGGAAGTTTATCGAATTGGGTTATTTTACGTCGCTTATCTGACATTTTAGACTAATCGCGACGATGAGGATGAGTGATATGATGTGACCGCTGGCGTCGTTGCGAGCTGTGCTAACCACTCCGCAAAGGAGGTCGGGCCCGAAGTCCAACTTTAACGATTTCCGAATATGAGAAAATGATGAACGTTAGCTTCGGACGATTGTAGACGCCCAAAGCATAATAAGTTACGATGCGCTGTTCCGAAGGGGGCCTGACAGTCAGCTGACCAACGCAGCGGAAAAAAAATCACACGAGCTTCAGCCAAACACTCCATTTCACTTTCTTTCGCGCCGGTTTTCCGGGATGGATTTGTAAGTGAAAATAGCTTTTGGGAGGTTCCGGCCGAGCTGCCTTCGAAAGGCATGGCGACCACACCTTGCTCCGCCCGAAGAACATAATCCCATTGCATTCACCTCCCCCCGAGGTCGCGCAAGAACTGGTGCTCCGGTTGAGAACAATGTATGCTCAAGAAACTGTCGGGTCTCGGCATTACGCAAGCCAGGGTTGGAACAGGCCGAACCAGCCGGTTTTCAAATACCAATACAGTGAGTAATACCGTTTCCCTCAGAGATAGACACGTCTGCGTTTCCTAGCACTGCGTGAATTCTACTTCCAAGATTAAAACTTATTTCATAATTATAACTTATTTAATATGTTGCTCGCGTGGGAATAGAATGTACCGGCCGAGAGAGTAATTAACAGAAGTGTTGACGTAATAGGTTTTCATCGAATGGTGCGCAACACAGGTTTTCATGATGTTTGCACATCGTATACAGGGTGTTCTAAAAAATTTGCCACGCAAATATTTAAAAAATGAGGCGTTTTAGCAGGAATGTAGCCACAAAATAAAATATGTGGCGTGATCACACACTCAGAAGGTTATACATGTAAATGGAACATAGGGTCAAATACCCTGTATCTTTTTAAAAATGTAAGTATTAGATTGATTGATTCGCTTTTTGTGCCACTTTTGGCTAATTTGCGAAGATGGGGATGAACGATGACATGATGAAATTGATGAATAAACACTCACAAACATCCATGCCCAAGCCAGGATTCGAACCCGGAACCCCTAGCATCGTAGCGCGATGTGCTAACTACTCCGCCACGGGGGCCGGCTTGAAGGATTAGAAATTTAAACTGTAAACATTAGAAGTACTTACAACTCGACTGGTCAAAATGTAAATGAAGCCGCAATATTGCTTACCTGGAAAGATAAGAAAAAAATCCATTAGAAAATGTTAAGATTTTTAAAAAAAATTACGTTGCGTTTTTGTGTAAGTTATTCGCGACGATGAGGACGAATGACGTGGAACGTCAATACTAAACCCCGTCGGCCACATAGGCAGAAAAAAATTAAGATATAAAACGGAGCAATTAATAATAAATTATTACACTACATGGATTATGAAGTATCAGCATATTTATAAAAACAGAGGGTTTTTTTAGCAACAAAATAACCATGTCCCCAAATGTAAGAAACCCTACTTTGTTAACTTATTCACGAATTTCACTGAAAAACATCACATACGCGTCCCGTACCTGAACACACAATGTTCTGGCAGATACACCAATGCCATCAAAATCGATCTAGTAAAAAAAATCAGGGAAAGTAACATAGCGGCAACATAGGCAAAATGACCCATGTTATATGGTTCAGGCAGGAAGGTATTGACTCTTACGTTGATTAATACAGATTTACAAAGATCCATTAAATTTTCCTTACCAAGGCATAGATAATGTTGCTGAAAGTGGATTCGACGGATCGCCAATATGGGAAAGAGCAAGACGGAAAAAACTGGAGCAAACTGACCAGTTCTTGTTTACATGTGCAAGCCGTATGTGATTATGACGTAAAATACCGTTTCGCAGTCGATCGCGGAACGAATACTAAACGGATCTTTTAACGTAATACATTCTAGAGCAAGACAGCTGGTCCAGCAGGAGCTCTGTACGTACTATTTAATCAGATCATGCAAGCTGCTTCTTGTAAGATTTAACTCCCAGAACCCCAAATCGTTAAGGATTTTTTAAAACAACAAAACGAGACGGCAAAATTTGCACATTTTTCTATAAAAACTGTTTCGTCATAACCACTTATGTTTGAAAATAAATAAATACAGGGTTCACTACTAGATTCACCCAGTACATTATTTATTAAGGAAATCCTTCATATTGTAGGTACATTATTTATTAAGGAAATGATCCATATTGTAGGAAGACTACCGTATAACATACCTCAATAGACAGCAAAGTTATTGACATCACAGATGGAACAGTGGCACATTTTGACAAATTGCTGTAGTTCTTCGGATCCTTTTTCAAAAAAGTACTCTGGCCACTTCGGGCACCAGATCTGACAGCCCCGAACTTCTTTCTCTGGGGAATGTCGAAGCAGGGTGTACAAAAATAGTCCACATACACACATTCGACCGACGCAAACGACGTCACAGTGCCTATCGGTAAATCGAATCATTGTGTCACGTATATCGACTTAGTTTACGAGAAACCCGCTAATGAGAGAAAATATTTGAATTACAGAAGCTTCTCCTCTTTCGATATAGACAATTTTGCCGAAGACATAACAAACGTTCAGTGGGAAACACTGCAATCACTTGATACCGTTGACGAAAAAGTATACTTTTTTAGCTCCAATATCGTACGTTTATTTCATTGCCATGCACCTATGAAAACCGCCCGAGTTAAGAGGAAGCGCGTTCCGTGGATAACTCCTAATGTCAAACTATTAATGCGTATTCGAGACAACGCTCTGAGGAAATTCAAACGGACGAACAACGTTGCCGATTGGAACCACTACAAAGAACTCCGAAATTTTACGACTACCGTTATCCGACAGGAAAAGAAGTCACATTTCTCTTTTAAATTTGGCGCTATTCAATTAAATAAGGAAACGTAGCGTGAACTAAAACAGTGGGGCGTGCTGGATAATAAAAATGTCAATGCGAACTTATCGTCACTTGTGAACACAGCACACGAGCTCGATGCTCTCAATAATCATTTTGGGCAAATTAGCAATCTATCTAGTATTCCCACTCAACTAAAAACCCAACCAATTGAGTACTTTGAAAGCCGTAGCTTTACCGATGAAAATAAATTATTTTGTTTTAACACAGTAACCGAAATTGATGTGCACAAAGCAGTGCATAAAATTAAATCAAACAGTGTTGGAGCAGACAGCATAAACACTAAGATGTTAAAGATTGCACTACCATATGTACTGACTCCATTAACTCATATAATCAATTATTATTTGTCTAAAGGCGTGTTTCCAGAAACATGGAAAGAAGCGCGAGTCTTGCCTCTTCAAAAGAAAAAAGAGATCAGTTCTTTCGATGACTTAAGGCCCATAAGCCTATTGCCAGTACTCTCTAAAGTACTAGAAAAAATTGTATTTTCGCAACTAATATGTTATGTTGACGCGAACAACTTGTTACCTACAGTTCAGTCTGGATTCCGTGCACGGCATAGCACAGCAACAGCTTTAACAAAAGTTACAGACGATATTCTTTGCGAAATTGACAACCGTTGCTCCACACTTCTCGTATTACTGGATTTTAGTAAAGCTTTCAACACAGTCCAACACGATTTGTTAATATCTAAACTCAAATACTATAAATTTGACTCTGTAGCCGAAAGGTGGTTTGAATCCTATTTACTTAATAGAAAACAGAGAACATTACTTCAAAATTCACCCTCGCAGATCTCCGAAGCTGTAGTTTTAAAAGCAGGGGTTCCACAGGGATCAATTTTAGGGCCTCTCCTTTTCACCCTCTACACCGCAGACTTAAATAAAGTTATAAAATTTTTCACACCACATTTCTATGCAGATGATAGACAACTGTATTTTTCGACTAGACGTACAGTGCTAGAAAGTAGTATTTCCTCACTCAACACCGATTTAAATAATATTTACACATGGTGTACATCAAACGGACTTAAGATAAACCCTGAAAAATCACTTTATATGCTAATTGGAACGAAACAATCGCAAATAAATTCTTTTGTTGAGCCAATTGAACTTAAAATTAATAATGAAACCATTCCATGTAAAAATTCAGCAAAAAATCTTGGCTTGATTGTTAACGATACGTTGGACTGGACGGACCACATCAATGCACAATGTAAAAAAGCATATTTTATTCTGAGAAACCTCTACCGTTTCCAAGATCAACTACCTGCAGAATGTAAACTTAGACTAGTTCAATCTTTAATTTTTCCACTATTTGACTATTGTGACACTGTGTATGGGTCCAAACTTGCGAAAAAACTCACCAGAAAAATTCAAATCGCACAAAATGCATGCATCAGATATACTTTTGGCCTGGATAAACGCGATCACATCCTTCCCATCTTAAACAGACATAATATTTTAACAATGGCCAACAGGAGGCTACTACACTATCTATCTTTCATTCATGATCTGCAAACTGAACGTAAACCCGCGTACTTATTTGAAAAATTATGTAATCGCAACATAATTCACAGACACGGGACACGTCGTCACAACGAACTTGACATTCCTCACCATTCGACTACTATATACCTCATCCTTTTCTATATCTGCCCCGAAAGCATGGAATGCACTACCAACAAATGTTAAATCCATAAAACTCAATAAGAGTTTCAAAATTAAATTGAAAGAAATGCTTCTACAGGAACAGCAGCAGAACAGTAGCATACTAGAAATGAACTCGCACTCAACAAACGACAAAACACTCATATTCTATAACTGTAACTATTGAAATTTTATTAATATCTTCAAATTATTATTATTATTATTATTATTTACTTAAATGCAACATTATGTTAATATTTACATTTATATTTTTTTTCTTTTCACATTTGTATTTTTTTTAACTTTTTAATATTTTCTTGTTCTTTCACATTTATATAATCCTATGACTAGTATTACTGAAATGAGAATATTCGTAATTGTAGGTAATGTGATTTTTTTATTTCTCTTTAGTGTAATCAAGCTTTCCATCTGTACTCATATATTATCATATTATATTATATATATTTATATTTCTTATGTAGCTCATGACAAGGGTTAGGTGAAGAGCAGCCTACGGCTGAACCTCGCCCGCTAAATAAAGGAATTATTATTATTATTAACTGAATTACAGTGCTCAAAAAAAGTTTTGCATATTCAGTGTTTGTGATAATTTTATTGTACTAGATACATGGAATCATATTCAAGAGTACAGGGGAGACATACAAACAGAAAGAAAACAGTGCAGCCATGCAGAAGATACAAAATCACACCAGAAGCACAAGATTGAAAATGTGGGATGCGAAACACAAAAGAAAGGCAGTGTAATACCGTGTACCTACGGCTCACAGGCATGCTTGGGATCAACAGATGGGAGTTCAGTACCGTGTATAGCCACCTCGAGCCCGAAGGCATGCTTGAACACGACGGGGCATGCTAAGGATAAGAGCAGAGGAAGACTGTCCCACTCTTGAATGGCAGCCTCCTGCAATTGCACCTTGTTCACAGGAGGATTTTCGCGGCTGACAATTGCTCGCTTCAGGTGACCCCATGCATGTTCCACACAGTTCATGTCTGGAGAATACGCCGGCTACCCCATGCGTCGAATGCCATGTATATCAAGGAACTCTTGAACCACTCTGGCTCGATGTGGTCGAGCGTTATCATCCACCAGCGTGAAGCCATCCCCACAGTTGTAGAGAAACCTGCTACCACAGGTTCGAGAATAGCGTTTCTGTACATCAGACCAGCCATGTGACCCTGGAGAGGAATTAGGGGCGTACGTCGACCAAACATGATTCCACCCCAAACCTTGATGGAGTCCCCCTGCTGGTGGTGACGTTCCTGGATGAAGGGCTCGTTCAATCTCTCATCTGATCGTCTCCAAACCCTTATGCTTTTGCTTAACGGGTGCAAACTGATGGTGATCTCGTCTGTAAAGAGCATGTGCTCCCATTGTTCCTGACTCCATTTGCTGTGCATTGTTGTCCACCTTACACGGTCTCTGTTATGGTGTGGTTTCAGAGGAATCTTGGGTATGGGTCTTCTTGACGTCAATCCTTCCTCATGAAGTCGATTCCGCACTGTCTGATTGGAAACATTCGCTCCTGAGGTCCTCCGCAGATCCTGGCACAAACTGGTAGCAGTTGCAGTGGGTCTACGACGTGCCGAAATCACCACGTACCGATCTTCCCTGCGTGTTGTTTTGCGTGGCCGCCCTGTCCTTGGTCGATCAGCAACTGATTGTGTCTCCCTGAACTTTTTCCACACTCGAGAGACATCACTTTGACTCACTCCAACACGGGCAGCGACGTCCACTTGGCGATATCCCTCTTGCAGCAGCGTTACAATTCGAATGCGGTCCGTAGCAGAAATGGTTGCTGCAGGCATGTTGCCCTTCGTTTTCCACCCGCTCTCTGTGCAGTTTCCAACTAACAAGTGTGGATAAGACACGGATAATGCCTCCCATCGGGCTGCTTTCAAATCTCCTCAGGGATCATGTGGCAACTACTGACTTCTATCTGCTGAATATCAAACTCACTTGGGGCATTATGTCGGTTTCTGTCTCGGGCATTGCTCACATAATGAACATTATATACCTTTTGGGAATATCGCGACTCAAACTGGATGCAATCATAATATGCAAAACTTTTTTTGAGCACTGTAACATCACATCAAAATGTGTCTCATTACTCCTGCAATCTTTGTCAAAATGATAAGACTTCTTACACTGTGTTCGCATCAGGGAGACGGCTATTTCCAACATTTGCCATAATGACAACTTATTCAGGTAGGCTGTATCACAATTTGATCTTGCAACAATAAATACCATTTGCATAATTATTAATTTACCCGGTCAACCTATGTAGCGAAACATGATGGGTTGATTTTACTTCGCGTTTCTGTCACTGTTGGCTAATTGCGAAGATGAGGATGAATGATGAGATGAAATAGATGACGGAACAATGGCGAACCCATGTGGATAGCACAAAACACAAACCCCACAGAGGATTATCCTGGCTGCAAGTTCATGCGCCGAAGACTCGTTGGTCTGCTCAATGCTGTCCAGGTTGTGCTAGACATTCGGGTGTATGCAGAAAGGGTCGCCCGTCTTTTCTTCTGCACACTTTTTTTTTCTCAATTTGAACACTACAGGATGGTGACAATGTTGATTCTATATATACCACCGAATGGAACACACTGTATAATAAAGAGAACTACGATAAGGAGTTTCAAACTGAAACTTCACTCCCTAGTAAATAACCAATGACTGCTGAAAATAGTAATTACCCTTGAAGATTGTATTGATAACCAGAGTGAGTTCATTGACCATCAGTTGTTCCAAAACCTTTGCTACAAAATATATTTGCTGCTCCTCGGAATCTGTTTTTATCGCGAACAGGGCCCCACGATACTATAATATGTGTACGAATCAGGTCGGTTCTGCCCTCCCAAATAAGCAAGTACTCCACTGGAATCGGCATAAATTAAAGCAGCGCGATTGCGCTAATAATCCCAGCCTCGCGAGCAGAAAACCCGGATAAATCAAAGGAATCTTGACAATCAAAACAACATGAGGTAACAGCAACCATCATTTTCAACGCTCCGGTCGAGGGAAATCCGTGAGGCTGCTCACCGAAAAGCCGAGAACAATGTGTTTTCGTGAGGAAGGCCACGCTGCAATCAGCGCCGTTTACAGCGAACAATGGAAATACGACACGTAATTAAGTGGAGCACGGAGGACGGAGAGAAAGTTCTTTCTCCCTTTTTGGCTGCTGCACTCGCCGTGTCTCAATCCGGCTGACGGAAAGGCTAATTTTCCTCAAGACTTTCTGCCAAAAGATCTCTTTCTGCGGACACAATAGTTACGCTTTCGGTTCCATCAGTGCGAGTTCCGGGATTTGTACTGGTCCAGTTTTCAACCTTCCCGAATTGGTAATGGTGAGATCAAAAAAGCCACCATTTTATTTAAGCCAATGAACGGAATTTAAAAAAGTGAATTTGTGCGAGTTGACGTTGTAGAAGGGCTCTTCGATGTATCGATATCGAGTATACGTTTTCTTGTTATATCGACCTCGATATAATCGAGAACGACCATGACTTCACTTCTACAGGATTGATTTGGTTTATTCTATTCTATTTCACTTTTTCTGGCTAACAGCAAAGAGGAGGATGAGTGATATGATGCAACTGATGAGGGGGACACTCGCAGAGAACCAGGGACACTGGCGTCGTAGCGCGGTGTGCTAACCTCTGTGATACGGAGTTCCATGTAGTACACACAGGACTGCACTTTGCAGACTAGCGACGCTCTGGCGTCTGGACTCTTAGCCAGTGTAATCCTCTGTGGGGCTCGTGTTGTATCGCACATATATGTTTGTGATTGCCTCTCCATTCATTTCATATTATCACCATTCATCTTTATCTTCGTGATTAGCCAAAGGTAGCAGAAAAGCGAAGTAAAATTAAAGAATTGAATTGTTGCTTTAAGTCCACTTTATGCAGAGGAAGGCTAATCGGGACTGGACCTACAGTTTAAAGTAAGATTCGAACCACTGTGCCATGTGCCTCCATCAGGTATCGAACCCAGGACCCCTTGATTACAAGGCGGCGACGTTTCCACTACGCCATTGGGGAGGCCCGTAAAATTAAAGAAATCAATAAATCTCCAGTTACGCAAAGTCGTCCTAATATAGCACACGTAACATTGTGATATTTTCCAGAATTTTCCAATGATGTAATTTTGTATCAATTAAACCTTGCTCGATAGGAATTTGGCAAAGTAACGGTAGAATCGTCTTCTGGAACAAAAGGAAGACCGGTTCATGCTATTTTGTAGCTCACTGATTTCCGATGATGAAATGACAAGTGATCCCAAAGCTGATCTTTCAGAAAAGAAGTCAAGTCAAAACATCATAATAATGTTTAAAGGAAAGTGTCTTCAGCAGCCATTGTCCTCTCGAAGGTCTACTGGGTTGTGAAGAAAACTAGTGTTGCAAGTAGACGGAATTCCTTCCAATGGGACTCCAAGAGTGTGCGATATAGTCTAGGGATATAACATAAAGAACATAAACAGACAAAACCCAAATAGCACCAACAATGCTACTTTTCTTTTTGGAAACATGGCGAGGCTGAAGACAAGAAAAATAACTTTCCACTGAACTAACATTTATTTCTCAATGTGAATTGCTAGCCTCTAATGGGTATATTTTGAATTACTAGAAGTAGTAGATCTAAGATTACTTCGTTTTTGCCTACACACAGAAAAGTAAATGAATCAGTTGAAACAAAAAATGCATACACTCTCTAGCTCAGACCAAATGCTTAAGTGCATCATCGAGACAGATGTCGAAAGTTGCATTAAAACACTCGTCAGTTCACGCGTTGAAGTACAGCTCGACAGAGAGACTCGCTTGCACCAAACTCCAAACCTGATTCTTGGCAGGCAAAGGCCAAAAAAAAAAAAACACTTTTGTGCATCAAATAGATTTGATTCATTTAGTTTTCTGTGTTACGTAGATTTTTGCATGAGCAACATTCCACGACAGAAAAACGATCGCTCCTCAAAAGTGACGAGCGAAAATAGTAAGTGTAAAGAATTGCTATGCCTGCTGTCAAGAGTAAGGACTACCTGGTAATGTAAGGGCGGCTCCTTGAGGTCAGACTTAATGTTCTTGAAGATATACGGGCGTGCAAGTGATATAGTGATGCGAAGGTGAAGGGTCAAGCCTTTGCGAGAGCAAGGTTAGGTTAGTGATGACAGGCGCCGAGAAAGAAAAATCACGTGTGATGTGAGTAAACTTTTGGTTGTACACACAGTTAGTTTTGGAAGGCAGAAAGAATACACAGTCCTCCAGATGGCTGAGTGTTAACGCCTCGCTTTGTAATCAAGGGGTCCTGGGCTCAATAACTGGTCATTCGGATTGCACTTTTAAACTACAGGTCCAGTCCCAATTTGTCGTGTAAAAACCAGAGGGACATAACTAATTTATATATTTTACAGGAGACATGAAATAATATATTACTAGGAATACAAAATACAGGCTGAATTCGAGATACGTGACTCAACCTTACTGCAAAGGAAGTGAAGATATATCGATATGACTCAAAATATAGCTCTTTCAGAGGAAATACGCTAAACAAAAACAGCATTTTTGGAGTTATGTTCCTCTGGTTCTGACACGACGAATTAGCCTATTAGTGCATAAACTGGACTTAATACAAACTCTGAAATAAAACCAGTAAGTTGCAATTACTTAGATACAACGGAAGGTTCGACTTGACTGACTGTTTGGATTCTTTGTTATTTAGTGTCGTTTAGCTGTGACTTTTGGCTAATCGCGACGAAGAGTGATGATATGGCGAAATTGATGAAAGGATACAAAGATCACCCATGCCCAGTTTGGTATTCGAACCAGGGAAACCAGGCGTCGTAGCGCGCTCTGCTAACCACTCCGCCACGGAGGTCAGTTCATGATAAGGCTGAAGTGGGACAACAATTGGCGATTTCAATTTACCCTAGCCGAGATTCAAACCCACACCATTAAGATTGCCATAGTTATAAGAATCTAACCGTCCTCTTATGCACTTGTTGTATGTATAGTTATAAGAATCTAACCGTCCTCTTATGCACTTGTTGCACATACAACGACAATGAACATTGCGGGTAGTTGCATTTACTACAGCCACTACACTTCCTGCTGCGGTCATAATATTCCCACGCGGATGTCCTCCTACACCCAACGCATACATTTCACCTTTTGCGGCGACCAGCCAATAAAACCCACCGGAGTTCATTACCTCTTCTTTACCCAGGAGGACCCAGTAAGCTGGCAACATCGTGGCCAACAGTGATATTATGTTTCCCGCCCACGGCTCTCCGGGGAAGACCCAATAGGTCACGATGCAGACTAGCCGCCAGGAATTTCCCAGGCTTAACCTTGACTCTGCCCCAAGTACACACTTTCCATTAAACTTGGCTCGTGCAACATTGGAGAATCCGCGTGGATGACACGTAATCCTAATATTTACATAAGCAAAAAATGCTGAGGTAACAGTCTACACAGCAATCTATGAATCGAATACATTGTATTTACAAGAGAACTTGTATCTGGGTAGTGAAGAGTAAACACGTTGTTAGGGACGGAAAATAGTACAGAAATTCCTACAACTTACACCGCGTGGTGTAGTTTCATATTTACCATTACTTAGCTGCTGTGCCCCAAAACAATATAAATTAGTGATTGTAGGGGAAAATTTTATTGATTCCACAGAAAGGATAAGAATCTGTGGACTATATCTACGAGTTTGATTTTTTGTTTGTAAGTCCACTTTATGCATAGATAGGCTAATCGGGACTGGGCCCACAGTATAAAGTGGAATCTGAATCACTATGTGCCTCCTTCGGGTATCGAACCCGGGACCCCTTGACTGCAAGGCAACGACGTTACCACTGCGCCGCTGAGGAGGCTGATTATGTCTACGAATCACTAGGATTTTTTAAAAATACATATTTAGAATTTGTAGGTGTTCTTTTTAAATTTTACGTCGTCTTTTTTCCTCTTATGTTAATCGCGACGAGGATGAATGAACTGTTTATTTAGTTTACATCAGATTGGTTTATCGTGGCGATGGAGATAAAGGGCGATAAGATGAGATGGATCAAAGGACAATAGATTGCGAGATTGTTTGATTTGGCTAATCGCGAAAATGAAGATGAGTGATATGAAATTGATGAAGGAGACACAAATAACACCTATTCCGGAATTCGAACTCGGGACCACTGGCGTCGAATGACGCTGTATTAACAACTCCGCCGCGAAGATCGGCAAGAATTATAAGGAAAGAGTTTAAAAATTAAAAACTTTCATGTTGGTCCTAAGCACCTTGCCTCCCGAACTTCAGTAATTTCTCTAAGCCCTTAATTCGCTTCCCTCGCTTCATTAGAGTCGCACGACCTTCCCTCCAAATTACGCCAGCCACACAAGGCTTTCACCGAGTGCATAGAAACGAGAGCGAATTTCTCCTTCAACGAGAAATTAAAACCAGGCACGTGAGAAAAGTTCATCTTCAGAATAAGCATAACTTAAGAAATTGCTCTTTCAGTGAAAGGCTTTCTTGTTTAATTTTCTCACAGGAGAGCCAACTCCGCTCGCTCTCCATAAGCAAATACTCTGAATGAGTTTCTGCCATAAAAAGGGTCGAGCAGAGCCTTACCCAAGACACACCAGTGTCAGTCACACATTCCCATGCGGGTAAACTTTTTGCTAATTTAAGGCTGAATCACACGAGGCTAGATTTCCTGCTGGAATTTCTAGTTGGGACTTGTACTAGAGGAATGGCACTTTCTCATCTGCTAGTTTTCGCCTCACACGATACTCCTTACCGTACTTGTTGGTCGATTTTTGTTCCCACAAGGCATTGCGCAGAGTAGACAAGCTAAAAAGATGAAGAAGCGACTTGAGGAAGAACGTCGTAGGAGAATAGTTACCGCTATTATTTTTCTTACTATTGCCAAAAAGAAAAGCATGGGCCACAAATAAGCTCGAAAGAAAATATGGTAGTCAATGTGTGCTCAACAAGCTTAGATTTAATGATCGTAGGATTCATTATTTTTAAAAAAATCGTTACCTAAAAGTATCAAACCTTTAGATTTTCATTATCGGCCAACCACATGTGTACAGAACTCATTGCTATGGAGACATTTCTAAATATTAATAAACACACCACATTCCAATACATAAGTACAAAACCCAGTGGCAAACATATTTCGAAAAAAAATTGCTTGCAACGTTTGTTCTCTAAAGCCAGTTCAAGGACTTCCACACATTTCTGCATCAAAGATAAAGCTCCATGATTGTATGCGAAGTACAAAGGTAGTGGCTCAAAAACAGTTTGAAAATAAAAATGGCTTGCAAGGTTTGTTTTCTAGAGCCAGGTCAGGGACCCGATGATCGCAAAGCGATAACCGCGCTGTATGCTTTTCTACATCCGATTATTATTCGCAGTTATTATGGGTCACTGCCTACCTGCTCGTCCACTTCATAAGACTGACCCGTAAGAACGTGTGAGGAAGCTGAGGATGAGTTTGTGGTGTATATGTGTGCTGCATAAATTGACATTTGCTTCTGGTTCTTCAAATACTACAACTAATGATATTACCTCCCCGAGAACAGCAGGCCTTTTCCACCGTCTCTGAGGAAGTTTTTAATTACCCTTATCTCTCTAATGTGTTGTGCTTGTCCTGTTCAGTTAAGTTTACAACCTTGCACTTTTAACCTTTCGCAAGGGTATTTTTACACCACTTTTTAAAGTTTGAAGTAAGGGTTTTAGATAAGATTTTCTCCGTATATTCTGAAGGGTGCAAAAATCGTCATTATGTGCCGACGCACCCGAAAATTTTAACCCATTCTTTCACGTCTGAACTCTCGTTTCTACACAAAAAATAGATTTCTCTATACCTAAGTATTAAAGTTCTTCAACATAACAGCACTATCAAATTTTGATCCGCTTACAGTGTCGCGTGTGTGTGTGTGTGTGTGTATATATATATATATATATATATATATATATATATATATATATATATATATATATATATATGCAAATCTTATTAACAACGCCCAATAAGTGGGAAAAAGATTCAAGTGCACTTTTTGGTCAGATACGCTAATCGGGAATGGGTCTACAGCTTTCAGAACTAATGGGCATAGTTCCTCCACTGGGCATCGAACTCTAAACCATTTGACTACAAGGTGACAGGTTAGCCACTTCACTATCGAGCTAATTCTTGAACATTGTGCTAACTGACCGCGACATAAAACTTTCTCCCTCCTAACATCTACATTCTATGGTGTTCAATAAAACAGAACATTAAGGCTTGCATAGCCCTAGAGCATGCTGTTTTCACTCGAACATTTTGACAACATATCCGGCAACAAAAGAGACAAGCATGACAAATGTAAGCAAACTGCGCGAACCATACTGTTAAAGAGATCCTTCTCTCCACTTAGTCGCAATTAGCCACCGTGCATAAATCTACCACGTATGGCTCCAGCTAGTAAAACACGCAGTAAGTACCGCATATATGTGACATACAAAATATTCCCGTGCTTTAAAAGAAATGAAACCAGCGTAGACTCCCAACGTCTTTCTTAAAGACACACACTACACGACATTTCTTCTTTAGGGGGAAGAGTACTTAAGACAGAAAGAGAAACGCGCGTGGATTCCCCCAATGAAAGTGTTGCGAGGAGCAGCGACAAAAGAGAAAATAGATTATGTTCAACATAGAGCGTGGGAATAGGAATTCTACTCCCTGCGAGACAAAAGGGTGGAACACTGGAAAACCGCTCCAGTTCCCAACGGTGAGAATCTCAAGTTCATTACCTCGATAGGAGCTTCTGGAGAAATTACAAAATGTTTTTTTTCTCCAGAAAAGGACAACTTGGGAGCAAAATAACGAGCTTGTTTTTTTCGTCGTAAAGTTTAGGTTCGTTAGTATCTGTCATAACATGCACACACCTATCGTGCCTCCTCGATGACGTAGTGGGAACGCTATCGCATTGTAACCAAAGGTTCCCTGGGTTCGATACCCAGTGGAGGCACATTGCACAGTGGTTCGAATCACACTTTAAACTCCAGCCAAGTAACTTGAGAACATCTCGCGCGACCCAGTATAATTGATGCCGCGGCCAGGCGGTAGACCAACACTAGCTTATGCTGTGTATTCCGAGACTCGAGTCGAGGCCGTGAATGAGAAAGACAACTCTCAGACAAGATTGATTGACTGATTTTACTTCGCTTCTCTGTTACTTTTGGCTAATCGAGAAGGTAAATGGTCATGAAATGAGATGGTGAAACATTCAAACACGTAGAAACAACACAACACAAACCCCACAGAGAATCATACTGGCTGTTATGTTCAGACGCCAGAACCTCGCTAATAGGGATGGCCAAACCCGGATAAAATTTTATCCAGAATTTTCTATCCCGATTTCAAATATCCGTATATCGGATTATCCGAAAAGTCAGTATATCGGAATGTGTGCATTATCCGGACAGTTTTATATTCTTTTATCCGTCATGTTCGTATTTCACTGGATGGATTTTCTACAAATTCTTCATCAAATCGCCACTATCTGGGTATCCGTACTATCCGTAAATCCGAATTATCTGTTGGTACCGAAACAGATATCGGATAATTAAAAATCCGATTTTCTAGCCATCCCTACTCTCTAGTCCGCAAAATGCAGTCCAGGGTGTACCACGTGGAAGCAAAGTTGATTGGGTGTCGTCAAAAAATTGGTCACACAAGACAAGACAAGCCTCCGCCAAGTCGCATCTCGCCTCGATACCATCGCTAGTGTACAATGTTGAATTTTATTTAGTGAATTAAAAATAACACTCCAGACCTCTTTTAACAGTTGTTTTCCAAGCCGTACCGATCAGCTTTCTACGTGATTGCAATCACAAAAGTACTATACGCGAGCAAGATCCGCTCCGAACCAGAGAACAGGTTTCTTGAAAAGTCGTCTGGTCTATTAACGTGTAAAAACGTACACCACAGCCGATCGCCTTTATACATACACCCATTTATTAACTATCGGCCACGGGGTACCTATATAATCTTTTCCGTGTGCTTGCTCCACTTAAAAACACAATCCGCGAGGCAGTATTGTGCCGAAATAAACGAAAGTGTGAGCACAAATTGCGTTACGGAATTGTAACGTTACTGTTGTTTATATGGGCCTTGGGTTCAGAGTGATTGGTATATATTTCACCAGTTGTGTGATTCTATTCTCATCGGGGTGTAAGGGGTGGCCTTTCTTTTAAAGACACCCGAATGTCTACCTCACTTCCACACAGTACACCCTAGACTGCATTTTGCAGACTAACGGAGCTCTGGCGTCTGGAATCGCAGCCTCTGTCCGGCTTGTGCTGTGCTGACCATGTGTGCTTGTGATTCCCCTTCATCTATTTCATCTCATCATCATTCATCCTCATCTTAGCGATTAGTCAAAAGTGGCAGAAACGCGAAGTAAAATAAATCATTCATTCTTGTCATCGTCGCGAAAACTATATTCAGAATAGAAGGTAATTAGTAGGGGCTAGGATTTTTATGACCTAAAAATCACCCAAATATGCAAAATAAAATATGCTCGACCTGAAATTTTACAAAATATGCACTTTAATTTGAAAAATATGCCCTTATAACTGGACTGCTTCAAACATCAATATCTAAATGCAGAGATATTTTCACATATGTACTATTTTTAGTTCACTTTATGGGCCCTGATTTGCAAAGCACAATTAATACTTTCTCTAAATTTTCGAATAAAAATGAAAAAGATTTTGCTACAGTAAAAAAAAAAACTCTCGAGTAAACATGAAGTAAGAACAAATCCACTTCGAAAATGACTATATTTCTTGAAAATTCAAAAATATGCTGAATATGACCGAAAATCCAACAAAATATGCTATATCACGAAAAAATGACCAAATATGCCAAAATATGTCCTTAAAAAGCGCCTAAACGTATTCAGTTTCTTCATAATATGAATTTCTATAAGTTTGGGGAATACATCACCCTTACCAAAAAAAAATATGCTAAGTCATGAAAATCATAGCCCTAG
This sequence comes from Lepisma saccharinum, assembly GCF_977018435.1. Taxonomy (NCBI): domain Eukaryota; kingdom Metazoa; phylum Arthropoda; class Insecta; order Zygentoma; family Lepismatidae; genus Lepisma; species Lepisma saccharinum. The sequence continues at coordinate 10,686,932 of NC_139238.1, forward strand.
TAATTAGGAAAGCGCTAAGTGACTTACCTTGCCTTAATATTACCGCTAAAATTAAGGCTCGGCTGGACCTTTGGCATGCAAATGGGCGATTTTTTTTTTCAAATTTTCCTCTCCATTCGAAAAACTTCTTGGATATTTCAAAATATAAAACATTACATCAGCTTAGAAATCCTTCTAGAGCATTGACGTTAATTTTCGTGTAGTTTTCTTTCATTGTTGTCTAAATATTATCAATAGTTTTGTGATTACATAAGTCTATTAAGTTTTTCGAATGAAGAGGGGAAACTTACGACTGCCAAAGGTGCAGCCGAGCCTTAAACAAGACCAAATCTCATTGACGCAATATACCTTTTACTACTTGTTTGGCTTTATTTACTTAGCTTTCTTGACACTTTTGACTTATCTCGAATATGAGGATGGGTGATACGATGCAGTTGATGGACACTCACAAAGAACACCCATGCACAGGACGGGATTCGTACCCGGGAACCATGTCGTTACACACTGCGCTACTACTTCGCCACAGAGGTCAGCATGCGAAAGCGTTTCAGCTGTAGTTTTGATCATCTATGCAGAGGTCAGGACTCGAACCTGGCGAGGGCGTATGTCGAGCACTCCACATTGTGCCTCCACCAGACTAGAACCCGGAACCCAACCGTCCCAAGGTTCTCCGAAGACTATCTCCTTACCTAGTTAAAAACTAAGGCTTCAAAGGGGTACTCTGCACATACAAGGACAAAACACAGCCCTACAGAGGATTATAATGGCAGCATGTTCAGGCGCCAGAGCCTCGTTGGCCCGCAAAAAGCAATTACAGGGGTGTGCTACGTGGAAGTGAGATTGGCTTTTGAGTGCCTTCTCAAAGGGTAACCCCTTACACCCCAAACAAACGTCACAAGGTTAAATCCATAACATTACATCATCAGAGAGGACAGCCACGTCACCTATCACCCTCCTAGAGATACAGAAAAGCACTGTAAACAGAAAAGAAAAGGCTGACAGTTTCTGCGCTCCACCGAAACAGGCTAAATTGAAGTCTCCCTCTCGTATCCAACGATAAGGAAGTCGTACTTGCATTCATGAAAGCGGACAATACAATCAACGAACTCGTTCGCGCTTTCCCTCTCTCTTTCTATGCATGAGTTATTTTCTATACGTTTTTAAGTTCTGCATATACGAACATGGCTATGTACTTCGTTACAGCGTACAAACCTTTTAATTGGATCTTGATGCCCAAGTGTAACTTATTATATTTTTAACAAAGACGGCGTCCATCGTGTTCCTTCCGCTGTCTCTATTAGTCACCATTATCACCTGACGTCACAGGGTGTATGATGACGTAATGCTTAACTCACCGAAACTTGCGGAAATAAAACCTACCCTGCCCGAAGAGAATGACAATGCAGTACTTTCTCTAAGTTACAATAAATGAATCTGCTTTGAAGGTACGAAGATGAAACCATACCGTGTTTGAGTCTCGGTGAGGTATAAGCATAAGGAAGGCAACGGAGCTGTTTGCATAAGAGAAGTTCCAAAGCTAAGAAAAGTCACTAGGAGTCTAATATTATAATGCATGCTGTTTATTTTACTTCGCTTTTCGGCTACTTTTGGCTAATCGCGACGATGGGGATCAATAGTTATAATATGGACGAAGGGGCAATCGAAAACATATGCGGACGACACAACACAAGCGCCACAGACGATTATACTGGGTGAGTCCAGACGCCAGAGCCTCGTTAGTGTGCTAAATGAAGTCCAGAGTGTACTATGTGGAAGGGAGGTTGACATTCGGATGTCTACACAAAGGATCACCCCATGCAATACTAACAACACTGTCGTGATGTAAAGCGCGACCCTTTCCAAAACCACCCGAATGTCAACCTTCCTTCCACGTAGTGCAGCCTGGACTGCATTTTGCAGAGTAGGGACTGGAGGCTCTGGTGTATGGACTCTCAACCAGTATAATCTTCTGTGACGCTCGTGTTACGTCATTTGTGATTTTCCCTTCATCATCCTCATCTTCGCGATTAGCCAAACGTGGCAGAAAAGCGAAGTAAAATAAATCGATCACAAACATTGTCAAAAGTGTGTTTTAAATCCACCTCTATGTTGATATGCTAATAGGGAGTGAATCTATAGACTAAAGTGGGACTAAAGTGCAAAGTGTTCCCAAGGGGATATAACACGGGACCCCTTCACACTACAACAATATTGGACACTTATTACGTTAACAAATAAGACATTTCGTTAGCGTGCGAGGTGCACCCCCAACCCCCCCCCCCCCCAAAAAAAAAAGCGCACATCACCAACATTACATATCCCACAGGCAAACTCCAATCTCAACACGCTACGACTCCAAGGGTCCCGGTTACGAATCTCGGCTTGGACATTGATGATGTTTTTTGGGTGTCCTTCATCAATTTCATCATCACTCAGTGTCACGATTTGCCAAAGTGGTAGAAAATCGACATAAAATAAGCTGGAGTTTCCGTCAAAGCAATCACAACTTGGACAGAACTATCAAATTCAAATGGCATAAACAGCTCCCAACACGGTTTCATGACAGGTGCATCCTTAAGTTATGGATTCCACGTGCCTGCATGGCATGAGGAATCCCTTGACGTCATCCCAAAAGACGGCCGTCCGGAAGCACACGAAAGGGAAGACAACACACCGCGCCCTTGACTCACACGACGTGGCAACATTGCACCTCGTGAAAATAGCTCCGGCTGGATGACGGGGAATTTTGTGGTCGCTTGATATTCACCACCGTGAGATTTGAAAAATAACGCCACCGGCTTTCCAGCGAGTAGCGAGCGGGCATCCGGGATGTCGCAGTGATAGTCCACTACCCCTGAGAGGTTGGTCGGTGGGCACTGATCACGGAACGTCCTCCTCCAAAGGAGTCGAGGTGACAGCTTTCGGTAAGTTCCAGTGGCGCGGAAATCTGTTTTCCAAATAGACTTATTTTCAGTTTCAGCTTACGAAGATTTTTTTTCGGTTTTGAATTATTTTTAGGTTTGTGGTCAAAAACGTTTTTTTTTCTTCTTTTTTTTCGGTTTCGGTTTTGAGAAGATTTTCGGTTACTGTTTTGAAACAAGCTTGTCTTCCGGTTCGAATTCTGCTGAGAAGTCTGTATTGGTTTCGTTAATGAATACGGTTTATCGATTTTGATATTAAAAACGATTAATCGAATGCAGTTAATCGTTCTCCGTTGTGTATTGATTCAGTACACGATATTCAATACTGTTGAATGCCGTTTAACGGGTTCAGTACCGAAAAAGTTTCGAAACTTTTGAAAACCACAAAGGGAAGCCTAAGAAAAGTTGGTTATAAGTCCAGTTATGTTCAGACAGGCTAATCGGGATTGGACCTACTGTTTCAAGTGGGATTCGAACCACTGCGAAATGCGCTTCCGCCGGGGATGGAACACAGGACCCTCCAATTACAAGGCGACAGCGTTACCACTCTGACATGGGTGAGATCCGAGGCGGCATTCGTGGTACTTAAAATCAAATCTACTGTATGCACAGATAAGCTAATCGCGACTAGCGTGCCTCCACCTGGTATCGAACCAGAGACCCTTTGATTACAAGGTGACGACGTTACCACTAGGCCATCGGGAAGGCCCATACACACTAGTTAGTGTAGGTCATCAGGTTCACGACGATTTTTTGATTGGTTTATTTTACTTCGCTTTTATGCCACTTTTCGATAATCGCGAAGATGAGGATGAGTGATGATATAATTAACTTGATGAAGGGACACTTACAATCAATGCCAACGCCCAAGCCGGGATTGGAAGCCTGGAACCTTGGCATCGTAGCGCGATCGTCTCGTCGAGGATGAGTGAACTATTAATAGACGAAGGCGCAAGAACAATCGAATGGAATGTCCACGACGGGACTCGAAGCGAGGACTTCGGTGGTGAGATTGTATCACCGACGACGCAACTTGGGGGAGGAGCATTGGGGCCTTCCAGTAGGAAATCTAGTTTACTTTCCACGGCACTGGCAACTTCACGACCGCCTGGCTTTGACACGGTACGTAAGCGTTCTGGCCCATGACCATTCTTTTCAATTCGACCTCGTTTCCATTCGCTCTTGAAAACTCCGCCTTCGCGATCCCACCGTTCCCGGGAAGTCGAAAGCGCCGAAGTTAGTACTCTCTCAGTCACCACCACGTGAACAGTTACCGGCGGTGATTTCAACGATGGGGTAAAATCCTTGCAAAAAGTGCTCCGTGCCACGCACAAGTACCGGTGCTCTACGGTTAGGAAGAGCAAAGCGATGCTCTGTGTTTGTGTTTGTGCTGTGAAACGACTGCAACAACCTTGATTGGAATGTCGACAATGTCTGGAAGCTAGCGACTTCGAGTTGGTGTGAGTATTGCACTACTGCCCTTTCGGAATTCAGTTTCAGTAGTTAGAACGTTTCTTTCCTGGCCCGCACTCGGCATTGTAGCCTTTGTTCACTTGAGACGATCTACAATATCACGACTTCTGCAGGTGGCGAAGTGGTTAGCACACAGCGCGCTACAACGCCACGGGTCTCAAGTTCGAATCCCGGTTGTGAGTGTCCCTTTATCAATTAGACATCCCCACTCATCTTCATCTCCGCGATTAGCTAAAAGTGGAAGAAAAGCGACGTAAAGTAAGTAAATCCCCTGCAAGGAACAGAACCCAGGACTCTTAACTCCAACCACTATTAAAACATGAAACATAAATATAAAACAATTCTTCATCATGGACGTGGAGATTGATGATATACATGAGCATATTTGTCGCCAAGTTGTGATACTAAACTGTAGTCCATGATTTAAAAGTTTGATTGATTTGCTTTTTTTACTTCTCTTCTCTACCAGTTTGGCTAATCGCGAAGATGAGGATGATAACAAGACAAGACCCACAAGAGATTATACTGGCCGTTAGTCCAGACGCCAGTGTCTCGTTAGTCTGCAATACAGTCCAGGGTGTGCTACGTTGAAGAGAGGTTGGTATCTGGTGCCTTCAGAAAGGGTCACCCCTTACACCCCACAGATTTAAAGGGGTGTGGTGTCAGATTTACCACCTTAAGCCTTCAGAAGTTCTTTCGAGACCTTATCTTCCTGACTAGCTCAATCGCAAACGTAACAATAAACTGCTCTTGTTGTTGTTACTCTGAAATTGAATAAGCATGTAAGGAACTGGGTTACACAAACATGACAAGCAATATAGCGACAATCCGATTAATAATGCACACAGTTTGATTCAAAACCATTACTGCGTGCTTCAGCACTTCGGCTATTTGCACCCGTCCATAACTAAACACGTGCTTCTGAGGAATAAAATCTCCTCACCTTGGTTAAAAGCTGAGGCTGCAAAGGGACAAAACACGGATTAACATAGGTTTACACTAACGCCAGAGCCTCGTTGGCCTGCACAAATGCAGTTTACCGGGTGCACTGACACTCGACTGCCTTCAGTTTGTTTGCTTATTAAAAATCAGGATGTGTGCGTCAGCACTTTAGGCTATTTGCACCAGTCTTAAGGTGTCAGGAGTAATCATCTTAGCTTCAAAGATGGTCACCCCCTTACACTCTTCAACACAGTGTGCCACTGTCAGGGTGGCTACAAACAAGCAAAAATAAAATTCCCTGACTTTTCCAGGTTTTCCAGGACAAAATTTACATTTTTCCCTGACAATTACAAACTAAACTACATCGATGTCTTTGCAAATGGAAATAATAAACTCATACAGATCCAGGTATAGATTTGGTAAGTACCAATATTATCTTCTATGAAATTGAATTCAAATCATAGAGAATAGAGAAATTAAGTCAAACTGCAAAATAGTGAATTTGGAAAATTATTACAATTCACAAGCTGGGGAAGGATTACGGAATTTTGTCATACGCAGTAAGTTTAAAATAAAATACTTGATTATTTTTAAAGTTACGTCTAAATGAGATAAGAGTGAAGAGTGTGTATGCTTCGCCCTCCCCTGCCCGGGAAAACAAATGCTACCACTACCTAGATAGAGGCGGCAAAATCTCCCTCGGGCAAGCGAAATAGCGTTACGGTCCAGGTTAAGTTCGTGTGTAGGAACCGGTGACCAACAGTGCATAGTGATAAGCCATATCGAATAAAAACAAAGACATATGTACTTTCAAATTACCACCTCTTTACCTGTAGCCGGGAAGCGGCTAGCTGCATACCTGAAAATCACGGGTAGCGACATGCATACGAAAATGATATAGCCCAAAATTAACATGAAAATAAAAAGTATATTCTATTCATAACCAACAAAAATGGAATTATTACAGGTCCCCACACTTGCACTCTCACATTCTCTCTCAGATTCAGTCCTCATGGGGTCATCGACACAAGAAATTATACATGACATGTACAGGTTTTATGACGACAAGCCCTAATTATTGCATTCTCAATTAATTTTATCTTACTTTTTGTCTAATCAGGTCATTTGTGATTTTGCTCCAGTGCTACTTAAATCCTAGCCAGCCCTTACTTAAGTTCACCTTTTGTTTTTAAAAAAGAAACTAGTCGGCGCGGTGACCATACATTACTTGACCAGTATAAACAAAGGCGTCTCAACGGCAATTACATTCACGTGGGCGGACGTTTTCCTTTTACAAGACCTCACGTGGTTCCAAACATAACAAATAACCTCCGTTGAGTGGCGCAAACATATACTCTCTAGCAGGCGGGACTTAAACACTTCGCCGCGACGAGCAATTCACATTACCAGGCAAATACTTTAACAAATAATCACATATGCGACCGGACATAGCTAGCAGCGACACAGCGCTGACACATAAAGATGAACAAACCTCAAGTAGAATATGAATTTAAGCGGGCGGCGCTTTACTCTAATAGTACGCACTTTAAACAAATACAAAGGAGCACAAACAACAATGAATTTAAGATCATAAAAAAAAATATCACAAGGAATACGAAAAATTGACCTGAGACGAATAGATTACAAATGACAAGCGCGACGGGAGTTTGGTATGAAGTTCGAGTTGAGTGGGCGTTTTCAAAATGTCGACGAATTTCAAGGGCGTTCTCTAAATCAATCGGGCCGTCACGTGTTAAGGTTCACACAGATGAATACTTTACCATCTCTCAGCTTCCGGGGTGCATCCTGGCGTCGTTATGGGCGATTGAAAAACACATAGTATTCACACGGAAGGTTTCCTTGGTCGCGACGATGGAGATGCGAAACGTGTTCAAACACCTAGTTCCCCGGCTCCTCTTCCTCTCGGGATCGGTGGATCTCCGTGGTATGGCGCGGTTCGGACGTCGCATCTGAGCGGGCGTCGTCGGCGTCGTCGGGGCGTCAACATCTCTCTCTACGTCTCTCTGTCGCGGCTGGTAGGCGTCGTCGGGGCGTCAACGTGGCGGATGGTAGGCGTCGTCGGGGCGTCAACGTGGCGGATGGTAGCCGTCGCCGGCGTCGTCGGGGCGTCAACATCTCTCTACGTCTCTCTGTCGCGGCTGGTAGGCGTCGTCGGGGCGTCAACGTGGCGGATGGTAGGCATCGTCGGCGTATCAATGGGGCGGCGTTCGACGTTCTCTCTCTCTCCATGGCGGCGGATAGGCATCATCGGCGTAGCTTCTTCTGACATCAGGCGAATCGACGTAACGCCCCCATCTCTCTTCTTCCTCTAGCCCGCCATAGTTTCCGGTGTTCCTCGTTTCTCAAAAATTATAAATGGCGTAAGGTAATCACGGAAACACGGTTTCGCTTCAACTTCCCCCAGCGGTTGAGGTAGGCGCACTCGTGTAGACTTACTGCCTATCACACACACTGGTGTTCGCACAACACAACAAAGTCCACTGTACACGAAAGGTAGCACGAAGGTGCTCTCGTTCCAACAATCGCGGCAAAACTGTATATGGAGAGGTAGCACGGAGCTCCTCTCGCTACAAGGATCGCGGTAAGACTGTGTGTCGAAAAACCATGTCCTTCGTTTTATTTAGATTTTGAAAAACGACGCTAGGCGATCGTTGAAGCGACGCTTCCGAAGAGGTCAGTCCACTTTGCTCTATTGTCTCCAAACTAGGACGTACCGTGTCCGAAGTTGACTTGTGCGGATTAAGCTTCCGCCTGGCTGTCGCCCATAGCTCAATTGCAATCGCTGTCCACAAACTGATCAATTAGAACCGATTTGATCTGGCGTCCGTAATTGTCGCTTGATCGTGACGAAACTTCACACATCCGTCCTTGCACACATGCCGCTGCGCTGGTATAAGTTTCACATGAATCTGACCGTTGGAAACCGAGATATTTAAATGTTTGTCATTACGGTCGAATTTCCTAAGCTTTAGACGCATAGCGTGACCCTTCAGGTGCTCACCCTTAACACAAGCGAATGTCTCGTTCCTCCCGTCGGCTTGGCAAAAATCAAATATGTAATCTTACAAATTAAAACACTTAACACTTTGAATCAACACGTCTTTTTACCGCTACATACATGAATAATAATGATAATAACAATGACGGTAAATCTGACTGTCACAAGTGAATGATTAAGAAATACAATTTGTAATTTATCAGTCTCCTAATACATTCTCGGTCTTATATGTTGATATTTCCACTGAGGTTTGGAACCCTCTGCTTTCAAGAACCATGAGTGCGGACTCATTTTTCAATGCATAAAGCTACTTCTCTCTTCTCTGTAAAGCAAACAACTTAACTCTTGCATATAAGTGAAACAATTGAATCGAACAAAATAAAGTGTCATATTTCCTTACATTATCAATGAGATTTCTGCTTCAGTACAGAATATTCAAGTGAAGTACAGTGAAACTGACAACATGCAGTTATACCATTAATTCTGACGAAAAGGATATGTAGGTATTAGAAATTTAACGCAAGGCATTTATAGAATTGCATTGTATAGGTACCCGATTTAGCTAACCACACATTGAAACATGAACACTCTAATAATATAAGCTTCTGAAAGTTCATATACGAGGGGCATCCTGAAAAAAGTTTCAATGGTGCCTATACGCAGCACTAGTGGTCGGAGTACACACATGCAGGCAGGAAGAAGTGGCACGTAACTGTAATCTGGTACAGTTGCAATGCAGCAGTTTTAGGACAGTTCTAGTTTAAAGATTGCAGCTCTCATACAGTCTCCCACAGACTGCGATGTAGCCTACATTGCACGCTCAGAATTTGGCACAGAGCCACCAGCAATCGTGTGAGGTGTGCAGACCGGACGTCGTGAGTAATAGTATAGTCAGACGATGGTGCAGACAATTCACGGAAGGCCAATCGAATGTGCACAACCCCATACAGCTGAGTACACACGGACCCTTTGCATCACTTCAGGTGAAAGATCTTGGACCACTCCCTGTACAGTCCTGGCCTTGAATGTACCGACTTTCATCTCTTTGTTTAACTGAAGAGGTTTCTGGCAGGGCAAGGATTTGACAGCTACACTGCGGTAGAGATAGTTCCAGTCTTTGCTGTGAGACACATATGCCATGGGCATACAAAATTTAGTGCCATGCTACGACAAATGCCAGAACAATGGTGGTGATTATGCCGAAAATTAGGTTAGGACTCACTGTTACTAATGCAATAAATTACAACTGATATTCTTGTTTTATTTATGCCTAATCGGTAGGGACCTTGATATTTTGTTATTTTTTTTTAAATTGGTGTGTTTTCTTCTTTTTTTATTTTTTACTATACGGTGTTATTTTCCCCAAAATTCACATTTTCTTTTAGCGCATTTTCTGGCAAATATCTGAAATTATACCTTCATGGTGTTTTTAAACTACTGTTTCAAATTGTAAGTCACATGGCTTACGCCTCTTCGTGAGAGTTTGATATCTTGATTTTTTTTTGGGGGGGGGAAGTTATTTTCCATAGGCCTTTTTTTAATTTTAAGGTAAGGTTTTAGATAATGGAATTTTCCCCGTATATTCTGAAGGGTGCATAATGACCATAAGTGGCGACGCACCCAAAAAATTAAAATCAATCAATCTCACGTGACAGATACCGATATATTATGGCACCAAAAATTGGCATTATCTTTTTTTGACTTGTTAGTGTTGCGTTTCCCAAAATTCGCGTTTTTGTTTTAGAACATCTATCTGCCAAATATACCGAAACGTAATACTCCATTGTGCTTTTAAACTATTATTTTAAATTGTAGGTCAGATGGTCTACGTATTTTCGTCACATTTTGATATGTTGGAACAGATTTTTGAGGAAGTAAAAGTAAAGTGCTCACCTCCACTTTTCCATGAAGGTGTATAGGGGTGATGTGATCAGCACCACGCTCCTGGCTACCTTTATTCCTCAAAGTTTCCTCAAGGTACCAGCTTCTCACATAGTAGTCAGACGCCCTAATGACCGAGTTCCATTATTACTCGCTCGACAAATGCCGATGGTGCGCGCTTAGCTTGGTAATTCAAAACATATCTCGTGCGACAAATACGAAGATGTGGCTCCCATGTGAAACGGTAGATACGCATTCGATCTCCTGTTAGAACCCTGCCACTTTGCTCTGTGATGCAAATGGTTTTGATAGAAGTTGAAAAAATCGTGGGAAATACATGATTTAAAGTGGCTGTCAGAATTATTCCATGTACGAATAACTCTATAGTTTACTCTTGAGTAAAATGTTGGAAAACTTGCATGTTCAATGTACACAAACATGGCCTAGAAAAGACAAGAATGTTGGATTTCATGGAATTTTTCGTTGTTTTAGGACATTTCAAAAAAAAAATCGCTAAAAACGTCAACAATTCGCATTTTATGCCAAATTTCAATATTTCGAACGGGCGAAAAATGTGTCCAGACATCACTGCACATTCCTAAACATAGCTTCGCAGCAATTACCATTTTTCATGGTTTTGGCGTTTGTGAAAAATCAATGTCCCTACTAATTGGAAATTACTTTCTGGCCACCCCTCGTATAAATCAGTAGATGGAAAGTGAAAATTTAGCAGGGGTGGCAGAGAAAAGTCAATTCTTGAAGAAAGTGATTTGCTTTTATGATTGAATGATTTGAGTAAATATGATATTAACATATTTATTATTAGTATTTTATTTCATAATATTGGACATTAACCTTACTCAGTGAGAGATTAATGACCATCTCTCATGAGTTCAAACAGACAGGACAGAGAGTGGCGTTAATTTCATTGCAATACTAGTGTTGCAATAAATTTGAGGTTGGGAGCATGCACTTGCCAATTTTTATAACGTTCACCAATGCAGATTTATGTTTCACTTTTTCGTGATAGTATTCAATATATATCCCGTTTGGTTCGATTCTTCTTGATATCTAATAATAGTGCAATGTCATTGTAAACGTATGTTAACTTGTGCGAAACCAGTCAGGATGATGAAATAAATCCTTCGTAAGCACTGCTACATTAAATAAGGTGAAGTGAGCCAGAAGAGTAATAAAATTCCAGCAGCATATTTGCAGTCTAAAGCTCTTCTTGTTTATGCATTCAATTTTTTTTGGATGTTGCAGTCCATGCAATTTCTGTCGCAGGTTGCAGTGAGGTACTTTGTCGGGTGGCGATATTCGACAAAAATCGTATATATCAATGGAACCTATTTGTTTCCATGTTCCTTTAGTTTGCCCAACAAAATGTCTTACTTACTACGACGTCCGACAACTATCGGACGGCACCACCCACTCTTATCCCTTCCATCTGTTGGCAAGTCCCCTTACTACTCCCATACGAACAAGAAAAAAATTAATTCAATGCATTTTCCACGTAATACAGATTAGAGGCTTTACCTTTACTTCCCGATGATACCATATGGTATCATGGTGCTGATTACGAAATGAATGTGCTTCTTGGACCTTCATACTCTTATGTTTGGGTGGAAACTCTGACACAGGTCTTAAGCAAGCCTGGGTAATTCATATTGATGACCAACCTCCCCCCCTCTCCGCAACATATCCATGCCACATTTCCGAACAGTTTCACATTTTGGCTCATTATTCAACTTGTATGGCACCCAGGAACATGAAACATGTTTGAATCTCTTTGGAAACGTCCATTCTTTGAAAGGAATACTAAGGTTTGCGCATTCTCCCCAAACAGCGGGAGAAGAGGGGGCAAATTCCAGATTTTTGTTTTTCTTTCATTGAAATTCGGTGGTCGCCTCCCCAAACCCCCCTTTCTCAGTTCGGCGTTCTGAATTGTACACGGTTGCATGCTCTGATGTTCTAGCTGCAAAACAAAACTTATCCGAAGTAGATTGCTCTTATAGTGCCCGAGTTATAACAATTTTCCTCCAAAAATGCAAATTACCTATATTTCGTAAAATATATTTTTTTTTTAAAAAAAAATCACATTTTCGCTTATTATTCAACTTGTATGGCACCCAAGAACATGAAACATGTTGAGTTCTCTTGAGAAATGTCCATTCTTCGAAAAGAATACTAAAGTTCGCGCCCTCTCCCCAAAAATGGGGGGGACGAAGGTGCAAACTCCAGATTTTCATGTTTTTTTTCATTGAAATTCGGGGGTCGCGCCCCCAAACCCCCTTCCTCGGTTCGGCGTTCTGAATTGTACACGGCTGCATGCGCTGATGTTTTAGCTGCAAAACAAAAGTTATCCGAAGTAGATTGCTCCCATAGTGCCAGAGTTATAACAATTTTCCTCCAAAGAGTGTTCGAATTTTAAAATTCCGGCCGAGAAACCAGGGCGAGAGAATTTTTTTTCTCTCTCTCCTCCTGCCATCACTGGTTTCTGGCACCGTGGTTGTGTTGCGCATAAAAGTGGCCTTAAAGTTGAGGCCGAAACTTACGAACGAGATTTCCTGTTCCCGTGCAGAGTTCCATAACGATATATTTAAATAAATAAATTTAAAAAAAATGAAAAAAAGTCAATGAAGACGAAATTCCCTGACATTTCCCTGACTTTTTTTGACACCTCAAATTCCCTGACTTTTCCCGGTTTTCCAGGTTTTCCAGGTCTGTCGCCACCCTGCACTGTGCTCTTATATTACATACAAAAGAGTACAAAAACAAACTGAACCGAGAACATAGTAAAACTGGAATGGGAACCGGGTGCTTTTCCAGGGACTTTCTTGAGGGTAGCCTCATGACATAGGGAGTCAGTATAACTTAGACTAACCCTACAAAGATGAAACCTCGCACAAACACGTAATTTGAAACAACACATATGATTCTAGCTTTGGTTTCCACATGTCACAGCTCAGTTTACCTGCAATTGTTGCACTTCATGGTCCAGAAAGAAGGACCGCAGCTAGTTAATTTTCAATTACGCAGGTAAGTCTCTTCTAAACTAGCTTCAGTCACCATTAAAGAAATATCTGCTGGAATTGGCAATAAAAATGTTCCCCTTTTGACAAAACTGGTTTCGCATGATTGGAGTGACATACTCGGCATATGTCTTAAGAGTGGCTTTTTCAGAGCAAGCAATCTAATATTCACGTCCCGAGTGTTATCACAGACGAAGAAATAAAGGTACAGAGCACAACGCAAGCCACATCTTTTCTTAAGACAAAAAAAGCAATGTGTTTCAAAAGCATGTTGCTCATTAAGCTCCCCAGCCAGCGTCTGTACGCCAAAACAACGTCACAATAAAATGTCTGCACCCACAGAAAAGTACAGGTTAGTTACGGCACATTAATTTACGTCACACGGCTGCATAGGAATGAGATAAAGGCCACAGATAGAGTCCCTGTCCGCACTCGTGCGTCCCCAAAGTTCCCACGGGCTGGGAATTCTCTCTACTGCTTCTCAAACGAAATCAAAAGTGCAATTACGCCTACGATTTCCGGTAGGACACGCTTTTCTTTTCCCATCTGTCCATTTTGTGACTCATCATCATTCAGAGATATGACATAACTTTAACGGCACGCCATTGCGGTAACTGCGTGTCCTGCCACTTAACTGTATTCATAATTAACCATTAAGCTATAACCAGGAAAATATGTATATTGCATTATAAATCGCATATGTACCGGTCTCGTTGGTCATGTGCCCACCACCGTGGCAAAGTGGATAGCACAGCACGCCACGATGCCAGGGGTGCCGGGTTCGAGTCTGGGCCTGGGTGATGTTTTTTGCGAGTGTCTCTCCAGCAATCTCATCCCCACCTTCGCGATTAGCGAAAAGTGGCAGAAAAAGCGAAGTAAAATAAACCAAATCAATCAACTGTTGAAATAGTTTACAAATCCAAGACAAAGCTGCGGATGTTTCTTAGATATATCATGAATTTCGTACCAACTTCTCATTGTCCGTGCTAACTTAGCAATACAAATAAGCAGCGTAAAATTAACGAGAAAAACTAAGTCCAGTGCATGCTACTGTACAGCTATTCCAGTTTTGCATCGGTTACATTTTCCATATCCGCAGTTTGCTCTACACATGTTAGGTATACATAAATGTGGTTTAGATTGTGTATCTTTTAACAGGACAATCTTACAGATTTACCACCGACACACGTGTCAAATGACTAGGATGTCATTTATCCGTCCGTATCTCTTATAACTCTTATTTCACGGCATTGTTCTGTCTTTCTAGGCGAATCGAGGTGATGGAAATGGATTAGATGACATTAAATGAACGGGGCACTTATTGTATGTCCAGTATCGATTAGCCTCACTGTGCAGAAAATGGACTTTTAAAACAATCACACCACCTTCAGAAAATCTTCTCGCGGTGAGCTTTCTCCGAACATACTGCAAGTCTTATGTAGTGGGAGTAGATATTCTCAAATTCTACATAATTATCTACTTACATTTGGAGGGTGTCATATTTGTTTGCAATAGAATACTTGAAAGCAGCGACGACTCTTCAACCAGTTCGCCCCCTAACCCAGTAAATGTTTTCTAAGCTCAAATAAGCATTTTCTGTATGGTATTGAGTAATATATTACATGTGACTGTCCCCCAGAAACTATTCTGTCTCCTTGTTAAAATTAATATATTCTTGCGCGATTAGTGAAGTTCTCGGCCACAGAGAATTAATGAGGTAACAAAATTTAAATTTGGCAAACGCAATGCGTAATATGAATCACAAAATCTAGAAAGCAATAATTTTCTCTTCCTTGTAATAGCTTTCGATTAGTCACTCATACATATGAGTAACTTCTAAGACTGTGAAGTTCAGGGCTATCGGGCTCTTGCCTTGATTTACATACTTCTCTTCTTTTCCTTGACGAGGCCGCGCCAGGTACTCGCATCAACGATAATACAAGCTGAACAAGCCTCCGTGGTAGAGTGGTTAGTGTGCCAAGAGGCTTACGTTCGAAAGCTGGTAAGGCATGCGTATAGCATTTTACTTGAATCTTCATCTATTTCATCAATGCAGTTATCATCGTCGCGATTAACACACATTGACAAAATATGTCACTGTTGTCTAATCTAGTGTTAAAGCCTGCCATCCTTGGTGTGGTGTAACAAGATACCAAGATGGTGCTAAACACCACCAAATTCCGCATTAACTACAAGAGGAGTGTTTCGTTGTCAGCAGAGTCGCACATTTTTTAAGTGTAGGCATACAAGCAACGTAAAATAACAAAAGTATAAAACTCGATTATTGCATTGCGTATCGTATCAGTGCAAAATCTCGGTACAGACTGATAGGGTATGTTTGTGCCGGATATTAGATTTGCGGCAGCAAAGTCGTTTGATTTAACAACACTGATATTTCTTATGTGGGCTTATACATTACAGTGACTTTATTGTGATTATATTAGAGCACTATAATTTGGTTCGGCTAGCTGTGCTCGATAGATAAATGTTTAGCATTAAAAATACTGTGAATATTCCTATCCTTTCGAAAAACCGTTGTATTATTCCTATTCCTGAAAAACTTTTTCTGCTTAGCTTTCCTTCAGGAGCATTCAAGGGATTCCAGATTGTCTGATAGTTCCGTTGCACCTTACAAGCCTGTTTTATTGCAGCTTTCTAGCCAATCGCAAAGGTAAACCAGACGAAAATTAATTCGAATACTCTGTAGGGGATTCTGGACAGATGCAATTTTTCAGAATTTGGATATTGTAGTGGTTTTGCGAAAGGAGAGGAATATTCGAAAACGACTACCAGGAGTAGCCAAAGTTAGGAGCACTCACGAATTAGGTTACTTTACGTCGTTTCTCTGCCTATTTTGGCTAATCGCGACAATGAGGATGAAACTGTTAAAGGTACACTCGCAAACAACATTATTGTCCACGGCTGGGATTCGAACCCGGGACCCTTGGCGTCGTAGCGCACTGTGCTAACCACGCCGCCACGGAAGTCGACTCCTCGCCAGAAATAATTTCAACATCATCTCTAAGAGTTCGACTTTTGTCTCCCAAAGAAAGTAGCGCATGTCGTAGCCCTTGTCAATTTAAGGCAGCCGCAGTCTCTAAAATTTACATTCATCGAATTACGAAAGGGAAATGTTTGCTCTAGAACTCTTCGCAGAATTACTGCTCAACCCTATTTCTTGCGTGACAACGCCGCAAGGTTGCCTCGGCAAATCGACGGAGCACAAAGCAGTTTAAGTGTAATAGTTATACGATGTAAAAATCTCCAAATTGCATTTACTTTCCCTTTTCACCAAATAACCGTGACAAGAGCTCGGTTCTTTATCGCGCACCACTGCTGCTCGTTTCAGGAGCGAACAAGGCCGGCCACTCTTGTTCCACAAAGATAACTCAAATGCACGTACGTGCACCTGCACCTTTTCCTCTTTTCAACAGCAAGTAATGATGAGTTCCATCTTTCATTCTTGAACACACCCTGGCTCTTTTCATGTAAATTTCATCGCGTCTCACGGTATTATTAAATAAAAATATAAAAAGCAAGCACGAAGTAGAAACTGGAATGGTGAATTGAGTCAACCGTTCTATTTGTCTCCATAGCAATTGTTCCAGAAACACGCCACTATTATCTGCACTGAATATTTGAATCAAACACTTTTGGGTGCGTCAGCACTTCGGCTATTTTGCACCCGTTACACTCTACGGGGCTCAGTCCCTTATCATAACAAATACAAAAGCGTGTCTGAAAACTAAAATATCCTTAACTGGTTTAAAAGCTGAGGCTGTAAAGGGACACTCAGCACAGACAAGGACAAAACGCAGGACAAGACAGACGCAGTCCTACGAAGAATATACTGGCCGTAGGTCCAAACGCCAGAGCCTTGTTAGTCTGAAAAATGCAGTCCAGGGTGTACTGCGTGGAAGGTTCACCCCTTACACCCCTGAATATTTGACGTCGCTTTTCGGCCACTTCTAGTTAATCGCGACGATGGGGATGAAGGGACAAACACATACGGACGACACAACAGCCCCACAGAAGATTATTCTGGATGCGTTCAGGCGCCAGAGCCTCGTTAGTATGCAAAATGCAGTGCTGGGGCGTACTCCGTGGAAGAGAGGTTAACACCCTCCAGGAGGATGAATGATGAAACTGAGGGAGACTCGCGAAAACAATGCCCATACACAGGACGGACCTCGAACCCGGAATATTCAATGCTAAGATCGTCAGCCGACCAAACAACTTGCTCAGTTACCAAACTTGCTTGATAGAAATAGGCTATTTTCCATTGCCTTCCCGCATGGACACTCATTAAGAATACCCATGTCCAGGCCGGGATTCGAACCCGGACATCTGGAGTCGCAGCGCGCTGTGCTAACTACTGAGACACCAAGGCCACAATGCAATCATGCTTCGATTGCGCTTTAGCCTGTATTTGCACCGACTGGACTTCAAATTTGGGTATTTCCTACTTTCTTACACCTGCAATAGTCATCACCGGGAAGTCACGATACAACTTCCTGTACGGAGAAAGAGAGCAAAACAAAACACTGCATCGAGGAATAATGCAGAAACGTTAACACACGCCCCCCTCCCCCCCCCCCCCGAAGCAATGAATTTTCTTTTTCTTCCTTTTCCACACCTGCTCCGCAAATCAGGCTAACGGGATCGCCGCAACCAAGCACCGGCCGTTCCGATAAAAGACAACAGGCAAAGCACACGTACAATAAGTGTTGCCAACCCCAGCAAAATTGTGCTATACCTAGCACAATTTGTACTTCGCTGGAACCTACCACCCTGAGTTTGGTAAATCTAGCATCATCTACAAACTCGCGTCCCAGGGAGACAGATAAATTGAATGAAATCAAGGGAATATATTTGAGTACATACATAATATATATATAGTAAGTTGGGGTGAGTACATACATTATATATATATAAATTAGTAATAATTGTTGCGTCTCGCACAGCGTCAGGCTTTGGGCTCGGGCTACGGGACACGCGCTGGTTCGAGTCTCCTGGAGAAATCGTAACAACTTTTCATCCGAGATTTCAGCCAGTGTATGTGAAGAAATTCTGGAGCTACGAATGAGTAGCATAACCTGGAAATCTTCAACAACGACAGGGGGTTCGTCGTGCTGACCACATGCCACCCCGTAACTCTGCTGATTATCTCCCACCAGGTAGGTCCTTGCTCTCAAGGGCTGTTATACTAAAACCAGAGTCAAAAGAACCTGCGCAGACGGCTTACGTGTGCATCATACTCCCGCGCGGAGCATGCTTCCTTATGGCCAGAGTTGAACCAATGGAAGGGAAGGTGCGCGGAGACTTTTGGCCAAAGGCTCTTTTCCTTGTGGTCACTCTATACGCCACGGGTTGTAAATTATTATTATTATTATTATTACTTACTACTTATATAATAATACATTATCCTAGCACAATTTTGTAACATTTAGCATAATTTCAACGAGTATAAACAGAGCTTTTTCTTATCGAGAGGTTGGCAACGCTGCGTTACAATTCTGTTTTCCAGCTCGTTACGCGACTCGCAGCCACTTAGGGGCAACGATCACGTCGTTATCGATAGAAAGGAACCTTCCCCGCCTTCCCCCCCCCCCCCCCCCGCTCCGATCGTGTCGGTGCAATATCCCGCCGGCCCAAATTCTTTGCCGACCACGGCCCAGCCTGGGAGCAAGGCCACAACAGGGCGCGGCCGAAGGGGGGAGGGGGGATAAGGTTTCTGGGAGGGGCCCGGTCTTGAATTAGAAAGGAGGAAAGGAGCAGTAATGGGCATGTACGGCTCCGATACAAACAGGTACTATGACGTGCAACACACGATACTGTCCCGCATGATACAGTTCCACGGGATGGCTTAGGTTTTTATCGTGACGTTGGTTAAGTCGATTTCGATGATAATTCACTCCCGAAACAAAGAATCGCCGAGATAATGTCCCATCAGACGTGGAATATAAACTAATTTAATACGGTCAGTTGACCATGCTCGCTTGATATTTATGAGGTGAACAATGTGTGGAAAACGCGATATGATGAAGCGATTTCTCTTACGTAATGTGTTAATCCTTAGGTTCGACGTCAACAAAGCCTCGCTGCGAGTTTTGGCATTGCACGCAGCGAAACGTGTGTTCTGCACGTTTAACTATATTACACAGTTTTCTTCGCTACTCTCGATTATAAACATGATCGTAAATCGAAGAACGTCAATTCCTCAGACCAGAATTCAAATCTGGAACCCCAGTCTGTCTAGCACAACATTGCGCTACAGAGGCAGGAAGATATTGTGTTCGGATCCTGGGAAAGAAGCCCTTCCGATGACGTAGTACTGATAATCAAGGGGTCCTGGGTTCGACACGCGGTGGAGGCTTTCGGTGTCACGGAACTATCACAAATACAGGGCGATTCATAGTACGTGAAACATTTTAGAAATTCACCACACAAACTAGGCAACGAATAGTGGTAAATCTGATGCCGATATGACAAACTCTACCAAGTTTTTGTAGCAAAGCGTACGAGTGAATACTTACCATGGTTTGCCGCCAGGGGGCAGTAGTAGCAAATATGGCGCACGTGAGTAGGCGATTTGAACGTTGGAACACGCAAGAACCTTGTCCGCTGTGATTGGCGAGCGAAGACTTTGAGCACAATTTCAGAAGTAGCCATCGGTGTTCAGCATTATCAAGAAGTGGTATGACAACTTCAGGGACGAAGGCTGTCCGTGATATGCTAACACGCATGTGGGACGAATGCAGTATAGGTTAGGTTGCAACAGCAAAGGTTGACACGCAGAGCATTTGTGACGTGTAAAAAAACTTTGGAAATTGTCGTGTCGACATCAGAATTAACAGTGGCATCTGTATCGTTTATCTGTAGTACATTACCAAAATCAGGGTGGCCACTCTAAGACCATGATAAAATTCAAGTACAATTCCCGGTTTTTAAGGCGCACTTTTCAACAATTCAAGGGTAGAAGCAGATGTTTTCTCTGTTTCAACCTTACGTATTAACGTCTCTCACCACCCACACACAATATAAATGATAATTAAATTCAATTAAAAGGAATATACATAACTATTTAATTTAAGGCGCGGAGTTTACAGTTGCAATTTCACCTACAAATGCAAGTCACAAATGTTATGGGATGCTCTAATCTACTAAAAGTTGTTAACTGTATAAGAATTTCAAACTCAAAATTTACCAAATAAATAGCAAGATATCTTATCTTGCAATAATCTTTCGTCTGTTCTACAAAGGACACCAACAAAGTAAATGGATTGAGAAAATTCTGTTTTATTTTCCACGCGCTTTCTTTTCCTTCCTCAATAAAAATAAAAACTAAACTGTCAAAAACTTGTCTCAGGGTATTTATAATAGAAGTTGCAATTTTTCACGTCTACGGAGAAAAATTTACGCACATTTCCCGGAGTCAATAATTCACGCATAATTCCCGGAATTCAATGAATTCCCGGTGAGTAGCCACCCTGAAAATGTTCCACATACTTTTCTAGACAAGAACAACAAAACTCGCACCATGTTAAGATAAACCTTGATGCTCTACAAGAGTTCTAAACACATGTACTTTCTCAGAATTTCGACTAGCACAGCGGTATCTCGAAAGGAGGGGAGGTTTCGAAAACAACTTTGTGGGTGCGGGTCATTTATTGGTTGATATTTAATTTACTTCGCTTTTCTGCCTCTTTCGGCTAATCGCGAATGCGAGGATGAATAGTGATGAGATGGGTGAAGGGGCAGCCGCAAACAAATAGGGACACTACACGCGCCCACGAGAGGATTCTACTGGCTGTGAGTGAACACGCCAGAGCCTCGCTAGTCTGCAACATGCAGTCCAGGGTGTACTACGTGCAAGGAGGTTGACATTTGGGTGTGTCTGGCAAAGGACCACCCCTTACATCCCGGTGCAGGGCATTGGTTCAGCGTGGCTCAACAAAATAACGAGTAGCACTCTCCAATTCAAAAACATAACAAAAAAGCATAATTTGATTTCTTGAGAAAACAGTGCAATTAAGAGTCCCGACTGTCTTAAAATAAAGTCTCATGCATGTCAAAAGACTTGCAATTCACTCATTTATGTCTGTTGGAATTCCCAGTTCTCCCACTTTTGTGAAGGAAAAGTGATTCGAAAGTAAACAATGAGCTGTTGACAGACGATTGAAAGAGGAGTCTTCCCAGAGAGTTTTCATTTTCACTTCACTCTTCCCGACACATTAATGGCTGCCTGCTACGATTCTTCCACATAACTCCACTGATTATCTCGCACTTTTGTCTTTATTTCAACGAGGCAATTAAACAGAAAGCAATCTGCAAATTCCCCCTTTCTTACACACGTACGCATATCTAAAAATTTGATCAGATTTGCAACCTTTAATGTCAAGGTGGGGTAAGATCTAAAGCTCACGAAGCCTGTGTATCACTCAGCCCCATTTCTTATCAAGAGTAAGCCCATTGGATGAGCAACGACTTGATCTAAAAGAATGTTCATGATTAACCTTAATTTTCTCCAAGAACCGGTTCAATTTGGAGCTGTCTTGAAGGGTCCTCACTGTCAGTTGTATGCAGCAACATATAATTATATACCTTACACATTTTCACCTTCAATTGAAGAACTTAACTTCCACTAATTAGGCATGCATTTGCTGTTAAATGCAAGCTGCGATAAAAGCCAGTTAAAAAACACTACATAAACTTGCTGCACCGTCAAACGTTAGTTTTGGCTACCCCTTTTGAGAATATTCAGCAGGCTCGACGGGGCATGTGGCCGACGTCAGCGAAGTTATTTTCGAAATTTCATCTTCATTTGAAAAACCGCTGCGATATTAAAATTCGGAAACAAATTATTTAGAATTATTTATTTCGCTCTTGTCTAGATATTAGCAATAGATTCGTGGCCACGCAAGCCTATTTCATTCTAGGTTAGATTAAATATCAGTGGTTCCAATTCCACTGCAAACTGTAGATCCATTCCCGATTAACCTAACTGTGCCTAAACTAGATTTAAAGCAAGTTTAGTCAAACCCAAGCAGAATTTAAGAACAGATTATTATCAATAAAATCTAAAGTCAAGCAGATGCCACAAGTTTTAGCAGTCTGAATTTAAATCAGACACAGCACATGGGATATCAAGATAAGAACCAAACATCTGGAATATAGACAGATTTTTCCTTACACTTTATTACTGACCCAGAGCAGTATATTTTAGAAAACGCCATATTCGCATACCAATGCAATTTAGTCCTTGGTTATTGTATCATTCTGACAAAAAACGTCGTCGCCTGGCAATCAAGGGGTGCGAGGTTCGATACCACTTGGAGGCACACAGTGATGCGGATCACACTTTGGACTTAGGTCGAGTCCCGATTAGCCTTTCTGTGGATGAAGCAGTTTTACAAACAAAAAACAGAATTTACGGTTTAATACGACTTCGAGCTAAAAATAGAAAATTCTAATTTAAATAATTAATATGATTGGTAATTTTCAGTTTCAAATGCGGTTAACACTTACCTCGGTGTAAGCTTAATTATATTAATGGGACACTGCAAAATTGAAACTCAACCTTGAAGCGAGAAAGGGGTCGGGAAGGA
This sequence comes from Lepisma saccharinum, assembly GCF_977018435.1. NCBI lineage: Eukaryota > Metazoa > Arthropoda > Insecta > Zygentoma > Lepismatidae > Lepisma > Lepisma saccharinum. The sequence continues at coordinate 10,709,811 of NC_139238.1, forward strand.
GTGCAACTCTGAAATATGGTATTTTCCCTGAAGCCAGGAACACTTTGACGCGGCCTTCCTTATGCCGAGTCAAGGACGCTGAAGGTGAAGGTGCTTGGGTGAATGGTTTTTCGTACAAGAGGGTGTGACGAGGACGCTAAAAAAAACGTTCATGTCTTTGGTAGGCGTTGCCGGCCCGCAACCTATGACCTATCCAACCACGCTTTTGCATTGGCGTTAAATACAGTACAAGAACTATACTCAAAGTGCAACACCGTCACACGCCCTCCATTCGAACGACAATCGTGACACCGTACGAACGATAAAATCTGACCACCGCTTAAATGATCAGTGTCGAAATATTGAACACCGCTGACCTTCATTGTGCCGCATGACCCTGCAATTACTGGTTAATGCAAGCGAGGAATACCACAAGTTTCACAGCACTCAGTGGCAGATAATGCAACTGAATCAGCAAATCGAATCCAGAGTAACAAGTTTCATAATTTTAGACCCTAATAGAGATATTGTTCGGCACGAAATGGTTTCCTCAAGTGGACGCTAATTGCCACTATGAAAAACTCAATATGCTGACCAAGGCAGAAATTTACTTTATTATAAAACATATACTAAACGTTTAGTTTATGTTTTATAATAAAATAAATGTCTGCATTGGTCAGCATATTGAGTTTTTCATATCATGGAAACAAGGCTTAATGGTGTTATAATTGCCACTGTATTGCGTAATAGGATTGTGGAAAATGCGGATAGAAATTCGCCGAAAGCTGATTTCTTATTCGACGATTAAGAAGTAACGGGTATGTGTAACTTCATTCATCTCGCTAAACAGACAAATATATTAGAGTAGGCTGGGTCAAGTGAATGTGAAAAAAATCTTGTTTTTCTTAATTGACGTTGCGTTTCTGCCACTGTTGACTAATTGCGACGCAAAGAATCACTACCTTTCCCAGTGTTACGATGCCAGGGGTCATGGGTTCAAATCCCGGCCTGCGTACGGGTGTTCTTTTTGAGTGTTCATCAATTTCATCACTCAACCTCATGTTCGCAATTAGCCCAAAGTGGCAGAAAAGCGAAGTAAAACAAACCAAATGAATCAATCATTGCTGTGACCGTAAGGTTGATTGGGTTTGTGTTTTAAGTTTACTTTATGCACAGTAAGGCTAATCGGAACTGGACCTACAGATTAAAGTGTGATCCGGTGACCGTAATGGAGAGGGAGTTAGGTCTTCTTTTTTCAGTAGTGGGTCCTATATTTTGTATCTTTATCCAGCATTTGACGTTTTTTAGAAATAAAAAATATATAAAATAAAAATAATAACTAGGGGGGATATGTCCCCACCAATATCCTCTCGGGCACGCCACTGATGAGGGTGAATGTTTGGTAAAACTGATGGACACACACAAGGAAAACGTCCATTCCCAAGACAGGTCCACAAAATAAACGAAGTTCACAACTGCAACTCATAAGCCACTCACTACCCCCTCTCCCGCACCTCTCCCACAAATGAACAACACCTTCGAATACCATCGCACTTTCTAAAATGAAACATACATCGAAAATAATGAACTCGTTATTCTGTTTGAAAGCACATGTCACTTCTCCGAGCATAACACTTGGCCACTTGTTCGACGTAATCATCAAGAATGTATTTGAAGGAAGGGGGCGGGTCTCGACTTGCCCGAAAGAGTTGTTGAGTACTCACATGCTTGTATGCTGATTGTGTTGTAACAGCAAGTTTGTATATTTCCTAAGAAGCCTTGGTGACCGTCGATTTCTAGGCCCAGGTCCCAGGTCCGACTTCTTGGGTGCATATGTGTGCTTTTTTGTAATTGTCCCATCAATTTCACCTCACAATCATTCATCCTCATTGCCGCGATTAGCCAAAGTGGCATAAAAGAAAAGCTAAATAACAAAAACAAAAAGACTGTATTTCTCGTACTCACACGGTGGTAAAGAGACAATCAGGACTAAAACGTTTTGTTTGACAGCTTAAATTAGCTACCATGTTGTTTCTTGCTGTTTCTCACTAAAAATTAGCCAGATAGATGAATGAATATTAATGTATGTTATCTCATTTTCACCTCCTCGTGTAATAAGTAGTGTAATATTTAATTCATGTGATATACTTAGTATGTGAGAGCACCTCCCTAAATATATTTCTAGATATGAGCTTCATAATCATGTCACTTTGTGATAAACATTGGGATGTCTTGTTAGTAACCATATGGTTAAAAGTTAACATATTTCTTTTAGTGTTGCCCACGAGACGAGACTTTGGCCTGACTCGTCTCGTGGAAATGCTGTGAAATGCTGTCTCGTCTCGAAAATATTCGTTTGTCTCGGGACACATGATCAATCTCGTCTCGTCTCGTGGGCAACACTAATTTCTTTACAATTTCCAACTGTTCAATTCTCAGATGTTAAAAGCGCAATGCATAAGAACTGTTATGCTATGCTATTATGAATTAATGTATTGACATATGTAGTTTGCATACCATAGCAAACGATTTGTGCGAGATATTTAAGCCCAGTACAAATATCAGAAACGCACTTAAGGAAATACTTTATCTATAACCACTTTGCATTGCGTTTACTTTCAACTTCATATCGTGCAATGTTCTCACTTCATCACAACTGGGCAACTGACAAATTTGTTGACATATGTAAACTCGTCAATTGATATCAGACTGGATCTTTTAAAATTAACCAAATTTACATGTCTAACTGTGTCAATTAATGCACTACAAATGCATTAACCTATTTGCACTTCGAGTTCTATATATTATCACCTTACGTTGCATTCGATCTCAGTATTATAAAAGTCATCTTAAATTGTAATGAAAAGTCTACGAATATTTAATGCATTTGAAGTGCCATAAATAAGTTCGTTCACCTTGTTATGTTCTTTAAGGTATAAGCAACATTTTGCACCTGCTATAGAAAAACATCACTCTTTTCAAGACACAATATTTACTGTCTATTTCTGTTTTGCAGATGGACTGGTTACCAACGATTCTACTTGTGGCCCAACTTGTTAGTTTGGGACAGTCGGAACGAAGGATCATTAACCTGACCTCAGAGGCAAGTGATGATGTTTCTAGTCTTCACGGCGAACCGTCCACGTTCGGCCGCACCCCAATACAGATAGTCAGGGGCGAGAGGAGGACGACGGAACCCCCCGACGAGAAGTCGGGAACCAGGAAAACGAAATTCACCCCTCCGCGCTTCACCCAAGACAATTTCGGATCCCGCATCGTCCCCTTGTCCCGTCGTCCGGAGAACGCGGCCCTGTCCCCGGAAGTGGTAACGACGACGATCCCGCGGCAGAGATCGCGCGAACCGACGCGCGAGAGGAAGACGACCGTCCCGACGTCCCCGCCGCGATCGACGATCCACAGAGTCGTGGGCGGACACGTCAGGATACGCACCACGTCGACGCCCACCACCGCTCCCCCGCCCACCAAGGACCCGGCCGCTACCAAGAATGACGACGACGAAGATTCCAAAACGCTATCTCAACAGGTGGCGGACGGCAAGTACGGGCTCATACAGGAGCTGTTCCTTCACGGGCCCAAGCGGCCTGGCATCATCAGCTACGACGACAACAAGGAAGTCCCCCACGACGCGATAGAGAACCTTGGAGGGTTGAACCCAGAGGAGATATGGCTGTCCGAGGGCCACGTGCTGGTGCTGAAGGGCGGAGCGTTCCCGGAGAAGGATACATTCGACAACAACGTATGGAAGCCGATAGACGACTACGTTGCACCGCCGCGGCAGGTGAAGATACCGGCGAACCCGTCCGTACCGCCGCCTTTCCCGATCCAGCTGTACGATGGCGGCCCGGTTGAGTTCGTAGGGGGGAACAAGTCCCGCGTTCCCTTCTTCCCGTTCTTCTTCCCGCCACCGGGAAACTTCACCCCGGGGAGCCAGCCGCCGTTCCCGTTCCCGCAGGGCTTCCGGCCGCCGAACGGAACGAACCCGTTCTTCTTCCCGCCACCGAACAACGGCACCCCGTTCAGGCCCCCCTTCTTCCCGGGACAACCACCGCAAGGCCTGCCTCCAAGACCGCCAATCTCCCTGGAGAACCTCACCGACATAATCGACGACGACCCTTCGATTTTCTATCCGCCGCCTTACGATTTCTTCTATCCCAAGGATAACAGCACGGAGATTCCACCGGGACCACTTGTTCCGGGAATCGTGCTACCGCCTCCGCCGAACTTCTTCGCTCCTCTTGAGAACGACACCTACCCGAGAGGCAGGCGACCGAAAGTAAGACCCATGCCGAGGCCGACCTCGCCTCCGTACCGCGGAAACCAAGACCCATACCGTGACGTGTATCAAAAGCCCGGTCGTCCAAGACCGCAAACGGAGCGCCCGTACTACGTGTACAATACCGTCACGACGACCCCTACGCCACCCTACTACGGCACGAAAGAAGGCGTGACGACTCCGAAATACTATTACGGCTACTCGAACGTCGGTGCTGGAAGGCACCAAGGAAAGGTTCAGAGTCCCGAGATAAGAATCGTGGAACGTCCAACGCCGCCGATACAGTACATCGTCACCACGGCCAAAAAGGTGACGCCCACCACCAGGCCCGTGTACGTGTTCGATGCCAAGAAGATACCGAAAGGAGGCGACACAACGACAATCTCCCCGCCAATATATTACAACATTCAAGAAAATATTAACGACGTGCAGCCTGAGATGAAGCCATACTTCGTCTACGAACCTCCACGAGACATTGTCGGCAACAAGGGAACGGTAACAATAGATCCGACGCAACCACCAGCACAACCATATTATGTTTATAATGAACCTGGTAGATACAAATACTTAAAAACATCCACCACCACTTCCAAACCACCTCTATACTATTACTTAAATCCAGGAACGAAGGGGAACCAACCATCGGCTCGTCCAATTTATGCTTACGAGGACCCTAACACAGTGAAGGTCACGACACCCACACCGATCTACTACTACACCAGTCACAAGCCGGACAAGCTCAAACCTACCATGCGACCCATAATTGTTTACGAGGATCCAAGGGTTATTCACCACGGCAAGGGTCAAACCCCAACGGGGTCACCGCCAATCATTGTATACAACACCCCTGGAACGCTGGACAACAAAGGTCGACCATCGCCTCATCCGTACTACGTTTACGAAGACAATCAACGATACAAAACTATCCAAGATGCAACACCCAAACCACCACCGCAATACTATAGGATTCCTGAATATGGTGGATCGCCCAACAACGTCAAAGGCGGAGTATCCACAACAACAGCGCCACCATACTACTACAACGTGCGGCCTTCGCCTACTCCGTCCGTGACAAGGGTCCCAGATCAGCATTACTACAATCAGAACCAGGTCTCCCCATCTCCAACGCCCTTGTATGTGTACAATCTACCCGCTAAAGGTACAACCAAAACTACCAGCGCTCCTCAGTACTACTACGTACTGACTGGAGATCAGGGACAGGGTGTCTCTCCTAGCCCTGTGCAGTCTTACGTGTACATAGACCCCAACACGGGCCAAAGGTACCCCACAGCCTACCCTCAATCTTACAAGCAAAATCTCGTCACGGTGAAACCGGAGTATCAGGGAAAAGTTAACAACTATGTTAACCCCGTCACGGATGCTCCGGTGAATCCTTACGTCACCCATGCGGGCGGTCACGGGTTCGACGACATCACCAAGCAATACTTCTCAGCCTTCGGACAGAAGCTGCCAGAAAATGGAGGCCACTACGGCTCGACGACTCCCATCACAACGCTGAATTTCCCCCAGAGCCCAGTGACGGAGATACCCCTGAAGAAACCGTACCAACACGTGCCGTACAAATCGTCCACAGCCATCCCGCTTCACGACGACATCCTCGTGAACTACAAGAAGCCACTGCCTGGAGTCAACCCTGACAGCGAGTACGTCACACCCTTGATCACAAACGTTCACGACGGACAGGGGTCACTGGTGTCGTACGACCTTCCTGGCGGCAACGGTGGCCACTATTACTTCCTCACCCCACAGGCCATACTCCGCAGGACTGCCAGGAACCAGAATCAGGCTGCATCACAGAGCGAAAGCTCCATCAGGGTGAACACCCGCCCAAGGAAGAACGCGGGGCAATTCAGTGCATCAGGGGACTGAAAGTTTATCCCAGTCAGCTCCTCTCAACGCAGGATTTTGTGATAAGTGCGCGTATTGTGCCGAAACGAGGTCACCTTTCTTCACAAAACAAAGCGAGACCTCTTTAATATTCATCTCACGATTCTCCCTGTATGCATCTCAGCTTCAGTGCAATCCCAGTTTTCAGAAAGTAAAATCTTTTGCTACAGAACTTAGCAAGAGTAATTCACGGATCAGTGAATATTAAGTGCGTGTTGTGATATGTGAATACAGTGTGAGATTTTGCTCAACTTCCGTGCCACGTGATGTGAAACTGGAGCTAACAAGAACCAATAGTGTGTGTGTGTGTGGTGCATTTCAAAGGATTATAATGTTGATACAATACATTCCAACACATGCACTTCTATAAGGAACACTACAAAAAAAAAGTGTTGTGTGTGTGAAATCCTTATGCGAAAGCTTATAAAAACTTGCCTTGGGTGTAGGCATGTTTATGACGTTTCGGTCAAAATTCTGAAAACTGAACTTAAAGACATTTTTATCATTTAGTGTTATAAACATGCCTAGGCTTCTGGCAAGTATGGAGCATGCATTACACTTTCAATCTTCTATTGTAAGAAGAATATATTTTAGTGTGACGTTCACACGATACTCACAAATGATATTTATCTGTGTGTACATATATATCTGTTGTAGTCGATTTTCTGAATCGGTTAAGACTAAGCCATATAATTCAAGGAACGTTTGTATTTATGAACTGAGGAAAAAAAGACTTTGCTACTTTTTCATTCATGTAACTTTTTACAACAAACAATTTGCTTTGGAAGTAAATTAAAAATTAGACAAAATTGAAGTTGACTAGTTACTTACATAGAACCCTTTAAATTTTGTCATTAATACACATTGCGCTGAATTCGAAATCTATGTAAAATGCAAACATCTTATAATAAAATGGACAGTTCAAACAAAACAAATTATATTGTTGATAATCCTCACATCACATACACATGATTGATTGATTTGTTGTTTTAAGTCCACTTTATGCACAGGAAGGCTAATCGGAACTGGACCTACAGTTTAAAGTGGGATCCGAACCACTGTGCCATGTGCTTCCACCGGGTATCGAACCCGGGACTCCTTGATTACAAGGCGGCGACGTTACCACTACGCCATCGGGGAGGCCCCGCATACACATGAATAAATGTTAAAAGTTTTAGGTTCACTTTAGATCAATCAAGCTAATCGGGATTAGATTTATAGTTTAAAATGGAATCCAAACTATTGTGCAATTTCCACCGGGATTCGAACCCCGAACGCCTTGATTTTACAAGATTTTACAGTTACTACCACGACATCGGGGAGGACCCTTCAATTGCAAGTTGTTGTTTTTTCGTCGCTTTTCTGCCACTTTCCTTTTAGCTAATCGCAACGATATGAAACTGACGAAGGGACCTCACAAAAACAGTCACGCCCATGTCAGTATTCGAAACCGGGATCCCTGACGTCGTAGCGCCCCTAACCACTCTGCCACGCAAGTAGGCTTTAATTACAACAGGGGGAAAATGATGAGGGGAATGACCTGGAGGTATGGATTCTTTTCTCTTAGTAAGTGTATGAATGAATGAATTAGGCTATATTACGTCGCTTTTATACCACTTTCGGCTAATTGCGAAGATGAATATGAATGGTGATAAGACGAAGTGGATGATGAAGTGGATGAAGGGGCAATAACAATCAAATATGGACGACACAACGCAATTCCTACAGAGCATTATACTGGTTGCAGGTTCAGGTGCCAGAGATTCGTTAGTCTGTAGCAATGCAGTCCAGGGTGTAGTTCGTGGAAGTGAGGTTGACATTTGGGTGTCTGTGGAAAGGGTCACCCCGTACCACCCCTCTGGTAAGCGATTCTGGGGCCCAATCAACCTCCTACCAAAGGAGTCCCGCAACATCAGTGATTATCCACACATCCCCTAACACTCCTCCAAAATTTCAACACCCTCCTGAATTTCACAAAGGCCCAATTTATGGTCATTTTGGCTCTAATGTACACTTAGACCCCCCCATTGAAAAATTCTGGATAAACCCCTGTCTGCAGCAAAGGCGGTCTAGAGCCTGTGTTAGACATCATCTTCACATCCCTTATATTATGTTTTCATGCAATTACTACTTTTAAATAATAAAACATTCACGTGCATTAACTACGTGTGAAGCTATAACATGACTTTAACACACACAAAGAGAGAGAGGACGAACACACACATGTTCTCTAATGGTGAAACCATTCCTGAAAAAACCCTCACACAATGGTTTCTGGAAACGTAACATCTGCAATTTCTCTTTCCGTCGTTATCTTTGATGATCAACTTTCACCCGCAACTTCACACCGTTTATTAATTTAACCACAACAAAACAGTCACACGAGGGCGACCATTATCGCTCCGTTCCCTCGGCGGTGAATAATTACGCTTTCACGTGGGCGCTGAGAAAATGCGTCCAACGGCGGCTCTTTCGATCGGAAGGGCACCCGGCGTTCATCCACGCGCTTATCCTCGCTCGTGCCAACGAACTGAAAGTACTAATTGAGAGCAATAAAGAAATGTATCCATCAGACAGAAGCAATGGAGACAGGACCCCGCTGTTACGAGAAACGAGTCTTCTCCTAGGTGGTGACGAGATGAGACTTGGTAGGTACATCCTGGCTTTTATGCCACTTGAGGCTAATGTTAATGATGATAACTCGTGGACGAAACCGATGAAAGGACACTCGTAAATAAGCATTCAGTCCGGGCATCAGGTTGATCACCCAAGGCACTCTGCCATCGAAGTGGCACTCGCTGTAAGCATTGTCTTGATACACATCACTCGGCCGACATGGGTGAGTTTTTTAAGTCCACTTTATGTACAGATGATCTAGTCGGGACTGGACCTAGCTTCACGTGGGATCCGTATTACCGTGTGCCTCCACCGCGTATCGAACTTGGGACCACTTCATTACAAACGTGACCGACATTACCACTATCCCATCTGGAAAGCTCTGGTTTAAATATTGAAAAGATGCCGAGAAAAGAGATTTGCAACTGGGTCATTCCATGACAAGGTACCCCCTGAATCTCAATGTTTAAAATTAAATGGAATGATGTAATTTTATTCATCTTGTGAGTCAACCACCTAAAATTGTCACTTGGATAAAAATTCAAGTATTATACATAATTTAGTTAATAGTAGAAGCTATTTTACGTTTTGTTTGTTTAACTTTTGATCTACTTTGTCCTACCCGTGACACCAAAAAACAATTAATTTCTCCTTAAACTGTCATCCTTTCCAACGCCACTGGAATATTCAAAGGTCAATTACTCTCTCTTTTACCTTAAATAATTTATTTTTGACAACTTGAAAATTGACAAAAATTAAAGTTCCTATTAAGTAAAGAAAGAGGAAGTGTTCTATGTTCCCAACCGTGACAAGAAATTGTTCACCTGTAGCTATAAATCTGGGAAAGTATTCTAAGGTTCGTTATGCATCAACAGTGTTTAGTTTCATAATTCCTTGCACATAAACTGTAAGAAAAATGTTGCTTAAGTATTAGTAGAATAGTTACTTCAATGTCAAAAAAGTCAAAAATGTAGTCTGTGTGTCCCACCCGTGACAATGGACCAACTCGAGACGAGGCCGAACACGAGACAGGTGTCCATATTCACGAGACGACACTGTACCAACTAGGTACCTCCGGGTAGAGAGTACGGAACGCTCGAGCTTCGAGAGCCCAGTGGTTGATCCCCTTTCAACTGGGTTAAATACATGCCAGTAAACGATGCCATTGTACAGCCACCGTAACACGTGGGAACTCCGAGCACCATGTAGCCGGCGGTGTTGCAATTCCCGACCTCTAAACTGACCAGAAGTTCACACCGAACCGAGAACGGGAACAATTACAAGTTTCACAAGGTATGCAGATTACGTTTGTTTGTGCGTAAACTGCATTTGCGATGCGACGTCGTCTGTTTACTCCGGCATGTAAAACGAGCGGGGATAGGATTTCATCATCCGACTGAAGAACGTGAAGGATTCGAGCACGAATGGCTTCTCCATGATGGCAGACGTGAAGAATGTATTCCAGACCAACACGAGATGTATAGAAAGACTGAATTACAGATTGCCTGCTGGATTTTCAAGTTGGACTAGTGGAGTGATACTTTCTCATCTGCAAGTTCTCTTCGCCTCTCGCGATATTGTTATCGTACTTGTTGGCAGACCTTTGTTCCCAGAATGGACTACGCAGACAAGCTAAAAAAAAATGGACGAGCGACTTGAAGAACGTCGTAAGAGAATGGCTACCGCTTATATTTTCCTTACAATTGACAAAATTAAAGGTTTACCAAGAAAAACAAGGGCTACAAATTGGATCGAAAGAAAATATAGCAATCGCGACGATGAGAATGAATGGAGCACTGGAAAAATATAACTACGAAAATGGGAATTCAGGCACATGATTTAATGTTGCTCTGATTTGACCTGGCTTATTTTACTTCGCTTTTCAGCCATAATCACGAAGATGAGTGATATGATGAAATGGATGAAGGGACACTCACAAAGAGCATCCATACCCGGGCAGGGATTCGAACCCAAGATCCATGTCGTCGTTGAGCGCGCTGTGATAACCGCTCCGGACGGAGGTAGGCAGAATTACCTTTGCAATTGCTACAAACAAAACATACTGCTTATTTATAGTCAGGTAGATAGATATCTGCTCGGTATGGTTGATTGATTAAATTGGTGTTTTAAGTCCACTTATGCACAGTATGGCTAATTCTGACTGGACCTACAGCTTAAAGTGGGATCCGAACCACTATGTGCCTCCACCGGATATCGGAACCCCTTGATTACAAGGGACAACGCTACCACCGAGCCATCGGGGAGGCTCTCGCTCGGTATGGTTGAAAAAGACGTCTACAGTAAAGTAAATTTTGTTTAGTTAAATTTTTCTACTTTCCTCTTATAGCCTCGAACAAGACCGAGATTCTCGGACATCAAGTCTCGAATGATACAAGGCCGTCTCGGTACCATCCCCCCCGCCCCGGGGGGGGGGGGGGCACACCACCACTATAACTAAGATAATGCGTAGGTCTACGTGCTATAAATCTAGGAATTCCGTTCATTTACTCTACATACGTAGATTGCACAAAGCCTCAAATACCAACATGCGACAAAATTCGCTCCGAGAAGTGTTTTGAGGAGGCCTGGTACCCCTGTTTGCGTGACCAACGTGTCACCCAGGGGCGAAAAGGAACATACACACGCAACTGTCGTAACAAAGTGTTAAATGTAATATACATGCAATACAAAATCATGAAACAAATGAAGCCGGGCCTTGCCTTTCACGACGACCTTCATAATAGAGAATGACAACTTTCACAATCAAAATGGACCTGATATTTCGATAGACGCATGTGCGAACATGCACGTGGACAATTAGAGTGCGTAAGGATATCGAAGACTATGGTCACACTGCCGCTATACGGCACTGAACAAGACCAGGGTGGCTACAAACAAGCCGAAATAAAATTCCCTGACTTTTCCAGGTTTTCCAGGACAAAATTTACATTTTTCCCTGACAATTACAAACTAAACTAAATCGATGTTTTTGCAAATAGAAATAATAAACTCACACAGATCCACGTATGGTTTTGTTAAGTACCAATATTATCTTCTATGAAATTGACTTAATTTCTCTATTCTCTATGATTTGAATTCAAACTGCAAAATAGTGAATTTGGAAAATTATTACAATTCACAAGCTAGGGAAGGATTACGGAATTTTGTCATACGCAGTAAGTTTAAAATAAAATACTTGATTATTTTTAAGTTACGACTAAATGAGATAAGAGTGAAGAGTGAATGATTAAGAAATACAATTCGTAATTATCAGTCTCCTTATACATTCTCGGTATTATATGTTGATATTTCCACTGAGGTTTGGAACCCTCTGCTTGCAAGTACCATGAGTGTGGACTCATTTTTCAATGCATAAAGCTACTTCTCTCTTCTCTGTAAAGCAAAACAACTTAACTCTTGCATATAAGTGAAACAATTGAATCGAACAAAATAAAGTGTCATATTTCCTTACATTATCACTGGGATTTCTGCTTCAGTACAGTATATCCAAGTGAAGTACTGTGAAACTGACAACATGCAGTTATACCATTAATGCTGACGAAAAGGGTATGTAGGTATTAGAAATTTAACGCAAGGAATTTATAGAATTGCATTGTATAGGTACCTGATTTAGCTAACCACACATTAAAACAGGAAGACACTAATAATAAAAGTTTGTGAAATTTCATATACGAGGGGCATCCTGAAAAAGCTCCAATGGTGCCTGTACACATCACTAGTGGTCAGAGATAGACACACACACATGCAAGCAGGAAGAAGTGGCATATAACTGTAATCTGGTACAGTTGCAATGCAGCCGTTTTAGGACAGTTCTAGGTTAAAGATTGCAGCTCTCATACAGTTTCCCACAGACTGCGATGTAGCCTACATTGCACGCTCACATGTGCAGAACCCCATACAGCTGAGTATACACGGGCCCTTTGCATCACTTCATGTGAGAGATCTTGGACCACTCCCTGTAAAGCCCTAGTCTTGCATGTACAGACTTTCATCTCTTTGTTTAACTGAAGAAAGAGCGGGTGGTGCCGTCCGATAGTTGTCGGACGTCGTAGTAAGGCATTTTGTTGGGCAAACTAAAGGAACATGGAAACAAATAGGTTCCATTGATACATACGATTTTTGTCGAATATCGCCACCCGACAAAGTATCTCACTACAACATGCGACAGAAATTGCATGGACTGCAACATCCAACAAAAATCGAATGCATAAACAAGAATAGCTTTAGACTGCAAATATGCTGCTGGAATTGTATTACTCTTCTGGCTCACTCCACCTTATTTAATGTAGCAGTGCTTACGAAGGTCTTCTTTCATCATCCTGACGTATTACTGGTTTCGCACAAGTTAACATACGTTTACAATGGCATTGCACTATTCTTAGATATCAAGAAGAATCCAACCAAACGGGATATATATTGAATACTATCACGAGCAAGTGAAACATAAATCTGCATTGGTGAACGTTATAAGAATTGGCAAGTGCATGCTCCCAACCTCTAATTTACAACAACACTAGTATTGCAATGAAATTAACGCCAATCTCTATCCTGTCTGTTTAAACTCGTAAGAGATGGTCATTAATCTTTCACTGAGTGAAGTTAATGTCCAATATTATGAAATAAAATACTAATAATAAATACGTAAATATTTTAATATATTTACTCGAATCATTCAATCATCAAAGCAAATCACTTTCTTCAAGAATTGATTTTTCTCTGCTAGCCCTGCTAAATTTTCACTTTCCATCTACTGATTTATACGAGGGGTGGCCAAAAAGTAATTTCCAATTAGTTGGGACATTAATTTATTGCAAACGCCAAAGCCGTGAAAAATGTTAATTGCTGCGAAGTTATGTTTATGAATGTGCAGTGATGTCTGGACACATTTTTCGCCCATTCGAAATATCGAAATAATGCGAATTTGGCATAAAATGCGAATTGTTGGCGTCTTTAGCGATTTTTTAAAAAGAAATGTCCTAAAACAACGAAAAATTCCATGAAATCCAACATTCTTGTCTTTTCTAGGCCATGTTTGTGTACATAGAACATGCAAGTTTTCCAACATTTTACTCAAGAGAAAACTATAGAGTTATACGTACATGGCATAATTCCGACAGCCACATTAAGTCATGTATTTCCCACGATATTTTTCAACTTCTATCAAAACTATTTGCATCACAGAGCAAAGTGGCAGGGTTCTAACAGGAGATCGAGTGTGTATCTACCGTCACACGGGAGCCACATCCTCGTATTTGTCGCACGAGATATGTTTTGAATTACCAAGCCAAGTGCGCACCATCGGCATTTGTCGAGCGAGTAATAATGGAGCTCAGTCATTAGGGCGTGTGACTACTATGCGAGAGACCCGGGGTCGATAATCTGCAGGGTAGAACCAGGATGTTTCCCACCTATTCAAATGCTCCGGCGCCCACCCAGGATCATATGAAGCTGGTACCTTGAGGACACTGAGGGATAAAGGTAGCCAGGAGCGTGGTGCCGATCACATCACCCCTATCTTCAGAGGTGATCAAGAAAGTGTGGGGCCCCTCCATCTGTTGACAAGTCCCCTTACTACTCCCATATGTACAAGAAAAAATGATAATTCAATGCATTTTCCACGTAATATTTATAGGCTTAACCATTACTCCCCCGATGATACCATATGGTATCATCAGAGTAAGGTCGTACTGGCCCGATGATACCATATGGTATCATGGTGCCGATTATGAAATGAATGTGCTTTTTGGACCTTCATACTCTTATGTTATGTGGAAACTCTGACACAGGTCTGGTGCAAGCCTGGGAAATTCATATTGATGACCAACCTCCTCCCCCCCCCCCCACCGCAACATATCCATGCCATATTTCCGAACAGAGTTTCACATTTTGGCTCATTATTCAACTTGTATGGCACCCAGGAACATGAAACATGTTTCAATCTCTTTGGAAACGTCCAATCTTTGTACTAAGGTTTGCGCCTTCTCCCCAAAATAGCGGGAGAAGAAGGGCAAACTCCAGATTTTTGTTGTTTTTTTTTTCATTGAAATTCGGGGTTGTGCCCCCAACCCCCTCCTCGGTTCAGCGTTCTGTGTTGTACCCGGTTGCATGCGCTGATGTTTTAGCTAAAAAACAAAAGTCATCCGATGCAGATTGCTCCCATAGTGCCAGAGTTATAACAATTTTCCTCCAAAAATGCAAATTACCTATTTTTGGTAAAAAAAATCACATATGGGCTTATTATTCAACTTGTATGGCACCCAAGAACATGAAACATAT
The DNA here is from genome assembly GCF_977018435.1 of Lepisma saccharinum. Taxonomy (NCBI): domain Eukaryota; kingdom Metazoa; phylum Arthropoda; class Insecta; order Zygentoma; family Lepismatidae; genus Lepisma; species Lepisma saccharinum. The sequence goes on from NC_139238.1 coordinate 10,724,905, forward strand.
TTCATTCTCTTGATAAATATCCATTCTTTGAAAAGAATACTAAAGTTCGCGGTTTCTCTCCAAAATAGTTGGAGAAGAGGGGGCAAACTCCAGATTTTTATGTTTTTTTCCATTCAAATTCGGGGTTGTTCCCCAAACCCCCCTCCTCGGTTCAGCGTTCTGAATTGTACTCTGTTATATGCATTGATATTTTAGCTGCAAAACAAAAGTTATCCGAAGTAGATTGCTCCCGTAGTGCCTGAGTTATAACAATTTTCCTCCAAAGATGTTCGAATTTAAAATTCCCGCCGAGAAGCCCGGGAGAGAGAAATTTCTATCTATCTCTCTCCCCTCCTGCCATCACCGGTTTCTGGCGCCGTTGTTATGTTGCGCATAAAAGGGGCCTAAAAGTTGAGGCCGAAACTTACGAAAAAGATTTCCTGTTCCCGTGCAGTGTTCCATAACGATATCTTAAATAAATAAATAAATAAATAAAAAAATCAAAAATCAATGAAGACGAAATTCCCTGACATTTCCCTGACTTTTTTTGACACCTCAAATTCCCTGACTTTTCCCGGTTTTCCCGGTTTTCCAGGTCTGTCGCCACCCTGAAGACGGAATGATACTTTCCTACGTCGTACTCAAAAATGTGCCCTACATGCAGTGGCGTGTCCAGGATTTTCGATTTGATTTGCTTTATTTTACTTCGCTTTTTGTGCCACTTTTGGCTAATTTGCGAAGATGGGGATGAGTGATGATATGAAATTCATGAATGGACACTCAGTAGCCTAGTTGTGCTTTTCAAATAATAACCCCAACCGGTTCCTTTACAAGAACGAAACTCCGTTAGAAACATAATTTCACCATCCCCGGTGCTGAATAATAACTTTGCGTCCATGCTTCCCGGATGGCGTCGTGGTAGCGTCGTCGTCTTGTGATCAAGGGGTCGCGGGTTGGGATACCAGGGAAAGGCACATAATGGTTCAGATCCCAATTTAAACTGTACTCCCACACCCGATTAGCCTATTTGTGCATAAAGTGAACTTAAACTCAATACAAAATCCCTTGTGAGCACACCCAGCATTTTCAGTACAAAGAGTTAGAAGCTCATTCACTAAACGTATTGTATGCTGGTGGGAAGCCACTGGCTGCGTTTCACAACTGTTTCTACAAGATCATTAGGCGACCGAGAGCTCCTGCAGCGAGCCAGCCGTTCGGCAACAGGGTTGCCCTGTCAAGAACTAAAAAGCCATATTTCAAGAGTAAAATTAAAGAATGAATTTTCGAAACACTGACGAAGTAGATGTAAATATCTAAAAGTGGTTCTATAGACACGTCCTTTCCCAGGGCTCAGGCAAATTTTGGTGACTTTCTGTCGACTGGTTATCGAGATAATCGTGACTAAAGTTTCCCCATAAGCTTCTTACATATGTTTGACAAGGTAAATGCTCAAATCTTTGCTGGGGGTGGAGAAGAGAAGGCCTTAAGGCTCATCTAGACCTTTGGCCGACGCTCATGCAACTTTTCGAATTTTCCTCTCTTTTCGAAAAACCGATTTCATATTCCAAAATGTGAAAAATTACATTTGCTTACAATTTCTTCTAAGCCCCGCGACAGGTTAAGTTTGCAGCAGGTTTTATGTATCAATCCACTCTAGAGCGGAACTCAGCATCCCCGTGCCAGTCTCACCTTAACCGCTGAGCTGTTCATATCACAGACAGTGATAAAATCCGCAGGATTGTATAGATCGACCACAAGGAAAAAAAACCTTGGGATGAGAAGTCCCCGCGCAGCTTTCCCTTCTTCCCTCCACCTCGAGCCATAAGGAAGCATTGTCCACTCTCCCCCTCCCCTACTAGCGGGGGTACGGTGCACAGGAGCCGCGGGTCTGCGCAGGTTGTTTTGCTCGTGGTTCCACTATAGCGGAACTATTTTCTGCGCGCACGTTTGGGACTATATATGCGAAAAGTTGCTGCAAGGTTAACCTGTCGCGGGGCTTAGAGCATTCACGCGAATCATCGTGTAGTTTCCTTTCGCTGTTGTCTAGATATTATCAATAGTTACAAGCACGAAACTATTTATAATATATACGCAATGAAGATTCACGTGAATGTTCTGAAGAAATTGTAAGCAGATGTAATTTTTCAGATTTTTGAACATCATAACGGTATTTCGCAAGGAAAGGAAAATTCGAAAGAAAAAAAATGCCTTGGCGTCGGCTTAGACTTTTTGAAGAGGACGTTCTAACAGTAATCAGTCGCAATGATTGCACCAAACATAGGTTTGGCAACACAGCCCGCAAACGACAAATCACTTAGTGGCGGGAAGCTTCTGGCCTATAGCGTGACGAGGAAAGGTTTAAGTATTGTCTTCCAGATAAGGTGGTATTTTGACACCAGGCCGCTGGAATGAAACACTGGCTCCAAGCAACTTATACGAGGAGATGGGTTGGTATGTGGTTCTCGTTACATTTGATTTACAATTTTGATTTCTTATGGTGGACGAAATTACGGAAACAGAGTGGAATGGTGTGTCTACGGTTGCGTTTGATCCACCAGCAACCGCAATTTCTCTTTCTCTCCTAGACAGAATCATACGTGCGTGAAGTATGGTATTGTGGGCAAGCAAGAACTACTTCGGCGTATTTTCATTCAACCTAATTCGTGATTTCTTTTCGAGAAATCACAAGATGATTCTTCCGAATCGTTAGATCGTATCGTAATTCTGGAAGAAAAAAGATGAAAAGTGAAACTTCTACAAATTGCCTAAAAAAAAGGCTTCACAGACTCTTTTCCAGAAGCTTTTTCATGAAGCTTTCGTCGTGCTAGTGTCCTGCTCTGCTGTCTTTGTAAAATGAACAGCAAGCTTACCGAGCTTTGGCGATCAGAGACATGGGTTTCCTGTTGTCTTTCAGTTTTGCATTAGTGCCATCTATTAGTTCTCTTTTACGGACTTATCATTCATTGCAAGAACAATGATTGACAGCAATTTCCGGATCTGTTTCCAGAACTGGGTACTAGGGTAGATTATTACTCGGGTGCAGGGTATTTAAGGACCCGGACCTGGCCATCTTTTTAACTATTATTATCGTATCAATCCCTAAGATTATATGTTTATTTTATTAAGTCTCTCTGAACGCTTCACGTTGACCAGGGCATTCACTTGTTTTTCTCAGTTGTCTCAAGCCTCTGAGGCATGTTTACAATGCATTGTGTTGTGCCATGCAAACCTCCTGAGCATTCAGGAAACAGGTAATACTTCTGGTTATAGAGTCAGCGATTTGCATGGTGGCAATTAAAAACACGATTCGGCATAGAGGAAGAGCTCGATGGCCTAGTAATATAGAGGTGAGACAAGCTGAGAGTGGACTGACTTTTGGGATTGAGTTGAGAGAGTAGAGGTGGTCAGCAAGGCAGTAGGTCAGAAGTGGAACGACGCTTTGGTCTACGAATTGGAGAAGCTAACAGAGGACTTCGCATATTCTATTCAGCTTAATACTTCAGATAGACAGGTAATTATCCTAACACCCAGACATGATTCAGGTTCAACGGTTCACAAAACCCAACGAGTGACCATTGTCTTTTCTGTAGTCTAGTTCCTTAGTGTGATTTTGTACCTTTCGCATTGCCAAGCGTTAACTCGTCATGCCAATGACGAGTGGTCTCATCAGAGGATGAATGATGAGTAATCTACATCACCCATTGATTAATTGGTTAACATTCTAGGTACTTGTAAGATCCCACGAACTTAGGTTCGTTACGTTATTTTGTTTACACAGTCCGTTCCTTGAGATTACATTTCTTATTATTGTCTTCACATTTTACATTAAGGGACAAAGAACAAAATATCTTTTGGTGCAGTCAAGGTTTCCCGGAAGTGGCATTTTTCCTTACCTTGGTTCCCATTTTAAACTATGGGTTCAGTTCCGAAGCGCATATATTTGAACTAATCTTTGCCAAACGTTACTTTTCTAACTCCCACGTGTAATGGTAACGATGAGTATGGTTGGTAAAGTGGTTCACTTTACTCACAGAGGCTAATGGGGACTGGGACTTTGTTTAAAATACGATAAAGACCTTCATGAAACACGGGGTAATGTGCCTCCACGAGAAATTGAAGACTGGATCTCTTAGTTCGGTCCTATCCCATCGGAAGGCTCTAGTCAACTGGTGAAATTGATGAACGATCACAATGAAACGTCTACGCCTTGTCCAGAATTCGAACCATGGGACCTTCAATTCGTAGCGTGTGCATGTCAACCCAAGGCAGCTTTCAGACCGAAGCGACACTGTCTCTTACATTCTGTAGGCAGGCATTCGCCGCGGATGCGCGAACAACAGACCGACGCGACACGGTGCACGTCATTTATAAAAAAAAAACAGTCCGAAAGGTTGGACTGATTACTTAGGGTTTGCTTCCAAACGACACATTTCGGCTATCGCTTCGGTCTGAAAGCTCTCGCAGTTTTCTCAATAGCGTGGACCGTGTCGCCTACGTCTGTTGATCGCAAATGCTAATTTTCAGACCGAAGTGACCAGCGACACTGCTGGAAGCGACACCATTGAGAAAATGGTCCTGCCCAAGAAACAAGCAGGTGACATGTGCAGCTTGTGTCACCTCTGTACGAAAAGTACTTAGGTTTTTTAAGTCGACTTTATGGACAGATAGGCTAATCGGGACTGGACCTACAGTTTAAAGTGGGATCCCAACCACTAACTGCCTCCATCGGGTATCGAGATTACAAGACGACCACGTTACTATTACGCCATAAGGGGGGGATGCATTTAGTTCCGAAGGTTCGTTTCCAAACTAGGCGTTTTGCTTGTCGCGTTGGTCTGGGAAAAGAAGCCTTACAGATTCGACGGGTCCCGTGTCGCCTGTTGCATTGATCTGGAAGCTAACAGAATAACCCTTACACGCAACGAACATCTTGGAATGTTTCCCTCTAATAAGGCTTCCTGGAGCAGAGACAAACAACGAAAACAACAGTTGCACCAAATTTACCTTTCCTACCAAAAATAAAGAACAGATTCTTTTGTTTATTGCAACAAAAGAACCCGTCACGATCTGCTACCACGACCATGAAAGAAACTAATTTACCCGGCATCTGAGTTTTTTCGATCGCGTTCCATTCTAACGTTCCCAAGGCCGTAGAAAACACGTATCACTCTTGTACCCAATGCGCTGGGCGAGGCAGGGCCGAGGGCAGAAGGCGCTTGACGGAACTCGAAAGTGGTGACTCGGCGTTGCCAATTAGAAAACAACAACGGGAAAACCAGAAGCGAAGACAAGTACAATAACTGCACTGCTGCATGCTATAATTTCAGCATGCAGGGAGCCATGTCAAGGTAGTTTGGTCAATTATTATCGAATGGCTTACAAATATATGGACCTTAGCCCGACGCCAGAACAGATATTCCAAAATTTAAAATATTACATATCCTTGGAATTACTTCTAGATCATTCACGTGAAACTTCGTGTAGTTTGCTCTTAATAGTTTCGTGGCTACATATTAATATTAAACTATTGAGAATATCTACAGGGGATGGACAAAAATATGGAAACCCCTGCGAAGAAAAGCCGGAATGCTGTAGCTAATAAGGTGCATGAGCGCTTTTAGCTTCCAAATCGGCCTGTAGTCTCCGAGGAATGAACAAATACAAGTCCTGGATGGTGGATAATGGGATATTGCACCATTCTTCATGCAAAACATAGTCACAATCCCTCTGTGTCCTTCTGTCACTCAGTGTACATTTTCGTCCATGCAGGTGTTGATCTGATTTTGTCTTTCCAGACACACTAAAATGTCATCTTTAGGGCACTGTAGTTAAGGAAAAATCCTTTTTTTTCCGTGTCCAAAGACGAGGCCCAACATAATATATGTTCATTTTGGGTCATTGTAGGCCAGAAAAAGGTTGGTTTTATTTGCCTTTTTTTTTGGCTTATTGGTCCTTTGTTAGCCTATTTTTAGGTCTTAACTGCTCTATTTTACAACTTCACCTTCTTTCGACTAGGTTTTTACTGACCATTCTCAATTCGAATCATCATCAGTTCATCACCTCTTAAACATCCTTTCTGTAGTAAAGAAAAAAAAATACATAAATATATTTGAACCATCTCTGAAACGAGAGAAAAACATTTTAGGACCACTGAAGCAGATACGGTACAAGGTCCTTTAACCGTAACTTGTCTGGAAGGTGGCAACTTTATCGTTTGGAAGCTTTCAGCACTGTGTATACGACCAGACAGAAAGGCGCCTGAAAAGATCTCAAAGTCAGATAAGGAGGTGCCGCCCATATTCATTACATGTGTAATTAGAACTGAAGTTATTCATTAATTTGGATCACATTTATACGTCCTTTTTTCCGTTTTTAGGTCCTTTCTTTTATATTTTAGGTCTTTTTATACATCTTTTTTTTTTTTTTTTTAGCAATTTATAGGTCTTCAACTTCCGAGCCCTGGTCATCATGATCTTGGATCGAGTCCCTCTCGATACGCCAAATAACATGGCTACTTTGGTAACAGAGGCGCCTGCAAGGCGGGCACCAACAATTTGCCCTCTTTGAAACACTGTAGCTCGGACATGATTCAGTATCAACTGCACTGCACCTGCACGCCATCTACAGTGCAGCTCTAGACTCCTACCAGCCCGACAGGGTCCTATCTCACGACTCAAAACAAAAGAATGTCGCAACGCGTCCGATTTCAAGTGGAAAAATTGCGTCGATATCACCCGTTCCGATGTCGTGGCGTTTCCATATATTTGTCCATCACCTGTAGACAACAGCGTAAGCAAACCACACGTGAATGTCCTGGAAGTAACAGGGACGCGTCAAGTATCTGAGCGCTCAGCTAGCAGCGTGACCGCTCAGCTACTTGATGGTCAAATAAGCGTTTCTCAGCGAGCGCTGCTCACTCGATCGCTGAGTGAACTTAAACCTTACTCACCACAGGTTTGAGCCACAGAATATAGCGTTCTTTACGTTTCGATCTCGTGAAGCAAGAAGAGGAAACTGTGTGAGGATGGCGGGCTGGTGTCCAATGAGGAAATATTTATGATTAACGGCTTGCGATTGCGATATAGTGTATTTACAGAGGAAGTAACAGAAGGTAATATAATATTCCAGGTTTTCTAACTGTATTAAAAATGAAAGTGTTGTTTATTCCAAATATACACCGTAGTTTTGGAAAGTTGTGCAAGGGTGTGAAAATGAAAATTTCGACATTTTTGTGCGTCCACATCAACTATTTCATAATTAACAGCATTTCAAACTGAAATCTTGTCCATTCGACTCGGCCACGTTGATCACAGATTATTCAAAGGCGGCATCATATTTTGATCAATGAGAAAAAAGCGTCAAGTAAATGACCTGTCTGCTCAACGAGCGAAAATCTTGCTCAGCGAGCATCGCTCAGATACTTGACGCGCCCCAGATGTGATTTGTTTTTCAGATGTTGGAATATCATAGCGGTTTTTCGAAAGAGGACAATTCGAAAATAGTTGTCCTGGTGTCGGCTAAGGTCCAGCTGAGCCTTAACGATGCAGTGGCGTGCCCAAGGAAGGGTTGGTGGGGGTCATAAACCTCTTCCCCAGTTTGATCCATTATTCCTTAAAAAAAAACAAAAAAAAAACGAAAACGTCGAAAGCAGGAAAAGATGGCTAACTGAGGTCTGATTGCTGAAAATAGTATACGTACAGCCTTCGAAAATCCTGGGCACGCCACTGTAACGATGGTACCGAAACGGCCCTGTAAAAAATCGACAAGAGAAAGATGGACTAAACCGACACGGTAACTTCCAGTTTGAAAAAAAAATTCGCTGCGCATGCGCGAACACCAGACCGAGGAGAGACGATGCACGTTGTTGTACAAACGGCTCGAGCGACACGTGCAGCTTGCAGTGACAATTCGGTTCGAAAGGTTGGGGTTATTACTGAAAGTTCGTTTCTAATTTTCGCCTGTCGCTTCGGTCTGAAAGCACCCTTAGGGAAATTTCACACCGAAGTGGCATGTGTTGGTTGATTTCACTGATTATAGATTTTCATGCGGCTGCGGTGTGAAACATTGCTTTTGATTGGCTCGTTCCCAAGATGCATGTGTAGCGTGTTGCTTGCGTGCAGCTCAGACTGTGCCGTTTTCTCACTAACGGGCAGCGTGTCGCCTCAGTCTGATCTTCACGCATGCGCATTAAATGCTTGCTTGTAGACTGAAGGGGCCTGTGTAGCTTGTCGTTAGCCTCTGTGTGAAGCCCTTGCGGCCCGTCGCGTGTAGCTTCGATCATCTCATAAGGGAGATTTCAAAACGAAGCGACACTCGACAATCAACGCGACAGTATGTAATCAACCTGACGAAGACAACCAAGACTAGTTATTCAAATACCTACAATACTAATTCCACATCAAAAAATGGGTGACAATTGACACGAGCGGCTTCAGTTTATAAGCAAGTATTCACCATGCATGCGCTACCCACAGACCGAATCGAAACGATGCACGCTGAGAAAATGACCCATTCCGAGCGACAAGTGCAGCTTGTCGCCTGTCGCTTTAGTCTGAAAGCTTCCTGTCAAGAGACTCTTGGCCGTATAATGTCTGAAAATTTACCTACACTAAATTTACTTTAATATGAGACGACTTTCAGACATATTCAACTAAATCTACCAGATTATTTATAGGCAAGTCCTATATTTTATGTGTAGCAATAATAATAATAATAATCTTGTGCATAACAGCGCATGAAGGGCCTTGGCTTACCTACCGGCTGCCCTCCCACGTTCTCTCTCGTCACCTCTAAGCGTGGAGATCTTCAACCAGGATTGGAATAGCCGGGGGGTCAGCTCGACGTATCCCCCAGCCGTTATAGTAGGTCTCCGCGACCGGATTACGCTTATTCATTCGAAGCTCCCTAATTTCCTCACGATGGTGGGTTGCCACCGGCCCTATACCGAAAATCCCCGGCTCGAACCCGGGATCGAACCCATGCCGTCCCGCAGCCGCCGTCCAAAGCAAGGTGCCTTAGACCACACGCCCACGGAGGAGGACTGTGTAGCAATAATGAAAAGGTAAATTCGTTGGTGGCAATTTTGACCATGTGATGTGTGGTTGCACATATTCAGGATAAAATTCAGTTTTCCTATAATAAGTCTCGTAGCGTCGAAACAAGTGTTCAAATGACAAAAAAAAGCTCTTAAAACTTGTTGACGTATTAATGACCTCTCTACATATATAGTTTGTGTATTTTATATATACACAGTGCGCTCTCTTTAATTCGAACTTGGATAATTCGAACAAAACCACATTCCCCTTGAAACCCCTATCTAAAATGACTACTTAATTCGAATTTTGAAGGTTAAATTTGGATAATTCGAAGTCAGGTTTCCAATAATTTAACACAAATCTTTCCACGAAAGACCAAAGTGGTTGCTACGTAAGAAATTCCAACAGATGATTTTGTGTTTCATATGAAATACAGCACGTGTGTTGTTAATTTGTGTTGTTAAATAACTGCAATTAGCCTATGTTACATTTTACTTAGTTAATACAGCGTAGTGTAGTGTACTGTTCCTGGATGGAGATAAGGATAAAACATAGCAGTTGTAAGGTAAGGTGTACTGTTTGCGTATTAATGCAGTTTTATGTTTAATACAGTGTGTTATTTCATTGGTTTTTTTTATTATTATTATATTCTGGTTAATTCGAATTTTTTCGTAGCCCCTTGGAGTTCGAATTAAAAAGAGTCCACTGCATATATATTGCACATTTCGCGAATCGGGGCAAGTCTCCTACATCTGAATTTCATGAACCTTGTAAGCTCACGTAAAATCCTACAATTTCACAGAACCAGGGGCGGCTCTTTTCGACTATAGCTCCACCGAAGTGAGAAAAACTCCGGCAAACTTCAACTTCAGACTCTTATCCTCGGATTCTGTGGAGCAAGGCCACGCATAGCGGAAGAGAAGGGGGAGAATCGAGTGGGCAGAGCGAAGCAGTACACGCTGCTGCGAACGCTGGTAACTACAGTAGTTTCCTCCACCTCCACGCAATCCAATTCTCTCTCACATGTTCATCGGTGGAGCCATCTCGCGTCACTACTTGCGCAGAGACTTGTTTTCGTTCGCTTGCTCTAGAGATTTACCGGGAGAGCCATTTTTTTCCTCTTGCTGCTTCATGTTCTGACGTCAGATGCGAAATGCTTACGTTGTTAGGTTAAGTCTGATAGGTTTGGTTCTCTTAGCGTGAATACAATGCAAGTATATTGTTTATGTTAAAAGAACTGAACCAAACAAGCCTAACATAACCACTTACGCATTTAGGTTTAAAATTAAAGCATTCCGCGGTGACGTCAGAAAGCAACGTTGGAATCGCGTTGTGCGATAAGGGAGACCCCCACTTCTTCACTTGTGCCTCCGCATCAATTTGCCAAGATTTTTACATTAAAATATTCAATAATTACATCAGAGTATTCAATTAATGTTATCACAAAATTTTGTTTTCACACAAAACTTGTACAAAATAAAAATAAATTCGAACCGCGAAAGTGTCTCGCAGCATTTTTACCGAGTCCGTAAAAGACGAAAATGCCGGGAAAGTATCGGCCAGTACCGGTAAGTAAATTCCAACCAATACCACTGTTATCGGGCGATACCGATACATAGGCATCGGTTCGGCCATAGTCATTACACGTATCCAAGAAACTGGCACCAAGGGCGCTACCAAAAATTGCCCCGTGTGAAAGGGGCCTAATGCTCATGTTTCCGAGTGTTGTTTCAAGGAAGTTTATCTGTGGAACAAAGACCACATCAGAGCAACGACCATTCCACTTAGGACTGGCATGGCAAATCTTTCACCTCCGCTGCTATTGTGCTACCCACACATCCACATGCTAATGAATTGCCAGCAAAACGAAATCTCTTTCCCGTGCACACCGTGAGCCGGCTACACTATTCGACATGCATGTACTTTGTATGCGCGCCCAAGTCGAAGTGGGTGGGGCCGAGGGGAGAGCATATCGAAAACTGGAGCAGCAAGCGCGGGCTGTCTGTCTCGAGGTATCGCCCCCACACGGACCGCTTTGCGAATGGTACGCTGCGGTTTCCAGTGAAAGTTTTTTCTCTCTCTTAATGTCATTAATTCCCGTGAGGGAAAGGTGAACAATGTATAAACATTATAAATGTTCCCCACCTAGAACTGTAACGGAAAACAAGAAACCTTACTACAATCACTTCCCGCGTGTCGGCAGGTGTTTTCATGCTCGTAATGCTACAAGCACAGGCGTGCGCACGGGGGCAAGGGGGACCAGTTGCCCCCCCCCCCCCCCAATCATGGACGTCCACAGCTTTCTTAAACCGAGGGACAAGCAAGGTATTTTTCATGGGGTATATTACCCCGATAGTAAGTAAAAAACAACACTTGAATTTGAAATTATCGCATTAATGTAAATTACTATGACTGAAACCAAATTATACGGGTGAAATACAGTAAACCCTCGTTAACACAAACTCGCTTAAGACGAACACTCGGTTAACATATCTTATAGAAAGTTTTATCGGTTAACGCGAATTTCGGTTACCACGAATTACGATCTGTTTTTTAGTCCGTTGCGTCATTAATCTCATTTAACCCTGCGTTAGTCTGTTGGGGTGTGACAAACCCCAGTCGTACTATATTACAGGGTGGCTACAAACAAGCAGAAATGAAATTCCCTGACTTTTCCAGGTTTTCCAGGACAAAATTTATATTTTTCCCTGACAATTACAAACTAAACTAAATCGATGTTTTTGCAAATAGAAATAATAAACTCATACAGATCCACGTATGGTTTTGTGAAGTACCAATATTATCTTCTATTAAATTGACTTAATTTCTCTATTCTCTATGATTTGAATTCAAACTGTAAAATAGTGAATTTGGAAAATTATTGCAATTCACAAGCTAAGGAAGGATTATGGAATTTTGTCATACGCAGTAAGTTTAAAATAAAATACTTGGATTATTTTTACAATTACGACTAAATGAGATAAGAGTGAAGAGTGATTGATTGAGAAATACAATTTGTAATTTATCAGTCTCCTTATACATTCTCGGTATTATATGTTGATATTTCCACTGAGGTTTGGAACCCTCTGCTTGCAAAAACTATGAGTGCGGACTCATTTTTCAATGCATAAAGCTACTTCTCTCTTCTCCGTAAAGCAAACAACTTAACTCTTGCATATAAGTGAAACAACTGAATCGAACAAAAGAAAGTGTCATATTTCCTTACATTATCAATGGGATTTCTGCTTCAGTACAGTATATCCAAGTGAAGTGCTGTGAAACTGACAACATGCAGTTATACCATTAATGCTGACGAAACGGGTATTGGAAATTTAACGCAAGGAATTTATAGAATTGCATTGTATAGGTACCTGATTTAGCTAACTAACACATTAAAACAGGAATACTCTAATAATAATAATAATAGCTTCTGAAAGTTCATATACGAGGGGCATCCTGAAAAAGCTCCAATGGTGCCTATACGCAGCACTAGTGATCGGAGAGCGACACACACACATATAAGCAGGAAGAAGTGGCATGTAGCTGTAATCTGGTACAGTTGCAATGCAGCCGGTTTAGGACAGTGCTATGTTAAAGATTGCAGCTCTCATAAAGTCTCCCACCGACTGCGATGTAGCCTACATTGCACGCTCAGAATTTGGCACAGCCACCAGCAATCGTGTGAGTTGTGCAGACCGGACATCGTGAGTGATAGTATGGTCAGACGATGGTGCAGACAATTTACGGAAGGCCAATCGAATGTGCACAACTTCATAGAGCTGAGTACACACGGGCCATTTGCATCACTTCAGGTGAGAGATCTTAGACCACTCCCTGTACAGCCCTGACCTTGAATGTACCTACTTTCATCTCTTTGTTTCACTGAAGAGGTTTCTGGCAAGGCAAGGATTTGACAGCTACATTGCGGTAGAGATAGTTCCAGTCTTTGCTGTCAGACACATATACCATGGGCATACAAAATTTAGTGCCATGCTACGACACATGCCAGAACAACGGTGGTGATTATGCCAAAAAGTTTTCCCAAAATTCACATTTTCATTTTAGCGCATTTTCTGGCAAATATCTGAAATTATACCTTCATGGTGTTTTCAAACTACTGTTTCAAATTGTAAGTCACATGGCTTATGCCTCTTCACGAGAGTTTGATATCCTGAAAGTTATTTTGGGAAAGTTATTTTCCATACCCCTTTATTAATTTTAAGGTAAGGATTTTAGATAATGGAATTTTGGTGTGAAGTCAGGGCCCCACACTTTCTTGATCACGGCTGAAAGTGGGGGTGATGTGATCAGCACCACACTCCTGGCTACCTTTATCCCTCAAAATTTCCTCAAGGTACCAGCGTCATATGATGCTGGGTGGCCGCCGGAGCAGTTTGAATAGGTGGAAAACATCCCGGTTCTCCCCCGCAGGGGATCGACCTAGGGTCTATCGCATAGTAGTCAGATGCCCTAACGACTGAGCTCCATTATTACTCACTCGACAAATGCCGATAGTGCGCACTTAGCTTGGTAATTCAAAACATATCTCGTGCGACAAATACGAAGATGTGGCTCCCGTGTGACAGTAGTTACGCACTCGATCTCCTGTTAGAACCCTGTCACTTTGCTCTGTGATGCAAATGGTTTTGATAGAAGTTGAAAAAATCGTGGGAAATAAATGATTTAATGTGTCTGTCGGAATTATTCCACGTACGTATAACTCTATAGTTTACTCTTGAGTAAAATGTTGGAAAACTTGCATGTTCTATGTACACAAACATGGCCTAGAAAAGACAAGTATGTTGGATTTCATGGAATTTTTCATTGTTTTAGGACATTTCTTTAAAAAAAATGGCAACAATTCGCTTTATTTCGATATTTCGAACGGGCGAAAAATGTGTCCAGACATCACTGCACATTCCTAAACATAATTTCGCAGCAATTACCATATTTCACGGTTTTGGCGTTTGCGAAAAATCTATGTACCTACTAATTGAAAATTACTTTCTGGCCACCCCTCGTATAAATCAGTAGATGGAAAGTGAATATTTTGCAGGGCTGGCAGAGAAAAGTCAATTCTTGAAGTAAGTGATTTGCTGTTATGATTGAATGATTCGACTAAATATGATATTAAAATATTTATGTATTTATTATTAGTATTTTATTTCATAATATTGGACATTAACTTCACTCAGTGAGAGATTTAAGACCATCTCTCACGAGATTAAACAGACAGGACAGAGAGTGGCATTAATTTCATTGCAATAATAGTGTTGCAGTAAATTTGAGGTTGGGAGCATCCACTTGTCAATTTTTAAAACGTTCACCAATGCAGATTTATGTTTCACTTTTTCGTGATAGTATTCAATATATATCCCTTTTTTGGATTCTTCTTGATATCTAAGAATATTGCAATGTCATTGTAAACGTATGTTAACTTGTGCGAAACCAGTAATACGTCAGGATGATGAAAGAAAACCTTCGCAAGCACTGCTAGATTCAATAAGGTGAAGTGAGCCAGAAGAGTAATAAAATTCCAGCAGCATATTTGCAGTCTAAAGCTCTTCTTGTTTATGCATGCGATTTTTGTTGGATGTTTCAGTCCATGCAATTTCTGTCGCATGTTGTAGTGAGATACTTTGTCGGGTGGTGATATTCGACAAAAATCGTATGTATCAATGGAACATATTTGTTTCCATGTTCCTTCAGTTTGCCCAACAAAATGCCTTACTACGACGTCCGACAACTATCGGACGGTCCCACCTGCTCTTATCCCCTCCATCTGTCGACAGGTCCCCTTACTACTCCCATACAGACAAGAAAAAATGATAATTCAATGCATTTTCCACATAATATTTACAAGCTTAACCTTTACTCGTCCGATGATACCAACCATATGGTATCATCAGAGTAAGGTCGTACTCGCCCGATGATACCTTATGGTATCATGGTGCTGATTACGAAATGAATGTGCTTTTTGGACATTCATACTCTTATGTTTGGGTGGAAACTCTGACACAGGTCTGGAGGAAGCCTGGGAAATTCATATTGATGACCAACCTCCCACCCCTCTCTCCGCAACATATCCATGCCACATTTCCGAACAGAGTTTCTTTCCCATTTTGGCTCATTATTCAACTTGAATGGCACCCAGGAACATGAAACATGTTTCAATCTCTTTTGAAACGTCCATTCTTTGAAGAAAATACTAAAGTTTCCTCCTTCTCCCCAAAATAGCGGGAGAAGAGGAGGTAAACTACAGACTTTTATGTTTTTCTTTCATTGAAATTCGGTGGTCGTGCTCCCAAACCCCCCTTCTTCGGTTCGGTGTTCTGAATTGTACACGGTAGCATGCTATGATGTTTTAGCTGCAAACCAAAACTTATCCGAAGTAGATTGCTCCCATAGTACCAGAGTTATAACAATTTTTCGCAAAAAATGCAAATTACCTATTTTTCGTAAAAAAAAAATAATCACATTTTGACATATTATTAAACTTGCATGGTACCAAAGAACATGAAACATGTTTCATTCTCTTCAGAAATCTCCATTCTTTGAAAAGAATACTAAAGTTCGCACCTTCTTCCCAAATAGCAGGAGAAGAGGGGGTAAACTCCAGATTTTTATGTTCTTTTTTCATTGAAATTCGGTAGTCGCTCCCCCCAAACACCCTTTCCTGGGTTCGATGTTCTGAATTGTACACGGTTGCATGCTATGATGTTTTAGCTGCAAACCAAAACTTATCCGAAGTAGATTTCTCCCATAGTACCCGAGTTATAACAATTTTCCTCCAAAAATGCAAATTACCTATTTTTCGTAAAAAACAGTTTCACATTTTGGCTTATTATTCAACTTGTATGGCACCCAAGAACATGAAACATGTTTCATTCTCTTGAGAAATGTCCATTCTTTGAAAAGAATGTAGCAAGAAACTCCAGATTTTTTTTTTCCATTGAAATTCGGGGGTCGCACCCCCCCAAACCCCCCTTCCTCAGTTCGGCGTTCTGAATTGTAAACGGTTGCATGCTATGATGTTTTATCTGCAAAACAAATCATATCCGAAGTAGATTGCTGCCTTAGTGCCAGAGTTATAACAATTTTCCTCCAAAAATGTAAATTACCTATTTTTCGTAAACAAAAATATTCACATTTTGGCTTATTATTCAACTTGTATGGCACCCGAGAAGATGAAACATGTTTCAATCTCTTTGGAATCGTCCATTCTTTGAAGAAAATACTAAGGTTTGCGCCTTCTCCCCAAAATAGCGGTAGAAGAGGAGGTAAACTCCAGATTTTTATGTTTTTCTATCATTGAAATTCAGTGGTCGCGCCCCGAAACCCCCCTTCTTCGGTTCGGTGTTCTGAATTGTACACGGTTGCATGCTATGATGCTTTAGCTGCAAACCAAAACTTATCCGAAGTAGATTGCTCCCATAGTACCAGAGTTATAATAATTTTCCTTTAAACATGCAAATTACCTATTTTTCGTAATAAAAAAAAATCACATTTTGGCATATTATTCAACTTGTATGGCACCAAAGAACATAAAACATGTTTCATTCTCTTGAGAAATCTCCATTTTTTTAAAAGAATACTAAAGTTCGTGCCTTCTCCCCAAAATAGCGGGAGAAGAGGGGGCAAACTCCAGATTTTTGTTTTTTCCATTGAAATTCGGGGGACGTGCTCCCCCAGGCCCCCTTCTTCGGTCCAGTGTTCTAAATTGTACACCGTTGCATGCGCTGATGTTTTACCAAAAAACAAAAGTTATCCGAAGTAGATTGCTCCCATAGTGCCGAGTTATAACAATTTTCGTCAAAAGAGTGTTCGAAGTCAATGAAGAGGAAATTCCCTGACATTTCCCTGACTATTTTTGACACCTCAAATTCCCTGACTTTTCCCGGTTTTCCAGGTTTTCCAGGTCTGTCGCCACCCTGTATTAGTTTATTTCTCAACGATTTGGCAACACTGAACTTTGTCCATCCGTGTACCTGGCAAGTATTTATCGTGGATGTTTGTAGTGTATTTGCAATTGTAGGTGCTGGAGCTGTTAAGTTGTTGTCACGTATTTGTTGGCTTTGGGGTTTGACATACCCCGCCAGACTAGTCACGGTTCTGTTTTTATGTACGGACTAAATACACAAAAGAGCCAATAGTGTATTTGTTATTGTTCTTTTAGTGTCTGTGTATTCTGTAAACAATGGGTTCTGAAGTGGAACGTATTAGGCGATTGTTACAAGAATGCGCGAAGAAGTGGAATCGGATGTGGAGGGAGGTGAGGGTAGTGATTGTTGGTCGGACCATGCTAGTGAAAATGAACATAACACAGATTCTGAAGAAGATGCGGATTTAGACAATACCGATAGTGTAAATGAGAATTTTTACGTAGGTAAGGACGGTACCGCAAAGTGTAGCAAGTCAGCACCACGTACGAATACAAGAACAAGAGCGAGTAATATTATCAGAACACGTCTCCCATGTGTACGAGGTGTGGCTAAGAACTGCAAAAGTCCTTCAGAATGCTTTCAGTTATTTCTTAGTGACGACACACTGCAGAAAATTGTAAGTAACACAAACAAATTCATAGACGATGCGTCCCAAAAGTATGGTGAACATGAGAAATATAAAGTAAAAAATACGTCATTAGTAGAAATAAAAGCTGTAATTAGACTTTTGTACATGGCAGGTGTTTACAAACCAAACAGAGTAAATTTAGATGATTTGTGGGCGAGAGATGGTACTGGTATGGATATATTTTGGAGTACAATGACGTTGCAACGCTTCCGATTCTTACTCACTTCTCTCCGTTTCGACGACAAATCTACGAGAGCTGAGCGATCTCAATTTGATAAACTTGCACCGATAAGAGATTTTTTTGAAACTTTCGTTGATCAGTGTAAAGTACATTGCTCTGTTGGAGCAAATGTAACAATAGACGAGCAACTCGAAAAGTTCAGAGGTAGGTGTCCCTTTCGGCAATACTTACCCAACAAGCCAGGCAAGTATGGCATTAAACTTTTTGCTCTTGTAGATTCAAGAGTCTTCTATTCGCAAAACCTGGAAATATATGCTGGTAAACAACCTGATGGACCGTTCAAGATCAGCAATTCTCAGGAATCTGTCGTAGAGCGAATGGTGTCACCAATAACAGGTTCTGGAAGAAACGTCACAGTAGATAATTGGTTCACCAGCATACCAGTGGCCAATAAACTATTGAAAGATCATAACCTAACCTTACTTGGTACAATCAGGAAAAACAAGAGAGAGATACCACCTGAGCTAACTGAAGGCACAAAAAGAACAGTGAACAGTAGTATCTTTGCTTTCACCAAAGATATAACGTTAGTTTCCTACTATCCAAAAAAAAAAAAAGATTGTGCTTGTCGTTTCTACTATGCATCATGACGATAGGATTGATGAAACAACAGGCGATCTTCAAAAAACAGAAATGATCACCACGTACAATTTGTGTAAGGGTGGTGTTGACACAGTGGATCAAATGTGTGCCACGTACGACGTTTCTAGAAACTCTAGACGTTGGCCTTTGACGGTATTTTATGCTGTACTGAATATCAGTGGCATCAATTCTCAGGTTATATTTGTGAGTAACACCAACCAGCAAATACAAAGACGTAAGTTTCTAAAAAAGTTGGCGTTTGAATTGATCGAAGAACACCGCAACCTTCGGGCTGCTTCCATCACCAATCTTCCGAGGGAACTACAACTGAAGCTGAAAAGAAGACATGATACAGAAGAGGACGTTCCAGCTCCAGGTCCAAAGTGTTCTCAAGGACGATGTGTAATCTGTCCACGTTCAAAAGATCGAAAGATTAGGTTCACTTGTGCAAAGTGTGCAAAATTTCTATGTTTGGAACACGCACTCTCTCTTTGTAAAGAATGTTATGGACAAGCAAACAACGGTGAACCTGACTGAATGTCACTGAACTTTGTGGTCTTTTCTTTTTTAATTTTTGCTTTCAGAAATTATTTGTAACAATAGAAAAGCTTTTTCGGCAAATGTGAGGTATTTGTAATAAAAAATAAACTACCCAAAATAAAAATAAGTATTGGGGTGCCTCACACCCCACGAGACTAATGATGTATTTTCTTTTCACCAGACTGACCCAGGGTTAAAACGAACTTTCAAAGTTTTTCATGTTTTTTTCTGTTGTTCCTCGGTCGTTCCTCTGCTAGGTATGTAAGAAATCGCTCAACAATCTCCATCATCTTGTCAACAATCAACTTATACAGTATTGTAACCAACAGCTTCAGATCAACAATGTGTTCAAATTTGTTTTTCTATTCTTTAAAACAGTGGTTTCCAACTTCAAAGGTCCGAGGGCCAAAATTATATCCAGCAGTTGATTGGCGGGCCGCATTTTTTTTTGGGGGGGGGGAATTAAAAATTACAAAGATTGTAAGTACTGAACAGAAAATTGAGGCCGATCTGCTTCTTTCATTAAAGTTGGAATGTCCACTTCAATTTCTGTATTTGAAAGTCTCAGAAGGTGAAGCAGTGAAGAATCTGCCAGTCAGCTTCTGTAGCGGTTCTTGATGAACTTCATTGAAGAAAAAACACTTTCACACGTGTATGTACTGCCGAACATCGATGTCATTATTTGCCCAAAACTACGAAGGTTTGGAAAGCGTTCCTTTGAAAGGTATTCGCTTGCCTAGTTTGAAGGAAATCGCCTTGCAAATCACACAATTCAAGTAGGAGATAAAAACTTCTTGTTCTTCGATGTTAGCGCCAAGAGGATTGCTAAATAGCTGGATGCTGCTTTTAAGTTATTCAAAATATTTAAATCTGGAGTCAAACTCGTGCATTATTTCTTTAATATTTGCACTGAATTCAGAAAAGTCCAGTGTTTCTTCATCTTCTGCTAGCCGCCAACAGCTTGGAAAATGGACCAGGTTATTCCTCTCCAAAGTAACGTTGAAAATCATCAGTTTATTACGATTCCCTGCAATTCCGCATAGCGGTTCATTCTGCATAGTGAAGGGGTTGAATACATGGTGTGAAGAGAACGTTACGTCACTTTAGATTCTTCTGATGATCATTATTGACTGCAAAATCAATTTTACCTGTGATATTGTCTTTCTTCACAGAGCTTCCGTTCATTTAACAGCAAAAATAGAACGTATTTTAATAAAATTACATGAAATTAATGTATTTTGCAAACAGGCTTCGCGGGCCGCAAAAAAAGGTATCGCGGGCCGCCAGTTGGAAACCCCTGCTTTAAAACATAGCCAATACGAGTATAACATCAAGATTAAAAACTTGGGTGCAATTGCTCAACAATCGCGATCATCGCGTCAATAGTATTTAACCAACAAATTCAGTTGTGTGTTCAGATGTGTTTTTCTATTCTTTAAAACGTAGCCAGTACGAGTAACATCAATTGCAAGCAGTAAGACGGGAGTCATGGCCAATTGGAAGCAGACAGGCATAGATCTGCAAACAAAACTGAAAATCCTAGAGGAAGTAGACCGTGGTGCATTGAACAAAACGACAATTGCTGAACAGTATGGAATTGCCAAATCTACATTATCTACAATACTTAATACGTATTGTAAATGGTTAATGTATAGAAAGAACTGTACTGCAACAATAAAATTTGAGTCCCCGGTTAGCACGAATTTCTTTAACACGAACTCTTGATTTTTCGGTCCCTTGGAATTCGTGTTAACGAGGGTTTACTGTATATACCTTTAGCTTGACATTCGATTTATTATACTTGCACCTAGAAATTTAGCGTAGAGAAATCTTATCACCGTTATTAAACGATATTGTACTCCAAGAAAATAAAGTACTTTCAAGCCGATTGAAGTTCAAAGCAACTACGGGAAGGGGGTGCAGTGGCGCAACCACCGGGGGGGGGGGGGGCAATGAGCATTGCCCTCCCCAACCTTGGACGGAAATCAATTCTCGGAGGGCAGACATTGAGGTAAAAGAAAGCAAGACTAGTACAATCTAAGAGTAGCAGGACAAAATGATACTAAAGATGAAATTAGTTTTCAAGTCTTTCTTGCATTATTTCTTACAGCCGGCCAAGAGCACCTGCAGGGTGGCACAAACGGAAATTGACCCCCTTCGATATCAAATTTTATACAAATAAAAATACATTTCGTAAAATTTCCTTGCTCGCAATGTCAGCTTTTCTTATAGTCTTGTCAAGTTCAGAGCTGTAGCTAGAGGGCAGCGGGAGTTGGCCCTGGGCGCCGAACAATCTAAATGAGGAAAGTTGTAAAAGAGAATGCCATGGCGCCGCACGAAATTTTTGTGCCATATTAAATCAATATTGTTTTCAGTTTGCAAAAATGTGGATCTAAAAATTTTCCTGCTCGCGCCCATCAATGCAATGAAACTAAAACAGTGAGATAAAATGAGGTTTTTCTTTCCCGACTGAACTTTCACCAATCAGAGGGTCTGAGCACACCTATGGCTACAAGCAATTGTGTACTTCCTTCGATTGCATTTCCCTCGTGACTATATATTAGCCATGTGCGATATTTCGATATATCGGAGCATCGTTATCGATATTATTCATCGAGAAACAGGATTAATTTCTCCTACAGTTACTAACTACAACTTAAACGTCCGAGCAAAATATGCATTTCGTTACATTGGTTGATTCAATTTGCTTATTTTACGCTGCTTTTCTTCTACTTTTGGCTCATCGCGACGTTGAGGAGATAAAACTGATGGACCCTAAAATAGAATGCCCGGGCCGGATTCGAACCCGGGACCCCTGGCATCATAGATACTGTACTAACCCCTCCGCCACTTCGTTATAATATTGATAGCATCGATATGGATATTATAGGGATCATCGACATTGGTATTCCCGATATCGACATCTTTTGATACTCGATATATCAACTACATATCGATATTCACAAAATATCGAACCTCGACATCGACAAATCGATACCGCACACCCCTATTCCCCTTCTTGAACAACTGAAAACAGAAATTTCTGTACTTATTGCAATAGCACTCACTTTTCGCTGTGGGTGGTATTTTAACATGAGTTCCCATATAGCTGAATGGTTATACTGCTTTTTCGTACGAGTGGTCCTGGGTCAAACACTGTTATGCAAGGTAACAGAGGTGAAGGGATTTATTTTTCCATTTTAGGTGGCTTTTCTGCCATTTTGGCAAAAAGTGACAAGAGAAGGAGAACGGTAATACATAAATACAAACGGACACATCAACACTTCGTCTGCAACGATGCCGTTTCTCAGGGTATACCATGTGGAAGAGAGGTTAAAATTTGAAAAACCATGCCTTACACCTCAAGAGAGACAGGACTTTATACGCTCACCATGCGTCACTGAACGTTAAGTCAGCGAAGAAAAGCACTATTGCAACACATAGCTGACTATATTTTTACAAAGATTGGGCCGATACCAATACACTTACACATTCTTGGAGATACGAGGTACTTTTAATGATAAAAACGTTTTTCACGACATGAAATACTTAACAAAAAAAAAGCATTGAATTGATATTTCATATGTCACTCCAGAATTAAACCTTGGAAGGTAAATGCATATGAATTTCCGATTACTCCCAATCATAAGCAACATTATGTTTTGAGTTATTGGGGCATGATGCATACATAATATGCCAATATCTTACATATAAATAATGCATTTTTCTGGAATTTGAGGACGGGATGCATTCTCCTTTCCTTCCCCTCACCCCAACGCTCTAAATGAACTAAACTTATATATTTCACACATATAATTTCATTTCACAACAATTTATACTAAAGGGCATTGCAGGATAATGATAACTTCAGACTGAAGGAGAGTTTTTTGAGGGGATAACACTATTATGGGGGGAAATATACCTTGTTTAGCCTCTTCCCCTGGCAAAGAAATACCTTGGGTGTCCCTCCCTGGAAGACATCCTACAGACGTTCATGGCCTATGCCGTTCGCAGGTGTTGAACTTGACCAAGAACATTACGAACATGGGAGATTGGGTCCTTTCATTTCTCGAGACAAATATTTGATTTTCTAACCTCCGTACCAAAAACCATAAATAAACACATGCATACACGAAAATGTCTGATAATGTGTTTTCCATAAAAAAAAAAAAACAGATGATACATCTTGTTCCTCGAATGATTTTTAATGAGTAATATTGGCTTTTTTCCACAATTACATTTGCCACTATGTCCATAAGCATAATTTCCACATCTAACAGAGTACCTTGTGCATTTCTTACTTTCACTAAATTTATGTGCAGAATTTTATGTGGAGTACAGCATAAATAAGTTTCAGTTTGCAACATTCTGCATGTAATGTAAATGTGTGATAATGTACCTAATAAGTACTTTTTACAATGAGCTTGAGGCAATATGGAATATTTTAGTTTGTGCAGACTGCTATATTCATATTTCAACTAGTAAAACGTTGCTACCATCAAAATCACAGCCATAATGACATTAACTCATCATCATTATTCCTAATAGATAGCTGCACCATGCAGACTGTCATGTTGTTGCCCAAATGATTTTCCTTCTCTTTTTTGAGAACATGACAAACCACTGTGTAAGTGACATCATGCAGTGACAGGTTTCTCAGAAATAGTTTAATTTTGGCACATCATTGCCTAAATCGAGTGATGATTCCAGTTCCCTTGTAGATGATAGTGATGAGGATATTGACTATCGACAATCGGGTGATATTTCTTCATCTTCAATTGAAGTAAGTAAATAATAAAAGAATTTGTGGCTTGTCATACTGCTGTGATTGTAACTTCTAAAACTTCCTGGGGGCAAAATATTTTATACAAAATTATTTACGGTATCAAAGACGTGAGTTCTAAATGTAAAGTTCATCAGATATCTTCCTAATTAAGAAATATAGCTTTTCACACACATGAAACACTTAATGTTATATAGTTATTTAAAGAATGTGGCTTATCATGTAGGTGACGTGAGACTAAGTTGGCTTATTGTATGAGAGAAAGAACATGACAAGCCATGAAATCGTATGTCTCATTTTGGAAAAGAATTAAGTTTGAGTTACGTAACTCCTAAAGCATACTTTTATTTGAGTCAGAGAAAAGATAAGATATCTACTTTCTTGGACCAACTCAGTTGCTTCAGTTTTGTGGTGCATCTCAAAGAAGGTCATTGGAGAACATCCATCCACATCAAACCCATCATCCCGCATCGTGTCCATGCAGTCTAAGGCATCATGTTTTGGGTTCAAGCTACGAGGCACACGCTGGTTCAAGTTTCCTGGGGAGAACAACTTTTCCCCTGGCTAGTGTATGGGACCAGTGGCCACACTCCATCATGAGGAAATTGGGGAGCTATGAATTAGTAGTGTAACTACGACGACAATTGGGGGTTCATCCTGCTGACCACACATCACCCCGTAACTGGTTGAATGATCGCCCACCTCTGATGAAGCATGTAGGAGTGATGCCGACAGTCAGTAGGTAAGCTTTGGTCCTCAAGAGTTCTTGCGGCATGGGTTATTATTACATCAAATCCACCAACCAGTACATACCCATTCTACAACAGGAAAGCAATCACATTCTCCCTGGCCCACTTCACTCAACTCCCGAAAGAACTACAACCTCTGCCTATACCAAGCCTTTGATCAACCATGACTATCCTTCCACGCTAGTCACTAAATATCTCGAGCTACCTCACACTCTCACATATCAACCATGACTGCAACCACACTGCAACAAGGTCAATCAGTAACTTTTCCAGCAAACTCGATCTCCGCATTACCAATCATTAGGGGCATGAATATTTCAGTTTTGACGAAAACACGAAATGTGAACACATTCTTATGTTAATTTTTAATGTTTCTGATAGGTGTGAGGTGCATTTCCCTACCCTGTTTTGTCACGAAATGATGCGAAATGAACTGCAAAATGAGAAATTTACTCTTATGCATGAAATTTAGAGTTTACCGACGTGACACTTTCTGAAGTTTGAATTATCCTCTGAGTTATGCAATTCACAGAAAATTGATTAATTCTGCTGTAAATATTTGAGATGCAAAAATGGGCCCCTTTATACATGAATAAACTTAATACTCTGGTCACTACATAAATGTATTATTAGAAGGGTTACGTTTATTTTGTAATAAGTGCAGTTTCTAAATCAAATTGTGGATTTTGTTCACAATTTTAAAACCAAAATGTCATATTTATGTACTGTTTTTCATCCGTTTTTTCACCACTATAATGCCAAAATTTTATTTACCACCTTTGAACGCGAAATCGACTCAATTTTTGTACCAAAATTTTGCTTTTTTATTTATCAAAAATATGTGCCTCTACCAATCATCCTTTCTCCTCCTTACATGGGCCTGCCCCAAACTCCACCACACTCTGAATGAGGTTGATGATAAAACCACTTTCCTGAAGACATTTACATGTTTCACAAGTATGCTGAAACGTCAGCACACATTCATGTAATTGAATATGGTATATTTTTCGTGATATATTTCACTCATTAACAAACTAGAAAAAAAATGTTTCTACCAGGCACGTATCTAAAAATATGTTTCGGAAAGGATTTCAAACCAAGTGTCTCAGAAATAATAACGTTTATGTTAAAATATTTATAAATCAAATTAATACTAATTACAATACATAAATTAATATTATATTATTATTACACGATTAGGTAAAAAGACTGTATAAGTATAGAGATATAACAGTGCATATTCATTATGTAGCTTAACTGTAGTTAGGATCGGAATAATTTACATAAAAACAAGTGCCCTGGCAAATGAAATTAATGTAAAATACATGAATAATTGAATTTTATCAAATAACAAAAATGATGTTACATGTAAAGGATGTCCCAAAAGTAACGCAGGATTAAAATTGCGTGCCATTTTTTTTTCAT
Organism: Lepisma saccharinum; assembly: GCF_977018435.1. Classification (NCBI taxonomy): domain Eukaryota; kingdom Metazoa; phylum Arthropoda; class Insecta; order Zygentoma; family Lepismatidae; genus Lepisma; species Lepisma saccharinum. The sequence continues at coordinate 10,750,810 of NC_139238.1, forward strand.
TGGGTTGGCAACGCTGTCTGAAGCACATGTTGTAGTAAGCACATTCCGGTTAGTAGTGAGTTAGTCCTGATGGAGAAATACACGATGCAGGAGTGCATAACTATCGTAAAAACATATTACAAATACGAAGAATGTTGTACTGAAACTGTGCGCAAATTATGTGGTATGTTTGGGCAGGAAAACATGCCAAACGGAACGACTGTGAAAAAAGTGGTTCAAAAGTTTGAACAAACAGGTTCGGTGATGGACGACAAAAGAAGTGGCCGTTCTCATACCGGACGCTCGGCTGATAACATTGCCGCTGAGAGCGCTAGTGTCGCTGAGTGTTCGAGAACGTCAGTTCGCTGTAGGTCTCTTGAGTTAGACATTTCGAGGAGCACCATGCAGCGGTTTATGCCGAAAGATCAGCGTATGCACCCATACAAGATTCAGATGACTCAACAGCTTAAGCCGCAAGACCACGTGCAGCGACGGGCATTCGTCGATTGGGTCCTGGACAATCTGTAAGTGGCTGGTGATTTTGCTAAGAATATCATCTTCAGTGACGAGGTGCATTTTCATCTGGATGAGTATGTAAACAAGCAGAACTGTCGCATTTGGGGCACGGAAAACATTCGTGTTATTGAAGAAAAGCCGATTTATTCCCAACGAGAGTGTGTGTGGTAGAATTATTGGGCCGCACTTCTTCGAAAACGAGTCCGGAAGTGCAGTAACTGTCAATGGTGTACATTATCGCGAGATAACAGCATTTTTGTGGCCTCACGTGGAAGCCATGGACTTTGGCTTTGATGTTGATGAGATGTTCTTTCAGCAGGATGGCGCCACGTGTCATGTGGCACACGAAACCATTGAGCTGTTAATTAAAAAAATTCATGAGCGGCTGATTTCGCGCAACAGTGATCACAATTGGCCACCAAGGTCATGCGATCTTACACCGTATGACTTTTATCTCTGGGGATTTGTAAAGTCCAAGGTTTCCAGCAAACACATACCAACCATTCACGAACCTAAAGAAGAAATCTGATGTGTTATCGCAACAAATGAGCCACAAGTTTGCGAAAATGTGATTGCAAATTTTGTCAAAAGATTGCGCGAGTGTCATATGAGACATGGAGGACATTTGCCAGATATTATTTTCCATATTTAATCGGAGTGTTTACTCTTTCAAAGTATGTTACAACTTTGCCAATTCATGTATAAATATAGGATCACTTTGTAAATTTAAATCCTGCGTTACTTTTGGGACACCCTTTAGTTGGAGAAAAGTAAGTTTCTGATTAAAATTTTATGCATATTATTTTGAGTAGTAGTGTACATAAATCTTCTTTGTAATGTAATACAAAGCCTTCTAAAAAGTTCAGGGGAAATTAATAACCATCGATTATGCAACAAATGCTAATACAGTAGAGCGTCGATTATCCGAACGTCGGTCAACCAAACGACCGCTTAACCGAACTGTGTACTCGCTCACTTTCAGATATCTGTAATGAAAAAAGTACGTGACTTATCTGCTCGTAAGCGTGTAGGCTTGCTTCGACAGACCAAAATAAAGGATTTTTTTAAACGTTAATTTTGTGTACTGTGTGTATTGTTCATGCAAAATGCGTATGTAATATGTACATATTTTTGTTTAATAAACTGTACCACATACTATATATTCCTACTAAAGTTGCCTTTGTACATTACTTTGTAATACATACTTAAAGAGATGCCTGTTTTTATGAATAAATTTACTGTACAGTACTTCTTTTTGGCAAATAAACATGTACAGTTCGATTATCCGAACAAACCAGTTTTCCGAACACCCATGTCCCCCAATTACTTTGGATAATCGACGCTCTACTGTATTTCCATTACTTAATTTTAGTACATGGTAGTCTTTCGGGGGGTATGGACCCCTGGACCCCCCTTAAATATGTCCTTCCTGTCCTTCCAAAGCCGTAGGATCCCAATATAATCCTTGTCTTCCAATAAGTTGAGAGGAAATTATACAACAATGGCTAAATGAATAATTTTTCATCATTTAATGTTAGAACTTGATAAATCTTTTGGGGGAGCAGGGTTTCCGGACCCCCCCCCCCCAAATACGTCCTTGGTTTCTACACATGTATGGAAAATGTGATTGGGATGAAAAATTACACAAATGTAAGCCTTAATTTTCCTTCCAGCAGAACATAATAATTTTCAATCATATTGTTGAGACATATATCACAATGTTGTCACAACTTACCTCATATGTAGTAAAAGCGAAGCAGAAGACATTAAAAATTATTGATGGACCATTGAAGAAACGAGCTGTTTTGGCAGGACTTTTGAAGAAACGAGCTGTTTTAGCAATGTGCTAATTTGCAGACAATTAAATCTTACCCAAACGCACAAGTAGTTCACACATATCGCATGAAGCACTGAAGATCCCGCATGTCTAAGCACCGGAGAATTGATATACAAGGTGTGGCTAGAAAAAAAACCGGATTGATATTGCTGTAGACAAACGGCAAGCGCGTCAAGCTCAAGCAGTGCAAGAGTGTATAACGTGATATCCTGCCTATCGACTGCGTGATTGCCCACGGTGCGCAGCAGTCAGTTCCGCTGTAGCTTGTGGACGAAGTGAACCGTACATCTGTGCTCCGTCGGAAAACTGTTAAATGTGAAAGTGGAACAGCGTATCAATGTGAAGTTTCTTATGAAACTCAGAAAATCTGCCACAGAAACTTATGGTTTGTTGAAGAAAGTGTACGGAGATGAGTGTTTATCATGCACGCAAGTGTTTGAGGGGTTTCAAAGGTTTAAAGAGGAACAAGAAGTGACCACGGATGACTTGCATCCTGGACGGCCTTGCACGTCAAAAACAGAATCAAACATGCAAATGCCAGTGAATTGATTCGAATTGGGTAGTTGAAGGTCAACCAACATTATTTCATTACGATGCTGGCGACCCTTCGTGAGCGAGTAAAAAGATGACGACCTGATTTGTGGAAAAGCAAGTAATGAATTCTTCATCAGGAAAATGCTCCTGCCCACACAGCATTGTCAGTCAAGGCTTTTTTCGACAATCATGGGATCCCAGTGTTAGAACATCCACCCTATTTGCCAGATCTCGCTGTGTGACATTTTTCATTCCCAAAGTTCAAATTAGCACTGAAAGAAACCAGATTTAGGACCATAGGATCTGTGAAAAGAAAAGCGACGGAGGTCATGAACATGGTTTCAAAAAATGATTTCCAGAACTGCTTCCAGCAATGGAAGATTCGTATGGAGCGGTGTATTGATAGTACAGGGGAGTACTTTGAAGGGGATAATGTTCGTATTGTACAACATAACCAATAAAAGATTTTGTAGCAACAGTCCGGTTTCTTTCTAGCCACACCTCGTACCTAAGCACTAAGAGCACACATACAAAAAACAGTAAAGATATTTCTTCTCTCATTCATTTCTAACATGCAACAATGATATAAGCACATTAAAAGAAGCTACAAATTTTGAAATAAGTATTGTGGGGGAGGCATCAATATCAAGGATCCACAATCATTATTTATATCAGAAGACTGAGTACAAAAATAAACACATGATTAATGTTATGCCAAAGATATATGGTAGGAAAGATATTTTGTATGAAAGGTACTTTAAAAAATTTGTTAACTGTAAAAGTTAGTTCAATGAGTTTATTGCCGATCGTTTTCCTTTATCCACGTATATTTTATAAAAGATTTTGGACATATATTATATTACTGGCACAAGCATGTCAGGAGAGAAACATACACCAGTGCAATCCTGCAATATTGGCACAGACATGGTAATGATTTGATTTTTGTTACTTATACCCTGTCCCAGCTAACTGTAGAGCAAGGCCGTACATATCGGCAGAGGAGGAGGAGGAGGAGGAGGAAATGAAGTGGTCAAAGTGCAGCGTTGCCAACCGTTCGGTCCTGACCATACATGTATGGACGTACGGTCCAGACCTTAGTCCGTACACTAAATGCACGGTTTGTCAAAATTTGCTCTTGCAGGTTTATCCCTAATATTTCTCTAAGAAATTCCTAAATCAATCGTACGGACCTGAAGACAAAAATACGGTCAGTTTGCCATGTTCGTTCGGTATTATCCTTTTCAAAAGTTTGCAACGCTTACAGATTTCCTTGAGGAAATCGGGTAACTCCCGTCGCCCGTTACACAATCTGTTTTTCTCACTGTTCATTGGTGGAGCCATCTTGCGTCACTACTTGCGCAGTGACTTGTTCTCGTTCGCCTGGTCTACAGTTAGCTGGTACGGGTTTAGCATCCCTTTCCTGCCATTTTTGGCTAATCACAACAATGAGGATGAGTGATGATATGATGAAATTGATTAAGGGACGCTCAACAAAGAACACCCATACCAGGATTCGAACCTGTGAGCCCCAGCATCACAGCATGCTGTGCTAACCACTCCACCACAAAGCTGAGCAGACACATAAATGACATCAGGGCAGAGGCTATTGCATCAAATCATACTTTATAAATCCTAGCTGGTATTTTCAGAATTGAGACAATTAACCATTCAAAAATGTCGGCCAGCATTTCAGATACTCAGGCTGTCAGCACAGGACAAGAGAAGAAAAAAAGAGACATACAAAATTTTAAGAAACAGGTTTTCCAGTGGATGTATTGATGCATCTCCCAATAAAAAAAGATTTGGCCTTACCTGTATTCAGTTCTTGTTCTGCAGTCTCATCTTTAGGTGGTTTGTCGTATAGCCTAAGATACACGTCGATTGCACACTTTGCAGCCTTGAAGTAGAAGGGATGTGCCCGTAATATATCCTCCAGCCTGAGTAATCCTACGTAAGACCGTAATGTCATTTTTCTCATACAATATGTATGGAAATCAAACTGGTCTTCTATTATTTCTGAGAAGTGCTGAAATAAGAAGGAATTTCCAATTAATCAAAGAAGTAGTAGAGGATAAAATCAAAATTTTACCCAAAATTTTACCTACAGGAATGAGCATAATTAGCAGACAGTTTTAAAATAGAAGAAATAAAACGAACACGTTTCACTAGAGCATATTATTTAAATGAAATAAATTCTACACTTCTTGGAGATTAATTCACACAACACAAACACACATAAAATGATAAAATGATTAGGAATGGGTCGATATGAAATTTTGGCCAATACTGATAAAGTTCAGATATAAAATTTACCGATGCCGATATATAATTCCAAATGATCCTTGAAGAACCTGAATGGATCATTAACCTCCTTAATAAATGTATGTTTCAAAGTGACTGCAGTGCAAAAGTAGTTGCATTTAGAAATTTTTTTTAAAATTATGGTATGGAGATTATCCACAATAATTATAACAAAATGGCACAATTTAGCACTAAATTATAAGATATTTGTAGATATATCGGATAAGTAAAATAATTGGTAATTTTACGGATATACCAATATACCTATATCGGCTGATACCGATAGAGTACCGATTAATCTGTCCCATCCCTAGCAAAAATAGTGACTTTCAAGTGGTCACCTTGTGATGATACACAGTAGTGAAGTCTTTTTCTGAAGTTTTAACATCACAGATTTCAAGAATTTCTTCCCAATACTAAGGTCTCCCAGATGGTGTAGTGGTAGCATCATCACCTTGTAATCACAGGATCATGGGCTCAATACCCGGTGGAGCCACATAGTGGTTCGGATCCCACATTAAACTGTAGGTCCTATTAGCCTATCTAGGCATAAAGTATTCTCCTGCTCCAGGGTTGGTACGATTTTTGGATTATGAAATTCCCTGACATTTCCAGGTTTTCCAGTCCAAAAATGACATTTTTACAGACATGTTGTTTATCATCATGATTTTTGAATTAATTATTATAATATTCACTTTCAGATTTTTTTTTTTTTTTTAAATAGCAAATTTCATTCTACACACACAAGAACATGAAAATGCATCTAGCCTTCGCTAAGGTAACAGAGGTACATTATTTCACCATAACAGATCTCCACAATACAAAAACAACAGAAAAAGTTCATAAACCATACAAAATTTTTCATTTTCTGGCAGATTTATAGTATTGTAGAAAATGCTGCTTTTTTGCTTACGTTTATAAGTACACAGCATCTGGATAATTTTTTGTTGCATAAGAAATTCTATAGGAAATGCCAACAAGACTGAGATCTATAAAATAATAGACTATAACCTAATCTTGACAAACCTTTCCGATAATTATGATCATATTGTCAATGAACTTTAGTTATCAATCAGATATCTGGACTGCAAGTTTTACTTTGATATTCTTTCTAATATCTAGTATTATAAAAGTGAAAATTTATTATAGAAATTCGAAGAAACCATAATTTTGCACGTGGTGGCTCAGTTGGTAACGTGTCTGGCTACCATGCTTAAGGTCCAGGGTTCAATCCCTGGCCGGTTCAAATCCAAGAACTTTTCTAACGTTGGGTGCGGCCCCGGCACCCACCCAGCGTCGAATAACATGGGTACCTGGGGGAAACCCTGGGGGGTAAAGGCGGTCAAGGGCATGATGCTGATCACATCACCCCCCACTCATGACCGGATCAAGAAAGTGTGGGGCGTTACCCCCACACCCCCTATATGCCTTCATGGCATGGTGCTAAGCACAGGGGAGCACTTTACCTTTTTTTACCATAATTTTGCACAAGACTGAGAATCATAACAATGATAGAAACAAGTTTCTAAACTGAATCTTTTTTTGGGAGTCGAATCACAAGAACCGAATCCAGAAGTGGAAGCGAGCTGCTTGTTCATTTTGCAACTTTCTTCTCTTGCAGACTCCAAATTGCACGTAAATTCCAGACAATCTGTAAAATTCCTTGATCTTTCCCTGACAAGCCAATTTCTCTGACATTTCCCTGTTTTCCAGATGCATAGCAACCCTGTGCTCCTTCGCTATACTCTTAACTGCTTACTCGATAAGACTCCAATACTGTGTAGCATCCAAGGTGACCACTTATTTTTGGTTAGCATCAGTTTGCATGAGTGTTTGTGTTGTGTGAATTAAAACTCCAACAAGTGTAGAATTTATATCATTTACATTATATCCTCTAGTGAAATGTGTTAATTTCATTTCTGCTATTTTGAAAACCATCAGCAAATTACACTCATCCCTGTATTAAAGGTGTTTGCACATGCACAAAAAAGTAGTTTGTTACTTTTTAATAGGCAGGTGAAGGCCAAGCCATCCTGCTTCCCACCCTACATGAATCTGCAACCATCTTACATTCTCAGTACTATTTCAGAGGATGAGTTTTGCATCTCCCTTCTAATAAATTATTATAAGGCAGTGAGAACTTTTCTCAAATTTTGAGAAACGTTTGGTAGGCTGAACTCTGGAGATTTGTTTTATAATTTTATGCAATAATACCGTGCGTTCATTTCGATCTGCAGCCGAGAGATCGGGAGAAGCGTGGCGGACGGCGCTGACGGAGATGCCGACATTTGCGGCCTGTAATGCCCGCTTATTTTTATAGACATATGCAGACATTTATATAAATATTGCAAAACGATCACTAACCTGTGTTATAACACGCAAAAGTTCTTCTGTAATTCATCCAAGTTCTGCTCTTATATACACAAAAAAATACGCTTTAGAAACGATGTTAAGAGCCACAGATAATAAAACATTTTAATCATAGTTTTGACCAGTAACGTCCTGCTTAAGTTTATATCCTTGAAAGAGTTTTGTGCCGATGGGGATCGTTTGGAGGTTTTGAATGTGCAACACTGTATCAAGATTGCGCTGTAGAAGAAACCGTTAAAAGTCAATAGTGTTCGTGAGCTTCCTTTCAATCCGAAATCTCCGAGCTCGAGATTTTTGTTCCTTCGCGACTAGATGAAGACAGAGTTGTAAATATAGTGGCGAGCAGTGTAAACCAAGAGCGTGTTAATTTCGTACTGTGCGCAAGAGTGTTATTCTTGGTTACTTGCAGTTACTTGTTTGTGTTATTGTAGTGTGTATGTGTGACATGTCAGTGAGACGATTGGAATGCCAGCCGCAAGATTCACGTTAGAACAAAGATTTTTTTATATATGACACGTACCTACGTGAAAACAAACTCGTGTAGAGACGTGTGTAGGTAATTTGTACAGAAATTCCCATGCGTTTCAACTCCACACAGAGATACGGTTAGACATCTTGTCCTTAAATTACGAGAAACTGTATCGTTAAATTTTAAAACACCTAAGCAAAAACGACGGATTCTAACCGAAGCAAAACTCGATGATATTGGTGCAGCGTTAGAACGTTCTCCAAACAAACCTCTACGCCGTGTTTCACAAGAGGTGGGCGTGTCAAAATCATCGGCACATACAGTCACTAAGCTACTAAAATTAAAACCATACTCTTATAACACAGGTTAGTGCTCGTTTTGCAATATTTGTATAAATGTCTGCATATGTCCATAAAAATAAGTGGGCATTTCAGGCCGCAAATGTCGGCATCTCCGTCAGTGCCGCCCGCCACGCTTCTCCCGATCTCTCGGCTGCAGATCGAAATGGACGTACGGTATATGCCACAAGTAGGCTAGAAAATATGCTCTAATATGCCTATTTCTCCCCCTTGGCTAGAAAATGTATGCTTTCACATTTAACCTTTAACGGACGGAGCCTAACATGCTTGTATTCCTGTTCAAGCCGGTGATTTTTCAAAGTTGCCGTGAAGTACAAAAAAATCGTAACTCGAGAACTTATTGTTGTAAAGAGATTAAATTAGTTTTGTTTTCTTTCTCAAAGACAGGACTTCTAGCAGAGATAAAATGTATAAATTGTGCCTCCCAATAATTAGTGTTAGAAAAAGAAAAAGAGTTAATTTTCTTTTTTAAAAACTGGCATTATTTTTACTAGGGATGGAACAGACCCATTGGTATCGGATGATGTAGGCATATCGGTGCATTGGTTTACAATCCGATATATCTATAAATATCTTATAATTTAGTGCAAAATTCTGCCCATTGTTACAATTTTGATGAATAATCTCCATGTCCTACTTTTTAAAAAAGTAATGTCTAAATATGCAACTTCTTTTGTCTAAATATGCAACTTCTTTTGCACAGCATAAATATGCAACTTCTTTTGCACAGCAGTCACCTGGAAACACATTTATTAAAGAGGTCAATGAACCACTCAGGTCCTTCAAGGATAGTTTGGAATTTTATATCGGATCGGTAAATTTTACATTGATATCGGCCAAACTTTCATATCAGCCATCCCTAATTTTTAGCGACATTACTACTGTTCCTCTCTCGCTTCCCTACGTGTTTTGAGCATTGTATTATGTACACATTTTAAAAACAAATTTTGGAATTCATTCAGATTTCAATATCAAAATGCAATTTTATATATTTTTTGATCCTAAAATGAGCCGAGTTATTTTTATCAATATCTGAATCTTCAATTGTCTCTGCTGATTGACTAAAATATGGGCTCAACTATTTTACTTGTTACTTACTAGGGGCGATCAGGTTGCTCTGACCCTAACATAGAAAGAGCGGCAATAGGGTTTCAATTTTTTTTTTATTTTCAACATACTCCCTTGCAACTCCAATGCACTTTTCTCATCAGTGTTCCAACGCCTGGATACCTTGCAAAAAAAAATCTTCCGACTGGTCCTCCAACCATGAGTCCACGGCCTTATCACATCAGAATCATCAGAAATTTTTTGCCCACGAATGTCATTCTTCAAATGTTTGAACAAATACAAATCACAGGAGGCCAAATCTGTGGAATAGGGTGAGTGGGGCAACAATTCGAACGATGCATCTGCGATAGCGGCCCTCGCAATGCGTGAGGTGTGGACAGGTGCATTGTCCTGGTAAAGGAGAACACCACGGGTCAACATCCCACGTCTCTTTTTCTTGATGGAATCACGTAATTTTTTGATTAGGTCACTGTAGTATGTGCCAGTGATGGTTTGGCCTCTTTGTAGATAGTCCACAAGAAGGACACCCTTGCAGTCCCAGAAAATTGAGGCAATCACCTTCTTGGCTGACGTTTGCACCTTGACCTTCTTCGTTGGTGGAGAATGTGGGTGTTTCCACTCCATGCTTTGTGTTTTTGTTTCTGGGTCGAAGTGATGGACCCATAGTTACAAATCGGGCAAGGAAATTGTCTGTATTAGCACGAAAATTGTCAAGAAGTTCTTGACTAATGAGCATTCGGGTGCGCTTCTGATCTGGGGTGAGGTTTCGAGGGACCCATCTTGCAGCAATTTTTTCATTTGAAATTCCTGGGTAATTATGTTTTGAACAGTACGATATGAAAGGCCACACATCTCAGCAACATGACGATAGTGATTCGACGATTCTTCAGCACGATATCGTGGACTTTGATAATGTTTTCGGTAGTCATAACAGTTTTTGGTGCTCCACCTGCATGTTCATCCTCACACGACTCTCTCCCACAATTAAACTCACGACACCATCTCTTCACCATACTGTATGAAGGAGCAGTGTCCCCTAGTGTATCCACCAATTCCTCCTGAATTTTGGATACCGTCCACTTCTTCTTCACAAAATATTTGATCACCGCTCTCACATCAGTTTTCTCCATTCTGGCACATTGACACAACTTCACTCAGTTAAACCCCTGTAAAAAGAAAACTGTACGCTACTCCGACTTGAAATTCAGAATGAAAGCATACAAAGGATCACTAAACAATAACAAAATAAAAAATCAATCATAACATCATTCCTTCTATGTTAGGGTCGGAGCAACCTGATCGCCCCTCGTAACATAATACAAAAACCGTATGACTGTCAGAATGGGCTGCTGTTACCATCCAATGGATCATTTCACCCATGGAATACCTGCACCATCATATCCAAATCTACATCATAGGCCAAGCTAGTGGCAAGAGGTGGAAGATGCAACAAGTGTATGCTACAACTCACGATAGGCACATTGCAATTGTCAAATTAAAGAGGCAATGTTTCTTTGTCATCATTGACAACACTGTATTTAAAAGAACTGTAGATGAAATCACATGTATTAAGTAGTATAGGCTAGAGCAGTGTTTTTCAACTGGCAGGCCACATCCCGGTACCAGGCTCTGGCATCAACTTTATCGGGCCACGAGAGGTTCTCCTGAAGTTTGCAACTTGCAGCCTGATCTGGCAACTGCTTGGAAAAATGGCCTTTCATTCAGGGTTCAGCAATAAAGAGGACATTCTTTACAAGTGCCAGTAAGAAATCAAGTTGCTGAGAGGAGGCTCCAAATTTGAATTACAACCATGGAGCCATTCTCGAATTAGAGCTGGAAGTATTAAGCGACTTGCAGCCCAATGTGGCAACCAACTGGAAAGATGGCTTTTTGTTCAGGTTTCCACTGCAACAACAGGAAATGTTTTCGTGACAGTTGTGGTATGTGATCAAGCAATCTAACGGGGGGGGGCAAGCTTCCTGCCTCCAAATTTCGAGGTTAAAGGATGGGCTTAGCAATTTTCTTTAACAAATATATTGAAGTGGAAATATTCTGATAAACTGGAATTTTTTGGTGTCCAAAATGGAACATGCCAATGAGAATCAGGACTTACCAAATTAATTTAATCATATTGGCAAGAGGAAACTAAAAGATTCCATTTGATTCAGTTGTCGTCATAATTTAATCCTACATATAATCGAACTAATACTCTTTATGATTATGCCACAATTTATTTCTTAATATTAAATTTCTCGTGTACATATTAATTAACATATAGAGTTTAAAAAAAAATAGAAAGTGGTTTACGAGTAAAATTGTTGGGACCGGGCCATCGACTGGGAACAAATAAAAATACTGGGTTGCGGGCTCACGAAGGTTGAAAACCACTGTGCTAGAGAATAACAGTAAAAACAGAACATCTATTCTGTTAAAACAATTGAAATAGCAAATCTAATACTTACTCTATCCACTTCATGGCACTTTTTTAAGGAATCTCCCCACTTTTCTAGCCTTTGGTAAGCCAAGGCACATTCTGTTTGAAACCACATACATTGCATTTCATTTAGGTTTTCCATGGCAGATACTCCTTCCTACAAAGAAAAGAAATTGGATGGTCCGGTTTATTGCGTTGTACTAATGTTACATACATGGAGAAAGAGAAAAAGTAGAAACCATTATTTTATATCCACATTAAGTTCATACACATCAGACATAAATTTAAATGCACGGGAGGTTTTGTTCATTGCAGAAGAAATTAAGTAACAGGAATGGCAATAAAGACTCACTCGGGAGTTCTTTTTAAAAAGTGGGGTAACTGCCCATTTACCATTTCTGTTATAAATGGCAACAAAGACCAAAGATATCATGAAGTTGCTCATCCTCTATTGCCAAACCACTGTGGCTGTGAAGATACCAAACCAGTACAAAACAACAAATAGTCTTCATAATCAACCTCTTCTGATTGGATCAACAGACAACACAGCCCTTTATACATGTCTAGAAAAGTGCCAACTTTCAGACATCTCTGAATTCTGTTCACGGTGAGAATATTTATTCTTGCCACCTCACAATGCACATTCTTTCTAACACTCAAGACAATTATAAAATTGCAAAGGAGATATATACTGATATAGTACATCATATTTCACTTGAACTTCTAAATATCAATCTCCTTTCTACTATCAGCACACAACATGCATAAAATAACTACAGTGAAACCCCGATTTTACATTCCCAGATTTTACATTTTCCTGCATTATACATTCAATCTTGATGGTCCCAACATTGCAAAGTCCCCTGAAAATACAAAATTAAGGTTCCACTGAATAACAATCTTTATGAAACCATGAAAATAGCATTTCAGAAAACTTATTGAACACCTGATCTGTCTTATGGACAGATTTGTATTTTCTGTGTACTTTTGTTATTTCTAGAGACATGCATATTTTGTTTTTGACGAAAACACGAAATGTGCAATAACTAGAGGCACATATTTTTGGTAAATAAAAAAGCAAAATTTCGGTACAGACTCGATTTCAGGTTCAAAAGCGGTAAATAAAATTAAATTTCGGTGTTATAGCGGTGACTAATCACATCAAAAGTGCTACATAAAATGACATTTTAGATTTAAAATTGTGAATATATTCCTAAATTTGATTTAAAAACTGCACTTATTTACACAAAATAAACTTACCCATTCTAATAGCATATTTATGTAGTTACCAGAGTATTAAGTTTATTCCTGTGTAAAGCGGTCCATTTTTGCTTGTAAAATATTTACAGCAGAATTAATCAATTTTCCGTGATTTGCATAACTCACAGGATACTTCAGACTTCAGAAAGTGTCGCGTCGGTATATAAACGGTAAATTTCGTGTTTAAGAGTATATTTCACATTTTGCAGTTCATTTCGCATAATTTCGTGACAAAACAGGGTAGAAAAATGCACCTCACACCTTTCAGAATAATGAAAAATGAACATTACAGCATGTTATTTCATATTTCGTTTTTTCGTCAAAAACGAAATTTGCATGCCTCTAGAAATAACACATTGTAATGTTAATTTTTCATGTTTCTAAAAGGTGTGAGGTGCATTTTCCTACCCTGTTTTGTCACGAAATAATATGAAATGAACTGCAAAAATGCAAAATAGACACTTTAAACACAAAATTTAGTTTATTTACTGATGTGACACTTTGTGAAATCAGAATTATCCTGCGAGTTATGCAATTCACGGAAAATTAATTAATTCTGCTGTAAATATTTGAGAAGCAAAAATGGACCCCTTTACACACGAATAAACTGAATATTCTGGTAAAAACATAAATGTGCTATTAGAAGATATTTGTTTGTTTTGTGTAGTAACTGCAGTTTTAAAATCAAATTTGGGATTATATTCACATTTCTTAAAACCAAAATGTCATTTTATATACAGTTTTTCTCACCGCTATAACAGCGAAATTTTATTTTATTTACTGCTTTTGAGCCTGAAACTGCCTGGAACTGACTGTTTTTGTACAGAAATTTTCCTTTTTTATTTACCACAAATATGTGCCTCTAGTTATTTCACATTGGTTTTTCTGCCATTTTGGGGCTAATTGCAACAATGATGATGAACAGATATTTCAGCGAAAAATGCACTTGACCAGGACTCAAAACTGGGTCTCTACTATTCATTGCTCTACCAACTGAGCCACCCCTGGCTTTGCTTGATTTTTTGCGCTGTCACTGTTTTGCTTGTGTGTAATTGTCTGTTAGTGTTACTGCAATGTGAACAATCTGTTGTCTTTGAAGCACCGATGATGTTGACAGTGTCTAATTTCTGCCAGGACATAGTTGTAAATCTTCACTTAAATTTATACGCTGGAATTTATACATCTGCTGTGTGCGCCAAATTATAAGGTAATGATGATGAGTGATGATTTGCTGAAATTTATGCTCACAAGAAAGAAAAAAAAAACCTGCCCAGGATGGGACTTGAACTTGGGAACTTCAGTGGTGAGATTGAAAGTTGACCACTTAACGGGCAAGCCAGATTATGAGCTGTTGTAATGTATAATGCAGGAAAATGTGGCATCCAAGCAAACGAGTATTCAGGCATAAGCCATGGCAATTTCTTTTGTAAGAATGCAGGACCAGCACGAATATCCGAAATATACAAATGGAAAGGAGCAGTGTATTGTAATGTGGAATGCGTGAACAATGCAGATCACGTGTACCAAGTATAGGTTAGGGAAGCGAGCAAAACATCCTTAAGATAGCATTGTGCCACATGTGTTTACAAGTCTGAAAGTATACATTAGCATTACAAGAACAAAAGTGGCACATACTACAGTAGCACACTATTCCCCCACCAGCTCCCTGTGGCATTCTCTGGGACTTCTCTTCCAAAGAACAGCTATTTTTATACACAAACGCTGTTCACTCCTTGGAACAACAGTTGACTCAACAAAAGAATTACCACTGCCCTCTGTGCAATAACCTTTTCATCACACTGCCATGTCCACATACTATGGATGCCATGTTCTCTGGGAAATATGATCATATTATGGTACCACCGTTTAACGTTGAGGAAAATATAGTTGCCATGAGTTATGCCCCAGTCCTCATATAATTCCGGTCCTACTGTATCTAGGAACATAAAATCATGGTTCCACTATTTGTTGACCCCATGAAGCATATTAATATGGTCACTAGAGCAGCTGCATAAAATGAACAAAGCTCATCTCAGGCAAACAATGGGGAACTTCATTTCAATTAAAAACTGTATACAGTCCGCTATCATTACTCCCACCACATGCAGCAATATATAAATAAATAATATCATTAGCCACACAGAAGGAAACTCACCCTAGTGAACTTGGAACATGTTTCCTCGGCCTCTTTCACCATGTTGGCTCGGAGCATATATTTGGCACATTTCGAGTTTATGTACCTATCTGCTGTATCTAAGCCCTGCGCTTCGTCCATCCACTTGTAGGCCTCCAGTACATCACCAGCATGCTGTGGAAAGAAGACAAGCTGATGTTGGACACATTGGATTGTAAACATCTGTTCTTAAACACTAACACTTAAAAATATACATTATTATTAGAGGCATGCACACAGTATTTCGTTTTTGATGAAAACATGAAATAACACATTGTAATGTTAATATTTTATGTTTCTGAAAGATGTGAGGTACATTTTCCTAGCATTTTGTCACGAAAAGATGCGTAATGAACTGCAAAATAGACTCTAAAATACAAAATTTACCGACACGACACTGTCTGAATGAAGTTTGAATTATCCTGTGAGTTGGGCAACTCATGGAATATTAGTTAATTCTGCGGTACATATTTGAGATGAAAAAATGAACCCCTTTCATACAGGAATAAACTTAATACTCTGGTTAACTACATAAATGTGCTATTAGAAGGGATATGTTTATTTTGTGTAATAAGTGGTATTCAAATCAAAATTAGAATTATATTCACAATTTTAAAACCAAAATGTCATTTGATATACCACTTTTGATCCGATTTTTCACCGTTATAACACTGACATTTTATTTACAGCTTTTGAACCTGAAATAGAAATGTTCAGAAATGTTCCTTTTTTTTTATTTACCAAAAATATGTGCCCTTAATCATTATTACTGTGTACGGTACAGATAAAAGTTAGGCTGTGTCATAAAGGCACACAGGCCACACACATTCACGATCTTGGCCTCTCAATGATCTCAACTCCACCACACCACCAACTACCAAAATTTCTGGCTAAGTTCTTTACTAGAGCCAGGAAGTTTGGCAAAATAACTTTTTTACTGCTCCATTTATTGATCAATTTTTTCTTGATACACATTTTTAATGTTGTTGCTAATGTTTTAGAAGCTTCTTCATTTTACCTACGCTTTTTTTATTTTAATACCTCTCTAATGAAATTTTAGATTTTCTTTTTAAATGTATAACTTATTTTTCTTTTAAAAACATTATTTATTAGCACATTATGGTGTTGCCAGAGACAATTACAAAGCTGGGGAAAAGGGGGGGTGAAACTCTTACAGCATCCATGAAAGTATTCGAGGAATCACTGCAGCAGCTGATTGAAGTGCCAGAAGAAAACAGCTGTTGCAAAAAACTGCAAACTTGTAATATGTAATCGTGGAATTGGAAAAATTGAAAACACTTTATGATATTCTTAAAGGTGGAAATTAATTTCTTTCCAGTGCGAGCCTCAGATACTGGACGGGTCACAGGTGGCAGATAGTGAAACCTCTCTATGAGGTGAGCTGTGAATAAGGGGGAAACCCAAATAAGCAGTACCGAACCGAGGCATCAAGGCTATCAGGGTGTGGAGGATGTCCAGCAGCATGGACATACTCAGCAAATACCACAGATACCCATCGACAGCCTTGTGACATGGCAAATAAACACTGCCATAAAAGTGTTTGCCCCCACTGTCTTGTGGGCCTGGAGGGATCAGAAAGGCTAAGGGAGTTGGAATCCTGACAGAAAACAAGGGTGTACCTGAGAACCCACAGGTGGCAACCCCACCACTCAGGTGTAGGCTGTGACAAGCCTGATTAGCTGACAGCCAAAAACAAAAAATTTGAGTTAAGAAAGAAGCAAGCCGGACTGAAAATTTGAGACGACACGGGCTACGAATACAGACATTGAATATTCGAACACTGACAGGAAGGACTGAAGAAATTGTGGATCTAATGGAGAGAAGAGGGATCGACATCTTTGGAATGAGCGAAACGAAATGGAAAGGAAGAGGAGAAATGAAATTTAGGAAAGACTGTAAACTGTACTGGGCAGGAACTGAAGAGGGCAGACGAAGTGGGGTTGGATTTGTAGTCAGAAGTTTAATAAGTGAGGAATTAGGAAGGGTAAACGACAGAATTATAAAACTAAAAATGAATGTAAGAGGGAAAGTAACAAATAATTCAAGTGTATGCCCCACAAACAGGATGTACAAGGGAGGAGAAAAAAGAATTTGAAGACGACTTGGAAGAACATGTAGGAAAGGAGTGGCAAATTGTGATGGGTGATTTTAATGCACAAGTGGGAAGAGACAGGAAAGGGTATACGGAAGTACTTGGAGCAGATGGATGGATGCGGAGGAATGAGGAGGGAAGGAGGCTACTGGACTTTTGTAAGAGAAACTGACTGTTAGTAGGTAATAGCTGGTTTAAGAAGAAATATGACAGCCATAAAATTACAAGATACATTTGGAATCATGAACAAGTCTGTAATAGATTATATATTGTTAAACAAGGAAGCAAAGAAGAAAATGAACAACATAATACCCAGTGAGAACTTTTACAGTGACCACAGGCTACTAGTAGATGTGAGGAGATGGGAAATAAAAGATAGAAGGGAGGAACAAGAGAGAAGGATAAGAGTGTGGAAATTGAAGGATAAGATGATAAAAGAGTAATATCAAGAAATATTGTGAACAAAAGTGCCAAGAGATAAACCCAAAGGAGTAAGAAACAGAATGGACAAGATTTAAAACAGAATTAGTAGAGGCAGGTGAAACGGTATGTGGAAGGACAAGCAAGAAAAGAAAGAAAAATGATGGTGGAATGAAAGAACTAGAGAGGCAGTGATGAACAAAAATGATGCACTTAGAAAATGGTTTAAAGTTAAATCACAAAATGCACAAAAAGAGTACGTGGAAAAGAAGAAAGAGGCAAGAACAGCAGTAAAGGAGGAAAGAAGAAAGTGGATGGAAGAATGGGCCAAAGTGCTACAAGATGTAGATGGGAACAAGAAAGTATTGTATCGATTAGTTAGAGAAAGCGGAGACAGCTGTAAGCTAAGGGATGAAAGGGGAAACGTAGAAGAAGTAAAGTAAAAAAGTAGTGTTCCCCTGTGCTTAGCACCATGCCATGAAGGCGTATAGGGGGTGTGGGGGTAACGCCCCACACTTTCTTCATCCGGTCGTGAGTGGGGGTGATGTGATCTGGACCACGTCCCTGACCGCCTTTACCCCCCCAGGTTTCCCCAGGTACCCATGTTATTCGACGCTGAGTAGGTGCCGGGGCCGCTTCCATCGTTAGAAAAGTTCCCGGATTTAAACCGGCTGGGGATCGAAGCATGGTAGTCAGATGCGTTACCGACTGAGCCACTGCGGCCACGTTGTAGAAGAGGATGAAGAAATAAGGAGAATGTGGCGAAATCATTTTGAGAAATTGCTGAATGTGAAAAAAGGAAATAAACATGAAGGTGTGAAGAAAAAAGAAAAGAGGAAGGAAAAAGTGAATCTCACAAGGAAAGAAGTGGAGGAAGCTCTGAAGAGAATGAAGAGAGGTAGAGCACCTGGAGTAGATGAAATGGAAATTATACTAGGAGCAGGAGTGATTGGTGTGCAGTGGCTGTACAGACTGTTGAAAACAGTGTGGCAAGAGAGAGAAGTGCCAAAAGATTGGACAAAGGGACTAATAGTTCCCATATTCAAGAAGGGTGACAGAAAGGAATGTAAAAACTACAGAGGAATGACACTTAGGTGCCACTCAGCAAAGGTGCATGAGAAAGTATTAGAGAAAATAATAAGGGAAGTAACAGAGCTAAACGTGAGAGAGGATCAGTATGGATTTAGAAGAGGCAGATCAACAGTATACCTGATATTCACCATTAGGCAAATGCAGGAAAGGCACTACGAGTATGGTGATTATGGCATTCCTAGATATAGAAAAGGCATACGATAGCATGGGCAGAACAAAAATTTGGAAGCCTCTAAGAGAGAAAGGAGTCGAGGAAGAGATAGTGTGCAGAGCACATACAAGGCCAACCACAGCTGTGTGAAGACACCAGTGGGAACAACGGAGTGGTTCAGTATAAGTAATGGACTAAAACAGGGAAGTGATCTTTCCCAACTGCTCTTCATAATTACAATGGATGCAATTAACGAAGAGGTGTGGAAGAAGATAGGAGAGGAAGAGATGAAGGCCCTGTTGTTTGCAGATGACTTAGTAATATGGGGGAACAGGGAAGAAGAAGTACAGAGACAGCTTGATAGTTGGAATGAGGAAATCAGAAGAGCAGGAATGAAATTCAGTGCAGAAAAGAGTGAGGTGCTAATAACAAGAAACAGAGCCAGAAATGTAACAAGAACAGAAGAGTTGAGGATAGTGGAGAGTTTCAAATATCTAGAAAGCATCACTGGAGAGAAGAGAAGAATAGATGATGAGGTAAACAGAAGGGGACAAATGGGTGGTGGACTATATCAAAGTATTCGAAGATTAATATGGAACAAGAATGTACCTATGAAATGCAAGAAGGTAATATATAACACATAGTATGTGCCGATAATTATGTATGGAGCAGAGACTTAAACAATGACAGACACACACAAAAGAAAGATACAGGCAGTGGAGATGAAATTTTTAAGGAGTATATTGGGGAAGACTAGAAGAGATAGGAATGAGGAGATCCGAAAGACAGTGACACCCACTTCAGGACAGGATAGATCAGGCACAGACGAGATGGTTCGGACACATGAAGAGGAGGAAAGACTACCATTAAGAGCTTACCATGCACAAGAAGTGGGAATAAGGCCAAGGGGGAGACCAAGATGTCGGTGGAAAGAGCAGATAGGGGAGAGTGTTAGGAGAAGACGACAAGATTGGAACACTGTGGAAAGAGAGAAGTGGTGGAAGAGAAGGAAAAAAAATGGAGAGGCTCGACTTCTATGCCGACCCAGCCAGAGACAGGAAACGGCAAAGTATGATGATGATGACGATATAAATCTGGTTACAATAGTGTGTTTTATGTATGCTCCAATTACTTCTGTCAAAGTAGAGACATCATTTTCTGTTAAGAAAAAGCATTCTTTCTGACAGATGGGTATGAATCTTGGTGGAAAAAAAAACAGCTAGTGGTTATGTGCAATCAAGGCAACAAAGGAAAGTAAAAATGTTATTTCCATGTAGCTTTTAATTTTTTGAATGAAATTATAGATATAAGTGAGTCGGAATTTGTCACTTTTTTGGTTTATTGTGCCTATTTTTGTGCTTTTGGTACTTATTATTTTTGCTTTTATTGCCTATTTTCCACATTATAAATGCCTCATTTCCTATTTTAACCAAAATTAATGCCTGAACTTTCAGGCTCTACTCATTACTAATACTTAGGGACTATGGATGAGGTGATACCACTTTGAACCGATACCCAAACCAATGCCGATGCTCTCACCAATTGTCACTGATACTGATATTGATGCTTGAAAATTGTAATAATTAAAAGTTGTTCAAAATATTGTTTAATAAAATAGTGTGCAACTATCTACTTCCAATTATAAGATACAATCTATCAGAGTTGTGCTTCAAAATATTCATGATTTGCATAAGAATATTAAAATACCTCTTATATACTTGCAAAATGCAATTTTTCCACACAACACTGGTGCAAAATTAATAGAAACTTGGAATTTTGCATAATTTCCAGGATTATTACTGTGTGAAAGGGCAACGTGGAATTTTTGCAGATCTCATGGAAGTAGGGTGCCATACGTCCCATTTTAGAGGAGTGACCCGGTCATCCCGTCGATATTTAATACCACTATTTGTCCCATTTAAGTGGCCGCGGTGGCTCAGTCGGTAACGCGTCTGACTACCATGCTCAAGGTCCCGGGTTCGATCCCTGGCCGGTTCAAATCCGGGAACTTTTCTAACGGTGGAAGCGGCCCCGGCACCTACCCAGCGTCGAATAGCATGGGTACCTGGGGGAAACCCTGGGGGGTAAAGGTGGTCAGGGGCATGATGCTGATCACATCACCCCCACTCACCACCGGATCAAGAAAGTGTGGGGCGTTACCCCCACACCCCCTATACGCCTTCATGGCGTGGTGCTATGCACAGGGGAACACTTTACTTTACCTTTACCTTTACTTTATTTGTCCCATTTTATAAAAGTCTAGGAGTTAGCTTGAAAATCAAGTTTAAATTTGACAGACATTTCATGCTAAAAATTATTGATGGAATTTGGTCTGCGTTTCAAGCACTTCTTAACAAGCAAAATGTTCCATTATCGTCGAGAACATTCGAGCAAAAAGCAGTTTAGCTTGTATTTTTTATTTGTAGAACATTGAATAACCATGACCAAGAAGCATACATGTAGTTTCAATACAGACCTGCAACAAGAATTTAAATCCACGTGTCCTGACACAAACTCAAAAGTCAAATCTCTCGTAGTGTGTCGGACATGTGGGGAGTTTTCTGAAAGATTGATGAATAATTCTGACATTCCTCAACTTGAGCATCAAAGGTTGATCAGAAGGGAGCAGATACACTATGTAAGTCATACAGAGATCATAATAATATCTTTTCAGAACGGGAGATTATATTTCATTTATTGTTTATGATGTATCATTTATGTGATCCATACTTTAATAAATACAAGGGTCGTTCAAGGTTGACCGGGACTTTTATTTCTGCAGAGGAAATAGGTAGCAGAAGAAACACCAAACTATGTCAGTTTTTCAAAGTATTATCCGTGTGCTCCGAGGCACCGTTGCCATCGTTCTGCCAGCTCCCGAATTCCTTTGGCGTAGAAAGAACTTGGTTGTTGTCGTAGCCACTGGAGGACATCGCTCCGCAGTGCTTCGTCTGTCGTGAATTTCTTCCCTCCCAGATGGTCTTAAGGGGTGCAAACAAATGATAATCACTGGGAGCTAAATCCGGACTGTAGGGGGGATGGGGCAGAACTTCCCAGCGCATGTTGGCCAGAGTTGTTGTCACATTGGCCGTGTGAGGGCGGGCATTGTCATGGAGAAGAATGACATTTCCAGACAACATCCCAGGTCTTTTCTTGCGAATGGACTTTCTTACAGCACCACTCAACAATGTGGAGTAATACTGGGCATTAATCGTGCTCCCTTTCTCCAGAAAATCCACATGAATAACGCCCTTCATGTCCCATAAGACACTTGCCATGATCTTTCCAGCGGACGGCTGAGTTTTGCTTTTCTTGGGGGGCGGGGAACCTTTATGCTGCCACTCCATGCTGCGTCTTTTGGTCTCTGGGGTTGAATTGTGCAACCATGTTTCATCACACGTGATGATGGATTGCAACAATTCATCACCTTCTGCTCGAAACCGATTCAGAAGCTGTTCACAGACCGTCCTGCGTGTCCACTTCTGATCGAATGTCAGCTGGCGGGGAACCCACCTTGCACAGATTTTGCGGAAGCGTAAGTGGTCGTGAATGATTGTCTCAACACTCCCGACACTGATATTCACCTCGGCAGCAATATCCCGCACTGTTACTTGCCGGTTCTCAAGAATCATTTGCTCAACACGTGCGATATTCACTGGTGTGACTGCAGTCGGGCGAATGTGTCCATGCGCTTCATTTGTCACCAGCTCCCGTCCTTCGCGAAACTGCTCACACCATTCGTACACTTTTGTCCGCGACATCGTTTGTTCACCATACTGTGCTTGCAATCGTCTGAAAATCTCAGCTGGTTTTACGTTCTCCTTCACGAGAAATTTGATTACACACCGCTGCTCCACAGCCACAGACAAACTGCTTGTCGCCATGTTCGCTGCAACTGCTGCGCATGCGCGAAATACGTCATGCCGGGCGCTAGTTACTCACGAAGGAATACATTACGTCACCCGCACGTTTCATCATGATCCGGCTATTCATCGATTTCTTACGTACGAAAATCCCGGTCAACCTTGAACGACCCTTGTAATATTATGTTAATCATAATTATTTATAATAATAACAATTTCATAATTAGCTATGCCTAAGCTATTTTTCAGGAAGGGGTGGGGGCAGTAACGTGACCTCCTTGGGATGTCCCGTTTTGGGGGCGAAATATTATGGTCACCCTACATGAAAGACCAAAATGCCAGAAGAGTATCAGCCCGTATCCATAAATAAAATCCAACCAATACTTTCCGATACCAATATGTTGACATCAACTCAGCCCTAACAAGAACATATTGTTGTATAATATGCAACAGTTGCCATAAGTGAATTTACAAAATTGCAGTGATGGGACAAAAATGAAATTTTAACTAATAGTGATAACTAGGCACATGCATATTTTGTTTTTGACGAAAACATGAAATGTGAAATAATGCATTGTAATATTCATTTTTCATGTTCTTGAAAGGTGTGATATACATTTTCCGACAATGTTTTGTCACGAAATGATGTGAAATGAACTGCAAAATGCAAAATAAACTATTAATAGGGGCATGCATATTTCGTTTTTGGCAAAAAAATGAAATTTGAAAAAAACACATTGTAGTGTTAATTTTCCATGTTTTTAAATGGCGTGAGATGCATTTTGTGACCATGTCTTGTCACGAAATAATGCGAAATGAACTGCAAAAAGCGAAATTAACCCTTAAACACGCGACACCTTCAGAGGTCTGAATCATCCTGAGAGTTATGCAATTCCCGGCAATTTTTTTTTTATTTTTTTTGCTGTTAATATTAAAGAAGCAAAAATAGACTCCTTTACACAGAAATAAACTTAATACTCTGATAACTACATAAATGTGCTATTAGAAGTGAAATGTTAATTCTGTGGAATAAGTGTAGTTTTAAAATCAAATTTAGTATTATATTCACAATTTTAAAACCAAAAAGTATTTTTATGTACCACTTTTCATCCAGTTTTTTACCACTATAACACCGATATTTTATTTTATTTACCGCTTTTGAACCTGAAATTGTCTCAGTTTTTGTACCGAAATTTTGCTTTTTTATTTACCAAAAATATGTGCCTCTAACTATTAAGCATGAAATTTGGAATTTATTTACCCATACAACACTTTCTGAAGACTGAATTATCCTGTAACTTATGCAAATCAAACAAAGTTGATTAATTCTGCTGTAAATATTTGACAAGCAAACATGGAGTCCTTTCCAGAGAAAAAACTTAATACTCTACTAACTACATGAATGTGATATTAGAAAGGAAATATTCATTTTGTGTAAATTAATGTAGTTTTGAAATCAAATTTAGGGTTACATTCATCACTTTAACACCGAAATGCCATTTTATATGCTGCTTTTTTAATCCCGAAATGTGCCTAGAGTTTGTACCAAAATCTTGATATTTTATACACCATAAATATGTCACCCTAGTGATATCACAATACCAATAACCATTTTTCTACCAATCTCATCAAAAGCAAACAACATGAAATATAGAATGATGCCTTCATCTCCTAATTAGTTCCAGGGTTTTCTCCAAGCTATTATAATTACAGGAAAACATCGTTAATACGATAGTGGTTAATACGAAGTACCCTTTAATCCAAAGTTATTCCCACTCCCCAACCGATAAGATAGGATTTATAATGTATTTTAGTACAGATAAATCGAAATATGGATAATTTTTAATACGAAGTTGTTTACAAGACCCTTCGACAAAACTGGTTTCGCTTAATTAGAAGTAGACACCTGCGTAAGTCGGTAAGAGAAGACTGAATGTGGAGAGAGCTTGGACGTTATTTTAACTTGACCTTGACATGTTTCCTTGTCCTAAGAGCTGCTGACAACTCGAGGGAAGCAGCCCGAAATGGCCACTGGACTTGCATTCTTTGTCAATGTGCATGGCAGGTCAAGCTCTTTCACTGCTGAATGCACCTTGGAAATATTCACCAGTGCCAGATGAGAAATGCGAGATAAGATCGCAGGAAATTGAAATTGAATTTAAAATTATGGGTGTGTCAGCACTAAGGCTATTTTGCACCCGTCCAGCCCCTTATCGTTACAAATAACAACTAACATTGCATAACTAAAATCTTAAAAACATTCTGACTCGTTAAAAGCAAGCTGAGGCTGTAAAGGGGCACTCAGCACACATAAGGACAAGAGACAGCACAACACACAGAATTATACTGGCCACAGGGCCAGTCGTCAGAGCCTCGTTTGTCTGCAAAGTTCAGTCCAGGGTGTACTACGTGGAAGTGAGGTTGACAATTGGGTGAACTATGTGGAAGCATTACCCCATACACCCCAAGATCGCAGGAATGTTCCAAAATACAAGACACATGGCACCTGGAAGTCTCGCCCATCTGTCTAGCTCGGAGCTCGAGATTCAGCAGTTTTCCGTGAGCAAGCAACTCTTGTCCTGGTAGCCGACAATTTCCGGTAACCACTTTCATTAAAAACGTATTCTTTGTGCCCTGTAGAACTTCATAAAAAAGGGAAACTGTTACAGATAAACAAAGCCACATATGCCAACTAAAGATCATCAACCAGCTTAATGCGTTGTCATCTAGATTTCCACAAAAGTTTACCTCGATCTTACGTATGTTGTAACTGCCGTTTCCCGCTTCATAAGTTTCCCCAACTGTGCCGGTCATATAATTTGCCCAAAAAAAGTGTTTTGTTGGCTGAGTGACTTCTCCCTCTTCTCCTATTAGCAAACGGGGGGGGGGGGGGGTTGATGCTAATTGTTTCGGCTGCGAGTTTCTTGCTCGTGTGCGCACATGGGCTGATTTCGGGTGAGGTTGGATCCCCCTCCTTTCCTTTGACGTCTAAAATGAAGCAACCAGTTCTGAATAAGTTCATCAAAACAAACAAAAACCATACGGTAAGAAAAAAAATGACCCTCCTCCTTCCTCCTACAAGACCAATAAAAAAAAAGAAGTTATACAAGAGGAAAAGTTTTGGCGGAGCAAGTATTTGACCTCCAGAATAGCATACTCCTAAATCCAACAATAAATTGGATTTCATATCTGAAAATACGCAAGTTTCCTAAAGCTTGTTTTGAGTTCATTTTATGCTGATGAGCTAATCGGGACTAAATATACAGTTTAAAGTGGAAACTAAACCAGAGTGATTATCGAGTGCGGCGCTGTAGAAAGGTTGTGTTGTCCCCCAAGGGAATCTTATCTTATCAGATAATCCTGTAACGGACAATGTTCTAGTGAACCCACATAAAATCCAAAATTCATTGTCCGATTATCTCCCGTCTTTTGCTCGTGCCAGTATGGCGGCTGTCAAGATTCTTCAGAGTTTCGCTTCTTGCAATGAATGAGAGATTGTTTTCCTTTCCGTAGGTCTCCGTGCAAACGGGTTTCTTATGTACTAGAATTGTAAGAATTTTGTGTGAGAGCCACAAATGTGCACAATTGAAATAAAATACCACTTTTTAAAAGACTTCTTTGGTGAAAACTATTTCATGTTCTATTGTCCTTCCCACAATATGCATCCTGTGCATAACAGGTTGTATAACTACGCAGGATAAATGGTATTACAGTCTCCTTGAAATCTTTGTGTCCGCGTCCTCATTTTGTGTAACATTTTTTACCCTTTCTTTAAAACTTACAATATTATTATGCAGTACATATAAAGCTTATTTTCTGAGCTACCACCAAGTATAAAACATCCGTTGTGGGGGTAATTTATACTCTACTTTATTTACACCTGAAAAACAGGCACCATCTTGAAAAGTTTGGATAACTCGAAGTCGTTTAATTCGAAGTTGACATTTTTTGGTCCCTTGAACTTCGTATTAACGAGGTTTTCCTGTATTTGCATGGAATTATTTTACCATAATCAAATTTGATTGTTTCAATAATGAATGTATCTTACCTTGTATACTTTGCCCTTACATACAAACAATTCTATGAGAGTGGGTGTGTGGTCAATTGCAGCATCAATGTAATGCAAGGCTTTCTCTGTCTCATTAAGATAGTCATAATGCTGGGAGAGATAGTAATAAGCCCACAGAAGAGCGGATGCAGGTTCTGCAGGAACAGTCTCAGCTTCTGCAAAAGAAATAAAGACATTTTATTATTCAACAAAGAAATAAAGTACATTATAAATATGCAACTCCCACAGACTAAATTTGAAACTGTCCTAATATCTCCCATAATCTTAACTTAATGCAAGGTTGTTCAAATTTATGGCTTGACTAAGGATTGACCCCTTCCTAGCAATGAACAATATGAAACATGATCTGGAAACCAGACAGGGGTATTAACATTCCTGCAGACTAATCCAAGCCAACCCCCCAATGAAGTTCTTACAACATAAACCCCATCTAAATGGTCACCTCACAACCCAAACTTCTCAAACCACACAAACCATTAACTATTATGGATTCCAGAATGGTTATCCTACCTGTACATAGCATACCATAACTAAAACTAACCATAAACTAACATAAAACTCAACATAAAATCACTAATACAGAAGGTCAGTCAACGTCTATGGAAACAATTTTGTGACACCTGGCCTAGGGCGTAAAGCCATGCTTCCACCACCGGTTGTGCTCGATATGACGACCCTGACTATAGGCAATAGCCCGACACCGAAGTTTTCATTGGAGGAGGCTTTTGTTCAGGGAAGTCTGATCAAGTTTGGACCACTCCTCTTGGTGCACTTTCCACATGCCATTCAATGTGCATGCGCGACGTAAGGAAATCGCTGGCTTCAAACACCCAAAGGCAAAAAAGTCCATTGGTGTAGCGTCGGGAGACTTTGACAGGAATGTTGGAATATGGGATAGCACGGATCCCGGTGTCACGCGCTTGGCGGGCCATGTATGCCACAGTTGTTCGAGCCATATGGCTGGATGGCTTGTCTTGATGAATGACGATCTTCGACACCTCAGCACCACGTAAAGACTGCATATCCTGCCGGTATAATGGATCCAGAACGTGCTGTTGATAGTATGCTGCATTAATTTTCACATTGTGTGCAACTCGATGCAGGGGAAGTTTCCCTTTGTGGCAAAAAAAGGCAACCACCATGAAGCCACAGGGAAAACTTTCGCGGCACGTGCGCACCCAATTTGCCTGGTCCTTGGCATCCTTTGGATGATAGTAAATGGCTCGGACCCGCTTGGAGTTTGACAAATAGATCCAGGCCTCATCTAAGGTGACCACATATTTCCATTTGTCACCAGCTAAATATCGTTCACAGAGCCGTTTGCAATGGACCCTGCGTTCATGGATGTGTTTGTCTGTGAGTGTGTGAACACGTGGCATATGCTTCACTTGAAGCCGTAAATCCTGGCTGATATCCTGTGCACAGTTGTTTTGGATCTTCCAACACTCCTGGCAATGGCTCTTTGTATCGGTGGATTCTCCTTTGTAACCATCTTCTACACTTGTCGAACCACATCCATTGTACGTTTGGGATGGGGGTGTTGTTTCCTTGCCACTGTGCGCACACCTACTTCCTCTGGCTGTGCATTTTTGTTGCATTTCATTGCATTGGCAATACCCTTCTTGGAAATGGTGAAACCCTTCGACGACACTGTTTCGAAATTTCACTGTAGCTGTATCGTATGTCGGAAAGAGCTGTGATGTACCCCTCCCAGAATGGGGTCACTTTTGCAGGCATTTTCTGCTCGGCGAACTTCACTGTCTGCTAGCGTCTTCTCCACACACCTAGTTTCTGATTGCTCTGCTTCGCATGCTTCCCGTGTGATTACAGTATGATGGTTATTGTCATATGGCATCATAAGATTAAAAGAATGTAATGAATGTTGAGAACATTTAAATAATCTACGTACGTCCATAAACCTGTACAATACGAATTTCAGAAAATAACGCTAGATGGCACCATTTGTAAGTCATTATAAATTGTAAAATTCTTAAATCACATTGTACGTGAATGTTATTTTGAAGTTAAATTCAAAGTCATGGTTTTGCAAGTGCCTTTGTAACAAATTTTAATCTCTTGTTGTTGAAGATCTCATTGTCGTAAAATTTACCGCCAAAAACAGTTTGCTATCGCTATGCACAAGGACATTTTGATGTGACGGCGGCTGCACGCAAGGACAATTTGCAGTGATGGCGATAACCTATAAAACTTACAGCGTGATATTCTCCATGCTATCGCATGAATAAAGACAGAAAGTTTGTTCAATCATTTATTGCAAAAACATCATGGACACATACATCTGCAAATATGGTGATGTTATATAACTATATAAACTGACAAATTATCCGAATTAATTGTGTTGTACACAAAAAGACGGTGGGAAGGAGTAGAAGAAGAGGAAGAAAAAAAGGGAGAAGGAACTGGAAAATAGATGGAGCGGAAGAAGCTTGTTGGTGAAGTGAAGGGATAATCTTTTCCCGTAAAATTTTGGTGATCACACGTTTGTGAGACAAGAACTGAGTGTTCTTTCCACACCGGTAACGGAAGAGGAATGTCTGCAAGTATTTGAGATTGAAGATGCGTAAGTGATATGTTGAAAATATCGTGCCCAAACAGTCCGCAGAGGGACAGCGGCATGGCATCTTATTCCGGCTTCACAAGGTAAGCTGTCGTTTTCCAAACATTTTGCATGAGCTCATGTCGACGCAAATTAGGTAGATCTACCAAAACTAAACAGTGTATGAAAATGCATGCATTCGTGTGAGGCGTGTGTAGCAAGATAATTCACACAAAAATTCGTGTGGAATGTCATGATGGACATTAACTAACGGGTGACGTTTTCATTATCTGGTTCGAGTACTCATTGATAAGAAACAAGAATCTTGTATTTTTCTATATATAACAGTTGAACTTTGTACAGTGTGTTTGTAACTCATTGAGAGTGCATTAAAAACCATAAATGGTATAGGAATTATGGTAATTTAAATTTTATGCAGAGTGACCTGTGGGGTAGCTTCCTCCAAAACAAGGGGAAAATACTGGTTGGAGTTCTCAGTTCTCCTGGAGCGTCATACGAAAATTACGGATACTCAGATGGGGTTTCTGACGTCATATTTTATTTGGGGTAGTTGATCTTCCCAGCAAATTTCCTCCCACCTGCGCTTTCAGGCACTGCGAGAGTGACCTGTGGGGGGGGCTTCCTCCAAAGTAAGGGAAAATACTGGTTGGAGTTCTCAGTTCTCCTGGAGCGTCATAACAGCATCCTGGGCAGACGTTCTGAATCGCTTCCATAAACGTGGACAGACCTTCTGTAGTTTAACTAATTATTAAATAAACTAAATCATTAAATAAATAACAATCCTTTGCAAAAGAACGGGCCAATACATAAATATAAATTTGAACTCGCCAATGTATGTATAGAATACTCTCATTTTTTCTCCTAATGTATTTATGTATGTAAATTGAAATTTATGAAGAGGAGGAGAACAAAAAATGCGGGAGGAACCATTAAATTCAGAAACACTGACATCCTGGTTTACCAGGATGGAGGCAGGCTTAATTTGACCCCCCCCCCTTGCTCCTCCGTTTTTGTTTGAAGGATTGATCTTGGGTCATTGCCATTCCAAGCAAATGCTCTACCATTGAGATACCAAGACAACCTCAGACTTCATGCTTATATAAGACGTAAGCGAGTTACTAAAGATTTACAAGTAAGTTTTGCAGATATATTTTTGGTAACTCGCTTACGTCTTATATTATCAACCGCATTGTTTATTCCCCTTAACATGAATTCATGCTTATGTTCAGTGCCAGAAAGATATTCTAATAGTTAGAGGCATGCATATTTAGCTGTTGATTAAACCCTGAAATGTGAAGTAACACACTGTAATGTTAATTTTTCTTAAATTTTTGAGAGGTGTGAGGTACAATTCCCTACCATGTTTATTTAACTAAATAACATGAATTGAACTACACATTGCAAAATGGACTCTCAAATACGAAACCTACAGTTTATTTACAGACACAAAATTATCAGAACTATCCTGCAAGTTATGCAAAATCAAGGAAAATTTCACTAAGTAACTGAAGTCCAGTTTTGGCATGTACTTACTGTTTTACTCTACCTTTTGCCACATCATGTGGCTTCTTCAGGAGTTATGTCAAGAATAGTCAAAGTTTAAAACATTGGTAGGTAAGTTGGGTTAAAAACAGTTAAAAAGATCAATTATCTAACAAGGGCAATTTATTAGTTGTTCTGTAAATATTTGAGAAGCAAAAGATGGACCCATTAACACAGGTGCTGCTGTAGGCTGAAGGAATTATCTGAATATGATGTAGACGGCTGGTCGCCTGGCATTGAAACTTCAGCCTGCACTGTACCACTGTTATCATTTTCATCATCAAAAACTGATGCTACATAAATAAAAGGTCTGGCTTCTGTCTTGGTTTAGCAATGTGATTTGTTAATCACTATATATGGTGGAGGCTGCACATGCTTACACACACAATAAATATATATATATATATATATACATTATATATCC
This sequence comes from Lepisma saccharinum, assembly GCF_977018435.1. NCBI lineage: Eukaryota > Metazoa > Arthropoda > Insecta > Zygentoma > Lepismatidae > Lepisma > Lepisma saccharinum. The sequence continues at coordinate 10,782,362 of NC_139238.1, forward strand.
TGAGGATATACCTGAACTACACCAATGTGCTATTAGAAAGGAAATGTTTATTATGTGTAATAAGTACAGTTTTAAAATCAAATTTAGGATAATATTTACCATTTTAACATCAAAATGCCATTTTAAACTGCTTTAGATCCACAAACGTATCCAGCTTTCTACAGAAATCTTGATATTTTATTCACCATAAATATGTAGCACTAAGGATAAGATTTCCTAACCATTATGCCTGTCAGCTACGTAAATAAATTGCATTCTGTTGCTCCCGATACTTACCATCTTCACTAAACCTATTAACAGCCTTCAGAGCGTCGACATATTGCAACATTAGTTTCTCGACAATGTCAATCTTTTCTGGATCTTTATACAATGACCGCATATCTACAAACAATGGTGGCACTCCTTTATGAAGTCCTTGTCTCAGGTATTTGTCAACTAATATCCTAAATTGTTCACCTGCAAAGAAATGTCATCGTTATTAATCATGATTTTTATATTCATTCAAATAAAATTCGTGTTGCAGATCAAACTTACAGCCTTAATATTTTAATGTTGTGAAAACTTAAAATTTGTTGGAATATTTATACCATATTTACTCTAGTTCCCCACACCAGTGATGATGCCAAAGGGGGGCAGGGGGAGTGCCCCTTGGTCAGACACTTCACCCCCCGTCTGCCCCCCAACTGAAGTTAATGAAATATCGAATAATAAGAGAGGTCATTTATAAGAGTGTGACGATTTTCACCTTCTCTAAGTGGTGTATTCTGCATGATATCATTTTTCCTACTTTTAATACCAACTTGACTAACACACATTAATTTGTTTTAGTATATATATATATAACACCATTAGGCCTTGTTTCCATGATTATGAAAAACTAAGTATGCTGACCAAGGCAGTAATTTATTTTATTAAAAACATAAACTAAACATAACGTTTCAACCTTCTAGCAAGGTCTTCATCAGACTCTGTATCAAGTACAAAAGTAACAATGCCCTTTTTGTGTATCTTGTTACTTTTGTACTTGATACAGAGTCTGATGAAGACCTTGCTAGAAGGTTGGAACGTTACGTTTAGTTTATGTTTTTAATAAAATAAATTACTGCCTTGGTCAGCATACTTAGTTTTTTAATATATATATATATGTGTGTGTGACTTTCGTTCAAGATTCGAGCACCGACCTGGCGATAGGCAATTTCTCATTCATTTATGTCCTTTAATCATCGCGATTAACTAAGTTTTAACCTGTTTTAAGAACTGGAAAGAAGCATTGAATGTGGATGGTTTTAACGAAAATTCTGAGGACCACAAAACATCATCTGTAGTACAAGCAAATTATTCTAATCGTGGATTGTTGTTAGTGACAATGTCAATGCTAATTAGTAAAAGCACATAGTCTGTGGTAAAAGACATTCGAAGGTGATTCAAGATTTGGTTGGTTGGTTGATTTGTGTTTTATGTCTAGTTTATGCCCAGTAAGGCTAATCGGGACTGGACCTACAGTTTAAAGTGCCTCCACCGGGTATCAAACCCAGGACCAAAGATGATCCAAGAAAACAGACACTACATGTCAGTTGTTGTGGATGCATCACGGTTTCTTACTATTCAGAGACTTGATTTTCGAGATGATGAGTCTGCGGCAAACCTTACCAAAAGGAATTTCTTCGATACTCTTGAACTTAATTTCAAAATGAGGGGATATTATTCGGAAATGTATTGAACTTCAACCTTAAAATGCAAATTGGCATTTCACAAGGTTCACACACTAGTTCATTCTATTTAAGAATTCCAGTTTCCAATGCAGCGTGACAAAACCTTCTTGTGTTTGAAACCTTGCTCGAAACAGGATGCTTGATGGCAGCTGCCTCATTTGGCTGTCCTTGCTATTGAGAAGGAATGAATGCCAAGTCTTGAACGGACCGAAGGTGGGCAATGTGTTCTCCAAAGCAGCAGAATTCTACTACAGGAGAATTGCACTTCACTAATTGACTTGAGTTGCTTGTTTCTAATACTTAAGATGATTAATTTCTTCCAACGTCACGTTTATTTTGCAAGAAAATTAAACTCTTCTAAACATTTTTTTCGTCATTTATATTATTATAGGGATGGGACCGATTAATCGGTACTCTATCGGTATCATCCGATATACGCATATCAGTGTATCAGTTTATCGGTAAAATTACCGATTATTTTACCGATCCAATATATCGATAAATACCTTATAATTTAGTGCAAAATTCTGCCATTTTGTTGTAATTTTTACGGATAATCTCCATGCCTTTTTTCTAAAAAAGTAAATGTCTAAATATTCAACTTCTTTTGCACGCAGTCACCTTGAAACACACATTTATTAAGGAGATCAATCATCATTTCAGGTTCTTCAAGGACCATTTCTAATTTTATATCGGATCGGCAGAATATCGGTTATCGGTATCGGTAAAATTTATATCGGTACTTTATCATTATCAGCCAAAATTTCATATCGGCTCATCCCTATATTATTATTTTATAACTTGAATATTTATATAAGTAGTTTCATCTCAAGAAAGACGATGAATTATAAATGTCTTCCAATACTGAAATAGGCCACTAGAAACAATGCAAGTTGCGGAAGTTCCCACAAATAAAAAAAAAGAAGAATTAATGCCTTTATTGAAGAGAATCATATGGAGATAAACTCGTAGTCAAGAAGTAAATTTAGGCAGTAAACGTCCACTCTGAAGGACAAACACCATACATGAATATAATAAACATAATAATAATTATTAGTAGTAGTATTATTATTATATATTTATTATATATACAGTATGTAGTATTTTCGGGCATTTTAATGAGACTGCCCCCCCCCCCAAAATATATTTTTTCATCCCCCTTCCACCTCCCCAGTCACTTTTACCTGGTGCCGTCACTGCCCGACACATTTTACTGAAAAAAAAAAAAAACAACTTGAAAATTAGGATATGCTGCTTACATGGGAATGGAAAACCCATCATAGTGAATGTTGTGGGAAAGGAAATAGAACATAAAAAATGTTGTTACCTCTTTCATAATTTATGACTGATTGATTTGAAATTAAAATTGTGGGTGTCAGCAATTATGGTATTTTGCACCAGTCACACTATACAAGGTTCAGCACTTTACTGTAGCTAAAATCAACGCATGTCTCCGAGGAATAAAATCTCCTTGCCTAAATGAAAGCTGGGGAACTAAACACAGGACAAATCACAGAACAACACACAGCCTTATGGATGATTATACTGGCCGTAGGTCCAGATGCCACAGCCTTATTGGCCTGCAAAAATTTCAGTTACCATACTATGTATGAGTCAGGTTTTACTCGTGGGTGCTTTCACCAAAGGTCACCCCTTACACTCCACCCTCTTCTATAATTTATGTATGAATTGAAAATAACTTTAAAAATATGTTCCGGTCCACAAGCTTGATGCAACCAATAGCCATGTAAATCTGGAGACAGGGAAGATGCAATTGCTTCTTATGATGTGTGACAATAGATAACTTTTCGAGGATAATTTCTAGAACTAGGACAGCACTATTACAATATCAAAGAAGTTTGCATTTTATAAAATTTGCCTATTGATGGCACTGTGTGGGGGGAAAAAATTATCTTCTATCACAAACCACATTACTCTTATTTTGAAATGCTATCTGACCACAGCTATTAAAATGTTCTTCTTAAAGGTTCGCATAACACCTTTTTATACATGTAAAATAATAACAGTTATTTTTAGTGGTTTTCATTGATTTTATCTGCGACGTTTCGTTCTGGTTTCCCAGAACTTTCTCAAGCTACACTAAGATATACATACAAAAACACAACCTCACACCTCACAGAAGTGTAGAGTCACTAGCCATGTGAGGTTGTGTTTTTGTATGTATATCTTAGTGTAGCTTGAGAAAGTTCTGGGAAACCAGAACGAAACGTCGCAGATAAAATCAATGAAAACCACTAAAAATAACTGTATTAGATTATTTTGCTATTAAAATAAGGAGGAAAGTGTTATTGTAAAAATTGGTTGTTATGATAAAGCTTCTGCTCATTCTGGCAAGAACTAAAAAAACATTTTCCCTTAATTTTCTTCCTTCAAGATCCAGGTCCAAGGCACCTGTGAGGATGTGGGACGTTCGAGTAATATGCTAAGTCATAGAATATAAGACCTGATACATTGTAACTATATTATAACAACCTATCCATTCTTTTTTAATCTTAGATTTATTTACACAACCCAGGACTCAGAAATTGATGCAAAATATTTTTTCGTGACCAGGAAGATGATGCTAACACTGTTTATATTTTCCATTCCTGACATTTTCTTATTGTTTGTTATTGGTCATTTTTAGTATTTTTGCAGGGTTTTGTTGCATTTTGGTCCTTCATGGTTATTTGCTTTTCTCAAAATTCAACAGTGAAAAATCAACCGTGTATTTCAATGCAAATAGAGTGGACATTTTTGAATAACCCAGCAAGCACTATAATTATTAATTTATAATAATGTCTTTTCCCATCAAAAACCAGGGTGTGCATTATACACACGTAAATACGGTACACTATTATGTCCACGTGGTTGAAAATACTATTATCTTTTCTAATACACAACTACTAATCAAGCATTTTCATACTAACCGGTTGCAAAATTCAGAGGTAGTCTTTTAGGAGCCTGTGCTCTAGGAAATAGTTCTTGGTAATGTTCATAGAGTTTTAGCTTGTCTTCTGTAATTTGCAACTGTTTAGCTTCTTGGAGTTTATAATAATACAACGTGTTTTCTGGATTTCGCTGGAGAAGCTCTTCATACACTCTTTCCGCTGATGGAAACCTCTTAAGCTCTAGATACAAATGACCTGGAGAGAGAAAAAAGATATGGTCAATTACAAACAAACATTGGATTACTCACGTAAACCGACAAGTAATCTTATTTGTGGTGTTATGCAGCGAACACAGTGAAAGTATTGTGAAGGGAAGTACCAGGTATCTGAAGTGCTCTTTTTGTTGTTGCCTGCTTTGCTTAATTACGAAGGATCACAATCTTTATGAATACAGCAGTTTTTCAAAATTAATCAGACATGACAACACAACAAAAAGAGCACTATGGAAAGACAGAACTTTCCCCACAGAATGGAGTGAACACGTTTTAACATAGAAGTTCAAAATTTGTCAATTTTTTTTTAAAAAAAAATGTTAGCAATAAACAATGACAGGTTGAGAAGAAGATGTAAAGATACACTGAGTCATTTGCTATGTAGAGATAGATTGTGTTTTGTTGTTGTTGTTTAAATCTCTATGGAGTTATAAGTTACAATAAATCATATTGAAGTTGAATGATAAAACTCCAAGGATTTTTGTGGAAAAATTAAGTTCTGACATGTTATACATGGAAAGTATCTGGAGTTTATTAAACTAGTTCAAATAACTTTACATTTGCAATAAATTATTGGCACTTACCGTAAGTTTCCAAAACAGCAAGTCTATCACATATCAGTTCACAGTACTTGTCTAGATGTGCAAGCGCTTCTTCCAATGAGCCAGACTCCTGGATCACCATGTTCTGATACAACAGAAGTTCACTATGCTCATAATCATATGAGCTTTTCTGAAACAAAAAATAACATCCTGTATATGTGTGTGTGCAGGAAAGTGTCCTTCAAAAACTGTAATGTGATACTTTTAAAAATAATCTTACATTTAGAATTCCAAATATCAATTCATATTTCACAAATTCATTCCATCAATATCTGGCAAAAAAGATGTCAGCAGCTATTTATTTACAAAATAATGACTCTTAAACCAGCCAACAGCTTAGTCTGAAACTGTATGGCAATGTTTATTGTTATTCCCATAAATAATTAATTTAATGAAATGAAAATCATCTCTGTTACAATTTTAAACATTTTATTCAATAATAAGTCAGCCTCAAAAAATATTACTTTGCATGTTTAGTAGGAAAGAGCCAAGATAAAATCTTGGCCAATACCGATAAAGTGCAGACATAAAATTTATCAATACCGATATTCTATCAATCAGATATAAAATGCCAAGTAGTTCTTCAAGAGGAATGGTTCACCGACCTCCTTAATAAATGTGTGTTTCGAGGTAACTGAAGTGCAAAAGAGGTTGCATATTTAGACATTTACTTGTTTTAAAAAGTAGGGTGTGGAGATTATTTGTAAAAGTTATTAAAAAATGGCAGAATTTTGCACTATATTATAAGATATTTATAGATATATTGGATCGGTAAAATGATTGGTACACTGATATGCCTATATCAGCTGATACAGTACAGATTAATCTGTACCATTCCTAATATTAAGTTTACTTTTGTTTTTCATTAAAATTCATACTTTTTTATGACATTTGGTATCCCTGATTTTCTTTTCCTTTACAAAAATATGAAACTGCACCCACAAAAGAATTACATCCTCTAAATTAAAAGTCTAAAGGGATTGCCAAACAGGCAAATGTCACCATCTTGATTCTATATTTTCTGGATTTTTGGTCCCCAGGTTAAATAAAAGTTTTCAAATTTATTGTTATTTAAATTACCTATTTTTGTTTTTATAACTGTAATGCCTTCTTTTATGTCTCTTTCTAATTTATTATTAGCACTTCCAATCAAATACACTTTTGCCAGTGAAGATAAACAATTCAAATATGATGCAAGAAAGTACTTACAACCAAAGTTTTACGAAATGCCTCCAATATCTTTAAAGCCATTTCGTAATCCTTGAGCAGATGATATGCCATTGCAAATCCGATCCATGATGCTCGCTGTGTTGGACGCAACATAAATAGCTGATACCTGGTGTCCTGAACAGAAAAAGAAAAATGCAATGCATAAATACATGACGAGAAAGTAAACTGAGTTCTTGGAAATGAAGTGACAATAAACAAATGGAACATAGTGTAACATATGAGGGGCGTTCAAGTCAAACCAGAACTTTTAATTTTACAGGCATAACAATGTATGCTCGCGTGGTGGTACTACACACAGCATTAAGTGGCTAGTGTGTCCTATTACTGATAGGCAGACACGTGTTATGGGCCAATCCAGAGACTGTTAATAAAGGTGGCAGACAACAATAGTAGTACGCGAATGGAACAGCATGTGTGGAAGTTTGTCAACGAAGGGGTAAAATTCACGGAGATCCACAAAATACTTCAAACTCAGTATGGTGATGAGACGGTCAGCCATAGTAAGACATCTGAATGGTGTAAACAATTCAAAGATGTCCGTACGTCCGTCATTGACGATCCGGATCATGGTGAGGCAAGGTGTCCTTGGATGGTTCAGGCAAATTTACTAACCTTTTCATGTAGACGTTATCCACACATTAGTTAAACACTGTGGTAAGTGTATATAAGTAGGAGGAGAGTATGTTGAAAAATATATAGTTTCCACTCCTTGAAATTGTTCTATAATTTAATAAACTCAGAAGTCCTGGTTTGACTTGAATGCCGGTCATACTTGCTTTTACTTTTTTATGTGATGATATTCTGGCAAAGAGAAACACACATTTTAGTGTATTAACAGGTATTAACATTTATCAATATTGAAGTATTAATTTAAGTTTGTTTTCACCATGGTCCTTGAAAAGTGAAGAACTGGGTTCCATTGCAATTACATTTACTAGGTGATGAGCTGGTAGAAATTGTTTTATACTGATAAGAGTGACAATATAGAAGTAACTAATACAGGAAAACAATATCATGTATATACTTTATAAGGAGCCTTAATGTTTCACCTCTTTATTTAATGCAGGATTACAATGGACTTTATTAACTTACTGAAGATTTGAGGGTCAACCACGCTGGAAAAGAGTGCTAAAGACCTGGTTCGATCCTTCGTTGACCGATTGATTGAATTGCTTTATTGTACACCCAACGGCGAAAGAAACAGTAGGGAAATTGTCCACCACCATTTTCATTCGGTCTGAATTACACAATATGATAACAACAAATTGAAATAATGACTTCAATAAGCAAAGAACAATGCCTGCTTCGAACCAACATAGTTCCTTTCCTTAAAACAACACAGGATGTAGAACAAAAAAAGTAATTAAAATAGCAGTGGACAATTTGCCTACCATTATCTTTGCCGTTGACTGTACATCTTGTTTTGTGCCACTTTTGGCCAATTTGCAAAGATGGGGATGAGTGATGATATAATTACATTGATGAAAGGACACTCACAAACATCCTTGCCCAGGCCGGGATTTGAACCTGGGACCCACATCGTAGCGCGATGTGCTAAACCACTCCACCATGGGGGCCGGTGGGTTGAACCTCGAAGTTCACCAATTTTAAACATGCTAAACCATTTGGGTAAGCAAGGCTAATAGCTAATTTAGTTTCAATTAGGTTTTCTTCTAATTTACATTTGTTACAAGCAATTTAAAAGATATTCATCTTAAAATTACAAATAAATGTCTGATGCATGCAGTGTGTGCTCTTTTGAAACATCACATCAGTAAATGTATCAACTTGCTTGTAACAAAAAAAAAAACAAGAACGCAAGTAATATATACATACAAGATGAACCTTATGGTTTGACAAAAAATGCAGGCTCAACCAAGCCTCAAGCCTGGATCCTCTAGATCTTAAGCCTGTATTTTACACTTCAATTTCAACATAGTACATGTCCGGCATATATCAAATCATAAGTTAATATTCAGCTCCATGCTGAGAGATTTCAGTCACAGAATTCCAGACAGCTGGATCAGCAGAAGTGAGCAATCAGATAAAATCAGGGCTGGCTCAGTAGCTCACTTGGTAGAGCAGTGGCATGATATGTTAAGATACCCAGGTTTGAGTCCTGGTCGACCATCCATTTCTTGCTCAACAAGTTTCTAATAGGTTTTTCTTTTAAATACAGATGAATATTACAAATCTTACAAAATAAGTGAAAATTAATGACACTTCCACATTCATTTCCACACAAGAACTGTTGACACATTTACAGGGCTGAGCCGATAACACTTAGAACCAAAACCTGTACCGATACTCTTACAGACTGATAGCGATACCAATGCTTGAAAATTATACCAAAATTTGTTTAAAATACCAATTAATATTACTGGGAGTGTTCCACTCCAAGAAAAAGGATCAATTCACCAGCAATTTACTTCAAAATACTCAAGAATTATATCAGAATATTAAAATGTGCACTATCAGAAAATACAGTTTTTCACACAATAATGGTAAGAAATTAATATAGTGGAACCTCGATTTTATGTTTTTCAAGAACCCACACTAAAGAAACATAAAAAAGTGGGGAAATGTAAAAACAGGGAAAATTTTATAACATTTTGCTATGTTGAGAACATCAAGATTGAATGTATAATGCAGGAAAATGTAAATCAGGGTTCCACTGTAGCAACTTTAAAATTTGCATAATTTCCAAGATAATTAGTTCTGCTTTTATGCACACATAGGCTAATCAGGACTGGACCTACAGTTTAAAGGGGATCCGAACCACTGTGTACTGTGCCTCCACCGGGTATCGAACCTGGGATAAGTAGACTCCACAAGAGTGTCGCATGGTCTTTTTCCAGATCCTGTAAAGACCGGAATGTCGGAAAGGTATCGGTCGGTATCGGTAAATAATATCAAACTTATACTTTCCAATAACGATACCACCGATATCAGCCGAAATTTACACTTAAGTATCGATATCGGCTCAGCTCTAACCATTCACAATTACACGAATAGATTGATATGCATATATCGAACACAAGCGATATAGTAACTTATGACAACACTTAAATTTTGTTCTAAACTGAACAAACTACTGTACAGACACTATTTCAATTACATTTCAGAATATCAATGAACGTAAATGTACTTACCCGATATCCTTCCAAGTCTCTCATTTGAATTTGAAGCAGAGATAAATCCCTCAAGATCTGTATGTTGTCCTTTTCCCATTTCAAAGCATTCCGATAACACTTGATAGCTTCATCATATTTCTTATCTGATCGTTGTAGCAAACCGTACACGTGCCAACACACATGGGATTTCAAGTCATTCCGCAAGCCTCTCCTAACAAATTCGTATGCCTCTTCCTTCCGACCCAAACAATTGAGGGTCAAGCCCTTCATTGCTAGAGTTTCTGTTATAAAAATGAAATGGGTAAGTGTTCAGTAATAGACTCGGAAATCACTCATAAATTATACTAAGCAGCTAATACTAATAAAGAAACTCTATTCTTCTAAATACCAGCATTTAACACAAATTTTTAATGCAGCAATTAGCAAGGCAAGCAACATAGTATGCTGATGGTAAGAGGCCTGTAGACACAAAGATGAAGGGATAACGTTGAGATGGACCTGAAGGAAATCGGTAAGGATGGAAAAGATTGGGATTGATATTGCCCAGGATAGGGACAGATGGAAGGCTTGCTTTGCTGCAGCCTTAAACCATCAAATGCTAAGGGGTGGGGGGAGGGAGGGGGAGGAATGGAGAGAGGGGGAGGGAGAGGGAGAGAGGGGGGAGATAGAGAGAGCAACATTGTATGAGTATACTATGGTGTAGAATGGGTTATTTCCTCTGAACAACATTGAGATACAACAATTAGGATAATTCTGAAAAATTCTGGTTTGTTTTACACACACCCTAAATTACTCTTGGCAAAATATTTCAAAACATTTCAGTTCAACCTTTCCACACACTTCACTATGTACAGATGGTCACAAACTGTCCATTTCGGTCTTCATTTGCTGTATTTACAACACTTGTGTTTCTAAATAAAAAGAATCATCTATGCTAACATCTGTGCTTTTCATTTCAATGTCCAAACAAAGAAAATGAAGATAGTGATGGACAATTTGCATAACACGTTTGCCCTGGTTGAAAATTTCAAAACTGATTTTCAACGTTATTTTACCGAAAATTAAAAAAAAACTTATGATCAACTCTTACAAAATCATATTCAAAATCAAAATATACTGCACACATACTAATCAATAACTTGCAGCAGCTATTCCAAAGCACCTATGAAGTTTTGAGAAGGAGAGAGTTTGATTGATTTATTGTATTTTACTTTGCTTTCCTGAAACTTTTGGCTAATTGTGATGTTGATATGATGAAAGTGATATGAAGAGACTCAAAGGACATCCTTGCCCATGCTGAGATTTGAACCTAGAACACCTGGCATCCTAGCATGCTGCATTAACCACTCTACCAGAGTTTGAATATAAACTTACATACCATATCAATATAAAATACATGGACAAAATTAAAATTCACATAATATCAAGGACATTCTGTGTGTGTATACATGAGGAAACGCATATGGGTAAAATTAAGGTGAGTTTGACCTCAACAATCATAGCAGAAACTTATTTTGGTTATTTCTCGCTCAGCGAGAAGGGATCACTCACCTACTTGACAGCCAAATAAGCGCTGCTCACTTAATCGCTGAGCAAACTTGAACCTTGCTCATCACAGGTTAGAGCCACAGAATAGATTTCGTGGCATGTTTCGTTCTCAGGAGACAGTGAGGAAATATTTATGATTAACGGCTTGTAATATAGCATAATTACAGAGGAAGTTCAAACAACAGAAGCAAATATAATATTCCAGTTTTTGTAATTGTATTAAAATGAGAGTGTTGTTTATTCCAAATGTACACAATAGTTTTGGAAAGTTGTGCAAGGGTGTGAAAGTGAAAATGTCGACAGTTTTGTGAACATCAACTATTTCCATATTTAACACCTTTTCAAACGATGAAATCTTGTCCACTTGACATGCAGCCACATTGATCTCAGTTTATTCAAAGCAATGATATACACTACATTCCAGAATGGTGTACAGTGTGGGATGACCATATGGTACATGCTAACAAATCAATGAATGTTGAAACCAGCAATCAGGCGTTTGTTGAATCTTACAAACTTGAGCACTGCTTACATACAGAATCTACTTCGTTGAACACAATTTCTTTGCACCTGGTGGAACACTGGGATGTACCTGCACACCTAGTGTCAAAAAGTGCACCAAACTAGACTATACTGAATGCAACTCCAACTGGTGGCTGACCTTGACGGCTATTTCTGGCCCTTTCTGTCACCCAAACATCTTCGGGGGCATGTGGCTTGATGGGTGTCAACAAACTCAGTTGCGAAATAAGGTGTGAAGGGATCACATCGCTCTCCCGAAGCAACGTTGCCAAGCATATTTCTGTTTTTATCAGTTGCGTGTGAAACTCCTTCATGTAGCACCATGTGTGCAGTTGTATCATTAACACCCCGCTGATTTCTGGTGCTGGCAATATCGTTGCTCTAGAAGACTCTCTCGTGCTTTACATGTGGTAGACCCAACGCTCATTTGTTCGTCCCACGAACAACGTTCGGTACCTTGCGACTCGAAAATACCCGATTTCAGTCAAAGAAAATTCAACTGATCGCTGATTTGCTTTCCCAGCCGCCAGCTGGAGTTGTGTTCAGTATAGGCTAATGGCACGGTTGAAACTGTTAATAACTTAACTTCAGGTTTAGAAATGCCAGGCAGTTAATTACTTATAATTTCCCAGCCCTGGCTTTAAAATCTGAACACTAATCACCACTGTAAGAACAACATTAAAAAGAAAAGGGACATGCATTACATCCACATAAATACATTTGAAAATACACGTTAAAAAGGAAACTAAAATGTCACTTACCTCCATGTTCTGCAAATTTTGGATTTGACAGAATCTGTTTGGCAAATTTCAACCCATTTTTGTACTGCTTTTGTTCATAACATTTCTGTGAGATAAAAACAAAGTGCATAATTAGAAACAAAAATACAATGGGCTACTGCAGCTACAGCACTATTGTGACATCATAAAGCAGTAAAGAAAAATGTTCCCACTGAAATGATGTCACAAGGCATTGAATATTTCTTGTCAAAATTCACAAAACTCCTTGAAAATAAATATTTCAAAGATGTGATCAGCTGAATTTGATTTTGAACCCAATGAAATGTTCTTTAATTACCTAATTCAAATTATATTTATTAGCAATTAAACTATTCACAAAAAGTAAAATTACTGGAATAATGTTTATTTTAATAATAAAATAATATTACCAAATGCATATAATTTCTTTACACCCATCAGTGCTTGAAGTGAGAGGGATGTAAGGGGGGGGGGATATCCCCTGCTAGGAATTTTTTTGTAAAGCATCCCCCAAGCTGTCTCATCCTCACGATGTTAAACCATAGGAGCATCCCCCACATCTAACAAAAAACATCCCCCCCAGATAACGTTTTGCCATTTTCATCAGGGTGACAGAGATGCTTGGAAGCACTTTTTATTCCTACAAGGGCAGCACGAAAGGAGTATAAGCTTTGGTAAGTGTAGTGCGTCAGATCAAATTTTTTTGGAGTCAGACTTTTTGTATCTTTTGACTTTTCACACTGAACATGCTTTGTTCCCATACTTAAACTTTCTCCACCAGTATCTCAAACAGCATTGTTATAATCATGGTCATTTCCACTGTTTTCCTGCAGTTTACCATTTCTATTCATTTAAGTCTTACGAATTTCAAAATAGAACTTTCCTATGACATTCTTGCTTCTCATGACATGGAACGATAGATTTACAGTGTAAATTTATATGTACTTGTGCTCCTGCAGCCAACATCAAATGAATTAATGTTAACGTGACTCTTCCAAGTATCCAACGCTTCTTTAACTGCTGTCCCACTCACTCCCGTGTCTATAACGTATTTTTTGTACTCGATTGGCCAACTTAATATTTTCAAAATATAAGTGCCAAACTCATCAATTAAAATCTCAAAGCCTACTGACAGAGTAAGTAATCCCAAGTAAAACCACAGCAAGAGGGCTAGTAACTCTGCCAAACTGACCAATGTGCAGCTTATTTTTCCAGCAGAAGCTGTCCAAGCTTTACAATAAACTACAATGGGAAAATGGGTGCCAATGAAATTTGGGTCTTACTTTTTGCATTCAGTCACGCCCCTTACGTACTAAAATAAAGAATGCTTTAAATAAACAGTTCCAGCAAGTGCTTTTTGCACGTTCAGACTGAAATTTGGGCGTACATTACACACAAATGCACACTACTGCGAGACCTGCGTAGTGATTGATTTGGTTTATTTTACTTCACTTTTCTGCCACTTTTGGCTAATTGCAAAGACAAGAATGAGTGATGATATAATGAAATTCATGAACGGACACTCGCAAACATCTATGTCCAGACTGGGATTCAAACCCAAGACCCCTGGTGTCAGAGTGCACTACTCCACCTTGGAAGGTAGCTTTGGCAAGTTTATACCACAAAAATTAAGGTAAATGTCCCTAATTTCGACAATGTGCCTAAATTCGACAGGGTATTTGAAAAATCGTAAAAGATAAGAAAACTATGCAATGCAGAAAATCGTGCATGTATCATGCAACAGTGTACAGGTTTACCCCACGTCGTGAAAAGGGCAGTTGCACCAGATGAGACATAGCAGCAGCGCAGGAGAAATTATGACGGCACTATTTGCTAACTGCGAAAAATCGACTGATTTTTAGTGGATTTCATAAGAAGGTAAATTTTCTACATAAGGTTTTTACCAGTTTTGTGTTGTTTCAAAACAAATTTCAATACTTTATTATTGTTTTAGAGCTGTTTTCTGAGCTTCCTAATCTGTTGTGGCAGACAAAGGTTGTTCATGTAACAAAATAAGGGGGGTGTCGAACATATGAGCACAAAAATGGATGGTGCACCAAATTTCGACAAGTGTCGAAATTTATTCGAAAATACACAATGTTGGGTTTTGATGTGCATTGAAAGGCATGTTGTTTACCATTCATGAAAATACCAGTTTCATTGCCCTACGGCAATTGCAACATTAATCCGACAGGGGGGTGTCGAAGTTTGGTGCCGTGCATGTCGAATTTTGGGACATTCCCTGAAACGTCATTTCTGGGCTTTTTGCATACTTTTTCTCTCTTGTGTCATTGCTATTTCCATGAAATCACTCGTTCTTCCAGCGTCACTTAATGTTAGGGACCTGAACTATACAAAATTGCAATAATAATACCAAAAAATGTCACGTTATAATTAAGTGTTTATATTGGCTTAATGTGATAAACTGAACTAAAACTTAATAATTCTGTGAAAATGTTGCAAAATTTGCCTGATTAATGATAAATATTACACAGAACTTAAATTTGGCCTCTTACAGTACACGATTTTCCTTGTTCTTGAAAAATGTAGGAGTGTGTGGGACAGAATTTTTTGGGCCGGGGTGGGAAACATTCAAAATTTCCCAAAGCTCTGGAAATCTCAAATTCTACACGTCATTTTCACTTTACGTGCTTGTTTTTGCATTTCTGGTACAAAAACGAACAATTTTCGATAAGTTCTAGCCATTTACAATGCAGAAACATTGAGGAACAAAGGATGTACACCGGAGCCGCTTGATAATTAATTTACATTAAACTCAGCCTAATTTGTTCCTTACTTTAGCTTCATTTGGCCAAGTCCAAAAAATTTCCAAGAAAGCAAAGAGAAAGACTGCCTGCTGTGATTACATCTCCTTAATGATCAAATACTATACAAAGGAGGAGGATTGATTTCGTGTTTTAAGTCCACTTTATGCACAGTAAGGCTAATCGGGACTGGACCTACAGCTTAAAGTGGGATCCAAACCACTATGTGCCTGCATCGGGGATCGAACCCGGGACCCCTTGATTACAAGCCGATGACGCTACCACTGCTAACAAAGGAGGAGAAAGAGCATCAAGCAGATGAGACAAAAGAACTAGAGAGCTGAAAAAACTTGCTGCACAGAACTAGAAGACAAAGAGTTTAGGCAAAAAGGGAGAGAAATGGCTTGATGTGAGTGACTCAGAATCTTCAGATGAAAGTGCACTGTCATTGGAAAAAAAGTGATTCTCACTGGCAAGAGGAGGAGTCAGATGAAATGACATTAGAGATTGTCAATGAAAGTGATGTAAAAGGGGATTTCATTTTTGTGGATTTTTTAGGGGGGAAAAGAAATGCATCAAAATTTACTTACCTCTGTGTTGTTCAGGAGATCCTGGAAGATGTAATAAAAGTGATTGGACTTAAGAGTGTTGATGTGACCAAGAAGTAATTTGTCACCAATGAAAGTAATGTTTCATTCATATCAGACCCTAAAATTATTGGTCCTGTTGAGTTGCCAGATTTGGTAATGAAGGGGGGAAAGGGTCAGATATGTTTTCAAGAAAAAAAGTAAATGTCTAAGAGTTAGGTCTTTGATTTTGAGGACTCACACCTAACTTCAGACAGAAAGTTGTTTTGCATTTGTTTAAAATTTATGTTAATTACTTATTAGTGTTATATACCTAGTCTTACCATAAATACTGTCCCAAAGTTGTAAGTAAATAGACACTAAATGGTGAGAGATATTTTAATATCAGAATAACATGAGGTGCATGGATGCATTATGAACCAAAATCACAAATAATTATTCGAAATTGCCACCTTTAGCACTGACACACTTCTGAAGTCTTCGTGGCCACTCATCAAGTGGAAACTCCGCAGCTGCCTTCTAAAGAGACCACTTTAAACTGTCAATATTGGGATGTCACTTCTTGCAAGCCATCTCCTGAAGCTTGGGCCACAATTTGTAGTCCAAAGGGTTTAAGTCTGGACTGGCAGAGGGCCAATCTGACGTGAAAATGAAGTTAGGAACATTTGCCTCCAACCACTGCTGGGTGGTGCGTGCTGTGTGTGCTCGGGCTGAGTCCTGCTGGAAGCTCCAGTTCTCTCCATGGAAGATGATGTCGGTAAGACTCTTGCATAGTTTCTCAAGCACTGTCTGCTGGTACACTTTGGCTGAAGTTTTGACCCCCTTTTCACAAAAGTTGAGATCCGTTGTGCCCTAGTAGCTCACACTCCACCACACCATGACTGATGCAAGATGGTGACCCCTCTGGATCCTGGGGTCCTTGTCAGCAGCTTCCCGAGAGTATGTGGCATACACCCTGCCATTTTGGGCATTGAAAGTCGCCTCAACACTGAACATTTTTTCATCAGTGAAAAGGGTTTGACGGTTCCCATTTGCCGCGTAACGCTGAAGTAACCGCTTTGATTTCCGGAGCCTCTGGAGCTTGACTTCACTTGTCAAGAGATGTCCTTTGCGTCGTTTGTAAGCATGGAGTCCCAGGTCACTGCGTAACGAACGAGACATCGACATTCTTGAAATCTTTAGCTCACGAGCCATCACTGACTGTTTCCGTACAGGATTTTGTCGCACTCATGCTGCCACTGCTATCACAAGTTCTGGTGTCCGTACTGTGCGTGGTCTTCCTTGCCGTGGGCGATCTGTAACAGTCTCAACAAAGCGCTGGATAGTGCAGTACACAAATTTCTTGGAGATTTTCAGCTTCTGGAGGGTTTTGAAAATCTCCCCTGGTAATTTGCCTACCTTGTGCAACGCTACCACGGCCACATGATTTTTGTACTCACCCCATTCCATCTTCAACACTTACAACAGACACCTTTCCACTTGACCATCTTAACAAGCAATGACTCACGCTTCACGCAGCCGCTCTTGCCGTCTCTCGCTTGTACGGGTGGAAGTACAGCCACCCTCAAACGTTGGGACAGTATTTATGGTAAGACTAGGTATAATGTTATCAATATCACAGATACCAACAGCAATTGTTCCTTAGCATCTAGGCTTGGCTAAGTAAATGTTATAGTTAGTCCTCAAAATTTTTTCCCTGTAAAACTATGTTTCAAAGTTGTAATATAAACACAATCAACATTTTCAGTGTTTTATTTGCTTTGATGTACCTAGCCTTTGGCATGGTAAGTAATTCATGTTAATATTTTAAATTTTGTTGAGCATAAAAGAGGGGGGTTAACAACAAATCTTTTTTTGTTCAGTTCATGCCCTGATAAATCTGTAAATTTAGTTGAA
The DNA here is from genome assembly GCF_977018435.1 of Lepisma saccharinum. Lineage (NCBI taxonomy): Eukaryota > Metazoa > Arthropoda > Insecta > Zygentoma > Lepismatidae > Lepisma > Lepisma saccharinum. The sequence goes on from NC_139238.1 coordinate 10,800,279, forward strand.
TATAATGAAACGCCAATAGGAGGACATGTGCAGTTATTGGTATTATTAACATCTGCATATTTAGTGTCTGATGTTGAGATATAAGGGGGTGTCGAATTTCGGTACACAAACTGTCGAAATTAAGGACAGGGTGTCGAACTTAGGGACATATTGTAGGATTCACTTTTTGATTTTTTAATAATTATGTAACATAACTGTTGGAATGCAAAATACTTTTTGGGTTAAAGTAGAATCTTTAAACTTTCAGACAAAAAAAAAATTACTCGCATTTATGAAATACGAAAGCCACTACAAGCAATTAACTGTAAAAATGTTCCTTAACCTGTCGAACTTAGGGACGTTTACCTTACCTTCCCTTGAAACTTAAGATCATATTGAAAATTTTCACATCACATAGTAGTCAATTTTATTTGAAACTAACACCACAAGACAATCCATATGGAGGATAACTGCTGTGGAGATTCTCCAGGGAACCAAGGACGTATTTAGTGGGCAGGGCAACCCCCCCCCCCCCCAAAAGACTTACTAAGTACAAAAATTAAATAATGAAATAATAAAATAACTAAAATTTAATAATGGAAATATACAGTAGAGCGTCGATTATCCGAACGTCGGTCAACCGAACGGTGTACTCGCTCACTTTCAGATATCTGTAATGAAAAAAGTACGTGACTTAGCTGCTCGTAAGCGTGTAGGCTTGCTTAGACAGACCAAAATAAAGGATTTTTTTAAACGTTAATTTTGTGTACTGTGTGTATTGTTCATGCAAAATGTGTATGTAATATGTACATATTTTTGTTTAATAAACTGTACCACATACTATATATTCCTACTGAAGTTGCCTTTGTACGTTAATTTGTAATACATACTTAAAGAGATGCCTGTTTTTATGAATAAATTTACTGTACAGTACTTCTTTTTGGCAAATAAACATGTACAGTTCGATTATCCGAACAAACCAGTTTTCCGAACACCCATGTCCCCCAATTACTTCGGATAATCGACGCTCTACTGTAGTTGTTGTTTAATTGAGGGTTATTTATGTCCTCCAAACTTATTGGAAGACAAGGATTATATTGTGGTAATAAGACTTTCAATTACAGTACCAAAGATGATTTATATATAAAATATCACAGGAACTTTACTTTCTTAAACTGGATCTAAAATAATTTTCTTATATTCAATAAATATTCATCAATACTTTATCTATTTGACATTAATTTCCTTGCCAGGGCAGTTGTTTTTTTACAAATTTTGCCGACCTTAACTACACATAAGCCAGATAATGAATACGTCCTGTTATATCACTATTCCCAGGATTACCAGACGTCCAGTTTTCCCCGGACATGTCCTACATTTTAATCTTATGTCCGGCATCCAGGAGGAATTTGAAAAATATCATCAATGTCCCTCATTTTGAACGTCGCGTATTATTAATTAGGAAAATACGTGTTTCAGTTTAACAGAGAGAAACCATGCAAGTTACAAGTCTGTGGACTTCGCTCCCAAACTCAATGGTGAAATTTATTTTGATCCAGTCCTTGCCGAAAAAGAAAATAAACGTTTCTGCTAGAACATTAAGGTCACATCTGATGATGTCAATGTTCACTGCCTGAGTGGAATTTCTTGCCTTAGGGTTTATTGATGGAACAAGGTGTTAACATTCTTATTCAATATTTTGATTACAAATCAGGGAAAACTTAATATGCTGACCAAGGCAGAAATTTATTTTATTTTAAAACAAACTAAACGTAATGTTTCAACCTTCTAGCAAGGTCTTCTTCAGAGATTGTACCAAGTACAAATTAAAAAGATACTGAACAGGAAGATATACATACAAAAAAATCACTCCCCTCCAGACACAAGATTATTAAAGTTGTTTCTGGAACATTCCAGCAGGTGGCCTTCCCTTGTCAACTGTACTTTCACCTGACAGGCCAAGGAAATAGATAAGAAAGGAGAAGACACAATGAACTGGAATGGGGGACCCAAGATAAACAAATAATGGAAGAAGGTGTTAGAAAGAGTGGAAAGGACAAGAGCAAAAGAGGAGAGAAGGAAGAGGAATGAAGAAAGAAAGGAAAAAGAGAGTGAGATAAAAAGAGTCCAACCACTTTCCAGATGAAAGGAAATGTTTAGCAAAATCGCCTGTCAGGTGAAAGTACAGTTGACAAGGGAAATAAATTTCTGCCTTGGTCAGCATATTGAGTTTTTCATATCATGGAAACAAGGCTTAATGGTGTTATAAGTAAAGCAGGGGTATACAGATCAAAGTTATTGAACTAGAAACTACCCTAGATGAAACTTCTGGAACCATTTCAGGCAACGGTAATTGCTGAATATTTGTTTGTCATTCCAGGTCATAATGAGAGAGTATTTTCATTACCATCAGCACAACGGAGCCATGGGAGAAATATAATTTTCAAAAATCTGTAAAAAGTTTGATACTGGGGTTCAGTATAATTTCAAAGATTTTGACTGTTCAGTCTCTCATAAATTATTTTGATTAAATGTAAAATTTTGATAAAAATTGGTTCCTCTGAGAAGTTAAAACATGTAGTAATACATTCATTGTTTAGTATTGATTAAAAGTTTTAAAATTTTTCATTTAAGAATTCATTAAAAAATAATATTTTTTAAAAAACCTGAAAATTTTAAATTTCTTTGTAACATGTTCTGGAAATGTGTGTTCTATATTTTGACTTACGATCTGGTAACCCTAACTATTCCTATACAGTCTTGTTACCTATTCAAGTAATAAAAAATAATAATTTGGATATTTTGATTCATACTATTTAATTAAATATAATTAGTTTAAACATTACTATAATTATTTTGACAATTGGTTTGTACCCCCCCCCCAAAAAAAAACATATTCCAGGTACCTGCTTGCAGGGAACATACTGTCAATTACATTATCTGGCAAAATACCAGTATATCGTTGACCTGTTTTTGAAAGAGCAGAGAACTGTAGTATGCTTTAATACATCAGTGAGTGTGATGATTTTTACAAGATTTACAGGAGTATGAGGAAAGCATTTAGAATACTGGAAATGATCGTGGAGCTAGGTTTGAATTCACGTTAAGGCACTTTAGATGCAGTAAGATATCAATGTACAAGTACCAGTGTGGATAGCAACAGTAGGCATGAAAATTAATAAAATGTTATAAACTGTTACACAGATATAAGTACAATATTTGTGCGTGCATGGTAATTTGAAGTTGAGGTAAACCAACCAGATCATTTCAAAGATGCAGACGTATAAATTTGTGAGGAATTATGTCATAAAGAGTAGGCTGTGAAACAGACTGTGCTAGTATTACCATACTGCTGAATATACATGAAGGAGATGTAAAAAGGTGTTAAAATACAAAGTAATCAAATCTAATGATACTAGCCTACAAAGTAATCAAATCTAATGATACTAGCCTACAAAGTAATCAAATCTAATGATACTAGCCCTACTTATAATGCCTATATAAAAATTACAACAAATAAAAACAATACAATTGGAATGCAACGGGCACCAAATCTGATCTGTCTAACCTACTCACACAATCACAGAAGGAAATGATCCCGTAAGTAATCAGTATACATGTTTACTGTGTGTTTCCACTATCTTGGTTTGTTCGGGTATGTTAAGTGGTCAACTTCAACCCCACCAAAGAGTTCTCAGGTTCAAATCCTGGCCTATGCATGGGTGTTGGTTGTGACTGCCCTTCCATAAAATGCATCTGTGACCCAAGTTTAAATTCTTTAATTAATTCCAAATTAATCATGTACACATGCATCATTTTATATATGGTTGGATTTCTATTTATGTCAATTAATACATACTTTCGAGTCTTAGCAATTACTTACTGTGTGTTTTCTGGAGAATGATTTTTCTCCTTCTGATAGTGGCTCGTGTTCAGATGAAAGTTCATGTTTACGATCAGTGGAACAGCATGCGTTTATCATTTGCATGTACTGAAAAATGAGTCTATAAAGGCATGCCAGCGACAATTTATTGTACAGTTTGGGGTCCGGAAACTGACTGCAAAGTCTTCCATTCAATATTTGGTGAAGAAACTGGAAACAACGGGAACATTGTTATGTGCATGAAGGCGAATTTCTTCCTATGGGGCATGCTGAAAGGAAAGGTCTATCGCAACAAGCCACGGACTATCATGGAACTGCAAGAGAGCATTCAGGGGGAAATTGATGCTGCGACTCCTGATGTGTTTGTGGCTACCTTCTGTAACATGGAGAGTCTGTGCAGGCATGCATTGGTGCTAATGGCGACCATTTCCAACACTTGCTGTGATGTCACAAAGCTATGTCCGTAGCTTGCAAAAAAGCAAAGGAACTGTTTTTTTTTCCAATAAAAAGCCTGCTTTAAAAAAAACGGAAATTTTGGCTTTTTACCAATTACAGCTAACCTATTTCACTTCAAGTTACTGTTATTAGTTTACAGGTTTGTAGTGACATACTTTACAACTAGCTAATAGAAATTTACATGATGTAGCAGCCAAGAGACATATATTGGCCAATTCCAGTGGACACATATTGCATAGTGGTTCAGATACAATTTTAACCCTAGCTTACCGATAGGGGAGGACAGGGGGCTTGCAGGCTCACGAACTCAATTATTTAGATTTTTCAACTGTTGGGAAATAAATGATATTGTTTCCAAGATGTTCCCAATACTTAATTATTACTTTTGTTCATAAAAACAAATGTAATGTAATTAGGAAGCAAAATGTACTTTGTGCACATATCAGGCACCATGTTTGAATGTGTCTCATTCGAGACACTCATGCCAGTGACAGTGTACAATTGGTTGGTAGTGATGGTAATTATTATATTTAATAAACAACCACATTGGCCGCGGTGGCTCAGTCGGTAACGCGTCTGGCTACCATGCTAAAGGTCCCGGGTTCGATCCCCGGCCGGTTCAAATCCGGGAACTTTTCTAACGATGGAAGTGGCCCCGGCATCCACCCAGCGTCGAATAACATGGGTACCTGGGGGAAACCCTGGGGGGTAAAGGCGGTCAGGGGCGTGATGCTGATCACATCACCGCCACTCACGACCGGATCAAGAAAGTGTGGGGCGTTACCCCCACACCCCCTATACGCCTTCATGGCGTGGTGCTAAGCACAGGGGAGCACTTTACCTTTTTTTTTTTTACCACATGTCTACAAACTAAAAAGCATTAATAAAAAAATATGAATTTTGTGAGTTTTAGTGAATGATAAAATATATGTGAGACACTCGTGCAATAATTGGTTATTTTTTATTAACGATAGCAAATTTTGTAATTATTATAATTAATAAATAACTGTGCATATACAGGGTATACACAAATGAATGGTGCGGTTATAAATGACAATAAAAAAAATATTTTTCAACTTACATGGTTGCAGCACTGTTAGAGGTGGAAACTGCCCCAGTTTTCGATATGCAAGTTAATCTTTTTGATACGCTGATTCCAAATATGGCATCATCACGTAAGGATTTTCCACAAAAAAAATCACATTCTCCCTTGGACCCCTCGTTTCTCAGATCTTACGCCCTGCGATTTCTTACTATGGAGGTTTATTAAATACAGGGTTTATGTACAACCAATGGCAACTTCCATCCAGCAACTTCGTGATCGGATAATGCATGCAGTGCAGGACATGTTACACAGTGTCTGGAACGAGTTTGATTACGGCGTTGATGTGCGTCATGTGACCAGAGGACCCCACATTGAACGATTCTAATTTTAACTTACATATCAAAAACTGGGACAGTTTCTGCCTATAACAGTGTTTGCTGCAACCATGTAAGTTGAACATATTTTTTTATTGACATTTAAAACTGCACCATTCATTTCTGTACACCCTGTATGATTCAATAATAAAATGTCTTCTTGAATTTTAGTAAAAAAAAAAAGTGTGGGCTTGTGAGCCGCCTCCCTTTATGTAAGTTTCTCGTATGGCATGAGCACATCTGACCATGAAATGGACTTAAAACAAGCTTTTACATGTTTGTGTCTCACTTTAAATGTTGATGTCATAAAATATGAAACAAATGTTAATATCAAAATATTCAATGTTTCGTAATAATTAAAATTCTTTACTGTCCTTAACACATATGCGGAAGTATAGGTATTTTGCGAATTTGAGTATATATCCTGTTTCACAGAGCTTTGAGATGGAAGCGACATGTGGCTCTTGGAAAATAACCCTTAGAAGTAAATGCAACCTTTCGAACCGAAGCAACATAAGCTGCAAGTGTCGCTTGTCACTTGGCCTCCACCGTTTTCTCAGGGAACTTTCAGACCAAAGCAACAAGTGACATGTGTCACTTGGAAGCAGACCCTCAGTAATTCATTCAACCTTTTGAACCGAAATGTGACAAGCTAAACATGTCACACTGTTTTCTCAATGGTGTGCATCTATGTTCTCTATACTTGACAAGCTTGTTAGCTACTTCATCAGAGATTAAGATTTCATTTACCCCGTAAATCACAGAGAACAAAATGCAAGTACTGTCTTTGGAAAAAGGCCGGCTTTTTGATAGAAGGTTCCTTTCATAATCATGAATGACCCTCTGGAGTGTTGCCTTGTAATAAAAAGACATCTGAGGTTCAGTGTAGGCAAAGAGCTTCGGATCTCATTTCAAATTGTACGTCCAGTCCAGATTTGGGGTCAGTCTTATTTGCTTCTATACTTCAGTTTTAGAGCCAGTGTTTTTCAACTGTTAGGGTGTAAAAAGTCCGTTGCACACAAGGGTTGACGACTAATTTTCTAAATCTAATTTTATATTTGACAGCAAGTCTATACATAATTGACCTATGATTATGTCATGCTTGATATATTAATTTCCACATAAAGTTTAAAGATTAGAAATGTATTTATGAGTGAATAGTTGGGATCAGGGCATTGACTTGTAAGAAATAAATTACTGGGCAGTGGTCTCGCAAAGGTTGAGAACCATTGCACCAAGCAGCCAAACTACATCACTAGTTGCTCCATGACCAGGTTTCGTGGCCATTTAACCAAATTATACATGATGTACTGGAAAACCAGAACAAAAAAGGTAAAGTACTGCCCTATGCTTAGAACTACGCCATGAAGGCATATAGGGGGTGTGGGGGTAATGCCCGACACTATCTTGATCCGGTCATGAGTGGGGGTGATGTGATCAGCATCACGCCCCTGACTACCTTTACCCCCCAGGGTTTCCCGCAGGTACCCATGTCATTTGACGCTGGGTGGGCACCGTGGACACTTCCAACTTTAGAAAAGCTCCCAGAATTGAACCGGCCGGGGATCGAACCCGGGACCTATAGCATGGTAGTCAGACGCGTTACCAAACTGAGCCACTGTGCCAGAATACAAATATATATTTTACTGAAAACAAAATTTAATGTAAAGGGATCTGATACTGCATTTTCAAAAGGTAGAGCAGTATATATTTTTTTTGTTTCATGTAAATGTTCGTATAACAAATTCAAACACTGTAAATAATATCATACTATTAGGTTCTATTAAAAACACATACAAAACAATGTGAATATGTTTATGCTACATAGATAAATTTAATAAGCCTACCGAAATATGAAAATAACACTCTGAAAGAACTGCCCATTCAGAAAAGCGAGTTTTCTTGACAACACTGTTTATGTCTAGCTACGAATTTCATATTGTAAATTGTATTTTATATTTACAAATGAGTGTCTATTTTACAGTAGGGAGATAAACAAAAAAAATGGAAGAGGAAAAATACTGCCAACTCCTGTATTTTCATTGATTTGAGACACTTTTGAGAAAAAAGCTGCTGAAAAAAAACTCCGTTTTTTTCCCCAACCACTTCCAACTCTAGTACATTAGCACCAAGTGTTTGATTTTTATAAGCGAAAATCGAGAGCAAGTGAAACACCCTGCATTATTCAAACATCCATTCTGTTACAAAAATTACATCTGCAATATCTATTTCAGCCACTATATCTCTAGATTATCATCACTAGTTATACTGTAAAGTTAAATTTGGCTCTCTGTTTCTGCGATTTAATCCTTTGTAATATACAATGTCACCGTTTGGTTGTTCTTGAATTTAGTTCTGGGCTAATGCATGCAACACCAAATGCAGAAGATTTTGGTCTTCGCATAATGTTATTGTGTGTGTGCTTTCGTCCATTACAGTTAATATTCATTCATCACCATTAGTTGTCTCTGTCTGGAGCATTATTTCACAAGCAAAATGGTGTATACTCACTACAAGAGGAATGGAAGTTGAAACACTATCCTACCCTACTCAAAACATAAAATTTAACAACACTGTAGGCATGTAGAAACATAATTATGATACTAACGGCATCAATCTGATCCACCTAACCTCCTCACATGGGCATATTGGAAGAGGTTAATAAAACATTCTGTATATGCAAAGAAGTAGATAATGTGATCATATGTACAAAATTCAATAAATATTAAAACTTTGGCGAAATGAAGGCTTTTACAGGATTGCATATAACTTATGTCGAACATTGCAGTTCATTCATGCTATCTCAAGGAACATGTGTTACTGTTACTTCAGTGTAAAATCCTAAGAATACCGATACACTAATAAGAATTGGTTAGATAATCCTCAGATGTATTTCAAGATAACTTGCTCTTGCCAGATAACTGAACTTCGCACTTTCCTTTTGGTTTAGTAATGATTTTTACAAGTTGTACAGAAAAATGAAGAAAGTGTGTAAAATACTGGAAATGAGTATAGAGTTTTGAAGTTTGAAGAAACTAATTTGCATCATTTAAATTTGTAGAAACCATTAATTTGAGAAAAATAATATGAAAAGTAGTTTGCACAGACAAGTCACCATAGTCTGAAGTATTATTTTATTGTTCAAATAAGATTATCTTCAGATAATATCTTCTGCTCAGGAGCCGCAGTAGCTCGGTCATTAGGGTGCCTGACTACCATGCGAGAGACCCGGGTTCGATCCCTGGCAGGAGACCCGGGATTTTTTCCACCTGTTCAAGTGGCTCAGGTGCCCACTTCATATAAAGTGTGTACCTGGAGGAAACTTGGGGAGGGGGGTACAGGTGGCCAGCGGCATGGTAGTGATCACATCACCCCCACCTTCGGCGGTGATCAAGAAAGTGTGGGGCCCTAACTCCACACACCCTATACGCCTTCATGGTGTGGTGCAAAGCACATGGGAGCACTTTACCTTTTTTAATAAGATTATCAAATATAACAATGATAACCTACTCAAAACTAACACCATAAGAAAACATGAGCATTATGCAAACCAAACCTGTGTCGACACTATACCTAACACGTCACTCCAATATTCATCACCACGGTTAGAATTCTACATCAAGAATTGGCCTTGCTATGCTTTGCAATTACAGAATTCGAAAAATGTTAGCTACATTAAGAACACTATACAAATACATATCCACAGTTAGTTCGCTAATACATTGGTTTAGATGCAAACCTAGCAAATTTTGTCTATGTGCTGATATGGCATAAATGGTCGTTTCTATACAACTGGGTGGAATGGTCTCTATTTAATACTTCAGCCATTTATACTTTTTGGAAGGCAAATATAAAAACTTACAAAAATATTCTTATTGTCTTTGGAGTTTTGCGTGGCAAAGCACAAGTTACAACTTGAACGCACAAAAGAAGTAGGCCTATTTGTCAGTGGTGTACAGGTACAAGGCTGAAAAGAAACTGTACGCTTCCGAATTTTGCATAATTACTGAAGTACCTCATAGCGTGTAAAAAAACAGCAGAACAATACCAACGTGTGTCTAGTATAATATATTTAAAACTGGGAGGACTGAGTCATAGTATAAAGTTTATATTTATGTAACCAACGACAATTTGCAATTTCACGTAGGTACCGATACACCACTTAAAACTTTCTGCAGGCCTGTTTTGTGCTACTGCAGTCACCTTCGATATATAATGTAAATACAAATATAAAGACGTTTTGTGATTTTTCGATTTGTTGCTTGCATTTCTCGACAGAACACAAATGCACACTCACCACATCGCTCGTAAACCCAGTGAACGGATACAATATAAATGGCATGATATGTTCACAGAAACATGAAAGTATGACCTTAACTATATATTTTGTGTTAAAACTGTGCGTTTCGCTCCATACTGAATGATTTTGAAATAGTGAATAAAATTAATATAAATTTATACATTAAAAATTAACCTATGTTCCCATCCAGAATGCAGTACTTGCTGCAGCGTTAGGATTTAGCTTACTCGTAAAACTAAAACTTACCAATATTCGTTTGAAAAGAGCATTTTCTTTAGGTGGTAGGGGATTACTGGAGGGCATCCTTGAATATCCACGAAAATCGAAAGCCGCGAGAATCCGGCAAATATATTTTCCCTTGCAAACCTCGTGGCTACAATCTAAGATGGCGATGGTGGTCACGTGATCGGAAGTATCCGCAAAGGAGGAAGTGACGTCTAAGCGGTGTTTACATATCTGCAGCAAGGAAGAAACTTGTGCATAATTTTAACAAACACAAAAGTAATTATACCGTCCTTCATGGTGTACAATTCCGTTACGTAATAGTACTCCAATGTTTTTTCTTTATCAGCAGGAGTTGTCAGAGCGAAGACAAAAGAAGAAAGTATTTGTTTCGTATTAAGTGCGAATACGTTGTCCTCTGCGGACGAAATTGCAATGGGTGATAATGGTGAATCAACACAACCTTCTGCTTCAGAAAATGCACAATATTCAAATACAGACAGTTCTGCAGGCCCATCATCTAGAGATGAAACGGAAAGGCAACATCGCCCTTTTCGATATGATAAACAGAAGAAAGTGTTTAAAATAATAGTAGTAGGGGATTCGAATGTAGGAAAAACATGTTTGACTTATAGATTTTGTGAAGGCAAATTTTTAGACAAATCAGAAGCTACCATTGGTGTTGACTTTAGAGAGAGAACAGTAGACGTTGATGGAGAACAAATTAAGGTAAATACACCAACATGTGTGCAATTGTTACTTTGATTAGAATGTTGAAACGGGTATAAAAATACAAGTAAGTGATGAAAATTTGAAGACTATATGATTATTGTTTTTTTTTCTGTTATTCAGGTGTGCAGCCACATAATTTGTACAATCAAATCTATCTGGTGCACCTCTAATTAAAATATTGTAACATATTATGTAACAACTAGATATTTGCAGTAAACCTGATAGAAATGTGTATATATATTCACTCAGTTGTCATTCGCTTACTAATGCATTTATCTTCTTTCATTTGTACATAAAGTTTTTGCATCTTCAACCTTACGTTCTTAACCTCGTCAATTCATAACTAAGTAAAGACATTCAAGTAAGTGTAATTCATTTGCAAAACGATTTATTAAAAAAGAGTGACTACATTATTTTGTGTTATTCTCATTGATCTTGATTTTCTTCAGTGGAGAGCACATTATCTTGTAAGATGTTTGCATGTTGATGTATTTTTTTTATTATTTATTTAATCACAGTTGCAGCTGTGGGATACTGCTGGCCAGGAACGCTTCCGGAAATCTATGGTTGAACACTATTATCGTAATGTACATGCTGTTATAGTGGTTTATGATGTTACCAAACCAGCAACTTTTGAGGTGAGACATTTTTTGAATAAGAGTAATTGTTATGGGCCTGAAATATTCAAAGTTATTTACAATCATATAATGTATTCGAATTTCTTCCACAGTATGTCTCAAGTCAGTTGGCACTCCAAATACTTTCTCATTCATTCAGTTGATTGTATCAGTAAAAAGAATTGGGTAAATGTCTGTTATATCGGAGACACATTTCTTCAATTTTACAGAAGAAACTACTTACGGAAATGAGTTTCTGTAGTATTTTGAAAGTTTGTGGAGGTATTTTCTCACCGTAGAATGCTGCACAACAAGAAATAAGCACTTTTGATATAATAAACTTGCATTTTGTGCAAAGCGACAACATTATGCCGTTGTTTCCATTATGTACCTGCAGATGGCGTGAGCGTCGAAAGTCACGCGGTCTCGCCAGTGTTTCAAAACGTGCCTTTTTTTTTACCAGAATTTGATTTTTTTTATTATTTTAACTATGCTTAGCTAGCCTAACCCAACCTAACCTAACCGGAAATGGTTCGTGGGGCTATCGTGAATGGTTTTTGGGGCTATCCGTCAATGGTTTGTGATGGCATAATGAACACGAAAGTAGGTATTTTTTTGATTAAGAAAGTTGCAACACTGCATACCCACTCCAAATTGACAAAACACAAGCACGACGTGCGATGATCCACAGCTGTGCGCGCCATATTGTATGTTCCACAACGGAAGAAAGGACCCAAAGGAATTACTCGTAATGTGAAAAATTGAATTTATTTTCGTGTAAAAAGCATAATGGCACCTTCAACTATGTTCCGCATTACACAATTGGTAAGTACGAACCATTTAAAACTGAAAATATCTGATAGAAATGTGTCTCCGATATAACAGACATTTACCAAGAATTGAGACAAACTACTAACTGCATACTAAACATAACAGTATTTTAAATGAATTACCTGAAAGAAAATTATCTGGCCCAAGTTCCTTTTGTTTTATGGTCTCACTGCAGAACATGGGCTGCTTTTTTCCTCTAAATAGACAAACAAAATTTATATCCCCTGAAAGTACGTACCTTCTACTTCCATTTTCTGGTGTTATTTTTCTGATTACTATTATATTATTGCACGTAAAAAATGTTTTGCTGCTACATATTGTGTACGCACGGTTGCTGTCATTTGTTTCGCAGTCTTCCTCTCCGCACAAGAGTTTTGCTACCTTGTGTTCAGACGTCAGACGTGGAATGCCTACGATGTTAGGTTAGGTTCCATTAGCATAAATACAATGAAAAATTATTCTTTGTGCTAAGAGAACTAAACCAAGCTAGCCAAAAAATAAAAATTATTTTTCCCGGAACGTCAGAACACAAGGTTGTTCAAGTGTTGTGCAATAAGTGAAACCCTTCGTTTCGCTGAATTCGAGTTGATTTGTCGCTCCGGATTCCACCTACACATGCTCAGTTTCTTTCATTATTTCAGACGAGGAATGCTTACATGGTTAGGTTAGGGCTGTAAGGTTGGGTTCCAATAGCATAAATACATTGAAAAATGTTTTTCCTGCTACTAAAAGCAATGCATTTCTCTATTCGTTCACGTCCATATTGTTTAAGCACAGTTACTTTCATTATTTCGACGAAGAATGCCTACAAGATTAGGTTAGGCTTGTTAGGTTAGGTTTCATTAGCATAAATACAATGACAAATTATTATTCAGGCTAAGAGAACTAAACCTAGCTACCTAACAACGTAGGCATTTTTTGCTTTCACTAGATTTGTGCAGGAATGTGCGCAACCATGTCACATTTTCCTTCCAAGATCGCCCAACCTGGATATGTATTTCTCGTTTTTTGTTCCAAGAAAAAAAAATTCCACACCTTCAAACTTACTTTTCCCTATTACTAACTACAAAACATTACCAAAAAATTATGAACCGCGTTCCTCCTAAGCAGCCCATATTCTACAGTCTTACCCATACTGCGGAGTTTTAGCAATTACTTAAGGTTTTTGTTCAATATATGCTTTCGTGGTTAGATTTGGTTCCCTTAGTATTAAAATAAAGCCTCTAAACGCATTCTACTAAGGTTCCGATTTACTTCTACATTCATTCCCACGCTTCTACGATATTTACTGTCGCTTGTCGATGGAGAATATCCTGTCCATGGGAAGTGCGTAATGTAATTTTCAAGTTGTTTTTTTCAACATAAATAACTTTTTCCCAGAGTCCAAACAGTGCTCATTACTTTAAGGAAGGTTCAAATTTCGTGTGACAATCATTTCCATAATTCTACGAAAATTAGTCTTTGTGCTAGGAGAAATCATAAAACAATCTGAACCGTTATCCTTCTGTTAACACATGTTGCGGAGTTTTAGCGATTACTTAAGATTTTGTTCAGTATATGCTTTCGTAGTTAGATTAGACAGCCCAGGTTTGGTTTTCTCAGCATTAAAATAAAGTCCCTAAACGCATTCTATTACTGTTCAAATTTACTTCTATAGGTACTAATTTACTATTCCACAAACAGATTTCTTCATTTTTACACAAGAAACTTCTTATGTTAATAAGTTCCTGTAGCATTGTCTAACATCTGGAAGGTGTTTTCTGTCATGTGGGAATGTATTATAGCCGAAATTCATTATTTTTGTTGAAAATTAAATCTCCGAAGCACAATAGCCTTTGGCGAGTACACCTTCGTAGATTATCACGCGTCGTGCTTGTGTTTTGTTGATTGCAGGGTTTCCAACCACGCCATTGTTTTCCGAGAAGATGACATGTCGTGGATGCGTGGTAAAATTCATACAGGGTGTGGAAGATCCAATGGATTTTGTAATTGGGTACTTGAAAAATGGGTAGCCCCATGAACTATTTCCGTCAAAGTTAGGTTAGGCAAGGCAAACATAGTTAAAATTTTGTACGTAAAATAATGCGAATTTTTGTTGAAAATTAATTCTCCGACACACAATAGCCTTTGGCAAGTACACCTTCGTAGAATATCGCACATCGTGCTTGTTTTTGTCGATTGCAGGGTTTCCAACCATGCCATTGTTTCCAAACAGTACTCATTTCTTTAAGGAAGGTTCAAATTTTGTGTGCCAATGAACAATCAGAACAGTTACCCTTCCTTTATCGAATGTCAAGCAGTACATTTAACTATTTTGATACAGGCAGTAAATGAAGGTAGATGGTTTCATTTCAAGTTACTTGTCATTGCAAAAGTTGTATTAGATAATTTATTGTTATTTAACATTAAATGTTATTTGCTTGATATTTTTCCTGCAAGTAGTAATTTGTAAATTCCTTTCTGATGAATTACAAAGTTGGATTTTCTACTTAGGATTATTTTTATAAAAAAACACCCTCTTCCACATTATTTGCCTGAGTTTGCCTTTTCCATAAAATATGAAGTTTTGTTTTGCAAGTATAAATACTTATTTATCAATTATAATTGTGCATTGTTTACATGTGACATTATTTTATATTTATGATGATTTTTTAATTTATGAAGAAATAAGTAAAAGTAAAAGAAAAAATACACTCATAGCATTTTCTGAGGTAGCACATGTAATGATAACAATAATAACAGTGGCATATTCTGAAAATTTGACCTGGTTTACTGCAACGGCTCTTATTTATAATATATTAATTAGATATACAAAGAAAACAAATGCAAGCATGCAAATAAACTGCTCGCCATTAAAAATGCAACACCCAGAAGGAGTAATCGGAATCGGACGAAATGTGCGCAGTGTGTAGAGGAGAGGTGCAGAAGGAAATGATTAGGTGTTCAAGGCCGTCATGCGTCATGTGCGCCTGCCACGCCATCTGGTAAGTGGTACCTGTAGCAGGTCAGATAGGTGCAGAAGAGCAGTGAAAGTGCATGGTCGTGAGTGTAGTGTGTTAAAATCGGTCAGCAATGCCACGTCGTCGAATACAGCACCGATTCCAGCAGGTTTCCCAGTTCGATCGCGGCCGAATTGTTGCATACCGTGAATGCAGATTATCCTACCGTGAGATCGGTGCCCGTGTAGGACGGAATGCATCCACAGTGATCCGTGTATGGAACCAGTGGGTCCAGGAAGGCACTGTAGAGCGACGTAGAGGTTCACAACGTCCGCGTCGGACGACAGAACGAGAGGACAAACGTCTGATACGCATGGCCCTTACAGATAATGCCACTTTTCAACAGGATAACGTGCGCCCCCATGTTGCAAGGAATGTCCTCGCATTTATGGAAGCTAACCACGTGCCCCTGCTTCCTTGGCCAGCACGTTCGCCGGATATGTCGCCAATTGAACATGTTTGGTCCATGGTGGGTTGCCGGCTGGCCCAACTCAGGTTTCCGGCACGTAATGTTGAAGACCTCTGGCACCGTGTGGAAGCTGCTGGGGACGCCATACCGCAAGCAGACATCGATAGACTCATTCTGTCCATGCCTCGCCATGTTGCAGCAGTTATTGCCGCCCGTGGAGGCTGTACACGCTACTAGCTCCTTGGGGTTATGCAACCATGTTCTACGTGTCACATGTCACACCACCGAGCTCTAACTGTAATCATTTTCTTATCTTATTATGAACTACATATTTGCCAAGTTTTTTTGTTTCTATCTCATTTCCTTCTGGGTGTTGCAATTTTAATGGCGAGCAGTGTAAAATAAAAATAGAAGAGACAACTTGAAATTTTGCAGCAAGTTGGTTTACGGCCAGTAAATTAGATATACACCACTGAATAATAATATTAAACTATTAAATATGTTATGAATGTGGCATGGAAATGATAATATAAGAACATGCATTCAATTTTTTTTTTCTGGTTGAGGTAACTCTAAAACTATATAGGCAAAACACAGCTGTTCTATTGTCATTTAAAAAGGAAAGCCAAAATTTTCATGAAAGTTAAAACATTTGTTATCCAGCTGGAAAGCTTTTTTTAAGTTTAATTAATTTGTGTATAATAAAAATATATTAAAAACTTACGTTTTGCAATTATCTATGTTGCTTCTGCTACGTTTCGGGATGCAACTGCTCCCTTCTTCAGGCTGTTCACTTTTAGGTTATACTCAATTCATAACCGCGTTGACCTTTTATTAGGTATAGGATATGGGATTGGTTAAGTGTGTGTGGTTAAAAAGAGTAAAAACCTAACACACACTTAACCAATCCCATATCCTATACCTAATAAAAGGTCGACGCGGTTATGAATTGAGTATAACCTAAAAGTGAACAGCCTGAAGAAGGGAGCAGTTGCATCCCGAAACGTAGCAGAAGCAACATAGATACTCGCAAAACATAAGTTTTTAATACATTTACCATTGTGAGTAATTCGCACAACTCTCATCATAATTTGTGAAGCCAGTTAGGTCGATATCTCTTTCATCTAGCCATATAGAGCAGCTCATTTTTTTGGCAGATATCCTGAAGCCTAAGGTTCATTACTGCAAACGCAGAATATTGTTTAAGAATAAATAACTAATTTATTCCAATTGTGTTCTCATTCTTATTAATGAAATATGAGGGGGAGTGAAATAGAAAACCTTAAAAGTTCGACAAAAATTACAGGACCGACTGTAAACAGCTTAAATTTACATGAGGTATCGACTGGTATTTATAAAACGACCTCAAGGCTGCAACACCGATTAAGTGAGCTTCACAACACCATTTTTGTCATTTTAAAGATCCTGCCTCCTGCATACACATGCACCAACGAAGAGCAGTGGTTTCTTGTCCTCTGGAAGTCTAAAAACTTACAGAAATTCTCTGGGAAATGAAAATTCAATGTCTCTCTGCATGCTTACCACACCAGCAATGACCTCAGTGTGATGGGTTCATAGACCTTTGCAGTGGTTCAGAAGTGACTGCACATAGATTCCAAATATTCTTCTTCTTGAGGTATACAGCCACTTACTCGGACTTGAAAATATATGTGGATCAGCAATGGGTCTATGCTAAAATGCAGCAAATGTGGGCAAGTTAACATGCAGAAACCTACTAGGTAAAAAGAAAAAAATAAGGTTTTTATTTGACTCGCTTGAATGAGAGAAATGTAGAATTTTGCAGTTCTTTCAGGTATATTTGAAATTACTGTCATTAGGGGAAAATCTTTGCATTACAATGTAGGCACAAGGGGCTTTAGCAAGTCCAAAGAGTGAAGACTGGTGTTGGGAATGTGATTCTGAGCCCCCCAAACTTTAGACTTATTAACATTTGGAAGTTAGGAGATAAGAGTGTTACCTTATTGGGACCTGAGGAGTGAAATAATAAAGAGTAATATTTGTGATTATTTTGTGAATCATCTCTGTTATCATCATCATCCTTCTCTGTTTCCTGCCTCTGGCTGGGTTGGCATAGAAGTCAAGCCTCTCCATTTTTGTCTGGTCTTCCACCACTCCTCTCTTTCCACGATGTTCCAATCTTGTCCTCTTCTCCTAACATTCTACCCTATTTGCCCTTTCCACCAACATCTTGGTCTCCCCCTTGGCCTTATTCCCACTCCTTGTGCATTATATGCTCTAACTGGAAGTCTTTCTGCACCCATCCTCATCATGTGTCCAAACCATCTCATCTATGCCTGATCTATTCTGTCTGAAGCTTCACCACAGCCACTGTCTGTCAGATCTCCTCATTCCTTATTATTTCCCTTTTAGTCTTCCCCAATATACTCCTTAAAAATTTCATCTCCACTGCCTGCAACTTTCTTTTGTCTCTCTGTCATTGTCCAAGTCTCTGCTCCATACATAATTATTGGCACGTATTATGTGTTATATATTACCTTCTTGCATTTCATAGGTACATTCTTGTTCCATATTAATCTTCGAATACTTTGATCTAGTCCACCACCCATTTGTCCCCTTCTGTTTACCTCCTCATCTATTCTTCCACTTCTCTCAATTATGCTTTCTAGATATTTGAAACTCTCCACTATCCTCAACTCTTCTGTGTTCACCTTTATTCTTTGGTACATTTCTGGCTCTGTTTCTTGTTGTTATTAGCACCTCACTCTTTTCTGCACTGAATTTCATTCCTGCTCTTCTGATTTCCTCATGCCAACTATCAAGCTGTCTCTGTACTACTTCTTCGCTGTTCCCCCATATTACCAAGTCATCAGCAAACAACAAGGCCTTCATCGCTTCCTCTCCTGTCTTCTTCCCCACCTCTTCGTTAATTGCATCCATCGTAATTATGAAGAACAGTGGGGAAAGATCACTTCCCTGTTTTAGTCCATTACTTATACTGAACCACTCTGTTCTTTCCACTGGTGTCTTCACACAGCTCTGGTTGGCCGTGTATGTGCTCTGAATCATCTCTCTATGTAATATATCTTGTATATCCCTTTCTTTCCAGGCGTTAAATCAATGGATAGACGAATGCAACCGCCACGATTTGACATGTGAAATTCCAAGGATTCTAGTTGGAAATAAGTGTGATTGTAAAGAATCGCAGGCTGTGAAAACTCATGTCGCTCAGCGATTTGCCGATTATCACAACATGCCGGTGAGTCTCTGTCTCTCTCTCATTCATTTAAGACACCATTTACAGATCCACACGAGTCACATTATATGTGCACGGTAAAAGTAAAAGTGTCTAGAATGCAAGACAAATATAAGTAATTAGATAAGGCATAACTTACACCACATGCCATCATTTCACACATCATTTTAGTTTTGGCATGTACTTACCTTAAATCACCTAGCTTACATCGTTGATAGAGCACTTACACTTTGGGAGAAATAAGAAGGCAGATGGCGTGTACTGTTTACTAGAGATAGATGAATAATAATAATAGTGGGAGAAGGGTAAGTGGCTGAGGGATATGCCAGCAATTAGCTCTGCTTCCTGGCTGCTGCTCTCAATGATACTCAAATATATTTGTAACTAGAAAGAAGAGCTCCGACAGAGCGCCCTTCGCTTATATAGTAGCCAGTTCCGCTCTACTTTGTAACCTCCGTTTCCTGTGGAATTCTCCTCTGCAAGTCTGAGCATTCCAGGAGCCGGAGGAAACCAGATGTGAAGTACACCAGGAAGCAAACATTTTGCACCCTAGCCATCTACATTACTGTTTTCCTCTAGCTTTCAGCACATCATGTGGCTTCATCAGGATATAAGAAAAGAATAGTCAAAATTTAAAAAAAAAAAAAAAAAAAAAAAAAACACTTTACTTTTTGCCAGCCAGGCAGCCAGTGATGGAGTAGGAAGGAGTGACAGGGTACTGCATTGTCTTTTACCATTTTAACCTTTTTTTAATCTCGCTTACCTCCCCATGTTTTAAACTTCGAGTATTCTTGTCTTGTCTCCTGATGAAGCCAAATGATGTCGTGAAAGCTACTGGAAAACAGTAAGTACATGCCAAAACTGGACTTCATTAATAAGTATTTAGTCTAATTATTTTATATTAATAGAAAGCAAAAACTAAATAAAAACTTACACACAATGAAACCATTTCATCTATTTTGTAGCAGGCCCCTGTGGCAGAGTGGTTAGCACATCGCGCTACGATGCCAGCGGTTCTGGGTTCGAATCCTGGCCTGGGCATGGATGTTTGTGAGTGTCCATTCATCAGTTTCATCATATCATCGCTCATCCCCATCTTCGCAAATTAGCCAAAAGTGACACAAAAGGCAAAGTAAAATAGAGTAAATCAAATCTATTTTGTAATTTATTGACATCTTTAACCAGTTGGTAAAACAATTAGTGTGCTACTTTATGAATATGTGTCAGTATATCCATTACTGTTCGTATTCTGTCAGAGAGGGAAAGGATAACAGTTCTCATGATGTGGGGGTTTGGTGATAGGTAACGATCATACGGAGACGTTGCGCATTTATTCAACGATACGTTCACCTATTCCAAAATCTACTGTTTAACGAACCGTTGATCGCTTCGAAGGAACTGGAGCAGTCGGGGATGAACCACGATGTGGAAGACCTAAAACTGCTTCAAACGATGAGAAATTATTTGGAAGTTCTAATGCATTTCCAAGAAAACGCCCATATGTTCGAGTCGATAAGTAGCTCAACAAACCGAAGTAAGTAAAACATCTATCCTTTGAATTGTGAAGTCGCATCGGTATCATCCGTACAAAATAAAACTAGTGCAAGAGCTCATCGGAGACGACTATGATCGTAGACTTGAATACTGCGAGGACATGATGCTACGATTCGACAGAAATAATAATAGATTTCTGTGGTGGACTTGTTTCTCCGATGAAGCTGCCTTTGAGTTGAGCGGATCTGTCAACCGGCATAACATGAGGTATTGGGTCACAGAGAATCCCCACTGGATAAGGAAGCATCGTACACAGTACCCGCAAAAAGTTAATGTTGGGCTGAATTATTGTGTAATGGTATTATCGGGCCATACTTCATTGATGGCAATGTGACATATGAAAAGTACATAAATTTGTTGACCAATGAGATAATACTTGAAATACAAACTATCGTTGGAGATGCATTCGCGAATGTTTGGTACCAACAAGATGGAGCTCAAGTTCATTTTGCTTTAATTGTTCGCAATGTGCTGAAAACAACATTTTCACTGACAGGTGGATTGGTAGAAGGGGCACCATTGAGTGGCCACCGAGGTCACCCGATTTGTCACCTCTTGATTTCTTCTACTGAGGATACTTGAAAGCAAATTTTTTGAAACCAAACCCAACGATATCGAGGAATTGAAAGACAGAATTCGTACAGTGTCAAATGGAATTAGTCTGGAGATGTTACAGAATGTTTCCAGTGGTGTGTATCTTTGGTTGTGACTGTGCCAAGAAAAGGGGGGATACCAATTTGAGCAGGAAATGAATAGAGGTTGGTGAGAACACCAAATGGTGAGAGGCGAGGGGACTCACCTACAACAAGCACCCCGATGTTGAGCGGCAAGGGGACTCACCTACAACAAGCACCCCGATGGTGAGAGGCAAGGGGACTCACCTACAACAAGCACCCCAATGGTGAGAGGCGAGGGGACTCACTTAGAACAAGCACCCTGATGGTGAGAGGCAAGGGGACTCACCTAGAACAAGCACCCTGATGGTGAGAGGCAAGGGGACTCACCTACAACAAGCACCCCAATGGTGAGAGGCAAGGGGACTCACCTACAACAAGCACCCCAATGGTGAGAGGCAAGGGGACTCACCTACAACAAGCACCCCAATGGTGAGAGGCGAGGGGACTCACCTAGAACAAGCACCCTGATGGTGAGAGGCAAGGGGACTCACCTAGAACAAGCACCCCAATGGTGAGAGGCAAGGGGACTCACCTACAACAAGCACCCCAATGGTGAGAGGCGAGGGGACTCACCTAGAACAAGCACCCTGATGGTGAGAGGCAAGGGGACTCACCTACAACAAGCACCCCAATGGTGAGAGGCAAGGGGACTCACCTAGAACAAGCACCCTGATGGTGAGAGGCAAGGGGACTCACCTACAACAAGCACCCCAATGGTGAGAGGCGAGGGGACTCACCTAGAACAAGCACCCTGATGGTGAGAGGCAAGGGGACTCACCTACAACAAGCACCCCAATGGTGAGAGGCGAGGGGACTCACCTAGAACAAGCACCCTGATGGTGAGAGGCAAGGGGACTCACCTAGAACAAGCACCCCAATGGTGAGAGGCAAGGGGACTCACCTACAACAAGCACCCCAATGGTGAGAGGCAAGGGGACTCACCTAGAACAAGCACCCTGATGGTGAGAGGCAAGGGGACTCACCTACAACAAGCACCCCAATGGTGAGAGGCGAGGGGACTCACCTAGAACAAGCACCCTGATGGTGAGAGGCAAGGGGACTCACCTACAACAAGCACCCCAATGTTGAGCAGCAAGGGGACTCACCTACAACAAGCACCCCGATGGTGAGAGGCAAGGGGACTTACCTAAAACAAGCACCCCGATGGGAACAAAATACTACTATGTCCACGTCGTTGTTCCTGGGTTACGCAAAATGTAGTACCGAAACCCAGTTATTTTCTTACGTAGAATCAGATTCTACAATACAAAATGGGGTTTTCCATTTCAAATTTCACAGTTGCCCCCCACCCCACCCCCAAGGGCGAGGATGGGGAATCAAGTGTGATATCATTGAATAGCTTTCTTTCACTTATTAAACACGTATTTTTTTATTTTTTTTTTCCGATTCGATGTGTATTTCTCACGATATTTGACCGTTCCGGGACTTTTGGATGTGATGTGTGTGTATGATCTTCCTTCCCCATCAGTGAACAATACTCATGAGCATATGGAAATATCATTAGTTGTTAATATGCAATGCTTCTGTTTCAGCTGTTTGAAACATCGGCCAAGGATGAATCAGAGTGTGATCATGTGGAAGCCATCTTCCTCACACTTGCCCACAAACTGAAGAATCGGAAGCCTATGATGCTCTCGTCACCTACAACCTCTCCTCGCGGACTGCACAGGGCAGACGTTATATCAATCGTCAGAGAATCAAACACATCATCTTCAAATAATGAAGATAACTGCTTTTGCTGAAGAATAATGATCATGTAATTGCATACATGAGGTGTGTACTTTAATGTTCTAATTCAAACACTGGGCATATGTTTTTTCGTATGTTCAACGCTTTTCCCAAATTAACCAGGGAATATTTCCAAATTGTTATCCCTTACACGGTTGAATCACGTATGAGGTATTTTTTTTCATTCTAAAATATATAAAAATATGTTCTCACTTTCTTAATGATAGACAAGGTTAACAATACCATTCCACAGACTTCTTAGATTTAAAAATATAAAGTGAGGCATGTTTGTGTGTGTGTGAAAAAGATATTAGTGTTTTTGTATGTGTGTGTGTGTAGATATATATATGTATATATAAAAAATAAAGACTGTTTTGCTTATATTATTAGAGATATTTGAAGATTATCATATCATAATGTTCCTTGTATTGAAAGAATTTGTTAGAGCTTTGCACAGAAGTAAACAGAAAGGTTTCTCTCATGTGGAGTGAAAAGTAATTTACAACACACAAAGAGATTGAAGTAACAGACAAAAGGGTATTATGTGTCAAGCCCTGGTAAAATATTTTTTTTCTTGCTTTCACATAAAATTTCCTTTCTTATAAAACTAATGCATACATTCACCATAGTCAATTCCTGTTCCCTTTTTATAGAAGAAAATTTTACCATGAAATGTAAAATTTTCTTATTTCCTCTGAACATGGGAAGTTTATTAATAAACTAATCCGTTATTAGCATTTCAATATTAACCCATTTTCTATTACTGTTGTTATTTCATAGTACCATATTGTATAATTTCCAGGTGGAGTATTTGTTTCAACTTTGATTGATCAAATGTGCATAGGGTTTAACTTTAAGAAGATAGATACTGAAAATGAGCATATTTCTGTCATTACAATTTAAATGCTGGTCATTTATATATAAGGCAGTCATCTTTTTTTTTAATATTATAATCTGTGTGAAATACTAATGTAAATAATAGTATAGTAACCATAAGCTTTTTATCTAATATAGAGGTGATTTCATTGAGGAAGCAGTTAGTACATTAAATTAATATGAAGATCTAATAGATTGTCGATGCATATAATTATGAGTACATACATTGTGTAAAGAAATTAATTATACCGCTTGGTTTATCTGTATTAACTTAAAAGACATCAACAGTCACATGCACATCTGGTTCACTGCAATGGTGTTTTTTTCATGTTTGTGTGACCACCAAAATTTCACTTTGCTTTCCATTGAATTTTGTTTTTGGTTTTCTTCTTTGCAAGTCAGTATAGTCAAAATCAAAAGTATCAGGTGTATCTGAAAACATTTGTTTCAAAAAGAAACTTCTACAAAATTATTTATTGTAACAAATTAATTTCGTTATTAAAAATTACATGTTCTAATATCCCTCCCTCGCCCTAGAGGAAAATGTTCTTTCAGATATTTGCTCCTGTGTGCTTTATGCTAAAATAAGGGTTAGACTAATAGATTAATGTCCATATGTTCAACACACAAGTCTTCTTATGGAGAGAATGATTTGACTGTTTTACATGAAATGTTGCGTAGTTATTTGTAGGTGTAAAAATGAACTAAAAGTTAGGAATATGACAGATTAATTGGTGTTTTATCATTCAATAAGGCCAAATTATTTTATTGGTAAACTTGCTGAATATGCTTTCAGTGTGTAATGCATTATAACACCTTGTGTCATATACACATTGCAAAAATTGAAGCTATGTTTCAAACAATTTACAAACTTGCTTCCAGCATCAGAAGGTGATGACCAATGACAAGGCAGAGAGTAAGATGATTCAGTTTTCATTTACTCTATCAGGAGTAAGACCAGGGTTGCTAAGAAACCATTTTTTTTCACAGTGTGGCAGAGAGGGGAACATGAAAAAAATATTAAACTTTTGTAATGCAGTGTGTTCAATTTGGCTCTGGGCCGAGATAGTGCATGACTGCAGACGGCGAGGCAAGGTGCAAATGCCGTCATTTTTTATCTGTAATGTCCAGTTTATTTTTACACGCATATCTTTAGCATGCATACAATTATATTTATTTTGCATAACAAGTACTAACCTGTGTTATAAAGAATTGTTCAAAGTGGTAGCCAAATGCATTCACACATTCCGGGCATTTTTTTATGAAATTTTGATTGGATCGCAGAAATTCTTCTTCCGTAATTCTTGTAAGTTCTGTTCTTATAATGTATTTCAGTTCATCTGCAGTGTGGGGGATTGTATCTATAGATTCTTTTTAGGGTTCTCTGTAAAGTTTCAGTTTCAACAGTTTAGTAGCCATATGGGCTGATGTTTTTGAAATGCCTACTTTCTGTGAAACAATGTATTGATTTATTAACTCATGTTAGTACTGATTATGCAATATAAATATAATTGTGTGCATGCTAAAGATATGTGCATAACAATAAGCGGGATGTTACAGATCGAAAACGCCGGCATCTGTGCCAAGCCCCGCCATCTGCTATCTCGTCCCTGAGCCAAACTGAACACATTGTATAAAATAGGTAATAAATATAAATGAAGAAGGCTTTTATATTTGTACTGGTATCATCTGTGGCAAAGTGCAAAACTATTTCCAGATAATGTACTTTTTCTGATTGGTTTTGCCGGCCCCCCTTGGTGGAGTGGTTAGCACATCATGCTGCGAAGCCAGGGGTCCCGGGTTCGAATCCTGGCCTGGGCATGGATGTTTGTGAGTGTCCATTCATCAATTTCGTCATATCATCACTCATCCCCATCTTCACAAATTAGCCAAAAGTGCCACAAGAAACGAAGTAAAATAAATCAAATCAGTCAATCAATCTCATTGGTATTCTCATGAAAAACTAAAAAAGGAGACTTATCATGTTTCGTGTATGCTGGAGTTTGACTCTCGTATCTAATTCTAAACTCCATAGAGCAACAGCACTTGAAAAACCAGGGCCTGTCAGAGCAGCTTTTTCATTGAGTGACATGCGGTCAGCACATCGAGTCACATTGCCACTGGTTTCTGGCTTTCGAGACTGTAGCCAACCACTTCTTTTTGAAGTAGCTCCCCAAACGTTTATCTGTAATTATTTATTACCACATCTCTCATTACCCAAATTATATAGTGGAACCATGTCTCTGTTTACCGGTAACCTTTTTTTATATATATATATATATTGTTCCATTTCTGTGTTTGAATTCAGGCCCTATTGTCTAAATGTAAGCTTATCTGAAATTCCAAGTCAGGCTGTCTCAGTAGAAGAATAAAAAATGTATTAAAAATATAAAGTATTATTTTTTATGAACACTTACAAAAAGTTAATAGTCGTTATTTTATTGTTACTTATTTCCAACACACATGCCACATGTGTATTTATTATAAAAATATATAAATTATATTGACACAAGGTGTACACATTGTGTATTATTGAACTATTCACTCATGTGATTTTATAAGTCTAATGATTATACAGAATATTCAACAGTGACCAAATTTTTAACTACTGTGAATGATAACATGAAAATGCTGTTGGTGATATATCATTTGTATGATTTTACCATAACTTAATTTGTTACAAATTTTGTTGTTTTTCCTTTCAAATATGATATGCATATTAAAATTGTGTTTACAAACTGTGTAATGACACTGAATTTTTAATTTGTGTTATAAATTTAGTTGTGCCATTTTCATATATGAACAAATGTAAGTAAATTGTATATCATATTTAATGTATTCTGCTTCATAACACAATGAAATGTAATGTAAATAAGGAGAAGCAGCTGCCATAGCTATGTTTACAGAACCAACTGCTGTGTGAAATATACAAATGTATTGTTAAAAAAAGAGATGTATATTATTGATGACTGATGTAAGTATGAAAAATATACATATTTTAAAGTATATTGGTTCTTGATTGATTGATTGAGTTGGTGTTTTAAGTCCACTTTATGCACAGTAAGGCTAATCGGGACTGGACCTACAGTTTAAAGTGGAATCCGAACCACTATGAGCCTCCACCGGGAATCGAACCCGGAACACCTTGATTACAAGGCGACGACGCTACCACTGCTCCATCAGGAGGCCCATATTGGTTCTTATTTCAAGTTTTACCTTGGTGTAATTCCTTGCAAATTGGCCCTTGGGTTCATTTAAGTTGGGAAGTTTCAGAATGGAGTTTTCAATATTACTACTTGCCAATCCCTCTGCTGGACAGGGTCGTATCCAGAAATTAAATTTGGGGACGCTCCAGCCAGGGGTGCCCATTCCCCAATACCAATGGCATGGCCTCCGCCCCCCCCCCCATATCAAGTATTTAAGTACGACAGTGTGTATATTACTAAAAAAAAAAAAAGTAAAGTGCTCCCCTGTGCACAGCACCATGCCATGAAGGCGTATAGTGGGTGTGGGGGGGGGGGTAACGCCCCACATTTTCTTGATCCGGTCATGAGTGGGAGTGATGTGATCAGCATCACGCCCCTGACCACCTTTACCCCCCAGGGTTTCCCCCAGGTACCTATGTTTATTCGACGCTGGGTGGGCGCCGGGGCCACTTCCATCGTTAGAAAAGTTCCCGGATTTGAACCGGCCGGGGATCAAACCCGGGACCTTTAGCCTGGTAGTACGTGTTACCAACTGAGCTACCGCGGCCACCTATTACTATCCTATTTAATTATAATAATTACTATACACGAAGCAAATTGTGTTTCACACACTGACAAATAGTGTTTTTTACTTCCAGGTAAATGATGCAATATATTGTTTTTACTATTTCACCACCGCATGTATTATTCTGACAAAAAAAAAAAAACTACTTACTGTTCGACATGGCTGAAGACAGGGCCAGTGGCGTGGCCAGGATTTTCGAAAGGGAGGGGTTATGTATACTTTTCCTTGGTAGTCTGCCCTTATTTTCCCACATTTTCCTACCTTAGACGTTCTTTTTTTAGGAATACTGGGTCAAAGAGGGGGGGGGGTTATAACCCCCACCAACCTCCCCCTTTGGGCACGTCACTGGATAGGGCTAAATTTACCGTATGACTGGCGGCAGTGCAAACACATTCCTTTTGGGTGTGGTTGATTTATCCATGATTGCACACCATTAAATCTGCCACTCATATCATATCCTTGAATCATATGAATTTTTTCATGTCGAGACCAAGTTTGTAATAATGTTCAAGAAGAACTGGTGTCAGATTTTCATGTGACATATCACTACTCAGTTTGAAACTTAAAACTGTTAGTGGATATTATTCTCAGAATCCACAAACCATGCACACTGAGAGAATTGATCTATACCTACTGCACCATGTGTCTCATTGAGAAGTATTATGAATGAACCATAGTATTTTCAATTATTTTTTTGGGGGGTGGGGGGGGCAGACCCCCTGATATGTCCTTGCTGCTGGAGTGTTTAGCGTAACATGCTTACTTAGTTCAATTCCTTGGGAGGCACGGATGTTCCATTGTTTGTTTCGTCTAGTCGTTATTAATCCCTAGTGCCGACCTCCACGGGAGAGTGGTTAGCATAGCACACTATAATGCCAGTTTCAATCCTGGCCTGGGCATGGGCATTCTTTGTGAGTGTCCCTTCATCAATTACATATCATCGCCCATCCTCATCTTTGAAATTAGCGAAAAGTGACAGAAAAGAAAAGTACATATAATAAACCAAATCAATGAAATCCTTGTTTCCCCTTTCTTCCTTCCACAGTCTTACAATCCGTTCCTTCATAGTTTAACTTATCTTGTTAATAATTTATTTTAATATCTAATCTGTATTCTGTACCATTTTCTGCTGTTCGCTCACTTTCACTCTCTCCTCTTTCCCCCCCCCCTCCCGTCTCCCACCCTAAAAGTGATTTCTTGAGCTGAAGGAATGTAAGAAAAATCTTTCTCATTATACAGTCACGGACAGTTCTGAGTTGTAACGATTCCATTAGAAGTCAATGGGATTGTTACAACTCAGAAATGTCCGTGACTGTACACCTGAATCTGACAATTCGGTGGCATCAGAGGATACGGGAAAGGCTATCCCAGTGATTTATCCACAATTCCCCAACACCCCCTAAAATTTTTCACACATGCTCAAATATTTGACAGTTCGGTTCTAAATTTACCTTCACATCCTCTTAAATACGAATCCCCCCATTAAATGCTCTTTTTAGCTCGAATATACATTTCTGCACGACATTTAACGGTATATTAAATATGGCTGCCCCTGCAGAAAATATCGCTTTTACACTTTTTTTAGCGCTATCACTGCAACAATTTATTATCTGTATCATTTGGTTTAGGAAAAAACATAAGTCTTGTTTATGAGCAAGAAGCAATATTTTCTTTACATCTAACTCGAAGGGATTATTATATTTTCGTCATTATGTGATTCAAACAAAACGCTCGAAGCATTTGCCCTCGCATATTTTTCTCTTGTTTACTTTTGTATAAAGCTGGAAGACGATATGCTAGACATTTGGCACTTCCTGAACGCGTTCCAAATGCTTCTGAAAGCATGCGTTAGTCACAACTTGTCTGGCAAGCTAACAATAGGAAATTAGCTCATAGATAATGTTGCTCGGCACTTAGGCAAAAGCGCTAGTGAAGGAGTTTTGCAATTCTCCGTTCCAGAAACAAACTATATCAACCTTGCATGCTTTGGTTGTTGAAAATTGATAATTAAATGATGAAAGATTGGGGCTCATGTTGGTGAGTGGTTAGTCTCAAAATAGTTTCGTTGCAGACGTCTTATTCAAGCATAACATTTTCGAAGTGAGGTGAATGACGGATCCAGAAGTTGCATTTGGAAGGGGGGGGGGGTAAACTTAAGTTCAGTGCCTCACCTTACCGAGCACTGTTTCTTTTTATATAAACGCTACATCGTACTGTAAACAGGAATCAAGCTGATCTCGAGAGATTAAATCAAGTATTGCTTTGCGAAGGTGTGAGTCCAGCGCTGGAATAGATGGTTATTATTACATGTTATCACAATTCTTCCAATTGCCACGCTAAACTGAACGATCAGATACGAGGAGTAAAGTGAATAAACAAAGAAAACAAAATCATATTATCTCAGCGGTCTCGGGTTCGATCCCAATTTGAAGCACGTTACACACTGGTTCGGATTATCCTATCTGAGTGCAACGTGAGCTTAAATGAAACCTTAAAATTAATTCCCGAACCTGTTAATAAAAAACTTGGTGATAAAGGACAGAGCATTTGAGTCTTTAAAAATATTACGATTAATAATATATCCAAAAACATTGCAGTTGGGAGGGGCAGAGTGACTCACCTACTGGCCCACCTTACCAAAATGTAATATGTAAAGTTCCTGATAAAGATAACA
The DNA here is from genome assembly GCF_977018435.1 of Lepisma saccharinum. NCBI lineage: Eukaryota > Metazoa > Arthropoda > Insecta > Zygentoma > Lepismatidae > Lepisma > Lepisma saccharinum. The sequence continues at coordinate 10,830,662 of NC_139238.1, forward strand.
TGAACGTGTACAGGGGGTCATAAAAGAACATTAACAATGTTTGTGTGCTGGTAGATATAAAAACAAGTAACTTTCTGCGCTATTGGCTCTTAAAATCTAACCTGTATGTATGCAACAAATCACAGCAAACGATCGCTCTGAAGTAACTTTCAGAAACGCGTCGCAGGGTCAGAGCAAGAACTTGGAAGTCTTACCTGATCAAAGTAAAAAAGAATAATGATACTTGCGATGTTGTAACTTTGTAAGAGTTACCGTATTTACAAACTGGCCAAGACAAAGGATTTCCACTAAATGCGAATTGAAATTCAAGATTGTTCATTCTAAAATGTGTGACAGAAGTTGATGAAATCGACGAAAGAACAAATGCAAACATAATGTGTTCACTATCTCGTTTCGAACGCGCAGACAGTTAAAACATTTTATTTGTGAGCGAAATTGCTAATCGATTCCCTCGCATAATACAGGGGTGGCCGGGGTTGCCATATTTATACTGTGTATGGTACCAGAAACATAAATAAAACACATGTAAGTCTTCAAATATTTCTTTTTTACAATTATTAATGTCATAGATTGTGTATAAGTTGTTTACAACAAAAAGAAATCCGACAGAAAGAAACTGTGATAGTAACTTACAATAACTTTTCTTCGGTTACAGTTCGCTTATTTGATTCATGTAGCCATGGACGTCCGCAGAATTTTTTCCAGGGAGGGGCAAGGAAGGTATTTTTTCCAGGGGGGGCCAATATGGCATATTTTCCCCAATAATAGTGTTCATCCCTCAAAAAACATTGCTTAAATTTGAATTTATCATGTTCGTACAATAATTAACACACACATTGTGGCTGAAATTAAATTATATGTGTGAAATATGTAATTTTTGGTTGACTTTCGTTTTCCAGAGGGGGCCACGGCCCCCCCTTGCCCCCCTTCCGGACGCCCATGCATGTAGCGCAATATCTCAAAATGGAGAGTATTTGAGAGATGCGCAAAAAAGTGCAAAATGGCGAGTTGTGATTTACTTTTCTTCTTAGTTTGTATAGGTTTATTTTTATCACACCTAAACTTAAAAAGGAATCAGGTTTAGGAATTATTGAGGTTAAAGCAAACTGAACAAAATTTGAGATCTATAAATTTTTATAGAGTGCAAAATCACTCCCCGGCAAGGGCGGATTAAAAGGGTCCGAGGCCCTTGAGGGGGCGTCGTGGGCGACTTCCACCAAGGACCTATTTTATTTTTTCACATATTGATAAATAGTATACACAGTTGGAATGAAATATATCACACGTAGTGTCAATTAAGAAACATACAAGAGTGGAAAAAAAGGGGGACCCTTAAGGATCTCATTTTATTTCTTCACTATGGTAAATATTGTGGTATTTTACGATGAACTACAATTATGGGGAGCAGGAAGTTTAACGGCGAGTGTAACGAGTGACTAAAATAGGGGCGACGAATGATAAAGGGGCGATCAAAGATAAGAACGACGAAGGATGAGGTGGCGAGAAATAGGAGGCAACGAATGATAAGGGGGCGAACAAAGATAAGAATGACGAAAGATAGGGGCGACGAAAGATAGGAGGCAACGAATGATAAGGGGGCGAGCAAGGATAAGAATGACGAAAGATAGAGGCGAAGAAAGATAGGAGACAACGAATGATAAGGGGGCGAACAAGGATAAGAATGACGAAAGATAGGGGCGAAGAAAGATAGGAGGCAACGAATGATAAGGGGGCGAACAAAGATAAGAATGACGAAAGACAGGGGCGACGAAAGATAGGAGGCAACGAATGATAAGGGGGTGAACAAGGATAAGAATGACGAAAGATAGGGGCGAAGAAAGATAGGAGGCAACGAATGATAAGGGGGCGAACAAGGATAAGAATTACGAAAGATAGGGGCGAAGAAAGATAGGAGGCAACGAATGATAAGGGGGCGAACAAAGATAAGAATGACGAAAGATAGGGGCGAATAAAGATAGGAGGCAACGAATGATAAGGGGGCGAACAAGGATAAGAATGACGAAAGATAGGGGCGAAGAAAGATAGGAGGCAACGAATGATAAGGGGGCGAACAAGGATAAGAATGACGAAAGATAGGGGCGACGAAAGATAGGAGGCAACGAATGATAAGGGGGCGAACAAGAATAAGAATGACGAAAGATAGGGGCGATGAGAGACAGGGGGCTAACAAAGATAAGAATAATGAGAGATAGGGTCGACGAATGATAAGAGGGCAACGTGAGATATGGGGCGAACAAAGATAAGAACGACGAAGGATGGGGCGGCGAGAGATAGGGGGCCGGGGCGAACAAAGATATGAATGAACAAAGATAGGGGCGACGTATGAAAAGGGGGCGACGAGAGACAGTGGGCGAACAAAGATAAGAATTAAGAAGGGTGGGTGCGATGAAAGATGGCAGCCGACAAAAGATTAGAGAGAGACGACAGAAAGGAGGCGAAGAGGGGACGAATAAAGGTAAGGATGATGAAGGAAGGGGGAGGGGCGACGAAAGATAAGCATGAAATGAACTTAAGATGAAGGTACTAGGGTGGATCAAAGGAGTCGTGAGGTGACCACCCCTTCACAGAAGATCTAGAAAATATTCCCGCCACCTCTGCCTTCTCAGTCATATTTTCATGCACAGTCACTGTGGAAAGGCCATAGCCAGGGAGAGAGAACAGCTGACATATACCCCAGCGCTACTAGGGTGACAAGAAAAAACTACAAAAAGTTTGCAAGAAAATGGATCTAAAAATTTTCTTCCTCGCTTCGCTCGCAATGTATTTTCTTTTCTGTAACGCATTGTAATTTACCAGAGAAAGAAGTAAGACTTCTCTTTATTGATTTTGTCTAAAATGCATGAACAATTATTTGGATTGAGAGAAAATTTATGTAATTTAGGTTACCCATGTTGAGTGGGTATTTTATATTCACGTCGCTCCATGTTACATCAGTTACGCAACCGCAGGGGGCAGGGAGGCATTGACCGCCAATCTTGAAAAAAAAATGAAAAAAATTCTAGGGGTCAAATATTGACAGACAAGGGAACCTTAAGGGGGACACAGAGGGACAATTGTCCCTTTCGATGTCAAATTCTATGCAAATAAATATAGCTACATTTTGTAAAATTTTCTTGGTTCGCTCGCAATGCCTCCTTTTCTTACTGTTACCAAGTTCCGAGCTGTAGTTAGAGAGTTACTGGTCTGTCGGCATCTCCGCTAGCGACGCCCTCAACAATTCTCACGATCTCGGTCTCGCAAGGAATTGGTCGCACGATATACAGGGTTAGTCAAAAGTATCGGGACAGGCCAGCAATAACGAGACCCGTGGACGGAGGAAAATCACATGTTGCAAGTGGGTATTGGTGCAGAAACTGCATTGAATGGGGGTGTGGATATCATGGCAGCCATCTTGGATTCCGCCATATTGGATATCGCACAATATTTTCAAATGGAAAGGGGTATGCATGGCACATCAATTTAGGCTAGAATCGTCCCACAAACGACAATCCAAACTCATTTTGGACCTATCGCCACTCATGGAAGAGATAGGGTGTACTACGTTAGACTGCAAAAAATGAGATTTGTCAGAAAATAATTGTTTACTGTATTCTTGTGGTTAACTGTACTAGGGATGGCCAAACGGATCCGTATCCGAAAAATCCGGATCCGTTCGGACCCGGATCCGGATCCAAAAGTTACGGATCTGGATCCGGATCCGAAAATTCCGGATCCGAAAATTTCGGATCCGGATCCGGGTCTCAAAGTTTCGGATCTGGATTCGGATCCGAAAGTTCCGGATTCGGATCCGAGAGTTTCGTATCTCAATCCCATTATAATATTACCACACCTTAAAAGGTATTATGATCTTCGATTACAAAGAAATTTTTCATTAGTTAGTCCTACAAGAATTTTTTTCAAGTGTTGTTCCTAAAATACTTTGCTACGCATCGGCTAACACACTCGTGCACAAAAATAATCTTACTTGTTTAACATAAAATGTCAGAGGTGATTTTGTAAATGCCATTGAAACGAATATGTATTCATTCGAATGTATTGGAAATGAAAACACACATAAATGTGAGACATTCCATTCCAGGATGAAACCTTTAACACATATAAGAAGATAGAAATGTTATACAAAAATTATACAATTGTTCTACAGTTACAGTTTTACAAATTAAAATAAAACATTATAATATATGCAGTGTTATATAATTACAAAGTGTAAGACTAACAAGGGAGGTTATCTAAGTGTCCCCCTCCGATTTCCATGAAACTTGGCAGGTGTACAGTGGGGCCCAATGAAAGAAATACGTGTTTTTTGTTTCAGCTAAAAAACTGTTTTAGGCGGCAAAACCCCCTCAAATGTCAAGATGAGGCCAAATTGAAGTGAGGATCTGACCCCTGTGTCCCTCCGATTTCCATGAAACTTGGCAGGTGTATAGTGGAGCCCAATGGAAGAAATACGTGTTTTTTTGTTTCAGCTAAAAGACGGTTTTAGGGGGCAAAACTCCCTCAAATGTCAAGATGAGAACAAATTGAAGTGAGGATCTGACCCCTGTGTCCCCCTCCGATTTCCATGAGACTTGGCAGGTGTGTGTATAAACGGGCCCAAAGGAAGAAATACGTGTTTTTTTTGTTTCACCTAAAAAACTGTTTTAAGGGGCAAAATCCCCCCAAATGTCAAAATGAGGACAAATTGAAGTGAGGATCTGACCCCTGTGTCCCTCCGATTTCCATGAGACTTGGCAGGTGTGTGTATAAACGGGCCCAAAGGAAGAAATACGTGTTTTTTTGTTTCAGCTAAAAAACTGTTTTAGGGGGCAAAACCCACTCAATTGTCAAGATGAGGACAAATTGAAGTGGGGATCTGACCCCTGTGTCCCCCTCCGATTTCCATGAAACTTGGCAGGTGTGTGTATAAACGGGCCCAAAGGAAGAAATACGTGTTTTTTTGTTTCACCTAAAAAACTGTTTTAGGGGGCAAAATCCCCCCAAATGTCAAGATGAGGACAAATTGAAGTGAGGATCTGACCCCTGTGTCCCTCCGATTTCCATGAGACTTGGCAGGTGTGTGTATAAACGGGCCCAAAGGAAGAAATACGTGTTTTTTGTTTCGGCTAAAAATCTGTTCTAGGGGGCAACCTCCCCTCAAATGTCAAGATGAGGACAAATTGAAGTGGGGATCTGACCCCTGTGTTCCCCTCCGATTTCCATGAAACGTGGCAGGTGTATAGAGGGGCCCAAAGGAAGAAAAACGTGTTTTTTTTGTTTCGGCTTAAAAACTGTTTTAGGGGGCAAAACCCGCCTCAAATGTCAAGATGAGGACAAATTGACGTGGGGATCATCTGACCCCTGTGTCCCCCTCCGATTTCCATGAAATTTGTCAGGTGTATAGAGAGGCCCTATGCCCCCTGTTTCTTCCTATGGCATATTAACGTGGTTTCGGGGTCAGATCCCCACTTCAATTTCTCCTCATCTTGACATTTGAGGGGGGGCCTCTATACACCTGCCAAGTTTCATGGAAATCAGAAGGGGAGACTTAGACCTCCCTTGTAAGTGTATTAATTAATTATAAATCAAGCACGCGCGCACACACACTATATATATATGTGTATGTATGTACATACTTGTATATATATGTATATTAACAGGTAACAATATGTTATAAGCACATTCTTACTTTCCAAAGAAGCGCATGTGGGATGGCAAAACGGATCCGGATCCGAAAATTCCTGATCCGGATCCGAAAGTACCGGATCCGGATCCGAAAGTTTTGGATCCGGATCCAAAAGTTCTGGATCCGGATCCGAAAGTTCTGTATCCGGATCTGAAAATTCCGGATCCGCGGATCCGGATCTCGCCATCCCTAAACTGTACACTGCAAATTACAGAGAGCATGGACAAGAAAACATGACATTGACTTACAGAATGCCTCAAAGCAAGTGCTGACTTGGATGGCAGGGACAAACTGCTCACGAAGCATTGTCAAATACTTCTCACCTGTCAGATTGCCTGAAGAAAGGGCCAAGAATGATGCCTCTTATCATTCCTACCCAAACATTCTGTTTCTGTGGATACTGGGTATGATGTACCATCATCCAATGCGGGTTTTCATCGCTCCAATAGTGGCAGTTATGTCGGTTCACCTGCCCGTTTAACATAAATGTCGCTTCATCAGAGAATGCAATGTCATTGAGGTGAATACTATCGTTATCGATATTTCGCATCATTACTTCGCAAAATTTAATACGGCGATCAAACTCATCTTTCGTCAGTTCGTGCGTAAACTCACTTTGTAGGGTTTAAACTTACTGCGCACTTAAATTCGTTGCACTGAACTCTGGGGGGAAATGTCCAGCATGTTGGAAACGCTGGTTGTCCATGTATGCGGATTTTCCACAGAAGATTGTAACACATCCAAAGAAACTGCCTGGTCGCTACACGATTTCGGCCTTCCTGATCGCATACGGTCTTTAACACTTCCACTTTCTGCAAAACGTCGAATGGTTCTTTCGACGGTCGACTTCGAAATTGGGTTACGTTCAGGGAATGTAGCATTAAATAACTGTCGCACCTCGGTATACGATCGCTTGCGATCTCCATAGCCACGCATCATTAATAACGTGATACGTTCTCGTTCACTGAGCTCCATTTTGACCACTGACACTGACACAAATCTCCTTCCTTTGGCACAACACTCACCAGCATGAGCGACATGCATAACGTTCGCAAGGACGATAACAAATGCAACTGACCTTCGAGGAAGTTGACTACAATCTAATTACAAGGGATGTGTACAGGTAGAGTCCATTCAGACGAATACTGTTATTGTTGTCCGTGGAAGGGAAAGTAAAACAAATACGTACCTGATGCTCTTAATTCGTCAAATAGGATTGTTAGCTACAAAATAGTATGTTACTCTGTTGTAAGGAAGAATTGTTTAGACTGTCATTCTTTAATTCGGTATTTTGCGATATTATGTTGTTTTCAACAAACTATCAAAGCAACCCGGGGAAAGGACTAGAGGCAGGAAAGGAAGAAACTAAGAAAAGTAGAAGTCACAGCCTCGAAGTAAGGTACCATCCCGGCATTCGCCGGGGGGACTGAGGAAAACCGATAACCCGATCTATCACCCCTGGATTACTTTCTATGGGGCACGTGATGACAAAGTGTATCGCACCAATCCACACTCCCTGAATGATCTACTTAATCCCATTGTGGACGAAACAAGAGGACTTTCTCGGGATAAGCTACAACGTGCACTTTGCAGTTTTTACGATCGGTTGACATAGTATTGTCAGACAGTCGACAGGAAGCAGTGTGAGCACTTGCTTTGAGGCATTCTGTAAGTCAATATCATGTTTTCCTGGTCATGCTCTCTGTTTAGTTGCAGTGTACAGTTAACCACAAGAATACAGTAAACAATTCTTTCAGACAAATATCATTTTTTGCAGTCTAACGTAGTACACCCTATCTCTTCCACGAATGGCGATAGGTCCAAAATGAGTTCGGATTGTCATTTGTGGGACGATTCTAGCCTAAATTGATGTCATACATACCCCTTTCCATTTGAAAATATTGTGTGATATCCAATATGGCGGAATCCAAGATGGCTGTCATGATGGTCACACCCCCATTCATTGCAGTTTCCGCACCAATACCCACTTGCAATATGTGATTCTCCTCCGTCCACGCGTCTCTTTCAGACAAATCTCATTTTTTGCAGTCAAACGTAGCACACCCTATCTCTTCCACGAATGGCGATAGGTCCAAAATGAGTTTGGATTGTCGTTTGTGGGACGATTCTAGCCTAAATTGATGTGTCATACATACCCCTTTCCATTTGAAAATATTGTGCGATATCCAATATGGCGGAATCCAAGATGGCTGCCATGATATCCACACCCCCATTCAATGCAGTTTCCGCACCAATACCCACTTGCAACATGTGATTTTCCTCCGTCCACGGGTCTCGTTATTACTGGCCTTAGTGTTGCCCACGGGACGAGACGGGACAGGCTTTTAAAAATTCGAGACGAGACGAGATTGATCATGTGTCCCGAGACAAACGAATATTTTCGAGACGAGACAGCATTTCACAGCATTTCCACGAGACGAGACAGGCCAAAGTCTCGTCTCGTGGGCAACACTAACTGGCCTGTCCCGATACTTTTGACTAACCCTGTATGTTACATGTAAAAATAAAGAATTATATTCGAAATACATTTATCATGCATTTTATGTCTTTAAAAAAAAAAAAACATTACACACAGCTGGGTCTCCAACATTTTAGTTACGATAGTGATTTTATGACATATGGTAGGACTGTAGTTTGTGAGGAAAGTATGCTGGGCGCCGAACGTTCGGGGGAGGGGCGCAGTAATGGGTGCCCGCTCCCTCCGAGAGAACGTCTTTAATCCGCCACTGCTCCGCGGGAGGGTTCCGAAATCGTTAACCACGCCCGCCACTAGTTCAATATTTCCAATCAACATGATTTTACTCTAGGAGGAACAAGTTCTCAATTTTGTGACCATTTAACGGAAATTTTTATAGCAGTGGTCAAGCATTACATTACAGCGCGCTTCCTAGCGGCGGATCTGAAAATCTACCATGAAAAAATATGGAAAATACTTGTCACAGAGTGAAATGTATAAGTATTACTAAGCAAATTGTCCATCGCCATGTTTATTCCCTTTGCTTAATGCAACGAAAGCTCAAGAATTTATACAAAACTCCAAACATGCTGCTGGCAACCTTTGCAGCAGCATACGTAAAAATCAATTCCTTAAAAACACGTAGGATGCAAGAGAAAACATTAATGAAAACAGTCATGGACAATTTGACGAGCAATACTTGTGCATCCCTATGATAGATGGGGTAAAAATATATTTTTCCTATTTTGATAGTTTTTCTATGCTCATCGCGACAATGAAGATAAATGATGAAATTATGAGTTGAAGAGAGAAATAGAAGTCCTGCTTTAGCCCCAAGCCATAATCTGAGCTTGTCTGCCTACCAATATTTTAAATATATTGTTGCACTCAAATTATCGCCCATCAAGTTGCCATATTTCACCGTATAATCATCGTACCCTATTTTTAAATCCAAAAATTGATTTATAACCTTTCAACGTTTAAGTGTCGCATCTGCATGTCAGATAGCGGGACAAATTGTAGAATCTTCGGACAGAGATTACATTTTTGTAAGTCCGTAACCGTACTTAGCAACACTGTAGTAAATTTTCTCAAGTGTATTCCGACTATAATGCACAAATCAAAAACAAAAAATGTCTTAACTTTTTTTTCTTCAGGCCGGATAATCGATTGATTGATTATATTTATTTTACTTCGCTTTTCTACCAAATTTGGCTAATCACGAAGATGAGAATGAGTGATGATATGATGAAATTGATGAAGGGATATTCGCAAAGAACTCCCATGACTAGACCGGGATTCGAACCCGGTGCTCCTGGCGTTGTAGCGCGCTCAGGCAGGAAAATTGTATGCTAGACCGTCACGAAAAAAATATGTGCGTTGATTTGAACTATAAGCACGAGTATTTTGCACATCCTAATCTTGCAATTCAAATGATTTTGAAGTACCAGTAATACCGACCCATTTTTTAAAAGAAAAAAGCTCATAATGTCGCACCCCACTTTTTTCTTAAACAAAAAATGGCCTAAAATATACGGCGATTGTGCGATGAAATACGGTATTGAAAACGTATAATGCACACTGAATCTTTCATTGTTTATGAAAGTACATTAATATATGCGAACAAAGTATTGTACGTGTGCATCGGTCAGGAAAAAAATGCGTGAGTTACGTAAATGCTAATTGCCATGGTCTCTTAAATCCTTTTTACATGAATCTCGCGCCCAATAATGCACTTCCCACTGGCCCCGTGAAATTCGGACGGATTTTCACAGAAAAACATTTGTCTCATTGCAACGGCTCGCAAAAGTATCTCGCTACGACCAATTTGAGCCAAAATTCTACGTTAATGATGACGACACAGGGTTCTTTTCTTCGCTGACTCATCCGTGTGGTCCGCGGTTTCTGCTACGTCACACAATACTAAATATACGCAACATAAACGCCGCGCGAGCAGACGAGGTTCCGGTATGGGTGTATATTTCAGACCATCTCGGCTAAAGCCGTAAGGTTGAAATTCGCGTGTCGTGCCGTTTAAAAGTACTAGCACGAGAGTCTTATTGGATGTGACGACGAGGTCAAGTTTTCCGTATCAAGTGCCGAGTTGTTGTGGAAGAAGCCGACAATGGCAAGAACTGAGTAACTCATCTGCCCACGGACTAGGACGAAAAATCTGTGAATGTAACGTTTCGAAAATCGAACGCTGGGCCCGGAAACGGCCAAAATAACAGCTGCGGAACAACACACGCTTCTAGAATTTTCTCTTTGAGAGGCAAGGCGGCCGTGACTCACTAAACCTTCTCGACCGGCCGACAGGAAACATCGAGATCTGCGACTTAGGCGTTTCTTGCACGCTGTAGCATAGAGGGTGTTGCGCGCTCTTACTACATACCAGAGTCGCCATCTATTTAAGTACACTTCCAGAGGGGAGCCGAACGAGAGTAGAACCCTGTGAAAGACTGATCGCAGCACGTACTAGAAGCGTGTACAGCTAAGAAAAACAAAAGAGCAACAGAAAGCGAAATTTAGTGTAGTAAGCTTTCGATTCGAGTTGTGGTGTAAGTTCGAGTGATTTCCCCCCAAAGCAGAAATGGCAGAAAGCGGAGTAAAAAGGAACATCCCCATCAAACTTGGAGACTTCAGCGTCATCGACACTGAATTCAGCAACATCAGGGAGAGATTCGACGCCGAGATGAGGAAGATGGAAGACGAAATGTCTAGATTCAGATCAGAACTCATGAACAGAGAATCAGCGTTCTTCAAGAGCACAACAAGGTATGTTTCATCTATGCTTTCTCGGATTAAGTTGGTGTTAGCGTCATCCCTTTGGCTAACATACCCTTCTTGCTTTAAGTTCATAAACAGTACAAGGCTTATTACGATATGAAGCGGACAAGGACACTCATACCAAGGATCAAAAGCGAGGGGTTCACTAGATCCCTCATAGAATAAGGAAAAAGTAGCCTAATTATTCTTCCCCTTTCTGTTGATTTATTTTTCTTTCTCTCTTGCTTTCTTTTTACCTTTCAGTCTTTTTTCGTTGTCTTTTTGTTTTTATTTCTCTTCTTCCCCCTCCCCCGGCTATTTTATTTCTTCTCCTTCTCATATTAATTCTTTCTCACTTTAATCTCGCTCTCCCTTTCTCACGCTATTTCTTCTTTTCCTTTTCTGTGTATTGTCTTCTCCAGGGGTTTATCTAGGATTGTTCCTTTGAGGGGGGGGGGGGGGTGTAAGTTTGGGAATGTTAAGTGCCGTTTTAAAATGTTCGTCCAAATTCAATTTGTTCATTGATGTTTCCCTCCTTCCCGTCACGTAATATTTCAGAAGAAAAAAGATGTCAAATGCTGGAAAAGATGGAAAATATATTTTTATGATAATGTTAACAATTCAGTCTAACGTTTCAAGTTTTGCTTTTCAATAATGTTCGGTACTTGATTTAATCAATCGTTAGACAAATACAAGAGATGACATTGAAAAACACAAAATTTAAACATATTATTACCAGGGATCATTTCATGCAATTCTTAAGCTAGTTATAAAGACATTAGAAACACTTGCGCAATATTTTTTTGCTGTATTTGTATGATTCTTATCGTAGGTGTAACTCGGAGATTATCTTTTTTTGGGGGGTGCCCAATTCATCGATGAAATATCGATGGGAGTTGAAAATTTTTCAGCAACTCCCTCTTTTGGGATATTATATATGTATATACATACATATAGATATATATTTTACATTTTCGGTCTAGAAAAGGGTGTAACCTCTAATATCTAGAGAGGGATTCCACTCATCTCTCATAAAAATATCACCCTGCAATTTTATTTGTAGAGAGAAACTACTTTAGCTGCAATATCTATGCTTCCCTGCTCCACTCTGGAGTGAAAATGGTTGCCTATATGTTACGGCGATCTCATGGTTTGTCGGGTAATTTCATTGAGACAGTTGGTGAAGCACGTAGTTCTTGTCTGAGTTTAAGCTGTGGCTTATGTCCACTTTATGTACAGAATGGCTAATCGGTACGGGACCTACAGTTTAAAGTGGGATCCGAACCACAGTGCCTTGTGCTTCCACCGGAAATCAACTAGAACTCCTTGATTACAAGGCGAATAGGCGAAAGCATAACCACTACACCATCGGGGAGACTCGTGGTTCTTGTTCGTTTTTGTAGTTACGGAAGCCATGGGTCAAAAATACAAATCCTAGGTGTCCATTAATCCACTTGATTATCATTTCACTTCTCGATAAACGGGTAGAGAAGTAAAAGAAACAACGCAGTCTACATGAATTTCGTCATTGCTCAAAAAATATTTCAAGCACGAGAGCCTTTTTGAGTTAGCACGGCAATGCCTCCCTCAGGTTCAACAATTTTTTTTGCAAGCTTCTCCCACATTAATTTTCGTGCGTGCTGCTGTTTCATTCACGTCGTGTCACCTGAAGCGTGTTGTGTTTTTGCTGCAAGCATTCCGACGTAAGCAGTGACGTAAGACAAGCTTGCATTTTAGATAGAGAGGGGTCGGTTTCGCGTGTTTACCAGTCGCTATTCATTCGTCCGAAAAAGACGACTTGATTCTCGCAAACAACGGAATCACGTTTCTCTTCGTTGTAGACTGATTGCTGAAGCGATAAGGTGAAGAGAACTAGCCTGAACGTGTTCAAAGGTACTTTGAAAAGAGATTTTTTCAGTGGAGTGCCCAGGAATTTCTAAGGGTTAGGCATAATACTCATTCCTGTTTGCGTCATTTTCCTTCAATGGACATTTTTAAAGGAAAGTTGGACGAACGAAGTGGGTTATAACCCCGCCCTCTTCTTCCTTGGCTGTTATTGGCTTTATTGATATTAAAGAGTTAGAATTCTGCTATTTTTTTCAACATATAAGATTTAGGTTACAGTGGGATGGATAAGTATTACCGAGAAAATTGTCCATCACCATACTTATTGTCTCTGTTTTACGTGATGAAAGGTTCAAGAATTGAAACAAACCGCCAAACAAGCTGCTGGCAACCTATGCAACAACACATGTATAAATCAATTTCTTAAAAAACATGTGCGATGCAAGAGAGAAAGTAATGAACATAGTCTTGGACAATTTGTCGAAGAATACTTGTGCACCCCACTGTACAATCTTCTATAATTATGGCCCTACAATAATATCTTCGAATATGACAGTGAAAGATAGGTATTAGAAAGGATTAATATTTGCAAATTAATGTATTGCAAATACAAAAGAACAACGAAGTAAGTAGCGAGGCATTTTTTAAAAAGAAAGTCGATTATATCTCAACGTTAAAACTCAATAAATGGTTGGCGTGCCCAGGATATTTGCGAGAGAGGTAATGTGTCCTTTTTTCATTATTTCTTCAGGAATGTTGAACCAAAGGGTGCTGGCTTATGAGCTAATGATTGTAATCCTATATAGAGGATAAAAATGCATACATGTAATGTTTCATGACCGCTAAACATATCAAATATTGTGCTACCTTCTATTGTTGAAGCACTTTTACAAATAATGACTATAATGATGCTTTGATTTTTCAGGACTGTATTTTTTATAATAGTTTCTTTAGTTCTTGTAAGTTCAAGGAAAAAATTTAAGAAGCCGCATTGTGTGTTAGCAGCCAGGTTCTGTTTTCTTGCCTATGTGTTTTAATGGGTAGTAAATTCTTTGATCATCCAATGGTTACAATCTCTACCTGGTTGTAAAACCCTTTAAATGTCAAGGTTAGCATTTGCATGTTGCTTTTCCTCGGTGATACATTCGATTGTACCCACTACCCAACGTGCTTGTGTGTATGAAAGTTATTATTTGAACACTAACTTCCGGAAAGCAAATACCTTGTCTGTGTCTTGCAGTCATCTTGCGCGGCAATTTATTGATATTTCTGATATCATACATGTATAATGCCACGGTACAGATATCACTCTGATTACAAGATAAAAAATCGCCTTCCGCTTTGGTGTGAAATCGCCCTTACAAATTTATACCGATCTGATTAGCCGGCATCTTTAACAGAGTTGCAGGACTCATTTTAAATCGTTGTGTATAAGGAATATACGGTTTTCAAGAGAATCGATTCTATCTGTCCCAGAACTCGTTTTTCTTTTTCTTTGTCGGTGTCATTATCATAACCATAATTCATTTCTTAAAGACAAGAATGGTTGTCGGTGCATTTCATCAGTTAGAGAGAGCTGTTGTTTGCATGCATACACACCTGAATTCGTTGCCAAGCATCTCACGTTTTTGAGAGGCATTCCTTGCCATGTTCGGAACTCTAGTCGTCTAGTCATGGTGGCAGAGTTGCTTTTCTTAACGATCTACGAAACCAGAGTGCGTAAGTTCGAATATTTTGTAAGGCATGGACTTTTATTGAATTTGTTCCTTCATCTGTCATACAGGTTTTCATCTTGTTCGTTCCAAAGGCGATGTACAGTGACATACACAAATATTGCTCGACAAATTGTCCATCACTATTTTCATACATTTTTCTTTTGCATCCCATGTGTGTGTAAGGAATTGATATTTGGTGCAGAGGTTGTGGAGAAGTGGAGAATAAGCATGGTGATGGACAATTCGCTTGATAATACTTATGCATCCCACTCTACACTAACCAAAAAATACAAATATGTAGGTACTTGCGAGACAAATTTGTGTAACAAGGATATTTCGAAATATTAGTGTGTGAAAAGAGTAGAACGTTGTGATCTTGATCATAAAAAGTAAATATTTATGCCCTTGCACAATTCTTAACATCAAAGATACTTGAACGGTTCGTTGTAATTAATTACGTCGCGGCCTTAACACAAATATTACCTTTATCTTGACAACTTTATTAAATGATATTTGTAGCACAAGATTATGGGTGCATTCTCCCCCATTAAACAGAAAATGAGGTGTTTTCCAGGCGTTGCATAGGCGGTGAGTTCATTTATTTGCAAACATTCAGCTGCACGAACGGTTCCCGCAAATCGTCCCGTCGTAGATTGCGGTTCTTGAGCTGGCATATATAAGCATTAAATACCTCATCCCTGAACCGAGCATAAAGTCAATTCCAGTCACATTCAACCCATTTTAACCACAGCGGTTTCCTTGAATAACACCAGTGACATCAGCATCTATATTGGTCCGTGCACGAGAGAATCAAACACACTACACGGTTTCTACATTCAGGGTCTAAGTGTCATCAAGTGTGTGCAAAAAAGCTTACGTCATTATTTCAAGAAGACAGAGTAGCTGCAATTCACGTAACGCTCTAGCGATGGGAAGATCTGTCGACTTCGTAAGAATGATAAATTAGGTTTGTTCACGATGTGAAATATGCAAACAGTACTTTTCTGATGTGCAGTATAAACTTGCAATACAGGGAATGGCTTGGCATAAATCGTGACCAGAGGTGCCAGATCTATATCCGAATTCCGAGGGGACGTTTTTTTTAACCCAGAAGTTTCAAAAGGAAAGTAATGAAAACCGAGCAATGAAACATTAACTACTTAATCATTAAAATTATAACGTCATATTGTTCAATATTAAAAATTGTGCGAGTTATTGGCAAAATTTATGTAATGCAGTTATAAGTTCTGTAACCAATACAAGACTTTGTAGATGCGCATGCATAGTAGCAAGTTATGTTCAGAAAATCAACACGTAGTTATTGAAATCGTGAGATCTGGCAACTGTGACTCGTAATGTTTTTCTCTTTCCTATCTTCGTCCTTGAATTCGATGCACTGTGCACTTATCAAAGGTATAAGCACTAGACATCAAGAATGCAATTCAATTCTTGCTTTGTTGTCAAATCAAAGATCAGTTCTTGAACTTCTCTTATCAGTAGGTCGTATTCTGTGAAGTAGGTTATTGTAATCGCTTTGGATTTGTACTAGCAGTCATCTCTGTGCAGAATATTGTCATTTTATTATGTCTTTATTTCCATCCGTCTTCGCCAGTGCTATTTTTCCTCAGTTACTGTACCGGTAACAAACCAAAATATGTCACATCTAGTAACATAATGATTTGATTGATTAAGTTGGTGTTTAGCAGTGGCGCAACCACAGGGGGCATCTCCCCCAACCTTGGACGGAAAGGAATTCTAGGGGGGGCAAGGGGAGGCAAACATTGACGGCCAAGTGTACTTGCAGGGGTCAATTACCGCCACAACTTCAAATTTTAGGCAAATAAAAATAGTTTTAATTTTCTTGGTCGCTTCGCTCGCAATGTCTCCTGCTTTTCTTAGTCTTGTCAAGTTCAGAACCGTAGCTAGGGGATGCGGGAGTCGGCCCTGGGTGCCGAACGATCTAAATTAAAATAAGTTTTAAAATGGATTGATTTGTGGTTTTAAGTCCACTTTACGCACAGAAAAGCTAATCGGGCTTGGTCCTACAGTTTAAAGTGGGATCCGAACCATTGTGCCATGTGACTCGAACCCGAAATTCCTTGATCACAAGGCGACGATGTTACCATTACACCATCGGGGAGCACAAAAGTTGTAAAAGAGAGAATGCGTTGGCATCCCGTGAAATTATTTGCGCCCTATTAAATCAATATTGAGTTCAGCCTGCAAAAAAAATTGGATCCAAAAATTTTCTTCCTCGCTTCGCTCGTAATATATCATTCTTCTCTGTAATGCATTGTAAATTACCAGACAGAGAAATAAGACTTCTCTTAATTGATTTTGTTTTAAATGCATGAACAATTGTTTTGAGGAAAGGGAGCGTGCACATTTGAGAGACACTTTATGTAATTTTTGCTGTTGGTTCATTGGGAGATGGATGAATTGGTTGTGTAATGTATTTAAATAATATATGTTGTATATAATATGTATTAAAGAAATTTTGAATACACTCCATGTTGCATATATGTGAAACATATATCGTACATGAAAGTTATACATGCTAATGTAAAAAATAATTATATTTAGAATACATTTATCAAGCATTTTCTGTCTTCCAAAAAATAGTTTGTGTACTTGTTTTCCATTGTCAAATTGAACGTGTTGAAAAAACACAAACGCTTAAGCACCAACTTCTACCCCCTTTTTGCATAATTTACGAAGCAATTAACATATTTGATACTACCACTACCAATACTACTACTACTACTACTACTACTACTACTACTAATAATAATAATAATAATGCTGGTCCGGGGTTCGAATCTCGGCTTGGGCATAGATTTTTGTGAGTGTCCATTTCAATTTCATCATCTCCATCTTCGCAAATTAGCCACAAGTGGCACAAGAAGCGAAGTAAAATAGAGCAAATCAATAATAACAATAACAATAATAATATTATTATTAATATTATTGGTACGTTTATTCTGGTACTTGCCCCCCCAGTCAAAAAATCGTGGTTGCGACTTTTATGCACAGTAAGGCTAATCGGGACTGGACCTACAGTTTAAAGTGGGATCCGAACCGCTATGTGCCCTCATCGAGTAACATAATGAATAGCACCGTCGCCCTGTAATGAAGTTGTCAGATTCGATTCATCTTCAAGCTATAGATACATTCTTGATTAGCCTTTGTCAGATTCGATTCATCTTCAAGCTATAGATACATTCTTGATTAGCCTGTCTGCGCAAAAATTGAGTTTCTTAACTGTTTTGTGGCATTTTATTCACTGACAGCACGTGTATGTATGTGTTCTACAATGTATGTATTAACTCGTGCATGTAACCCCCACCCAGAAAATTGCTTCTGAGTGCTAGTTTTGAGAGACTCGTTCACTTCAGGCTAATGCTGGAATAGTACCTTCGTTGAAGTTCAGGAATGGCTGGATCTCTCTTCCCGTTTCGATTGACATAATGGTACAAATAAGCTACTTTAATGAAGTAATCTAATCAAAGCATAGCATAATTAGCCCTGAATAGGTACTTCCATATTGTAGCTTTACAAAATCGTCCTGCACTTGTGTTCTGGTACAGTTGCAGCGCAGGGAACAACAGGTCCAGCTAGATGCACCGTTCCTTGCACGAGCGGCTTCTCCACGCGCCGACTGATTCGGGTTTCCATGGCAACGACCTGCATAGCGGCGCTTCGGTCGTTCAACTTTGGCGTCGGCGTGCTGAGCGTCGGTAGGAAGGAGGGGATGGGGGAAACAGGTGCAGCAACGAGCGTCCGACGACCTCCAACCCTCTCCCCCCCTTGTTTCTGCTGCATCAGCCGTTTCGCAGTAAGATTCAATTGCTTGTCAATAACAACAAAAAAGCATCTGAGCCGGTGGTCGTGGATGTAAATAAACAAGGAATCTTTCCGGATGACGTCAGTTCATTTATTGGTTTCCGCTAAGCGAGATGTAAGCATGATACCCAGACCAGAACTGGTCTGGATCTCGTATGCGCAGTGGCGTGCCAAATGGAGTTTGGTGGGATCAAGCCCTCCCTCCTTTCGCCCAGTATTCCTGAAGAAGAGAAAGTCAAAGGCAGGAAAAGGTGGCAAAATGATGGCTGACTACTAACAAAAGTATACGTAACCCCTCCACCCTTTAAAATATCCTGGACACGCCATTGTGTATGCTTTACAAGACAACGCCGTGAACGTGACTATTCCCTATAATTTTAATTCTCTTTAATTCGACAGCTACTCAAAACGAGACGAATTCGATTGATTTGGTTCATTTTACTTTGCTTTTCTGCCACTTCTGACTAATCGTGAAGATGTGCATGAGATGATATGATGAAATTGATGAAGAGACACTCGCAAAGAACATCCATGCCCAGGCCGGGATTCGAACCGGAACCCTTGGCTTCGTAGCGCGTTGTGCTAACCACTCCGAGAGAGACGAATTCGATAATTCAGAGCTGAGATGACATTAAGGCGATATTACGAGTAACTCAATAGCAGGAATAAAGCAACAGCAAGAATGTGACAGAACTGAAAATGGGTTGGATCCAAGCTGAGACAGTGAGGAACATTACGCAATTCGGAATCCAACGAGAACGAGTGAGAGCGGATATTTCGTACAAAGCAAGCTTTCTGTATGTGTTGATGAAGCCTGCAGCTTCCAGAAGATGTAGAGGGAGAACTGTCCAGATCTCCCAGACGATGAAAATCGATACAGAAGCCGAGAGAGGCTTGTCCCACGCCTGCTGTTTGGGCTTGCTAATTACGTTAATTCTTCGGAGGAACGTTGGAGGGGACCAAGGCTCCAAGCTAACCACAGAAGAGGTGACGTGAATGGATTAACGGAGGCTGGCGGCGAGTAAATAAAGGATCTTTTCTTTGTTTCTCGAGACAAAAGATCTCTGTACGGAAGGGTCCAAACATTGTTAGTTGAGGATGTCTCGTTTGTCGTGAGACCATTCTAAAGATACGTCCCTTGATCCAATTAATAATCGAAATAACAAATAAGTCTACACTTATGCCTGTCTGAAAGCTCATTTAGTCAATTTCATTTCACAGTTTAGAGTGGGATCCGATCTTTTTGTGTCTCCATCGAGTGTTGCTAATCCGCTACTGTAAAATGTCCACTTCCTCTTTCAACTTGTGGCATGTTCTATTTGGGGATACTTTACATGTATGGCATCTGTGTTTGTAAGTACAAATATGTATTTCTGCATTTTTGTATTCTTTCCTCCTCGGTATCCGAGCGTAGACTTGTAGACTCGGTCTTGCCACCGAAGGTTCCGGGTTCGATACCCGCCCTGGTCATGGGTGTCTTCTTCTGAGTGCCCCTTCATCAGTTTATTCTTTCTAATCATCATTCATCCTTTTCATAGATGTTAGCCAAGCGTGGAATAGAAGCGTCGTAACAAGAAAAATACATTGTTTCTATTATCCTGTGTGTCTAGGTTAACCAGAACTATTTATTTATTTATTTAATTTAATTGAAACACAACAGGCGCATGCCCAATTACAGTGTTCAATATGGGATGACACCATTACATAAACAAGAACATAACTAAGAAAATTAACAAGAAATATGAATGACGCAATATACATTTTACATTTAAAAACAATTGTGGAAGAACGAATGGTAAATTGATGAAATGTATGAATAAGCAACTTTAAATAAACACAATGAAATAGGCATGCCTTACATATGAACAAGACCTAGAACATGGCTTAGTGAGATTGCTATGATAACCATACCACACACCGGTATATCGAAGAAATTAGAAAACCTAAACAATATTCTGAGGACGAGTATTCAAACGGATACTGTGCATTGTACAAGGTCAGTCGTCTCAAGGTCACGAGCTGCAACGAGAGAAAATTGCATTCCGTGCAAATAGCTGTGAAGCATGCAGGGAATTATGATTATAGATTTGGACTTAGCAGGTACACGAAACTAAATTAGCGTCTCGAAATCACGTTCTGTATTTCTGTTCGCGAACAGTCCATTACCAGGCTTGCCAACACTCCCGAAATCGAACTCGGGTCTCCTGCAATAACGAGATTTAGTTTATTATATTTTATTTTCTTTTGGTGCACATTTGCTGAGCGAAGTAATTTGTTATTGCAAACCAAGCAAACTTTACAGTATTATTTTGAAGACTCGTGAAAAATGAGTCCTTTTTTTTTTTTTTTAGTAGGCTTAGTGGGAGGAATAGAGAATTTAAACGTATCGTTACCTCAAATCGTCTACACAGTGGCTGCAGAAAACATTAACATAATCACTGCTACGTCAAAGTCTCGAGACTATTTCCCACCAACCTATTTTGCATATAGATTTGGTTCGGTGAATGTTACCGTGGGATTAAGTACGTTTCATTGTCCAGTTCGGAGTTGTGAGCAAAGAAAATGAAGCATTACTATTTTTACTTACTTATTTATTAACTTCTAAATCGTGGTTATTAGGTTGTTTTGATGAAGCATTCACACTCTCAACATCGAGACCATAAATCGATAACGCTAATATTCAGGAAGTAAGTTTTCAAGATCATCATAACCTAAGACTTCGAAGGCTGTAAAGAAAGCTCCCATAATTCTATCATTTAAGGAATTGTGAAGCCGTAATTTTTATCCTTATCTGAGCATTGTACTACCATGTCTTACAAGTAGATAATGATCCGTGGATATAAAGTTTCGTACTGAAACGTTTTGTCTTGCATTGTAGCTCGTAAATCGATAATTTTTACTGTTTCAAGAAGATTGGAAGATTGGCGATATAGTTAAAACGAGTGAAAAGAAACACGGCATTTTTGTTTTGTAATTATATGTCAATTGTACAGGCAGTACTCATTTTGTGAAAATATTATTTCATAATTGCGCACTAGTTCGGTATTGCAGCTGAAATGTTTGCATTTGCTTTACGAACGCTGATTGCAACACGTGTAACGTTCTGTTTTCTTTTTCCGCAAAAAGAAACAGAAGCAGTAAAGAACAAAACAGCTTTGATAACGAATCAAGACAATTGTGCGTGCATAGGCACACGCACGCGCCGAAGAATGCGTTGCAGTGCCATGCATTGTTCTCCGACAGGAATTTCCTTTCCCGCGTGCCTTTCTCACCAAGTTTATTCCGGGGCGACGTGATTCTGTACATTGTATCGCGTCGTATGGCATCGCTAAGGTCTTCCTTTTTGCATTCCTCACTCATTGCACAGACCGAGGGGTGCTGGCAACAGAACAACTGACAATAAATCCTGTTAAAAATAGCGCCACTCTGAAGCTATTCACAGTCACAGTCACCTGATAATGTGGGAGCAGTTTTTAGTTCAACTTTTGTAGGGGCAGAAAAGGTCGTGCATAGATCGTAACAGTAGGAATATCTTAGGAAGGACAAAATCAGCTTTGTCCCTATTTATAGGGTGACCAACATTTTATAGGACCAGACGGGAAGGCATCCTTAGTTAACTCCCCAAAATTATACACAATCAATACATAAATACAAACACATATTCATCTCAATCATTCATCGTTTCTCACTGCAGCTTCCCTAAGTAGATTATGAATAATATAAGTGATGGGCAACATTCTTGCCATACTCGTTTCGGAATTTCACTTTCCTCTGTAACACACAAATATATTTGTAATTATATTTTGTTAAAACTTCATGTCGAAATACAATTATTGACAAAATAAAAATAGTTAAACCACAATGTAAAGTAATACTGAAAGCTAGGAGAACGTATTTTTCTACAGAGTAAAATTTCCTATAACGAGGTTTTATGTTTTGTTGAAGATTGAAGTATGACGTAATGTGGAATCTTGTACAGAAACATCTAATTTTGTATTGAAGTTAATGTGGAAACTTTTATCTCAAGCTCTCGTTAACACCTACAGTAATATTCTTTACATGAATTGTCATACATTTTCTGTTTCTAATTATCTGACCTAGATAACAGGATAAGAGGGGCGTGATGTTCTCGTACTCATAGATTATTAGATGATCTATTGCATCAGCTCGTCACAAATTACACTTGCAGGTCGTCGCACTTTGCTAGCACGCTATCCATGTTCACAGTAACTCACCTATTTTCAGTAGAAGCATCGAATGCATTCAAGGAAGGCGCCTTGCTGGCTGTGTAGCTAGCGTGTCACACCCACACGCAGACTCGCACAGCAGTTCCGTGGTGAGGAATCCCTGTCTAGACCTATTGATTGTGAATTATTTTAATTTTTGAAGATTCCTGTGTATCGAGGTCATTGAACGATTATTTTGCATCTTCATGTTTGAGATTTCTTCGTGCCTGTTATTCGGTATGGATAAATTCCACACAGACACTTTAGTTACCAGACTGGAAAGTCCATCTTCTCACCAGTGTTCAACTCGAAATTGCAGAACAGCAGGCTCTAAAGTCGTTTTCACGTTCAGAAGACACAACGGCGCTTATGGAGAAACCACACAGTGTTGCCAATACAGCGCTAGCTCATGTTGCCGGGAAATGATGACCTTCCTTCACAATGAAGGTGTTACATATTTGGCAGTGTCTGCTGCCACGTTCTTTTTCTGCTGGAACCTCAAAAAAGATGCGCGTGGCAGTAGACTCGGTCTTTGTTTTATACTGTGAACGTTACAGTTACCCTTTTTACTATAATCCATTGCGATCACTACACACGCAAGTGTAATGCACGAATATGACACTTCAGAAATCACTTAAAAAAGTAAAAATCACTGAGAGCTCTCACAACTGAAAACACTTTTTCGGGAGAGGGAAAAAGTCTAAACAGACCAAAGTAGATCTCTCACTTAAGTAAGGGGAACCTGGCACATGGGTTAAATTCAAGTTGCAACCCAAACAAACAAATGAGTTATGGCCCACGTGAACTGATAAGACGTGAATGACTCAAGCAAGGCATGTCTATTTCTATCTTGAAGCCCCATATTTTGTCACGTGTTGGAAAGCCTTTCAAAGGTTAATATGGTGTCTATGAATTTATGTGTACGTTGGAAACTGAAAGGTGATCTTCATTTCAGTATTAATGTCGACAGTAATGTAAACGAAAACAACGTGTATTTGCGACAGCACTAATGTTGCTCACAACAGCAGCATTGGAAATAATTGTCAATTATTAAATTTAAGTAATTTCAATTCTATTATAACAAACTGCATGAAGTTCATATTTTTACTGAATGGAAATAAAATAACAACTCGAAAACTTGGTGGTGATAGCCGGAATGCTGCGGTGAGTCGGCTCAAGATGGCCAGACAACGTCGTCTTACTTCGCGCGCGGTTCGGGTTAAAAAGAAACTCCAAATGCATGGAAGTAATATTTCTGGGAACCTTTGAGTAGTTATAAAAAATAATTTCATTATTTTCTCCACAACTTTGTCGCTGGAAGTTTTTACTTGGAATTACAGAACAAAAAATGGCCAGCGACGACATTTTCTACTGCACGAATATAAAAAATCTCCACATACTTTATTTGAATATTTTTTAATGCGAATATGCTTTAAAGTATTGATAAATTCTGAGTACCACCATCAACTATGACAATTAAAAAACAGTGTCAATTTTTTTTAATAATGAATGCTTCAATTTTACGGCATGTTTCAACGTTAGGAATGAAAACAATGTAAAAATTGTGTTTTCACAGAAAATTTGCGTTTTTAATTTATCTAAAATTATATAAGCAAGTTACCAGTTTTTTGTGTTCACCATCGTATTCTCTACAAAATTTCCTGAAAAACTGCAGGTACCGATTTTACTTAAGCTAAATTTGTAAATCCAGAAATTTCACAACAGCGCGCTCGTATTTCCCATAAGAAAAGCATTGCCCATAAGAGACCATTGTGTCTTCTGAACGTGAAAACGACTATAGCATGGCTCTGAGCCATCGAGTTAGAATAAGTACAAATTAAGCTCCGCTCACCATGATATAAGCGCCCGGTACGCCAAAGTTCCAATGTTAATTGTGACTTGAATATTTGGCGGAAGAAAATAAAATAGTTGGAGTGGTGAATAGATGGGCGTATATACTTCATTTCTAATATGCTAGGGTGTTCATATCGAATTTGAAAAATTATATTGGTGTTTCAGCACACACGTGAATGGCTCAAAAGTGTCTGGACGAAATTCTGGACTGCTAGTGTTGCAAACAATTGTTACATACCACTAAGTATAATTTTTTTTTCAATTTGTGTATAAAATCGCTATTTCCAAACCCATCAAATGCTTCATCTGGCCTCCAAACTTCATATTACAGAAAACCATCAGTTTTCATGTCCAGCGATTAAAATTAGTGTTGCGCGACTTTTTAAACGTTCGGTAGTTTCTGGAAAATGTCCCGAAAGTATTTTTTTAGTGTCATAATCTGTATATAGAGAGGGTGTATAGCATGCACTGTACCGTGTCTATCATGTCGTATCTCGTATGTGACATCCTGGGTTGGCAGATAAGCTGTGAGGTGAACTGTAGATAAAGCATGCGCATTGTACGTAAGATACGCAAATAGAAACGTGTGGTCTGCCAACCAGTCTAAATATGAAAGCTTATCTTGATTACGTTGTTGGGATTCTCTCAGATTGCATAAGTAGACCGAAGCAGAATTAGAAACCTAATCTATACTGAAAAAAAATGTATGCAGTATTGAAATACTTTGACGTACAAAATGTATCCTAATTTGAAGTAGAATAAAGGTTTCTAACTATTAAATCTTGCCATTTTTCGAGAGAAAACCTGAAGAGGGAGCTTATACGACATAAACATACATACAATTTGTGAGATCAAGTGGGGGAATCTACAAAATTTAACGGAGTATATTATTACATCGGCTGAATCGTGAAGTTATTAGTTCATTTCGGAGATAGGGTATCACCAACGTCGCATTCTTTTTATTACCAGTTTCGGCGATTGGGGGGCGTGGAGTCAGTTGGCCTCCCACTCACCAACTTTTTGCCACTTTTGCCCCTGCACTATGCTAAACCTTATCCATACGAAGGGAAAGTAAACTGTCCTTGCCCCCCCCCCCCCCCCAGTTTTGGAACTCAATCGCCGCTACTGCTTATCATCATCATCATCATCTCCATCATAATTGGGTTCATCGGCCACCACACCCGCGCGGAAAGTATGAAAAGAGCGTTGAAGAAAACAGCATCTGTTTTGAGTGCACCGTCATATTTTACTGTAATCAACAAAGGAAGTTCTAGTCAAAACTTTATATGCAAGAAATCCACATGAATTGAAATAGTGTTACAGTTTCTTTTTCGTAGTATGTCAAAATATCTTTCAATGAAACCATTTGTTTTCCCGGGCGGGCCGGGTGTGTATGGGAGGGGAGGGAGTTTGATCTTATTGGTCCACAATTTGCATTTACAAGAGGACAGAATGATTGAAATTTGAAAAGAAAATGGGAAATAATCACTGACAAGCTGAAGAAATATGTCATATCATTCCCCCTCTTCCAACGTAGTTATGCGCAGTCTATTGATTTTCAAGAATCGTAAAAAATACATAAGAAAGACCGAGAAATTTCATTGAAACGCCATTCACACAATCTTACATTAAATATTTCATAAAAACCTTGAAAGAAGCACACACCTTAGAAAATCAAAGCGTGTTTTGTAACACTCATTTAGAACAAAATATCTTATTTCATTGTGAATACATTTGAGAAAGATCATGTTCACTGTGCACTCGGGAAAGGCAGAAAATGTTTCATTTGGCGGTGGGCCATTGCAGCGAAAAGTCTCTAGCCAGAAGTTGGTAATTGCCGCGAGAGTTTCTGGCCAGAAGTAAGTCATTTTCTCGTGGCGTGATCCACAGCGATATGGATGCACCGAAGTCGCGTTAGGGTTAAAGACTGTTCTATTTTGGCTTCCATGATCTTCGTCGCGTTTATGTCTCGTGCCTACGTCGGTTGGGAGGGAGGGTTCAATCGATCTCTTGTTTTTAGGAATCTCTTCCGTCACGTGCTTTGCTTTTCCTTCCACGAAATGTCGACTGTGCAAGCGAGTGTCTGTCTGATAGTGCAAACCGATGCCCGCCGTTTTTCTTGGAACTGGAGGCAGCCAGAATGCTCTCTTTTACGACTCTGCATCACGCATCGCAGGGTAAATCGAAATTACGTGAGATATTGCCTTTCTAGGCGGCGCATTCGTTTCCTGGCACGCTGTGTCGGAAGTGCGTGCGGCTTGTTCATCACACAGAATGCCTTTTTAGATTAAAAGGTCAGTGACAGAGAAGGTAAATGAGTGAATTTCTTCGGACTTATTCACTGGTGGTACAGTGGGATGCATAAGTATTACCAAGCAATTTGTTCATCACTATGTTTATTATTTTTGTTTCACACAGTGAGAGCTTCAAGAATCGAAAGAAAACGACAAACCAACTGACGACTACCTCTGCACGAGTATACGTAAAAATCTAGTCCTTAAAAACACGAGAAAAAGTAATGAAAATAGTCAACAATTAGCCGAGCAATACTTGTACATCCCACTGTATATAGCTACAAATATATATTTTTTTAATTTAGCGTCGCTTTTCTGCCACTTTTAGCTAATCGTGACGATGAGAATGAGTGATAATACGATGAAATTGATGAAGGGATACTCAGAAAGAACACCCAGGCCCAGGCCGGGATTCGATCCAGGCATCTCTGGCATCGTGTCGCGGTGTGCATACCACTCCGCCACGGAGGCCGGCTAATATGATGAAGAATTTGGAAAAATAAATTAAATTGTTATTTTGTACAAGACACAACCTGGCTGCAATATGATTACGGTTGTTGGCAATGTAGCAGGAAGTATATCAAATGAAGTTTTCTTGAACAGGTTGAAGGATTCCGTTGGTATATCCATGAACCTTCCGGTTTGATTTCCATGGGAAAATAATCGTGAGATGCGGATATGTGAAGCGGGTTCATTAATACGAGTCTACAGTGTTTATCTTAGGAGTATTTATTGCATACCTGGTTACAGAGATTGTTGATCCCATGGTGGAAATATTAAACTCGGCAACATCGTAAAGTGGTCGGAAGCTTCCACATGTAAAAAGCCCGACCGGTCTTTCGCCTTGTTGAACACCATGTAACTGTGCAATTCGAATTCATTGGCGAAGGTCGAGTCGCAGCTAGCGAAATCGTTGCAAGGTCTTCGGAAGCGACTGTAGTGCGTGCAAAAAAAAAACAAAAAAAAAAACGCCATCTCGAGAAATATGTTCCCACATTCCTTCTTGCATCTTCCTTCTCTCTCTCTTTGCAGTCGCTGTCTTGAGTTGAGCAGCAGGAACGGCAAGTTAAAAGAAACTAAAAAATGGTTGCAAGCTGTTCAATGACCTTGTCAAGGACTAAATTTCGACGAGGCGTCACGTATTTTTACAATGGACAAATATTTGTTGCCGAGTAGCGGGTCTGGTTTCTTGCCATATTTGGTAGGGTAGGACGTCTATCGCGACCTGCCAGCGTCGAGTATGCGAACATCCATCGTATAATGAATGGCGTTCCGCTTTCATACATCTATTTTTTACCTTTGAAGGAACAGGTAGTGGAAAAGAATGAATAGAATCTAAGAGGTGCCACAGCCAGTCGTTCAACGAGCCTAAAATACAAATGTTCTTCTTTAGCGCGGTAAGTTGTTTGCAGGTCATAAAATAAAGACACGTTTTAAAGCTTCAAGTCTGAAAGTAAAATATACTCTTTCTTCGTACATTGAAAAGATACTAATTAAATAACACGAAAAAAGAGCATTATTAAATATCTGGTTAATCTATGGACAGCTACGCAACTCGCTAGACTCATTCTATTGTAATTTAGATGACGATAGTTTAGAATAAAATATCGTCAGTTGATTTTTAAAAAAGAAAATTCGTGACTTACAAGTAAATCCGCTAATTTCTGAATGGAAAATTACGAAACTCACCATTCGTTCTTCTTGCCCCATTAAAACGGAGTTGAAATTGTAGTTAACAACTTTTCTAAACGTAACCTGATATAAAATCGTAATTCGAACTTTTTTTCCGGGTTCATTACAGACATTCGCTCTCTTGGCAAGTCGAAATATGAGTAACCAAACTGAATACCAATATATTGATTGGTGAGACGATTTCGATGCAAAGCACAAGCCTTAAGTTGTTATTGTAGGCTTAAGGCTCGTGATTACAATAAAGTTGTGCAAATTTCAGTAGCTTAAATGGTTGCTTAAAAAAAATAACTCTATTGTACAGTCACGTCGACTGAGACGATACTATGATTGATTGCCCTGTCGCACCACAGGCCACATCCTTGATTTCCTTAACGTTCCTTTATTTTTAATCTAGTTCTTTATATTTCTGTACATTATAATCCGCTGAAATTCAATGTACGATATGCAACTAAGGTGGCCATAATTTACTGCAAAAGAAACCACTTTTTCGGGTTGCGCAATTCAACTAGAACTTTGTTACCAAGAAATCTTCACCAAGTGAACAGTAAATGTTCATTATCCTACGTAGCATCATCACTGCATAGAACTATCTCTATTGTCATGTATTTTTACTTATTTCATATCAAACATCTGTACTTTCTCCTTTTCGTGCATTTATTGCACACCAGTAACTTTGAAACAACCCACAGTGTGTTTCATATTTCTGTTTTCGAAGTTGTTTCCTCCTCTTGATAAGGAAATGATGACTATACTGTCTTCTTTGTCACTTGATTGAGAACCGTCTCAGCCAACAAAAAGAAGAACGTCAAAATCTCCTTTGTAGATGTGAAGAGGGAGAAATATAAGACAAGTAGGGGAAAGAATATCAGGCGGCAATAAAAACGGAACCTGTTTTTTGTTATCGTGATTTGGGGGAACAAGCAATCTATGGCTGAGAGTTGTTAGTCATAGGTCATCAAAAGTAATAGCGTCGATTCTTTTCCCTCCTACAAACCCAGGGAAAGATTCGGAGTGACCCAACTCGTGGGCTATATTTTTCAAGAATACGACACAAACGCCAAGTACAGTTGTGCAGCGCAAGTAAGTGGTGCCAATTTAATATTGGTAAAGAAGATTAATTCCAAAAAACTTATTTTCCTGGTTTCATTTACTGAAATTGCAACATGTTCTAAATATGATCATGCGCAAACTATTCTCGTATAGGTGTGTTTCACCTACGTCACAAACTGCTGAATTGTAGCTTCGAGCAGCCATGATTGAGGTCAGTTCTTGTAAACATACTTAATAAAAGCGGGCGGCGGGAGATTTGAAGCTTGTTTGCGATGGTACATTGTGCAGTATTCGGTGTTTCAAACAGAAGCTTATGTTATTTCACGATATTTCCTTGCACACAACAAAATTGACCGCAAACATGGCGGCTGTGCGGATCGTGAATGAATTTTGCAGCAATCCCGTAAATGGCGCTAGTGAACGCCTAATTAAGATTGTTTTGTGAATAGTTAACTGGGTAGACTTTCGATATTGTCGTTGAGCTTAGCGAATTTAGTATGTTAAAGTTTGTCACTTTCAAGGATTGCTCTAAGATCAAAGTTGCTGTAAATAAGTTCAACATGCTTTTATGTTCATTATATACGGTAATAAGCATCTAATGCTGTGTTATGTGATATGCAATAGTTTTTTATTTCAAAGAAAAGGGTATTATGGGAGTACCACGTGCTTCTAATTCAGCATGTGGGCCGAAGCGTGGGACTTGTGGAGGCTCTTGGAAGTCACTTGACCTCCATTTGTCGGCCTTGTCAGGCCTTTTTTAGAGATGGCGGCGCGGCATTCTCCTGTGGATGAGCTTGCATTAGCTGTGCAGCCGTGACGAAACGTTTCGTTGTGGAAAATTTTAGCTCTGTGTTTATAGAAGAATGAATCTTGTATGCTGTAATGGAATTGGCAGCTTTAAATATAGAGTCGCCCATTCCTATGCGAGGTTAGGCCCGCAACAGTGGTATTTATGTGGAAAATCTGCGCTTCAAATATTTGTTTTCGTCTGTGTGCTTGAAATACGAGCTTTTTGGCTCCTAGTGATGGAAATTTGAACTATAAACAATTCTAGCAATCATCAGTATTCTGTTCGTTCCATTTATCCAGTAATATTCCTTCAAGAAGAATAATTATACACTTCTGTTAAATTCACGGCCACCATCTATCTTATCTATATCTACTCACACACATAATCAACTAATATTTATGTTCACCCTCGATCAAGGAAGGGTATCAGTCAGTATTGTACAGTACAGACCATAACTATTTGTTGTGTGGTGCCAATATTATTGAGATATGAACATGTAGTACCTTTCGTACACCACGCTGTGCTCACTCGAATTTTGTGATGACTTTTTAACTGTCCTTGTGAGTGCACGTTTCAAACACTCTTGTCGGACTTCTGTACACCTCAAGAATCATCTCCACATTGTGTTAAACCAAAGCAAAATCAATGAGTTACAACATCGCCTAACTTATTAAGGATGATATTTAATTAGAGGGAATTTAACATTGGAAATCATCAGTAAAACTTTTCTTACAACTTACATGAACATTGTCAGCTTCTCGTTCATTGCTGGATTTATATTACTTACAAACACGTCACACGCTTATAAAACAGTTTTTGTCCTATCGCATTTGTTTAAGATGCAAAGTAGGGAAGATGAGATAGTTAATTGTCGGAGGTATCACGTATGTTGTACAGGAAGTTGTCCAGGTTTTATTCGCCATAAAAAATACCATGTTTTCGTCACTGATTTCCGTAATTAAGAAGTCATGAACTGGCAACACTAGTGATCGTCTCTTGTTTCCTTTCCCACGCCAGGAGAGCGAGTCCTTGGCCGCGTCCGAATCGGCAGCAGATGTCACCTAGACCACCGTTCCATCCGGGGACTCAGCCAACGTCCGTTGTCCGAATTCGCGGCAGACGTGGAGTCGGAGGGTAGAACAGAGAGGCGCGACAGATGCACGCTTGAACTCACTGTGACCCTGCGCTTGGCAGCCATATTCCAACTTTCACTTTGTCCAGACAACATATCCTGATTAGTCGATGTAAAACTCAGTGATACTTTAACATTTTATCGATAATACTGAATGTAGAAAAATTGTAAATGATGAAATAGCATGTTACATTTTTAATATGAGTAGTAAATGGGTGGAAATCATTGTGATTTTTGTTTGGCGTCTCCCTTCTGCTTCCGTGCGGTGCGCCTGCGCCCCAGAGCGCGGTGGGTGAAGTTCGGGCTGACACCTGGCGGGAAATGTGACAACCGTACTACAAGGGGACATGTAGATTCGGACGACTTGGACGTGACTTCGACGGCACGCGAGAGCAACGGGAGACAACGGGACGGAGCGCTTGCCAATCCGGACACGGCCCTTGCTGGAATTTTTGGACCGGGTCCCATCGCTGTAGGAAGACACTAGAAGGTCAATGAGGGAAGTGTGAAACAGAAAGAAAGCAATGGAAGTTGGGAGAGACTGTTTTAAAATTAGAACTCGGGCAGACAATCTGTACGTAACAGAAAGACGGGGAAAATTCGTGAATTTCAAACAGAGAGTTTGGTTTCCTTTAGTCTTGTCGTCTGTCAGAGAGACAAACGAAATGTTTTACAAGACGAAGATATTTTACCTGGTGTAGGAACAGATTAAAGAGTCATTTTTCACAGGTTTGTTCTTGTGCTTTCGGTGCTGATGTTCCAGTGTGCTTTCTCTGTACAACCCAAACTCAGCGAGGAGCCCTTGCTGATATATTTATGTCACGCTTTTCTTGCCATTGTCCTTTTTAAATGTGGATTTGCCTTTTTTTTTTCACGTATTGTTTTTAATTAGAAATTCAATTTGTAAGTGTTCTTAGCTTCCTAAGTTCTTCGATTTTCCGTTTTTTATTTGAACATTGAAATAGCTATCCAATTTATACCTATGTAACCTTGGTGAACTCTAACCTAAATATGAATAGCGACCTGAAACGCTGATGTATGAAGTAACTAGAACATGATTTAAACCACACTGAAGACATACAACCACACATTTACATTATGAAGTCTTATTTGCAAAAGAATGTAGAAATACGTTGAGAATATCATTAATGTAAACTGGAATATTTCCATTCGTAGAAGAAACTAGGAAATTCCCTGCCCTTCTTATGAGAAAATTCAAGGTACCGAAAGCAAAACAGTCGACGTTTAGTATAAAAAATGCGGCAAGTAATACTTATTCATCTACTGTACATGGAACTAACCTCAATGGCAGAGAATTGTAGTTTCAAAAATTGCAGTTGGTGAATTTGCACCAATGTATTCTGAACCTGACGTCAACACACTAGTGCTGTAAATTTATTTTCGTTTTTATATAAATTACTTTTGTGCATGATTGGTGAAATAATATTAACAAAAAAAATATTTATGTTGGCTTCAGATCACTAGAAATATTCTCACGCAAATTAATATAGCGTTTCATTTACTATGCATTGTAAGTAGCTTATTAATTACACATTAGTTTTGTAATTTTAAGAATTTGGCTTTAATATAAGAATAACACAGTTATTGGCTGATGTAGTAGTTATTTAGTATTTCATGTGCTTTTTACAAGTATAATCAAATATAATTGTTGATAATTAAATATGCAGTTGTAACACACTAACCATTAATGTTTATTCACAGGTCAGAATGCAATTTCTAAGTTAGTAGTATAATCTTTTAGTTTTAGTGATTTTAATGTACTGTACTTACATTTCAGTGTGTGTTACGTTCACAGCAACTGAGAATTCTGGAATCAAAATTATTGAAACAGTTAAATTTGACTCCATCGTTGCTTTAAACAGGTGCAAGGGGAATGATTTTAATTTCATTTGTACTGAAAGGATGTGGTGGAAATTTTTTATGTACTGCCATAATATCCGAGGCCAATTAATTGTTAGATAACAGAAATAGAAAAGTTAATCCATAGATGTCGAAAGTTATTCCACCGTCACGTGATCAGAATCCTGAAAGTATAATTCTGCATAGCATGCACATGTTTTCCGAAAATGTTGGTTGACGTTAGTATAGAAGGCCCGCTTTTAGAGGCGTGTTCGTGGAGGGAAAGGTTATAATGCCTACGATACAATTTTAAAAAAATACAATTGGGCAAGGAAATGTGGATATTAAATTTGATTATTTATATAACGTTCCATTTATATATCTTGAGATTAACCGCTATGACGAATGGGTATTGAATTGATATCAAATTGCAGGGCACTTTACTGCCTGTATTTTACTTACATTTCGGCATGTTTTAAATTTCATTGAATTCAGAACAATTAATCGACCATCAGCTCAGAATCGAACGCAATACACTTGCGACAGTCTTCATCGCTAGTTATCGAAAAGTGCATAAACATTGTTTTTATTTTAACTTGTAGTATTATACTGTTCCAAAGCAAGCTTCACTACAGTTTCAGTCCTAAGCATATAAGCGATGTGTCTGTGTAGCATCGTCGCGATTAATCTACACGGGTAGAAATGCAATGTGATATCAGCAATAATGATACAGGTCCTATTTCATGGTTTTCATTTCAGCGCCTCTCAACGACGTTGTCGCGAACTAAAAATCAAAGCACAACTGAACCTTTGAAAGCACCATGCGACTATATATTTTTTTTTATCAACAGACGCTTGCCAGTTGCACCACTTGTATGCTTTTCCTATCATTCCTGATAGCGTTCGTGCATCGTGTTAAAAGAAACTGCTCGTTGCACATCGTCTTTAAAGGAAAGATGTCTTTAAGCGCAAGTGGGGAGAACTAAAAAAAAAAAAGGCGGGAGATGAACTGGGTGTGTACATATTCTAAGTGCATTTATCGTTCCTCCCATCACGTTTCAGACTTCACCACACCCTTCGTCTGGTGCAACAAGGAAAGTCACAAACGATGCGTTCAATCAGTCCAGAATTCTCAGTAAGAAAATGGCTATACTAACTGCTTACTTTTTTTTTAACTCTTCTTTTTCTTCTTGTTTTCCCCCCGATGCTGTCTTTATCAGTCATCGTTCTCACTCGTCAGAAAAGAAGTCCTGGGCAGATGGAATAGAAATGCCTCCTATGGAGGGATTCACCAGTTTTTCCAGGTGCATAAAACTTATATTAGTAGACCTTCCTTTCTCATATGTCTGCCATGCGTAGATAGAACTTCGTTACATATTCCTGATTTACAGCGTTTTATTTTGTTGATACTAGTTTGCATTTAATAATTTGTTATTGCGAATTCTTAAATGTTGTAAGTCGTTAGCTCGTAGCAATGCAATGAAGATATACAATTTGAATTAGGTAGAATGTTTGATACTGCTGATGTTGCAACACTTGCATTATTTGTCTTCTTTTTCTGAACTAGGCCTGCTGGTATTGAAAATGAAATGACCTCACCATAAAGATAAGGTTTCGTCAAGTGTCCGCAGGTGATTTCGAAATCTGCCACAGTGTCGCTAGCTACTATCAAAGGCAGTTAAATATTCGACCAGCATGTCATGGCTAGTTGGTCAGATCTCAATTTTGAACACTTAAAAGAAAACACAAAGGAGTAGCATACGAAAAACATAAATGGTAAATGGCACTAGAAAGAAAATGACAATTGTCAAAATACGAAAGGAAGATAAGATTTATTATTGAGCTTGCATAAGGCGTGCAAAAACCATGAAAAACCATTAATTTATCTGAACCTGAGTATGAAAATATATGAACGTAACGTGTACACGGATAATTATGCAAAATATACGAGCTTAACAAAAATCGCTTATGCAATCAGCACATTAACTTTCACGCTACGAGCTTCCGAACCAAATATCTTTTTGTTTTGTTAGAATATCATTCTAGCATTTACATGTCGTTGCACGATGAAGTACACTCTGCTTGCAGTTTTGCTTTATTTGTTTGGCCCTTCAAGCACTGTTGAAGAAAATCATCCAATATCTTCATATTTCTTGCACACCAATCCATAATTTCTTTATTATGTGGTATTGTATTTTTAGTACTGTTGTATGTATCTGTATTGTTATTGTTTGTCTCTGTTAGTGTCGGAAGTTTTCATTTGTAAAGATATAGGAAATGGAATATGGTTATTCTACGCAGCCATGACTGTGAAACAGTACGGTACAATTTCTAAAATCTGACTTAGTGGTTAGTATTCTGAAATTTCATTAAGTGAAGGTTGGACAATGGGATGCTTACCTATCATAAATTTGTATTACGCTGTATTTGCAGTGTCAATTGTCTCAAGTACTCTCCTGAGGTTTATTTCAAGAAGAAGCGTTACCACAGGCGTTACTTTGCAAATTTTGAGACGACATGTCAGTATTTGCGTTTCACATCTTGACGTGACCTAACAGTTACATCTATTCATGTTTATTTGACATCATTTTACATATCCTGCTGTGGTAATGTTGTTTGCGAGCGAAAAATTAACGTTTTTTTATGACTTGCACATCAGTTCACTTGTATGCAAACATAGCTTTTGGAGTCGAGAATTTCGGATGTTGAAATAAATATATAACTTTCTTAGCTCATAAAAAATATTACTTTTTCGGCAAAGCAAGATGATTCGAAAATAAGATTTTGGGTTCGAATAACATTTAAAATTGGTAGTGAATTATTTTTTCGTATTTTTGGTGTGCTTATTTATAAACCATTCTTAGTTATCTGTGGGTTCGTTCATTTCTGGATACCCAGACATTACCAATCACCAATAAATCCATAAGATAAGGAAACTTTAGTTTGATTTAGATTCTGCTGTGCAGTTTATAACATATTGACTTGGATGTGTCTGCGGTTGGGAGTATATTGGCGAATGCTTTTCATAAAATCGACCACCCAAAATGTTTTTGCCCTTGCACCGATCCTTCCAAAGTGAAAAGACACGAGCAACTTTCCATATATGCACGCCTGGCGTCCAAACTCCCACACGTTTGCCAAGCGTGACTCAATTTATCACAAATAGTAAACCTTTTATTAGCTGCGGACACAATCCATTGCTATTGTTGCTTTGCTCACTGACATAAAACAGCTGGTAACTAGAGCCACCTACAGCGACTCATGAGAACTTGTTTCTCAAAGCATCAAGGAAATAATTAGGTGGGATTGGCCTCTCCCAGTGCACGTATAATATTCTTCCAGATATTGATGTACTGTAGAGTTTTAACATCTTGGTATATTTTCCCTTTTTTAATCTTATCTTCTTACATTCTGTCTTGTTCATTCTGCTTTCTTCTACACTTGCGTGCAAAGAAATAGACCCACTTCAAATTTAAATATACAGTGAGGTGGGTCTATTTCTTTGCACGCAAGTCTATATTCCTTTACCTTTCAATTGTCTCTTATTTTCCTACTTTTCATCAACCTCATTACACTCGTCCCTTTTCTAGTTCACACAAAATTCCTCCATTTCATTTTTTCCTCCCATAACATCTTTGACGTAGAATTATTTCAATGTAAGCTCATTGTATTGTCTGGCCGCCTACCTCTGTGGCAAAATAATTATTATTTTAACTTGGTCCTAACGAATTCAGGAGTGAATAAGTTAAAATTTTTGAGTGCGTCAGCACTTGTGGTCATTATGCAACCCCTACCATGCGTATGAGGACAAATCCTCTTACATAATACCTTTACGTTGGAGTTATAAAAGGGATGTAGCCTAGAGAGCCACTTGAGAAAGGTTAAAATTGGAAGGTTGTAAAGGGACCTGTACAGGACAAACATAACACATTAAAAAGGTAAGGATACACTAAAAACTTTCTTAGAGACAGTGGAAGAGACCCGCTCTTTTCCTAAAGCTAAAAACATTTTCTAAAGCACTGTCATCATCTCCCAACCAGGATGATAAATCATTGCATAAATATTTTTCGCTATGTTTGTTCTCTCAAATATTTCATTAATTCATCATCCATCCTAGAGAGATGAATAGTGGCGTAAAATAAAATTCTGGTATTGAGATTGCATGCATCTTAGTGCATGAATTCATGGCATGTAAGAAATATTGTACGTACAGTCGACAAAACGCAACATATATCAATAATGTAGTTAGCTAACAATGAATGAATAAAGGAATTGTTAAAGAAAAATAATTGTAGCCGTGGAAATGTTGAACGTAGGCTATATGAAAAAGGAGGATACGGAACTAGGATCAAAAATGACAGTATCGATGGCTAGAAACCCCACAGGATAGGCGATGTGAGCCAATGGAAATCAACAACAACCAAATGGGGTATATTAGTGGTGACGTCACAGCAGACGACAAACCAGGATTTGAGTCTAACAACGGACAAACGTATTTTTCTCCTATCCAAATCAATGGGATTTTCCATCGGAAGGGGAGGCTTTAATTATTGTGACAGCAGTTATGAAACAAAATTATGATTGATTGATTGAATTGCTTTATTTTACTTCGCTTCTTGTGCCACTTTTGGCTAATTTGCGAAGATGAGGCTGAGTGATGATATGATGAAATTGATGAATGGACACTCACAAACATCCATGCCCAACCCGGGACCCCTGGCGTCGTAGAGCGTGAAACAAAATTATGATGCGTATCGTACTTCAATGAAAAGATGAGATTTCGGAGAATACGTCTATATATCACACATACCTTACAGAGAATAAGGCAAAGAATAACCGGAGTAAGAAAATCATGCATTTTTATACAAAAGTTGGATATTCCAGTTCGGAGTACAGCCGAAGCCGGCCCGAAGCTTACCCGATCTCAAGTCGGTCACGCTGCCGCTATGGATGATGGGAAACCGGCAGCCTCAGGCGATTGAAGCGACGGCGCCCATTGGCTGCGATTCCTGGTCGGATTCCGTTTGGAGCATTCACTTTACTCGATTTCCTACTCCAATTATTCTTTACATTCTCATCTGTAAGGTATATGTTATATATAGACCCATTCTCCGAAATCTCATCTTTACATTGATGTACGATGCACATCACAATTTTGTTTAGTAACTGCTGTCACGATTCTTAAAGTTACCCTTTGCATTGGGAAACTCAATGGATTTGGATAGGAAAAAAACGCGTTTTTATTTGTTTAGACTCAAATCCAGCTTGTCGTCTGCTGTGACGTCACACTAGTATGGTCCATTATGGCTTTGTGACATCAAGAAGCGAGCAAGTGGGATGTATACTACATTTAAGTGATATGTACTTGAATTCGTTTTAATCGTAGGTGTTTGTCTTTGCTTTCTGCAGCTCCCAGACGACAACGTCGTCCTCCTCCAGCGACGGAGGCACCCAGAAGTCGGAGGCGAAGACATGGCTCGATGGACTCAACTCCCCACTGATCCAGGACCAAGGTGAAAACAAGATGCTCAAACTCAGGTTCGATGTCAGTCAGTACGCCCCAGAGGAAATCGTTGTGAAGACAGTAGACAACAAACTTCTGGTAAGTGAAATTTGAATTTTTCTACTTCTCGGGTGCGAGACTGGCAAGGTTCGATGACATGTTTATTTCTCATTATCAGTCTCGTCTCGATTTCTCGTCATCTTTGTCGAATTCACTCTCGCGTTTTCTTCCAGTTTTCTGTCTCAGCCTACCTCTGATTGCTGTTTTCTTGCTGATTGAGCTCGGTATTTCTCTACATCTCTACATCTGCCTTCATACATAAGCTCGGCCTGTCTCTGCTTCCGGCCGTCTTTCAAATCCTCCTCCCAACTCTCTCTAATTCCAGCCGTTTTTCATGATATAGGTCTCATGTGTACTTCAATCTTATTTCTCATTACCGATCTATATTGTTTTTAGGTCTCAGTATCATCTGGACCTCCATTCTTCCTTTATCCATCTCGGCGTGTATCGATTTCCGGTCTCTTTTTCTTTCTTCCTTTTCTCAATCTGTCTCCTCAAAAAAAAAAAAAAACTATCAAGAAACAGTATTATAAGTTAAGGACCAAAACTTATTTTTGGTTGAATGTAAACCGCCAAAAGTTTTAGACTTCATTATTCTGAAACACTTGTCAGATGCTTCCAGGCGCTCTGACATTGATGCGTGGGCGCTTTCCAGATTTCACCGGTGGACGGGCCGGTGCACCGCTGATGCACGCTTCGGCTTTCCGTATTTCACCGGGGCGCACCAAAGCTTTCATCAGGTGAAACCATGACGTCATAAATTTACACCAGCCTCAAGAGGTGGTGCAACTGGTGAATCAAAATGGCGTCGTCTGCACTGAAGCTTCTTCCGATTCGTGATATGCGTTCTGTAGGCAATAGTATGGAATGTCACGCCAATTTTGTTGCACGGCGGGCGAATAAAGTGGATGCAGGCATAAACTGTCGACATTTTTAATACTACTGCTCCTTCACTTGCACGCAAAGTGAAATAAAGTATGCCGATGCATCAAAACATGCGTCCATCTTCTGCTGCAACATGCAGGAAAGCATCAATTTGCAAAATTCGATATCATTACAAAAGAATACCACTTAAATTCGTACTGCACATGCAAAATAAGATGTCGTTAAGTGAAAATATTTATTCATGAAATATCTTTTGTGATTTAGTCACTGATGGAGATTTTTCTGATAAATGCAGATATGCGCGCGCATTCCGAATCTAGCTTCCATTTGCTGCAGCATGAAGCTTTCTGAATTTCACCGAAATTGACGTTATTTTAGGTGCACCAGTCTGATGCACGCTGGTGAAATCTGGAAAGCGCGGAAACTGTGTGTGCGAACAAGTGTTGCCAACTTCTTATAGTATTCAGATGCAAGGGACGTTTCCAATGAATCACAAAACCAGTTTTACACGTGTGCTTCTAGGGCTTTGCCCTATGAAAGCAGAGTGCTTTTACAACTTTGCTACCGCGTAGAACGGTTGAATGGACATGTCTGCGATAACGATATTAAGCTTAGGCTATAAAATAATTTATATCTTATTTTTCATATTGCGCAACCAGCAATTTGAACTTGCTAATTTCTCGGACGAATCACGAAATACGTGCAACAGTAATTGTATGTCTTTCTGGCCAATTAAAATTTGTTTTTAAGTTCACTTGCACGCTCAGCATGACAATTTAAGACTGGGCCACCAGTTTAAAGTGTGATCCGAATCACTACGCTATCTGAGAAACCCCATATTATCGATAAAAAAGGGGCGAACAGAATCTCAACGAACACTTCATTTGCCTGAATATGTCTCTCCGACTCTTCCTTCTGTTCACCCCCCCCCCCTTTCCCCCGCGTTCCCGTGCGAGATCATTAAAAGTACCCGGCTAGCCAGTCATGCAAACCGCTCAAAATGGAAGCAAGCGTACGTCGACGCCCTGTTTGCCAGTGAAGTCAAACAGATGACATCATTTCCTGAGTGTCTCGGATCGTTCGTCAACTGTTACCACTTGAATTGAATGATGGGGAGGAAATTGTTGGCGGAAGTTGATGGGAATCTCCATGTACACTCCCCCAACTGCATCCTACTGTTCTCCCTGTGAATATTTTCGTCGGCACTTGTCGAAATTCAACACTGTATTCATGGCAGGCCTCTGAATATTCATACCTCATGGGCGAGATTGACTTACACTCGATCAAGGAAATGCGAGAGAGGGGGGTTGGAGCGGGACACTTAATCCTCGTAGATCTGAAAATTGAATTATCACCCTCGCAATGCTCCTTTTCAGCTGTCAGAGTTCTCTTGCGTGTGCAATGGATAAATAATCGACAAACGGAACACGTTTTTGTAGTTTGGTTTCAAGTTCCTGCAGCATAAACTCTGGAAAGAGTATGAACGCGTAGAAAGTTTCCGTTTGGTAGGCCATTGATGAAACTTGATTGGTGGAAGTAATGACAAAATAATAATTATTACCACAATTATAATTGTTATTATACAATAATACCTATTATAAACTAATAATAATAAACCAATTATATTCTAAATTTATAACAATAATAATAATAAATGGGGAGATTTTGTTACTCGATCCACGCAGATGAGTGAATATCCAGCATAACTGTCTTTCAATTTTTATTTTACATTACATACAGTTAGTGTTCTCAAATTTATAGTTGTATTTTGTTATTAACTTTTGCACACTTCGTTCAATAAAAAAAGTTTATGTTGTTTGACCTTTCATACAAAAGTATTTTTTTTTAATTTTGGAAACTATGGAATTACTAAATGAGAGAATATGAAAATATAACCTCGCTCCTGTATTTTACACTAATTTTTTTCTATCCAATGCAATTTTTACTTTGGCTGTTCTGTTCGAACACTAACTAAATTGACTTTATTTCTGTTATTAACGATAAAAATAACAAGCTTTCTGCTTTTTGAATTTGAAATGTACGATACCAATTTCCAGGAGCTGGCAACCCTCTACGGGCATCTTTTCTTTGTTCCCCTGGCGTCTAGTTTATGCTTTTTTTCTGGAGTGGCGCCGATGCCTCCCCTCCTATAGCTCTCC
This sequence comes from Lepisma saccharinum, assembly GCF_977018435.1. Lineage (NCBI taxonomy): Eukaryota > Metazoa > Arthropoda > Insecta > Zygentoma > Lepismatidae > Lepisma > Lepisma saccharinum. Next base: position 10,872,495 of record NC_139238.1, read on the forward strand.
CTATTCCTTTCATCGACCACATAATCAATCGGTGCAGGAAGAAACGAAGACGAATGGATTCCTTCGTCCCGATCCGTTACATTCTGTCAACCGTTGATCAATCCCCTCGTCTGGGAAGCAACGGATGCATCCTTCAAAGGGGCATCTTTTGTCTGTCATTCTGTCGGTTTCTATAGCAACAAGTCTCGGATCATTCGTCAGATTTCATTTTTTTTCATTTGGGTATATTTCCTGCTGTATCTGTACCAATTCTGCCGCCCCAACGTACTCAACTAGAAAACTAGATTCCCGCCTAAGAGGAGGAAAATCATACAGCAATTTCACAGCAAATGAGAAACCCGAGGCAAAAGAAGAAGAAAGAGAAACGTTGTGGGAATTGTCTGTGAAGAGGTGCAGTGGTGAATTGTATCATATTAATGAACAGAATTCAATTCTTCTGATACGACTAATCTGTGGTTTCCAAAATGTGCCTACAGTTTAATATTCATGCATCCCACTGTACTTTAGGTGGCAAGATTAGCAGGAAACAAATTGTCCATCACTACCTTCATTAATCTTTGTAAACCTCACGTTGCAGACAAAGTGAATGAACATGGTAATGATGAATTTTCGTGCTATTATATTTGACTAACTCAGAACAGATTTTGCATTCGAGCTCGTTGCTTGACAAGTAATCATGGGCAATGGCATGTAAACTAAATTACTTTCTAGATAAAAAATAGTTTCATTCAACTCTTATCAGTGGGATGGAATATTTACGAGTTGTGAACGAACAATTGTAATGTTTCTGCATGTAAGTCGTGCACGACATATTTATGCGTCGCAATGAAGTGAAATATATTTCTCGTGTGCAGCCAGAATCACGTTTGGTTATTCTATAACAGGTTAAACCTGTACTTTGTTCATAAATCAATCAACCAGATGGTCGGTGCGAATCCCAATGGAGGTGCTTTATTGTTCAGACTCTTCAAAGGTCTTTCTGGATAATCTAGACCTCCTAGCAGAAACCCTATTGGATGTGCTAAATATACTACTCCTTTAAGGTAAAGGTACATTGTGGACTTGTCAAAATGAATGAAAAGTGTTGCACACGTATGTTCTTCTGAGAGAATGTCTTCACAACGCTGTTGCTCGACTCTGCGTTTCGTTGTTGAAGATCAGAAAAAAATGCCAGAATCCAATCTCACTTTCTGAACATTGGCAATTACCGTGATATTAACCGTGGGCTAAATTTATGGCCAGATATATCGACACCTGTCGCCATGATTTTTTTTAGTTCTTTACGAAGGTTGGCCTCAGGTCTCCTACGTTCGATTCACACATCAGAACTGCGTAATATCCGTATAACCAAATATGGCACGTGCTGTGCATTTAACCAAAGGCATTAATTCACTCCTTGAACCAAACGAATCCCACACCGCGTGATGTGGCATATTCGCACGTGGGCGAGGGATGTGGAGAGGCCGGGTTCGTCGATGTTGGCGTGTTGTGCATGTAGGAGTAAGGGCGTTTACGTGTCACGTACCAACATTCCTTTTCTTTTATCGACAATTTTCATCTGCCCTCCGAAGCGTACATAAACTACAAGGGCTGGAATGGATAACCAGTTTTGCGACACAAGCAATAATCATGTTTTCCAAGTTGGTGCAATGCTAGTATGCTCTTCTCGAAACGTAAGACCACATTGAAAAGTGTAAGTTGTCAAACGCTTGCATTTGCCCATTCTGCATATCTTCTAAGTACAGCAGACGCAACAGGCGGTGGAATTTTGGAAAGTTCTCCTCCTGCGTTCTAGTCTACATGTGGACAATACTGTAGTGTGCTATGAAGTCATGGTTCCTGGTTTAAATCCTAGGTAACTCATGGAAATTTCATTGCGTTTGTCATCGTTCTTTGTAGGTGATCAGTAGTTGTACTTTACATAATTGAACTTTCAACCAGTATTGGGTGCTTTCTATTCCGACATTTCGGATAATATTTATGTTCCCATCATTAGGATTCGATATATTAAAACAGTCATGCGTATAGTTGTGGGTATGTAAAGAGGACCACTCAGAAGGTATTTTAACGGTGGCCAAGGCTCAGTCGTACCTACATAGAGTGAGAATGTCCAATCGGACATGCAATGTGTAAATCTTAGCTGGTATGTAGAAAATTCAAAATAGAGACTCCCTAAAATGAATATTTTTCGGTAACTAAGTTGAGCGAAAAAGAGTTTTTGGAGTGTTACTGTCGGAGCCTGAATTATCGTAGATGTACTGTTTTCCCAGTGCTCATGTTGAACTGTTCATCGATTGTACTCGACAGAACAAAGCAGGGTTAGCTAGTCCTTCACTCGGATTCCCTAAATAACCTCCTAGGCGAACTTATTATTCACACTTACAAATGTACAGATGGCAGTTTAAATACATATCGAATTCCTTAAGAATTCGGTCTTATTCCGGTCTGGTACTACATTTCTGTGAGTGGTATATTTTAGACCAAAGAGATCTGCCAAATTTAAAGCTGTACGTCCAATAAAGTTGATGGTAATGATTTGATTATATGTAGTTGGTAAGAGACGAAATAGCTATTACATGTTTGTTTTTAATAGTCTCACTTGAGGGTACAAAATCCAAAATGCAATTGCTAAAGAATTTATTATAGAGCGAACACCTTTCTGTAGATAAAGTGCAGTGCAGGAAGCAAATAGATTGTAGGTTCTGGCAACTATTTCTTTCAATGAATCCAATGAAATGGAACTTGTTTGGATTCAACACCCTCTGCAGACTGTGAACACCAACGTGAATGCAGAGCAAGCCATGGGAAAGGGCGTGGGAATGGACATCTGGCACCATGAGTGTAGTCTAAAGCAATCGAATCGTGGCGTGGTCCATGTGTATTCAATGAATTGGCTGCGTAAACTCATCTGCTCTGTTGACCTTGAATGGAGGATCGCACGGGGGAACATTCTTCCGCATCCTTCGTTATTTGCTTTGCTCGTTATGTAACTGGACGTTGCTAAAAAAGCTAACGTAGATGCAGATTCTGGAAGTTTCTTCCTATGGAGTCGCGTTTGGGAAATCGCGGCCGAGGTGGTAAAGTATGTGGGGCGGTGCCTGCATCCTGCAAGGTCGTGAGACTGATTCATTGCATTGTCTCGCATCTACCAGCAGCTCCACGTTTCAGCCCAAGCCGGTCATCTTCACAGGCGCTGACAGTGTTGCAAACCGCAGAGTTAAATCTCATTTTGTGGACAATTCTCTTGCTCCATTTTTTAATCCGTTACCGTTGAAACCGTAGTTTGGTGGAGGTCATTGGGGAGCGACACAATGAAAACTAATTTCCATCATAGTTGCGCTATTTAAAACTATTTTTAACTACATATTTAACAATACAACAGCAAATATATGACGAACTCTTACAATAAAAGCTAGGATTAGAATATATCATTCCTAGAGTTCCAAACATTTCTCTCTCTCTCTCTCTCTCTCTCTCTCTCTCTCTCTCTCTCTCTCTCTCTCTCTCTCTCTCTCTCTCTCTCTCTCTCTCTCTCACACACACACACACACACACTCTCTCTCTCAGTTGCAACATGTGAAATTATTCTTAGAAATGTAACTGATATTTCTGAAAAAAATACTGCTATCATTTGTTTGTCCCAGCGTAAGATGAAGAACCCATATCCCCTCCTTGAAATCAGGATGTTATGGTCTTACCCTTATTACAAGCATTGAATATAAGTGAAGGGCGTATTTTATTTAACAATGGCGAAGCACAGACTGTATGGTTGAAGCAAACAACACACCAGTGCAATGAATGAAACTTAATATTGAAAATTCTTGATTCATAACAAACTGTAAAGAGAAAAATTATCGCAGTTGGATTGGAATTGGTCTTTACATTACGAATGGAACATCCTCAAGCTACTTACATTTAGATCTCTTAACAGTAATGTGCTTGGAAGCTATTTATGCCTTGGTCAGAAACCAAAACAGACGAGGAGCCAACATAATATGTATACCATTGCCAAGGAATGAGCGTTCAAAATATATAACAGTGATTTTTTTCAACAAGGAGCTTGCTACACTGCTGCCAGAATACTAGATCGGGCTGGATGCTTACCAAATAAGGTGGGTATGCTTTGAAACCAGACCTGACCGGTCATCACCCTAAGCTGTTTCTGTGGGTTCGCTTGCACCCTGATTTATTTTATTCCAGACGTGGTGTGGTTACTTTCTGTCTTAAGCCTGTCTTACGTTGAAGCTAATGCGAATTTGATGGAAGCGAGCAGACGGTTTAGGTATGGTCAAGAACTGGTCTTACAAACCCACTTGCCATGCTTTATCTATAATTTCAATTTTAAATTAGCTTTCGAAACGAGTGTCGTATTACTGTGTGTGCAGCTACTGAATGACATGTCTGAAACAAGTGTAGCGTAGCTTGCAGAAACAGGTCTGGGATGAGCCCAGCTAAAAGTTACAGGAGCAAGTTGCTACACCTATTCCAGGTTACACAGCACCTTCTCAAATGTGTATTACTGCCCGCGTGAACAAAAATTCAATTACTTCAGAACGTCTCAGAAACTGTTGCGTTTAAATAAATAAATATATAAGAATCGAAATTAAAAGTTTTATCTTTCCGTAGAAAAACATCAAAATTGGATAAAGTAGAACCTAGATATGACCTTAAATGATTCTATATCAATCATAATTTTGATTGGGTATCATCTTTTATAGTTACCTTGTAGAGATAACCATAATTTGATTTTGTGTTCTCCAGCTAAAATTAGCGTCGATTCCCGAAGTTTTTTTTAGGGGGATGGGGCATGTAAAATATACAATAACTGTCATATACAGTCACGGACACTTCTGCGTTGTAATAACCCCAGTGAAAGGCAGTGGGATTGTTACAATATAGAAGTGTCCGTGCCTGTACATAATACATTACATTTCCCCCCTGTATCCTCCGCTAACAATGCTAGTGCCTAAAGTACGCTAGGCACGTGTTAAAAAGTCCATTTCGTTCCTTCATAGCCGACTTCCGGGGCGAATTAGTTAGCACAGCGCACTGCCACACAAGGGGCTCCGGGTTCGAATCCCGGCTTGGGCATGGGTGTTTTTTGTGACTGTCTATTCATCAATTTTATGGTATCACAATTCATCCTCATCATCGCGATTGGTCAAAAGTGGGGGGGAAAGGAAACGCCAAATAACAAAAAAATTTAAAAATCGTCCCTTGATTTTATACCAAAATATCATTTTGTTTTCAGACACAGACTGGCAATTTCGTAATGTTTTTTGTGTGTATATTAATATATCCTAACGTGTGACTCACGTGTTGTTTTATTATCAGTAATTTTACACTGCCTGGGGATACAAGAGCAATTTGCAAACGTTCTAATTTCGCATTTCACCATTAGGCTGCGAAAATTGGCCGGTGTGGAGTGGAATTAGTGTGAAGCAAAAAATGATTTACTGCAGCGAACATAATTTAACTGCGAGAGAGTATGTAATTTGTGTCTTGAGTCTTGTCACAATAAACAAGCCTACTTATTGGCACCAAGTTCGAAACCTTGAGTCGGAAACGCACTCGTGCAGTTTAATCTTTCAACTGTTTTATTCTGGTCCTCACTGGCAGCGAGATCTTGTCTTGCTTCGTGACGTAAATGGGCGGCGAGATTGACAGACCGACGTTTGTGCGTTGGCAGGATTGAAGGCGAGAGGGTCGCAGGGCCGGAACTCTAATCTTCCTTCGAGTCAAAACCTCTGTTTCATTCGCCGATAAAGACTTCTTCCCTCCATCTTGGAGTAGAGGGATGGAGACAATTTAATCTAATCCCCATGTGAAGGCGGGTTTGAACTTTGGCAGCGAGGGGACAATTCGTGGTCAAGGGTCTCGTGATTGAAAGCAGTGTTCCGAAACATGTTTATCTCGATTGAACCTGTGTAGAAAAGTCGTCGAAACGTTCAACTTACGCACTGGAAATCTCCAGTGCTGATTTAATGTCTGTTTTAACATTTTGAATTGTAAGATCATTCTAAACATTCCTTTTAAAAAACAAGAACTGAAAGAATGCCCACGTTTTTTATGTTTTTTTTTTCTAGTCTTGTGCAAAACATTCTATCTCCACAGACAAAATCTGTAACATGCTCAAAAAAACTTGAATACAATTATATCCAACCTAACTCCTAAAAGAAGAAACAGAATTAGCCTCGGAATAGTTGTAACGGCTAGTTTTATGTATAAACCAAATACCACAAATTACACTAAAGGTAAAAAATGTTGTACAAGGGCAAAAGTCTTCACAGCTGCTATTTTCTTTACGTACGGTAAATTTAAGATTATAGACCTGTGTACATTTCATTAAATATAAACGAGATCTTGAGTCTTGGACAACAAAAGTTACCAGCCTTGAATAATAGTCCACAGATATGTAGCTTCAGACCGGAAACGTTTATCGCTTTAGTTTAGTTAGACTGAAGTTGCAAACCCCATGCAGGGTGAACTAAAATGGCCGTCGAGTGCACTATTTAGTTCCTTCAACTTTCAGTCTGGTTAGTAAAAGTATAGTTAGTTCTGAATGCTCACTGTCATAATGTGTGTGTGCAAATAATAAAACAACAACTTTCTACCTATATGCACTGCTCAGATTCTGTATATGTCTGTGTCCAGCTCGAAATGTTTTGCAACAACAATTAAATTTGAAGACTACTAAACCTTGTCAATTCTGTAGCAGTGCTTAGTAAACATAATTAACTTTACTTCAAAGAAACCATTATCGTATGCTGTTGAACAAAGTACCTAGACTTTTCTCATTCCCTTGTAGATAATTTTATTTCGTTTGGGGAAAGGGAATAAAATATTACTTTTCCCAAGGCGTAATTTAACGTATTGACGTCAGCCCAATGTCACAGACGAGTTGCGGAATTTGACATCAGCTATGTGCACCTGGTGGCTGAACGTGTTTGTAGCTTTTACTAGCAACGTAAGCCAGACGTTTATGTAGCTGGAGCAGACTGCAGGCTGCTCTCCCCAGATTTTTAGTCAGAAAACACGTCACAAGGTCAAGGAAAGAAACGCGAGTAAAAACTTTTCTGCTCCGTTGATACGTGACGATGATGATTGATTTATTACCTCGACGTCACGTTCGCCCACGTTTCAATAATTTCAGCACTTTTTTCGTAACTTGAGAGAACTTTTAAATAGCACTGAAAGAGATCTTGTTTTCTACTGCCTATTGAAGCTTCTCACCAGTTGGGTTTCTAAATGGGGGTTTCCCTTAACTGCGGAAAATTACACAGTAGGAAACTATATTTAACGCACAATATTTCAGAGATTTACAGTTTAATCTTGCAGCTGCTCAGCGACCATACACTGCAACCTGCTGCGCAGAAGAATGCGCTGTAACTTTTGTGTGTTTGGGCTACAACTTTCTGCGCATGCTCCTTAAAGTTAAATAGCAATAAATGAAAGTTGTCCGCTGTGAAACGTCAGACGATATGACCACAGATGTTCGAAAAATAAGCTGCCGCCCTTCACTTGTGTTGAACGGTGTACTTTTTCTTAATTATCCAGAGGTAGGTGGTAGAGCAGTCTAAACTCACACTGTAGTAAATAAGAGATTGTTCTATTTTAATAATATTGAAGCTGATTTGAGCTTTGGAATTTCTTCACATTATTAGTGTTACTTCAGCATGATCTTAAGACGTTAGGAAACATGGCCAATGAATTCATATGCTTTTTGTAACGTATTGATTTGACGGGACCCTGTATCCAAAAACGCACGACATATTGTACTTGCTTTCCTTTGTGTACAAATAAACGTTACGCAACTCGTATCATTTTTGTACGTTGCCCAGGACCCGAATACGGGGACTTCAGCACAGAGAATGTATTAACTAAGTTAATTTTTAGAGATCTTTCCTTAAATGACATTAGTTGACATTGTGGTCAAAGTATACGGTATCCATACCTTTCTACATGACATCAGATTGTTCCACTGCTGTGAAATCCACAGACTAGGGATGCAGTTGATGGTTTGATTTTTTTTTAACGATTCAGGAATTAAGGATTCAAGCGGAATTTAACAGTGGTCTTTAGAAATACCAACGTTCATGAGGTAAAACTCACTGACTTGCACAACAATGCAGAATCTAAGACCAAGAACGATAATTAGCCGCCTCGGTGACCGAAAGTTCAGGCTTGAATTCCCGCCCTGGACGTGGGTGTTCCTTTGAGAATGTCACTTCATCAATTCCATCATCATAATTCAACCTCGTGGTTGCCATTAGCCGAATACGGCAGAAAAGTGACGTCAAATGAAATAATAATACGAATTCAAATAACTGCGATTATGCAATGTATGTCTGACTACTTGTAAATTTCACACTTTGTTGCCAGTATCACTTTATTTAATGCTGTTTCAGTTTGCAGTAATTGATTGATTGATTGATTTGATTTGCGCCTTGTAATCAAGGGGTCCCGGGTTTGATACCCGGAGGAGGCGCATTGCACAGTGGTTCGGATCCCAATTTAAACTGGAGGTCCAGTCCCAATTAGCCTATATGTGCATAAAGTGGACTTAAAACGAGAATTAAATTCAATGAAATTGATTTAATTTATTTTATTTCGCTTTTCTGTCACTTTGACTAATCCCGAAGATGAGGATGAGTGATGATATGATTAAATTAATTCATGCCCACGCTGGGATTCGAACCGTGGAGCCTTGACGTGGTAGCGCGCTGTAGTAATGACGTTCCTTTACTTCCGTAAGCAGTATGTTATTTCACGTTTTTTTTTCGGCTTTACTGTAGCTTACCCAAGGTGAAATGGGTAAAATACAATCTGAAAGCATTTTATATATCGTCAAAAATCTACCCTAATTCATGTGGCGAAATGGTATGGTAATAACCTACAGTGTTTCTTTCAGAAAATTTGCTCCGGGGGCATTCCAGAGAACCGGGAGGGCGTGTGACTTCAATACATTCTGGAATCTTGATAACTGGGTCATTGATTATTGCCTGAATATCGTGCAAAATATTTTCCTTTCTAGGTGACTTGCTAAACAGCATGTAAATGTCTTTCAAAACACGAAAAAATCTTTTTACCTTTTGGTTTTTATTTCTGCAGGAAGCCGCTGCAAGGGACAAAATATGCAAGCTCTTCGTCAATAGTATTTGCAATGGTTTCTGCCCTTATATTAGGAATTTTGACTATTGACAAAAACTTTTCCACGGGGACCTTATCCTCAACAACTCTGAACATTATATACTTAACTCCGTTTCATTCATCAAGGAGACACTTTCATCTACCAAAATGGTAAGGCTAGTGCGGTTGCCAGTTTTATTCTGCTTCTTCTGTAAGATTGGAGAAGTGTGGGCGTTGTTATTTACAGAGGGAAATATAAAGGCAAGAATATTCGCCACACAAAGTAATGCGGTCCGATGCGAGGGAAACAACGGTAGCAGAAAAGTTTTATACTTTGGCTTGGCTTTGTTGTACAATTTTGTCCGGGGGGCGGTAGATCCCCCCCCCCCCCCGGAAAGGTACCTGAAAGAAACACTGATAACCAGTATCAACTCTACGCTGGGAATATGCAATGGGTACGTGAAATGTGATATGTTTGCAATCAAAAAAGTAAGGTACAGTGCGTATAGATCGGTCCTGTTATCTTTCATATAACACCCTTCGATAATGACTAAAGGGCACGATGGACCTCCACCCTACCCCCCAGGGGTAGGTTGCATGACAAAAACTAATTTTTTCCCCTTTGGAGGATTGTTCATCAACAGGGGTGGACCTGAAAGCCGCGGAGGGTCTATTGTTTTAGTTGATGAAAAGCTTTCTGAGCGCACCCTGTCCCGTCTCGCTGTTATCGGACACAATCGGCCACTTTCATGCAGCACCCCATATTGGCTTCAGTTTGTCAGGATGGGAATAATTCGCTTGAAAATGGGTGTCTAAAAGGTTTCTGCCGTTATTGTGTGTGATCAGTGTACCTTATTGATCGTTTTTACTTATTATAATACGTTTATCCTCTATGAAGCTATAGATTTGCTTTGACACTTAGAAAAAGGGTTATACTCGCACATTACCATATATCCTTATAACAACATGAAGAGTATACACAGGAAGATATAAAAACAAAAATATCAATATGACGGATAGGAGGTCCCCGGTAGGATAGCGGTAATCTCGTCGCCTTGTAATCAAGGGGTCTCGGGTTCGATACCCGCTGGAGGTACATGGTGGTTCGGATCCCACTTTAAAATGTAGGCCTAGTCCCAATTAGCCTATTTGTGCATAAAGCGAACAAAACTCCTAAAAATACACAACAATATAAGTTTTAACACCCTTGTGAAATTTCTGACATCGGGCATAACATCAACTTATTCATCCTGTTGTAGTACCTTTAATTCTGCCTAGGTCTTTGGTACTGGTTGCTTATCAAATATATTTTCATGTTATGTGAAGAGGCTGGATAATTTTGCAGAGTTATCCATTTCCTTGTTTGAACGATTACAAGTATGTAACAGATATGTGCTTGTGGTTTGATGTGATTTCCAAATGACTATTTCGTCAAGCGCAAAATACCTGGATTCTTCTACCCTCTCTGTATTCCTGTAGGTTACAGTAACTATAAGGGTTTCTCTAGCTCTATTGTACGGGAGGGTTGATCAATAATCCGCCTGTGTATGCCCACCTGGGGCAGTTAATTATCATCCCCGATACATCAAAGAGTCAAGAACGTGATGTTTCAATTTGTGTCAAGCTTTTGTTCCCATGGTTTGTCAGAGAGTCGTCACTCACCACTGCTCTCTTGTTTATTACAGGGGCCTTTAATTTACACAGGTTCCATGATAGCACGGTTCATCCTAAACTTTGTTTTAAAAAAACATGTGTACCCGTGGGAGCCAATAGGGAGAGTAAAAAGGGGTGGGGATAACTTGACTGACTCCTTGTCAGTACTGTAGTCCCAACATTTTCAAAGGGTATATCTAAGTTTTGTGGAACGTTATGGAGAAACCATGTTTCTATTAACTTTGGGCTATGTTTCCGTTAACTATATGGATGAAATCAAATAACGTCTGAAAAAAAGTCATTGATAATAGAATACTGATGATGATATGCCCATAATTGGCACAATGAGGCACATTACAAAAGAGAAAGCATTTTTAAAATGCTAAACGTAAACGGGTATTTTAACGATTGCGTTGGAACATATACAATACAGTATGTTGATATTGCTTTTGTGAATTGTCAGTTTGTTAATAACACTAACACTAGAACTTTGGAACAATACTTTGAAGGCCCTACTACTTGCACTGAGTAATTAAGTCTTGTGGAGTTGTTTCTACCACCATAGTGCCTCTTTTTTCGCGGAATGCCCCTTCTCCTCTTACTATACATTTCTATCTTTTGATGACGCATAAACATGATGTCAGAATACCCACTTTCGAACTTTTCTACCCCACCCGCCTTCCTTTCCTTTATTTCTATAAAAAAATCTGAAGGTACAATGGAAACACCTTTGCAGGTCTACAGATTTGTGAGCTGGAACGTGATTTGTTGTCCATTCAAGCATAGCCCACATGAGTTTACCCCCTCCCCCGCCCCAGAGGCAACTTACGAGTTTTCCATGCTATCTCGCTTCTTGCAAACTATAGGGAAGGCGAATGTCCTTTTAGAGAGCCCTAGGCCGGTCTCTGATAAACGATATCAGCTTCGGTATATTGATACACTGCTGCCGTAGCCCTTAGGGCGGACATGTTTCAGGATTCGGCGTGTGCGATAAGGAAGATCCGAGCGGGGAGTGCAATCGCTTCGGAGTGTTTTCACAGAGGAGAGAGATGGACGAGGATGTTGACATTCAGACCGAAGTTCCGATCACTCCGCCTCGAAAACCCTGGAGATGTCTCGAACAGAGAGAGAAGGGGGAGGAGTGGTTAACCGGAAATCTGCGTGGAGTGTGTCAACGTAGCCACGAGCCGGCGTCTGGTATCTCTTTTCTCTTCTGCCGCGAAGTGCTTTCCGAGGACCCTATCTGAGGTTCAAGAGCACGCGTCTGTCTGGAGCAGGTGATGGTGTGAGAATGTTACGTTTTTGTACTTATTTTCAAGACGAACACACTTCATGCCATGAACTCTTAGGACAATCTGATCATGAAAATGAAATACGTCTTCTTATACGAACGTCAATGTTCACAGAATGAAAAAATAACTATGGCTGAGCCGATACCACTTTGAACAGATACCGAATACCGATTCCCACCGATACCGATACTTGAAAATTGCAATAATTAAAATTGTTCAAAATATTGATCAATATTGGTGTGTAAATATTCTTCTCCAATTATATGCATGAATTTACCAGGAAATTTGCTTTAGAATATTCAAGAATTACATCAGAATATTATAATAGATGTTATGTAATAAAATAATTCAGTTTTAGTGCAAAATTGCTGCAAAATAAAAATAATGTTTGAACTTTGCATAATTTCCAGGATAATGAGACAAAGAGGAAAGAGTCCCGCGGCATTTTTGCGGACCCCGTGAAAGACCAATATGACAGAAAAGTATCGGCTGGTATCGGTACATGAATTCCAACCAATACTTTCCGATACCGAAACCGGTACATCGGCATTGGTATCGGCTCAGCACTAAAAATAACCTCCCCATCTGATTTTAAAGCTCATTGCAATCACTTTAAATTCATTGATTCCTTACCGGAATTATGAATCGTTGTGCGAATCTAGAGTTAAGAAATTGGTTAACCTGACACTCCCTTGCCATCACGTTTGGTTAACCTGACATCCCCACGATTTCACTCCGCCATTTAAGCTTTGGTTATCCGAACCCTCCGCCACTTCAGGGCTGGTTAATCGACCTCCCCCTTCCCCCTCCGCCATTTCAGGTTTGGTTATTCGAATCACAAGTCAAGACTTTGGTTTCATTAGCTGAATCACAAATGTTACCTGGATTGATTCATTTGTTTTGTTTTATTTTGCTTTTCTACCACTTTTGGCACAAGTTGCGGATGAGTGATAACATGATGAAATTAAAGGGACGTTCAAAAAGAACACCCATGTCCAGCTTGGGATTCGAACCCGGGACCTGGCGTCGTAGCGCGCTCAGATAACGGGAGGTTGGCAGTAGAGAACTCGGGAAAACCCAAATTGGTTAATGCAAACCCCCGTAAAATGACTTCCGATTACCATTTTTATGTTTGAGTACAATTCTAAGATAGTGAAAAGTTCCAAGTTAACAAAATATTTTTATCGTGTATCCCGCTCACCCTAACTCGACTGTGTACTTTTCCACCTTTACAATTCCAGCCTCCCTCTTCCCAAAAAAAAAATCCTGTCATGTTTCATTACTCTAACCACGAGTGGAAAATTATTATTCGAATTCCAATTCAGGTTTCCGTAGTTGAATCGCGAAAAATGTTGCCGGGATTTCAGTTCAGGTTTAGTTAGCTGAAACACGAGTGATTTCTTTTTACTCGATTTGCAATTCAGGTTTCGTTAGCCGAACCACAGGTTAAATATGCTACATGCATTCCAGCTCAGGTTTCGTTAGCCGAATTACGAGTAAAAAAAATCGTTACCTGAGCATCAATTAAAGATTCTTTATAGGGATCTCACCTCCAACGAATCCAACATTCATTACCTGAAATCATCACAATTTGCTACCCAAATCTTCATAATTCGGGTATACTCATTCCCATTTGCAGTTTGCATCTTCACCCGAATCAGGGAAAAATGCGCCCGGGAAAAATGCGCTCTCGCAATAAAAGTGGGAAAAATGCGCCCTCCCAAGAGTAACCACATTTGAAAGTGGGAAAAATGCGCCCAGCACACATGACCAGCTAGCAGGAGAGAAACTGACAGCGTTTCTTCACTACTTTGTACAACAATGGCTGTAAAATCCAAATGTACCAGTTGATGTGTGGCTCTGTGGAGATGCAAAGCACCGCACGAACAATGCTGTCGAAGGGTGGAACAATAAGCTGCAGGAGAAAGTTCGACTTCATCCCAACTTCTACACCCTTCTGAAGACGCTGAAGCAGGAAGCGGAATACAGCGGATACAAATATGACAGGGCTAGCATCGGTTTGGAAGGAACGAAGACGAAACGAACGTACATAAAACTGGATGAACAGATTAGCAAAATTGTACATACTTACAAAACAAGCACACCAAATGCCTGAGAAGTCTGGCGTACATCACATCCAAAAAATGGAGTAAAAGATCGTCAACGGAGGTCACAAGAAATGGAAATACAAATGTAAATAAAAACTTAATCAAATAAAATAAAAATTACAAGAGTAAAATAAAAATATGACAAAGGACATCATCTCCAGCTTCTAAACACGCCAGAAAAGAGAATATTTTTACTGTACTTTAAAAAAAAATATTCTCTTTCCTGACGGTCCCAAGTCTGTGTTACGTGTGAGGGGAAGCTGCGTAAAGGTTGTTTTAATTAACTATTATCATATTGGTGAAGATCGTGTGTGCTGGGCGCATTTTTCCCACTTTTCATTGTGGTTACTCTTGGGAGGGCGCATTTTTCCCACTTTTATTGCGAGAGCGCACTTTTCCCGGGCGCATTTTTCCCGACACCCTTCACCCAGAGTGGGATTTGCCACTGGGCTATTATATGCTATAGCCTAGGGCCGCTAATCACATGGCACAGTTGTTCGGATCACACTTTAAACTGTAAGTCCAGTCTCGGTTAGCCTTTCTGTGTATAAAGGGGCCTTAAAACAACAATACAAACAAATACACCATGGACCAAAAGTCACTATCAGATACTATTTATAATTACAATTCAATCAATCAATCCAGGGGGCCACACAAGAATGAGACGCTGATAATTAGACTCCGCTGAAGTGATTTATCTTGTTAAATCTAAGTGCAGAATGTGTATTGTTTTATCGAAGTGTAATGAATGAGTCTATATTTTAAAGTTTACAAGTGTTATTTATACAGAGTATGCAATTAGTGGAAGTGGAGTAACATTATGATAAAACTATTATTAATAATAATAAAAATAAAAAGGTAAAATGCTCCGCTGTGCTTAGCACCACGCCATGAAAGCGTATAGGGGGTGTGGGGTTAACGCCCCACACTTTCTTGCAGTGGCGTGCCCAAGGGGGGTTGGTGGGGGTTATAACCCCCCGTTGGCCCAGTATTCCTAAAAAAAAAAAAACGTCAAATGTAGGAAAAGCTGGCAAAATAGGGTTGACTACCAAAAATAGTGTACATAACCCCTCCCTTTCGAAAATCCTGGGCACGCCACTGCTTTCTTGATCCGGTCGTGATTGGGGGTGATGTGATCAGCATCACGCCCCTGACCGCCTTTACCCCCCAGGCTTTTCCCCAGGTACCCATGTCATTCGACGCTCCGACGTTAGAAAATTTCCCGAATTTGAACCGGCCGGGGATCGAACCCCGGGACCTTTAGCATGGTAGTCAGACGCGTTACCGACTCTTTTTGTTTTTATTAATTTTTTTTGTCTTTTTTTTTTAAAGGAAAGCCCCTAAGCGGAAGCTTCCCGCATCACAATTCATTCACTCACATCGTTTCATTTACATTTCTATTTCAGGACTTTTCAGGACAGACAATCACAAATACCCATGCCGAACCCGGGACTCGAACCCGGAACCCCTGGCGTTGTGGCGCGCTCTGCTAACCACTTCGCCACGGAGGTTGACTCTAAGCCACCGCGGCCACTATTAATAATAATAATAGTAATAATAATAATAATAATAATAATAATGGCGACGACCCAAAACAAAATATTGCGTAGGGGTTGAAATTTTATAAATCTCCCGTGTACTTCACCATAGAACTAAGAATAAGTCTCGGTATACCCATCGGTAATGTAAACATAATTTCCTTGACTAGAATAAATAAATGGAGTATGAGTGTGTCAACAAGGGAGCGAAATTGGGACGCTCCTCATTTTTCCTACGTCTAGAAGACGCTGTTTACCAATGTCGGCAGGAGACGACGCTATTCCCCCCTCCCATCATCCCTTACTTGGAAGATACTAAAAAAAGAAATAAATGCAAAGGGGAGGGGAGGGTGGATGTGTAACGTCCCGCCGTGTCTCGTCGTAAAGCTAGCGGGAGACATTTTTTCCCCCCTTCGTACGGATCTCCCGGTTCTACGCGTCGACCGTTACTGTTGCCATGGCAACATTGTCAACAACGGAAATGAAAGCTAAGACGCGTTGACTCTCGAATCGATTTAGGATAGGAAGATGCTCGAAAACAAGCGGAGACAGGAAGTGGGGCATGGTGTCAAACAAACAACAAAGTTTTTACGGGCCTTTTTTTTCTTTTTTCGGGAAAAGAAGCGCGAACGGAAACTAAATATCGTGCCGAAAAGGTTTCTGGGAATTTTTGAACGTTCTGACAGATGCACGGCGACGGTGCTTCGTTTCTTGGTCTGAAAATCGTTTTAGTGTTGTTTTTTCCGTCCGAGGGCGCTCTGCACGCGATTTCGCTCGAAGTTTGCCGAAGTGTAACGAGAAAATAGCAGACTGCTGAATGTTGTTGTTTGTTTGTTTTTTCTGTAATTACTTGCCGTAAAGAAAGGAAATTGCTCCCGTGAACAAACTACTCGTCTTTTCCCCATTATTTCATTCTTTTAACTTGGGATTAACGTTCTCCATGTTGCACAGAATCAGACTTTGAGGATAAATGCTAGTATTAAAGTTACTGGTAATTCTAGTAGAACGTGACATTTTTCACTGTGTTTTCTATGAGCCCCTGCCTACTCAAATAGCTAGCTTATCCAGAACGATTTCATGGAATATTTGAGGGTATATGAAATGTTTCCGGCTCCCTATGTACATTTTGCTGCTGGCTGACTGTTGTACAGTGATCGGCAATAAAAGGAGTGGGGTGCCTGCTTCCTGAAATGCTCACTTACCTGTTTGGTGTTAATGTGCGTTGCCTAAGCCGCGCGGTAGGTCAACTTTGCAGCAACTTTTCGCACATGTAGATCCAAACGTGTGCGCAGAATATAGCTCCGTTGAGACGGGTTCTATTCCGACATAACTGCATACTTGCAAGGAAACAGTTAATAAATTTGTAATATGTAGAGAAAATAATATATACATTAGCAGGTATGTACCTGATCGGTTACAATCACTGAGCAGACGAACTTCGAACCGCAGATCGCCAGCTAGGCTGTCGGTAGCTGTGAATGAACACTTAAACTCAAGAGCGAGTCGAGGTGGACTTAAAGACGGTTGCAGTTCGCGTGGAATCACCAATCCGTCTGACACCAGTGTTGCAGACCGTACTATTTTAACCTTACATTTATCGTGATTCATTACTAATCGCGCGTAGCTCCTCGTGAGAGGAAGAGAATATATATACACACACACACACAGAGAGAGGGGGGGGGACTGACTGCCTCCCCCTCTCTCTATTTCTTTCTCCCTTTCAAAGTAAAATTTCCTCTTCTCTCTCTCTCTGTCTCTGTCTCTACAAAACTGTTTCTCTCTTGTCTTTCTTCTTTCCTTCCCCTTTCTCGAAGAGAGAGAGAGAGAGAGAGAGATAAGCTCTACATTCCTTTGTTATCCCCCTTTAAAGCAGTGGTTCTCAATCTTCTTAACCCCGCGGCCTGGTAAATTCTTTTTTTAAAAGTCGATGCCTCAATCTCAACAATTGTACTCGTAATAGTTTTCTGATTTTTAAAACTTTATTTTAAATAACATGTACCCTTATAAAATTTAATATTAATAAATAAATTATGGCATAATCATAGAGATTCTTAGTTCGATTATGTCTAGGCTCGTTGGCAAAATAAAAAAAATGGTTTAAATTAGATGAGAACGATTGCTTCTAATGGAATCCTTTGGTTTCCTCTGCCCAATGTCATTCAATTAATTTGGTAAGTGCTTATTTTCTTTCATTGGAATGTTCCATTTCGGACACTGAAAAATTCGAATTTATCAGTATATTTCCACTTAATAAATTTGTTAATGAAAATTACTGCGTAAACTAAAGTGACGCCCGTACGTCAGCCTGCAAATTTAGAGGCCGGAAGCAAAGCGGTCCCAGGTTAGATCGCTTGCAGCCACTCGCGGAAGCATTTCCTGTTGGCGCAGTCGAAACCCGAAAGATAGATCATCTTTCCAGGTGGTTGCCAGCTCGGGCTGCAAGATGCAAACTTCAGAAGATCCTCTCTCGACCCGATATCATTTACGCCACGGGCCGCGGCCCAGCGGTTGAGAAACACTGCTCTAGAGAAAGAGACACGGAGAGGGGGGGTTGTATTGCTGCTGACTGTACAAAAGAAAACTTTGAAGTTCGCGTACTGGAATGGATTCCAGAATGAATTTTACCCAAAGTATTGTGAACTAGGTCGTACGAGTATTGTAGCTTCTGTACAGTAAATGCGCGAACCAGTTACTTGAGCCAAGAAGCGCTGGAAGTTTGCTAATGGCATACTTCCTGATGTGTTTCGCGAGATGTTGACCAGCAGAAGGTCGCATGACTCACTCGTCAATGTCTGCCTGGCTGCTACTGTGTTCGTGGTCTTCTTTCGAGAGAGGAGAAAAATGGCCGAAGACTGACACCGTGGAAGCAAAGTGTTGAAAACATCCATTACTTCGACCGTCGAGGAAAAAATAGGAATATCTTTGATGGTGGTAAGCCAAGGAATGGATGACGACACCATTTATGGCCCAGAGAGAGAGTTTTTGCTTCACGGGTTGTTTGGTATGTTGATTTCAGATGACACGTCCCGAAAAGGACGTCAGAACACTCCAAGTTGAACTTCATTTCCATATTCACAATTACACTGAATTTTTAACAGGAATTGACTTCCTCCTTTAAAGAAAGTCGTGGGTGCGCATAATGTGGTGCGATTTTTCGTTTGTGCATGTTTCAGGCTTCCCGTGTTCGATACCCGGTGGAGGTTCGGATCCCATTTTAAACTATAGGTCCAGTCTCGATTAACCTTTCTGTACATGAAGTGGACTTAAAGGAACTCAAATTACTAGCGGCGATTAGGTACCATAACTGGGGCGGGGGGTGGGGGCAAGGACAATTTACTTTCTCTTGAAGACAAGGCATAGCATTAAGAGGCCATACATAGTGTGGGGGGGGAATGAGGGGAGGGGAAAGAACTGGCCCGGTGACTGTACATTCATGCCTGACCAGGGTTCGAACCTCAGACATTATTTGTTTTTGTTTTTTTTAGTAAAGGGAAACTGGACAATAAAGGGAAATTTTGCTCTCAGGAGTGGCAACACTTGGTTGGCCCCAATCAAACCCTAAATATGTATTTTTGCTCGTAGTGATCCTCCTAGGCTGCATCGTCGCAAGTGTCGAGTCGATAGAAAGTAATGGCGGAAATCATAGACGTTGGAGTCTAAATGGGAACTTAGTAATATAGTACGATGTTCGGCCATGTTTGGGGTATCAGCAAGGAATTTCTATCGTTTCAAGTTAGCCAATGTTATAAGAATAGAGTCCCTACAGTGGCAAAATGAGCTTTTTTAGTTGAGTCGTATATACTGTCTCTTTGATCTTCGCAAGAGACATAAATGAAGTCAAAGAAAGAGAACGATACAAATGATTTTTAGTAAGTATTCCACGAGGAACCGCCTTCTTGGTTGACTTTTGCTGTTTTTGCTTTAGTCTGTTAACGTATGTAATATCGCCTAATTACTAGCACAACTGTCCGAACAGTTGATTTTTCGCAAGCATATCGTTTTGAATATTTGCTTCTAATATGCCCCAGATCCAAGTTTAGATTGTCTTTTTTTTCGTCAAATGCCAGAATGAGTGTTGTTGACATGAGGCCGTGAAAACGCTCCCATTGTTTTGGGTCCTAGACATGTACGGTACTTCTGGAATCTCGCTCCAGCCACTTCTGGAATGAGAAACGTGAGTCATCCTTCGTCACAGATTCTGCAGGGAGTTGAAGAGTTCTGGCGATATGTACTTGATGACTAAGCGTTCCCTGAAAAGAATCAGGGGGTCCACCGAAAGTGAGGGTGGCCTGCGAGTGATCGATCAACTCCCACGATGCTCATTTTCTGCCCAAAATCTCCCCTCCTCATAAACCCACAGAGAACGTAGATCTTTTGTAAAGCATTCCCTCAAATTGTCCATCCGAGCAGAATGGTTACTTCATCTTCGGAGGTCGGTGTGGAGTGGTTATTCGTGATGTCAGCAGTGTATTCAACCACCGAGTTGAAATCCCAGCAAAAGAGATGTGTAAGAACGGTTCTGATATGAGGCGAGAGACAGCGTGAGAGACTCGTATCAAGTGTGGACAATTCGATGTAAGTGAAGAATTATTCTTCACTGTGAGCTTTTAAAGAACTGGAATTATTCGCGTTACTACATCGATAAAAGCACTTTCCTACGCATACGTACCACACATTTAATTGTACATTGATTGTATGATTTGCTTAATCCATTTAGTATGTATCTAATTTCGCACCTGACTGTACGTACATCTGTCCTACTAGTTTCACTTGATGGCCGTTATGTGTTGTCTAACTCTACGGCGTTGGTAGAAGTTGCCATTCAAAATTTGATATCATATTCCACTTATCGCCTAAGAGGTAGGCAACACACATACCACCTTGCAGGGAAACGAGTATTTCAGGATCTAGGTGTCCCATTTTTATTGTCGGTGACCGTACATATTAAATGAAATTAAATTAATATTGCCCAGGTTTTGACTGGGCTATAAGATCGTAAATTAATGCAGAAATTATGTGTCGGTCGTGTCTCAATTGGCTAGTGAAAACGCACTTTTGTTCGAGACCGTACATGGGAGAAACTGTAGCTGCAACTGCAACAAGCGCAATGAGCTGGCAACACTTTCTTGTTGCAATGAATCCTTGCAATGACTGTGGTGACCCGTCGGATTTGTGTAGCAGGGAACGCCTACACAGAGCATCGTAAAATTGTAACGACCTTCAGTTGTATGGAAGTTGATTGCTCGGAAGAATCTGGTGAATGAGACTCTTTCTGGTGTCGGGGGCTCAATTGACGGCTGAATAGTGGTGATTCCACAGACCCATTACTGGTGGAATTGACGCTGTCTGTTTCTGGCAATACTGCAATATCAAGCCTCATAAACTAGTTGCTGATCTTTAACAATTAATACAAGAGCTACCCTTAAAATCACTATTAAACATGTAAATCAAGCTTCAAGTGTATAAGTACTTAGCGGTTAATAGCAACAGACACGCTCTAAAACAAGGTGCGCGGACCGTTAGAGACAGTCGTGGAAAGGATCAACGTATCAGTTAGAAGTTTACGATATTTAGTTGTTGAATTGAAAGTTATACATGTGAAGCATAGCTATATTGATTGAAGCATTAGTGCTTGTAATAAATAGAAACTTGGTGTAATTTACTGATAAAGCGTGTTTTATCCAAGAGAGCAGTTCGCTTGAAATTCGCAGTCGTCCTTCCGGATGGTCTACTTGATGTAGTGGTTAGAGTTGCTAAATCTAGGGTCAAGATGTGGAATGGATATTTAATTATTTTCTTATTCAGTTATTGCTTTCTTCAGCCACCTTCAAATCATCAATACAGTCGCAGTGAAACGAACAATGCAAAAAATCATTCAGTTATATGTACTTGTAAATTCATATTTCCCAGTTCAGTTGAAAGTAGGAAGTTAACTGTAGAGTGAGATGCATAAGTATTTCCAAGGAAATCCATCACCAAGAATGAGAGCTTCAAGAATTGAAACAAAATGCCAAACAAGCCGCAACAACCTCTGCACCAGCATAAAAGTCCGTTCTTAAAAACGCGTAGGAAATTAATGAAGATAGTCATGGACAATTTGCTGAGCAATACTTGTACGCTGATAATAGTAAATATGTTAGAATATCCAGTCATATCTTAGCTACATAATATATAAATCAATATGTGTCATATTTCACTTTCTGATTGTTACATTGTGAGGATCAATCTCCCTGAAGTTATTTTCTTCCGACAGAATACTCCAGAAAATGTCTATACCCAGACGTGCTCATCCGGCCCCCTTCTCTTGTCCTTCCTGGTAGAATTCCTTGCAGCGCCAGCCAGAGTTAAAATTAACTTGGCAACTTGGCAGAATAACCTCTGCCACATTCACCCTTTTGCAGCTCATGAAACATCCCGTGTCTGTTCGGCGAAACAACTGCCCTTCATTGTTGCCAGATTATATAACCTGAAATTGCATGCAGATAAAAAAACGAAATCACTACCTGGACGCTCGACAAGATTGAAGTCAATTTTCGCGATAACACGATTTTCGGTAAGAGTTGTGAGACAGGGATACCAACTGTTGTACTCTTCTTTGCATCGGTTGGAAAACTACCAACATTTTTTAAAACGTTCGGAAAACGAACTGTTATGGACAATAAAGATTTGGAAATTTAACGCAAGAATTATTACCTTTGAAGCCTTCTTTTTTATTTCCATTCTTGAAAGGAACTTCGGGATTAATATTGTCATGGACGAATTTTACTTTCGAAAACTAATTTGTTGAGAGTGTGATTTAGATGACTCTGGTATTTTTGCTTTTGCGTTTCTCGGAAGCAGTTCGACATTTAAGTTTGCTGAAGAATATTTGTGTGACTACTAATGTCTCAACCTCTTACACTAAGGGCTGTTATCCGTGGTTTCTCATTGGACGTTAACAGTAAAGCGCACGCGTTGAGAAATAAAGCTGAAATCCGCCGTGAAACACGCCCGCCACAGAAAGAAGACGGGGAACACATGATCAATTTTTCTTGGCGGTTATTCTTGCGGATTGTGTTTATTTCTTTTTGCTTCTGTTTAAAGATGTATGCTCAATATCGTGTAGAAATTTGAATCGCCGAGTCCCTATTAACTCATAAATTAATTAGTTAATCAGCACGCACAGCAACAGACAATACAAGAATTGAAAATTCATTTATTCCACATACTAACTAAGTTAAGATCAGCGGAATCCACTTTTACAGATTTGTAGTGATTTTTAGATAATACATCCGAAGCTTTCAGATTTTGTACTGACTTGAACCAAAAATCAGAAAATCATACGTTAAATTATTATTATTAATCTTCTTTGCCCAGTTGTACATTTATATACAATCATGTTGTAAAAAAATCTATATCTTCTTCCTCTTTTCCATGTAATTCAGTTTCTTTTTCTTATACTTTCAGGTTCATGCCAAGCACGAGGAGAAATCAGAAAGCAAATCCGTGTACAGGGAATACAATAGGGAGTTCCTGCTTCCCAAGGGAACTAATCCTGAAACCATTAAGTCATCTCTGAGCAAAGATGGCGTTCTCACAGTCGAAGCTCCATTGCCTGCCCTGACAGCGGGGGAGAAACTTATCCCAATTGCACAGAATTAGATCTCACTCCCGTCATCAGAGGGCTCCAATGTCAGCTTATCTCAAAATTTGAAGGAATACAAGACAAGGAAATATCCAAGAAAACGTTGAGTATTAGGCAACTTAAAACCGGCGGCATCAGTATGAACATTAATAGTTTCTTAAATAGTTCAATTGGCATGATAGTATGTTATCTTTAGAAAAAAAAGAACAAGAACTGAGCAATTTTTAAGCAGCTAATTTCCAAGCCAATTTTATTGCATATAATTGTTATACGCTTGCTTCTTTTTCATCCTCTGTATGAAACACATTCTATTAATAATATTACGGTATTTATAAAGTTATATTAATGCTGGAAGTTTGCCTTGTTTCAGCTTATAGATTTAAGTTCACAAGGTATTGAGTTCTGTGTGTGTTTTTTTTATATTCCACACATGAATAGTTTGTGATTAAATTATTGTACGTTTTGTGAACTGAAAGAGGTTTGAGATTTTTGTAAGCCACTTACAACACAGTGAATTACATCATCAGAGTAAAATTTACTCCACTATTGTACAAATGGTTGTTTATATTTGTAATAAATTCGTAAACTTATTTTGTCACATTTTATTACCAGTTACACAATTCAAAACGTAGAATATCACTCCTACTAACTTTAGAAAACTTGTATGACATAGAGTAGATAGTTGAACTGCCCAATTAAAACAATAAGTAGCTGTGTCTTTTTAGATGGTGCCTGAGAGAAAAAAACTGTTTTAGCGTATGTATTTTGTAATGCAAAGAAAAGATATTTTAATACTTACATGTACGAACAAACACAGCAAAACTAAAACCTCTACATTTTTTAAAAAAACAATTCACACTGCGGGTGTTGCTATCGAACTGCGTTGCCTTAGTTTGAAGAGATTAAGGAATTATTTTCGTAATGCTTTACTGCTTGGGCCAAGAAATTAATTAGCTTTGATCTGTAATTAGAATGACGATACTTTTCACAGTAAAGAATGTCAACGTGTTGCATTAAAATTTGCAAATGAAATGCTTGGGATTCCTCGTTTTCAATACACATTCCTTATTGTTGTTCCTTAGCTTGATGATGAATAAAGATTCAATTGAGTGACTGAAGTTATATAAGAACACATTTATTTCATACACGTCACTAAAAATATAATCAGCGTATGCTAAAATCCCAAGTCAGTTGCCTCCGCCTGTTTGTAACTGAAAATCGAAATTAGCAGGTAATATTTAGCATATTTGTTTCATGGCGTTAGAAATCTTTCGTTTCTTTGTGTGCTGTCATAAGCCATATTATATTACCCATAAGTATTAATAATGTTAGAAATCTATGAGTTCTTTTAGTACTGTTATGCTTTTTGCCAGTTTATACTATCTATGTGTAAATAAATTAATACTTGTACATTCAAAAAAGTAGAATTTCAAATCGAGACATACTCAATTTTTTGGTTTGGTTCGAATAAGGCACCTTCGGTAAATTGTAATACACAATATATGTATTAAAATTGCTCATTGAGAACTACTGATTTATGTAACAAAAATGTTGAAAATGAGGTCTCCCGTTAACTTAACAATATTTTGGTTTGTATCCGTGTATTATGAGAGCGAATATGAAGCTGTGTGTAATCTGACTCTGTAAATGTATATCTCAAGTCTTTGTTGTGGAGATGTCATATGTAAATGTGTAGAGACAGAAAAATCATGTGTTTTCATATTTTGCATGATATGTTGTTGGTGTTAACTGTTCATATCAATTATGGCAGTTGCCGAAATGGAAAAAAGATAAGTCGTGTAGAAGTTGTTGCAGACGCAGAATCAACATGTCTTACTAAAACGATACAAGAGGATGAAAAAAAATACTAAGTAAATGCTCATCACTTTGTAGCTATTGAATTACAAATTTCAAATTATCACGTTTTTTTCCTCCTTCTATAATTCCATCTCTAAGTTTATACCACATTTTAATTTTTGAAGAAATACTCACAGTAAACTTGTTTGATTATGTTGACATTAATTTTATTGTGAAACGATGTGCTATTTTGTTTGTATTAAATTGATATATGTGTTGGATATTTTAAAAAATGAAATAAATGTGAAATTTATCTAAAATTACAACTTTTTTTAACCTTTTATGTTTGGCAGTGGGCTATTGATTTCTGACGTACCTGTGTTAATAGCGTTATGTAATGTTGTCATTAGCAGCATATCAATGCAATTTAATCAGTTACATGAAAAGCAACCTAGGGACACCCAAATATGAACCTCTCTTCCACGTAGTACAGTGGGATGCATGAGGATTACCAAGCAAATTGTCCACCACCATGTTTTCTCTGTTTGTTTTAATGCACTGAGAGCTTCGGAAATTGAAACAAAATGCCACACAAACTGCTGATAGCCTCTACATCAGCATACGCAAAAATCTAGTCGTTAAAAACGTGTAAGATGCAAGAGACAAATTAATGTTAACAGTTTTCGTATTTGCAGCTTGAATATTTTCCAAGATATCGCAACATTAATTGATAGTTTAACTTTACAAATTATTTAAAAAAACAACTATCACTTGCTAGGTTCTAATTTCAGAAAATTTTAGCTATCGATAGTTTCCCAGATATCAGCATGTTATTTCGAATCGATCGTTTCTCATTCAACTTGGCGTCATCACGCAGTGCAGTTTGGGAAGAAATACGCATGAACCCGGCAAACAGATTTGCGGATATTTTAAACTTTTTTAGTGGTGTGTCTAAAAACTGTGGTTTGTTCGTTGAACACTGAACATGGCACAAGTAGTCCTGAAACCATCGGACTTTCCAGGTGCAGAATTTGTTAATGCAAATGTGGAAGACCATGCCGTCAAAAAGCTTCGGAGGTGGATGGAATGTCGAGAATTGCCAAAGTCTGGAAACAAAGGGAAATTAATTGAAGGGTAAGTACTTTTTGTGATTAGGTCCTTTTATTTTTTCAATCTTTGAAATACAAGAAATAATTGTTTAAATTCGAAGAAGCAGTGCTGTGTTAAAAATATGTAATGTAAGTACAGTGAGATCCATGAGTATTACCGTGCAAATTGTCGATGACTATTTTCATTATTTTTTCTCTTACATCCTGTGTGTTTTTAAGCGA
Organism: Lepisma saccharinum; assembly: GCF_977018435.1. Classification (NCBI taxonomy): domain Eukaryota; kingdom Metazoa; phylum Arthropoda; class Insecta; order Zygentoma; family Lepismatidae; genus Lepisma; species Lepisma saccharinum. The sequence goes on from NC_139238.1 coordinate 10,898,967, forward strand.
GGGATTTTTATGTATGCAGAAGTTGTCAACAGCTTGTTTCAAGTTTTCTTTTCATTCTTGAAGCTCTTATTGGATCAAATAAAGTGCACGAAAATTTGATGGACAATTTGCACGTTAATACTCATGGATCCCTCCATACCTCACCATATTGATGTATTGCGTAAATTGGTGGTGCCATATGTTTACAATAGTAGAAAATTTGGAAATGCTAATGCTTTCGGAAGATGTATTGAGTAACAAAGCTATTTATTTTTTGGAGTAAGCTATCTTGATCACATGTAGGTTTAGTAGAACAAGCTATTGTGCTGTTTTCAACACAAGGTCTTTGCTGGATATATGGCGGCCGGCGTGATTTCGCGCAATCAATTATCGGAGAAGCTGTTCGCTCCATTTATGTTGCAATTACAACGTCAGCACCAAATTGCATCTTTATTCTAAAAGAAAATCACCTAATTCGCATTTATCAAGAGAAATTATAATTTATTCAACACTGTATGGGTAAGAGTTTTAGCAGTTGAAGATGATACGCTCCACCCGTTTGGTGTCGCAAATGAGCATTCGCATTTCGAGGCAGAGTTGACGAATCATGTTATTTCATGTAAACGGGCTTTTCTCAGTCCAGTAAGCTGAGGCCGACAGAAATGATGGTGCCTGTATAACACAAACAGGAGCTAAGTAAAATTCAACGTAGTATTTGTAATTTATTCAAAGTAGTATTTGTAATTTACATTATGTACAGATCAGCATATGCATGGGCGTCCGGAGAGAAGGGGAGGAGCTGCCCCCTGGAAAATTAACGTGAGCCTAAAATTATACATTTCACCAGTGACGTGCACTGAGGAGTAGCTAGTCTAGCAGAGATAGATCAATCAATCTCACGTCTCTAATTATTTTCAAATCACAATATTTATTATCTTGAAGCCTCAGTTCATATGCAACATTTCTTTCCACGCGCTTCTCGCCCCTCGATGTGATCAGCTGGCAAGGCTGGATACCCTAGCTGGCTCTTCTTCTGCCTTACCAGATCCAGGTATAGACAACCGCCCGAAGCGAAAGGGAAGATTTCTGCCTGTGTCTCCCTTGCCCCTACGCCCCCCGCTCCCATGGTTGAAAGCCCGTGGTTTCAGGTCCTCCAGTCTATCTCTTATAGGACAGATAGGGGATAGGTTTCCCTTTGATTCTTTTGTAAATCCTCTAAAGAACTCAGGGGAAAATTTTCTGCAGTACTTATGTTCCCTGTATTTACACAACATTTTAAACGTTGTACAATATGTATGTATAATATGGGATGTAGTTTTATTTGTATATAAATGGGAACGTACTTGTATTACGTGCAGAGAAAAATGTTATGGTTTCTTTTTTTTTTTTTCAAATATGGAATATATAATGATTAAATAACAAATATTTGCTTATGCTTCCTCGCGCTCTCGTTTAGTAGTGTTTTATTTAAATATACTAATAATTTGGCCTCCAAAAAAAAAATGGGTAAGTCATACAGTCATAAATACGGATGTATTAATTTGGGCAAGAAAACGCGCTTTCTACTAATTGTTGTTGTTGGTTTGGTTTATTTTACTTCACCTTTCTGCCACATTTGGTTATCGCGAAAATGAGGATGAGTGATGTTATAATGAAATTGATGAAGGGACCTCACAAAGAACGATTCAGGGCGGGATTCGAACCCGTGACGAGGGCACATTCTTGTTCCTATGTGTTGTACTCTGCAGTGAATAATGAAATAATTTGGAATGTAAAATGTATCCCAGAACTAAAAAAAGCCAAATGAATATTGTTGAAGAAACTACAAAAAAGTGTGTTTCGTTACCTGTTCATCCCCTCTAACATATTTAATTTTTGCCACCTTCCATCACTTTTTCTAGCTGTATAGATTTAATTACGATAAGTAGCTATAATAAGCTTATTGAAGTCACGAGGGACAATCATAAACAGAGAACTCGGGACTCCTGATTTCACAGTGCCCTGCAAATGCACTGGGAGGAAATTATTTGTATTTTCTTTTTCCTTTCTTTAGCGTTGCTTTTCCATCACTTTACATAACTTCTGCCATGACGATGAGCGTTGATTGAATTAAACGGATGAAAAGTTGTTACAAAGGAACACTTCATGCACAGGCCAGGGCCCGAGCCTGGATCCTTCAGTAACGAGATCGTGAGATGGAGAAATTAGGGAAATCAAGCAATGCAATTTTTTTTGGAAAAACGTTAATCATATACAAATATAGTGTTTCAAAAATCCAATTGAAATTTACGTACCAGTGAGAAAATACGCAGTTTGCTTTACCAATACCCACTCATCTTGGTAATCGGCCGACCTCCGTGGAGGAGTGCATTAAGTGGTGCCGGATCTGTACCGGGTGGAGGCATATAGTGGTTCGGATCCCACTTTAAACTGTGGGTCCAGTCTCGATTAGCTTTTACGTACATAAATTGGACTTAAACACCAAATCAACATGTTTCTGTAACATTACGAATGTTATGTTATATTCGCCGACATTTTTACATTGCTCAAACATACCTGAAGCATCACTAATGTTTCGCAATGTTACAATTTTCACGAGTTACGCATCCGTAATATATCTGAAACCATGTTGTGATGTATGGGAATTACGTGAAATAATATCACTGTAATGTAACTGAAATATCACAAATCCTTACGGAAATGTATCTGTAATGTTCCCCTGACACGTTTCTGCAATGTTGCACTGACATGTTTCTGTAACATTACGTATGTTATGTTAGATTCGCGGATATTTTTAAATTGCTGAAACATACCTGAAGCATCACAGCAATGTTTCGCAATGTTGCTGCAATGTTACAATGTTTTACGAGTTACGTATCTATAACATATCTGAAACCATGTTGTGCTGTATGTGGGGAGTGGTTATCACTGCACGCTATGACACCAGGAGTTCCGGGTTCGAACCCCGACCTCAGCATGGGTGTTTCTTGTGTTTGTCTCTTCATTAATTGTATTGTACCATCTTCGCGATTAACCAAATGTGACAGCCACGCTAAGTAGCATAAATCAAATCATTGATTGTTTGTTTTACTTCGCTTTTCCTACACTTGTGGCTAATCGTCAAGATGGTACGATAAAATTGATGAAGGGACAAACACAAATAACACCCATGCCCAGGTCGGGGTTCGAACCCGGGATCTCTGGCTTAATAGTCAAATCAACATGTTTTGGATTTTCGAAAGTGGGTGGGATTAACGTGTGCTTCTTTTCACTAGTCCTTCCTCATTTTGCAATCCTTTCCTTTCTTTGACGTTCTATTTTTAGGAATACTAGGTCCTAAAGGGGGAAGGGGTATTATGAACCACACCAACCTCCCTTGGGCACGCCACTGATTGCTACCCCAAGTGTCGACATCACCGCACGTCACTGCATTTCACACATACAATTTCACACAGTCATTTGCGTTAATTAAGCTGGTTTACATTGGTTCGAGAAAACATGCGAGTAAGGTAAAGCGAGCTAATATTCCCGTGTAAACTGCTCCAGACAGTAATGGCTGGCGCGAGTACTCGCTCTAGTAGCTTATTTAAATAATTGAGTGACAAAAGGTGACAGCCACTCGATCGAGCATGGTCCAGTGCCTTTCTCCTCCATCGTTTTATTGTCACTGGCTCGCCGACTCTATCCTATTATTCACAATCATCTATACTGTTTTACTTATATTTTTAGCATGAAATTACATTTTGATGAGGTGGGCCATGGCCCACTCTGACCCATCTTTGGCATCGCCCTGTATGTGGCTTTTTTTGTTTTCAGAATATATCGCTGATACCTTCCTGGTGATCGTCTCTAATGATCATACGTATTCTATTTGAGTTACTTTTCAGTATCTGTTATCAGTCTAAGAAGAACGTAAACTCTGTAATCTCAATGGTTTTATAATACACTGTTCAAGTGCTAAAAACTTTAATAACAAGAGATAAGAAAGACTATTTGACGTTCTGACTCAGAATTCATTGCTCTTTCCGTTCTGAACGGAAGTTGAATACGGCGCTGGCGCTGTAGTCGGGTAGCTGCTTTCATTTTTCACACGCGTAATCATCATCTCAACTTTAGTCGATTAACTGAGCGTATTTGCTAATTTAGTGAAATTAAATGTGATTTGTTTTAGCGCTAGAGTACTGATTGTGTTTTTCAATTTTGTTGACTAAAGTGCAAGTGTAACACTTAAAGAAGAAAAGGCCTAAAAGTGTGTGTAGATGAAAGCAGGGACGTCCATGGTACGTACAGTTGACTATAAATAGCACGATATGCTGCAGCTGTGCAACTGATACGCTGCGTCTGTTTGGTGTCGTCAGTGATTTTCGAACTCACATTTCGAGACGGAGATATCAAGGATTGGAGATATCTTTTGTTTCCTGTTCATACAAAAGTGGACTTGAGAATGTTTTCCCCTCTGAAGCAGTTATGAACCTTGCTTGTGATTGTGAGTAATTTGAAGATTTCAAGACTTAATTTGTCCCAAACAATCATGAAGTAGAAATTAAAGTAGGAAGTGTAGATGACGTAAAATAGTGCTAAGTGAAATAGTGATTTGAATTGCGTTTATATTCCATCTTGACTCTCCCCTCGCCCTCGGATATGCACATTATTTTGTCGCTACTTTCAAAAATCATTGCAATGTTTGCCTTACTCGTAATTATCTGGTACTTTTCAATAGATGTCATGTCAAGGTTCAAATCGCAATCAATCGAGTCGCGATTGAAAAAATACACCAAGGAACGTGTACATCAGCAATTTAAAGAAACTGATGGAGTTTGGAAAGCTCCGTTTTACTTTGTCCATGGTTCTGATCCACAACTAGGTCTGTCTTGGACCAACGATGTAGGGCATATGAAAGAAACAATTCAAAAGCTAAACAAAATGCATCCGAAACCTACGTTTTTTGTAGTGACTGGTGATCTCTGCCATAACATGCAGATTGAAGGTGGAGTAAGAGAGATGCAAGAAATGAAAATTAGAAGCTTATTTAGTGAATTAGATCCGAATATTTCCCTAGTGCTTGTGAGCGGAAATCACGACATGGGAGACGTACCCACTCCTGAAAGTGTACAACGGTATCGTTCAGAATTTGGCGAGGATTACTTTTCCTTCCAAGTTGGTGGTGTATTCTTCATCGTACTAAACTCTCAGTATTACGTCGAATCGAAATTTGTCAAAGATTTGGCAAAAGAACAGGAAATATGGTTAGACGGGCAGTTGAGGATGTTAAAAAGTGGTGACTATAAGCATGCTGTAATATTTCAACATATTCCGTGGTTTTTTAATTCTCCTAATGAAACTGAAGGCGGTTATTTTGGCGATCCAAGTTACCGAAGTATTAGCCCTGCAGTACGAGAATTAATGTTGGACAAATTTCAGAACGCTGGAATAAGGAAAATATTTTGTGGTCACGTTCACGAAAATGGAGGGGGTTTTATTGGCGATCTGGAAGTTGTTGTCACAACAGCTATTGGAGTACCATTTGGCCATGATGCTGCAGGAATTAGAATTGTGAAGGTTTACGAAAAGGGCATTAAACATGAATACTATGCACTGAAAGATATTCCAGATATTATTGAGTTATGAGTACGACATATGAGATTCATAAATATTAACAGGGTAGCATGGAAATGCAAATTTTTTTGTATTATCGATGTAATTACTTAATATTTCTGTTTTGTGAATAACAACTGTGGCTAGTGTTATTGAATTAGTGCATTTTTGGACGTCCACAGGATTTTTAATAGGGAGAGGCAAGCATAATTTTACAGTGGGGCAGCAAACGACGTATGTTTCCCTTAATTGTAACCCCCCCCAAAAAAAACACTCCTTCAGTTTGAAGTTATCCTGTTCTTGCAATACCCTTATAATAATTAACTGTGACTGAAATCAAACTACATGTGAAATACGAGTATATAATTTTACTTTGACATTCACTTTCCGAGGGCTTGGCCCCCATTGGCCGGGCAACATTATTAAAAATTAAAATCCTGTAATCTAAATTACATACTAAACAAATCCACGCACTGCGATCCACCAAATAACTCCATTTCTGAATTATTTTCACACAATTCGTCATCTCTAGCGGCTGCTTGTCTAGGGATTCATATTCAGATCTATGTTCAGACTGTCTTTAACAATTGTTTTAAAGAACCTAAGTGTTAATGTTTTCATATGTGTTAATGAAGAGTGTCAAGGCATAATTTAATGTCGTAATTAATATTTCTGTCTAGCTTCTTCTGAATAAATTGAAGTTTAAAATAAGAACGTAACATTTTTTCCGATACACACTCCCGATACTTGTGTATTCTTAGAGGAAGTTTGTATCTAAACATAAAAATACGTTTACCTATTTATTTTTAATGTTGTTGCTATGTATTTTACATATTTGTATCCAACACTCTCCTCTAAAAGGTATCGGAGTCAAAGAGAAGTGACGTGCCCAACTGAGCTTTTTTTTTGTTTGTTTCATGACAGTGGCAACACTAAAAGGATAAGCCGGACGGAAATATATCTAAATAATAGCAACTTTAGTAACATACACAAGAACATGGTCTCTCTTTTTTATATTTCTACCGATCTCTGTGTCGGAGTGGTTAGCACAGGGCGTTACGACGCTAGGGTTTTTGAGTTCGAATCCCGGCCTGGCATGAGTTTTCTTTGTGAGGATCCATTCATTAATTTCATCATTTCATTACTTATCCTCATCGTCGCGATTAGCTACAAAGTGTCAGAAAAGCCACGTTAAATTACAAAATTCAAATGAAGTCTTTTTAATTTCTGGAAAAATTTACAACTAAATTTCGAAAGTACTACGAGTCCACCAGTACATACGTTCGGAAGTAAAAATTAATGTCCTTCTTACGTCTATCTGTTTGTTCCTTCTAACCTCAATAGTCAGCAAAGCGGTTGTGTACATACAAGTAGCACCTCGCGATCTGATATTGTTCGGATCAATCAGCAAACTGATTGTTACAAGTGAATATGTCTCTAAATAAAGTAAGCCGCTGCTAAACATCATCCAATATATATGCACAAAAATTACACACATGTAATTGTGAACCGACCCACCTGTCCAACTAAAAAAAAAGAAATACCGAAAATATGGTAGATCCTTTTTGTTCCCCTTACAAAATCCTGGGCACGCCACAGTGCCCACCTAGGAACGCCACTATTCCCAAGGAACTATTCCTCTTTAGCATTCGTCATAGAAAACTCAACAACATGCTTTATTTGGCAACGGCTCGTTTTTCTATGGAAGAAAATGCATGCTGTGGCATCTTCTGCCATCTCGTGGCGGTCTCTAGAACTACATGGAGCTTATGCACCTGCTACTGTGGCTTTCTGCATGAAATGAAGGCTACAAAGCAGGTGTATATTGAAAATACGAGCATATGGTAGTTCTTCAGTGAAACATTTCTAATGGTAACATGATTCCCCATCAAAGGGAGGATTATGGGGAGGTGTCAATGGATAAAAAGTAATATTTCCGTTAAAAAAAAAAAACTGTAACAGTTTCTGTAATTGACGTTTCCCATGCCCTTTCACCAAAGGTCTTTGGATTTGATTGATTGAGTTGGTGTCTTATGTCCACTTTATGCACAGTAAGGCTAATCGGTACTGGACCTACAGTTTAAAGTAGGATCCGTACCAGTGTGCCATGTGCCTCCACCGGTTATCGAACCCGGGACCCCTTGATTACAAGGCGACGATACTACCACTGCGCCATCGGGAAGGCACAATAAATAAATAATATTCCCCCTTTTTACAATTACTTACTTGACAAAAACAGTGATGATGTTTAGTCTTGAAATTACAGTATACATACAAAGCGTGTGTCTGCCACAGGCGTAGCTACGGGGTGTGCCGGGTGTGCCTAGGCACACCCTAATGGGCTGCTTTTCAAAGAGAATTAAAGACAGATATTTCAATAAGAGAAAATAAGCGGCAGTTTGTAAGAAGTTGAAAATGTCATTACTTGGTACAGTGTATCTCAAAAGTTTTAGGACAACAACATTTTAAACTAGGCAACCCAATTTACACAAGGCGTTGGTGGGTTGCGTGTAGAGCTAGGGAGAAAATTTTCGTAAGTTTTAGACCTATCCCATTGTGTTCATTGTCCACGCCGTGTGAAACGGAATAATTCAGTTTGGAATTAACGATGGGGGGAGGGGAAATATTAAATTACAAAATCTCCATTTCAACGAACCGAGAAAAGGACAAAAATTGGATAATTCTTATAAATATTAAAATTACATTCATGCTTTTAGTGGTATAATCGCAGGTAAAATCAAAGATCTTACATGGAAGATTTTTATCTTGTACTGAACTAAGCCAAAAGGTATTTTCGCACCGATCTAATACATTCTCCAATACATTTCAAAATGTTATTGAATGTTTCATGTCGACAATTTCACCAATGCATCAATTCTTGACGCTGAGACGATACTTTCTGCAACTACCTCTTCTCTCCAGTCTCTTTTGTTCTTCTCTTCTCCTTCTCCTTCTTCTCTCCTCTCCTTCTGCTCTGCTTTTATCTCATATCGCCTTCCCTACTTTTCTCGCATCTTATCTCCATCCCACTCATCTCCACTCCTCGTATCTTCTCTCCAGTCTTAGATTTCCGACTCGACTGCACTTTTCTCCTCCTCTTTTTTGTTCTTCTTCTCTTTTTCTCTCCTTTACTCTACTCTCCACTCCCCTCTTCTCGTCTCCTCTTATCTCATCCCGTTTTTCTTCTTTGCTCATCTCTCCTAGAATCTTTTTTTTTCCATTCTCCTCACTACATCTCCTCTCCTCGTCTATCCTCTCTTTCTTCCCTCCTCTACTTTTCGTCTTCTCCTTTCGCTTTCTCTTTCTCCTGTCCTTTGTCACCTCTCGTTTTCTCTCACCTCTTTTCCTTTCTGTATATATCATCAGCGATGAAATACTAGAAAACCTATTTTTTTTTTATTTGCGAAGGAATTTTGTCACACGAGATATTATAGTGATATTTTTAATACTTTATACAATAATACTTGTTTTTATTTCTTTCGCGTATTTTATAAATATCTATTGTGCATATGGCAACCCTGAAATTGAGCCTAGCTCTACACGCAACCCACCAACGCCTTGTGTAAATTGGGTTGCCTAGTTTAAAATGTCGTTGTCCTAAAACTTTTGAGAGACACTGTACAAACGTGTGCATTATCGCTCATGAAACGAGTGTCTATAGATTTTCGATTTTTTTATATCATTGGAGAAAGGACATATTTACTGCATTCTACTCTGCACTACAGCGCTTTTCTTCTATACCTGTCACAAGCTGCACGTGTGAGAGAGAGCTTTCTCCAAGCTTACCCAACTTAAAACTAAATTAAGAGCAACTCAAAAGCAGGATAGATTGGAAGCCCTGCTCTTGATATTTGTGGAACAGGAAAAAGCTTAGTCTATTGATGTAAATGAAGTTATTGATGAGTTTAAGAACATTGTACCTTTTGACAGACGTCTCTTGTTATAGATGACGTGTATTTTGATGTATTTGTTTGTAACATTTATGAACATTTTGTGTGTGTGTGTAATTTCTATGCAATTTAATTTTTTTCTATTACATATATTCAGAAATTTTCAACACTGTCATTTAGTGAATTTATATTCCTTTACAAACATCAGTGCAGTTAAAGAGCCAAGTGATGGTGTTGCAAAATATGCTATTAAAAAGGTACAAGACCATTTTTCTTTCTTTGTGCACACCCAAATACAAAGTTCTAGCTACGCCTATGGTGTCTGCATAGACATTTGCAGTGTTTAGACTTTCTGTTTGACGCCTCGTATTGACGTCACGAGCCCTTGACTAAGTAACAAAGTTTTATCCTAAATGTATGCAACCATACTAGACAAGTTCATTATGGACTAACTTTACAATTACGATAAACAGCGTATTTGTAAATAACAGGGCAGATATCCGCTCGTTATAGTCACACAATATAAAGTAATTTTGATTTGAGTAAATTTTGCAAGATATTGAACGCCGACCTCCCTGACGGAATGGTTACAACGCCAGGTGTCCCGGATTCGAATCCCGGCTAGGCATGGGTAGTCTTTGTGAGTGTCCCTTCCTCAATTTCATCATGTCATCACTCATCCTCATCTTCGCGATTATCCAAAAGTAGTGTTGCCCAGGGGACGAGACGGGAGGGGCTTTAGAAAAAACGAGACGGGACGAGACTGATCATCTGTCCCGTCTCGTTTTCCAGACGAGACGGCTCATGAAAAGTCTCGTCCCGTCTCGGAAGTCTCGAAAAAATACAAACAAAATAATTAATCAGTTGCAATTAATTATTTACTCGGAATAAAGTATTTTTGTTTGAAACCCAAATCAGCGGTATTACATCGAAAGGAAAAACGGGCCTCCTCGATGGCGTAGTGGGCATACCCCCGCCCCCACCCCCATGTGCTTTGTTCGCGGAGGCAGAATTCCCCGTAGTTACCTCTCCTAGGAAATCACGGTCAAGATCTGTATCAAGGTTACGGTCAGTGGCGGAAGAGTCCATGGTGCTACGTAGAAAGAAGAAGAAAAATAATGAATGCGTAAGTTCCACAAAAGTTCATAACGAATTTAGAGTAGAACCTGGTACCCCAAAACAAGAGTTTTCAAAGGTTAGTTTAACCAGTAATTCAGCAAATGTAACTAAAGAGAAACCTTCGACGAGTAACAAACTTACCCCAGATTTATTTAGTGGAAAGCATAGTTAATGCATTATAGGCAGAAATTAGAGATCAGTAATGTTGAAGAATGTAAGTAAGTTTAGTTTTCTTTTGTGGACAGTTATAATCATGCAAACATTTACCTTGGCATCTATAAATTTGAATCAAATGCAAAGTAAGACCAAAATAATTGCTCTCAATGACTTTCTCATTAAATCGTCTATTGATGTGGCCCTCTTACAAGAGGTCGCCATAGACGATTTTTCTGTACTGAGCATGTTTAAAGTATACAACAATTTCACTCCCTTTGCACAAGGGACTGCCATAGCATGTAGGCGACACTTGGATTTACGTAATGTAGTGCCCCATCCCACGGGCAGACAAATAAGTGTCAAATTAGGCTCAGTGTTTCTCTGTAATGTGTATGCTCCGTCAGGAAGCCAAAACAGACGGGAAAGAGAAGATTTTTTTTCAACAGTTGTAGAGCCCGAGTTGACATCCCACACACTAGACACTATACTAGTGGGAGATTTTAACTGCGTAATTCGTTCACAAGATCAAAATCCAGGATACAACTTCCACGTGCGCTCTATGAATTAACTCAGGGGTTACAACTGCGCGACGCTTGGATACACGCCAACGGCGACAGTCAAGGTTACACACATATCACCTCCAATAGTGCGTCTAGGATCGATAGGTTTTATGTCGCACCAAGATTTCAGGACTATATAATTAGTGTTCAAAATTTTCCAGTATGCTTTAGTGACCATAGTGTTCCAATTCTCAAAATAAATTTAGATTTGATCAAACCCCGACAAGGTAGCGGATACTGGCTTTTAAACAGCACATTATTACGCAATGGTACTTATGTCCAGCTAATCAGGGAAACGTGGAACGAACTCAAGGCCTCTCGGCCAGTTCAAAAGACACTAATCGAGTGGTGGGAAACTCGAGTTAAGCCTAAATTTCGCCAGGTCAGTAAATTCTTCAGTGCAGAGGTTAGTCGAGATCAAAGAAACAAATATAATTTTTTGTATGCAGTCTTGCATGATCTCCATCGTTTAGCACTGCAAGGTAATTTCGATCGTCCCTATGCAAATGAAATAAAAGCGCAATTACTTGCTATACATAGGAAACGAAAATCTGCAACAATAATAAAGAGCAAGATTCTTCCTATAGACCCTGACGAGCAAGCCACCCTAAGTCACATTCTTCAAGAACATAAAAACGCCAGGAATCATGTTATTCATAAATTAACTTTAGATTCCGGTGAAGTTGTCACCAGCCCTCATAGTATACACGACATGTTTTTGCAATACTATAAAAATCTTCTAGGTCAATCCTTTAATCCCACAGAAACGCAATGTAATTTTTTGAACTACCTCCCTGCATCACTGACGGAAAATGAAAGAACTGAGCTCACACAACCGTTTAGTAAAAAGGAGGTTCATGATGCAGTATTCAAAGCTCCTAGGAATAAAATACAGCCGAAGATGGACTACCATCAGAATTCTATCAATGTTTCTGGGATCTAATAGGAGACGAATTAACGGCATGGGTCAACGAAGTGTTGACAACAGGGACAATAGGGAAGACCAGTAGCACGGGAGTTATAGTGTTAGTTCCCAAAAAGGCAAATCCAAAATTCGTTACAGATTTTAGGCCAATTTCCATATTGAGTAGTGATATCAAACTTATAAGTAGGTGCATAAATCAGCGTCTAAAAAAATATATGGTTAAACTTATTGGGAATTTACAGTTCGCTTGTAATACGTCTCAAAGTATACATCACTTGCTGCAAACGATACGAGACGTAATTATTACCAAACAAAATAAGAATGCATCAGAGGCAATTCTATCTTTAGACTTTTCCCAAGCTTATGACAGAGTGAGTCACGAATATCTGTACAAAGTCTTAGAAGCATATGGCTTCGGAGACACTTTTATGAATTGGATAAAAACATTATATAATCCTATGCTGCTAAAACTCAAAATAAATGGTTTCTTGACAACAAGTTTTAAAATGCGACGGGGTGTACTACAAGGTAGTCCCTTGAGTAGCACATTGTACGTCCTCACAATAGCCCCCTTTTTGTTTAGTATCCAGCATCATTTACAGGGTATTTCTATGGCTTCCACCACAATACAAGTTGGCAGTTTCATGGACGATGTCACGATTTTTCTCAAGGATGAAAGAGATCTGTACAGTGTTAAAAGCCAAATACATACTTTCGAGCTCACATCAGGAGCAAAACTAAACAATCGAAAGTCATTCCTGATGCCCCTTGGCAAGGAGAATCCTTTCACAAACAATACGGAGATCCCTGTAGACAAGAAAATAAAAGTTTTAGGTATAAACTATGCAAATATCGATGAAACGATCGATGCCAATAATAAACTTACGTGCGAAAGGGCAATCTACGTCCTCAGAGCGAACAAGATGCGCTCTCTGAGTTTAAAAGCACGAGTCAGATTTATTAACGTTTTTGCTCTCTCTAAACTTTGGTATGTAGCAAAAGTCCTGCCTTTCAAACCACAGCACTTAGCCAAGGTCAACAAAGCTGTTGGCTGCTTTTTGTGGCACGATACAATTTTCCGGGTGGCAATAAATGAGCTCACGTTATCAGAGAAGACAGGTGGGTTGGGACTAATACACGTGAACACACAGGCAAGATCATTGTTTGTACAGACTGGCCTTCAAACAGCTTTCTCACTGCACGAGTCAACGACCCAAGAATGTATACAGACGATAATACGAAACATTCCATTAGAAGCTCCCATCGATATCCAAAGTATCCCCAAAAGGTTTTTGTTTTATAAGGACATCGCTTTACAGGTATGCTACCAGTTATTACGACATGAGACAATTATACCATCTGTTAAAAAGTTATATAGCGAAATCAATAGTTTCAAGCACGCCGTACCACGAATAGTCAGGGATTTCAATACACATAATTGGCCACAAATATGGGAAAATGTCTCCGCCAAACACCTTTCAAAAGCGGGCCAATCAATATGGTACAAAGTGGTTCATCGTGTTATAGTGACAAGAGATAGGACATACCAATATGGAATCAGTGACTCTCCTAACTGTATATCATGCAACGTGCCTGACTCTTTAGCCCACAGGCTTACGAAGTGTCGAAACTCCTCCACGGCATGGAACAAATTGCGAACAATGCTCAGTCGTATATGCCGCACCTCATTAACAAAGTTTACGGATACAGATATAGTTTTTCCTGATTTCAATTTTTTTCCACCAACAAAACAACGAGCAGTACAATGGTTGATAACAGAATACTTATTATATATATTTCACAATGACGAGAGCAGTTTTCAGAAACAATTCAGTATCTTCTTGCAAGAACAATACGAAAAAATTCCTCTCCAAGCAAGGAAGAAATGGTATGCAAATTTCTTATTAGTGCTTTATACTTAATTTAGGTCAAACAAAAATGTAAAGGTTAACCAGATAGAAATATAAATTGTAATAGCAGTAATACACTTATGTAAAAACAATGTAATTCCATAACATGTATATCAGAATGAGACAATAAAAAAAAATAGTGGTAACCAAGAGGTCCTGGGTTCGATACCTGGTGGAGGCACATGGCATAGTAGTTCGTATTCCACTTTAAACTGTAAATCCAGTCCCTATTAGCCTTTCTGTTCATAAAGTGGACTTAAAACAACAATACATCCAAAAGAGGCTATGCTACTTATTTTTAACACTCTTTCGAAATCCTGCATTACTTCCATTTTTCAATGTATTCAAGCTTAATAATTTTGTTTTAATAGTACTCCAGATTCAAGTACATTACTAAAATACCGAAATACAGATATCTATTTGTTAAGATATTGTGATAAGAGAACTGTTTTCGATCATTTCTTTGAGTGAGAAATTTATGAAAATATTGTAAACCTTTCGAAGAAAATTGCGGGCTTTGTTTGCTTTTCCATATTAATGAAATTATTTGCTTATCCTTAAAACAGCTGGCAGGGCCGCCGTTAGGAAGCGCGAGGCCCTGTGGAAACTATACCCGCGAGGCTCTTATGTTTTGAAATGTAATGTATACACCTTCAATTTCCCGTAAAATTCTACACTAATACCAACATGGTTATGCATGGTTATTAATAGGGAAAGGAACTTTAAGTAAATAAATGTTTTTTCTGCGATAAGATAGAGACCCTCATTTTTGCCAAAATTCTGATCATAGCCTTATATGTCAACACAGCAAATTTTATTTTACATAAAAACACATATTTTCCAGTTTTCTGTATGTAAATACATATTTTGCGAATTTTCATTTTAAATACATAAAATCGCTCATTGACTTCATCTACCTCGAAATCCTCGAAGGAAAAATGTTTATTCTCCCCACCTCTTTCATATCGAGAGTGCTAGGTTTGTTTTGTCTTTGAACACCCTCGCTGGCAGACTTCTGGCACCTCGCCTACGATCCTATTGGGAGAAAATAGCTGTAAGTAGCTGGGGCTGGCTACACGTAACGATAGCAAGGCTTTTTAATGAAGCAATGCAGCTATTGTGGCCAGAAGGCATAAAATTTGACAATGTTCTTCTCTTGACAGATGCTGCAGCTTACATGCAGTGGTCTTGCCGTTAGCTACCCCAAAATGGTGCACATTACATGTGTGGCGCATGCATTGCATAGAATATGTGAAAAGATAAGAGCTCTTTATCCCGATGTCGATAAACTGGTTTCAAATGGGAAGAAAGTTTTTATCAAGTCGCCTAGAAGAATAGACATTTTTAAACAAAAATGTCCTGAGGTTCTCCTTCCCCCTACACCTGTAGTTACGCGATGCAGATGTTATGCCCAGAACTTTGAAAAAAATTGTATCTGTTGTAAATGATCTCAACAAAGAAGAATTTTGCAAGAACTGTTGATGGAGCCCTCCTTAAAAGTCGAATTGGCATACATTTCAACAAACCTGTCCATTCTCTCTAATTCCATATGAAAGCTTGAATCGTCCGCGAACACTTTGGCAGCTTCCATTGGTGAAGTCCGTATAGTAGAAACGAAACTGAAAGAACTCACTGGATCTAAATGTCTAAATGTACAGAATTTTTGGGGAAAAACCAAGGTTTTCAAACAATGTGCCAAATTGCATGTGAGGTGAAGTAGAGGAAGAGGAAGCTTTGGAAAACTTCGGCGTTAGTGACATTTCATGCTTCAAATATGCAAGAATTGTTTCTTGTGACGTGGAGCGATCTTTCTCACAATATAAGATGCTTTTTAGAGATAATCGTCACAGATTTATAATGAGAATTTGGAAAAAACTATGGTAATCCACTGCAACTCTTCCAAAAAATAGCTCGCTAAGAGGTAATCATTTAGAAACTAATTTCAGGTGTTTAAAATGCATGTTATAGTTTGTTTTTGTTACCAAATGTTTTTATTTTTGTCACATATTTTCCTGTTTTTATCACATATTTTCAACATTTATGACACATAAAAAATAAATATTTCTGAGTTTTTTAGCACATAAAGTTCCGTTCCCTAGTTATTAATATTGCATAATTTTTACCCCACCTTCATTCAACACAAGAATTTCCCTTGAGCAACCAAAGAAATTTGGCAACGTGTTGAGGACATTAAGACAAATAACTTTCTTTAATAACTTTTTGCTACTTTAGGATCTGCTTCGAACATCTATCAGCCTTCGAAAAACATATTTTATCCTGAATGTATGTAGCCATGCTCTACAGGTTCATCGTTACAAACATACATAGGAGCCGCGGTAGTATAGTCGGTTCGGTCATCACCCCCTGAAACTCGGTAGGGCATCTGACTGCCCCGCGGGAGACCCGGTTTAGATTTCCGGGGTGGGTGTTCTAAGGTTGGTACGAGAGAATGGTATTCTCCAACAAAGTCCCTTTGCTTACGCAAAGAATCCCTCCACTTATTCCCAAGACTGGAACAACATTCCCCACCTAACACTTTCCACTACGAACGCTATTCTTTACACGTGTGTTGTGAAAGTATACATATTTGGTATGGTATAGTTGATGGAAATTCTTTTAGAGAGCAAAATGTAGCTTACTTCTCA
This sequence comes from Lepisma saccharinum, assembly GCF_977018435.1. NCBI lineage: Eukaryota > Metazoa > Arthropoda > Insecta > Zygentoma > Lepismatidae > Lepisma > Lepisma saccharinum. Next base: position 10,915,746 of record NC_139238.1, read on the forward strand.
CATAAAATGTGTCCCTCACCTTTCGTGTAGCAGTCCTCAATTCCAAGGGTGGCCGTTCCCTCCTACCCAAAGCCAATGGCGTTCACCCACATATTGCATAATCCTCATAAAGCATTTAATGAATAACTGAAATCACTTTCATTAGCTTTACACTTTAATTGATCTGCCTTCCGCCGAAATTCTTAATTCTCTTCATCTAACGGTCTAAATATGGTGCATCGGGTAGTCAAAGTATCTTGAAACCAACTAAAGTTAATGGATCACTAACTAACTAACTCTCTAGCCTTCTTAAACCCGAAGGTTCATGGCTGCAGCAACACTCTTTTCCATCCCTACCGATTTCCTTTAGGTCTATCTCAACGTTGTCCCTCCATTTTCGTCTTGGCCTTCCTATAGGAAGGTTTCCCAACAAGAATCCTATAAACACCTCTTTCCTCTCCCATTCGTGCCACATGGCCTGCCCACCTAAGTCTTCTTGATTTAATTATTCTAACAATATCTGGAGATGAATACAAATTATGTAGTTCTAAATTATGTAACCTTCTCCACTCACCTGTATCCTCATCCCTTTTAGCTCCAAATATTTTCCTAAGGATCTTATTTTCAAATACTCTCAATTTATGTTCCTCTTTCAATGTAAGGGACCAAGTTTCACACTCATATAATACTACAGTCAAAATTGCTGTTCTGTATATTTTAACTTTTAGTTTCTTAGATATTAAACGAGAAGACAAAAGTTTATGAAGAGAGAAGTAACATGCATTTCCTGAATTAAGCCTACTTTTTATTTCCTCTTTAATATAATTTTCATTTGTTAATATTACTCCTAAGTATTTGAATCTGTTATCAATAATTAGATTTTGATTATTACCTAACACTTGGTTTCGGCCTGTAAGCATATATTTAGTTTTCTCTTTGTTAACTTCCAAACCTATCTCTTTAGCAGTTTTGAAAAATATTTTAGCATTATTCTTAATTGTATTTATATATCCCCTAATAAGTCTACATCATCTGCATTTGCTAACAACTGAGTCACACCATTTAATTTTAGTCCTTCGTTAGTTTCTTTTACCTTCCTAACAGCATATTCTAAGGCAAAATTAAAGAGAAATGGAGATAATGCATCTCCTTGTTTTAACCCATCATGAATTGTAAATTTGTCAGACATATTAATACCCACACGAATTTTACTTTCTGTTTTACTGGTGCATACTTTTATCATACTAACAAGCTTCTTAGGTATTCCAAACTCTACTAATATATTATATAATTTATCTCTTTTGACCGAATCATATGCTTTTTTGAAATCAATGAATAGCTGATGGACATTTTGATTATATTCCCACTTTTTTTCGAGTGTCTGTCTAATGTGAAAAATTTGATCTGTAGTTAATCTGTTACGTTTAAATCCACATTGATAATCACCTATAATTTCATTAGCATATGGGGTTAGTCTTGTTAGAAGAATGTTAGATAATATTTTATATGTTGTTGAGAGTAGAGAAATTCCACGGTAGTTATTGCAGTTCATTTTATCACCTTTTTTAAACACAGGAACAATTATGGATTCTTTCCACCGTTGAGGGATTTCTTCTTTATTCCATATTAAACAAATTAATTTATGAATTTGACATATTAACGAATTTCCACCATATTTAATTAACTCAGCTGGTATTAAATCTATGCCAGGTGCTTTGTTATTCTTTAGCCTTTTAATAGCATCTTTAACTTCAGTCAAGTTAGGTTCTGGAATTAAAGGTTCTGCTTTGTGCACTTCATCTACTTCTGATTTATCTCCTACATGAACATTTAAAAGGTCATTAAAGTAGTTCTCCCATCTATTTAGAATATCGCTTGGGTCAGCTAGAAAATCACCGTCTTTATCTTTTATCAAGTTTACTTTAGGTTGCCACCCCTTTCTAAATTCATTTACACCTTCATATAAATCTCTAATATTTTTATTTTTGCTGTTTGTTTCAATTTCGTTAATTTTGCTTTTCAAGTAATCTCTTTTTTTTACTTCTAAACGTGCGGTTAACTTCTCGCTTTATTCTATTATAATTGCTTAGATTTGTATCATCAGAGTTATTTAATCACCTAAGTCTAGCCTGATTTCTTAATTCTATTAGATTATGACATTCATTATCAAACCATGGCTTACTTTTTCTTGGTTTATGGTATCATATACTTTCTTTAGCTGCTGATTCTATTGCATTACGTATGTTCTCCCAATTCTTATTTACGTCTGTTTCATTTATATTTTCATCATCATTTAAACCCTGCAAAACATCAAATCTATTTGACAGTTTCATTTGGTAATCTTTCTTAATTCTTTCATCAGCAAATTTTCCTGTATTAAATTTTAGAATGGATCACTAAGGATATATATTCTGATTTCCCCCTACCTCATTGCACATATTGCAACATGATGCAAACGTGTAATTTTTTTTTGCACATTACAATATTATATATATATTCAAGAAAAATGTTTGCATGTTGAATTTTATATTATTTTGAGGAAAAATCACCTCCAAATATTTGATGATGCGGTTCACGCTATTATCAGCCCCCTCTGTGTGCGCCCTGGTCAATCCCATAATCGAAGTCAAATTTTGACGCCACATAAGTTTCTGCCAATCTGTGAAAAATTTCCAACGTGAAGAATTTCAGTTAACTGCTCCTGAAGCATTGGGACATTATAAAAATTAGGACATACATTTACTCCCCTAAGAGCAATACATTTGCAACCATAGGGCAAGGTTCTTCGACCTCTACTTTCCGCCGAAGCGGGCGAATATCAGGTCAACGTTTTACCACAGAGGGATGGAGATACCAGAGGGACAATTAAACCACATCCGCTCTTCTAATACCACCCCAGAGTTAGCATTTTTGAGTTGACTGGCATAGTGGTAAAATCCGCGAAATCTGCCCCGCCCCTTCTCTGGGTTTCAAGGAAGTAGAAATAAAAGTATCTCTAATCTTTAATAAATTTAGCTGCGGATCCGTTTCACACAAAAGGCAACATGCCGACCGGGACAAGTTTCCCTTCCACGGTCTATCCTCTTTTTGACATTTGTTCTCAATTTGCCTACATCGTAAATTCCCCATCCTCAAATTTGGGGCCTGGGAGCTCCGTTTCAACGCAAAGAATCACAACGATGCCTGCACTCGATCGAACAATAGAGTTTATGACAGGGAATCCGTAGAAGGTTGGGATCACAAACAAGAAACTCCACTGTGTTAGTGCTGAAATTTTCATTTCACAGCAGGCTCGCTGTCTCCGTCTCCGATTTTGTTTTCCTTTTCTATAGTATGTATGCTGATTGCAAATGAAGCTGTATTGCTAATGTAAGCTTCTTTTCTTTTCATTTATGTATTCTAATGTGATCAATTTTTCATGAGAAATGAATATGAATAAAAGAGTCAATAATATTAAAATATCTCGAAGCGGCAGGCCCTGTGTGGTGGCACGCGTCGGACCTGACAGCTGGAATGTTTTTAACGCTTTCAAGCTTTCAAAGTAAAAAAACAAAACTACTGTTACAACGCGTAAGCTATAGAAAGGCAGGTAAAAAAAGGTAAAGTGTTCCCCTGTGCATAGCACCACGCCATGAAGGCGTATAGGGGGTGTGGGGGTAACGCCCCACACTTTCTTGATCCGGTCGTGAGTGGGGGTGATGTGATCAGCATCACGCCCCTGACCGCCTTTACCCCCCAGGGTTTCCCCCAGGTACCCATGTTATTCGACGCTGGGTAGGCGCCGGGGCCGCTTCCACCGTTAGAAAAGTTTCCGGATTTGAACCGGCCGGGGATCGAACCCGGGACCTTTAGCATGGCGTTACCGACTGAGCCACCGAGGCAGGCATACAATAACTGTTATCGTCACAACACAATATATTCCCACATATGGAATTAGAGAAATTCCACATAAAATCGTGTCATTTAAGGAACTGACTAAAAACAAGACCTGTAATCTGCCTTGCTGTTTGTAATTCCTCCCTCAGACCTCGCGGTCAGTAACTGAAGATGAAGCAAAAGAACCCCTGAATCCAGTGAAGAGATATAATCAATTAAAAGTAAGAGACTGACTTGTGGCATAACTTCACTGGGTGATCGATATCCTCTCATGCTTGTCGCGTCGCTTCTGTTCGAAAGATTGCATTCATTACTGTAGGTTCGTTTCCAAGCGACACTTCTCGCTTTTCGCCTGTTGCTTGTCGCATAGGTCAGACCTAAGTAAGAAGTGACCAGACCAAAGCAACAACCTATGTCGCTTAGAAACGAACCTCCGTTAATAAATACCACATTCTGAACCGAAGAAACACGACAAGCTGCATGTAATTTCCTTCATCGGTTAAGCATTCTCTCATTTCTCTATATTTCTTGATGTTCCAACATATCTTCGATTTTTTAGCAAGCTCTTGGTAGTTATATTCTGCAAGATTCCCCCTCGAAAATCCGAATTCGTCACACGTTGTCCATAACGAATCTGCCCCGACGTTAACCTCGTGTCCCTACTTCCAAAGATCACTATCTTCCTGTTGAAATTTCCTCCGAATACCGTAAATCTGCCAACCATCTGCTATCCCACACGTTTCCTTCCATTCATCCTTGCACAAAACGATGTGGTGCAACGTCCCTCTAGTGCACTTCTTAAAATAAACTTATACCACGGCTACAGATATCTTAATCTCAGGGGATAGGTTCTTTATTCGAGAATTCCAAATAAGAAAGCGTTTTATAGCCAAGAGGATATATAGGTAGTTAAATGCGGATCTACAGGGTGCTCGGAAATTCCCCTTACAAACTCCTAGGGCAAGTAGAGGGGACTGAGTAGACAATATTTGGAATAAGAACCCATGTCCGGAAACGTACCGTTTCCGGACATGGGTTCCTATTCCAAATATTGTCTACTCAGTCCCCTCTACTTGCCCTAGGAGTTTGTAAGGGGAATTTCCGAGCACCCTGTATATTCTGAAAGCTATACATAATACAGAGAAAATATATATCGGAGCTGATATATACATTGACATATATACAGGGTGTCATTTTAATGGCGCCCACGGACCACGGAAACGTATAGAGGACATCAAAACAAACAACTTTTTTCAGTAACATTTTTCTCGTTGGAGCGTCGTTTCGGCGCTACAGTCGTTCAAAAAAGCCCGTTTTGCCGCCTGAATGCTGGCAACCACACACACCATTTGATTGTATTTGTGACGTCATATCCCGTCGTGAAGCAATGCGTTACAGGGTTGCCAGGAACACACATATTCTGTGAAAAATGACATAGCTACAATCAGCCACATTATGTACCGTAAAACAAAACGAGAAAACACGTTCTGTAACCTAACAGGAAGTAAACAAACGATACGAAAAATGGTAGAAAGAAAGTAGAATTCAAGTAGAAGTGGTCATATCGAATTTTGTATCAGCTCGCATGTCAAATATTTGCAAATCTAGTTATCAAGTTGGCATCTACAATTTAGTCTATCCACTTCGTCCTTCTGAAACTAGTTGTCTGTGACACGCTGATCAGATGACAAAATAGAAATGAAAGAACTCAAAATTCCAAAGGTAAGCAACACATAATATAATGTATATTCAGGGCATTATGAGGCAAGTGACAAAAATGGTTGAAAATACAGGGATATAAATAGTAGTAAAACAAACTCTCCGACGACTGTGTTTATCTACGCACCGGATACACATGTAATAGTTTGCAACTGTGAACAGGGCAGTATATTCGCTACTGATTCATCATTAGATTGTTACTTTGGTTGTACGTGTTTTAGCCGTAATGTAACAACGTGAAACTCGGATACTTCCGTTATCAGCACAAAAATATCACAAGGCATCTGGACACAAACCTGTAGATATCAACCTTGCAACGAGATTTGCAAATATAATTGACATGTAGCTGGGCGTAAACTGCCACATGTAAGTTGTATGTACAATAAAAGTTATTGTTGTTGATATTTGACATGTAGGCTGAGACAAAATCCGATATTGACTCTTCATTTTGAATACGTTTTTACCATTTCTCATATCGTTGGTTCACTTCCCCCTTCCCCTGAGATGACTGCTGATCTTCTGGCTGGTAGGCTATGATGTTCGGTTTACTGGACGCGTTTCTCGCTTCGTTTTACAGCCAATAATGTGGTTGGTAGTTTGTCATTTTTCACAAAATTTGTGTGTTCCTTGCAACCCTACCGTGCGCTGTTTCGCCGCAGGAAATGACGTCACAGATACGATCAAATGTTGTGTTGGGTTGCCAGCATCCAGGCGGCAAAACGGTCTTTTTTGAACGGCTGTAGCGTCGAATTGACGCACCAACGTGAAAAATGTTACTGAGAAAAGTTGTTTGTTTTGATGTCCTCTACACGAATCTGTGGTCCGTGGGCGCCATTAAAATGACACCCTGTATATATATGCTGATTCCAAATTTTACGTCGGTTCTATTCTTCTTATACATATATAAATAATTAAAAGGAAATCTTCTTCTTCTTCTTTCTTCTCGTAATTTCTGGGAAAAGACTTCTTCTTCTTTTCTTGTTTCTAATTTTGGAGAAGGCTTCTTCTTCTTTTCTTCTTCCTAATTTTGGAGAAGACTTATTCTTCTTTTCTTTCTTCTATCTTTGGAAAAGACTTCTTCTTCTTTTCTACTTTCTATTTAAGAAAAGGCTTCTTCTTCTTATCTTCTTTCTATTTAGGAAAAGGCTTCTTCTTCTTTTCTTCTTTCTAATTTTGGAGAAGACTTATTCTTCTTTTCTTTCTTCTATCTTTGGAAAAGACTTCTTCTTCTTTTCTTCTTTCTAATTTTTGAGAAGGCTTCTTCTTCTTATCTTCTTCCTATTTTTGGAAAAAACTTGTTCTTTTCTTCTTTCTATTTAAGAAAAGGCTTCTTCTTCTTTTCTTCTTTCTAATTTATTGTCTTTCCTTTTAAAGCGTAATCTCATTTATTACATATATGCGCTCGTTTTCCCCGCTTCTTTGGCAACTACGCAAGCTATACTTATAGAAAGAGTAGGGTCGACTAAACTGACAATAGCGCCACCTCCTATGTAACGACCAAAAGGGGAATAGCCCAGGATCGCTAACAGCAAAGCGCTGCCTATGGCCAAGTGCGTCTAATAAGAAGCGCAACCGTAAGTGCTTCGGGGCGTCTAATTGAACACAGCGCCACCGAGGGACGGACAAATACAAAAACTGACGATGTTCTCCTCGTCAGAGGATCAAAAAGGAGAGAGATACAATTTCTGAATTCATTTGCTCACTTATTAACTTTCTTAATTGTTTCATATACGAGCATATTCTTAATTATCTTAATTGGCTACATACAACATTTTATTTACTCCTTCTATAATTTTTATACTCTTCCTTTATATATATTTTTCATTTAGTATAATATATATAACCGCTCTTCTCCGCTCCTAGTTTGTACAATGAGCTCTACTCTTCTTTATATGGCGTGTTGCCATCTATCGTCGCTCTCGGGAAACATTTCTTTTTGCATTTCACATTGTGTCGTCGGAACTGGCAAGTGACACAATATCCCCCTCCTTAAGGATGAAAAATTTCTCTATTGGAAAAAATCTTTTGTAAATTTATAAATTTTTCCCTCTTTCACTACATCTCATTGGACTCTTCTCATTGACTCTCCTTTCTACTGCTTACATTCCTTTTCACTTTCTCTGTGCAATTATATCTTATGGCATGCAGCATTTTCCCTCATCTCTCTATTTCTCTCTTCTTTCTATTTTCGTTTCTAGATATCTTATCACCACGTTCCGGAAATATTCGTGACCTCTTTAGTTATTTTTAGATACAAAATATAATTCTTCAATAGCTCATCTCCTGCAAGTCTACTCGTCTAATTTCTCCAAGATAGTCTTTACCTGACGATGTCCTGCCAAAATAGTAACTTTCGTTTCACCCTTTTCTTCTTTCAGCAATCTCTCTACAGATTATCAGTTAGCTCAGATTATTCCGTTTCAAAGAACTCTCATCTCTAAGTTGACCATCTAAGTGTTTCCATCAGTTAAAATAATTCTTCACATCAGCCTGAATTTCATATCAGCATGTATCTAGATATACTTATTTTCTGGGATTACAACCCATTCTCGGAATACAACCGATTTTTCTTTGTCTTCTGGGATTACAACCCAATTCTCGGAATACAACCGATTTTTCTTTATCTTCGGGGATTACAACCCATTTCATTTGCACTTTTCAACACACGATGACTTTTAATCGTCTAAGCTTACAAATAATTCATTTTACTGATACTGCTCAATCATCTTTCATATTATCTTCTCATTTTTTCCTGAGAGTTTTCTTCATAATTAACTTCCTTCTGTGCCTAACTGTTCTATCTTCTTCGTTCTTCTGTTCGTACAATTGAAAAGTTGATTTCCATTTTCCATATTACTTTCTTTGGCATGTTTCCTTTTACAGGTTTGATCTTTCACTATCAGTCTCATTGTTCAATGCGGTGGTGATATAAATTAGCACTCATTATTCTTTCTTAAGATATCACTTGCAGAATAGATTTTCCTCCAACGATGACTATCATATATATAACTTACGTATATCTTTTTACAGGAACTAACATTAAAGAACTAAAATTTTCTTCTTTCAAATAGATCATTAATATTTACCCCAACTAATAATTCCACGAATTTTTCTTCTGGTGAGCTGGAACCTTTTTCATACACTTTATTAATTCTAGAAACGTACGCTTACCAGTCTGTAAATCATAACTTGTCCTTCCTTTGCACTATTCAGTCTTATTTGTTTCTTCCAATTCTTTCAAATACTCGTTGCTTGTCATTATCTTGTTTTCTTTTTCTCTTCCTCTTTTTCTTCTCTTTCTTCTATTTTCTTTTCTATTCTTCTCAAGATCCATCTTCCTCCTCTTCCAACTTTCTTCCAGTAAAGAAATTACTTTCATTTCTCTCTTCCTCCAATCTGGTTACTGCCAAGACTTCTTCTTATGTTCTACATCTTCATCAAATGCATGCTCTCCTTGTCTTTTGCGTCTCGTCTTCTTCTTTCTTCTCTTAGACGAAGTAGCATCAGAATCCATTTGATCTATGTCGACCCTTTTTAGCATATTATTAACTTTCTTCAGGTTCTTTTCTATTTTTAATTTCTTTATCTTCTTCTTCCATGTCTTTACGTGAATATTTCTAAATTTCATTTTACTTTTCTTTCTTCTTTGTTTACATCTTGTGCTAGGCTTATACTTCTTTTCTTCCTCCGTCAGAGACTCGTCACCGGAATTTTCTTCTTTCATCTTCATTTCGACATGGATTTCTTCATTACATTGACAACTAAATTTTTCATCCCTTTCTATTCCTCTTTCATCTTCTTCTATTTTCTTATCTTCCTCTTCTTTGAATTCTTTAAGTTCCTGAGTGTTTTCCTCTCGTAACTTTATAGCTACTTCTTCTATCTTGCTGTCATGCTCGTCATTTAAACTTTCCCCTTTTTCTTCTTCTTCTATTTTCTTATCTGTCTCTTCTTTGTTTACTTCACTTAACTTTATAGCATCTTCTTCTATCTTGCTGTCATGCTCGTCATTGGAATTTTCCTCTTTCGTCTTCCAACTTCTATCTTCTATATGGACCTTCGCTTCTTCTATCTTGTCTTCGTTTTTTGTTATTCTGGAAACATCTACTTCTGTCTTGCTGTCATTTTCTTCTGTTATTGAAACGACTAATTCTATCTTGTTTTCGTTTTCTTCTATTCTGGAAACATCTACTTCTGTCTTGCCTTCATTTTCTTCTGTTCTTGAAACAGCTACTTCGGTCTGAGAATCGCTTTCCTCGATTTTCCTTTCCGGACTTTCATTTCTTCGTTCATTTTCTTCTCTGAGATTCGAAACCTCCTCTTCTATTCTTTTGTTTGTATTTAAAGTTATACTTTCGATTAACAACGTTGTTTCTTCCTTGCTTTCCAGCGACTTTCTATTTCCTTCACACGTTTCATTCAATCTCAAGAACATCTCATGGGTTTCGGACCTCGAACTTCCAATTTCCTGCTGTTTTCCTCGAGCCTTTCTTCCATCTTTTTATTACTTTCTTCTAACTTTCTACTATTCTCTTTTAATTCTCTACTACTTTCATCTATCTTTTCTTCGAGTCTTCTATTATTCTCTTTTGCTTCTCTGCTACTTTCTTCCATCTGTGTTTTTAATTCTATATTATTCTCTTTTGCTTCTCTGCTACTTTCTTCTATCTGCACCGATAACTTCTGGAACATTTCTATCATGTTCACCTCTTCTGTCTTCTTTGGTTTTTCCTTCATTTTCTCTTCTTCTATTTCCCTTTTCTTCTCTTCTTTTTCATTCATCCTTTCTTTCTTGCAATTTTGGAAAAAAGTAATCTCCTCTTTCACTTATTCCTATGTACTTTTCTCTTCTTATCTTCTCGCATAGCCAATGTTTCATTTCTTTGCATGAGGTGCATAGGATGGTTTCTTCATTATATATCTCTTCCACAGCAGTTTAATATTTCCGTTCTGTCTTCCATTTCCTCCATTATAGTTTCTCTGTTCTCGCCTTTAATTTTATTTTCTTCCTCCATCTTCACTTTCTCTCTTTTTTGCTTTCTTGTTCACAATTCTGCTAGCCGCAACGTTGGTCGCCACTTGTGTAACGTCCCTCTAGTGCACTTCTAAAAATAAACTTATACCACGGCTACAGATATCTTAATCTCAGGGGATAGGTTCTTTATTCGAGAATTCCAAATAAGAAAGCGTTTTATAGCCAAGAGGATATAGTTAAATGCGGATCTATATTCTGAAAGCTATACATAATACAGAGAAAATGTATATCGAAGCTGGTATATACATTGAAATATATATATATATATGCTGATTCCAAATTTTACGTCGGTTATATTCTTCTTATACATATATAAATAATTGAAAGGAAATCTTCTTCTTCTATCTTCTCGTAATTTCTGGGAAAAGACTTCTTCTTCTTTTCTTCTTTCTAATTTTGGAGAAGGCTTGTTCTTCTTTTCTTCTTTCTAATTTTGGAGAAGGCTTATTCTTCTTTTATTTCTTCTATCTTTGGAAAAGACTTCTTCTTCTTTTCTACTTTCTATTTAAGAAAAGGCTTCTTCTTCTTATCTTCTTTCTATTTAGGAAAAGACTTCTTCTTCTTTCTAAGTTATTGTCTTTCCTTTTAAAGCGTAATCTCATTTATTACATATATGCGCTCGTTTTCCCCGCTTCTTTGGCAACTACGCAAGCTATACTTATAGAAAGAGTAGGGTCGACTAAACTGACAATAGCGCCACCTCCTATGTAACGACCAAAAGGGGAATAGCCCAGGATCGCTAACAGCAAAGCGCTGCCTATGGCCAAGTGCGTCTAATAAGAAGCGCAACCGTAAGTGCTTCGGGGCGTCTAATTGAACACAGCGCCACCGAGGGACGGACAAATACAAAAACTGACGATGTTCTCCTCGTCAGAGGATCAAAAAGGAGAGAGATACAATTTCTGAATTCATTTGCTCACTTATTAACTTTCCTAATTGTTTCATATACGAGCATATTCTTAATTATCTTAATTGGCTACATACAACATTTTATTTACTCCTTCTATAATTTTTATACTCTTCCTTTATATATTTTTCATTTACTATAATACATATAATCGCTCTTCTCCGCTCCTAGTTTGGACAATGAGTTCTGCTCTTCTTTATATGGCGTGCTGCCATCTATCGTCGCTCTCGGGAAACATTTCTTTTTGCATTTCTCATTGTGTCGTCGGAACTGGCACGTGACAGTGGTCACTACGATTGTTTACTGTAGGTCTTTGTCCAGCCATGCTGGGGACAATCGTCATAAAATTCTTGCTCGTACAAACAGTTCTTTCATTGCGACCCTTCTTCACAAAATCAACACACCCTCGCCTCCCTCAAGTATACTGATTGCAAACTCCAAAGATTTCGCACTAACAAGCTAGAAATTGACTCTTTGATTCGTTGATTGAATTGGTGTTTTTAAGTCCACTTTATGCACTTTATGCCAATCGGGACTTGACTTACAGTTTAAAGTGGGATCCGAACCACTAGGTGCCTCCACCGGATATTGAACCCATGACCCCTTGATTAAAAAGCGACCACACTACCACCATGCCATCGGGGAGGACCTAGTAATACGCAAATAGTTAAGGCCGAATCACACGGAACTGGATATCCAGTTAGTTGGCGCTGAACTGGCTACCTACCCGGATGTAATGTCTGCCTGGCTGGCTGTTTGACTGGGTTGGAGGAATAGGACATGTTCTAATTGCTACTGGCTTTTACTCGACTGGATTCTGTGGAACAGCCAATCAGAGCAAAGTTTGGCCATGAGAAGATAATATGTGAGTTTGCAAAGGGGAGTTTTTTGTTTTGTGAATTTCGAGTTTTGGCTGTTTTTGTTAGTTTCTCGATAAAAAAGTAAAGAGATGACGTGCAGTGCATTCGTGTTCACTTCATTAATATTTAGGTATTTATGCAAAGCGATGAGATGTGTACCTGACATTTTTTTTCTTTTTCTGAATGAGTCTTGTGAATCTTATTTTCATCAAGAAGCTTGTTCGGTACACATTGATTACCACATTTTTTTCGAGCCAATTTCTAGTCCATTCTTTTCTTTTTTAGCACAAAGCACTATTCTTCAAATTGCTCGTCCATCATTATGAATTATGGGAACAAAAGTCTATCGACAAGTACGGTAACAAAACAACTAACAACTATCGTGTAAGGCGAAAACAAGCAAATGGGTAGCCAGTCCAGCGCCAACTAGAACATTCCTACTGGAAATCCAGTTCCGTGTGATTCGAGCTTTAGATAGACTACTGTACGTTGACGTCAATAAGATATCTTGCCTGAAGTCAAAGGAGTAAGAAGAATCATGAGACAGGCTACAAGCGACATCTGCGACTTGGAAATGAACACTCAGTAATAAATGCAACCTTCCGTAGAGAAGCGACACGTGTCGCTTGTCGCATGCGTGTCGCTCAGACTTTGCCGTTTTCTAATAGCTATAGTGTATCGTGTCGCCTCTGTCTATTGGTAGAGCATGCGCGGGGAATGCTCGCTTATAGACTAAATGAGATAGTGTCGCTTGTCGCTTCGGTGCGATAGTCCCGTGTCGCTTGGGGATTCCACCAATCGAACGCAGGCTTGTGCAACCTCTCGTGACGCAACGGTGTGCAATGTTGCTGTTGATGGGCTCGTTCCCAAGCGGCATGTGTCGCGTGTCGCTTCGGTGTCAAATCTCTCTTACACGAAATATTTCGAACCCAAGCGACTCAACAACCTGCTCGTGTCGATTGCGTGTTGTACGGATTAGGCCGTTTTATCAATACACCGAGTGTCGTGTTCTCTCGGACTGTTGTTTGTGCATGCGCGGTGAAAGTTGCTTATGAACTTAAGAGGCCCGTGTCGCTTGTCCCTTCAGTGTGAAACTACCTTGTCCCTTGGCACTTCGGTCTTGGAAACGAAAAATCAGTAAATGTAACCTTCCGAACCGAAGCTGAACGTGTAGCTGAAACTCGGTCGTTTTCTTAACATCGTGCGGTGTGCCGCCTCGGTCTGTTGCTTGTGCATATGTGGTGAATACTTGCCTAGACGGAAGGGGTTCGTTCGTGTCGCTTGTAACTTTGTAAGATTACAACCCCACCGTAATTGTCTCCTGTGGCGTGTTTTTTCGGTGTGAAAACTCCCTTAGGGTACGATGGATAAAGAGTAGATGGACGTCAGAAATACAAAGCAGATTCCATAAACTATCTATCTATTGGTAATCAACAATCTTTCTTTTAGACTAAATATTAATGTCCTTGTATTTAGCAAACCTTATATTTTTTGACTGTACAGTGAACAAAATGTTTTAAAGGTTTAACCCACTTTAGGGAATAATGTCCCCCCACTCTTAACTTTTGTTGGCATGATATCCTACATTAATTTTACGAGATGGGACGGGACAAAACGAGACGAGACGGGACAAAGCTCTTCGAGACGAGACACGGGACGAGACGGGACGAGACAGGCCAAAGTCTCGTCCCGTCTCGTCTCGTGGGCAACACTATCCAAAAGTAGCAGGAAGCCGAAGTAAGATAAACCAAATCAATCAATCAAAATACCATGCATTTAGTATATCAAATTCAAGGAGGCCGAACAGTCTCGATGTTTAGGTCTGCCTCGCTTTCGTCTCGTCAAATCTTAGAAGGTCTTGTCTTGTCCTCATTTGTATTATTGAAAAGGCCATCTGGGTCTCGTCTCTACAGCATCCCTAAACGGCATATAAGAAAATCAGAGATACCCGCAAAAGAGAAAAAAATATCTGGTAATAAAGTCCAGGGCCGGCCATTTGGATGGAATTAGGGCTGCAAACCAGGCACGGATCCACGGGGAGAGCGATGGGCACGATCGCCCCTCCCAAACGCCTTCAATAGGTTTTCGAATACATTAGATCTATATTTAATCTGTATACATATTTATTTCTATCTCAGTATTGTATATGTAAGTTATTCTTTATTTCTTTGGTATAAAACATTATGGGAGATTATTATGGATATTTTGTAAATATTGTAATACCAAATACTACTACTACTACTAATAATAATTAGTATTACTATTATTTGTTCCTAATTCTGTATTGAGGTTTTCTGGTAATAATCTGCATTTCAAATCAAAATTAATTACATAAATATCGACCAAAATATTTAAGTATATTTTGACATATTCCTGGCCCAACAAAAACGGCTAAAAATATACTGAAAAATTACTCGCAAGCCAAAAAATGCAATATAAAATCAACGTTTTCTGGTTCCAACTGAAGAATATGATTTTTCATCAACTTCCGAGCCCTAGTCATGAGCAAGTATACTACGCTCTAGTACAGCATAGTTTTGGTTTACGGAAGAGTAGGAGCGACGCTCTCTTGAAACTTTTGACGAACTTGAAAACTTCATAGAGCCGCCATGTCAAATTCGTTCCCAGCGCCAACAAGTTCTCAATTTGTTGCCACGAGAATTTTCAGTTAGTGAACATGAGTTTTCTGGTGCACGAATGCTGCAAGTCTACCCGTTTTCCTGCGGCGTATTTTCAAGCATCACAGCGCACCATATTGCACCACCCAGCCACCACTATAAGGTAGTATCACGCTATTTCCTGCTTTTTATTTCACTTCCGTTAAGGATTGTGTGCGATGCGAAATCACTCATGTAACCAAGGCTGCTATTTCGACAACGGTGTGTATGCTATATATCAGGGGTGACCAAAAGCAGTTCTTTGGCTGCAGGGAATACATTGGCTGCTTTCATTTCACTCATGCTTTATACTTATTCACCGATATGAACTGGAAGTGCACTGTCATCTGATTAATATAAATCTAATTTTATATTGTAATATCTGTTTGATGCAAGCAGCACCATCATATAAAACGACGATGCTCTTTTATCATCGGTGAGTAATCTACTGTCATATTCTTGGTAAGTTGGTTTATTTTACTTCCCTTTTGTGCCACTTTTGGCTAATTGCGAAGATGAGAATGAGTTATGATATGATGAATGGACCCTCACAAAGAACATCTATATTAAGGCCGGGATTCGAACCCGGGACTCATGGCGTCGTACTGCGCATGCTAATAATCTTGGTAAGTTTTGCATCTAAATGATACACTGTACATTGTTGTTTGAAATTTAAATCGCATATTGCTAAATATTTTAATTTACTTTCCTTTGCAATTACGAAAAGTTTCTACCTTCCACATACTATTTGAATAATTTGACTAATTTGCTTAGCTACTAAATGTCCTTTTTTTTAAACAGCTTGGTAACGAATTTTATATCAATAGTTGTTGTATATCTCAACTGAATGTCTCAACTGTTAAATATGTCAATTAATTTTTTAATCTCTTGTTTTCAATAAGTTCGAGTTCAAGAGGCCCAAAAACATTGGCCCCTGCAGTCCAATAAGTTGTTCTATTCTGCAGGCCGAATTCTATGGGTTGACCATAGACTAATAAAGATAGACTACTTGAATCGTTAGGGTTAGAGAGTAAGAGTGACACGCCATCTTTATTTGTCTGTAATTTGATCACACTATGAAGAACGCATCGAGGCACGATTTATAGATAACGGTTTGTGTTGGTTCCACAAATAGGCTTTGAGAAATCGTATATTGGCGTTTGTACGGAAAACAAATCGGCAGCTCTGTTAGTATTGTTAGTCAAAGAATACACATTTCGTTTAAAAAAACATGTACATTGCAAAACATTTTCATTCTTTCACATTTAAAGGGCTCGTAAACAAATTTACAATCACACTAATCTATCTACAACAAAACAATTCTAACTATATTTATGAATAAAAAGGATCTTAATGTTCTTACAGCTGCAGTATAGCATTATACATAAAATGGCACTAAATAAATACATGATAGGAATATCAATCACTTCATCGTGGGTTGTTTAGGAACAACAATGCCATCTTAGTGCAATAAAATTGCTTTCGTTATTTCCCTATTGTTCAACATTGATGAAAACTACGTCAAAATGAAGTGCTGTATCTGAATCATTGTCTGCAGTAAAAATGCTTTTTCGAAGTCAATTCACTATAAACTTGAGTATAGTATCAGAAGTTAACGGAAATATCTTCACATCATCTTGCACACTTATAATATCGAACTTAAACGTATTATTCTGTTTGACCATAGTTTCTACGTAGAAACTAGGTGGGCACCAGCACAACAGAAACCAGATAATAAAGCAGACTTGTGTACAAAAAGGGGAGGGAGAGAGACACCAACGTAACATTTAATAGTACATCGAAAGGCACAAAGCAAAACTCGTGAGATCATCACCACATCATGCACTCTGATTCAACTCTTTTCGGCTTGTTTTCCTCGTCGTCATCATCATCATCGCCATCATCGTTCCTGTAAGAATTCGGAACTTGGCTTCCGTGCTGCCTGGTAGCGTTCTTCTCGTACAAGGACAACCGACGGCTCATGGGATTTAGATTGCGATGCGCAGTCAGTGTGTTGTTGGCCTGCATCTTCTTTCGAGTTCTTGCCAAACTGTTCCTGTATTCTTGCCTTACGCGGTCTTTCAGTACCTCTTCTTGTTCCACAGTGGCTTTGCTTCCTTCAACTTCTTCTTCTTCCTCCTTATCTCTCCTTTTCGTTTGTCTGCGCATCGACGAAGTGTCCTCGATTTCCGTAAGTTTTACTTCGGGCTGTTGTGGGTGCTCGAGCCAATTTCAATCTGTTAGTCTTGGCAAGTTGCTACACAGGACTGCAGCGCTGGCTAGAACTATGACCTCCAGAACCACCACACCCAAGCCTATGGAGATGAATAGGAGGGCCTGCTCCTTGAACCACGTCTCCACCTTTACCATGCAGCCCTGGAATAACAAGAGGATATATATGAGAAAACAAAATGAGTAAGATTCACGTCTAAGAGTTACAGACTGAGTCGTTCCTTCGAACCTTCGTCCCTGTAAACACCAAGGCCATTGGGATATCACTACCTCTGTGCCACAAGGCGTGTCTTTCGTCGTGATTCCCTGCAAATCTCAAGCGATTAGCGTTCATAGAACAGATGCAAGAACCGATTTTTCCCAGAAGATTTGATACAATGGCGTCTGGACCCGTGGCCAGTATAATCCTTTATGGGACTTGTGTGCTGTCCATCATTCATCCTCATCTTTGCAATTAACCAAAGGTGGCAGAAACCCGAAGTAAAATACACCGTGTATCAAAAAGAATCATCCGATTTAAAAGTTCTATATTTAGGAAACCAATGGACATAGAACCTTGCAGTAAGTTGTAAAATACATGTTGGAATATGAAGTTTCACTTACAATACTTTTTACGTTGTTGCAGGTAGATACGTTCCGAAAGTCTTAACGAAACGAATTTAACGAGAGTAACTTGGCTCGTCAACCTGGGGAACGAGTTATTTTACAGACTTATGGAACGCTCTAGACGAAAGCGCAGGCGCAGGGTCCTCGTGGTGTCGAGCGGAAGGCATGACCTTATGGCAGAAATAAACTCTACTGCTGACACTGTTACTCATCTTAATCACATTGTAAGAACAGTTGAGGCACACTCGTCTTACGCATGTTGCTTCATATGCAGTTTAAAGCCATCATGCACGCGCGTTGCCTGTACGCAGCAGACGATTCTCACCGAAGAAACCAGTCTTCTGGCCCGTGCGTTTGGTGAATCTCGTTCTTGCACGAGAAGCACGGAAAGCGACTTTTGGGACAGCATAACGAAATGCACGAGAGCACTTATGGGACGGCCATTTACCATAACTCGTTTAACGCGTTCAACTCGTGCGACTTTCGGAACGGGCGCCTGGTGCTGCTTACTCTTTAGTCCGCTTCAAGATGGCATCCCAACAACCGAAAGCTTTCTGCGTTCTCCACTTCAACAAATGCGGTCCGTTACAGTTGTGCAGCGTGAGTTTCGTCGTAAATACGGTGCTGCACCACCTACTGCTCACAGTATTCGACGTTGCACGCACAATGCTGCCGGTTGCTGGTTTGCCATCCTGACGCGGACTAAAGAGTGAGCTGCACCAGTGGCACCTACCTGCAACAAAGTAAACCTTATTGCAAGCAAAACTTTATATTCCAGCATGTATTGTACAACTTACTGCAAGGTTCTATGTCCATTGGTTTCCTAAATATAGCATTTTTAAATCGGATGATTATTTTTGATACACCCTGTACATCAAATCGTTCGTTCATTCATCCATAGGTGCATTATTGACTTCTAGTATTGAATACTTTAAACTAGATGTCGCACGATTGTAGGAACATATGAACAAATTTCACCACCGCTGGGAGTCCTGTCATTTATTTCGAAGTAAAACGATTTTCACAAATAGTTCTTCTACATTTGGGGGGGGGGGGGGGCGGCAGTGTACATTTGAAAAGCGCGCGCTTCAAAACATCCCAACCTGAGAGGCAGCATCAGATTATGCTTATACCATTACTGATACTTGCTTTTGGATCAGTATTTTCTTGAGTGTGGGGATCAAATATTTTGAACATAAAGGTTAAATGTAATTTTGAATAAAATCACTAAAACTATGGACTAAACCAAGATATAAAATAAAAATATAAGAATCTTATTAGTGTAATTCACCGAAATTCTAGGTTTCTGTACGACTGAATACGCTAAATTATTCTGAAAAATAATAATTTGAACAAATTTTAACGAACTGACCTCTGTATACCTCGCCATTTGGTAGACCATGGGATCTGTAGATTGGCACAATGTTCTGTTTCGTGGCTGCGGATCTAGAAATGCTCTCTCCCCGAAATTGGCTAGCAGGCAACATGTGAGAGGCACTGCTAGATCCCGACCTCCAAGTTCTTGCAATCTCCACCTCGAGGTTCCATAGTCTTTTGGACTTCTGATTCCACAGCACTGGAACTGTAATGTATAGATAAAAACATTTAGTGGTACGGTAAAAACGAAACTATATTGATATACACAAGCCAAAATTAAAATGCTTGTGGTAACGATTGTTCTGACTGTACGATGAACTTATTTTCGTTGATGGATCAAGATATGAAACTGCAGTTTCATATTTCTGAGTATTGCAATTTTTGAAGTTACTGTCTTAAAAATAAACAGGTTAGCCTTTTTGCTTATTTACTTACATAGCGAAGTTAAGGCTGTATAAGTGTATACTATGTTATCTTCCGCTTAATCATTAATCTTTGATTACTTCTGTTCTGTTTACTGATATAATGTTTCTTTTTTAAATGAAAAACAACAATAACATTGTAACACATGCATATAAAACGAAATCAAAGTATTAGACACTAACTATATTTCACCCAACATTACTAATAGGATAGAAATAATGTTTAATAGTCGCTGTCCTTGGCTTGATGTGGTGTGGATACTCGTCAAGCTGGAATTTCGCTTCATTATCCGAGTTTTCAAAATTAATTTTCGTAACACTCATGGTAACGTTTAGAAATACCCTGTGAGCGTTGTAATTAGTGAGGCGTGAGGCACAACAAAATGCCGATTGACTTGTTTGTTAGATATCAGAGCTGTAAGTTTTATATTAGTATATCATATTAAAAGAAGTATGAGGTTCTGATTAAAAATCTATTTTTTTTGTTTATTAATCAATACCGTTAGTGTTGCCCACGAGACGAGACTTTGGTCTGTCTCGTCTCGTGGAAATGCTGTGAAATGCTGTCTCGTCTCGAAAAATATTAGTTTGTCTCGGGACACATGATCAATCTCGTCTCGTCTCGAATTTTTAAAAGCCTGTCCCGTCTCGTCCCGTGGACAACACTAAATACCGTGTGCTTGAATTACGTTAGGTAAAATAAATTGAAAAAAGTATATGATAATGAACTTGTAATAATAATAATAATAATAATAATAACATTATTAGCAGTAATTGTTCTAAATTTTCGTAAGATAAAGTTAGTTAAAAACCAGTATTCTTGGTTCTTTGGGTCTATTAAAAGGAAGAATGATAATTCATCTTTAAACTTGTGCAGTTATTTTAACTTGGGGACACAAATCAAAGCGATTTAATATTATCATTTGACACATCTGTGGTCGCGGTAAGTTAAAGGTTGAAGGAATCAGTAAGTCCATTATGGCGAAGTTATCGAAAATACTTCAAGAGATGAACAGAGGAATGAAAAACCAGAGTGATACTTGTTTCAGTAGTTCAAATAATATAATCATAGTTTCCAGAGTTAATGATCGCGGTGATGCACTGTGTAATTTATACAGCGCAATTTTGATTCATTCATTTTAACGATCTATAAAATAAATTGAAACAGTTTTCACTTTCGGTAAAAAAGAGTTAAAGACTACACAAAGTAACTTAAAATTATACTTCAAAACAATCGAATAATGTCGGTCGAACTACAACTTGGACAAAAATGCTGTATAGAGAAGCGCACTGCGGCACTACAACTGTTTCTCATGCATCTTGCAACACTGTTAGTTTGCTATTCATTGATTATAAGTTCGTATGCGCATTATGGTCCAATATTTACCAGTTTTATTTCTAACAAAACCCTCTGTGAGTGAATGTATGTAAAAATAATAATAATAATAATAATAATAACATTAACAAGGTTTAGATCTAGAAGAGAGAGAGAGTAAGAAGACAAAAGAAAAGAAACAACCTGGTCAGGAAGTCACAAGAAACCAAATAATCCTAGCAAGCAAACAAACTTCCCAATGCGTAATGCACACAATTCAGCTTACCTTGTTCTGCGCCAGATCCACAGCTGCAGTCAACTGCTCCTTACCAGGCACTCCAAAATTTCGTTGCAAAGATTCCACCAGGTGGTTAGTGAGTCCCACGCCGATGTAGTGAGGGAAAATGCCGGCCAGGACACCCAGACCAGCTTCCGCAACCAACAACAGGATTAGAAGCGCTACGTACTAAGGTTAGTAAAAGAAGTGTGTTGATTAGTGTCTAGTCCAATTAAATGTACAGAATTGCAGGATAATATAAATGTCTATGGACTTTATACATTTTTATCAGAGGTCAATCACAGGCGTCAGGATTGGCATGTTTCAAACACCACATAAATACATGCCTATATTTTTATTTACAAGTGTTAAAAATACTTTTGTAATTGTTGAGGTTTGTGTCAGTGACATAGTGGAGTTGTTTAAAACCCTTCATATCAAATGAAGGAAGATTAACATTGTTAGACAGGTTATTTCCGTAACACTGCAGAAGTTCATTCTAATCAACAATGTTTCATGTGATATTCAATATTGTAAATACATGTGCACTCAATTCGTAAGCGTGTATGTAGTGAAAATATAGTTTTAGAAGAGCCGTGAAATTCAGCTATCCTTTGCCCCTGGCATCAGCTCCATTTCCGCATCAGAGGTAATGGTGTAGTATAATTACGCGTAAAACTAAATTATATGTACGTAAGAATGGAATTTTTAGGGGTACAGGACCAGCTCTAGATACGCCCCTGTTGTGTACGCTTCAATGCAGAGTTTCCGGTTGGCACAGCAATGCTAGGGGTCTAGGGTTCGAATCCCAGCCTATGGCTGTGTCCGAAAGCTGCAAGACCATACTTGAAGCGAGCATACTTCGAGAGCATACTCGCAGTGCGGTCTTGAAGCCTGGAAGCGGAAAGCTTTCGAAATGCACTTCGACTGCAGCGCCAACACAAGTGAGGAATGCAACAAAAGTTGCTTCGAAACTAAAATTATCAAACATCGACTGTATGTGCCACTCTTGTTTTCCGTGAACAACACACACATGACTCGGCGTGCAGTTTATATAACACAGCACGTTATTAATTATAGAAATATGAAAGAAATTTGCTCTTTCAAATTAATTTTCACACATTCCGCAACATGGTTTACGATCGCGGGAAAAGAAATTGTTTTCTCACTTTTAAACACCTTCTCACTATAGAAGAAAGAAACCACGCATATATGAATAAAACCAATAAATAAAATTACATAGTATTTTAGAAACTTGTTTACTTACATTTCCACACAATGGAAGAACTACAACTACCAGCTGATTGACTTCAGACGTCCATTTTTTTTAACAAATGAAAAGCAAGCACAGATCGCAAGTGTGCACCGCTCGTGTGCTGCGTCCTCTGGTCTTGTACACTCGTTTGCTTGGCGCTTTCGAACTGCACTAGGTGACGTCACTTCCGTCAAGACTGTACTTCAAGTATGTACTTTGTACCTTTTGGACACAGCCTGAGCATGGATGATCCTTGTACAACCTTGGTGACAATGAAGGTCGACCAGAAAGGAATACGTGATTAAATGCACAGAGGCATAGGCGGTCGAATGGGTGACCCGCAGAAGTGGCGCATGTGTGTAAGAGGAGGCGTGTGAGCAGGCAAGAATCGTGATCCCAGCATGTTGCACCCAAGGTCACGTAAAGAACGAAAACGGGGAACTATACGCGTGACATTGAACTTCGACCAGGCACCAGACCCATACGGAAAATTCCAGATAGTGGTGCATTCGACGGAAGCATGACGTCACGGACACGATAAGGGAGTCCGCCGTATATAACCGCGTGCTGTGCACCGAGGAACCGCAGTGCATCATCACCATGGCCAGGGGCGAACCTATTGACAACACCGTGAGGAGAAGAGTGGTGGAGTTGCAACGGAATGGACTCAGTGAACGGGAAATAGGGCGCCAACTGAACTTACCCAAGTCAACCGTCCACTGCATCATCAAACACCACCAAAATACGGGTACTACAGAGCCAGGTAAGGCTCCCGGTCGAAAACGCCTGCTGAGCGTGCGTGACCTACGAATATTTAGGCGCTATATCCAGACCAACAATCATGTTTCTGTGGCCGAATTACGACTGTGGACTCGAGAACGCTCTCAGATTGAAGTGTCAACCAGAACCATTCGCCGTTACCTACAGCGATGCGGTTACCGAGTGTACAAGGCGAAACGTAAACCCTTCCTTTCCATGTTGAACAAAGGCAATCGACTACGGTGGGCACGAATGTACCGGGGATGGACATTTCGGCAGTGGAACAGGATTTTGTGGACGGACGAATCCATTTTCAATGTTGTGTACGGGAAAATACGGAAAACAGTCATTTGGCGGAAGGAGGAACAGAATGAAGCAAAATGTTATGCACGTCGGGTACAGAAACCTGCGTCAGTGATGGTATGGGGATGCATGGCGGCATCTGGGGTTGGCCCACTACACGTCTGTGAGGGCATTGTGAATGCACACGCCTATACACGCATACTGGAGCGGCATCTTCCCACAGTGCGAAGGCACCTGTTCCACAGGCGGCGTCTCATCTTTCAACACGACAATGCCAGGCCTCATACAGCGCGGCTGACAAGAGAATGGTTGACTCGCCATCACCTGCGAACTCTGCCATGGCCACCATCGAGTCCCGACCTCTCGCCCATCGAGAATGTGTGGCGTGTTCTTAAGCGACGTGTGCAACAGAGGGGACCCACGACAGTGGCTGCTCTTATCGCCTGCCTGCAGGAGGAATGGCACCGCATCGATGTGGAATACCTTGAACGACTCGTCCGCAGCATGCCCCGACGCATTGCCACAGTTATTCGCCGACGGGGCGGCGTCACACCATGGTAAACAGGATCCCCTCTAACAGTGGTCGAACTTCAATGTCACGTGTAGATGGACGAAAATGTTTTATTTTGTGTGGACACCATACATTGCTGCGTTGCAGCGGAAATTTATGTTTTCCTTTGTTCCATGTAGCCTGCTGAATAAAATATGTTCAGCATATGCATGTGTTCTCCTTCTTTCACAACGCACTCCTATATTTGTGACTGGTCGAACTTCATTGTCACTAAAGTTGTAAGTGTCCCTTCAGCAATTTCATCCCATCAGCACTAATCCTCATCTTCACACAAATCAATCAATACAGAGTTTGCAAAACAGTGACATTGAATAGTTTTCCTTCCCCCGACTATACTTTCACTTTCACCCCCCCCCCCCATTTTTCGGAGGGTCACGCCTATGGTGATGGATGACTTACATGCATAAGATACCGCTTGTTTGTTACATGCCCCGAACTATACAGCAGACTGATATTAAAACATCACAGAGAAAGAGAGAGAGAGAGAGCGCCGTTGATGAAGAAACGAGTCTTGCATTGTCAACAATTTCCCACGTATCAGCATCTTTTCTTCATCAAAGAAAGCACGACATTGATGGTATGGGTAGTAATATAAATGTGTGTGAGTAGACCCAGTGTCCGGGTACTGAATCATCATTTGGAGCTCGAACCATCATTTGGAGCTCGGTGGGGCAGAGCACAGTTTGGTTGCACATATTCACTTTCCCGGCACACAAGTACGACAGTGTCTTTGAAAATGTTGTAGTACAAGTGGCCTGGTACTGAATTTTCATTTGGGGCTCGTGGGGCTTGTCGTAGCCTTTTATGATGTATATTTTGAGGGGCACAGAGTTGGCGATACTGTGGGTTTTTACTGTAGCCTTTTATGAGAGGGGTTTATTGCTTTTTGTTTACATCTGGTAATACTGCCGTAGTTTGACAGTGTTGTTAACCTACTGGGTTTTTTCACTGAGGCTCGAATCATCATGTGGGGCTCATCGTAGCCTTTTATGATGTATATTTTGAGGGGCACAGAGTTGGCGACCTGTGGGTTTTTACTGTAGCTTTTTATGAGGGGGGTTTATTGCCCTCTGTTTATATTTGGCAATTTTATTGGATGTTCCTTTTTTTGAGGCTCGTTGGTGTTACCTACCCATCCGAAGAAAATTCTACTATATGATTTTTCACTGGCTAAGCTAACCTACAAATAGGAGTTGGCAACACCGACGAGCCTCAAATAATAATTCAAGACTCGTCGGTGTTGCCTACCCACTCTACAAAAATTCTACTATATGATATTTTGAAACTTTTGAATGCAACTTATCGTAATTTTCCAACTGTGGGACCAAATGTTTATATATCGTGACTTTTGTAAACCTCTTTCGGGAACAATGTGTCGCATACACACACGTGCGCGCGCGTGCCTGTATTGTGACGCACGCAAACAAAAAAAAAAACTTTGCGTGTCATTACAAAAAAAACTTTGACCGTATTCTTAAATAACTAACAAAGACAATGAATCTTTTTGGCTTCCGCAAACAGATCAACATGGAGACTGCACCACCAAATTCTAATAACCTCTTACCTTCCGTATTATCTAAACTCAATGGTTTACTGATTGTTCATCTCAACAGCATTTGGACGAAACTGAATGACGATGTGGGCAAGATGTTTTATGTTTTTAATAACAATTTACATTTCTACGAAATTCCGATCGACGGGAAACTTCAAATCACCGTGAATCCGGAAAACGCAGGCGAAATCAAAATTTCTACCGGCAAGAATATTTTTCGAATCAAGCACGACAAGATGCTTTCTAACATTACGTACGATGTGTCTGCAGGAGATTATTTTTACATGGAACTCCTCGGAGATTACGACAAACTTATTCCTCTTTTTGTAGAATTACGAATCGTCTATCCTATTATAAATAACCGTTAACCAAAAATGCCTAACGACATTTTCGGCAACACCAAGCGTGTAGACCACGCAGAAGAGATTCTCATGTTGGACATTCGAGTTAAGAAGTTGAGGACCGATTTGATCGCTTTGCAGGAAACCTTAAACAAAAGTTTAGAGTCGGAAATCGCTACGCTCCAAACGCAATGTCTCGACCCCATTCTGAAAATCGATTCCGAACTGAAAACGCTCATAAAAAATTATGTCGACGTATCTTCTTACGACAGCGTTCAAAATATACAGTTGAGCGTGGATTCGCTTCAAAATGATTTGGCCAAATTACAGCAATTTCAATCGAAAAATGAAGATTTGGAAAAATTGAAACTCGAAATCGAAGAACGAACTTCCGCAATAGAAAAGAATTTCTCCGAACTTCAAACCGTGGTGAACGATATAGACGCAGAACGCTTGCATGTTGTTGTTTCCAAATTACAAGAAGAATTCACCAGCACGTTGGAAGAAATTAAATCCAAGTTGCAGACTTTGGAAGATACAATGACGAACCTACCATCGTCGGACGAACTGCAGGTCATCGGTAAAAGCGTCGCGAACATAAAAATTCAATTGGAGGCCTATCAAGATTTCGAACACATTCAAACCACCATCGCTACGCTTCAGGCGTCCTTGGAATTGATCAACGAAGAAATTAAAAATATTCACGCTGAAGCGAGAGCGTTGACGAGCATTCAAGACACGTTGAGCACGGTTCAGCAGAAGATCGAATATTTAGAAAATTTGAACGTCGAAACGAATCTCGCTCATTTTCATCACGTACTCGACAACATACAGGGTGACTTGGAATCGTTACGGACGAGCGTGCCTTCGAGCGAAGATTTGGAAAAATTGAAAACGGCGGTGACGGCACTATCCGATTCGAGCGACGTCAAAAGTTCGTTGAGCGAACTCGAGAGTAGGGTGGCCAATCTCCCCACCTCCAAAGAATTGCACGCTTTGAAAAGGAACATATCTCGAATGCTGAAACGATTGGAAACGGAAACGGCGAACGTGGAACAGATTCGAGACGAAATTAGTTCGCTGGTGTCGACGCTGCCCACTTCGCAGAGCGTCGCCGACCTTCACGCGCAGTTTACAGAGATGCGAAGCATCGTGAACGATCTTACCGAGAAGAGCTCGAAATTGAATCAAGTCGAGAACCTTCAGAACATTGTCGTCAACATCAGAGATCAAGTTGGAGTGCTGGAATCCACGCAGGAATCGACGCTGGCCTCTTTCGGTGCCAAGTTGCAAGAACTCAACGAAAACTACAAGCAGTTGAACGTGGAAGTGAAAATCAAACCGTCGTTTTCTACCGTAACGGATACCATAATCGAGCATTTGCTGCCCGTACAAAACACACTGGGTCAGCTTCACAGCAACCTCGTTAGCGTCGACACTAAATTCGCTAAACTGCATTCTCTGCAAGCCATCGAAATCAACAGCATACCCAATCAACAAAGAATCTCCACGTTCGTCGAAGGTAACAAACTGTACATGTTGCATCCTTATCATCCGTACTACAAGTTTCTCCTCGATGGCACGATTCAGATAAACGAATTTTCGTACTGGTCTCACGGTAGAAAAGCTAGCGTTCCCACCATGACTTTGATATCGAATCGTGGTGTCCAGAAAGCAGGAAACATTCCTCTGGCACGTTGGAACGAAACGCGCAACATATATGAAATACACGAAGACGAAGATCTCACCGTTTTCGACGTGAGTGCCGGCGATAAGCTGATCATTCAAAACACGAGCGAGGTGCCACCCTTTTTGAATCCCATCACGCTTGTGCTTCTCTTGAAACGTAATCTCTAAGAAAAAATGTCTAGGCAAGCCATCGTCGAAGAATTGCATAAACCTGCACGTCGCAACTACGAACGTTTGGCTGTGGTAACCAAGGGCATCGACGACCTCTGGCAAAGTGACCTCGTGGAGATGAGCAGCGGCAATTTGAAAAACGTGCATAAATTGAACAAGGGCAACAAGTACCTTCTCACCGTCATAGACACGTTTTCGAAATTCGCATGGGCTCTACCTTTGAAGGCGAAAACGGGAACGTGCGTCACGGAAGCATTCAAATTAATTTTTCGCGAAAGCGGCGGCAGACGACCACGGTTTCTGCAAACGGACAACGGTAAAGAATTTTACAACGCCGTATTCCAAAAATTTATTCAAAAACACAAGATTCGACATTATTCGAGCTTCAGTCACATCAAAGCCAGCATCGTGGAAAGATTCAATCGAACCTTGAAAACACACATGTGGAAACGATTCACGCTTCGGGGAAATTACAAATGGGTCGACATCCTGCCGGAACTCGTCGACACCTATAATGAAACGGTACACAGAACGATAGGCATGAAGCCAGTTGACGTTACCAAGTCCGACGAGCAGCGTTTAATTTCTACCGTTTACTGTCCAAAGTACACACCCACGACAAAAAAAGCTAAATACAAAATTGGAGACCGGGTGAGGATCAGCAAATTCAAACGCACCTTCGAGAAGGGATTCACAAAAAATTGGAGCACGGAACTTTTTACGGTGGTTCGAGTTCTACCCGGAAACCGACACACGTATATAATAAAAGATAGTAGCGGCGAGATTTTGAAAGGAAGATTTTACGAAAAGGAACTCTCTAAAACAAAACACCCCGACACGTACCTCATCGAGAAAGTATTGCGTAGGAAAGGTGACAAACTGTTTGTCAAATGGCTGGGACTTCCAGAAAAAAGTTGGATCGACGCGGACGAAGTGATCTTGTGAGTACGTGGAACGTGGTGAAGCGTCTACCGGATCCGGAAAGTCAAACGAAGAAAAAGAACGGCGAGTTGCTTCCCGACAGCATCCGCTGTCTGATCGTAGGTCCTTCGGGGTGTGGGAAAACGACACTGCTCGTGGACAATTTTCTCCTCGCACCGAATTGGTTAGATTGGAAGAACAGGCACCTGTACGTGTTCTCGAAAAGTTTGGAGCAATCCAAATACCAGCAACTGATGAAACTGTACGATGGTCTGGACATTGCAACATTCGCCTCGGAAATAAAACCACTCGACGATTGTCGTGAAAATTCAGTCGTTGTGTTCGACGACGCCATCCTGGAAAATCAAAATGAAATTCGCAACTTTTTCACGCAAGGTCGTCACAAAGGAATGGATTGTTTCTACCTAGCTCAAACGTTTTCCAAAATTCCAAAACAGTTAGTGCGCGACAACGCCAATTTCATATGTTTGTTTCGTCAAGATCACACCAACCTCAAGCACGCGTACGATGACTACGTAGGCGGAGACATGAACTACAATCAATTTTCGGAACGCTGCTGCTCTACTTGCTGGAACGGTGACGATTTCGGATTCGCGACGATCGACATGACGAGGAAACCCAACGATGGAAAATACAGAAACAAAATCAACGATTTTCTAAACGTTGCAACGTTGTGAGAAACGACGTATATAAATAACGTCATGACGAAACGAAAAATCGAAGACGAAAATCTCAAGCTTCGCGATTACCTCGCGAAACGCTTCAAAGGTTGGAAATCCGAGAATCGCGGATTCTACGAAGAGAAGAAACGTCAGGATCAACCCGTGATCGATGCCATCAGCAGTCTAGGTAAAGAAATTAAAAGTGTCACGGAACAAAATAAAAATTTGATCAACGAACTCGTACCGCTCGCAGCTAAAAGTTACGCCGTACCCACGCCCATTTCGAGCATTCCTTCGACACCGTTCGAACTGAAGGATGCACCGGCACGACGTCGAGCCATAGGCAGCACGTCGTCGTCTTCGGATAAAATCGAGTTGGGACCTTTGGCACGAGACTACCTGAGCACGGGGAAATTCGACAAGGATGAAGTGTTCGGATTGTATCCCAGCATGGAAACCAGCGAAGGCGGCGGTGTGGTGTGGAAGATTGGGAAATCGAAGGTGACCTTCGAAGGCAACGACATTAAAGTCAATTTAGGCGACAAGGATAGTTGGAACAGGTATCCGGGTACGGTGGGACTGTGGGAACTCGTCGCCAAAAAACAGCCGAAAGATTACACCGACGAAGATTACCAAAGTTACAAGGAAATTCTGATCATGACGGATGCCTTGTACCAGAACAACGACGCCTCGCAGAATAGGGTGAAATCGAGCAGCGGCGAGAAGTACAGGAATCTCATCAAACCGATTTGGAACCAGGTCAAAACAGGCAGCGGCGTCAAACGCTACAACACGTTACCCAAAGAATTCGTTTGGGTGGACGACGTTAGGAAACTCGTGGACCGATTGTTGGTGATAGCCGGCGAAGAGAATGCAGGCAATCGTAATTTCTACAACGAGAAGGTTGGCATCGTGGACATGATCAGCACGAAACTTTCCAACTTCATCGTGAACGACGACAAGGGCATAGGTTACCTGATCAAAATCATCAACACGCTGCCTCCGAAATTTTGGAACGTGGCCGAAGGAAAGGGACTCGTGAACGACATCATCAACAAGTTACCTTTCGAGATGCATCTACCTGGCTACCAGTACTGCGGACCGGGTACCAAACTCGAGAAAAGATTGGAGAGAGGAGACAAGGGTGTGAATCCGTTGGACGCGGCATGCAAAGATCACGACATCGCCTACAACACCACGCAGACGGATCTGGACGCACGTCACGAAGCAGACAAAAAATTGGAACATGCAGCTTTCGAAAGGTTCGTGAGCAGAGACGCATCGTTGGGTGAACGGGTCGCCGCACTGGGTACCACCATCGCCATGAACACGAAACAAAAATTGGGGTGGGGTATATAAATAACATACAGTAAAAAAACAACATGGATTGCATAACTAATTTGCCACCCGAGCTACTATCTAAAATATTCAAAAAGGTAGTTAACGGAGATGTTAATAAACTTGTAAACATAGCAAGAACAATGCCGGAATTTCGCATCCCTTGTGAAATGGTTCTCAAGGACCTTCTTCGGGAGATCAGCGGCCTGAGGTGCGGTGATCTCAACATTCTGCTTTTGGCTGCAGGGCAAAAATTGGACGATAGGTCGGACGAACTGTACGAGGCGATGCAGGGAAGAAGACAGTATACTGATGATTGGTACAAGTCTATGCAGGAGAGGAAAGATATCACTACGCACATCCTCGCGTTTTCCGAAGCACGAACTTTCTTCCTCTGTTAAAAAATAATAATATATATACGTGTCAAAAAAAAACTTGATATATAAATAACACACATCGTAAAAAAATAATCTTCGGTATATATAAATAACACACATCGTGAAAAACAATTAAATTTCTCTCTAACACTTTGAAATTTTTCTTTGATATGACAACTGAAAAAATAAGTGATCTCCAAGCATTAAAACAAATGCTAAATTTGTCAGTCGAGTATGTAAAAATTCAGGAATTGGAAGTCGACAAACCTTACACGATAACTTCCGGTTCAATCGTTTCTACCCAGTATGGTCCCAAGGTACGCCTGTTGCTCAACGCACAATACAGTCTATTTTTACCAGATCGATACGCTAACATGTTATCCGACGAGAAGCTATCTATTTTAATCGAGAACAAAACTCGAATCGTGTACAAGGGGACAAAGGAACTTCTTGGCAAGAAAACGAAGCACGTAATAGAATTTGTGTAACGACAGCGAGGCCTTGAAAATATATAAATAACATACCGTAAAAAACTACACAAGAAAAAATCTCAGAATATATATATAAATAACATACCGTGAAAATAACACATAGAGCATCAACATGAAGCCCAAGGGTGTCGTGTACCAGATACCATACTCCAATCTTAAAAATCTAGGTGCCCTCGATGGGTTACTCACCAAGAAACAACGCGAGAAGAAACGTTCTTGCTTGTCGAAAGGACATGGAATGAAATTGCTGCTCAGCACACCTCAATTGAAAAGATTGCAGCGTTCGCGGAAACAACAAAAGGTCGGAGGTTTCATATTCAGCATCCCGGCCATCCTGGCAGCATTGGGGGCCGTTGGAAGTTTGGCCGGCGGAAGTGCCGCCATCGCGAAAACCGTCATCGACTCGAAGAAGAACAAGGCCGAGTTGGAAGAACAGAAACGTCACAACCTGGCCATGGAGAAGAAAAAGGGGAAGGGCGTGATGAAAAAGTTTAAAAAAAAGAAACAGAAGCACTCACCAACCGAGACATTGAATTTCTGATCGGACCGTTACGAATCAAACACTTCAGAGGAGTTTTCATGTCCGACTCGTTACCTTCAACCGTGAAAAAAAAAGAATGCGGAGTAGTCAACTTGGACGGTCAAGAAAATCCAGGCACGCATTGGATATGTTACCACAAAAACGACAATGATAAAGCATTCGTTTTCGATTCTTTCGGAGGTGTTCCACCTACAAATTTAGTTCATTATCTGAAAACGAACAAAACCTCCATATACTACAACGACGAACGCATTCAAAATTTCGGAGACGTGAACTGCGGTCATCTCTGCCTCTCCGTGCTCGCGTTTCTCTCTAAAATAAATAACCCTACGGTCGAAGATTTCCAGAAAGCATTGTGGAACCTCAAACAGCATCACTAGGATGGGCGTGTTCCATCTCACGAGCGAATCTTCAATCTTGAAACTCACGCTGCACGACGACATCGTCTATCCTAAATCCGTGGCTCTGCGTGCATTCTACAGCATGTACCTCATACCTAACGTCACGCAGCACAACAACAAAATTAGCGTCGGAAGCGAACACATCGTCGTCACGCCAGGACAATACAATCTTTCCACTTTGCAAGCTCAGTTACCCAAAGGCACATACCTTTCTCAAAATTCGGTCACGCACAGAGTGGAAATCCTATCCGCGACGGAGACCGTGGACCTGGGCACCATGGGAGAACTTTTAGGTTTCGAGAACGACACCAAACTCGAAGCCGGCATCAAGCACACGGCAGTCAATATTCCTAAATTCTTGGCCATAGAGACTCTGAACGTACACTGTAACGTGGCCGAAGGTATGATCACGAAATCTTCGGACGGATTGTTAGGAAGTCACAAGCAGACGGGAATCATAGCCACTTTCAAACCAAGTTCCGAGTTCATGGAACCGATCATCTACACGCCCTCTTCGCCGATCTATTTTCCGGTATGTCGCAACCGCATAGACGACATAGAGTTGGTGGTGACGAACGAGAAAGGAGACGTGGTGGATTTTGCAGGTGCCACTACGACGGCCATCGTGGAGATCAACGTATAATAAATAACCATACATGTAAAATGGAGCAAATCGAAAGTTACGAATTGCAATCTTTCCCTCCCAACCGTCGCACGTTCGCCAATCTGAACGAGGCGAACAGGGAGATCGAATACGATGTGGACGTAGGCGACGGCTTCATTCATCCTCACAGAGCGGACCTCTACCTTCAATTCGACGTGGTGAAGAAGGAAAGCGGAGAAGCGTTTCCCGCAGCAGCAAACTTGATACTCGTGGACAACTTCGTGCCTCACCTGTTCTCGCAGGTGGAGGTGAGGAAACACAACACCGTCATCGACAGAATAGATTATCCAGGCATCACGTCGACGGCGGTGGGAACGTTGAAATTATCCAAAACGGACGCAGCGTACTACCAGGCCGGGGGATTCGAAGCCGGGACCAAAATATCGACGAAAAGTCACACGGTGCTCTTTCCCATGCGTCTGCTGCCTGGTTTCTTCTCGGACTACAAGGAGATCATGTGGAAGGGAGGACTGAGGATCACGTTTCGAAGAGCGACCAACGACAACGACGCACTGATGCGATACGCTACTTTGGGTCCGGACGGCACCACGCCGATAGCCAACACTTTACCCGAAGCAGCGAAATGCGTCATCCGGAGCATGGAATTGAGAATGCCGGTGGTGGAATACGAAACGAACTACGCCCTCAAGTACAAAGCGGAGATCTTGAAAAGTCCGCAGGTGCCGATTCACTTTCACGGTTACCAGTGCGTGCAGAAGATGGCGTCGGGAAGTCACATGGAATTCGACGTGACGACACAGTTCAACAACATACAGTTCGACATGCCAGATTTCGTCGTAGTGCTTTTTCAGACCGGACGCGATAACGATCAGGAAAAAGATTCCAGCAAGTTCGACGACTGCAAGATCAAGAACGTTTACCTCAAAAATGGACGCAACGAAGTGTTCCCGCGCGAGAATTACAACCTTGACGTGACCAAAAACGATTACCTCAAACTTTACGAAGCTTACACGGCTTACAAACGCGTGACCGAGGGAAGCGTGGACGTGTACTACGCGCCCAGCGAATTCAAAGCACGGAGACCCATGACCGTCATCAACACATCTAAGAGGAAGCAAGTGGTGGTCAACGATCGTACCAACATCAAGATTGTATGCGAGTTCCACGATGCCTTGCCTGCAGATACTCTGTGCAGTGTCATTCTTATTGCAGAGAAAACATTTGTGTATGACGTCAAGAATGAAAGAGTAACTGAACAGTTTTAAATAAATAAAAAAAAATAGCACACAATAAGAAATGTGGAATTTTATATATATAAGTACAAATTGCAATTAGCAGTTTCCAGAAGTTTAATTTTGCTGTGCCATGCATGCATGTAATCGAGGAAGTGGAAGTAAATTAAAATTGTTTTTTTTCGCATTGCCTATTACTTTTTATTGCACTCTGGGCAGGCCTTACTAGTTTGGAGGCGATAGTGGCCCCACGGAAGTGTATGGACCCCACATTCAAGAATACACCTCTTGTCGTCGTGTGCATCCAGAGCAACTTTCCTGACAATATTAGTTGTAAGCACATGATCGACGCTTTGGATACGATGCTCTTTTTGTAGAATGGGCGATTTTGTTCTGAGGCACTCGAGGTAATCCTCAAACTTGAGGTGCTCCCGAACCACTTGCCTGCTTACACCCTTTGCCTTTTTTGTTACTGAACCCTCAGCCCGGATCGCATAGGCTTTGGCACGAAGTCCAGCAAACTCCACAATCACATCCCCGTCTTTCTCGTCCTTGAGTTTGCCGGGTATTTTTTTGTTCCGGGGCAGAATTCCATACCGGTTTAGCTGGGGATAGCCCGATGTGTCGAAGAGCTTGACAAGAGCTGGAACTTTGGCTATATCACCATATGCATCGGCCGTGCGAACATGGTACACCAAGCTGTCCGTGTCTGTGTAGAGGAGCGAGATATTGTGGTTGTAGTGTGCACGTAGTATGCCGTAATATGTCTCGAACATGCACAACTT
Source organism: Lepisma saccharinum (assembly GCF_977018435.1). NCBI lineage: Eukaryota > Metazoa > Arthropoda > Insecta > Zygentoma > Lepismatidae > Lepisma > Lepisma saccharinum. The sequence goes on from NC_139238.1 coordinate 10,951,043, forward strand.
GCTCAGATCCAAAACTGCAGCTCCCACATAGATGGGCTTGTTGAGTAGCACCTTGCCCCGGTTCATGTGAATCAGAGACATCTGTTCGTTGTAAATTGTTCGAGACCTAAACAGCGGGCTTGCAACAAGTCGACGACACTGTGTTTTCTTCGTCACCAACCTCACATCAACGCGATTTCGCACATTCTCCATGGTCTTCCCAAATACCGCATTGTTCATTAATTTGAAAAAATCGCGATCAAGTTCCGAAGTGGCATCAGTGCGATGTTTGGTGTTCAGTTCGATGTACGGCTTCAACCATGGAGACTGCCTGAACAAGAGCACGCCGTAAACTGCTTTGACCGAGACCCCTTGCAGCATTAACCACTGGAGGTTCCGGTAGTGTAGCACATAACGCTTTTTGGGCTCCAAGTCCATGACGAGCTTCGGTTGATCCGAGCCAGGTGGGCACTTCAATTCCGGAGCAGGCGAAAGGTCACAGAATGTATCCTGCAGCTTCTCGGGGAAGTCGAGGTCCACCTCGGCAAAAAACCCAAACTCGTCGCACTTTTTTTCGATGTCGAAGTTGGAGGGGTCAGCCCACTCAAACTGTCCTGTTGGGAGTGGCTGCATCATGGAGTGCCCGTAAAGATTATTCACGTCAGTGTACATGATGTAGCTTGATGGTTGGGAGGGGTCGTAACCAGTGGCCATGTGGGGATTGTTGGCGTGTGCGAAGCGTTGCGACACTTGGACCATGCCGCCCCGGATAGCTCTCTCGATGAAAAGCATGATATTATTATCGGTGATAAGTGAAAGTTTAACTTTAGTCAGCAGGAGCATGGCCGACCATGCCAGTCCAGGAAGGCTGTAAAAATATACAGGGTCCAGGTTGTAAATGTTTATCGCAGTCGCCCGAAACGCCTGGAACACATCGGCAAGAAGCGTCACATCAAGCTTCAGGTATGCATCGTGGTAATCACCGAAAGTTCGGCAACCCAACTCGACCCACATAGACTGAGCATGCTTGTACTCCTCGTCGGTAATACCAGAACCTCTCAGCTGGCTGTAGAACTTATCCTGGGGAGGCAGCAACTCTTCTTCGAACTTGGAAGGGTCTGTGACGTATTCGTAGGGGTAGACCCCTTTACGTCTGATGAGTGCGACATCTAAGTTCGGGAAACTTGATGTGGTAATGGCTAGTTGGTCGTCTCTGAGCTTCCCAGCAAGAGCATCGAGGCTTGCCTGGAGGAACCTCAGAGAGTCGAGGAACCGAAGCTCGATGCTCTTGCTTGAGTTGGGGATCGGCACCCACTTACTGATGCTAATATAACGCTCCTCGTTCTGCGCCAGGATATTGATTCTCGCATTGTCGTACCCTAGATGTGTAACCAAGTGATGGAAATCATATCCCGAGCCATTGTGAAAAAAAAACCGGTATTTCATCAGACGGTTTCTTATACTTGCAGCATAGCACGGCATAGAATTTAGTGGAGTATGTAGGCAATGCATCGTTGAGGATGGATATTATCTTAGCTCGCTCGCTCTCCAGAAAACTACGCACATCGCAGAAGCTGTCTGATGTTATGTTAAAGTCTTCTAATAAATGCTCAAACGCAATTCGGTCTGCTTTCTTCGTCAGCTTGACGCATTTGGTAGGTGGCGATGCATCGAGGGAGGTTACTTCTACCTTTCGCTTGGAAGGTTGCGGTAGTGATGTTCCAGTGCTCTTGCAAGTAAGCTGGTGTCGCTTGAAGTAGTCAATAGAAAAATTGTTTCCATACTTAGAGCACAGTTTGGTCGCACATATTCGCTTTCCCAGCACACAAGTACGACAGTGCCTTTTGAAAATTTTTACTTGACACAGTAATTTGGCACGTAGCGCAATTTTTTTCAGAACACATAATGCAGAAATTTTTTGGGGGTATGTTATTTAATACCAAATGCTGTGCAATGCAAAATATAATTGCTCACTTTTTTTTTAACTATTTTCTATGACCTTACTTTGGGTTTTTTTTCGCCAAATTATATGTTTCTAGTTTTCTATACAATACAATATACGTACAATATATTGTCAACGGTATTAAATTTGAGCGGGTCGTTTGTCACCTAAACACTACAGCTCACAGGTCGGGAAAATCTGACATGAAAGCAGATAATACGCTTATCCTTATTTATATATAATTTTCACGGGGGCGTACAATATTGTCAACGGTATTATATTTGAGCGGGTCGCTTGTCACCTAAACACTACAGCTCACAGGTCGGGAAAATCTGACATGAAAGCAGATAATACGCTTATGGCTTATTTATATATAATTTTCACGGGGGCGTACAATATTGTCAACGGTATTATATTTGAGCGGGTCGCTTGTCGCCTAAACACTACAGCTCACAGGTCGGGAAAATCTGACATGAAAGCAGATAATACGCTTATTCTTATTTATATATAATTTTCACGAGGCGTACAATATTGTCAACGGTATTATATTTGAGCGCGTCGCTTGTCGCCTAAACACTACAGCTCACAGGTCGGGAAAATCTGACATGAAAGCAGATAATACGCTTATGGCTTATTTATATATAATTTTCACGAGGCGTACAATATTGTCAACGGTATTATATTTGAGCGCGTCGCTTGTCGCCTAAACACTACAGCTCACAGGTCGGGAAAATCTGACATGAAAGCAGATAATACGCTTATGGCTTATTTATATATAATTTTCACGAGGCGTACAATATTGTCAACGGTATTATATTTGAGCGCGTCGCTTGTCGCCTAAACACTACAGCTCACAGGTCGGGAAAATCTGACATGAAAGCAGATAATACGCTTATGGCTTATTTATATATAATTTTCACGAGGCGTACAATATTGTCAACGGTATTATATTTGAGCGCGTCGCTTGTCACCTAAACACTACAGCTCACAGGTCGGGAAAATCTGACATGAAAGCAGATAATACGCTTAAGTCTTATTTATATATATAATTTTCACGGGGCGTACAATATTGTTAAAAGCGTTAGTTTTTGTAGAGCTCTCTTTTTCCATCTTTCCTCTAAACAGTGAAGCTGTAGAAGACGCAATTAGCTAACCTAGCATACAACATACCTTCCTAATTAATATGGATATTGTCACACGTTCCTCTTATTTTATACTGTTGTAAATGGAAAAGATAATGTACGGTAAATGTTTTGTACATTATAGGGAAAAAATGCAAAATATCCCCCAATTTTAATTCGAATCGAGTCGAATTTTTACATATTTCCACGCCGCCACATATTGTCCTATTTGCTTCTTTTACTTGCCTTGCTTAATTAACTCTCGCTAATTAGCATTTTTTTGGAAGAAGTCAACTAGAACAACATATGGCGGTATGAGAAATATGCAAATCAAAGAACATTTTAGCAATATATGGGCCCTAGCAATTAGCTTCGTCGACTAAGAGTACTCCTTCAAACATCTTCAGCTAGATCGTATTACTACGCGAGGACGTTTAAAATTTTTGGGTGTTGAAAAAGTTTGACGCTACTTTTTATTTCTATTGTTTGCTAATAGATGGCGCTAATAGTACCCCCTCTCCTCCCCTCTCCCCTCTTCTCCTCTGCTGTATGACAAATAGCACAAACATAAAAATCAAGATTTTGGAGAGCAAAACATAAAATTTGCATGCATCTGATATCGAACCGGGAACTTTTATCTTTCGAAGAGTCAACATTATTTTTTACTCAGTCGTCATATAACATTGAACACACGCAAAGATTCACATGTGCTTTTATTATTTTGTGTTCGGTAAGTACAAGTATAATCTTACATAAATTATTGTTTAATTTAATAAATTGTAAACTCAAAACCTGCTAAACTAACACTCCTTCTGTATTTCATTAAACTATTGAAAGCGAATGTTGCGTGCATGCGGAAATAACACAAAAAAAAAAAACCGGATGAAAGCAATTTAAAATCACTGGGGCAAGGTCAGTATTACGAGAGCGTAAAAACACGTGTTTTCATTCAACTTCGAAAAATAAGAATGAATGTGTGCATACAGAACACATATGCTTTCTTTTCACAGTTGTAAAAACATATAAATTGTACATGAGGTAAGTTACAGGAAGGCTCTCTCTTTTATGTCTGTGTATATGTTGTACAATTAGGTACAAGTTGTTGTACAATTAGCTCCTTGCTTTAGGCTAGGTTAGGGTGGGTTAGGTTAGGTTAGGTTAGAGTAGGTTAGGTTAGGTTAGGTTAGGTTTGAGTAGGTTAGGTTAGGTTAGGTTAGAGTAGGTTAGGTTAGGTTAAAGTAGGTTAGGTTAGGTTAGGTTAGGTTAGAGTAGGTTAGGTTAGGTTAGGTTAGGTTAGGTTTGAGTAGGTTAGGTTAGGTTAGGTTAGGTTAGGTTTGAGTAGGTTAGGTTAGGTTAGGTTAGAGTAGGTTAGGTTAGGTTAGGTTTGAGTAGGTTAGGTTAGGTTAGGTTAGGTTTGAGTAGGTTAGGTTAGGTTAGGTTAGGTTTGAGTAGGTTAGGTTAGGTTAGAGTAGGTTAGGTTAGGTTAGGTTAGGTTAGGTTAGGTTTGAGTAGGTTAGGTTAGGTTAGAGTAGGTTAGGTTAGGTTAGGTTAGGTTTGAGTAGGTTAGGTTAGGTTAGGTTAGAGTAGGTTAGGTTAGGTTAGGTTAGGTTAGGTTTGAGTAGGTTAGGTTAGGTTAGGTTAGAGTAGGTTAGGTTAGGTTAGGTTAGAGTAGGTTAGGTTAGGTTAGGTTAGGTTAGGTTAGCCAGTGAAAAATCATATAGTAGAATTTTTGTAGAGTGGGTTGGTAACACCGACGAGCCTCAAATAATAATTTCAAGCCTCAAATAATAATTTCGAGCCTCAAAAAAGAAACATCCAATAAAATTGCCAGATGTAAACAGAGGGCAATAAACCCCCCTCATAAAAAGCTACAGTAAAAACCCACAGGTCGCCAACTCTGTGCCCCTCAAAATATACATCATAAAAGGCTACGATGAGCCCCACATGATGATTCGAGCCTCAGTGAAAAAACCCAGTAGGTTAACAACACTGTCAAACTACGGCAGTATTACCAGATGTAAACAAAAAGCAATAAACCCCTCTCATAAAAAGCTACAGTAAAAACCCACAGTATCGCCAACTCTGTGCCCCTCAAAATATACATCATAAAAGGCTACGACAAGCCCCACGAGCCCCAAATGAAAATTCAGTACCAGGCCACTTGTACTACAACATTTTCAAAGACACTGTCGTACTTGTGTGCCGGGAAAGTGAATATGTGCAACCAAACTGTGCTCTGCCCCACCGAGCTCCAAATGATGGTTCGAGCTCCAAATGATGATTCAGTACCCGGACACTGGGTCTACTTGTGTGGTTTCTTTTGTACAATGATGTTGGATTCATCAAATGGTAATAACTGCATGGTTCAATTTTTGTTTGAGTAATACTAATACCAAACGTACTGCTGAATACCATACAGGAATAATAATAATAATTTAATTGATTATATTGTGATTTGTATTTCCCATAGCATGTTTATAGTGCCGGTTACGTATTCTTTTTAGGGGATTAATATATTGATGTGCCATGTTGAGTCGTGGATACTTTATGGTGCGGCGAGAGGAGAAGGTTGGATACATAGCCCTTGTACGTTTATAAGAATGAGACTTATATTCGGTCTGTTTTTACTATTCCTTAAACAAATATTGCTTCAGATAGTTTGTCTCCTTTAAACAAATTTTCATATTACTACTTATGTAATACACGGAAGAATTCAAGAACCTTCAAAACAAGCAAATTCAAATTAGTTCTCGAAACTTACATCGACATTTTAGCATTTTACCATAATTTTTTCCCTGCAAGAGAAACGCTAGGCTGTTAGGTAAACATGAAAATCGTAAAATAAAGTGAACAATAACATCTAGAAGGGTCCAACACACGCGAAAAGTTACATTTAAAATTATTATCGAATATATAAGTCAATCATCAGTTTATTGTATCAAAATATACAGGGTGTCGCCCTACAAAACTGACAAACTTTCACAGTCTGTAGAGGACATCAAGACCCCACGAGTTCACGAAGAACGGCATTTTCTCTCCTGTATGTATGCAGCCATGCCGTACAGAATCACGGTTGCCACTGGCATTTATATTTTCTGTCGGAAAACATACTAAATTAGAACCTATGGTACAGAAACTCTCGTGCCAGCAGAGATATCGCGGTCATATGAAGTACCCATGTTTAACCATTTCTTCTTTAAATCCAGTGAAATCCAGCTTTTGCTTCATGTGTTTTGTGAAATATATAATTTTTGGTTGACTTTCATTTTCCAGGGGGGGGGGGGCTACGGCCCCCGTTCTTTTTCCTATTTGTTGTTAAGTGTCTATTTCGAAAGCAACTGCATTTTGCTTATTTTGTATTTTCGGTACTTTTGTGCTTTGAGTTTTTAGTGCCTATCGATACTCATCCTGGTTATAAGTAGATCTCGTATTTTATGTTTTTAACCTATTTTTTTCCTTTACAGCTATGTAAGAAATAATAAGTTATGTCAGTGATTCGTTAAAAAACACAACAACTGATGAAGCTTTATAGTGGCTAAAAAAAACTATTTTGCTTGTTAGAACCTATTTCAGGTTTATGTGCCTAAATCAAACTTTTTTTTAGGAATTGATGTATTTTTAAAGGTTTTACAAGATTTTTATGTCACACAGAGACATTTGCTTTGTTTGATCACCTAAAATTCAATGACGAATGGTATGAAACGTACTCTCTGTCGATTTCCCTTCCTCCAAGTCCATGGTAATTTTTCAAAGCCCTAAACAAAGCAAAATGTCTGGTGCCAATGTTACCTGTACAATCCAAAGTGGTGTGATCTGTGTGGTCTTGCTCACTTCGGTGCTTTGTGGCATTCACGCCTTGTAAACTAACATTTCAGCATTCAAGTTTGCAACACTGACTGTTTTTGTTGAAATATTATTTTCAGCATATAAGATGATCCTCACAGACAAAATTGCGGAGTTTGACTGTGGATAACATGAAAAAAAAATGTTACCTAACTATACGGCGAAGAGTGTATTTTAATTACAAATTTCCAATGGTAAGTTCTGCCATCGCCGTAGGGTTAGGCAACACACATAACGTTATGCAAGATAGTGCGTGTTTCAGGATATAGGTGTCCCATTTTCATTGCTGGCGACTATACCTAATTAGTATTTTTCAGGAGTTTTGAACTATTTTAAGTTTTTTTGAACCTACTACAGGATTTTTCGAGCCTAACAGGATTTTTAGGACCTATTTTAGGATTTTTAGAGCCTATTTTAGGGTTCTTCGAACCTATTTTAGGATTTTAGAGCCTATTTTAGGGTTCTTCGAACCTATTTTAGGATTTTTAGAGCCTATTTTAGGGTTCTTCGAACCTATTTTAGGATTTTTAGAGCCTATTTTAGGGTTTTCCGAACCTATTTTAGGATTTTTAGAGCCTATTTTAGGGTTTTCCGAACCTATTTTAGGATTTTTAGAGCCTATTTTAGGGTTTTCCGAACCTATTTTAGGATTTTTAGAGCCTATTTTAGGGTTTTTCGAACCTATTTTAGGATTTTAGAGCCTATTTTAGGGTTTTCCGAACCTATTTTAGGATTTTTAGAGCCTATTTTAGGGTTTTCCGAACCTATTTTAGGATTTTTAGAGCCTATTTTAGGGTTTTCCGAACCTATTTTAGGATTTTTAGAGCCTATTTTAGGGTTTTCCGAACCTATTTTAGGAATTTTAGAGCCTATTTTAGGGTTTTCCGAACCTATTTTAGGATTTTTAGAGCCTATTTTAGGGTTTTCCGAACCTATTTTAGGATTTTTAGAGCCTATTTTAGGGTTTTCCGAACCTATTTTAGGATTTTTAGAGCCTATTTTAGGGTTTTCCGAACCTATTTTAGGATTTTTAGAGCCTATTTTAGGAACCCAAAGGCACACTTTTTAGAACCTAAAAATCCGAGGTCTAGTAATAAGCCTTTATCCTCCCTTACTACCCTAATAACGATGTGACCACGGATAGTGTAAATAACATAGGACACTGACTGATTGATTGATTTCATGTTTTAAGTCCACTTTATGCACAGTAAGGCTAATCGGGACTGGATGTACAGTTTAAAGTGGCATCCGAACCACAATGCCTCCACTGGGTATCGAACCCTTGACCCCTTGATTATTACAAGGCGACGACGCTACCACTGCGCCATCGGGGAAGCCACCATAGGACACTGAAAAGTATCATATAACAAACAACATTTTTTTATTAAATATTCTGACAACAGTCAGTAATCCAGTTGTGAGAATTATCTAGGTGTTAGAATGAAGCATTTTGTTTTCTTAAACGCGGGGATTTCATTTCTAAAATAAAATATAACAACAGGCAAATGAATTGGTGGGCTAGAGCCCCACAGGCCCATATAAGTTTGCGCCACTGGTGGTAACCTTGTATCGAGTAGCTCCATGTCTCAACGAGCAAATTGTTACTGAGAAAAGTTGATGTCCTATACGTACTGTGAAAGAGTCAGTGTTGTTCGGAGACACCCTGTAGGCTGTTCACACTTACCAGTCCCAGCACCCATCTGTTCTCCTGGCAGGCCCCGCAGCATCCGATACAACCGATCCCTGCGAAAAGCAACCCGACCGCCACAAGGCCAAGAGCAAGGTAGTAAAAAAGAGGGTTCGGGGCGTCTTCTGCATTGAGTAGCCGGGACAGCAGAACTCGAGGCGTGTCTGACAGAAGAAGGACGCCCAACACCAGCAGCGCCACGCCTGACAGCTGCGGAGGAAACAAGATAATCTCATTATTGAATAGTTCTTATCTAATTAATGCATCGTAAAAGTAGGAAATGAAAAAAATATACATATCACTTAACCTAATTGGTGTTACTTTTGATTGATGGATTTGAAATATATTTATGGGTGCCTCCTTGCGTATGGCCATTTTGCATGCTTCTAAGTATACGATGGAAAATGTCACATAGTGATTTTGTTGTTTCAACTTCAAACCGTATGTCCAGTCCCGATTAGCCTATCTTTGCATAAAGTGGACCTAAAAACTGAAAACTGCCTCGTTCTCGGTCCTGTCTCGATGTGTAAACATCCATGGAAGTCCGCAGGAATTTTTCCAAGGAGGGACAAGGAAGGTATTTTTTTAAGGGGGACAAACAAGTCACATTTTCCACAAAAATAGTGTTGTTCCCTAAAAAAAATTGCTTAAATTTGAATTTATGGTGTTCATGCAATAATTAACACATATTATTGTATCTAAAATGAAATTATATGTGAATGGCTTATTGCAGAAAGGGACCTGAGTCACTTTTGCACAATTCTGAGAAAAACAAGAAAAATTGTATAATATTGATAGCGTAAGAAAGAAATGTTCCGTTGTTGGCTCAATATTCAGCATAAAGAAAAGTTAATTTTGCAACCCTCAATGCGCCCCCCTGCAGTATGCTGCTAGAGACAGTGGAGATGAAAAGGTTGTGACTCCGGTACCTTTCTGCAATAAAAGTGGAAACTTTAAGAAATAAGACGAGAAATATCCTACAAACGCCCGTTTGTCGTTGCCACATAAGCTAGGTTAGGTTAGGTCATGTTATATATGCCACAGAAAATTATAGATTCATCAATGAATGACAGTGTACTGCAATTTCTCGACTTTATTGTCAATGTTTGAAGTACAATAATGTACGAGCTCGTACATGCATGTGTTACTCTACATCTGAGTCTGTTTCATTGGCGAGTGTAAAGGGAAACTTATGAATATCTTCATAAAATCCTCTGACGTCGTCTGGTACATACGACAAGGCAGTTCGTATGTCCTTCAATTTAGTAAGCTTGATAGGCATACGTGAAACTGGGAACGTACGTGGCGTAGGAATTACAATTCTTGCACCTTTGGGCAGATAGAAGATGTGAGACGTCAAACCTTTGATGACTTCGGAAACCTTGACAGTACCCTTATGTTCAACACAGTATTCAAAGTAATGATACTTGGAAATCTGAAAATACTGCCTATTCTTGTAGGAACACATGGTAGTTTCCACAGATGCCACTTTTTTGTAGACATGAGGCCACCACGTTGCGAGATCAATAATGTTACTGGTGTCAATAAGTTTGTCAGTATTTTTACCGCCCGAGTTGCATCACAGCTTAGCGTACACAGTTCGTACAACGTATAAATACGGCTAAGTTTATTGCAGAAAAGGACCCGAGTCAGTGACTCAGGTACCTTTCTGCATTAAAGTACACTTTTCACTGTGCATTTTCTTGGCTATAGCCTCGTGTGACTGACGTCCTTTCTGCACTAAAAGATGTGTCTGTAACTAGGAAAATCAAAAATACAATTAACTCCGATACCTCAAAAATGTGACTCAGGTCCCTTTCTGCAATAAGCCATTCATGTGTGAAATATATAATTTTTGGTTGACTTTCATTTTCCAGGGGGGGCTACGGCTCCCCCTTGCCCCCCCCTTCCGGATGCCCATGTAAACATCCGTTTTTTCTAGGACTGAGCCGATACCACTTTCAACCGATACCGATGCTCTTACCGATACCAATACTTGAAAATTGCAATAATTAAAATTTGTTCAACATATTGTTCAACATGGTTGTGTAAATATTCTGCTCCAATTACATGCGATAATTTACCAAGAAATTTGCTTCAGAATATTAAAATAGATGTTATGTAATCATAAAATACAATTTTTCGTGCAAAATTGATGCAAAATAAAAATAAAGTTTGAATTTTGCATAATTTCCAGGATAAATTACACTCCGCTAAAGTGTCGCGCGGCATTTTTGCGGATCTGTGAAAGACCAATATGCCGGGAAAGTATCGGCCGGTATCGGTATATGAATTCCAACCGATACCGATACATCGGCATCGGCTCAGCCCTAGTTTTTTTCTCGTCTAGGTGCCTGCTCGAGTCTCGAAACTTATGCAAACGACGTGTACAGTGTCTCTCAAAAGTTTTAGGACAACGACATTTTAAACTAGGCAACCCAATTTACACAAGGCGTTGGTGGGTTGCGTGTAGAGCTAGGCTCAATTTCAGGGTTGCCACATGCACAATAGATATTTATAAAATACGCGAAAGAAATAAAAACAAGTATTATTGTATAAAAGTATTAAAAATATCACTATTATATTGCATGTGACAAAATTCCTTCTCAAAGAAAAAAATAGGATTTCTAGTATTTCATCGCTGATGAGTCTACAGAAAGGAAAAGAGGTGAGAGAAAACGAGAGGTGACAAAGGACAGGAGAAAGAGAAAGCGAAAGGAGAAGACGAAAAGTAGAGGAGAGAAGAAAGAGAGGATAGACGAGGGGAGGAGATGTAGTGAGGAGAATGGAAAAAGATTCTAGGAGAGATGAGCAAAGAAGAAAAAAGAGAAGAAAAACGAGATGAGAGAAGATGAGACGAGAAGAGGGGAGTGGAGAGTAGAGTAAAGGAGAGAAAAAGAGAAGAACGAAAAGAGGAGGAGAAAAGTGCAGTCGAGTCGGAAATCTAAGACAGGAGAGGAGATACGAGGAGTGGAGATAAGTGGGATGGAGTTGGTGTTTTAAGTCCACTTTATGCACAGTATGGCTAACCGGGACTGGACATACAGTTTAAAGTGGGATCCGAACCACTTGTGCCTCCACCGGGTATCGAACCCGGGACCCCTTGATTACAAGGCAACGATGCTACCACTGCGCCATGGGGGAGGCCCGAGTGGGATGGAGATAAGATGCTTGAAAAGTAGGGAAGGCGATATGAGATAAAAGCAGAGCGGAAGGAGGGGAGAGAAGAAGGAGAAGAGAAAAATAGAAGGGACTGAAGAGAAGAGGTAGTTGCAGAAAATATCGTCTCAGCGTCAAAAATTGATGCATTGCTCAAATTGTCGACATGAAACATTCAATAACATTTTGAAATGTATTGAGAATGTATTAGATCGGTGCGAAATGCCTTTTGGCTTAGTTCAGAGCAAGATAAAATCTTCCATGTAAGATCTTTGATTTTACCTGCGATTATACCACTAAAAGCATGAATGTAATTTTAATATTTATAAGAATTATCCAATTTTTGTCCAAATCTCGGTTCGCTGAAATGGAGATTTTGTAATTTAATATTTCCCCTCCCCCATCGTTAATTCCAAACTGAATTATTCCGTTTCACACGGCGTGGACAATGAACACAATAGGATAGGTCTAAAACTTACGAAAATTTTCTGCCACCGGAAGGGTTTGAACCTACGACCATCAGATTGACAGTCCTGAACGGTAAACACTACCCTACAAGCTTTCGCTCCTGAAAGTAAGTAGAAGGAGCTGGCCAATGTGAAATGTAGATGCAACTCTCTCCCTACATGTAATGTGCATATAATACTTGTTTGTAACAAAGGAAACGAAGGTAGTACGACTCGGCGAAAACATTTAATGGAGAATTGCACATGATGAGAACTTTTCATTCGATATTTGTGGAGGTATCCTTGCATTGAACTCGAGTGGGAAAAGGGGTAAAATTAGTATGTCCCGAATTGCACATATATAAATAGTTATTTCATTAATATTTTTCAATGTCTTTGAAGCAGTACACAGTTATAGTTAGAGTAACATAATTCACGATCTTATACATAAAAATGTCCCTTTGAACGTGTGTCATATCATTTATTTGTTTATTTTTTTATAAATTCCATATGCAGAACAATGTAGCCACTATACACTGCTATTACAAATAATGTTATCATGCTCTTGTTTATAATAAAAGGAGAATTAAAAAAAATACCTCCTAAGGAGGATCGAACCTGGGACTGCAATCAATGCTTTCAAGAACTCTAACCAATACACTACGCCTTTTGTTTCCCTTGGAGCAACAGTTTTTAATTATTCTGTCGCGTCAATATTGTAAACGTTATCCTGCAAAAAGAAGTGCAATACTCTGTTATAGCTCTGTACTTCTAGAATTACTCTATACACATGCATTTGAAATTTAACTCTGAATTTATTTCTTCGTTGTTAATATATCTAACCTTGTGAATATATTTTATTTGTAATTTTATAACGGTTACATGAACATCTACGAAATTTGTTCTTTATAATAACCTCCGGTTGACCAAGTTGCCAATATAAAGAAATGGAATATAGATTGTCTTCGAGCTTACATTGTTAAAAAGGAGCGGATACACGTATTACTATCCCAATACTTATTCAATAAGGTTTCTTGTTTGTCAGAAATTATCACTTAAACTATTGCATGTTGAGCTAGTGTCCACCTACCCGCCTCTGATGAAATCTATCATTCTTCAGATTCTCTTTAAAATTTGACTTTGGTCACTTGTTCAAAATTAAATTAAAATTCAAAATTAAAGTAAATGTTCAACTACATGTATACCCAACGACATTTGCAATATTGGAGGGATAGAATACTTAAAAATTGTTGTTTCAATCAAAGGTAAGGGCGTGGTGTAGTGGTTAGAGTTCTTGGAAGCATTGAATGCAGTCCCAGGTTCGATCCTCCTTAGGAGGTATTTTTTTAATTCTCCTTTTATTATAAACAAGAGCATGATAACATTATTTGTAATAGCAGTGTATAGTGGCTACATTGTTCTGCATATGGAATTTATAAAAAAATAAACAAATAAATGATATGACACACGTTCAAAGGGACATTTTTATGTATAAGATCGTGAATTATGTTACTCTAACTATAACTGTGTACTGCTTCAAAGACATTGAAAAATATTAATGAAATAACTATTTATATATGTGCAATTCGGGACATACTAATTTTACCCCTTTTCCCACTCGAGTTCAATGCAAGGGTACCTCCACAAATATCGAATGAAAAGTTCTCATCATGTGCAATTCCCCATTAAATGTTTTCGCCGAGTCGTACTACCTTCGTTTCCTTTGTTACAAACAAGTATTATTTGCAAATTACATGTAGGGGGAGAGTTGCATCTACATTTCACATTGGCCAGCTCCTTCTACTTACTTTCAGGAGCGAAAGCTTGTAGGGTAGTGTTTACCGTTCAGGACTGTCAATCTGATGGTCGTAGGTTCAAACCCTTCCGGTGGCAGAAAATTTTCGTGTTTTAGACCTATCCCATTGTGTTCATTGTCCACGCCGTGTGAAACGGAATAATTCAGTTTGGAATTAACGATGGGGGAGGGGAAATATTAAATTACAAAATCTCCATTTCAGCGAACCGAGATTTGGACAAAAATTGGATAATTCTTATAAATATTAAAATTACATTCATGCTTTTAGTGGTATAATCGCAGGTAAAATCAAAGATCTTACATGGAAGATTTTATCTTGCTCTGAACTAAGCCAAAAGGCATTTCGCACCGATCTAATTCATTCTCAATACATTTCAAAATGTTATTGAATGTTTCATGTCGACAATTTGAGCAATGCATCAATTTTTGACGCTGAGACGATATTTTCTGCAACTACCTCTTCTCCTCAGTCCCTTCTATTTTTCTCTTCTCCTTCTTCTCTCCCTCCTTCCGCTCTGCTTTTATCTCATATCGCCTTCCCTACTTTTCAAGCATCTTATCTCCATCCCACTCATCTCCACTCCTCGTATCTCCTCTCCTGTCTTAGATTTCCGACTCGACTGCACTTTTCTCCTCCTCTTTTCGTTCTTCTCTTTTTCTCTCCTTTACTCTACTCTCCACTCCCCTCTTCTCGTCTCATCTTCTCTCATCTCGTTTTTCTTCTCTTTTTTCTTCTTTGCTCATCTCTCCTAGAATCTTTTTCCATTCTCCTCACTACATCTCCTCCCCTCGTCTATCCTCTCTTTCTTCTCTCCTCTACTTTTCGTCTTCTCCTTTCGCTTTCTCTTTCTCCTGTCCTTTGTCACCTCTCGTTTTCTCTCACCTCTTTTCCTTTCTGTAGACTCATCAGCGATGAAATACTAGAAATCCTATTTTTTTCTTTGAGAAGGAATTTTGTCACATGCAATATAATAGTGATATTTTTAATACTTTTATACAATAATACTTGTTTTTATTTCTTTCGCGTATTTTATAAATATCTATTGTGCATGTGGCAACCCTGAAATTGAGCCTAGCTCTACACGCAACCCACCAACGCCTTGTGTAAATTGGGTTGCCTAGTTTAAAATGTCGTTGTCCTAAAACTTTTGAGAGACTCTGTACAGTCGATAAGTGGATTTTAATAGCAAATTTTCACCGCCCTAACCGTAGACACCGCCGTAGAGTTAGGCCACACACATAACGCCTTGCAAGGAATCTAGTATTTCAAGATCTGTGTGTCCAATTATTATTGCCAGTGACTGTACGACGACCAAACTTTCGCAGCGTGTAGTCATTGCGGCAAACAATTTGTCTTCATTAAGTTTACTTTGTATTTCACGCTTTGTCATATTGTTGACTCAACTCTGTTTCTCGTTGGTTTACTTGCCGGCATTCATAGCAGAGTGGTTAGCTTAGCGCGCCACGAAGCCAGGGGTGCCGGGTTCGAATCCCGGATAGGACTTGGATGTTTGTGTTGTCCGTAAAATGAGAAAACCGAGAATAAACAGAAAACCTGATATGTACGAATGTTGAGAAAAAGTGTGAATGACGGGTGAGACCAACGAATATGGGTATTCCTAAAAATAAAAAAGTGGTTAACACAGTGCGCTACTACACCAAGGGTCCCGGGTTTGAATCCTAGCCTGGGCATGGATGTTTGTGAGTGTCCATTTCAACACATTATCACTCAACGTCATCTTTGCGAATAGACAAAAGTAGCAGGAAAGCGAAGTAAAATATACCAAATCAATCAATCGTCTCTTTACTTACCAGAAACAGTAGATTGAAGCTCATAAGAACGGCCTTCTCCGCTCGTACATCAGACTTCATGGCAACCGGTAGCTGCTGTCTGAAAAAACGAAAATCATACATTTGTCAAATAATCTCCAATTGGTCTTAGTGTATGGTTTTCTTTTAAAAGTAAATGCCCGCTCTGCATGGTGCATTGGGTCATTTCAAATCTAAACGCACGCCCATGAAAATAGGCGGCTTGGTAGAATTGCACTGGTGCCACATATGGGAAAAGCAAAGCGAAGGCGGGACAAAAGTCGCTGGTTCCCGCGTACTGCGTACTGCGTTGCCTAGTTCGAGCGTCAGACCGACCTCTCTGTGAGGGGCATTTTAGTGTCATCCCTGACCTTTCGAGCATGTATCACATGGATTACAAAGACCAACTCTACAACGAGATCTTTCATTCTCTCAAACCTCCGAACACACGGGTCTGTGCTCCGACGTGGCAAGAACACGAACTTCTGCCACCCGCCTAATTTCATGGCCGTGCTTTTAGACAGCTGAATTTGTGTAATCACTTGTAAAGATAACGGCGTCCAAACTGTCCATTGCAGGGGCGTTGCAATTGGAAGGGTGAATGTGGGCTCTGGTCCACCTTTCTATCCACGTAACCACCAAACGTGAGAAAATTTGTGAGCCATATACACATAGTAGAGCAAGAAACACACACATGCACACCATGGTTTGCAAGATTTTAAAATCTAGAAACTGGCAAGGCTCCTCATTTCAGGAACCCTCTCATTTTGCGATCTACATAGTTGTCATCTATGGGGCCCAGTACATACTTCGGAATTTCAGTGAGCTGGGTCTACACACTTTCCCGTTTGTGTTGCCATCTGGAATGTTTAATGGGAACTCATTCACACACTGTTTGTGAAAATTTCCCGCTATTTTCATGATTAACTAAAAATTATAGCGGTTCATTGTTTCATAATTTTCTGCTGGATCTTAGATTTTTTGGTGGGGGGGGGGGGGGAGCAAGGAAAGTTTTCCAGAGAGCCGATTTGGTTTCCCGGTGCAAATGTGTGTACTCTAGCGAAGTTCCCCGAAATGACCAATCTGCCAATGCTCCCGTACACGCACAAGAGGGATAGATACAGAAAGAAAAGAATGAGACAGAAATAGAAAGTAACACAGGACAGGAGGGAAGAAAGAAATATAGAAAGGCAAACAGAAAACAGAGGAAGGAAGGGACAAAGAGAGAGAGAGAGAGAGAGAGAAACAGAGAAGAGTAGAAAGAATGATATAAACAAAGACAGAGAGAAGCAAGAAATAAAAACAGAAAAACACAGGAAACTGAAGGAGACCCTCCCAGATGGTGTCGTTTCATCGTCATCGCCTGGTAATCAAAGGTTCCCTGCTTCGATCACTGGTGGTTTGATTTGATTTTTGTTATTTAGTGTATCTTTTTGCCACTTTTGCAAACTGTAGGTCCATCCTTGAGTCCCGGAAGGTATTTGGCGACGCCACTGTACGCATGATTAAACTTAACGATAATCTGACGAAACAGTACACTACGGTACAAAACAAAAAACACTGTTGAAGTGCACTCCACAGGGTGAGTCAAAAGTCAGGTTACATAGGAAATTTTCCTTGTCTCTTTTCAGATCACTGCGAGTGAATGAAGGAAATGCTAACAAAAGACGAAAGGGTCGCTCGTCTGCTCAGTTAAGATTCAGAACATCCAGCATCTGAAGGAACGCATTGTGTAATGTGCAGACATGATTATGCTGGACGTTCTGCAAAAGGTTCTGGAGAACTAGAATCGTCGCTTGCACAAATGCATTGATGTTCAAGGTACACACCTTGAAGATATAGCTACTATAAATCCCTATGTAACCTGACTTTTGACTCACCCTGTATACATAATTATTTACACATCAACACACGCCAATTTGCACACCACATTTAGAACTCTTATTAGAGTGCGTTTTCTCCATTCTTTTTTTGGGTCACAATCACAACGTCAGTTTACTTGTCGACTTCACCCATTTGCAGACACTTATTTACATAATCAGAGTTAACTCACCCGAAGAGTCACACGATGACCATCGAACCTTGTTTCCGATGCCTAGTGAAGCATGGAGGCGAGTCTAGAGGTTTCCCCCCTAACAGGAATACGTAATGTTCTGTTGTGTTGCGTTATCGCAAAATTAGTCCATCCACAGGTGGTGAAACGCTGGAGCAGAAATTCACGTTGACTGTGGGCTGAAACTGCTTTCGATCACAAAACTCAAGGCTCTTAGAGGAGAGTAACAGCTTCAGCGGTCACTGACCTGCAATATTGGAAAATATTTTATAGACTGGATTATCACAGCGTGAAAATAACTGCGAGAATTGTTGGTATTAAACATTTAAAAAAAGCCACGCCTTCTTCAACTTCTTAACAACATTGTTTGATCAATACCATTCTTGTGATTGGTTGCGTACTGTTTGTGATCATTACACACGAACTGTGCAAGGGGAAACTCAAACACCACCCCCACAAGTTGTTCCACAATATACCACGTGTGTATTGATTGAGCTGCTGGCCAGAACTCTTGTTAATGTCGCCCTCAACCTGACAAGTAAACAGATTTTTATCTGGAAAACAGTTTTTCATTGACTAGAGCTTTTTTCAAAGCTTCCCGCGTGTCACGTGAGAGAAGAAGGAAAACCATATCAGAAGTACTTCCTGCATTACTCTCTTTCGAGGCCATGATTAATGCTTTTCTGGGATGTGACACGTTGTGTCTTGTGACTCAATTTCGATGTCTTTCGGTGTTATGTCCGGTTAATGACCCTTGGAGAAGAGGGTCGGCAAGTTCTCTATGGTTTGTAAAGATGTTGTGCAGCATATCGTGCTTAATGAACATGATCTTAATGTTATGCAAACAAAACGAAAATGAGATTAATTTCTCTGAGCGGGGATTATTGATCATTGTGTAATTATAATTATGATCATTACAATTACTCGTGGTTCTGACTTGCAGTGGTGCGACCGGAGTTGATACAAGGAGTACCTAAACAAATATTGAAAAGCTCACCAGGGTTGACAATATTTTTAAAAAACAAAAGTTTTTTTGTTGTTTTAAACATGTTTTAAACAAGAACCGAAAAAAACATGTTTTAAACAAATAAAACGTTTAAAACATAATGTCAAGAAGACTAATTTTCTAAGAATAATGATTAATAAGGAATCTGTTAATCATCTAAGGATGGACTATGTTCCTATTATAAAGTAAATGCTTGACTAATTTCTTAAAATGCATATTTATGTTAGTCTTAAATCTGGCATGTGGTAGGTTGTTCGAGAAGCTTCAACTAATCCACAGTTGCCAGGTCCCACCGAGTCCACGTTAGCTACTCTGTTTTCTTGTTTTTCTTTCTAATACGGGATATTTTATCATGAATGCAACGGAATATTGACATTAATAACAATGTGCACATCTTGCAGTGTGTTAAGTGAGGAACAAAACGATTTCATCCATGCAGTATTCAATTTTAGAAATGTTTTAAACACCGGTAAAAAGCAACCAATTGGCCAGGTTTTTTAAACGTGACCCACGGGTATTCATCACGATATGTTTCTTTGTTAATTCAACATACATATTAAGCCACTGAACAGATTGCTATGCACAATAAACAGAATGACACGCGTTGAATGAAAAGGCATAGTTAGAAAACACGCAAATAACCACAAACTATCAAACATCAAGTATCAAAATGTGTGTTAAACAAGTCTGAAACAAAAACACTTTCTTTTAAACATTTGTGAAAATACAAAGCCGTGTGTTTTAATCGTTTAAAACAAGTTGTTTAAAACACTTTTGTTTTAAACATGCCAACCCTGAGCTCAACTAAGGTGAAAAGAACGGTGGAAAACTCGCAAACTAAATTGAATAGTCATTTGTTTTCTCATCTCACTGCCCCTTCGCTTATCCCCGAGTGCACCAGTGTTGCCAGACTCACTAATTCATTGACTTTAGTTAGTTGGTAATTTTTAAAATTATGAGCACGTCAGCACATAGGCTACTTGTGCCCGTCACGCAATACGGAGACAAGCCCCTTAACTAAAGCAAAACTGAGGACAGGTCTGGAAAAGTTTCACAGTAAAGTAAATTTGATTTAGGTAAATGTTTCAAATTTCTTAGCAATGTCTCGGACACTAAGCCTCGGTCTCGTCGCGACAAGTCCGATCTTGTTCTCATCTCGATTTTACAGGGCCGCCTCGATACCTAAGTTCGACAAAGTTTAAGTCTACATTATGATCAGATAGGCTAATCGGGACTGGGTCTACAGTTTAAAGCAGTGTCTGAACTAAATCCGAGTAACGAATATCCGGATTGTAAATTATCCGATATCAGTTTCGGATGCATTTTATACATCCGATATCCTTTTCGGATGCAATGGATAATCCGAAAAATTCGAATATCCGGATTATCAGAATATTCAGATATCCGGATAGAAATTATCCGATATCCAGATAAAATTTTATCCGGATTTGACCATCTCTAGTCTGAACCACCGTGCAATATCACTCCACCGGCCGGAGACCGAACACGGAATCCCTTGATTACAAAGCGGAGACGTTTTACCATCTTGGAGCCCCCCTAGTCAAGTCATCCTCATCGTCGCATTTAACCTATAGAGGCAGAAAAGCTACGTAACATAAACGAAACAGAAAAACAATAACGAACATGTTTTAAGGATTTACTTAAAATAAGGGATGCGCGCTCCAACTACAACTCTCATTGACTATGCTTAATCCAAAGTAGTGTTGCCCACGAGACGAGACTTTGGCCTGTCTCGTCTCGTGGAGTCTCGTGGAAATGCTGTCTCGTCTCGAAAATATTCGTTTGTCTCATGACACATGGTCAATCTCGTCTCGTCTCGAATTTTTAAAAGCCTGTCCCGTCTCGTCCCGTGGACAACACTAATCCAAAGCAAACACCGTTGAAAAGGTGACAAAAAAAGACAGCGTTAGGCATTCGCAATGAAGTACCAGGATTACATGTGTGTCCTTCGTTCACGGTTTATAATCACGATGTGCAAATTTTGATCACCTTTGCAACAAACGATTTCGCAAACGTGCAACGTATTCGATGGCATAACCACAAGGATGGATGCGTGGGTAAAATAAATAACTGTGGCACTCGATACTGTATGGTGTGTGTTAATTTCGTAATTGTTCGAAATTAATCGAACTCAGAAAAATCCCCTGGTTAAATACCTAATGTTTCTACAACAGTTATACTCGTACTTTTTTCTGACACTCGCTTGTCGGTTGTAGAAATTGACTTCACAATAAAGAAATTATTTATAGTATTGAACCCGGGTTCCTTTTACAACATCGTTACAACCACGTCATAGCCAGTGGCGTTGCCAGGGGTTGTGCTGGGTGTTATAAGCCCCCTTTAGCTCAGCATCTCCAAAATAAATAACTTTAAGTGCTGGAAAATATGACAAAGTATATGGCAGACTACTAAAAAATACATGTCCCCACATTAAAAAAACATAACAACGGGTCCTAGCCACAAGACTTAAGTAAACATCCCCCACCCATCCCCCCAACACTCCACTCAAAATTTACTCAACATCCTATGTTTAGATATATTTACTTGGGGACGAAAATGAGGAGACACATGATAAAAATATTGGTTTGATTTGATTTGGAATAATTTTACCTCGCTTTTCAGCCACTTTTGGCTAATCGCGAAGATGAATGATGACATGATACAATTGATGAAGGGACTCTCACAAAGAACACCCATGTCCAGGCCGGGATTCGAACCCGGGATCCCTGGTGTCGTAGCGCGCTGTGCTAACAAATCCACCACAGACATCAGCACAATGTAACATTCGTGTGTATGAAGAGAGTTCACCATCCAAACAAAGTGTGATAACGCTTGCTGGAATTATTTCGGCCATCTCACTGAGCTTGTTTTAGACCACGAGTAGGCTAAAGTCGCAATCAAATGTGGCACTTTCGGTTTTGCTTCGCGTACGAACAGTTGTTGTGGTGTGAAGCGAGGGAGGGGTAAGGCAGACATATCCGATGCTTTGTCAGGGACGTCCATTCTCCCTCCCCTCTTTTCCTAAACCTCTAACATGGCAGGAAAACAACCACAAACAGAGGAAATGAAACTGTGCTTCATTCTCTACCTAACGGTCTGTCTCGTCACATTCTCTCTTATTGCATGAATGCTTCCCTTGGTAAACTTTCATGATGTCCTCAAGAATACCTATCATGTGATTATCACATTATTTTTATTATTTCCACATTGAAACACTGAATTGCAGTGGCGTCTCGTGGCCTCAAATTTGGCCGGGGCTTATTTTTTAAAGAATTTAAAATATAATGACAATTCACATGAATTACAAAAAATAGGTATTTTTTCTTCTAGACTACAAAACTGTACTTACTTTTTTGAAAAAATTTAAAATGTAATGACAAATTACATGAATTACAAAAAAACGGGTATTTATCTTCTAAACTACAAAACTGGACTTATTTTTTAAAAGAATTTAAAATATAATGACAATTCACATGATTACAAAAGAAACAGGTATTGTTGTGAAACATACCTTTCTACGAACGTTGACTCCTGTTCTTCTGCTCAGCAAATTTTGTTATTACTTTTTCGTTGAAGCCCTCTATGTTTGAAATGTATTCTATCTCTATTGTAAGCAAGTGCCAAGGCATTTGGTCTGTCTTGTCCCATTGCATTTCTTAAGCAGGTTTTAATACGCTTCAATGTGCTGAAACATCGTTCAGATTCAGCTGTTGCCACTGGAGTTATTAAAAATATGTTTGTCATTTTTACTGTTTTTGAAAAGGTACCCTCTAAATAATTTTAAATAAAAAATGAATGCAATCTACTGATAGAGTTTATGTTTTTCAACTCTTCTCTACAATAAAGAACACGAAGTTACCTCTTCTATGAAGGGATAATAAAGCTGGGAAGATGCCTCTGTTTAAAGATTGTTCTCTTTCCTTATGTCCTCGTAGAGCAAGTTCATGTCGACCACAGAATTTTAAGCAATCGATAATTCTATTTAATATATGCCTATTTTTCCGGACAAATTCATTGTGTCTTGTAATTGACAGCCTATGTCCTTCATCAATTTGTGTTCGAACATCAACCCTGCCAAACTCAGGCCACCCCGATGGCGCAGTGGTAGCGTCGTCGCCTTGCAATCAAGGGGTCCCGGGTTCGATACCCGGTGGAGGCACAAGTGGTTCGGATCCCACTTTAAACTGTAGGTCCAGTCCCGATTAGCCTTACTGTGCATAAAGTGGACTTAAAACAACAAATCAAATCAACCTGCCAAACTCACTCAAACATAGCGAATGAAAGCCACCAAAACACTACAGAACAACACGTGAGATCGAACGCGACGCAACGGAAGTAGCCCCGAATCAGCACTCAAATCCAATGGACTCTCCCCTCCTCTCTCTGCTAGCATGTGTCCTTCACTGTAGCGTAGGTGGGTGTAGGCCACGCCTTCCTTTGCGACGTGCCCCGGAAAGCGATAATTGACATCAATGCCGCTAGGAGCGCTGTCGTATCCATTGCAACAGACGATGAATTTACGTGGGTAAAAATCGCCTTTTAAAAGACTGTGTGATAGTTATGCGTTATGGTGATGGATAATTACGTGAATACGTCTGTTTTTCTTTAGGGGCTAAGCTCCGGATGCCCCAAGGACGAGACGCCACTGCTGAAATGCATTTATTGATCGTTCGAATATTTCTAAAACACTGGAATGAAATTCCATATCTAACCTACTGTACTTAGCCTATAATGTTTAGTTACACATTCACAGTGCCACTAGCGTACGAAGTTTTTTTTCGGAGGGAGCTGGAATTGTAAAGATGGATTACATAGCTGCGCTCTAGGTGGTGGGGGATATACAATAAAATATTTCGTAATTGCCACATTTAACCTTAGTTTTAAAACTTGTTCAAAGATAAAAATCGTAATCGAGTGTCATTTTAAGGGAGGGGTAACATTTATCACAGTGGTTTTGCCCGGGTTCTTTACTGCTTTTATTTGAAAAGTTTGTTTTTCTTAAAACTGTAGGTTCAGTCCCGATTAGTCTTTCTGTGCATAAAACAGACTTAAAAACAAACTCAAGCAAACCTACAGTGAGATATGTATTTACCATTGATGAGAAATATCAATAGTTATTACAAGTATTTAAATTTTACTATCCTCGCAGTACACAAAGTTGAACCCCTACCATTATTTCCCTACAAATATGGCTCCGTACATAGCCTAACCTGAGGCATACATTCAAATCTCTCAACAAAAAAGTGTGCGTTGTATAAACACGAAACAATAACAAGATGAGGTAGGTACTTTCAACCTTCACATTCTTCAACTCATCTAATTCAGTTTGACTAAAGAAGAGCCAGTGTTGAACGAGATCATTGCTCAACTTCCGACTGTCTTCCTCATGCTGGTAGCTTCCATACTGTGTGACCGTGTAGCATTGTGCCAAACACTTAACTTGGATTGTCGCTATTCTTCCAGTCAGTGTGAATGAACGGCTGTGTCACACTTTCGCTTTCCCAATTCATCCTGGGGAAAGCGTCGTTCAATTGTGGGTGTGGTAGCAATAAAAAAGTACATTTTCCTGACTGAGTTTACGCTCGAAATGTTCCCCCTCCTGTATAAACAGTCTCTGTGCTACGAGTATTGTCCAAGCATTATGTTGTCCCATCTATGTAAAGACATTCTATCTTGTTTGCATATTCGGTTGATTATATAGGCCTTAGTTTGGGTCATTTCCACAAATATACATTTGGAATCTTTAAAATGTCGATTGTGAAGTCTAGACAGGGTGGTGATCTACATACTCCCCTACGAACACTCTTGGCCTCAAATAGGGTGACCAGATATTTGTTGACCAAAAAGAGTATAGTCTATAGGTTGAAGGTGCGCATGCATTTTGCTCTTTCACGGGGTCCACAAAAATCCCGCGCGACTTCTTGACAGTCTAATTATCCTGGAAATTATGCAAAATTAAAACTTCATTTTTATTTTACACTAATTTTGCACAAAAAACTATATTTTGTGACTACATAATATCTATTTTAATATTCTGATGCAATTCTTGAATATTCTAAAGCAAATTTCTTGGTATGTTAATGCATATAATTGGAGGAGAATATTTACACACCAATATTGATCAATATTTTGAACAAATTTTAATTATTGCAATTTTCATTTATCGGTATCGGTGGGAATCGGTAAAAGTATCGGCATTGGTATCGGTATCGGTTCAAAGTGGTATCGGCTCAGCCCTAATCATTATCATTAAATTCCCATGAATTTGAAATATGTTTTGCTTGTTGATGGAATATGAAAATGACACTTGAAATTGTTGATAGGAAATTCTTGAGTCAAGGAGTAAATACTTCAGTTTGTTGACATCTTGATGTTTTCCGTTCTGTGGATTTTAAGGCATTTTTACGCGTAAAATAATGAATGAAATTAAATAGCAAGGAAAAGAGTATATTTGGGGATTTTTGCAAATTGAAAAGAGTGTAGAGTATATGAACCTCTAAAAGAGTATAATACTCTTAAAAAGAGCACGTCTGGTGACCCTACCTCAAATATTCCCCCTCAACAAAAAAATTTGGGATGGAAAGTTTTTGTTGTAACAATAAAAGATAAGCAATTAGTCTTGACTTCAAGTATACTTTACTAAGGATAATATTGAAAACACACACTACCTCTTTCAAGAGATCATTAACAGATCTACATCAATAACAATATATGCACAATCAGTGGTGGCGATAGAGGGACTAGGGGGCAGTTGCCCCCCCACTTTTCGCCATTTTTGCCACCGCACTATGCTAAACCTTACCTACAAAGGGAAATATACTGTCTTTGCCCCCCCCCCCCCCAGTTTTGGCACATTAAAACCCCGGTATTGGAACCCAATCGGCGCCACTGTGCACAATAAAAGTAAAACAAGAATCTAATTGCTTTATATTAATACAAAAGAAAAACTATACCTATTTCATTTCAACTATTACACAATAAAACTATTTCAACAATTTTGTAACTTTTTGAATTAGTTTGCTACTTTGTAAATATCTCACATATATAAAAGTAACAAATTAATTCCTTTGTGTGTACTTAATAATAATAATAATAATGTATTTTTAAATATTTAGTAATTTATTTTTATATTTTAATGACATGTATGTCATGCGCGTGCGTGTGTGTAGATTAATATCTTTCTCCCCCCCACGAGTCTTTAATGATTTCGCACATGTGTAGATGAGTCCGTCTCTAAATTCACTAAAACAAATACAATGTGAGATAAAAGTCACTTTTGCCCAAGACGCGACGAAACATAGCGTCGTGACTTCGGTACAACATTTGACATATTTATGTAACCCAAAATTTCTTTAAATTACGACGTCCTCAGAAATACCGAGTGGATATCTACCATCATTATTTATAGCTAAGTCTATTGCAAAGTTAATCCTTCAGTGGCAATTGTGAATCTGTGTAGTGTGGTTAGATATATTCAGGAAATTTTTCGAGGGTTCGTTGCGCAGAAGCGAGACGTGAAGTAGAAAAACGAGTAAAAGATAGGTATTCATAAATAGAGACGAGGCAGAGGACGAGACAGACCTCACACAACACGAGACGAGATGATTGTTTACCTGGTCTCGTCTCGATATCACCCATAGATGAAATACGGAAGGGATGTTTTTCGGACATTAAAATGAACGCTCCAAAGTTTGCTCGTAACTTTTCACATTACATTGTGCAAACCTGATTTTCTATCCATTGAATTTCACTGTATCTGTCCCGGAATATTATGTGTTTAATAAACTTGTTGAAAAGCATATGTGGAAAACAACTATCAAATGTTAAAACTCAAAATTATTTCTTGAGTAGCCGGCCCCCATGGCGGAGTGGATCGTCGACCTCCGTGGCGAAGTGGTTAGCAGAGTGCGCTACAACGCCAGGGGTTCTGGGTTCGAGTCCCGGGTAAGGCATGGGTATTTGTGTTCGTCCAGTTGATAAGAAACAAAGAAAAATGTAAGAATTGAAAAGTGTAAAAGTGAGAAAAAGAGTGAATGGTGGGGGATACCTCCGTGTAGGGGGTATTTCCTTTTTAAAAAAATAAAAAAATAAAAAAATATAAAAAAAAAGAGTGGTTAGCACATCGCGCTACGACGCCAGGGTCCCGGGTTCGAATCCTGGCCTGGGCATGGTTGTTTGTGAGTGTCCATTCATCAATTTCATCATATCATCACTCATCCCCATCTTCGCAAATTAGCCAAAAGTGGCACAAAAAGCGAAGTAAAATAAAGCAAATCAATCAATATTTCTTGAGTAGTTTCTTTTCAAGATTGAAAGTAGAAAATTGTAAAAAATTTCCTTTCAAAAGCAGCGAGCTGCGTTTTTTTTGTTCTACAATTGGATGGCCCATGTTTACTACACACACATGTACGTATGTGTGTGTGTGCGCGCGCGCTCGCGCAATGTGGTGGTATTTGAAGAATTTGTAGTGGAGGGAAATTTCAGTAACTGCTCTTGAAGAATTGAGATATTGTATATACTCGTAAAATAGTCCTCACTCCAAGTGCCAAAAATTAGCACCCAAGAAGGGGGAATTTCCCCTTATAGCCCGTTCAAATACCACCCTTTGCGTTGGTTGAACTTTGAACTAGGGATGGCCAAACGGATCCGGATCCGGATCCGGGTCTGAAAGTTTCGGATCTGAATCCGGTTCCGAAAGTTCCTGATCTGGATCCGGATCCGAGAGTTCCGGATCAGGTCCGAAGATTTCTGATCCGGATCCGAGAGTTTCGTATCTCAATCCCATTATAATATTACCACACCTTAAAAGGTATTATGATCTTCGATTACAAAGAAATTTTTCGTTAGTCCTACAAGAATTTTTTTCAAGTGTTGTTCCTAAAATACTTTGCTACGCATCGGCTAACACACTCGTGCACAAATGTCAGAGGTGATTTTGTAAATGCCATTGAAACGAAAATGTATTCATTCGAATGTATTGGAAATGAAAACACACATAAATGTGAGACATTTCATTCCAGGATGAAACCTTTAACACATATAACAAGATAGAAATGTTATACAAAAATTATACAATTGTTCTACAGTTACAGTTTAACAAATTAAAATAAAACATTATAATAAATGCAGTGTTAAATATTTACAAAGTGTAAGTCTAACAAGGGAAGTTATCTAAGTGTCCCCCTCCGATTTTCATGAAACTTGGCAGTATAGTGGGGCCCAAAGAAAGAATTACGTGTTTTTTGTTTCAGCTAAAAAACGGGTTTAGGGGGCAAACCCCCCCCCCCAAATGTCAAGATGAGGACAAATTGAAGTGAGGATCTGACCCCTGTGTCCCTCCGATTTCTATAAAACTTGGCAGGTGTATAGTGGGGCCCAATGGAAGAAAAACGTGTTTTTTTTGTTTCAGCTAAAAAACGGTTTTACAGGGCGAAACCCACTCAATTGTCAAGATGAGGACAAATTGAAGTGAGGATCGGACCCCTGTGTCCCCCTCCGATTTCCATGATACTTGGCAGGTGTGTGTATAAACGGGCCCAAATGAAGAAATACGTGTTTTTTTTTGTTTCGGCTAAATAACTGTTTTAGGGGGCAACCCCCCCTCAAATGTCAATATGAGGACAAATTTAAGTGGGTATTTGACTTATGTGTCCCCCTCCAATTTCCATGAAACTTGGCAGGTGTATAGTAGGGCCCAAAGGAAGAAATACGTGTTTTTTTTTGTTTCAGCTAAAAAACTGTTTTACAGGGCGAAACCTACTCAATTGTCAAGATGAGGACAAATTGAAGTGGGGATCTGACGCCCTGTGTCCCCCTCCCATTTCCATGAAACTTGGCAGGTGTGTGTATAAACGGGCCCAAATAAAGAAATACGTGTTTTTTTGTTTCGGCAAAAAATTTGTTCTAGGGGGCAACCTCCTCTCAAATGTCAAGATGAGGACAAATTGAAGTGGGGATCTGACCCCTGTGTTCCCCTCCGATTTCCATGAAACGTGGCAGGTGTATTGAGGGGCCCAAAGGAAGAATTACGTGTTTTTTTTCTTTCAGCTAAAAACTGTTTTAGGGGGCAAAATCCCCTTAAATGTCAAGATGAGGACAAATTGAAGTAAGGATCTGACCCCTGTGTCCCCCTCCGATTTTCATGAAACTTGGCAGGTGTATAGAGGGGCCCAAAGGAAGAAATACGTGTTTTTTTTGTTTCGGCTAAAAAACTGTTTTAGGGGGCAAAACCCGCCTCAAATGTCAAGATGAGGACAAATTGACGTGGGGATTATATGACCCCTGTGTCCCCCTCCGATTCCCATGAAATTTTACAGGTGTATAGAGAGGCCCTATGCCCCCTGTTTCTTCCTATACCATATTTACGTGGTTTCGGGGTCAGATCCCCACTTCAATTTCTCCTCATCTTGACATTTGAGGGGGGGGGGGCTCTATACACCTGCCAAGTTACATGGAAATCGGAGGTGGAGACTTAGACCTCCCTTGTAAGTGTATTAATTAATTTCAAATCGCGCACGCGTGCACACACACTATATATATATATATATATGTGTGTGTGTGTGTGTGTGTGTGTGTGTATGTATTATATATATGTGTATATTAGCAGGTAACAATATGTTATAAGCACATTCTTACTTTCCAAAGAAGCGCATGTGGGATGGCAAATAGGATCCGGATCCGAATATTCTGGATCCGGATCCGAAAGTTCTGGATCCGGACCCGAAAGTTCTGGATCCGGATCCGAAAGTAAAGGATCCGGATCTGAAAATTCCGGATCCGAAAAATTTTAGGATCCGGAACCAACCGGATCCGGATTTCGGATCCGCAAGGACCCGGATCTGGCCATCCCTACTTTGAACCCCTCGCTCCTTGATCCTCAAAGGTTGTTGGGTCGCACAAGTTCAGTTTAGTTTGGGCAGCGTGTACGAAGTCTCTCTCTTGATCAGTGGCGTGCCCAGGATTTTCGAAAGGGAGGGGTTATGTACACTTTTTTCTGGTAGTCAGCCCTTATTTCGCCATCTTCTCCTGCTATTGATATTATTTTTTAGGAGTACTGTGCCAAAGGGGGGGGGGTTATAACCCCCACCAACCCCCCTTGGGCACGCCACTGCTCTCGATGTTTTGCTACTGGGAGCAAGTAGAGGATAAGAGAAGACATGCAAGAAAAGCAAAGATGGAGAGTCTAGAATAAAAACGGAAATAAGTGAGCATTAGAACCATGAAACTGGTAGAACTGCCGACTGCCTCGTACTACTTCATATTTACATTCGAGCAAACTCGAATTGTAAATGCCTGTCTCGTTTTCGGTCTCGAGTGATATAGTACAACCAACTGAACATACACAACGGCTCACCGCACAAATTTTCGCAGTGTTCAGAGGTCATAAAGACAAACAACTTACCTTAATTATAATGCATCCACGTAGCACAGATTCCCCATAATTTTGATTGACTTTGCAATGAATTATCTTTAAATAATCAGGTTAGCAATGTAAAGTTGGTTTTGGTAAAACTTTCAAATATAATATCAAAGTCTCGGCATCCATCAATAGATGTTACTTGACCCCTAAGCCTCCAGGTAATTAAAATTTACAAGTTAAGGGTGTTTTCATTAACCTCCTAGGACCTGAGGAACAAAGAAATAGAGCAATTTGTATGAGTCCTCAGCAAGAAATGGCCTAGACGCTTAGCAACCTGCACCCCTTGAGAAATTAAGCCACAAGTTCGGCCCATGCCAGTCCATATTCTCAAAGTTTTCTGCCACCGTCCTTGACCGATCCAGATTTGCATTTGCATTCGCGGGCGTAACTTTGGGGGTCCAGAATCGAACTTGGGGCTTAAAGCCCCTAACACACGGAACTGGATTTCTAGTAGGAATGCCCTAGTTGGTGTTGAACTAACTTTCTAGGTAGCAATCATGGCCGCCTGGCTAACTGCTTGACTGGTTTGGAGGAATAGGACATGTTCTAATTGCTTCTTGCTTCCCTCGACTGGATTCTGTGGAACAGCCAATCAGAGCAAAGTTTCGCCATTTGAAGATAATCTGTGCGTGTGAAGAGAGGCGCTTTTGACTGTGGTTTCCGAGTGTTACTCCAGCATTGTATAACGTATACAGCATGAAAGGCGCGTTGAGTTACACCATCTATGCTGAGGGCACTGTGTTTACATTTGAAACAACTAAAATATTCTTCCATACGTGTACAGTAAACGTTGTAAAGTATGTATTTAAGCAGCGACATTGTTTTGTACCTAATAACGTTTTATACGAAACGTTATTCCTCTCTGTTGAATACTTATCGGGTTTTAAAAATGTGAAGTGATACATTGTTTACATCTCACGCGGCCGCCATTACAACTTCCCTCGTATTGGAACAAAAGTCTATCGACAAGTACGCTGATAAGTTTCGTGTGAGGCGAAAACTAGCTAATTGGTAGCCAGTCCAACGCCAACTAGGGCATACCTACTGGAAATCCAGTTCCGTGTGATGCGGGCTTAACTTTGTGGTGGTGGGGCACAGAATCGAAAATGTTTCTATCTCATCTCCGCGACAGAGTGGTTATCGCAGCGCCCTACGACGCCAGGGGTCCCGGGTTCGAACTCCAGCCTGGGTGTTCTTTGTGAGTGTCCTTTCAACATTTTCCTCGTATCATCATTCGTTCTCATCTTCGCGATTAGCCAAAAGTGGCAGGAAATTGACGCTAAGTAACAAAAAACAAAACAAATTTTCCATTTCATAAAAATATCGTCCAAGATTATTTGCTAAATAACTGTTGAATTTGCAAAAAAATTATAACAATTACTTTTCGCTTCTCCAAGTCCAAGAAGATATAAAAAATATATAATAATAATAAAACGTAAACATTTCTGGAGCAAGTGCCCCGCAAAGTTACGTCTATGGCCAATACGTTTCAATAGGGAGGCTTCAAAGTTTAAATCTACTGTAAGCAAACGTTACATAATACACCTGGACCTGTTGATGCGCCGAAGAGAGATTATTTACTCACCTTTAGGCGCGAGAAACCTGTCCCCTGCTGCAACACGCTGTATTCACTGCACATGCACAACACAGAGAGTCACGCGCTGTCCGAAGGGGCATAATGCGACAACTGGACACATCAACGAGCACAGGCACCGCGTGGAAAGCGATGTGCGGAAGAATAGTAGAAACCAAGGGAAGGGGATTAAACTGGGAGGGGGAGGGGCGAGCGGATATGCCATACAGGAGATACAGGTCAGCGGATCTTTTGACTAACACGAAAAAAAAAACAACAACGTAAATTCCTAGCTCGACAATGGGATACCGATACGCGCACGGTAGCTGTAAATATATATTTTTGCATGAATTTCAATGTGCGTTCGAAGCCTGAAAACAGAAACGAATTTACAGCAGACATTTTTCACGAGGTGAGCCACAGGGTCCCTTGTAGGCTAAGAATAACACCGTCTGAGTCCAAAGTTTCGAACAACTCTATATTTAGCTGATATAATGGTGGAGAAAGATGAAAAAACGCTCGACAGGTTGACTCTGGGTACGAGCCGCTTCGGGAGGAAGTTCTACACATTCTTTAGGTGTAACACACTGGATATCAACAGTACGTGTGTGTCATATGATTATAACGGTAGAGCCATTTTTCAATGTGTTATCTCTGGAAAATAACATGTTAAAATAGTTCCAGTTATACCTGCAGATGTCTTTGTCTTTTAGCTCGGAAGTACACAAGTAAATAAATTTGCGTACCCAGGGCGGAGTGCATAAAAAATTTAGTCAAAACAGGGAAAGGTATTAAATTTGGTAATGCTTTATCCACACACGCGCCTCCCCACATGGTAATTTTGGTGTTAAATACACCTTTGCACCCCTAGAAACGACCTAATGCCTCCTCAGAGAGAAAATTCTGGATATACCACTGAAATATGGACTGGTTGCTTAAAAAAAGAAATACGGATTCGAAATTCCCGGACTAATTTCCCAAGTTTCTAGGTCTTTAGTCGTCTTGGCTTAGTGGTTGCTGGTGCAAGTTGAACCCTTCGAATCTTACCTATTCTACACTCATTCACCCAATCTGCAGACTGTTGCAAATAGAAATTGAAAAATCTGAACTTTGGAGTTTTACTCAGAGTATATTTTGCCGAGTGAACAAAAGGAGAAACGCTGCGAGTTCGGTTTGCGAAGAAATCTAAAATGTTCTGCTCGCAATACTACCAATTCGATAGGTGGCACATTAAATTTATGCGAGGGGTGATAAAAAAAAGGTTAGAAAGCATAAAGAGTGTATGGGATACAATACATGGCACTACTGCTCCACAAAACCACCATCAAAATCCATTCTTGACTAAGGCACTGTAATTTGTAGCGCAAGGCTCGAAATGGACTAGAGCGGCATTCCAGTTCGTGAATATCTGGAGCCTTCCGATTCCATCTCGTCATAAATCGCAACGGAGCATTCCGGTTCGTTTATTTTTTTTTTAGTTATTTCAACATTTTTCTTCTCAGTGTGAACTAAATTGTCAACATCCTTTCATTGATTTACTTTGCTTTTCTGCAACTTTTGGCTAATTGCGAAGGTAATGGTGAGTGATGATATGTTGAAAATGATGAAGGGACACTCACAAACACCAGTGCCCAGGCAGGGATTCGAACCCGGGACTCCTGGTGTCTTGATAAGTTGGTGTTTTAAGTCCACTTTATGCACAGTAAGGCTAATCGGGACTGGACGTACAGCTTAAAGTGGGATCCGAACCACTATGCGCCTCCACCGGGACCCCTTGATTACAAGCCGACGACGGTACCACTGCACCATCGGGGAGGCCGGACTCCTGGCGTCGTAGCACGCATTGCTCACCCAGCAGGCGGGCTTAATACTCTTTAATAGTACCAGTGGCGTGCCCAGGATTTTCGAAAGGGAGGGATTACGTATACTTTTTCTTGATAGTCAGCCCTCATTTTGCCATTTTTTCCTACCTTTGACGTTCTTTTTTTTTTTTAGGAATACTGGGCAAAAGGGGGGGGGGGTTATAACCAGTGATTAGAACGCTACATTTTATAAGTAGCTTCGCTACAACTACAGCTACTTTTCCAAAATGTAGCTTCGCTACAGCTACAACTACATTTACCAGAAAGTAGCTCGCTACGCTATTCCTGTTCGCTACTCGCTACTTCGCTACTTTTGCGCTACTTCTGTATTAAAAACTTAAAACAGCAATATGGCTATTCAAAAGAAGCCCTAGTATGATAGTTATACCTACTGAAAAATAGATTCTGTTATTTATTACCATGATTCCCTTCATTCTATAATTTTTATAGCAGTGTTACTTCAGTTACATATTTTTACTAAAGTGTTTGAGAATAAAGTACCTTTGTAAGTGGCATATCAATTCAAAAAACTAGGTCTTACACGTATCCGTGTTGTTCTTATTGTCATATCAAAAATATTTATGTGACAGACTTCTTTTTAAAATTAATTGGAAGAATATCACATGTATCGAAATAAACTATAACGTGTTGCGCAAAATGGGAATAAGATAAAAATGTGATATTTATCAATTTAATCTTCTTAACTTAAACAGAATGTTATTTGGGGGATGGCGGATATTTGCTCGATCCTTGAGGATAGCTGGGTGATGCTTCTAATGGTATAAATGAGAAACAGGTGGAGCAATGCTTTACGTAAGTTCTTATGTTGGAAATGCTTCCCCGAAGACACGGTGGAAATTGTAATTGTTACATTGAATTCAAAGGGCCCAGGTTCGATACCCGGTGGAGGGCACATGGTGGTTCGTATCAGTCTCGATCAGCTGATCTGTGCATAAAGTGGACTCAAAACAAATACTAGGAAATACGCCTAGTTGGGAGGTTGGGATCCTCCTGCTCCTACATTCCCCAGTCTGCTCATCATTCATCATTCTTCCTCATTCTCACAATTAACCAAAAGTGGCAGAAAACGGCCACAGATAAGAAAATAACTAAATAAACAATGCATCCTCATTGCCATGATTAGAAAAAGTTACAGAAAAGGGACACAAAAGTAGGAAAAATACATAAATTTGAAAACTGTGTATTTTAAGAAAAGAAAATTGTCATTTCTCCAGGAAAGTCAATAACTCCTAGGTTCTTTTACAATATGATAAAATGTATTGAGGAAACTGATGTGCAAACCCGAGTGTTCTAACCATATTGTAAATTTAAAATTTGCGAACAAACATTATGACGAAAATAATTGTAATTTCAGAAACATTATCGTTCTTGTAACAATAATTTCTTGCCGGTGTGATATTTATATTTATAACCTGCGATATAAAGATATTTATAATATAGATTATCTGTATTTCCATGTAATGGACTTTGTCTTTTTGAGTCTCTTGCAAAAGTAAGCAATACTGTCGTTTATTTTTAACGCCGTTGCCACTTTCAGAAAATACCTTAAAATGCTGAGAAAAATGTAGCTGTAGCGAAATTTTCGCTACAACTACAGGAATTTTGTAGCTTCGCTACAGCTACAACTACAATTTAAAAAATGTAGTGCCGCTACAGCTACAAATTTTGTAGCTAGCTACAATAGCGACGCTACAAGTAGCGCCCTACTTCCGACCACTGGTTATAACCCCCACCAACTCTCCCTTGGGCACGCCACTGAATAGTACATATTATAGCCTGCTTAATAAAGACCCATTCTACTCTGTCTTATTAATAAGCTTCCACCCTAAATGGAGATACTTTGTTGTTACCGCAATGATGCTAAGCAGAGTATCATAGTGTCTGCGTACTGTCGGGGTAAAGTGACCCTTCCCAGATGACCTATGGCAACTGGTCGTAATTTGATAAAGCACCACATACCCAGCACGGAAAACACCCAAATCTCTGCTTTATTTTCGAGCGAGTTCTTTCATATTTTTACTGCCTCCACCTATGTTACCTTCATCCTTTTGTCCCTTCTGGTTCTCGTTATTACTTTCTTATTTCTTAATTATGTGTTATTATTTGTTGTGCCTTGTGGCTTCGATTGTTCTTGATTGTGGCTTGTTACTTCCAGAAGGTCCATTATTTTCACAAAGATTTTATATTCTAGTAGTAATTACTAGAGGCACCAAAACCTTGTAAAACAGGCCTAGAAAAATAGACACCAAGCCGCTACAGAATTAAAAAGGCACAAAGGCAATGAACATGACTTAAGAGGGGATTTAGTTGCTTACCTTACCACATAGTAGTTAATAAGTAACAATTACACTTACCTTGCCCATAAAGTAATTAAATCAGTGTTACTTATTTGAGAAAGTAACTTCTTCTAAAGAAGATAACTCTGATAACATACTTCATGCATAAATTGCAAGCAGACTGATTTACATAATTATAATTGAATGAACATTAATGTTAATTTAATTATGTACATCACTGAAATAAAAGAACAATCTGCTTGCAATGGAACCTGGGATTGCCTGTACCAAACGTAACCATTAGGCTATGCTGGACCTACAGGCAATACCAAGTTAAGAATTCAGAATGGAGCCTTATGGGGTTTTACTTTTGAGATCACCACCCTCAAAAAGAATGAATATGCAATAGGCATAGGGAACAAGATCCCGCAGAGGGGGGACACTTACCTCCCCTGCAAGGACGTATTTAGGGGGAGGCACCGACCCCCCCAAAAAAAACATTTATCAGGTACTAAAATTAAATAATGAAAAATATATTATTTTAGCCTTTGTTGTATAATATCCTCTGAACTTATTGGAAGACAAGGATTATATTGGGATCATGCGACTTTGAAGGACAGGAAGGACGTATTTAGGTGGCCCGGACCCCTCCCCCCCCCGCCGTCCACCCGAATGACTTATATTAAGTACGAAAATTAAATATAATGGAAATATACTCGTTTAGCATTTGTTGTTTAATTTCCTCTGAACTTATTTGAAGACAAGGATTATATTGGGATCATACGGCTTTAAATGACAGGAAGGACGTATTTAGGAGGGTCCAGAGGTGTGGATCCCCCTCCCAAAAGACTTACGAAGTACTAAAATTAAGTAATGAAAATATTAGCATTTGTTGCATAATTGATGGTTATAAATTCCCTTTGAACTTTTTAGAAGGCAAGAATTATATTGGGATCATACGGCTTTGAAGGACATTACAAAGAATTTATGTACACTACTACTGAAAATAATATTCATAAAATATTAATCAGAAACTTACTATTCTCCAACTACATGTAACATCATATTTGTTATTCGATAAAAATTCAATTACTCATCTATTTGACATTAATTTCATTGCCAGGGCACTTGTTTTTATGTACATTATTCCGATCTTAACTACAGGTAATCTACGTAATGAATATGCGCTGTTATATTCTTATACAATATTTTTAATTAATCAGGTAATAATAATAATATTAATTTATGTATTGTATTTAGTATTAATTTTATTTAATTTAAGCATTATTATTATTATTTCTGAGACAATTACTTCGGACACCCCCCCTCAAACATATTTCTAGATACGTGCCTGCTCCCCTGAGATTTCTGGATATACTTCATGTAACTCAAATTTTGAAACTGTAGCATGGAAACATGGTTATGGGGTGACGTGAAAGGCATAAAATTAAATGCCTTTGCAGATTATCCTAGTGCTGAGGATGCTTTATGAGAATTCTCTTAACTAGGGGGAAACAATCACCTTACCTTTCTCCTATTTTAAGCACTGGTGTCCCCCCCCCCCCTCTCCTGAGAAAAAATCCTAAGGATGGCCTTGATAGGGAATGTGAGGTTTTGATTGTCTACTCTTTCCCTTACATCATTTTTCTAATGCCTTTCTTAGCTGGACACTGGGTAGGTTTGGTATACAGGACTCTGGCTGCCAGGAGGGAAAGCTTGGAACTCTCAGCATGGGCGTATGGAGCACCTAATTGGTTCTAGGGCTCATGTGACCCTTCCTGGCTTCCAATGCAGATGTATCCTACCCGGTTCTTCATGTTATGTGGTGCTACAATATGCAATATGACTCACATAACTTTATCAAACTCCAACATATAACTTATTTGTGTAATTTATCGCACGAACAGCAGTGTGCATTAAAAAAAAAAAAAAAGTGTTTGTGAGAGTTTTCAGTCCTCGTGGTATGAATGGATAGAAATAGAGATTATTTATTCATGGGCGAAGTTCAGCCTGTGGCTGCTCTACCACTTAACCTGAAAAACTAATATATCATTAAGAAAGTATTTTGTTCGTTAATATATAAAGCCTTTATATTTTGTCGGTAGCATCTGACTACCATGCTTAAGGTCCCGGGTTCGATCCCCGGCCAGTTCAAATCCGGGAACTTTTCTAACGTTGGAAGCGGCCCCGGCACCCACCCAGCGTCGAATGACATGGGTACCTGGGGGAAACCCTGGGGGGTAAAGGCGGTCAGGGGCGTGATGCTGATCACATCACCCCCACTCATGACCGGATCAAGAAAGTGTGGGGCATTACCCCCACACCCCCTATACGCTTTCATGGCATGGTGCTAAGCACAGGGGAGAACTTTACCTTTACCTTTACTCTTAACATCGAATGATCTCTGGACGAAATTATTTTAAAATGTTTATCAGTTGTTGTTTTTTATGATGCAACGTGATGGAT
Organism: Lepisma saccharinum; assembly: GCF_977018435.1. Classification (NCBI taxonomy): domain Eukaryota; kingdom Metazoa; phylum Arthropoda; class Insecta; order Zygentoma; family Lepismatidae; genus Lepisma; species Lepisma saccharinum. The sequence goes on from NC_139238.1 coordinate 10,989,542, forward strand.
GTCAGCAGTCTGAATTACTAATTGGCACTGTTACATCAGTAGAGTGTACGATTCGAGGATCATCCGTTGACCTCCTCTGTGGTGGAGTGGTTAGTGGTTATTCTTTGTGAGTGTCCCTTAAACTTTATCAATATCATCACATATAATATTCATCATCACGATTAGCCAAAAGTGGCAGTAAAGTGAAGTAAAATAAATCAATAGTTATTTCATCCACAATAATAATGGGTCTACTATTGTTCTAGAATTGCTTGCGATTCTGGTAGGGTTTTTAATGACTTGCATCATGCCAAAAGATTTCCTTGGTTAGCTGAGTGTACTGAAAGAAACAAAATATAGTTTTGTTATACATATACTATGTTTCGGGCAAAAGACTCCGAATGGCGTAAGATGTTCCGATTTGAAGAAGCTAATTAAAAAAAGCTATATAGCAAAAGTCTTCCAAACCTTTCTTGCATAGTGAGGCATCTCATTTGCTAGCTATTTTATATGCATGGGTCATGTTTAATCAGAAGCCGAGACTTCAAGCAACAAAACACAATGAGATTGTACTTTCAAATAGACAATGCTTACTTACATCGACTAATCCCACAAGTAAACTCTTATCAAAAAGGAGCGTAGCCTTCCTTTGGACTTGGTGTTCCCACCCGAAATGCTCATGCTACGCCACTAATGTTTTCTGTGAAATATCCAAACAAGTGTATGGACCATTGTTCTTCATGGAAAGAACTGCCACAGGAATTGCATATCTAGACATGCATGGGTTCTTTCCTCAAATGAACAAGAGAACATCATTTTACAGAAGACTGTGCATTCCCTCTCTTTCTTAACAGAGTGTATGAATGGTTGAACGAACTCCCCCCCCCCCCCCCCCCATCGCTGGGTTGTTCATCATGGTTATGACAACATGCATTTTCTCCAGTGGCTTCAAGGTCTCCTGACTTCCCCCCCGTGATTTATTTTTGTGCGGTTAGGTGAAAGATCTTGTCCATGTGCCACCGCTACAATCGATTACACCAAATGTATAAACTGTGCAGAAAGAAATGGAATACCAGTTGGATGTGTGCCATGTCACAAAAGGCTCCTACTTGAACACTTGTAATGTGCATTATGGAAACTCATTGAATTACTCTTCCATCTCAGGTGTGATTTATTATTGTATTGTATATTGCAGAGAAAATACACATACTTACAACTCAGATATTCATTTGTGTACACACTGTACTACTTTTTTCCCATTATAATTATTGTTTCCTTGTGCCACTGATTTGTCGTTTTCATATTAAACAATAACTGTGGTTCACAAACTTTAATCTCTGTGTGTATTACAGCAGATTTTCAGAGCCGGCCCTAGGGAGGGGCAACCTGAGACCCTACGCCAGGTAAAAATATTTGTGTATGGTTATTACAAGTTTATAGGAATCTGGTGCTTCCAATTAAGCAACTAATCTGATATTTACTGACTTCATGGATTGTTTTTGAACACAAAAATAACCAAAATTACTGAAATCATATTCTAAACAAACTGCTACATAAATATAACATAAATTATGCAAGCAACATTATTATTGGATACGATTAAAAATTGCCACTTTGACAGATTAATAAATAGTCTGATACTGAACACACGCAGTTTTGTAATTAAATGTAATGAACTTCACGTGGAAATGAAAAGAAACACTAACATAGAAACATTTATTACCTTCCCATATTTCTTGTTAGACATGTTTTGCTCATTGCTTTTGGATAATTACATAAAATATGTATAAATTAATTGTGTATTAACTGTAATACTGTCTATATTGTGTGTACTTCAGACTCGGAAACTAAAATCTCTATTTTTTTTTCAGATATTGGAAAACATTTTGGTTCTACGCTCTGCGTTTATTGTTATGCCCCACATCATGTGGCAACAATGTCATCATAAGCCCCATCCTGAACTCTTAATTGGGGATCACCACCAGACTAAGGAGGTAGGTAGTTTCAAATCTACTTCATTCATTCTTATCTTTTAGGCGGAAATGAGCGGAGTTTTCGTAATTCTTTCTACTGTTATTCATTTTTAAAATTCCAACTATGGCTACAAGAGAATCGTTCCTGATTTACAATGGAAAAGGGGAAATGAAACAAATGCTCATTTTGCATAGAAATTATATACAGTATATAACAAAGCTTTAACAATCAGAAATCAAGATTTCTGCCTCCAGATGCACTACCACATCCAAGCAGTTTTGGCTGCTTACTCGTAACAATATCATCCTGCTCTCTCTGTGTGGTCTCCGACAACTCTGGTGGTAGATGGAGCTTCTGTAAGGATAAACAGAACAGATATTTCAGTTATTTTCTTCTCATTCACATGTTCTTAGTTACATTACAAGGCGGAGGAACAACTACTACTACTGAAAAATTCCTAACCATTCCACCATTCTTGCAATCACGTCCCTTGTAAGAAATTAGTAATTTTGCATGGATATATATATATATATATAAAAGCTTTACTGTTTTCTTTTGTTATTTTTATGATCTTCTGAAATATAATTATTCTCACGGGTGAGTATTGTTTGTCATTATTAGGGAGCAGATTTTTTAGGTAAAAACAATTTTTTTCTTGCTTCAGAAGTCTGCATACTCAGTAGGTGTACCTGCATATCTAAGCTTTTTATGTGGCGCGATAGAAAAACTGGAAACTCCCACACAACTGAATTGCAAAACAGTGAAGGACGTTAATGCAGTTGAAAGGAAATTGAACTCTTATCAGGGAGACACTTCCAGGTGCTTAAAGACAAATTCCGAAGAAAGAAAGAAGTACTAAAGGAAAGGAGTACTAAAAACTGTGTACAGTTGCTCAGATGCTGAAGAGTGAACATGTAGGTGAAATTTATGATGTAAGCAGTGACATGCGGTGACGTCGACACTTGGGATAGCAATGAGTGGCATGCCCAATGGGTCATAACCCCCCCCCCTCTTTTAGGGCCCAGTATTCCTAAAAGAAGAACGTCATATACAGAAAAAATTGCAAAGTTAGGAATGAGTACAAAAAATTGTACACATAACTTCCACCAACTTTCGAAAATCAAAAACCATTTGATTTGACTACTGAGCCAGAGATGCCGGGTTTGAATCTCGGCTTGGCAATGGGTGATCTTTGTGTGTGTGTCCCTTCATCAATTTTATCGTATCGTCTTCGCGATTAGCCAAATATGGCGGAAAGCGAAGTAAAATAAACCAAATCAAACAATCAATCAATGAATGATTTGATTTGATTCGCTTTTTTGATACATTCGGTTAATCGCGAAGATGATACGACAAAATTAATGAAGGGACAAACATAAAGAACACCCATGTTCAGGTAGGGGTTTGAACCCGGAACTCCTGGTGTTGTAGCACGCTGTGGTAACCACTCCCCCACGGTTGTTGATTTGATGGTTGATTTGACGTTTTAAGTCCATTTTATACACAGAAATGCTAATCGGAACTAGACCTATAGTTTAATGTGGGATCCGAACCACTATATACCTCCATCGGGTACAGATCCGGGACCACTTGCACTCCACCACGGAGGCGGCCGACAACAAACATGTGAGGAAGGCGCTAACCATTCGGATACGTGGGTATCGGTAAAGCAAACTGCATTTTTCCTGAGTAGTAATTTTCAATTGAATTTTTGAAATATCATCTTTATATATATGATTTACGTTTTTTCAAAAAATTTGCATTGCTTGATTTCCCTAATTTCCCTATCTCACGATCTCGTTACTGAAGGTTCCGGACTCGAGCCCTCGCCTTTGCATGAGTGTTTCTTTGCAACCACTCTTCACCCATTTAATTTATTCAACGTTCATCGTCACGGCAGAAATTAGGTAAAGCGATGGAAGAGAGAAGAAAATACAAATAATTTCTTCCCAGTGCATCTGCAGGGCACTGATATCAGGAGCCTAGAATTATCTGTTTATGATTGTCCCTCACGACTTGGGAGAGGAAGAAAGAAGAGGCGGGAAAAAGAAAGAATCCAAGCTCTTAGCTACTTATTCCGATTAAATCTATACAGCTAGAAAAAGCGATGTGTAACAAAACACACCTTTAAACAAACCTTTTTTTCTACTTTCTTCAATGATATTCATTTGGCTTTTTGAGTTCTGGGATACATTTTTCATTTCTAATTTCTTCATTATTCACTGCAGGCAGAGTACAACACATAAGAACAAGAATGCTGGCTCGTCACGAATTCCGGCCTGAATTGTTCTTTGTGAGGTCCGTTCATCAGTTTAATCATATCATCACTCATCCTCATTTACGCGATAACCAAATGTGGCAGAAAAGTAAATTAAACCAAACCAACAACAAGAATTAGAACGCGCGTTCACTTGCTCAAATAAATACATCCGTATTTATGATTGTTTAGCTTATCCATTTTTTTTATTGGAGGCCAAGAGATTAGTATATTTAAATAAAACACTACTAAAATGAGAGCAAGAGTGAGCGTGAGCAAATATTTGTTATTTAATCATTATATATTCCATATTTAAAAAAAAAAAGCATAACATTTTTGTCTGCACATAAGACGTTCCAATTGCATAAATAATAAAAGTACATCCCATACATACATATTTTACAACGTGTAAAAAGTAGTGTAAATACAGAGATCATAAGTACTGCAGAAAATTTCCCCTGAGTTCTTTAGAGGATTTACAAAGGAATCGAAGGGAAACCAATCCCCTATCTGTCCTATAGGAGATAGACTTGAGGACCTGAAACCACGGGCTTTCAACCATGGGAGTGGGGGGCGAGGGGCCAAGGGAGGAACAGGCAGAAATCTTCCCTTTCCCTTCAAAAACCCGTTTCTACCTGGAACTGTGAGGCGGAGAAAGAGCGAGCTAGGCCGCTGAACGCACCGAGGGACGAGAAGAGCGTTAAAAATAAGTGTTGCATATGAACTGTGGCTTGAACAAAACAATAAATATTGTGATTTGAAAATAATTAGAGATTTGAGATTGATTGATCTATCTCTGCTAGACTAGCTACTCCTCAGTGCACGTCACTGGATGTAAGTGTCGCACTTCAAATATGCATGTTTGACTAAATGTGATGTAGAAAGGTCATCTTCACAACACACAATATCTTAAGAGATAATCGATGTACATTTTCAATGGACAATTTGGGAATGTGCTTTGTTTTTCATTGTAATCAATAGAATACACAAACAACTAACGACCTGCTGTCACTAGTATCTATTTGTTTGACAGAATTTTGAACGAAAATATTTTTAACCTTTAACCACATATTTCCACTGCTTTTAGAACATAAAAAAATATATATATTTTTCACTTTTTTTATCATCTAAAAGTCCTCTCCCTAGCCATTATCACCATATCAACGATTATGTTATGCCCCCTCCCCCAGAAGGATTGAACCAGCATGCTTTACGTAACCCGAGAGCTCAAAGTCTGATGCCTTAGACTGCACGGTCACGGTGCGGGACTTTGAAATATATAATACTTATGTTTTTATTGTTTTAATTAACTTATATATGAGGATATTTTTTATCCTACTTTACATATTACAATGTATGTGTTTAAAATACAGGTAATTAAAACAGAATAAAGGTATAATCTCTACTTGGGATGAGTCTCGAATCCTGAATGAACACACTAAATTATTGAAGAGAACAGGCTGAACTGTCAACTTACCTCGATGACAAATCTTTTCCTTTTCAATTTGAAAGCAAGATCAAAACTGTCAGGAATGTAGTGAGCTAATGTGTTTAATGCTGGCAGCTTATTTAGATGGAAAAGTCCGTGGTAATCTTTGAATGCAGGATTAGTTTCCTTGTCAGATCCAACAAAAGATTCCAGTCTTACAGCAACATCAGATAGGTGCTGACATCTTTGAATTACAGCTGGTTCCTTCCCAAAGAAAAAGACAAAAAAGAGAAATATATTTCCTGTGACATTATGAAACAAATTATTAAGAACTTTTGTTGTTTTTGGCCCTTTTAAGACTCTCTCATACTAATTTTTGTCATGCCAAAATCGATGAATGTTGACTTAGGTCACAAATAAGTTTTGTGATATTTTGAGGTATACATGATTTCCAATTTATTCAGTGGTTTCTTGGCCTCAACATGCAAGACTGGAGCTACCAGCAATAAAATACTTCCAAAAATGTATTAATGAACTTACTTTGCTCCACTTCAAATATTAGTAGATGTACCAACATAATTATTTCATTTACATTACCCCCATTCAAGACTACCAGACGTTCGGTGACATCAAAGATTTTTTGTGTCAAAAGCTAAATTTCAGATGTAAAACACACAACAAAATAAATCCCGAACTAACCATAAATAAGTGTGAAGGGACAGTCACGAGGCAGACAGCATATGCAGATCTTAGCACAGCCCTTAAACAGTACAGGAAACACGTTAGGCTGATGTTCCAATGATCCTTCTCTGATTCTGTCCATAGAGGTGAGCCAGCAGCTTGAATAGCAATACGAAGGAGGTTTCTCTTCTCACATGCAGCAGACTTGCTGTATTTCCCCTCCTCTACTGTCTTCTGAATCTCTTGCAAAAGGTCTTCATATGCTGAATTTCTTATACCTTTGCATAAAAAAAAATAAGTACAGATTCAGTCCAAATATAAAACCTTAAGCCAAACATAAAAATAATTCCAGGGCCTCCCCGATGGCGCAGTGGTAGCGCCGTCGCCTTGTAATCAAGGGGTCCCGGGTTCGATACCCGGTGGAGGCACATAGTGGTTCGGATCCCACTTTAAACTGTAGGTCCGGTCCATATTAGCCATACTGTGCATAAAGTGGACTTAAAACACCAAATCAACCAACCAACCAAAAATAATTCCAACTCATGCACAAAAATCGAACACAACGTCTGATTCAATTCCAATATACAGGATGAGGCGAAAGTCAGGTGAATGGCCACCATGGTCATCAGACCTAAAACCCCTGGATTTTTACTTGCGGGGACATGTAAAGGCCATTGTATACGCTATGAAAACTAAGAGCCTGAATCATCTTAATCACATGCCCATAAGCACACAGTGAAGGGACTTACTGCATCTTATGCGCAGGGCAAGGTTTCCATTAACTTCTTATAAGCTTACCCCAGTAGGTTAGGTGGGTCAGGTTTGGTGCTCTTAACATTATAATTATGCTCCTATGGTGGTGACACTATTTACATGATTTAAGTACGTTAGGATTGTTTGCCTTATTATTTCAACATTTGCCTTCCTCTCCAGATCATGACTACAACTTTTCCAAGCAACAGAAAGAAAGAAGAAAAGGAAGCTTAAGATAGCTGAAACTTACAAGTGCACGCAACCTACTTTTCACAACATAATTTCTCACAAAATAATAACTTCTGCGAGTTTAAAATGTGCAAAATTGTTTCTCTGAACTTTAAACTTTCATTATTCTTCATCCAACAACTTGCAAAAATCTTTACATAATCAAAATTGAGGACGATCATTAATTAAGTTACTTCAAATAACAAACACATGATCTTCAGAAAATCCGAAGGGCATCACTGAAAATCTATCGCTAGAAATAATAATAATTTAAGCAATTAAGTCATTAAACTTTCAATACATTGTAATTATGTAATACAAGTAAATAATGGAACAACATAACTTCAACATGATTCAGTGTAAAGGGCACTTAACCTCCAACCACCCACCATCTTCTTCCAAAGTTCCTGATGCCCTCCAGAACTTTATGTCTGCACTTTTCACTTTGTCCTCATCCATCTTAGTAGTAAGATCGTAGTGATGGCCAAAAGTGGTAGTGTCGAAGGAGGACTGAACAGGAGATAAATTTTCATACCTCCATGCAATCTTCATTTTCTCATCCCCACCTCTTCCTTCTTGTTGCATTTCATTGGAAACTGGCCCCGGTAATTCTGCAATCTGAAATTGAATATACCATAATGAATATGATGCTAAATATTGGAACCACCACAAAAGCTTTCAAGACGACCATTTTATGGCAAGAGTGAAATGCAACGGCTCAGTAAGAGCAATGATTCGTTATTATTTTCATTATTCCATCTTGTTTGCTAACTTTATAGGCTAACTGTGAAGCCTCAAGGCTCTTTATTGGATGATATGTGGTCAAGGCAAAACTTTTGCAAAGCATCCTCCCAGGTGTCTCATTGTCACCATATTAAACCATAGTAGCATCCCCTCAGCTAACCCCAAGGCTCAACCAAACATCCCTCCAGATAACATTTTTCACTTCTGGTGCTGATCATGATACTGCAGCAAAATAAATTTTGGATCTTGCACAGGGGATCAAACGCAGGAACACTCTTACATATATCCTAGTAGAATAGAACAGAATGGTTTTTATTTAAGCAGGCACGTTTCAGCCTCATGGGCCATTCTTACAACCAACTCTTGTCTGAGATACAATAAATCAATAAAAACAAAGAGAGAGAGAAAAAAATGATCATGATAATACAATACAGATAATATAAAGATTGCACAATGATAAAATAATACATTGAATTGATTAGTATGTGACGATAAGTAATAAGTAGGGTTGGGTGATATATCATATTACAATATTGAAAGAAATATCATCCAGGCGATACCAACTAGACAATATATCGTCATGATATTTTGATGATATATATCATGCCGGCGATCTATTATCATGATATTTTGGAAATATATATCATGGAGACAATGTATCACCGATAACACGACACGGAAAAAATATCGTACTGTCTGTGATGATATTTTCTTGATATATCACAATATCAAATTTCCGATATCATCCATCCCTAGTAATTAGTCATTAGTAGTGCATTGTGGGGGGTTAAACATGCGTTATATGATGTGTAAGTGCAGGTGCAATTATTAAGATGTGTAGGTTAATGCAAGGTCTGTTGACCTGTGTTTGCTGCTTGCTTTGGAAGGTCCGTCCGATCATAACATGCCTTTTGAGCAAGCCAAGGTGGTTGTAAAACTGTGACGTCATACACATGACAGATTGCTGGGGAAAGTTTAGTATCCGCTAGTTTTAGAAGGGGAAACGTGTTTCTGTGTTCTTTCCTTGCTCTTGTATTTGTGTGTATTTTTAGTCATTTTGTTGTTTTTTTCATATTGTAGTGTGAGTGATAATAATAATGTGTAACTGTGCTGTGAGCACATGTCAAAACTATCTCAGGAAAACTAAAAATTTGATATTGTTTACAATAAATTTCCTCTCAACGAGAAGTTCCGAAAAATCTGGGAGAGCAAATGTTATCGAAAAGACAAATTTCAGGTTTCTAACTTGAGTATTTGTTCTTCATATTTTTCACCAGAATGTTACGAACGCGATTAAAATTGGAATTATTAGGAAGTACACCAAAGAAGAGACTGAAGAAAGATGCCATTCCTACATTGTTATTTCCAGTCACACATGTGCAGGTCAGTGACGACAACAGCGTTCGTGCAAGACGTGCAAAGGCAAGATGTGCTAGGAGAAGGGTTCTCTCTAAGGTAAGTGAACAATTATTTGTGAACAGCAGTGTGCCACCTCAAGAACAAAAGCCTTTATCTCTGTTGTCATTCGTTTGTTCAATAGAAAGTGAAAAAATCGAAAACACAAAACAATTGGAAGTGCTTCGTGGGGAAAATGAAAAGCTAAAGACAGATATAAATAATTGTCATGAGGAAATCGAAAACCTTAAAATCAATTTGCAAAAATGGCAAGCAAGGTAAAAGAAGGTATTGCAGTCAAAAGTGGCTTTAAAAAACAAGGGAGCGGAAGAAAGTGAAAACTATCGTGAACAAAAAAGTGAGACAAATTTTGAGCAAAACCCTTACTCCTGGCCAAATCAACATGTTAATTAAGGGGAAAAGAAAGCAGAGGTGGAAACAGGAAGATATAATTCCTGCATTAACACAAAGTGCAATCAGGGACTGATTGTATACCCACACGAGATCAGAGGTCGGAATTCCATTACCCAGCATTGCAACACTTCGTCGCTGGGCGCAGAAATTGAGACTCCCACCGGGAATTCTTGCACCAGTTTTGAATATTATGAAACAGCAGGGACAGTGTTTGACCGAAGTGGAAAAACTGAGTGTCCTGTTGTTTGATGAAATGAATGTTAACGGACCAGTGTGCTACGACAGTGAAAATGACAGAGTTTTGGGTCCCCATAGAAATATTCAGTTTGCAATGCTTCGAGGATTGACAGGTGAATGGAAACAGCCAGTATACTATAACTTTGATACGGCTATGACCAAGGCTTTGTTGTTTGATATTATATCAATGGTTGGGGTAGCTGGGTATAAAATAGTCGCTATAGTTTCAGATCTAGGTGGAAGTAATAGAAAGCAAATGAAACAAAAACAATGGACCCAGAGCTGGTCTTCTTCCAGTTCTTTCCAGCACTAGCCGTGGGTAAGTTTATGCTTTTACATACTTATAATTCTTCTATACACCATTACTTTCATGTATTCTGTGTAAGTTGTTTTGCGATGCTCTTCAGTATGTGTTTTTCCTCTTAAAAACAAGAGCGTTGCATGCTTTACAGTGCTGAAAATAGCATACACGCAGAGAGTATCATGCTGATGACGTCACAGAACCCTGCCTAGGTTGTAAACACGAGGATTGACAAAATGGCGTGTTATGACCAGACCTTCTAGAGCGGGGGAAAGTGGGCTTCGACGGACCTTGGGTTAATGTAGTTGTTGGGACAATAGTAAGTTCTTTAGTCATAATATTGGGGAAAAAAGGAGTACATGAGTACATGATTAGTACACTTGGGTCCTGGGGACCCGTATTATTAAAAATTGGAAATTTTGACCTTAACCATTTTCTTTACTGCTCAAAAGTTTTCAGGTACAATATAGATTCTCTAATGAGTTGCTACGAAAGAGATCAAAATTTTTCTGAACAGTGTGAGCATAATGTGCGGCTGCATTCTTTACAGATTGGTAGTTTGCAATGGTGGCAGTAGTTGTTTGTTTTCCTGTCCTTTTTGCTGGGGCACAATCCGCAACTTTTACGTTTGGATTTTTCAGTAGTTACTACAACAGCTGGTGGTTCTTCTCGATCTGTTCTCCAAGAATATGCAGCACTATACCATGAATATCCCTCTGCAGAGTTGGCACCGATTTCATTTCCTCTGTTCCAGCAATGGTGTTATCAGATGATATCTCACTTTCACTGTCATGTTCACTCTGTACGTAATTAGCGTCATCTTCAGAATCTTCTTCCCTCTTCAGGATGTCTGCTATTTCATCATCGGTTAAATGACTTTCTCCTGCCATAATATTTGGAACAGAAGGAAACATAACAAATGATCAATAATCCAGTCAAAAGACTACTGGGGAGATGAAAGTAATCAGAACTGCCATCTGTAAGTAAACACGTCAACAAAATTCCATTGGGTCCTGAGGACCCATGTGTACCACTCACGGGTTAAGATTGTTTATTAGATTTACTTCGTCTATATTGCTCCAATCCTTTTTTGTGATGTCTAATACACTGTTTATAACTCATTTCTTGCTCTTGACAAAGACACACTTGTACATGTCAAAATATTAAAAACAATTTTTTAAAAAATACCCACCACATAGAATACATTTTTCAAATTAAAGCTGAATTTAAGACTATGTATTTACAAAGAATACAGTATGCTCTCTTTACCGTAAAACTCACTCACCAAAGAATTTGGATCTGTATCCAAACTTGCAACAAGAAGAGAATGGTTGCACATCACTCCCTCTGCTAGGTAATACTTTGTAAGAAGCTTTGCATAAGTTCCATAAGTATCTTCCTCTGAGGAAAAAAATGTTCATAATGAATAGAGAGGGTTTTGGATATGGTTGTTCAAAGCTAATTTTAAATTTGTTTGGTTCTTCAAATTTAATTTATACAGGGTGATTAATAAGTGATGGTTCAAAATGTGAAGGTGAAAAGTACACACAAGAGAAGTAACAAGGTATGTAAACATGGGTTTCCAAATGAACCATTTGCAAGATAATTGAGAATGTATGATTGCATTGGTAGGATCTGCCATTGATGTTGTTATGCATGATGGTGCACCAGCTCATTTTGCTGTAAGTGTGTGACGGCTTCTAACTCAAAAATAATTATCAAGTTGGTCTTATACTTTGTTTGCTTCTACTAGTGTGTATTTTCGCCCTCACAGTTTGGACCATCACCCTTGTATGTAAAAAAAATATTATTTACAGCAAAAGAATGAATTTGACATTTACATAATTCCACTATCAGAGTTTAAAAAAATTCACCACCACCAAAAAAAAAAGTTTCACAAGCACATCACATACAATTTTTCCATCACTTTGGAAAATTTGATTAATATTTGCTGGGTCATTCCATGTCAAATCAACCAATTATAAAATAATTAGTACATATGTTTGTACATGTTTCTAGATATCAAAACCCACGTTATTGTCTTTAATTCTCCTGGGGCAGCCAATTTTCCAACACGTCACATGGCTTTTTTAGCTCATGTAGCAGTTTATGGAAACTTTAATATCTCAAAAACCATTAGATCTAAAGACCTGAAACAAAATTCATTTTGTAGCTAATGAAGCATACAATAGTAAAAAAATGTATTTTTAAGCCAGATTTCTTTAATGAACAGGTTTAGCCTAGGGCTTGAAATTTTTTTCATGTGTAGACCTACCCTGCAGGTAGGTCATTAAAAAAATCTGGCATAAATATCCAATTTTTTAACTATTGTCACCCAAATTTCCACCATAATTTTTGTTCTTAGGATGCAATTTTGAGCAAAACATACTTGAATATCATAGAAAGTATGCTTCATTAGCTACAAAATGAATTATGTTTCAGGTCTCTAGATCTAATGGGTTTTGAGATATTAAGGTTTCCATAAACTGCTACATTAGAAAAAAAAGCCATGTGTCATGTTGGAAAAATGGCTGCCCCAGGAGAATTAAACAATATAGGCCTATATATTTTTTTAACATTAGTTTTGATATCTAGAAACATGTACACACGTATGTACTAAAAATGATTTTTTTCTAAAATGGTTATGCAACCATTTGGTATGGAATGACCTGCTGCATTTCTTTAGAACAAGCTCTCTTACCTAATAAAGTCATGGTCCCTACTGCTAATCCACCACCTGTAATAAAGATAAGCATTTTAGTGAGCTTGACATGAAAATCTAAAAATAAGTAACATGTCCGTATATGAACCATACAACAATACAGTGACTCAAAAAAGTATTCAACTCACCACAGGCTTCACATGGAAATATGTACAACAAGCAGAAAAGGAACGAAGATTGAAATACATGTGAACAGAAGTTTAGTGCATACTATTGAGCAACAAACTACACAGAAAAAAAACACCTCTAGTAGTTGACAGAAGGAGTACAGAAAAACAAAAGACATGATGCGTAATTGGAGCTCAAAAAAGTATTCAACTGTAATACTTGCAGCATACAATATTAGGTGTGTGTAACATCCTTAATACCTGCTTGGATCCTTTTTTTCTCTTGATGATTTCCTGAACTGTCTCCCTTATCGCACAATGCTAGGACAACCTTGAAGAACATAATAACCAAGATTTTTTTTTTTTTAGGAACATTGTGTTTCAAATTGTAAAAAACAAAATTCTGAAGTGCTGAAACAAATATTTACGAGTGTACAGCCGTTTGAATTGGTGTTTTAAGTCCACTTTATGCACAGTAAAGCTAATTTGGACTGGACCTACAGTTTAAAGTGGGATCCGAACCACTTGTGCCTCCACCAGGTATCGAACCCGGGACCCCTTAAATACAAGGTGACGACGTTACCACTGCGCCATCGGGGAGGCCTCTGTATAGCCGTTTAAAGTGGAGATACAGCCATTTAAAGTTGCGAGGTGGAAGTCTACTTGCGGCCATGTCAGTTTCGTAGCACCTGTATAGTCGTGCCACCCAATTCCAGGCTCCGCCCTTGGGGTAATCGACCTACCGCTACCGTGGCCCCACCTCCACTACGCTACGGCTACCTGCCCTTTTCTATAGAGTTCCCTTAAAGACATGTTAGAACCTGCCCAACACTAAAACATGATTTTTAAAAAAGTTGAATCCTAGTGGAAATTCGCATATATCCACGTTGAAAACCAAAGTTCGACCTGGAAATACTGTGTGTTTACAACATGGATTAGGTTAAAGGAAACCAGATATGGTAAGTAATGTAGTAGTAGTTTTTCTTGTATGTACGCATTGCTTGCATGATAGAATTATTTTCCTGTAGTTTACTGTTATTACAAGCATAAGAAAACAGTTTTTTCTTTGTGACGTTTCAGGAGAACACACGTTCCTTTCATCAGACATTTATTTTCATTTTTAAACAAAAAGAATCTGTTATATAATGGATGTTGTCAATGTTACATTGTTGTAATATAGCAACTTAACTGTGAAAAAAGCAGTCTGTTTTATTTTTATTTAAGATTTTTTAAAATTATGAATCCCAAATATCATCAGGTAATTCAAATTCATCATTGTTTTCACAAAGTCTCTTGATGTTTTCTGTTACATTAAATTTTAAAGATGGTGGCTTACTCCATTTGTGAAAAAGAAAACTCCATACTGGATCTATGTTACCATTTTCATTATTTAATTTATTCCAGTGTTCTTCTGCAATGAACGAAGCTTCCCAGACATTCAACTCTGTGTTTCCCGTTAATCTTTTTAAAACACTTCTCTTTTTAATCAAATGCTTCTCTTCGATGATATGAGTTGACAAACCTGTTCTTGGGTTTAGATTTATAATGTCCAAATCGTGTTCGTGCCATCTTATTGCCATTTTCCTTGCTGTTTGTCCCACATAATCTTTTGAACATGAACAACTTATATTATATATTCCTGTGGTTTCCACGTCCGGTAGAGAGTTTCTCATTTTGAATTCATTAAATGTACATTCCAAACTTCTTGGTGATTTAAAAACAATTTTGAAATTAAAACTTCTAAATTTTTTTGCAATTTTATGTGAGAATCCCTTGTGGAATGGAATGCACACAAATTTATTTTCAACAGATTTTTCATCTTTGTCTGTATTTCTCTTATCTTTTAGTTTTCTTGCAACTTGTTTTTTGATTTGGTTTATTCTGTTAGTGTGAAAGCCATTTTCTTTTGCTATATTAAAGAGCCTTTCTTCTTCATTTTTGATATCCTCATTATTAGAACATAGTCTTTGTGCTCTCAGGAAAAAAATTAAAAATATGTTATCCATTGTTATACGCGAATGTTCTGATTTGGCATGGATGTATTTTTCCCCCGCTAATTTTTTCCTATGGACTGATGTTTGAATTGTTGAGTCAGTTGTCTTAATTTGCAGATCAAGGAAAGAAATTACATTGTTATTCATGGGTTCGCAAGTGAATTTTATGCGACGATGTGATTCATTTAACGATTTAAATACATCCATGATGGTGTTCTCATTTTTAGCAATAATTAGCACATCATCTACATATCTGATGTAGAGTTTGATATCCGCACCTATCGCATTAACAACTGGGTTTCCCATTGATAGACCATTACTTTGCTGATAGATTTTGCCATCAAATATAAAGTAATTGTAATTTGCACATACAGTAAACCATCGAACCATTTCCCATGATTCTACTGGGTTAACCTTTATCTCAATAAGCCATCTGTGTAATGCATCTGTGGCACCTTCTATTGGGACACTAGGATATAAATTTTCAACATCAAAACTTGCAATACAATACTCATTATTCCAAACAATATTTTTTAGTTTAGTTTTTAGAATCATGGGAAATGGTTCGATGGTTTACTGTATGTGCAAATTACAATTACTTTATATTTGATGGCAAAATCTATCAGCAAAGTAATGGTCTATCAATGGGAAACCCAGTATCCGGAATCATCTCCAGCATTTTCCTTCATTATATAGAATCTCCAATTGTTAATGCGATAGGTGCGGATATCAAACTCTACATCAGATATGTAGATGATGTGCTAATTATTGCTACAAATGAGAACACCATCATGGATGTATTTAAATCGTTAAATGAATCACATCGTCGCATAAAATTCACTTGCGAACCCATGAATAACAATGTAATTTCTTTCCTTGATCTGCAAATTAAGACAACTGACTCAACAATTCAAACATCAGTCCATAGGAAAAAATTAGCGGGGGAAAAATACATCCATGCCAAATCAGAACATTCGCGTATAACAATGGATAACATATTTTTAATTTTTTTCCTGAGAGCACAAAGACTATGTTCTAATAATGAGGATATCAAAAATGAAGAAGAAAGGCTCTTTAATATAGCAAAAGAAAATGGCTTTCACACTAACAGAATAAACCAAATCAAAAAACAAGTTGCAAGAAAACTAAAAGATAAGAGAAATACAGACAAAGATGAAAAATCTGTTGAAAAGAAATTTGTGTGCATTCCATTCCACAAGGGATTCTCACATAAAATTGCAAAAAAATTTAGAAGTTTTAATTTCAAAATTGTTTTTAAATCACCAAGAAGTTTGGAATGTACATTTAATGAATTCAAAATGAGAAACTCTCTACCAGACGTGGAAACCACAGGAATATATAATATAAGTTGTTCATGTTCAAAAGATTATGTGGGACAAACAGCAAGGAAAATGGCAATAAGATGGCACGAACACGATTTGGACATTATAAATCTAAACCCAAGAACAGGTTTGTCAACTCATATCATCGAAGAGAAGCATTTGATTAAAAAGAGAAGGGTTTTAAAAAGATTAACGGGAAACACAGAGTTGAATGTCTGGGAAGCTTCGTTCATTGCAGAAGAACACTGGAATAAATTAAATAATGAAAATGGTAACATAGATCCAGTATGGAGTTTTCTTTTTCACAAATGGAGTAAGCCACCATCTTTAAAATTTAATGTA
Source organism: Lepisma saccharinum (assembly GCF_977018435.1). NCBI lineage: Eukaryota > Metazoa > Arthropoda > Insecta > Zygentoma > Lepismatidae > Lepisma > Lepisma saccharinum. The sequence continues at coordinate 11,006,442 of NC_139238.1, forward strand.
ACAGAAAACATCAAGAGACTTTGTGAAAACAATGAAGAATTTGAATTACCTGATGATATTTGGGATTCATAATTTTAAAAAATCTGAAATAAAAATAAAACAGACTGCTTTTTTCACAGTTAAGTTGCTATATTACAACAATGTAACATTGACAACATCCATTATATAACAGATTCTTTTTGTTTAAAAAATTACTAACCATTGTTATAACTGTATCTTTAGTCAAAATGAAAATAAATGTCTGATGAAAGGAGCGTGTGTTCTCCTGAAACGTCACAAAGAAAAAACTGTTTTCTTATGCTTGTAATAACCGTAAACTACAGGAAAATAATGTACTAGTATTTTTATATTATTTCATACTAATGTAACTTCCAATTGAGAAATGCACATGGCAATTCAAAGTGTTAAATACGTACTATTAGTGAACAATATTTTTTTTTTACTTTCAAACGGTAAAACACAAGGGTCGATTGTGCAGTCTAGCCCATATTTTCGGTAAAAGAATATATGTCTAATTTTTACTGTTTGCTGGGAGGCAGTAAGGGAGATGGAGACTGGTTGACCCCAGCCATAAGCCGGCCTGCTACCTTTGATGTCATCTACAAAGACAATTTCAAGATTAATATTACAACTTCCAATAAAATAGGATATGTAGGATTCAAACAACATGTGGGGAGTAACTAAAACACCTTTTCAGAAATGTAAATTGGGCATAAATAAGTGTTGACGCGATTATCTTATGGTAACAGTTTCAATTGTTTTATGATTTTCTTCAAATTCTCCTAGCAGAAAGACTAATTATTGTAGAATTTTGTAAATCATTGTCACACGAAAATTGAACCTTCCATAAAGCAATGAGCATGGACGCTTCCCATAGACAAAGTATTCTCCATTTATAAGTGACAGTAAGTATCATAGAATAGTGGGAATGAATGTAGAAGTAAATTGGAATATTAGTAGAATGCATTCTTAGTTTTGGACTTTTAGCCACTGTGCTAATTAAAAAAATTACCAACGTTTCGAAGGTTGATTCTGCTTTCGTCTTCAGGGTAGTGTGTAACCTACTCAATCACATTGCAATCCCTGGACACACGATGTGTTTGGGGATGGTGTCTACTGAGAATAAATTGTTGCCTTGTAGGATTATTCTTGGTGGCCAAGGCTCCACCTCGTCTGTAGGTCACAAGGACTTTTTGTACATGAAGTTGCCAGGGAGAGTTATGAGTGGCCCAGGCTCCACTTCGTCTGGTGGTACGTCAAGTCTGTTTTTCTATGTAGGTTGCCAGGGAGGCTTAATTTGCGGTGGCCCAGGCTCCACCTTGTCTAAGGATTGATACTGTTGGGAAGAACAGTAGAAGTAGAAGAAGACGGAAGCAGAATCAGTCTCCGAAATGTTGGTAATTTTTAAAATTAGCTACAAAGAAGAATTAGTAGAATTCATTTAGGGACTTTATTTTAATGCTAAGAGAACCAAACCTGACCTGCCTAACCTAACCACAAAAGCAAATATTGAACAAAATCTTAAGTAATCGCTAAGATAGATTGATTGATTGATTGAGTTGGTGTTTTAAGTCCACTTTATGCACAGTAAGGCTAATCGGGACTGGACCTACAGTTTAAAGTGGAATCCGAACCACTATGTACCTCCACCGGGTATCGAACCCGGGACCCCTTGATTACAAGGTGAGGACATTACCGTTGCGCCATCGGGGAGGATCAAGTAATCGCTAAGACTCTGCAGTATGTGTTAACAGATGTAAATCAAAATCGAACCATGTCATGCATTCGTGTCATGATGAAATCACAATAAAACAAAAGGAAGTTCATATAAAGTAGGTGTTTTAACACCATATTCCATACAACAAGCTAGACTAAGAGTCTTTTTATAAACAGTTCTTATCAGGTTGTGTAAATCTGTATAATTAATAATCTGTATAATTGTACTCCAATGCTAAAAAAAACTTTCTCTTTCTATTCAATTTCGCAACAAAAACCTCATATGTACATAGATAGCCCCATCTAGTTTGCTGCACTTTTTGACTCTCTTTGCACCAAAGCCCCTAGTTGGTTGCACGGTGCAACACCGAATTGTCTAGTTCATTGATTTGGAGTCAAGTAGTGTATTTGGTGTCTGCACCATTTGCACTACCTTCTGGACTGGCGTATGTGTGGTGTATGATCACGTGGTGAGTACTAACTAATCAAATGACCGTTTAAAGCAGCAAACAGGCATTTGTTGAATCTTTGACACTGCTATCCGTCTAGTTGGTTGAATGTTATTTCCTTGCACCCCCCACCCCCCCCGAGGTAAAAATTTACTCTCCACGAACACGTGTAACTTCTTTGTTTCGTCATTTTAAACACTTGTACTTACGTATCTGCTTTCTCGGAACGTAATTGCAATTTTTCACATTACGAGTACTTCTTTCTCGTAGTTTTTTTTTTCGTTTGCCTGAGACACAATATGGCATGTACACCTTCGTAGATCATCGCACGTCATGCTTGTCTTTTTTTCAACTTTCATTTGGCATGCAGGTTTTCCAACCTTCGAAACAAAAAAAAATAAAAAAAATAAAAAAAAAATACTGACACAGTTTGCGCATTGTTTTGCGAACAAAATTTTAACTATGCTTACCTACCTTGCTGGAAATGGTTTGTGGAGCTATCCACCAATGGTTTGTGGGGCTACCTTTTAACTATGCTTGCCTAACATACCCTAACCTTGCCGGAAATGGTTCATGGGGCTTTCTGAGAATGGTTTATCACCATGCATCCACAGTCATCTTTTCGGAAAACAATGGCGTGGTTGGAAACCCTAGATGCCGCATGAAAATCGACAAAACACAAACATGACGTGCGATAATCTACGAAGGTGGGTATCAGTTTGTTATATCAGAGACACTTTAAAATTGGATATTTTGTGTTTCGTATGGTTCGTACTTACCAATTGTGTATTGCGGAACATATTTGAAGGTGCCATTAAGGTTTTCACACGATTAAAAACATTTTTTACACTAAAATAATCCATTTCTTGAAGTGTTACGGAACGCACGTCATGGTGCGAGCCCCACAAACCATTCACGGATAGCCAGAAAAAACCATTCACGGATAGCCCGAAAAAACCATTCACGGATAGCCCGAAAAAACTATTCACGCATAGCCCCAAAAAACATTTGGGATTGTATAACCATCCACTAATAGCCCCAAAAACCATTCCCGGATAGCCCCACGGACCATTCACAGAAGGTTAGGTTAGGCAAACATAGTTAAAAATGGCGTGGTTACATTTTCGCTTAAATTCAAGCAACAGGAATGGATTTCCAGCTGAAATAGATTGAAAGATGAAAGAAAATACCTCAAAGAACTTAGACAATGGTACAGAAACTAATTTCCGTAAGTAGTTTCTCCTGTAAATTTGAAGAAAAGTGTCTCCGATATAAGGAACTGTTACCCGAAGGTGTACGCGCCAAAGGCTATTGTGCGTCGGAGAATTAATTTTCAAGAAAAGTAATGGGTAACACTTTACTATACCTGAGACAGATTTCTTCAAATTTACAGGAGAAAGTACTTACGCAAATCATTTTCTGTAGCGTTGCTGATGTTCGGGAATGTAATTTTGATTCATTTTAATGCGATTGCATGTGGTTTTGTACGAAAATCTATTTCCAACGCGCTATTGCTGCTGCCGCCATTTGCTTCCTGCATGAGAGCACAATACGCTCTCGTATTGTCCGTATATGCTAAATTGAACGAAAGGAGTGCTAATGGAAACAAACCTAACAGGCCTAACCCAACCTAGAAGGCATACCTCGTCCCCGTTGATGTTTTGTGGGGCTATCGTGAATTTTTGGGCTAACGTCAATGGTTTTTCTGGCTCAAGGAACGATCAACGGTAAGCTATCGCCATGTTGTGTGTGGAAATAAACAAGAACAGTAAGTACTCGTAAATGTAAGAAATATACATTACTTTCCTAACAAATTAAATTATTTCACCTAAATAAGTGTTCCGGAATGCAGAATATTACGTTAGCAATGTAAAAAAGTGCGAAAGAAATGATTCCCAGGTGTCTCAGGTATAGTAAAGTTGTACCACACTGGATACACCTGCACTGCACAGAGTGTCAAGGAGTGCAGCGAACTAGACGGGGGTAATATTTGCTGCAGTTAGAGTTCAGATGATCTTCATGTTTAAGTTAAAGGAGTTACGTTAATCAGTTTTTGGACAGAAAGAAAAGCAGCTTACCAACTATGCTATCCAATGACGGAACACCACAAGAAACCAATAATTGTGAATTCTGTATAGAGGGTTTCGAACCAACGATATAGGGTACTTTGCTTGAAGCTTTCTTACGAAAACTAGTAACGTTCGCTGTCATTATACCGAATTCACTAACTAGTATGTCTATGAACTGTCTTCTTATTTTTCTTCTTAGGTCTCACACCTGCCTTTTCTCCACACGTTAGTTATATAGCCTTGCACTTAAAATTTTTTGAACATTCTACAAACTGTACATGTTCAGGTGTTGCGTGTTCATACAAGCCGTAAAAATAAACTTTCTTCTCCTTCCTGTAAGTTCATTCACAGGTTATCGTAGCTTCCAAGGTTAGTGAAAATAATTAAACAAATAATAAACAAAAATTCTCAAATGTTGTACTCCACAATCATAATACTGGCCTTTCTTGTTTTGGGTTGTAATTCTTTATCTTCACATTTGGTTCATGAAGTGAGATAGATCATAGTCCACGCAAGATTCAACCAATAATGGAGAAATAAAACTGCAGTTACCAATCATTTCTTGTAAGAAGTAACCTTAGATAATCGTTAACTTAAAAAAAAAGTATTGCGGAGCATATCAGCTAGACAGTTCTCCTTGCTCTCTCACATTCTTTTATCAGGTGATAACTTTTCCAAATATAATTATTGACCAAAAGTTGGCAATATTTAAGATGACATGCATCAGATAACACCACGAATGATCACCCGATGTGCCAAGAGAAATCTTTCATTTGACTAGTGCGATCCCAGATATTCTGTACCAAAGGTTGGGGGGGGGGGGGGGGTAATGTACAACCGATTCCGACAACGGGAAATTATTTCTCGGGATCCAGAATAGTCTGGAAATAAAATATGATTTGTTTGAAAGTGGTAAATTCTCCACGTTTTCTGAGTATAAATCTAGTTAATTGGTAGTTTTTATTCCAGAGAAATACACAAACAATCACGGGGGGCAATAGGATTGAGGCCCCGATAAGGCATAGTCAGTATAGTCATATGGGGTTCATAAATGTCCGCCCGATAACTTATTCACAATCATTTGTTTTCTGTTTAGTTTTAGGGCGGAGTTGGTGTTAACGAGGGAGAAAAGTAAACTATTTTATTGCTCAGGATGAATTTCGTCTCGCTTTTCGTTTTCATATTAGCAGTGCATCAAGGTAGGAATAAACTTGATTGTTCTGTTATTGTATTACTTACGTTAACAAGTTTGCACGTTCAGTGTGTATTGTACTAACATTTTACTGCAATTCCTTTAAACTACATCACTTTACAGATGTTGGTTGCTTCGTATAGTCACAGTACGTAACTTTGGATTGCAACGAAAATTAACCTATTCAATGGGATCTTTAGAATCCAGAAATATCGATGACTGTACCGTATCTTGCGTATTTATAGATAGCGTAACATGTAAGCATCAAATAATTATGTGCACCAACGCATGCAGTTTACTTTGCAACACTTATACACCAAGATGACCGTAATTTGCAAGTTTGTGAAAAATTTTAGGAAGGGTGAGAAAATAAGTTGTGTGAATGGCCAAAATTTCAATTGCTGTATGCTAATCTAGTCATTTTAATGAACTCCCATCAAAAGTTATGTCATGGTCCTTTCCAACTCCTGCCACCTGCTGATAATATAAGTTTTCAGTACGTTTAAAACATCATTTTCATGTTTGAACATAGACCATCAAAATACTTCAACAGAATCATCCTGTATTTTGTGTGACAGAGATAATGCCAGGTGCACATGTATCTTTTTCTCCTTTAAAATAAACTACTTCTGCTCTTTCTTGTTTTGCACTTTTCTGATCTTATTAGTCCACTCTCCTCTGTGATGGTTTTGGTGGCTAGAGTAGGTCTTCAAATTATTATTTGGCATGAGTTTACAATACCGGACCACTCTCCAATTTCTATAAAATTTCGCCTACTTACTAATTTCAGTGTCCTGATGATGTATCTGTAGTTCATATTTGGCAGTCAGTTGTTAAAATTGTACATTTATGTGTAGAACTTGTAAAATAACCTTGCGATTTAACAAGGTGATTGTCCATACACAGCAATTCAGAACCATCTTTCTTTCGCAATTCATTAATGGTCTTCCTTTACGCACAACAATCTGGCTACCTTGAATATTGGCGTGTCGAGGAATGCCTACAAGGTTAGGTTAGGTTCCATTAGCATAAATACAAAGAAAAATTAATATTTTCGCTAAGAGACGCGTTACCTCATCTTGCCTAACATTAAAAAGCTCTATCCTATGACGTCAGAACACAATGGTGCTAAAGTGTTGTGCGATAAGTGACACCCATTCGGGGAAAATGGCATGTTCCATGAAGCTGCTGTTCTTATGGTAGGTTTATGTTACGTTAAGAAAACAGTTTATTTCGTTTTTTCTCGATTTCCATACTCGGCCGCCAATTATTACATGCAGATTCGTGATTAGGAGTTCACAATTAGTGAGTAGGCAAATTTTCATAGAAATTGGAGAGTGGTCGGGTATTGTAAACTCGTTCCTATTATTTTTTGTAGAATTTGAGATCCCAGGTTGTTACTCATTTAAACTAGGTGTGGCAGGTGGAACTGGTTTAGAGCTGTGACAGTTTTCTGATCTCTATTCTTTCTAATGCCTGGACTTTTCTGGATCTAATGTCGTCTCTGCTTTCAGTGTATCACACCAAAACATACTAAAAATAAGATGTCACTCTCTCATTTCTATGATAATGGCATGTCCTATCAAGATGTATTTTTTAAATGTTGAAAGTCCTTTTCATCTCACTTTTGATGGAAGAATGTGAAAGAGCACCTCAACATCTTAAAGTACGCACTTTTTTCTGTTACTTACATGATAAACATTTTTAGGTAACTCATTTCTGCATTTTATTTTTCAAATACCTTTCTTTACAATTGTATGCAATCAAGTCCAGTTTGCTTCATCTGGTTCTGCAATTTTTTTATACCTCATTTCGTTAACACATCCATGATTATCGATGCCATACATATGATGCATCCACAAACCTCTTAACAGGCCCCCGTGGCAGAGTGGTTAGGACATCGTGCTACGATGCCAGAGTCCCATGTTCGAATCCTGGCTTGGGCTTGGATGTTAGTGAGTGTCCATTCATCAATTTCATCATGTCATCACTTTTTTCCATCTTCACAAATTAGCCAAGTGGCACAAAAAGCCAATCAATCACAAACCTCTTACTACGAAATTCTGAAGGATTCTTTCCCCATCTAAATACTCACTTAAGTAGGTCAGATGTGAAAATTGTCCAGCATACAGAAGTCAAACTGTGTGAATAAATCTGTTGTTGTTAATTAACTTCATTTTAGCATTGGATTACCTTCATTTTTTTTGTTAGGTAATAACCTTTTGAACTTTGTTTTTGACAGCATATTTTTTTTCCAGGTTTTGCATTGTACTGCTATCGTTGTGTTTCTACCCATCCCGGTTGTGGTACTCCATTTGATTGGAGATGGTATTGGGGCTGGACATGCCCTGATTATAATGATAAGTGTGTGAAAATAATAGAGAGGAAAGGAAGTAAGTAATGACTTTAAAAAAAATAATTGGTTAATTATACATCTTGTAATCTAAATTTAAATATCAGATAAGTTGTTAGGAATGATTATAGTTTGACTAAGATTATGTAATTTGTTAACATTTTCTACACACATGTATTTGTTTGTTTAGAGCATAGGTTCCTTAAGTGGATGATACCACTTTATGGTGAGGCATGTTTTCTTATTCAGGCTTAAAATGAAAATCAAAATTCTATATTTTTTTTAATTAGAAGGTATGGACTGGACTTGTTTTTGCCTTTTATTCAGAATTTATGGGATCTCATATGCATATTGATACACATATGGAAATTAGGGATGGCCAAATCCGGAATCAGGATAGTAAAAACTGAGATTTCGGAGGGAATTTGTAATCAGTGTTGTTGCAGTAGTATTGTACAAAGTTCTTTGTTTCGGCGAAACATGCTCACATTGCTCGATGGCTCCTTATCTGTCATAGCAGTTGCACAAGAGCGATATTTTGATAGATTGAAGTTTGCGCTTCAGTTTAATGCGCAAGCACTTTCTGACGCCGAAAGAATATAATCATTTGCATCTGCTTCCTGAGTTTACATCCTTCGGAGCTCAAACAATGAAATCGCATACAACACAAAATGTCAAATATATTTATTTCTGCTTTCGACCAAACTTTTCTTGTTCTCATACATGGATGGCGCAGGTTAGAAGGTGTGAAGGGGTTTTTTCAGCACCCTTAAATTTTCCTCCGCATCTGCCATGTTATGTCATGTATAACTTACTAAAACTTGGTTGTCACATTGGAGTAACACCGCTGTCATTGTAGACAACAGACATTGATCGTAATCTGAAAGAGAACCCGCATTTGCTTTCCTCTATTAGGGGGGGGGGGAGTCTCTACAATTATTAGTGGCTGTTGTCTTTCCTTCACCATAACTATTTTTTTTGTTAAAAATTTCTTTTTCTTTTTTAAGACACAGTATATGGTCATTGGCCTGCATAAACAAGCTTTGTTCATTTCAAATTACAAAGCATGCGCTTTTAGTGGCCAAAAGAAACCGAACTCAATCAAGTCACTAGTAGTTTTCAGTTTCATTGGCATATTTTCATAAAAACCTATTAAATGTTCATTGGTATTTGATGTAATAGTTAAAGAATGCATGTTTTATTTATTTTCAACATCACACCCCCAAAATTTCATTCCACGCCCCCTAGCACACCTACATGATTAATACTGGCTCCGCCGCTGCTCTCTCATCATACGTACAAAAAAATATTCAGATTACGTACATTTGATTGTTGCGGAACTGATCTCATGTACCAACTTTTTGTTAACCTGTACCACTTATTTTATGGTCAAAAATGAAAACCTAATGTAGTGCAATCATTTCATAAAAGAAGTGAAATCTGCTATATTACTAAGCACAGTCGTCTTCTTTCATGCACGACGTCAGAAAATTTTGACAGGTGAGAAGGAGCCATATACTGAAATATTAGGGGCGACAGATATAAAGTTTAGGTTTCACACATGGATATTCCCTCACCCTCTGCAGAATTTGTTTGTATGGCTTTCACCTTTTCTCATTGCAGTTGTACGTCTTATTTTTCCCTTCCACCATTTTTCTCTGCTTGTATTACCCCCCCCCCCCCCCTCTTGTGTTTTAAAAGACACATCTGCGTGCACGGGTAATCCGTTCACCAAACCTTCTGATTAAAATTTTCTCCATCCCCTCCAGTTTAGAAGAAAGAAGTGAAAGTAACCGATGTAGTCACCTGTTGTAGAGCCTCTTGGCTATCATTCCTATCTTTCCTGTCGGATCACACTTTAACTGTAGGTTCAGTCCTGATTAGCCTTACTGTGCATAGAGTAAACTTAAAACACCAACCCAATCAATCTATCTTTCCTGTGTGAATCTTGATATGGCCTTCCTACTTCTCTCATTTGTGTGTCCCTTTCCTGATGCCCTTCAATGCTCAGTATGTACTTCGCTCTGTACAGTCATACACTTCTGGGTTGTAACGATTCCATTGAAAGTTAATGGAATTGTTATAACCCAGAAGTGTCCATGACTGTACAGGGGATATTTTATCTTATCCCTTTAACTTATAAAGAAATTTATCATAGCCCATACTTTATTAGTTGAATGACATATTACATTAATTGATTTGATTTATTTGTTGTATTTAACTTCGCTTTTCTTCCACTTCTGGCTAATTGCGAAAATGAGGATGAATTGTGATAAGATGAAGCAGACGAAGGGACAATCACAAACTCACATGGGCAGGTCACAAAACCACAAAAAAGCTCCACATAGGATTGTACTGACCAAATGCCATAGTCTTGTTAGTCTGCTAAGTGCACTCCAGGGTGTACTGCATGGAAGACAGTCTGACATTGGGTTGGTAGATTAGAGTATATTGTTAAATTCATGAGACAATTATTGAAAATATGGATCAAAATCTGTTTTCCCTCTGTAATCCGCTATTCTTCCAGAACCTGCTTTGCCTCCATAATTCTTCTCGCTCTGAAATCCGGATTCCAGATTTTTTGGCCATCCCTAATGGAAACAGTCTCCCAGAAGTACTCTATTGAACCCTCTGTTAATCATTTTATAGCATGAATGTTGGCTCATGCCAAAAAATACTTTAGGTGCTTCCGATAGTCTGCACTTACTACTAATTTTAGGGGGGGGAGTGGATCATGAAATGTCAGCATCAGGATTGGGGGGAAAATTCCTGTCAAGGGTCTGACTTTGGGAGGTGAATTCCTAATTTTTGGGATTTCAAGCAGTCTTATTAACAAGTGCATATTATGACAGTCAATACAGCTTGCTGTCATATTTGAAAATTTTCAAGTATTAAGATAGGTGTATTTCTCAAGGAACTTATAAAATTAGATTTTTTTAAAAAAAATATTTTAGGCCAAAAATTCCCAAATTACGATTTTATAATGTCAGCATGAGTATTCTTACTATTGAACTAATTTGCATTATTGTGATTTATTATGTCAAATAGGGCCACCATGACATTTGTTTATAAAGGGTGTCATTTTAATGGCGACATCAAAATAGAGGACATCAAAACAAACAACTTTTCCCAGTAACATTTTTCTCGTTGGTGCATCGGTTCGACGCTACAGCCGTTCAAAAAAGACCACAACAAAACATTTAATCATATCTGTGACTTCATTTCCTGCGGTGAAACAACGCACGGCAGGGGTACAAGGAACACACAAATTTTGTGAAAAATGACAAACTACCAACCACATTATTAGCTGTAAAATGAAGCAGGACACATTCAGAAGACCGAACATCATAGCCTACCAGCCAGAAGATCAGCAGTCATCTCAGGGGAAGGAAGAAGTGAAACAACGATATGAGAAATGGTAAAAAACGTATTCAAAATGAAGTGTCAATATCGGATTTTGTCTCAGCCTACATGTCAAATATCAACAACAATAAATTTTATTGGACTTGCAGCTTACATGTGGCTGTTTACGCCCTAAATTGTAGATGTCAACTTGGTAACTAGATTGCAAATATTTGACATGTAAGCTGAGACAAAATTCGATATGACCACTTCCACTTGAATTCTATTTTCTTTCTACGATTTTTTGTATCGTTTGTTTACTTCCTGTTAGGTTACAGAACATGTTTTATCGTTTTGTTTTACGGTACATAATGTGGCTGATTGTAACTGTCATTTTTCACAGAATATGTGTGTTCCTGGCAAACCTGGAATGCATCGCTTCACGATAGGATATGATGTCACAAATGCAATCAAATGTTGTGTGTGGTTTCCAGTATTCAGGCAGCAAAATGGTCTTTTTTGAACGACTGTAGAGCCGAAATGATGCACCAACGAGAAAAATGTTACTGAGAAATGTTGTTTGTTTTGATGTTCTCTATACGTTTCCGTGGGCACCATTAAAATGACACCCTGTATATTGCAAGATTTTGAAATTATAAATAACTATTTTTTATCCCGAAATATCAAATTTCAATCTGTTTTTGGAAAAAATGTACAGATATTTAAAATGCACAAAAGATGTTATTAAATTGTATATTTAAACTAACAATTTCACAGTACATAAAAAGTCAGTTGTTCGAATATATAGCAAGCTTCATGAAGTGGTAAAATTATTTTAGCTATTGAAATATTTGTTGATAATGTTACCAATTATATGTTTTGGCCTCAATGCTTACATTTAAACCAGTTTCAATGTATAGGGTGGCTCAAAAAGTCACTTAACACCCCCGGTACAAGGCCACTGGAGCGTGTAACATGGAAATGGTGATGACCAATCGTTGCCAGGCCAAGGGGGAACCACATTGACGCCACCCGCACGGTCGGCGGCCATCTTGAATTCAACTTCAGAATTTTAAATGGGAATGGAGTGATATGATATCTCAAATCAGGCTAGAATTTCACGAGAAATGCAATGGTGAAGTTTTTTTTTATGTATCTTTAACCAGTAAAAAGTTACGACTGAATTCTTGTACCAATTTGCTCCTTTTCGAGGTGTTACAAAAATGCCTTAAAATTTGTTTACTGCATCGGTATCAAAGTGACGTCTAGGGAGAGAAGTTCACGTGCCATTGCACAAGATTTTAATCGGATACATCCATGAAGAGCTGTGCATTATGAATGGTTGCCGCGAACAATTAGTGTGACGCTTCCATTAAATGAAAAGTCCTTCACAGTGACAAGGCTCAGAGGTAACTGAATGGATAGTGTTCTCTGGTATGATCAGTCCCTGAATTGATACGCCATTAGGCAGTTACTCTGGAAAGGAATGGCTTTGATTGATTGATTTGATGTTTTAAGTCCACTTTATGCACAGTAAGGATAATCGGGACTGGACCTTATGTGCGGTAAGGAATGGCAACCAATGGTGATGGGACTTTTCAATTTCAATGGTATTTTTTCTTGGGTGAGGTTCAGCAAATGCTGATCTATCACCTAACCTGACAAAGAAAGATGTAGCAGATTACCTACGTACATTATTATACACGAAGATTATAAGACACTACATAAATAAAAGAAACTATAAAAAAACTACTACTACACAAAGAAAATCACAAAAATAAAAAAAAGATATCTAAATATGTACAGTGCATGTGTGCAAATAAATGAAGAAATAATAATATACATGTTTTTTTTTTTTTCAATAATTCACAGGAAATTCCAGTTTTTAATCATATGTGGTCTTACTTTGCTTCTGATCATCAATCGGTGAATCATATACTGCCCTACGAAAGTGTTTGTAGTACAGTAGTTTTCGTTTGGGAATGCATTCCAGATTTTAGGTGCCATGCAACTATACGAAGATTGCGAAACAGAGGTTCTGCAACGAGGTATATGGAGATTAGCAGCGTTTCTGGTGGAGTATGAGTGCATTTCACTCCTGGCTTTAAGCTTTATACTCAGATAGTCCAGATATTTTTATTTATAACATTGCAAGTAATGCAGGTCATGTGCAGTTCCCTTCGTCTGCCATGTTGAGAATTTTGTGCTGATTAAGCACAGTGAGAACATGTTCGTGATTTTGAAATCTGTAGACATACCTCATGCATGCATTTTGGACTTTCTGCATAACCCAAAGAAAAGCAGCTTAGCACTCAAAAGTTGTACCTCAGAACTTAGTTAATAAATTGAATTTTTGTTTTTAGTCCACTTTATGCACAGATAGGCTAATTGAGACTTGACGTACAAAGTTGTATCCAAACCACTGTGCAATGTGCCTTCATTGGGTATCGAGCCCGGGATTCCTTGATTACAAAATGACTTTACCATTATGCCATCAGGAAGTGTTGATAAATCTAAAGGTAAAAATTGTGTAAGATTTAGTTTTCTCCCCTTGAACTATTCCCTGAATAAGGATCTGCAGTATCCTGGTCTGGCACATTTCTTACCCCCCACCCCCCCTGTTCCTTCAGAACAGAAAATAGTTTCATTCAGTACAATAAATAGACTGACAGAACTAATATAATTTTCGGGAGAAGTTTGTTGTATAGGGTCAGTGCATGTCACTCATTTATCAACTCGATAGTTCTTATGAGGAGTTCAGGAGCATTTTTGCAAACATGAATGTTAACTGTCAATTGAAACTTTAGTTACTTGGGTAACTTCTTCAGGTTTTGCATCTCCAGTATTTCTGTATTCTAGCCTTGAATCTACTGGTTAATGTGACTCTTCCCAGGACAAAATCTCCATAAGCCGTGGTTTGTCAAAACTTTTGCATTATTGTAAGTGCAACATGGAGTATGGTTCGCTTAAATCCACGAGCCACATTTGTTTGTTACATTCACAACAAACACACAACTCAACTGTATTGACCTATACAGTGGTACAGCAATTATCTACTTGTTGTCTCTCTTGCTGGCGTTGCAGCACTTGTTTTGTACCTATTTGAAAATACCTATTGCTTTCCTAACTGAAATGATTTATTCACAGCTGATGTAGTGATCACACGTGATTGCCTCAGTGCCTTGAGAGACTTTCGAACAGACATTCCAGCTGATCATTACGAAGGTTGCCGGCCTGCTGCAAAAGATGCCCGATTAGCACATTATGTAAACAACACCATAAAAGAATTGGACATTAAAAGGTAAGAGGCACTCTCTTTTCAAATGGTAAAGAAGAATTTATCACACCATTTTCATATCCGAAGTGCATACTAAGAAGTTTGACAATTTATCTGCATCATTTTATGATGTGTTTTCCTTTTCAACTTTGTTGAAAGTTGATGCTTGGATGTTTTGATATTACATTACTTTTGTCTTCAATCAGCTCTAATTGAGTTTGGTGAATTTAAAATGTCCATGTTTGGGGAATTAAAGACACGGTTGCAAATTACTAACTCTTATCTGTGAGACTTACTTTTAATGTTCTGTTAAATTCGGTGACTCCTGTCACCATCTACTTGGGAACAAGGAAACAAAAGCACACACTGAATGGACAAAAAATGGTTGCATTGTTGTGCTGTCATACATTATAATCATCCTTTAAACTGTTTGCTGTAGGACTTCACAAAAAATCTCCCCCTCTCCCCCCCAAGATAAATATTTCTGTAGTTTTCTTATGCACAACTTTAACAAAAAAAATGTTCAGAAATTGCAAAATTTGAAGATACATGGCAAACTAACAAGGGTGGATTGAATTTTTAATTTCTTGGTTCATAAAAAATCTAAGATTAATTTATTATTTTCAATAGAAACTGACAGGGAAATAAATATTTTTTTCATTAAAAAATGCTAAATTGATTGTTCTCCCTCATAGCAGTGTAAATCGACAAGAGTTAATTTACATTGTCTTAAGCTACTATATGATTGGTTTATTAGTCCAACACATCCCCTTTTTCTTCCTGGTAGTTTCTGAGATACCGATTTTTGACAAGGACAGACTGACGTAAATGGCAAATAATGGTCTACCTCTACCTTCCTCTTGGGTTTGCTAATATATGCACTAAAATTCTTGACTTTTAATGGTACATGAGTGAGCATCATTGTCCAGGTTTAGTTGCATACGATACCGAGAATGGTTCCAGAGTATTGGAGGAATGCAAGCAGTATGAAGAGACGAAGCTGTAATAGTTTCCCTCAAGATCACTGCCCAACTGTAGCCATTCATAAGCCACTGAAAATAAAATCGGTGAGAGCTACCAGTAGTATGGTTGGGCAATTCCTTATTTCGATGCAGTGTCAAATAGATAAAAAATCTAAGATGACAGCCTGGGTTGCACATGTTGCTCACTCTTCTCACAAGATATAAATGTCAGTGTGCCAAATAATAGAAGGAAGCATAATATTTCCTACTTGGATTTCTAAATTGTTACCTCTGGTTGTTAAGTATGTTCAGTTTAATTGTCAGTAAATGCAATGAATGCAGTATGCATTCAAATTTGAGAGTAACTTTCATGCTTATTTTCATTTCAGAAATTACTATGATGAAACAACATGGTGTTTCTGCTTTTTTGATGATAGATGTAATGGAAGCCCAAAATTCATCATATCTCTAGGATTTCTAATTGGATGTGTTCTGAGTGCACTTCTTCTTAAGTGAGAACGTGTTCTTTTTATTGGCCAAATAGAAGGTTTGAAGGACCTTTATTTTAGTGGCATTTCTGTATCCGTACAGAATGTGATGTTTGGAGAAATGTGTTCATCATATAAAAATCTCGGCACAACTAATGTGCGTTACAAGAGTATTTTCTTGTAAAATATATATTAATTTCAGGCGGCATGTATGTCCATGTAGACTGCAAAAAGAATTCCGAGCCAACATTTTTTTAGGTATTATTTCCAAGTGTATGTTACTTCATTCCGTCCATCTTCATGCATGTGTAATATAATTATTCATGGTGAAAGCTATTAAGTTTTGGTGTAATTGTGATGTACCATTGATGTGCTGTTTGTGTACAAATTGGACAATTTTTGTAGTGTTAATGTTGCAAGTCAAGACAGATGATCTTGTATGTGTGAATGTTACATATGTAAGATGAAAAAATTCCAAAGAAACCTAACACATATCTAAATGTTAGACCTTTGAATTTTTGATAATGACCTGTTGTGTTCTTCAGTTCAAAAAGAAAGAAAAATGCTTAACGAATGGTTGAAATATCCAATGTTTGGATACAATGGAATTGTCATATAACGTGAAGTGTAAAAAATGTACTGACATATTTCACCTAAAAGTGAAGATTGTGATATGTTCAAGCAGCAATGGGTATTGTAGCTGATAAACTTAAATTTCACTCAGGTTTCAAGATAACAGTGATGTAATGAAATATTCACCTTTTTTTTCATCTTAATTCACTTTAAAAAATACAATTGTAATTACTCCTCTTTTCAAGGCAGCTCAAATTATAATTACTCGATTCAATTACATCAGAATATAACACATGAATTTTAAGACTTGGATTATGTATAACAATTTTTACACAACTTTTTTATCTTTTATATAATCTCCTTCTCTATGATAGTATTCGTATTTAGTTGGTACGAGCAAAGTCTGGTTACATTAAAGGATGAGTTTTTCTCCAAGTGTAGTAATGTCCACCATGCATCCAATCTATCGAAGGAGTATATACCCATTGGTTGGTTCACCATAATATAAACACTTCAGCAGATATTTTCCTTTTAAGTATATAGGAGAAATGAGGCATACAAATCTGTATTCAGACTGTAAATTTACTGACAATTTAATTAATTCATATTTCTTTAGTCTGTGACAATGTTCTAGAGTTGAACTGTTTCCGAAATGAAATTAATTTTCACTGCCTTTTAAATACATTTATGAAGATGGTTACAGTGGAACTCTGATTTTATTATTTCCCACTTAATACATTCCATCTACCTAGTCTCTCCATAAATACTGTTACAATGTAAATAATGAAGAACTGAGCAGTGGTTAAAGATATATTAATGTAACTTTACATGGCACTTATATGGAGTATTGACCACACTTAGCACCAATCATTTTTCAAAATGGCCACCTTTGGCACCCACACAGGCTCGAAGTTGTCCAGGCCACTTATCTACTGCAGCACGCATGATGTCCACTGGAAAATCTGCCACTGCTGCAACCAAGGAATGCTTCAAATTGGCAATTGTGGGGTGCCTCTTCTTGCAGACAATGCTCTTAAGCACTGACCACAATTTGTAGTCCAATGGGTTGATGTCGGGGCTGCCAGAAGGCCAGTCTGCAGGTGAAATGAAATCAGGCACATGATGCTCGAGCCACTGTTGTGTTGATTGTGCCTTGTGGGCTGGAGCAGAATCTTGCTGGAAACTCCACTTTTGGTTTGCAAACAATGTGGTGCTTAAATCTTGGACATGACTGTGTTTGCATACGTTACTGCATTGGTTTTAACATCCTTTTCACAAAAATGCAGCTGGGTGGCACCAGAATAACTCACCCTCCACCAAACCATCACTGAGGAGGCATGATGGCCCCTCTGATTTCTGGGAACTTGTTCACGGGCCTCCTGCAAGCTAGTGGCATACACCTGATCATTTTGGCGGTTGAAGCTCTCTTCAATCATGAAAATTTTCTCATCGGTGAAAAGAATCCTCCGATGTTCATTCTCGGCCTAACCCTGCAGGATGCATCTGCATTTCACCACCCTCTGCTGCTTCAGTCGTGCGTCAAGGTAATGTCCGGTAGATTGGCGATATGCTTTAAGTCCAAGGTCCTCACGAAGTACCCTGGACATCGATCTTTTCGATATGTTTATCTCACTAGCCATAGGTCTGGAAAATTTCACTGGCTGATTTCTCAACCTTGTGTAATGCTATCACAGCAACACTGTTTTCGTAATCCCTCCATTCCATGTTGCTAGCTGCAGGTACGTGCTTGCTCTTTCACAGCCACACACAATGACAGGGTGGTGGCATTCTATTGTTTACACATGTTGGATGGTATACCTTAGACTTTTGTAACAGTATTTATGGCAAGACTAGGTACATAGTAAAAAAATAACGGTTTTTTACATTTTACCATATCTTAAGTTTTTCATCTGGGTCTCCTGAAAAACATAAAATCGAGGTTCCACTTTATATGTCATACATCATACAGGTTGTGAATTAAATGTTTATTTTTTTACATAAACATAGTAATGTATGTATATATACTTATACTTAAAGGCAAAATATCTATGGAATAGTTTCATTGAGAATCAACCCATGTGTAAGCAAATTAACTTTTTATAGGTAAAATATTTTTATAAATGTGCATGTACATGCACTCACTCTCTCTATTTACATTGCAATTTCTTTTTAATTTTCATTCCTATCATAGGCTATTTATAGTGTGTAAATTCAGGAACTATTTATATATCAATGTAGATATGTTGCAAAATATTTTTTCTTTATATTAGTGTCCGTGAAATATGTACTTACCCAGTTATGAGAAAATCATTCCACATGTATTATTACTAAATATGTATACATTCCCTTTTTGTTTTCTAAAAACTTAATTAAATAATTTTAGAAATGTATATGTTGCAGTTAAACTTACAAGTATTGCAGAAAGTACCTGTTATGACAATAAATTTATAATACTTCAAAGTTGAGGATTTCTTTGATGTAAAGAATTAGTAAAACGACGATAGGCAAAATTTAAAATGGGATTTCTTAAAACAATATACTCATGGTAGCTTTGCTCCAATGCAGATCTTTATAAATACATTTTGTAAAGTTTTTTTTTACTAATGCATTGTTTATTAGGCGAGATTTTTTTATAATGGCTGTTTTGTATATTGTGCCAGAATAATTGTACATTGCTTGTATCTTGAATATAAGTTTATAGCCAAATGTTTTCTTTTTTCTAAAGGTAGAAGTTCTTGTGGCTAGTATTTACATAATAAAGTCTCAGGGTTAACACATGGCCCCAGCCTCGAAGCTCCAGGTTGACCACTAACCTCAGCCTCCAAGCTCGAGGTTGACCCCTAGCATAAGCCTCTAAGTTCCAAGTCGACCCCTAACCTCAACTCCAAGTCAACCACAGCCTGCAAGCTCCAGGTCGACCCCTAACCTCAAGCTCCAAGTCAACCACTAACCAAAGCTTCAGGTCGACCACTAACCAAAGCCTCCAAGTTCCAAGTCGACCCCTAACCTCAAGCTCCAAGTCAACCACTAACCAAAGCCTCCAAACTTCAGGTCGACCACTAACCAAAGCCTCCAAGCTCCAAGTCGACCCCTAACCTCAAGCTCCAGGTCGACCACTAACCAAAGCCTCCAAACTTTAGGTCGACCACTAACCAAAGCCTCCAAACTTTAGGTCGACCACTAACCAAAGCCTCCAAACTTCAGGTCGACCACTAACCACAGCATGCAAGCTCCAGGTCGACCACTAACCACAGCCTGCAAGCTCCAGGTCGACCACTAACCAAAGCCTCCAAACTTCAGGTCGACCACTAACCACATGCTCCAGGTCGACCAGTAACCACAGCCTCCATGCTCCAGGTCGACCCCTAACTTCAAACTTCAGGTCAACCCCTAACCACAGCCTCCATGCTCCAGGTCAACCAATAACCACATGCTCCAGGTCGACCCCTAACCAC
Source organism: Lepisma saccharinum (assembly GCF_977018435.1). NCBI lineage: Eukaryota > Metazoa > Arthropoda > Insecta > Zygentoma > Lepismatidae > Lepisma > Lepisma saccharinum. Next base: position 11,026,318 of record NC_139238.1, read on the forward strand.
AGCCTCCATGCTCCAGGTCGACCACTAACAACAGCCTCCATGCTCCAGGTCGACCCCTAACTTCAAACTTCAGGTCGACTCCTAACTTCAAACTTCAGGTCGACCCCTAACCACAGCCTCCACGCTCCAGGTCAACCCCTAACCACACGCTTCCAGGTCGACAACTAACCACAGCCTCCACGCTCCAGGGCGACCAGTAACCACAGCCTCCACGCTCCAGGTTGACCAGTAACCACAGCCTCCATGCTCCAGATCGACCAGTAACCTCATCCTTTAGAGGGTCTGCCATAGATAGCATCAAAAGCTACACATTCCGCAAAGTGTTTCATGCCAGAAAGACATGAAGACAACTTACAGAACTGGTCATTCAGTTGATGAAATGAGTTATTTATTGCCCTCTTATAAGTTCCAAGAGGACTTTCCACAGCCTGAGGAGGAGTCTGCATCAAACATTATACGCAAATTGTAGTATGGTACTGACATGTTAGGGGGGGTATTTGCATCTGCCATCACATTGGCATGACATTTGATCAAAATATCGTTAACTAAAGGTCTAAACTAACAGTCTCACATGGTTCCAGTCTAAATAATGTAGTACCATTTGTTTTATGAGACATTACAATGAACAGCATAAGAAAGTCCATTTAAGCACAGATTGGATAATTGGAGCTGGACCTGTGGTTTTAAATGCGATCCTAACTACTGTGCACACTGTAAATCGAACGGAGCCCTTTGATTACAATGCAAATACATTTTCAGTAGACCCATCAGGCAGCAAGAAGTGTGGAGGGTGCAACAACACAACCTGTACAATTAATTCTTCCCAGATTGAACTCAAACTAGAGTTGTTTCCTTTATGGTTATATTAAACCATACTTTACCACTTAAAAAGAAAATATACAAGGGAACAATGATGTTTCATTTTATACTTGTTACAAATTATTTATACCCAACAATACATTATAATATAAACAGTACTTTTAGACTTATAGAAAAGGCACTATTTTAAAAAGTCACTTACCTTAAATAAGATTAGCTCCATACATTTAAATTGATCTTCTCTAAAAAATGGAATTTTTCTACCCCAAGGAGCAATTACAACAGTTAAAGTCTATTAAAGCACAGTTGGCCTAGGAATTCACTCCTCCCCTTACATGCACACAATACACAACTTTTGTTTCCTCTGCTTTCCAAAAACTTCAGAGGATAGGCACTTTTCTTGCTGAATGTATAAACCATTTCTATATTGTTGAGACCAGCTCTTTAATATAAATAAATTGAAATGTCTGTGTGTACAAATTGTTCAATAAACAGCTCTTCTTCTTCTTCCATTAACGTTATGTCTAACAAACAAGCTTTGCACAATTCACTTGAATTCCAAACAAGGATCTTGTCAAGATTTTGAAATTTCTTCACAACATTTATCAAACTCTGTTTTATGCTCCTTCTTTACAAAGCGACGGAAACCTTAAAAAATAATAATAAATTATAAAAAACAAAACATGTTCCCATCATCGAAGATCAATAATGGAACTACATCCTATGAATATTTCTTTCAAATTAAGTATAAAATAACATTTGATTATTGTATAATTACTGTGTAGTGGCTATTGATTGATTGAGTTGGTGTTTTAAGTCCACTTTATGTATAGTAAGGCTAATCGGAACTGGACCTACAGTTTAAAGTGGGATCCGAAACACTGTGTGCCTCCACCGAGTATCAAAGCCAGGACCCTTTGTTTACAAGGCGACAACGCTACCACTCCACCATCGGAGAGGCCCTATGTATAGTGGCTATTAACATTACATATTTTGTATGCTTACATGAAAAGGAAATGTTGATGCCCTAGGGCATAAGTTATTACAAATAATTAAAATTATAAACATATACAAGATACTGGGTAATATCAATGTTCAAGAATCGCAGAGAATTTCACAACTTGTACAGCTATATATCCACTTCATGATGGCACTAAGTGGTGCGGAAAGTATTATTTTTGTAATGTTAAACAAATAAGTAACGTGAGTAAATATATTAACGCCACATGTTAAACAAATAAATTGAAAACTTAAAAACCCACATTTTGAAATTATTTTCTTCCAATATAAGTGATATTTGTATTTTTTCTTTTTTTTCTTTTACATCACTTTGGCTAATTGCTAATTGGCTAATTGCAACAATAAGTATGAAGGAGTGAGTAGGAATGTTTCAGAACGACGTTTCGGAAGTCTGTACTATTTCCTTCATCAGGTAATAAAATAAAAAACTTTAGGCGCCAAACATGGTACCGCGTTGTTAAATCGTAAGTTGAGGATTCAGGTTGAGGATAGAAAAGGTAAAAAACTTACGGTGACAGCATAAAAACTCGGATGGAAGTCTTCGCTGGTTAAAAATTCCCTATGTTAAAAACATAGGGAATGCTGTCACCATAAGTTTTTTATCTTTTCTATCAACCTGAATCCTCAACTTACGATACGGTACCATGTTTGGCACCTAAAGTTTTTTATTTTATTACCTGATGAAGCAAGTAGTACAGACTTCCGAAACGTCATTCTGAAACATTCCTACTCACTCACGTAAGTTATTTATATATTTTTATCTGAATTGATAGTGAGTAAAATGCACCATTGTAATACGTTAAGAATGAAGGGCCATTCACAAACACCAATGCCCAGGCCAGGACTCAAACCTGTGAACTTTTTATGGGGAGATTGAAAGTCAACCACCGAGCCAGCCAAAACAAGTCACACAAACATCTCAAAATATTGAAAAAGAGAATTAAGACTTTGCTGGACCTCTGGTTGATGCCAGCGAAGCTGTTTTCAAATTCCTTTAGAGAAACCATTATGATATTACAAATTCTGAAATATTACATCCTTCTAGAGCTTTCACGGCTTAGTAAACCTATTAAACCATTGCAAATATCTAGACATCAAAAGCATGAAGATTCATATGAATGTTCTAGGATTGATCGATTGATTTGCTTTATTTTACTATTTTACTTGGCTTTTTGTGCCACTTTTGGCTAATTTGCAAAGATTGGGATGAGTGAATGGCACTCGCAAACATCCATGCCCAAACCAGGATTTGAACCTGGGACCTATGGCACCATAGCACGATGAGCTTGCTACCCACTCTGCCACGGGGGCCGGCTATTGTTCTAGGAGTTCTAAGCTGATATAATTCTTCAGAACTCCTTCCCTGGCATTGGCTAAGCCTTAAAAAATAATATGTCTAAGCCAAGCGTCAGGTCAACCTTGCAGCAGGTTTTAGCATATGTAGATCCAAACGTGCGCGCAAGAATATAGTTCCACTGAGACGAGTTCTATTCCGACACAACTGCATACTTGCAAGAAAACAGTTATTTAATTTGTAATATACAGACAAAATAATACATTGATTAGCAGGTATGGACTTAATTGGTTGCAATCACTGTGCAGACGAACTTAGAACCGCAGATTCGCCAACTCGAATCTGTATTGCGTTGAAGAGACATTGAAACTTTAGAGCGAGTCGAGCGAGACTGAATGCGTTGCAGAGTGCGTGAAATCGCTGATACCAGTGTTGCACATCCCACTATTTTAACCCTATGTTTATTGTAGAGCGGCGAGAATGGCTGAATCTCCTGTTCAGCGCGCGGTTTTACCCGAATGTTATTTTGGGCTTCATCCGAAAGGAAATGTTCTTCAAAGTCAAGCAAGTTGTTTTAAATGCATAATCCTCCTTGCGGCAACAAGATCAAAGTAAAACAGGGCGTGAGGTGATTTGCCGTCAATGTGCACACGAATTGTATCACGGGTGTTGAATGATTTGCGGTTTGAGTTTAGCAAGAGGAAACGATTGTTTGTTGTTTGACGACAAAAGAATCTCCGCGGTATTAAAATATATCGCAGTGAGAAGAAACATGTTTATTATTTGGACGAGACGTCCTTCAACTCGGTGAGTGGGGGAAGGGGGAATAAACCATGGAAGGATACCACCATGCAAAACCACCGCCAGGGCTGAAGAAACCGACGATGAGGGGAAGGGGGAGGCTTATTGTTTCACCCACTGGCGGCAATGAAAGCTTTGTTGAAGGCGCATATTTACTGTTCCGCGCAAAGAAAGGGAAGGGTGATTATCAGCAACAAATAGACAGACCAAGATTTGAATCCTGGTTTAGTGAAGTGATTCATAAATTGAAACCAGAGTAATAGCGACAGACAATGCACCTGATTGTATATATCACCAATAACAAATCATGCTTTTTTGGTGGTACAACTTGAAGTGCGTGTGTCTTACAGTAACGGATGTATTGCGAACGAAGCAACCAAGTTTTTCATAAATCTATTTCTTTCTAAACCAAAAACAATAATTTGTCATTAAATTCAAGAGGGGCCTATCGTTGTTTACTTTTATCTTTGTTTATTTTTATTTTTGCGTGCTCGAAATATACACACATGCTCTCATGTTTAGAAGTTGTTTCGCTCTTATATTAATGACACATTTATTAAATAATATATGCGCAGAAAGTACTTTTAAAATGTTATGTTTCAGGAGACAAAGAGAAGCAAAAATACAATCCACTTGACATGCATGCGGGTTTTGATGTGTTGTGCGGTTGGCAATACTGTAGATTTTCTCAGTGTCTCCGATGTAAGCAGCTCGGCGGTTGAGGAAAGACTGGCACGGAAGATTCTGAGCTCAGTTCTCGCGCGGATTGATACATAAAACCTGCTGCAAGGTTAACCTGACGCTTGGCTTAGGTAATTAACTTTTCATTTTTTAAATAATGAGTTCTGAATTTGCAACTCTGACATAAAAGTTTTCAGGGAGTAAAAACTCTTTACGAAATCACTTACCTTCAAATAAGCAAAAACACTTGGATTTCCCCATGAATATTTCTTTCAATATAGCCACTAAATGGTCAAAATTACCTTCCTTTTGGTACGTTCTGATAAGAATGGAAAACACCTTATATGTGTCGTCATCCAGAGTTCTCTTTACCTAAAAAAAATAACCATTATCTATTAGTACACAGCCATAAAATTATATTAGCCGAGTCAAATTAGGCAAAAAGGAACAGATCCTGACATTTAAAAAAGAAGAGTTTGTCTTTGGGGTCTAATTTATACACAGAAGGCTAATCGGGACTGGACCTAGTTTAAAGTGGGAACCAAACCACTATGTGCCTCCACCAGGTATCGAACCCAGAGCCTCTTGATTACAAGGTGATGGTGTTACCACTGTGCCACCAGGGAAAAAACAGAAAATGTAAAAACCTTATCATTTGTCTACAAGGAAACCTGCAAAAAAATATCACCCATCTTGAAATTTTTCATGCACTCATTAAAATGATTATAGCAACTCGACTAATACCTGTATGTACACTACTATTCAGATAAAGTAGCACATTCTTCAACTGTTCAACTCTTTGATACTTGAAAATTGCAACAACTTGACACTAGCTCAGAATATTTATAATTTTAACATGAGATAATTGTTTAATTATAAAATCCATTTCTCCCACGATCAAAATTTTGCATTTTGTATCATTTCCCAGATATTTAAACTCTGAGAAAGTGTTGCACGACAGTATTTCAGGGACTCTGCGAGACATCCGTACTCCAGAAAAAAGCCAGTATTATTATTACGTTCCAAGTGATTTTCTCTGATACAAATACCACTGGTATCAGCCAATATTGATATGTTGGTATTGGATCAGTCCTAACTTGAACTTGTGAAATTTTCTCATTTTATGAAGGAAAGTTAGAGACATTTTTGTTTATGCAAGTCTAAAGGTAGGTTTTAGGCTGGTGCAAGAGATGGTGGAAACCAGACATGAGGAGACAACACTGGATGACAGTCACTAGCACAGACTTTGATGGCTACCATGTTCTATGCATGCACCTTTTGCATTCCTTTCACTTCATGGTGCATTGTATTCAGTCATCCAGCTTGTCACGATCAAATGGTGATACCTGTTGCTAGGCATCTCAAAGCATTTTGCAAAACAAAACAGAGAATTTATAATTTTGCACATACACATGCACTATGTAGAAATTTTAGCGGAAAAAGCAGGCTTCACCAGGATTCGAACCTGGGTCATACCGTAAAGTAATTTACAACTTTATGCTGGGAGAAACTAGGAGTCGTCGTCAGTGTTTCAAAGGCAACAAATCCCATTGTGGTAGCATCGGCAGAGACCACTCCACACAGGTAAAACAGCGACAGTGAAATATCAGGTGAAGCCAGGGCTGGCTTGGTATGAGTTACTGGCTTCTTTAGTAGAGCCCCTCGTTCGAGTCTTAATCGAGCCTGCATTTTTCGCTAAAATTTATACATAAAACAGCAAAAACATTATCTGTTTTGACTAAAGTTTTGATCGGCAAGAGATTAATAAATGTATTTACAAAAATTCATTATGTAAAGCTGATGAATGGTTACTGGACACCTCCGAGTGCAAGTTAGTATAAATATAACAAGAAAAACAGAAAAGACACATTGGATGCAAGAGGAATGTATATTTTGTTTAATGTATGTAAAGTTCATTTATATCTAACAGTAACTGTAGGAAGGAGGAGGATGTATTTCTTTCTCTAACTATAGTTTATCCATGTTTGGGGAATAAAAGACACTGTTGATAATTATGTACACCTATTTGCAGTAGATAGTGGCAGAGGCCACTGAAATTAGTAGATCCTTAACAAGTAAGTTTTGTGGAAAAAGTAACTCGTTTACGAGTTTATTCATAACACCTTTTTGGGAGAGGTGGTATTTTACTTTGGCTAGTGACATTTTAAATTCAATTCTATATGAGATACAGATGTTCCTGAAAATTCATCAACCATGCATTATGTAACATTATTTACCTCTTTAACATACTCCACAATATCAGTCTTCTGTGGTCGACATGAATTTGCCATGCCTTCAGTATTTTGTTTGTTAACATCACATGTTTTTCCTAGAGACACTTCACTGCTATTTTTAGGAACATTTGCAGTACTTGATGCAGAAGTACCTGCACCAACATTACTAAATCCCGACTTGAAAATTTTTTGCACTTTATTCCTGTTCAAAGGGAAATTTTCAACATCGTCAACGTTCGAACTTTCTACATCAAACCTCAATGGTAGTAGCTTCAGCTTTCTCCTTTTAGCAACATTCTCGGTTGCTGACTGTTTTGCACCGGAAGAAGGTGTAGGAACGACTTCATTGAAATTAATGGCAACTTTTGGTTTTTCCAACTCGCTGAAAAGTTCCTGGCTACCAGTTCGAGATCCACTTGACGTCTGTGGACTGGCGTATTCAGCAAACGAAAAACTTTCCATTTCCATATCTCCAGTAGATCTCTTGCCAGAGCTAGAAGCTTTAGGACGTGACAATGTGAAGTCGAATGATGCACCTACTGGTGTTGCGTTTGTATTCCCTGCATCTGCAGACCTCGATTTACCTTTTGGTGCAGGATGCTAGAAATAAAAATAAATTAAGTTAGTATTAATGAGAAATATACAGTACTGTATGTAAGGGGAGGGTTTTAATGGCTCCAAACCTATCGTATTGGTTTAGTAAACATTTTTGCAATAATGGCATAAACAAACATCATTTTGAATGGATCAAAACACTACATCGGTTGAAAAGGTTTTTAAAGTTATATTCATATCACACACACAAAAGTGGGTGTACTTGAACCTTTAGTGACTGTAGCTTCACCTGCCTGCAAGTCTCTCTGAACAGGTTTTCAAACATATGCTTTTCAAATGTGCAATGCTAAATAAAATAAAAATATATATAATATAAAATGAAATTTTAAAAAAACATTTAATGTAAACAATTGAGTTTGGTTTGTATTTCCTCAAAGAATCACATTCTTGTAGGAAAATAAATTTTCATATCAGTTTCCAATAAAACACAATCAGAAGATGAAAATTTAAATTTTACACAAAAAATCCTATTTGGATAGCCCCGTGGTGTCTGCAATAAACCAAAGTGAATACAAAAATTCTACAATTTAGTACTCTTAAGGTCCTTCAACTGTGCAAAGTTGACCTGATAATTGTTCAACAGTTCATTACAAAAAAAGGAAGTTATAACATTACACAGTACTAAAAAGTTGTGTAAGTTTACTAAGGTACTTAGGTGTTTACTAAGTACCCTATGTAAACATTGTTTTATTGTTATGTCCTATTGTCGGAATTTTTTTTTTTACCATGTGCTATATAGAGGTCAAACAAAACACAAAAGTTTAGAAACACATATTTTCAAGGCAATATTAGTTTTTATAGACTTTTTAATATTTTTTTTTCAAGAAATTCAAAACAAGCAATATATTCACAAAGAGTGGTCCTTTGTGATATGTAAATTCAAGTAACTAGGTTACATATCTAGTTTGCTAGACAAATAGTGTACTTAGGAATAGTTGGCAACACTACTTAGGAATAGTTGGCAACACTACTTTTTACCTATTGTGTAATACAGGGTGTCTATAAAAGAACTCCGGGATTTTAAACAATCATAGCGTGCAAACTGTATTAGGTAACTCAGGTTAGTTAATTACTTTGAAATCAGTAGCTCCTCAAGTTTTATTCACACCGTTTGGAGTTTATTCCAACAAAGGTTGGCAATGCTGCACAGCGTTGACCTTGAAGTGGCCGAGCCAAGCCGAACCCAGTCAGTGCAGTTCAGTGCAATGGTGATGCCACAACAGAAGGTGCAATGTGTGATATGGCTTGTAGAAACTGGATCTGTTATTACTGTACAGTGGAACTTTCGACGCTAGTATGGTGGTATTGTACCTTCAGACAATGGTTTCAAGCATTTAAAGAAACTGGAAGTGTTCTGAAACAAAAGTTGCCAGGTAGGCTGCATGTTTCTGAAGAGGATGTGGAAAGAATTCACACTTCACGAGTACAAAGCCCCAAAAAATCCTTAACACAACGCAGTCTTCAGTTGCGTATACTAAGATCGACTGTTCATTAAAGTGGTGCACAAGAGGCTTCGTCTAACAGCTTACAAGGTACAACTTTTGCATGAAATTAAACCTACAGACAAGACTGAGAGATTAGTTTGCTGTTTCTATGTTGAACAAGCTTGAAGAAAACAATGATTTTTGTAAACAACGTTATTTTTACAGATGAGGCCACTTTTCATGTCAGTGGTACTGTTAACTGACACAATTGTCGCATTTACAGCTCACAGCTGCCTCATGAGTTCATTGAGCATCAACGTGACTTGCCCAAATTGAATGTTTGGTGCAGTCTTATGCATGACCATGTTATTGGACCATTCATTTTTTGCCGAAAGAACCATCAATGGTGATGTGTACTGTGATATGCTACAGCTGTTTTTTTTCAGTTGGGTGATATTGAGGCAGAGAAGCAATATGGAGCTCCGCCCCACTTCAGCTTGCGTGTGCGAGAAGTACTCAACAGTCAAGTCGGTGACAGATGGATTGGAAGGAAACGGCCTATTTCATGGCCTCCAAGAAGTCCGGACCTTACTCCCTTAGACTTTTTCCTATGAGGACCTGTGAAGAACATGGTTTATGCGGAGAAAATTCAAGATGTCAACCATCTAAGGCAAAGAATTATCGCTTCTGTGGCAACCATCGCCCGAGACATGCTGAACAGATTATGTGTTGCTATTGTGTCAAGGATTTCTTACGATTTTACCTAGTTTCAGATTAATACTGCTATGCAAAAATATGGAGGAAACTTCGGTAATTGCTTTATACCCTGCTTGTCTCATCAGAATGGCACTCAACAGAGAAGAGACTTCTGATTGGTCCAGTAGGTAAAAAGCAGTGTAACCAACTCAAAAGCTCACTGAGTGAAATAAGTAGCATGAGGACCTCGACACAAGAATGCACATTGCTAAATCTACTGTGATTTATGTGTATGAATATTCAAACAGTTATGTAACTTTTTTTTAAATAAAATATTGTATTTGTATACTCTCAGTCAAGTTGCAAGTACACTGACAAATTATGAAGAAAATGTTATTAACATTTCGTCCACTGAGACTGTAATGTTCTATGTACAATTTTTCATTTTTCCAGGAGAGCCCTTTAAAGTTTGACTTATATTTATTGAAACTTTGTCACCATTGTGCTGAAAGTTTGTATCATTGCAAAGGCTGATATGTTGAAGCCTCTCTGAAAAGAAGTAGTTCTTTGGTTAGGTACATGAGGTAATTAATTATTGAAATTTCAGATAGAACAATTGCATGCAGCACTAGGTTTGATTTACGAGTGCCAGTGGCACTAGCTTTGATCTACCAGCTAGAACACTGCATTCTGGAAACGAGACGGAGATGAAACAATTTCATTATTAATTTGTCATTTGGTAGCAAAGTAAAATAAATAATTCATATTTTGGGAAATCAATCAACTACTTTGATTCCACTATTATTAAAACTTTTTGTCTGTTAACAACAAAAGTAAGAACCGAAGACCACTACCACTGCTAAGCAGCTCCCACAAGTGACTGAGGTTAGCATGCAAGTGGTTTATCTCATACTCGGATGGAGCTTCTTGTTGGTTGAGGAAATTGTCGTAAGGTTTTATTGGTTGTTGAAGTTCACATTCTCATGGCTGCTTCCAAATTCTACGAGGGTTGGGGCAAAAGTCATTGCAACTATTTTTTTCCTTGCAGATACCAGCCCGGTTGGAAAATGCGACATATACGGATGAAAGGACGAGGTGGGACCTACATGTGGGGACAGTTAAAACACGTGAACATTGTGCCTCACATAGTTATTACGATAGTGTACAGGACAATACTGGTTTGATCGTGCAAAACAATTACATACCTGTTCTACAGTTGACTGAACAAAACTGGGGTTAGAGGCCCTCAAAGTAGTCACCTGCCATGTGCACCAAACGCTGCCAACGATGTTTGAGACTCTGAATACCATCTGCGTCACCATTGGTCGCACCATGGGTGAATCGGGGTCATCTGTTGTTGCACAGCATTGGCAATGTCCTCTCGTGTCGCAAACCGCCTTCCACATAGTGGTTCCTTAACCTTGTGTATGAGATGAAAGTCACAGGGTGAAATGTCAGGAGAGTATGGCGGGTGCTCCAATTCTTCCCATCCCCAGCGTTGCAGTTGCCACCGTACACACTCTGCTTTATGTGGTCTAGCGTTGTCGTGCAGGATGATTGCACTGTCCAGAAGGTCCGGATGTTTCTCCCAAACGCCACGTCGTACCTGTCGCACAAGGAAGTTCCTGTAGTACTCTTCTGTCACTGTTCTGCCATGTGGAAGGAAGTGGCACACAATGACACCCGTTTTGTTCTGTCAACTGTAGAACAGGTATGTAATTGTCTTGCACGATGAAACCAGTATTGTCCTGTACACTATCGTAATAACTATGTGAGGCACAATGTTTGCGTGTTTTAACTGTCCCCACATGTAGTTCCCCCCTCGTTCTTTCATCTGTATATGTCGCATTTTCCAACCAGGCTGGTATCTGCAAGAAAAAAAAATAGTTGCAATGACTTTTGCCCCAACCCTCGTACACATGGACCAAAAAGACTTAATATATCAATATTGGTTGTATGTAAGCAGCAGACGATAGCAATTGCATTCTAAATAGATCACAGCCAAAATATCTTGATTTGTTTACAATTTTGAGATAGAACATTTGCATTCTCAATGGACGATTTGTTGTTTAACAAATTTAAACTATTAATAAAGTTATTCTTAATTTAAACCTCTTTACTAATAGCAACTGGCTTTGTTTTCAAGTATCTAGTCCCAAATATTCAAAAGATGAATATTCTTTGTAGAGGAGACATTGTTCCTGTTTGTACAAGACATGGTTGACCTTCAAATATTCAAAGTTGTTTATCCACTAGTAACAAGTTTAATTGGGATAAATATAATGATCACACTACAGATGAGTTACTAATGAACACTTAACTTGTACATTTAAACAATGAACACCACCTGTACATGTGGATGCTTATGGATAATACTTAGCTACATGTAATCCAAAATGGCGATTTCTGGCTTCATTTGCATTACCACAAATGCAGTTCAGAAAAATGAAGAAATTGACAACTATAGCAGATGATAATGCTTCATCTGATATCAAAAACCCTTCATCTTGACATAAAAATGACTTTTAGTAGTGAAGATCAACCTTTTCTAATATTTCTTCCATTTGAAGCTAAATAAGGAGCTTACAAAATATCTATGTCCTGTTCTATCTTTTGAAGCCAGTTCCCAATGTTACCAGCTCCTCACAGATCTTCACTCACAAGCACATAATAAAAATATCAATGTTCAAATATTTTTAAACATTAAAGATGAAGATTTAATCATTTTGTGGAAAGCAGAACAAATATATCGCTAGATATAAGAATATTACAGTTTCATGTATCATTTTATCAATTCCAATAACAGCCGACTTTTTATATTCTGTGGAAATGTTATGAGTTCACCTGAATATATCTATCTTACTCCATTTGAATGAAATACATATTTTCCAATAAAATCTTGTGTAAATGTATATTACACATTTACCATTGTGTAATATAATTATGCACATTAGCTCATAAATAATTTAAGTACTGAAACATTAAAAAATATATAATTTTGAAACTTTTTGCCTGAAATTATAAAATTACTGAATTACTAGTTCCTTGTGAAATATTCATATTTTAATACCTGCAAAAGTTTAAAATATGACAGCAAGCTGTGTTGACTGTCATAAAGGATGCCCCAGAAGGGATTTCTTGAGTAAGTAATCCTTTTCCTTCTGACTGCACATGGGTTAAGATGTAATGTCAACATTTCCCAGCTATTCCATCCAAAATAAAACAAACAACTCTCTACGAAGAATAGTTCTCATTCTAAGATTTTTTAAAAACATTTCCTTGCATTTAATGAACATCTCAGTACTCTCATTGTGTTGTAATTTGTGTATGTCATACCTCCACATGTAGTTTTTGAAAAAAATTATGAGTTACGGTAATTACTGTTACATGGTTCTGGTGCATATATGGACCAGTGGACAGTAATCCAGAATGCCAAAAAAATCGGCAAAAATCTGGAGCTCGTTATTTGACCCCTAAATCAATACAAATGTGTAAGACTAGCAATTTCAAGGAAAACTTGACACTTTGGATCCACAGAATTGATGCGGGATTGATTGATTATGCAAAAAGTACAATTTATGACCTATTTAAACAAACACTTGGATTAACAGTAACACTAAAGAAGGCAGTTGAAGACTGAAATGAATTCCCAGAAATAGATTACGTAATATATTTCTAATCACTTCCAATGAGTGCCTGAAGCCACACTTCTCAGTACCTTTACAGTGAACCCTTCCGAATATCGGCTGTGAGGCTTCCTTAGTTCCGCTTACAGGGCCATAGGAATACACTCTGGGTAAATTTCAGGCAACGTGCACTCCTATGTTTCAGTTTGGTATTTCAATATGTTATTCTAATTTCTATAAATTGTGAAATAAATATTTTCAATATTGAAAAAAATAGTTTAATCAATAAAGGTACTGTTATTCAATGCTTTAAAACAATTATAATTCAGACTTACGTAGTAAATTTGCATCTCGGTAATATTTACCCAAGTGCACATATGTACATCCCAGCAGACAGCAGGCATCCATCCTGCCGGATTAATTGATCACACAGCAGAACTTCTGGTTGCATTAAACTGAGGGGGTGTAAGTTTGTATTTTGGAGGGTGTAAGGGTCCATTGAGAGCCAAAATAATTATAAATTGGGTGAAAAGTTTTAGGGAATGTTGTTGAAATTATGGGTGATGTTGGGGGGGGGGGGGTTGAGGTACGTTAGGGAATTTTTGGGAGTGTGTGGATAAATCACTATTATACTGCACTGCTGCTGTATTGGGAATTTCCCATTTCACAGTGCCCATACACATGTTCACGTTTGGTACAGAGCTGCTAGATGGCCCATTAACAGTGGAGCACGTGTTTACAAAGAAGATAAATTAGCCAAAAGTAGCACAAACTAGATTGATTCTGATAAATCCATCGGATCTAAAAGTATGAACGAGAAGCTTGTGAAACCACTTTCTTTTTATCATATAATGTGCTGTTTAGGCTTACAAATAATGAATAAAATGTAATTACCAAACTGCCTAAATATGTTAATAAGAATAAAATATTACCAATTCTTCAGCAACACGAAAGAACTGCTTCACATCTTTCAAAACATGTCCGAAATTGGCGTACATCTTCAGATGAGGCTTAAGCCAGGCCGACAGCTGTTCCCTGAAAGACCTGTTACCGAAACGACCATCGCACAGCATGATTGCTCCGTAATCCTTGCGGTGTCGGATTACACGGCCCACAGCTTGGTTTACTGCTCTTGAAGCCTCCAGCTGGTACCAATCTCTGCCTGACAAGTTCTGGAAGTAGAATTACTCAGCTACACTACAGAGACCAAGCATTAAATGTAGAGAATATTCTGTATTATTATTATTATTAATTAAAGTGGTAGATCAAAGCTGTGAGCTCATACAGGTGCAGCAGCATTCAGAGAAGAATTTAAATTTGCAATTATATGTGGCTTTGAGATAACTTTTTGGAGCCCAAGGCCATTTTCACATGTAACTCCCTTGATGCCCAACCCGATTTTGAGCAAAATGCAGAGTTTCAATTAAATGAGTGTAGATCAGAGACTAACTGCCCTAGAGAGATGAGTGATGTACTGTTGTACGTGGAATGAACCAGAGATTCAGACTATATAAAATTTATGCAAATTCGGCGGGGAGGGGGAGAACTCAAAATTCCAAAATTTCGGAAAAAAAATTGGGATTCCCCCCTCTCCCAAGGAAAAAGTACATGACAGTGTCGACATGCACATGGAAATTATCGCTGACATGTAACGTGAGTTGTACCCCCAAAAGGAATGGTCAGCACACCACTCATTCAAGCTTCAAAATGCAGCAGCACCTTGAAATGACTGTAGCTCAGAGGCTAATTGCCCTAGAGAGATGAATGATATACCGTTGTACGCGGAATGAATCACAGAGTCAGACGATATAAAATTTATGCACATTCGGCATATATATGGAGGGGGGAAGGGAGAATCCCCCCCCCATTTTTTTTAAACATGTAGTATAAGCGAGAAACACTGGTTCAGTTTCATGGCATATATACAGCAATGTTGCCACTATTAAATCTCCACCCCACGTATATGGAAAATATTATTTCTATTGAATGACCTTAGTACCTAACTGTACAGAAAGGAATGCCATTTACTAGTTAATATTTGAAAGTTCTTAAACCACAAGGAACAGAAACAAAACTTACCTCTTTGTGCTTTGTTTTTATTTCATCTAAATATTTCTGTTTCAACATCACACGTGGATCCTTGAAAGGTGGGTATGGAAGGCCTGTTATGATAACACCTCGACCATTCCTGTCAGCAAAGTCCAAACCTTCAGAAACCTGAATAAATAGCATCTAGATATTAGAATAACTAACATTGCAACTGTAAATCGTAAAACACCACTTGCAAATTTTGGATTCCACTAGACTAGAACCTAGAACGCTTGGTAGAAAGATCATGAGTTGAGCACTCCATGAGCTTTGCCTCCAAACCCACATATAAATTAGTTTTGAACTCAAAAGTTATGTTACATGATCTCAAAACATTACTTGGACTGGAATCACACCACACTTTCCAGAATTCACCAGCGTGCATTAGACTGGTGAACCAAAAATGACGTCAAATTCAGTGAAATCCGGAAAGCTTCATACTGAAATAAATGAATACTAGATTCGGAAAGCTCACACATATTCGTGTTTATTAGGAAAAAATCACTGATAGTGACTAAATCATTGAATATATTTAATGGATATAGTATTATATATTTTCATTTAACGGCATCTTATTTTGCACGTACACTATGAATTTAAGTGGTATTGAAATAATTCTTGAAGCTTTCCTAGCGGTGAATGATGAATAGGTTTTCTGGGGATATCAACCAGGTGATTTCCGGATAGGCTTCCGAGAGCTAATGTCACTCTCATTTTCAGGGATTGAAGTGCAGAGATGTGTCAAGGTAAGGTTATATGTAATTATTGTGGGAAGGGTCCGGTGTAGGTGGCAGGTCAATCAGATGACATCTCTCCGACATCCGTGCTCCTAGTGGACTATCGCTTAGCCACCTACACCGGACCCCTCCCACACTCATTACATATAACCTTACCCTGACACATATCTGCCCTTCAATCCCTGAGATGAGAGTGACGTTAGCTCTCGAAAGCTCAGAAGCCTATCCGGAAATAACCTGGGTGATATCCCGAGAAAACCTCTTCATTAAGTAGTAGTGTTTGTAAAAATATCGAATATTGCAAATGGAGACTTTCCTTCATGTTGCAGTAGAACACGGATGCATGTTTGGATGCGTCAGCATACTTTATTTCACTTTACATGCAAGTGAAGGACCAGTACTATTAAAAATGTCAACAGTTTACGCCTTGCAACCAGTTTATTCGCTCTCCGTGCAACAAAGTCGGAGTAACGTTCCCTACTATTGCCTACAGAACAGATATCATGAATCAGAACAAGTTTCAAAGCAGACTATGCCATTTTGATTCACCAGCCGCATTAGCTCTGGAGGCCAGTGTAAAATGATGATGTCATGGTTTAACCTGGTGATAGCTATGGTGGACACCGATAAAATACAGAACGCCAGCAGTGCAGCAGCCCGTGCACAGGTGGAGTCTGCAAAGTGCCCATTGTGTGAAGACAAATGCTAAGGAAAACTTCCACTCAGGACTATGCAGACTGAGCAGATACGACTTCGAATCGATAACCATGTCAATACCAAAAGTCTTACTGATTCCCCTGATTTTTGAAAACTGTAACAGAAGATGCTGAAAAATATTTATTAATATTAGTGGGTGAATATTACACTCTAATTACAGGTATCAATTTACCAGTTTTGCTTCAATATCTTCATGAATTATGCCACATTATTAAAATACCTGTTATGTACTCGCAAAGTTGGTGCAAAATTAATGAAACCTTCGAATTTTGCATAATTTCCAGGATAATTAGACTAAAAGCAAGTGCTTTCTAGTGTTGTGTGCGTGATATATCGTCCAGACGATTTATCACAATATTGAAAAAATATTATACAGTCTATATTGATATCAAACAAATGATCTCTATTTGAGAGCCATTTGGCAAGAAAAAATTAGCTCTCATACATCAATAAAAGTAGGGTGACCATACGTTCCGTTTTGACTGGGACAGTCCCGTTTCAGAGGTGTGTCCCAGTCATTCCTTCCACTTTATTGAAAAGCAACTATTTGTCTCGTTTTATAAAAACCTAGGAGTTATCTTGAAAACAAAGTCTAAAATTGAGAGACGTTTCATGCTAAAAGAAGATGTTTTGTAAGTGTCCCGTTATTTGTAGAGCAATGAGTAAGCATGCAGTTTCTTTACGGAATTAAGACATGAATTTATATAATTTATGTGATCCATCCTTTAATAAATAATAATAATAATACGTTAATAAAAACAAAAATTGTATAATTAGGCTTAACAGATTTTTTAGGGAAAAAAGTGGGTAAACTGTTCTCCTTGAGATGTCCTGTTTTGGGATCAAGATATTATGGTTACCCTAAATAAAAGGCAATCACATACATTTCTCTCTATAGCAATAATTCTACAATGCAATCAATGCGTACATACAAGAAAAAATAATTAGAAAATTAACTTTGTTATCTTCTTACATCAATTATATTCTCAATTTTAACCTTTTGAGTCCCAAGGCCATTTTCACATGTAACCCCCTTGGTCCTGAGCAGATTTTGAACAAAATGCAGAGTTTCAATTAAATGAGTATCTCTCTAGGGCAATTAGCCTCCGATCTACAGAGTGGTACACCGTTGTACGCGGAATGAACCAGAGATTCAGACTATATGAAATTTATGTAAATTTGGCGTATATGTGGTGGTGGGGAGGGGGCTAACTCTCAAAATTCCAAAATTTCGGGGTAAAAAATGGGGTCCCCCTCCCCAAGAAAAAATACATGACAGTGTCGACATGCACATGGAAATGATCGCTGACATGTAAGGAACACATAAATATTTGCATTATTATCATATGACCAATTTAACGTGAGTTGTACCTCCAAAAGGAATGGTCGGCACACCACTGATTCAAGCTTCAAAATGCAGCGGTACCTTGAAATGACTTTAGCTCAGACTATTTACCCTGGAGGTATGAACGATATACCGTTGTACGCAGAATGAATCACAGATTCAGACGATATATAATTTATGCACATTCGGCGTGCATATGGAGGGGGAAAGGGGGGAAATCCCCTGAAAAATATATATTTTTAAAGAAAATAAGGGATCACTCGCTGAAGCATTGCACAAGGAATAGCACTGATTTCATCTGTAATGCCACAGAATTAAAATTTGATGACCTTGGACATCCCGGCAGTTAACTCGTCATAGTGCTTCCAGTGTTTTCAAACTTTCTCACCCAATACTTAATGAAATTTAAGATGGGATGTCTCTCATTCCTGCCATGTTATAATGATGCCGGCACAAACTATGCACAACATAAGAATCATTATTTTTATAAAATGCATGAACACAAAAAGCACCTTGCTGCCCCGTAAAGTGCTCCATGGCAACTAAATATTAACAATGTTGCCAAGCGTTTGCGATCTATCTCATTTCATTGTAATGTGCGAATTGCTCCAGAGAGCAGATTCAAAAAATGAAAATATTTCTGAGACACCCTTTATAATGCGTAATTACATGAGTAAATATGGTATGTGCGTAAACTGGACTTGAGCTACTTAGTGTAATGATGGCACATGGTGTAAGTTATGCCTTATTTCTGCAGACTCTGAAAGACCAAAATGCCTGAGAAAGTATCAGTCCATTCTGACTCAACCCTACTCAGGATCCGATAATCCTCACCTTTCCCCTGCACACTGACATGAAGCAAGCCCCTTTGAACTGGCTATCATCAATCTTGCTGTAGAATTCATTCATGGTGTTGTAGAACCCCTCCTTGGTTTTGGGTTCAACAAAAATAGGCTGCAGAAAATACGTCATGTTAGTTACAATGTAACATTCATGTCACTTCTATTCAAAATATTGTTTAAACTATTGTATTGACTCACAAGAATCATATAAACACAACATGCAAGGTAGAAGCTCTGGAACTTTACCCTTATATCAACAAGTAAAGTTAAGCATATTGCAACATATTGTTAGTATATATCCTCTCAAATTACATGCATCAATATACCAAGAGTTTTGCATAAATAAATATTCAAGAATTACATCAGATTATTAAAATACATGTTATGTAATCACAAAATCCAGTATTTTGCATAAACACAACTTCGAATTTTGCATAATTTTCAGGATAATTAGTGTGAAACTTTTGCAGACACAACAGAAGATCAAAATGCTACATATGTATAAAAATTCATAAGATTTAAATAATAAAATATTGTTTGAAAGTAATTAAATTCCAACAGATACAATAGCAATACATCGGTATCAATATCAGCTTGGTGCTAATTTTTATCTGTTTGTGTCAGACCTATCCCCTTACTTTAACTTAATCTTGTTTCAAGCTATTGAAATCGCAAAAAATACAAAAATTATTACCACAAATTTTAATACATTTAATTATTTTTAACATATTTCAGTGGTTTATTCTACATAAAAATCCAAACTATAGTTATGAAAAGAAGCAATTGAATTCCTTACCTTTATTTTGCAAATTTTCTCCCACAGCCCTGAAAGTTGCCATTCTTCCTGGCATTTCTTCATGATAGGATAAGATGGGAAAAATACAAGAAGACCATCAGGAATAATGCGACTGAAGTTTAGCACACACTGTCCCAGTGATGAAATATACTTGGGATCGTTTCTGAAACATGTAAAGGTATACTTTGTGCTTTTAAGCCGATTCTCAGCAACATACACAATATACACAACCATACATTTTTGAATCCTTGTCCCTAGG
The DNA here is from genome assembly GCF_977018435.1 of Lepisma saccharinum. Lineage (NCBI taxonomy): Eukaryota > Metazoa > Arthropoda > Insecta > Zygentoma > Lepismatidae > Lepisma > Lepisma saccharinum. The sequence continues at coordinate 11,046,312 of NC_139238.1, forward strand.
TTCAAAACTTGCAGTACCTGAAGTTCTGTGGATGCTAGTTTAGGCAATAGACACGTACTTCTTCAAATTATAGCTTAACGCCCATTTCCTTTTAGATATATATAGGTTTATTCATATTATATTTACATAAGTTCATTTTTGGTCGTTATTCGCAAAATTAATTTCGGTGTACCCTGTCCCCCCTTCCCGAAGAGAGTGTGTAAGACTCACGTAGCCACTGGCTCCACGAGTAAAAAAAATATAACCCTCAGTACCAAAAAAGGTGGCTGAAGGTACGTGTGTTGTGTACCCGGTTTCCCACATGAAATAAACTATTGGAATAATGTGAAAAGAGCAAGTGTGTGTGTATTAAAAGAAAGAAAGTTAACATCCCTGTCAGTTCACATAGTAAGGAAAGAAAGCTCGCCCAGCCGCTCCCCTCAGAGAAAAAGATACCTCTTACATTGCTGTACTCCGCCAAACATCTGAGACCCACTGCTCCCCTGCCCTTCCTATTTATAGGCCCCACTAATGACCTAAACCGTTACTGGAAACGTACCACTCCCAAATGGCCAAGAACTCAAACGTACAGGAATACATAGACATACACAATTTAGAACATAAAAAAGGATCCAGTAATGATCGCATCATTATAAACATAAAAAAAATATGGATACCAGTAAAAAAGGCAAGAAAAGAACCAGTTAACATAAAAAAAGTACAAAAAATCTGGTGACGGTGATTTATCCACACACCCCTAAATGTCCTTAATACCTCCTAAAAATTTTCACAATGGTTCACTTTATGGTAATTTTGGCTCCAAATTTACCCTTACAACACCTCCCCCCAACCATATGTGAACTTACACCTCCACAGGTGGACATTTCTGGATAAACCCCTGCAAACAAACAACCAAAAATGTTGAAATTCAATATGTAAATTAGCCATCTAAAACTGGCCAGATATGGAAAAAAAGAAAATCTAAACAGCCTGTAACCATTTCAGCAAGAGGTCTATCATGATTTTAATCCCTCTTAAAGAAGACTGTTAAAACAGTTTAAATACTGTGTTTTGGGAAGCACCAGTCACCCGAGGAACACATAAATGTACACCTTAAAATTAAAATATGTCTCCAGTTTCACTCAGACATGCACTTCACATGACACAATTCAACATGAAAAATGCATTAATTAACACCTCAATTGATCAGGAAGACACACAATATATTCTACCATTTATAATATTGTAAAAACACAAAATTATTAACACTATTCAAGAAGTGTCATGATCAGTGGCGTGCCCAAGGGGGGGGGGTTGTTGGGGGGGTCATAAACCCTATCTTGGGGTCCAGCATTTCTAAAAAATGAACGTTAAAGGCAGGAAAATATGGCAAAATAAGGGCTGATTACTTAAAAAAGTACCTATAACCCCTCCCTTTCCAAAATCCTGGGCACGCCACTGGTCATGATCACCAGGTATCAAATATAGTATTAAAAAAAACCTCCAAATCTGTATCTATGGGAGTCAATAACACACTATAATTTATAAAATAGTGAAAATAAAAATAACCTTGTATTGAAAGATGAATTCAAGGGGAATCCATCTGGTCCGTGAGAGACAACTCCAACCCACACCTGGTTCGGTTCAATGATGTGTGGGTTTTCCAGTGTGACCGGTCTCTGTATCCCAAGTTCCGAAATCAACGGTCGAAGTGGAGATAAGGTACCACTTGTTAGGATGACAGAACGAACCTGGTGATCCAAAATTGTCTGCATTCTGCAAAACAAAGGACTTAGTCCAACAAAACTTATGTATTGCGTTACGGTATGGTATTGGTATCAGACAGTATTGATTTTAATTTAATTACAGATGCCAGCTGAAATTTTGACAGAGTTTGGGTGTTTGCAGAATCAGCTAGGTGTGCTGCTATCATCTGCCAGCCAGCACTTGCCGTAGAGAGATCTATGTATGATATGCTTGTCCAGTGTCGATGTTCCATTCATACGGGAAGTGGAGAAGTACACCATGCATGGATTCTCCTACGAGATCGGTTAACACCAAGGAATGGCAGACAACATGAGTGCAGGCTGGCAGATGACAACAGGATGGCAAATCAACAACAATAGAAGCATGCCAAGCAACAATGCAAGTCCCAATGGGGATTGTGGCATTGGCTACCCAAAATATGAATACAGTACACACACAAACACAATTAACAATTTGCACAGAAATTAGTGCACAAGAAAACTGATGTTCAGTGCAAGTACAATGAACATATTTAGTCAAAATCATTGACTTTACCAGCTTTTGAAATATTTTCACAAAATTTCCTGATTTTTCAGTGGGAACTGTGTAATGATCAACATGGCTAATCACAATGATGAGAATAAATCCAGGGTGTTCGGGAAAAACATAAGTCAGAAACTGCGATTTCCTGTTGCTTTCATTTAAGTCACACTAAATCAACTAAATAAATATTATGAGTATAAATTTAGATTGGGCATGTGTAAAGATTCTTAACAGTGATGATCCAACATATATTTTATGCCTATAATCAGGGGCATATCCAGAAAGAAAATTTGGAGGGGGTCCAGCCAGGGGGCATGTCTATCGCCCAATGCCAATGTTGCATGCCCCCCCCCCCACTCTCTATAATAGTACAAGGAGAGTTACCTCGATGTTTTCTCATGATTTGTTATTCTTGGAATTGTAATTTCAGAATAGAATGTCGGTTGACACTTTTCAGAAGGAGTTTGAAATATTTGGCTGAGCTCTACATCTGAAATCTCCTGAAGTCTCTGAAGCAGCTCTGTGACATCTCTTGGGAAAGAAAGAGCAGAGGTTAAATGGTGAAGAGGGCTTTTTAAATACTTTGACAACTGTACAGTGAAACTGAAAACCTTTTCACAGATAAAGAGTACTATTAAGAACACTCAACTGACAACAACATTTTGGACAAGGTTGAAGAAATTTAACAAAAAAAGTGAAGTGAATCATGTTTTTATAGAAATCGAGTTTCACACACTGATAATAGTTTATTTTTATTGTCTGGAACATATTTCACCTCTGCATGTAACATTTAAAAAAAAATAAAAAAAGACAAAACAACTCACTGAAGTCAGATTTTCAGCTCACATATCACTACTCAGTGTGAAACTTAAAAATACTTTTAGTGGATGTTATTTTCAGAATCCACAAACCGTGCACACAGAGGGAATTTTCTATACCTGCAACACCAAATGTCTCATCGGAAAGTATGCTGAATCCACCTTAGTATTTTCAAAATGATGAAAGGAATTTGGAGGGTCTGGACCCCCTGGATACGCCCTTGCCTATAATGTTTCCTATAAAGGGGAGGAGTGACAATTTTGTGTGAGCTAGTCCAGGTTTTGGACTCAGCATACGCCACTGGCTGATAATTAAGAGAGATACGATGTGTAAATAATATGATGAATAAGTGTTTACAGAATCTCATTTATTCCTTATGGAGAATCAACTTCAATTTACGATTAATGAAATGGGAGTTTCAGTCTTAATTTACACCATCTAGAACTGGCGGCATCACTCATCTCAATAATACACCAATGGTCGTATGAAATCGAAAATAAACAGGGTAGCTACGATTTTTTGATTATGAAATTCCCTGACTTTTCCAGGTTTTCCAGACCAGAAATAAAATTTTTCCAGACATGTTTGTCGTCATGATTTTTGCTTTTGAACCTCATGTTTTTCAATTAAATATGCAGGCACGTTGATTATTATGAATATGAATATACACAGTTATTAGCTGAAAATTTACCAAGTGATTAATATAATGCTATTCAATGAAAAAATAAGTAATTCTTGTACTTCCCCATTTTCACTAAGTCATTACAATTAAGGTGGTGTAAAAAAATCAATAAAAAAATGTGGCATATATCAAAGCTTTACAATGTAACCTGTATACAACCTCAATTAGCCTATATCAATACAAATGAGAAACAACAGAAAATTAGGTCATGTACCTTTAGAAAATATGATTATATTTTTTAATTTATTGAAAATAGTACATATTACGGAAATTCAGAACTTGAATGGAGCCGGTGACCAACCATACACCTAAAAAAAATATATACGCGGGCCATACTTAGGAATTAAATATCTCCATTATTTGAGTTTTCCACATGCTTGAACCAATTTTATATTACGGAAAACATCGAAATCTGTCTTTTAAAAGGTAACAGTTCCGAATGTATTATGATTTTTTTTTCAAATTTTCCTAGTAGGAAGACTAATTATCATAGAATTTTGGCAATCATTGTGACACGAAATTTGAACCTTCCTTAAAATAATGAGCACTATTTGGATTCGAAAAAAGTTATTTATGTTGAAAAAAACAACTTCAAAATGACCTTACTCAATCATACACGCTTCCCACCGACAAGGTATTCTCCGGTTGACAAGCAACAGTAAGTATTGTAAACTAGTGGGAATGAATGTAGAAATAAATCGGAACCTTAGTAGAGTGCATCCAGGGTCTTTATTTTAATTCTAAGACAACCAAACCTGACCTTCCTAACCTAACCACAAAAGCATATATTCAAAAAAATCTTAAGTAATCGCTAAAACTCTGCAGTATGTGTTAACAGACATAAATCGAAATCGAACCATGTAAAAGTTGCATTTGTAGCATGATGAAATCGTAATAAAACAAAAGGAACTTGGGCTCATTTTCATCACTTTTCAGCATAATTTCATTCTACATGCAAACAATACGTAAAATTACTATTGATATCAAACCAACATTCCTAACCTAACAACGATGTGTGACCAGCGTACGTTTAATTCCTCTATTTCGCACCAGTTTTTAAAAAATAAATTCGTTCTACATGAACAAAACACGTGCATATTCGAATAATGACGTCACTGATACTGCATAAAATCACTAATTTCTGGGGTGTAAAACATCTCTGCAATGAGTGAGTCTCTCTGTTTTTACTCGGCGTCCGCACCCGTCCAGTGTGACGTCAACCACAGACAGTTACGTGAAATTCTACTCTTCAAGCTTTATTGCAGATCCAAAACCAATGAACTGTCCGAACACCAACCTGCTCCGCTTGACGTATCAAAAGAGAACTGGTTCCGAACGGGTGTGTTCTTGCAGAAAGAAAATTTCCTCACCACACACAAAGCTAAAGCAACATTTTTTCCGCAAGAAATTCTGAGGATGGCTGGTGCGTAGGTTTCGTCTTGAGTAGCTTGTTCTCTAAGGAAAAATCTCACGCATCTTAGCTTGTTCTCTAAGGAAAAATCTCACGCATCTCCAAATTCCGGTCTTGAACAGGTTCACAAGAACGAGTCGCAAAATGAACGGATCCAAGAACCTAGATCCGAGAGTGAATAAATATAGAATTGAAATGTGAAGGAACCATAATTTCGTACGTAACAGACTAGAAGTCATAATGACGAGAGGAACAAGTTTCTGAACTGAATCTTTTGGGGGGACTGGACATCACAAGAACCGAATTCGGAAGTGGAAATGAACCTTTCGTTCATTTTGTAACTGGTTCTCCTGCAACTCCAAAATGCACGTAAATTCCAGAAAATATCCAAAAACTCCTGACTATTCCCTGACCAAACAAATTCCCTGACTTTTCCCTGTTTTCCAGGTTTTCCAGTCACGTAGCAACCCTGATAAAGTATTCCCGGATAACAATATTCTGCCATTTTCACGTCAGCCATGGCGTTATATTTTTCTGGTGAAGTAAGTACATTGGGGCGACACAGCCAATGTAACAATGTCATGTGCAAAATGTATATTTATGGCAAAACTTTGTCTATGTGGGCCACAGCCAGTGATGGCACAATAATGGGGCAGGTGCCCCAGTTCACACCCAAATGAGTGCACGAAAAAGTCAGACCTGGCTCCAAAAGAACTAAGTCAGCAACAGTGCTCCAGCTGCCGCAGAAAAGAGGGCCATGTGGAAAACCTTCCCTCGTGTCCTTAAAAGAAGTAAAAAAAAAAAACTGTAAAATTACATTTTCTCCCAAACGACCTAGAAATGATGATTACAAGAAACTGATAAAAGGACACTCACAAAAAAACACTCCTGTCCAGGCCAAACTGAAACCAGGAACCTTCATGGCAACATCAAAAGTTAACCATGTAATGCACTCGCCTAAGAAGCTGGCAGATTAAATATGCTTTCTTGGATTGTGTGGTTCTAAAGTGAATTCATTTAAAAAAGAAGAAAAAGTCAAATATTAAGTGTGATCACAAAAAGTATAAACATACCCAAATCCAGGACTGAAGCACCAGTAGCTGACAATCCGTCCCAAATTTTGATTTGAGGTTTTTGGAGCGGCGAACAATTCAGATTTCTGCTTTTTGTTTTTAGGTTCTTCTGCAATAACGTGGACCTAAAATATATAAAAAACACAACTCAAGTGAATTTTCACAACAAAAATATGTTTAAGTATGAGTACACAATAACTACAGAAACACCAACCCCACTTCAACAGTAGAGGATATGAACTACAAATATAATTCCTCCTTGGGGAATTAACAAGCTGTGGACAAAGAACAAAATAAACAAACATGCACCAATTTCTTGAAGTGAATAATGTAAGTTTAGACACTGTTACCCAATTAAGTTGTAGACTCTCGCTTTAATTCCTATTAGTTTATTGCCTTTTTTGTTACTATTTGGTCTAGGATTTTATTCGTGCAGTTGTTACGCACACATTGAAGCTGTAGTTCAAACACAAAATACATAAATACCTTAAGAAAAACATTGTCCATCGCGAGCCACCACTTTCATCCATTTGTCAGGCAAGTTACGGATTCCATGGCGAAAGAAGCCCTCATCCTTTGAAGCGATCCAGTCAGAGACCCATTTTTCGATATCTTCTGAAGAAGTGAACCGCTGTCCAATCAAATCGTTATTCATGCAATCGAACAAGTAGTAGTACGAAGGAGCAAAGTCTGGTGAATACGGCAGGTGGGGTAAAACTTCCCATCCGACATTTTCTAAATAGGTTTTGACTGGTTTTGCGACATGTGGGCGAGCATTATCATGTTGAAAAATAAGTTTATCATGTCTGTTCTCCCATTCTGGTCGTTTCCTGGCCAGAGTTTGCTTCAAACGCATTAATTGTCGTCGATAACGTTCTCCATTAATAGTTTCACCCGGTTGCAGCAGCTCATAGTACACCACACCTTTCATATCCCACCATATGCACAGCATAACCTTTGCACAGTGAATATCTCGTTTCGGTTGTGATGGACGTGGTTCACCTGGCTTCACCCAGGCCTTTTTTCGTTTTGGGTTCTCGTAATGGATCCACTTCTCATCGCCAGTAACAAGGCGATGCAAAAACCCCTTTCTTTTCTGTCTTTGAAGCAGCAATTCGCAAATGGTTTTTCGTCTTTCAACGTCTCTGTCTTTCAATTCATGTGGAACCCAATGTGACATCTTTTGAATCATTCCCATGGCTTTGAGGCGTTTGGAAACTGTTGTTTGATCAACGCCTAATGCTTCTGCAAGTTCTTCCTGCATTTGACACGGATCCTGACCGAGCAATGCTCTCAATTCTTCGTCTTCAAATTTTTTTGGCTGTCCAGGTCGCTCTTGGTCTTCCAGGCCGAAATCACCACTTCTAAACCATGCAAACCACTTCTGACACATTCGCTCAGCTAGCGCATGGTCACCATACACGATGACTTTCAGTAGCACTTTTCTGCATGTTAAAGTAATGAAGCAGAACACCCCGCAAAAACACTTTATCTGGCACGAACTGCGCCATGTTCAGTTGACTACAAATTGCTGTTGTTGACGCGTCAATCAACTGCCCTATACTACGAACGATGCGCGCCGACAGGAGTTTTCAACGCATGTGTGGCTACAAGGAACTGTGGGACGATACGCTCGTTACGCCACCTCTTGTCCAGGCGCACAAATTAATTCCTAGACCAAATACTTATATTTTGATTGGTTTGTTTTCTTTTACTTCGCATTTCTGCCACTTTTAGCTAATTACAAAGTTGAGGATGAGTGATGATATGATGAAATTGATGAAGCGAAACTCACAAAGAACACCCACACCCAGGCTGGGACCCAACTATGCATATATTTCTTAACTTACTCATCAGATTTAAATTTGAATATGTAAATATACTAGAACATTTATCAATTTAGTTTTAGATATGCTAACTGGATTGGGCCTACATATATTAAAGTAGAATCCAAACCACTGAATGTGCCTTCATTGGAGATCAAAAAACAAGATGGGCTAAATACAAGGATCATTTAAAAAAAATTATTACACGTTCATATCTGTCTATGCATATTATTTTGGAGGACGAAGTTACTACATTTCTTAATAATAGTCTCCGGCTGAGTGTTTCCAAATTTCTGGCAATTTTCTCACGCCGTCAGCGAAATTGTTTTTTGGCATAACACTGAGGGACCATTCTAAGACCTGCACTATGTCATTGATGGTCTTGAAGCAACGTCCTCGTAGAGGATCTTGTAGCTTCTGAAACAAGTCATAGTCGCAAGAACTAATGTCCAGACTATAGGGGGAGATGCTTTAGCAGTCCTCAATTCCACCTCTCAAGCAGTTGCCCCACTGAATTTGCAACATTGCACCTTGCGGTGTGGTGCAGCACAATTTGATGCCTCGCCAGAAGGGTTGGTCGTTTCCGACCAATAGCTGGATGAAGGTGATTCATCAGAAAGCCAATCTAACACTCACTGCTCCTGGTAACTCACTTAGGCACTGTGTGACAAAGAGAATGACCTCATAGTCGAAGGCAACAAGAAGCATCCCTTTAATGAGGCTGGGTGCTTGTTGGAACTATCGTGGTCTTGGTGAATCAATATGGCAAACCACTGAGACACTGTTGGATATGAAAATGCCTCATGATCACAAGTTTGCACAAGACCTCTGTAACACTACACCAGGGGTTCCCAAACTTTTTCATTTCATGGCACCCTTAGTGTTTCAAGATATTTCCAGTGCCCAAGTTGGAATGTAGGTCTGTTTAACACTTGCAACGCTCAGTCAGTGTAGTTAGGTTGCTTGCCTTAAGTTAAAAAATAATTAAGGTACTCACGTTTTCCGCAAAGCTGTTTTACATTAATTTCCATTAATTTCAGTAGCTACTGCCACCATCCTCGTTGGAATTCGTTGATGGTGGCAGTGGCTACCAAAATTAATAGAAAATAATGTAAAACAGCTTCGCGGAAAATGTGAGTACCTTAATTATCTATTACCGCGTCTCTCATTCCCATAGTATGAATTAAAAAATAAATACGTATTTCAAATTCAGAAACATTTTACATGTAAAAAGTATTAAATAAGCACATATTTGGAACAATCATATCATTCAGTGAAATATTGGAATACTCCGTGGTGCTCCTGTAAGCAAGCCACAGCACCCCAAGGTGCCACAGTGACACTTTGGGAACCACTGCTTTACACTATTTCTTTCACATGCAATTTTAATTTTAATGAACACAAATTGTTCTTCTTGCGCAAACATTGTTTTAGAGCACTTTACTCAGTAAGGCTAGTCACCACACATGCATCAGCAGAACTATGACATAGCTCACGGTTCCTTGTTGCTACCAGTGAAGCAATGGAGATAATGTGCAATATCACTTTTTTAAAATGATCCTCGTATATGACAGTGCACATTTGCATACACACCATCAGAATTTTACAAAATATAGTTACATATATTTTTTCTTTACAAAATGTCTAACATACAGGTCATATAACTCTTACCTTATAACACTGTTTTATGTTATCAATATGGCTTAATGGGCGGACATCATTGCTAAATACAATTTTCAATAGGTCAGAGAACTTCTGCAATCCAACACCTCGTCTCATGAAAGACGAATGAGTTGTCGTCGTCAAGTACTGTGTGACTTTGTCCAACACCTCAAGCACGATGTTCTTCTTCCCGTGAGTGAGCTCTATTTTAGCCAACAGATCGAAAATATAGCTTCCAGGGTACGTTACTCCTTCCGGACTTTGAGGAACCGGGATCTCATCTATCACTTTTTCAAATTCAAGGAACATGGTTTTCAAAATGGCCAGGTCATCCATCGTGAAATCTTTCATCTGGTTATCATCCATTGAGATGCCTCCTTCTCCTGTGCCTTCCATGAAGTCCTTCATCACCTAGAGGGAACGAGAGTGTTGATAGTTATTTTACTATTATGCAGAAAACCAGAAACTAAAAACAGCAATGTTACAAATGAAACTTCATAGAATCGTCAGGTGCTGCAATTTCAAGACAATCTTTGCAACTTTTTAAAAGTAAGTTTGTTTCAGATATTTCTTGGGGAATGAAATTCAGTTCAGTTACTGTTTTAAAAAGTAACTTATGTTAGTATTAATTACTTTGTACTAGATAAGTTATAATTCATAGCACATGTTGTCCTTTACTAGTGACTTTCTAAACTTAATTTTCATTAAATTGTAATCAACTCTGTATCTTGAACCATGAAAATTTAGAGATAAGAAAATTCAAAGCAAGGCTCTATACTTGAAAAAATTACAATGCACAAAATATTTTGCATGTAATAAATGTATGCACGATGGTTAACATTAAAAACTCTTCAGCAAATGATAATCCTGCTCAGTACTGTTGAAATGTATAGTGAAGTAAATATTCTTACGTGAAAAAGTAACTACTATCCGTGACAAAAATACTCTGTTTACATGCTTGTAAAATTGTATTCCGTAGGTGGAAAAAAGTCAAATATACCTCATTTGAAAGCTTCAAGTGTCTATTTTTTTAATAAGCGTCATCTGAAAATTTCCATTTTGCAAGAACAGGGAACTTAACATCATACAGTTCATAATCAACTATTGATATAAAATTGAAATTTTTTGTACTTAAAGATTGATTATTTTGGCACCTCTGTGGAAAAAGTCAAATGAAGATCTTCACTAGATTCTTCAAAAATCGAAATTTTAGGCAAACGTGCAATCTTGAAATGCATAATTGCAAATTCAATGAAATTGTAAAAAGCCATTCATATGACACATTTGATCCAAATCCAGAAGTTTAACGTGTGTATCTCAAGTATGACCACAGAGATAAATTATTATTGACTACTCCTAATATGGCAAACTCGCGGCTGACGTATGGCGAAATGTGGCCAATCTCAGACTCCACGGGCTGCACGTGACTTGCACAGCGTTGCCACCTCGCTACACTGCCTGCGGGAATATTGGAAATGCATTCCGTTTGTCCGATCCAAAGCATTGTAGCAGTGTTAAATAATGAATAAACAATTTGTCATATTATGAATGAAAGACATTTTCTTTGTATACTTTAGTTTTTATTACATTTTCTAGCTTTTCCCCAATCTTTATATGAAGGTCATTTTCTCCGTATCTGTATATTTTACGTCGTTCAATTCACACAGTAAGTTCAACGAAGAGCACGATTGGATGACAAATATTCGAACCCGTGACTTCTGGCTTCGCTGTCCCCTCTGTATAAAAAAATAATGTGCCTGTGATGTACAGCAACAGCAACTTCATAAAGGAAAAGAAGAAAGAAAAAGTGCATGTTATGTATGTGTGCGTGTTCAGGCAATAATTCATGGTAGGAACACAAGAGTGATAAAATAAAATTTGCATTCGTCAATTACAGTATCTGAACAATGCTTTCCTGTGCACAACAATTGGCTTTGTATCCAAAACTTTCGGCTTGCTTTCCATGTCAAAGCTGCTGGCTGAACACAAGAGTTTAACTCTTAGTACGCCACGTGGTCTCACGAAAGTAAGCCCAGTGTAGCTGAGGCTTTGAGCGCGAAATTTGAATTCGTATACATAATGGAGAAAAATCGTAATAACTCTGGCACTATGGGACCAATCTGCTTCGGATAACTTTTGTTTTGCAGGTAGAACATCAGTGCATGCAACTATGTAAAATTTGGATGCCCAAACTGCGGGGGGGTTACGGGCAGGGGCTGCATCCCCGGAATTTCAATGAAAAAATCATGAAAATGTGGATTTTGTCCCCTCTTCTCCAGCTACTTTGGGGAGAAAACCGGAACTTTTGCTTTTTTTCAAAGAATGGACCTTTCGCAACAGAATGAAACTTGATTCATGTTTGTGGGTGCAATACAATTTGAATAATAAGGCAAAACGTAAAACTCTGTTTTTTTACTCAATTTTAGACAATTTGCATATTATTCATAAAATTGTTATAACTCGTTCACTATGGGACCAATCTACTTCGGATAACTTTTGATTTGCAGGTAGAATATCAGTGCATGCAACTATGTAAAATTTGGATGCCCAAACTGCGGGGGGGTTACGGGCGGGGGCTGCATCCCCGGAATTTCAATGAAAAAATCATGAAAATGTGGAGTTTGCCCCCTCTTCTCCAGCTACTTTGGGGAGAAAACCGGAACTTTTGCCCTTTTTTTTTCCAAAAAATGGACCTTCCGCAACAGAATGAAACTTGATTCATGTTTGTGGGTGCAATACAATTTTAATAATAAGGCAAAACGTAAAACTCTGTTTTTTTACTCAATTTTAGACAATTTGCATATTATTCATAAAATTGTTATAACTCTGACACTATGGGACTAATCTACTTCGGATAACTTTTGATTTGCAGGTAGAATATCAGTGCATGCAACCATGTAAAATTTGGATGCTTCAACAGCAAGGGGGGTGGGGTTACGGGCATGGCCGTATTTAGAGGGGGGGTTTCTAGGGTTCAAATTATTTAATTATTATTGTACAGTTATTGTTGTTATTTCTATTATTCAAATTTCTGGCGACGCCCATGGGAACAATTATGAATGAACCGCCCCCCCCCCGGAATTTTTTCCTGCCTACGGCCATGGTTACGGGCGGGGGCTCTATTCCCGGAATTTCAATGAAAAAATCATAAAAATGTGAAGTTTGCCCCCTCTTCTCCAGCTAATTTGGGGAGAAAACTGGAACTTTTGGTTTTTTATTCAAAGAATGGACCTTCCGCAACAGAATGAAACTTGATTCATGTTTGTGGGTGCAATACAATTTGAATAATAAGGCAAAACGTAAAACTCTGTTTTTTTTTTACTCAAAACAGCGAATTTTAGCCAATTTGCATATTATTCATAAAATTGTTATAACTCGCACACTATGGGACCAATCTACTTCGGATAACTTTTGTTTTGCAGGTAGAACATCAGTGCATGCAACCATGTAAAATTTGGATGCCCCAACCGCGGTGGGGTTACGGGCGGGGGGCTGAATCCCCCGAATTTCAATGAAAAAAAACATAAAAATTTGGAGTTTGCCCCCTCTTCTCCAGCTACTTTGGGGAGAAAACCCGAACTTTTGCTTTTTTTCGTTCCCACTTGCATCTTGTGTAGCTACTGTGAATTTATTACTTCCCTGTTGACGGCTCTTTGTGGAAATATGTCCGGAAGGAAACAAATGCTAGGGAAATTGATGAGCTGTTATATGATACAAACTGCTAAGAATCGATTATGGGGAGGCCTTTCCTAACAGAGGAGGGGAGGGAGCCTTTGCAATTGTTTGTTTTGTCTATACTTCTGGATAGACTCATGCTTGTGGCCTCTGGCTATCGTCAAGCTTCATTGCATTTCTAACATAGAGGCGACAGAAAGCTGACACAGCAAAATCTCATCCAAACCCCCTTCTCCTTGATCCCCCCCCCCCCCCGCCACTACTTCAGCTGGATCACCAGGTCTAAACACGAAGAAGAATGTGCTAAATCACAGCGTTGGAAGCTTGGAGGAAAACAGCATCGTAAATACCAAGCATTTATTGTGTCTGTCAAACTAAGGAGCGGAAACACGTGACATATTCCAAGAAAGGGGGGGAGGAATTTTAGAATTTTCGTAAACACGATTGCAAAACATGTTCCCGAACGAACTGTCAAGGATTTCAACCTCAATATACAAATATAAGTGTGGCAATCCCTCGATAATTGTATCTAAAGCTGTTTGTTGCATATCTGCAACAGCGGCTACAAGGGACATACTTTTTTGTTGCATATATGCAACGGCGGCGGACTAAGGGGGCTGCCGGCGGCGTGTGGCAACAAAGCGCACTTCGTTGTAGCAACAAGAAGGAAAACGGGCGAGCCGGTTGCCAAGAAAAACAATTCTGTCTTTTTCAATTCACAAAATATGAAAAGATAAGGCATGGAAATTTGATTTTTATTCCATGCTCATCATTTGGATATGCTTTGCATTGCCATTGGGCTAACCGTTACCGAGATTGCAACACTGTTATTAAACATTAATTGTGGCTGTTCCACAAATGATAGCAACATTATATATGGCTCAGATATTTCCACATAAACAAGCTTCAATCACAAGAAATGTAATATTTTTACGACTGGTTTACAAGAAGCTACACACAATTGAATTTGACTTACATAAAAACACACGAAAAAAACTACACTTTTAAGAACATTTTTGTTTGAATAGACAAAAGACAGAGAGAGCTAAAATCAATTTGTCTTGCTTTTGTCTAATGACTTTCCAATGAGATATATTTGACTTCTTTCCTCCCACGGAATACAATTTTACAAGCATGTAAACAGAGGGCTCAATATCATGGATAGTAGTTAAAGTTATTGTTACTCAAAAAAGTAACTATACTTATAACTGCATTAGAAGTAACTTGTTACTTCCACACACTGCTTCACAGAAATCACATGGGTAAATTAAAAAATATTTCTTAGATATTGTCTTTGCTTTATATAAGTCTTTTGATTTTACAAGGAATTCCTCTTAAGCATAACCACAATAATTTTAAAAAAATCTTTAGTTCCAATTCCCCCTTTCTCTATCAAATTCAGACACTGGACCTGTTTCCGGTTCCTTTTTCAAGAAATTCCAAGTAAAACTGTGACAATTGTGCAAGTCCCAACAAACTCAAAGAATATGTTGATGAACACATTACAACACGTATACAGCAAGTTTAAAAAAAAAAAAAGGTAACTGGATCTCAGCACTGAAATCATATTCACTTACTTTTTTTAAACACTCTGTATGAACTAACTATAACTAAATTTAAGTATGTTTATTAGGTAGGTGGCAAAGAAAAACTTGTATGTGATTGGACCACTATGGCATATTGTGAAATTTGCTGACAATTTTATGACATTCTTGTAGTTTATGGTTATTACAAGCATAAGAAAACAGGTTTTTCGTTGTGATGTTTCAGGAGAACAAACGCTCCCTTCATCAGATATTTATTTATATTTTGACTAAAGATACAGTTATAACAATGGTTAGCAATTTTTTAAACAAAAAGAATATTACGAGTTCTAACTTTCCGCTTCAAAAAAATTGGCACTACGTATATTGTTTAACTTGCATCTTGTCAAGAATCTGATTCTCTGAAGTGTTGTTTGAATCTTGATTTGATATTTCTGGAATGTACGTACCTCTCTCCCCGTAATAGATGAATAATAGTTTTTCTTGTATGTACGCATTGCTTGCATTGTAGAATTATTTTTCTTGTAGTTCACAACGAAAAACTGTTTTCTTATGCTTGTAATAACCGTAAACTACAAGAAAATAATTCTACAATGCAAGCAATGCGTACATACAAGAAAAAAAAAGTATAAAATAAACGTTAAAAAACTGCATTCATCACTGCACTGCACACATGTCTGTACATATTGTTATTGGTATCAGAATATACCTAATTTTATGCAAAAAAAAACATTTGTTTCTAGAAAATTACACATCAATACTTTTTGACATCAGAAGACTTAGGTAGATTTTGTGCTGCAGCAACAAGTGTCAAGAAATAAATGCACTGGCATATTCTCGCATGCTATCTGGTTTACTGCAGGTAAACCAACTTTACTCACATATACAGAAATTGCCGGAAAATTTGTTTTTGTTTTACTTGCATGCCTGCATTGAAGTCTTGTTTCCATTATATCTAATTAATATGTAATAAATATATACAACAAATAAGAATTGTTGCGGTAAACCAGTGACTAATTTTCAGAATATGCCACAGTTGACATCAGAAGACACATGTCATCTGACAAAAAATCAATTATAATCTTTCACACTACAGCGGCATGACATGTTGAAATAGCATGAATTCCTTCGGCAATCTTAAAGTAACAGATCTTGCTTGTCGCTTCAATGCAAGGTAGTCTCATTTAAATCACTTTAAATAAATAATTTCAGAGAAAAATTAAAGTTTACATATATATTTTCTTTTATTTGCTTTAAGCAAACTGTTCAAATATTTTACAGGACAAACTCATATTTGAGGCTTGTGCGACTTACTCACGTTATGAATATTAGAAGTACAATATAAAAATATATATACAGTAATCCCTCAGTAATCCGGCAGATATAAGACCAGAGGACTTCCGGATTAACGAAAACGCCGGATTAGTGGAGGTTCATTTAAAAAAAATGCATTTTAATAGCAAAACCTACGTTTATTGCAAAAATTAACACTGAGACAAATTAACAACGTAATTAACACAGACAAAAAACAGTGCACGTGGGGTTGCGTGTGCAACAATGACGCGTACAGATCGCTATACTGAGCCCAGTATTTACCTCGTGTCAAGGTCTCTGACACCGACCTTTCACGCTCCCCACTCACTCAACGCCAGACTACTGGAAGGGTTGGATTGGCGAAGTGCCGGATCATAGAGGGACCACTGTACTATGAAATACTTACATTTCGGGATCCTACTGTTTCCTTCTTCAGGTTTTCGTCTAGGCCAATATGATCATTACATAGCCGCGTCAATTAAGGCAAGGATTAAGGTGGCAGGTAAAACAGGTTAAAACTGATGAAAAGTTGACTCAATATCAAATGACCCCTGATATCAGTTCGACACATACTTCGTAACAGAGAGCAAGGCAGTGTAAAGGTGTTTTTAACGTGTTTCGTGTGTAAAGGGTTTTTTACAGACTTTTTTAGATTTGGGGTTTTTAAAGTTAGGATTAGAACATGAAGGCTTTACATATATGGGGTCATTTGATATTGAGTCAACTTTTAATTCTTTTTAACCTGTTTTACCTGTCACCTCAATCCTTGCCTTAACTGACGCGGCTATGTAGTGATCATACTGGCCTACACGAAAACCTGAAGAAGGGAACAGTAGGATCCTGAAACGTTTTTTCACAAAACAGATACTCACGAAACGTAAGTATTTCATAGTATATATATTTCTATATTGTACATCTAATATAAAATTTACAGGATCATTTACCAGAAAAAGTCTTTCCATATGTATGGTGCCAAAAAAACATACAAGCAATTTTAAGCATCTATTTTTAAATAAAAAAAATGTTTAAAAATAATCCTATTTAAATCAAAACAATTACCAAAAAAGATTTTTAAAATAAAAAAATCGTTATTATTATCCACCCTGCTTCAAAGCAAAGTCAGCAATCATCTCCTTAAAAGTAAATTTACTGAACATTTTTTTGAATTTACTGCTAGTAATTTATTGCAAAATAATAGTTTCAACATTCCACAGCATCAAAATTTCAATTCTTTACTACAATATAAGAAAATACACCTTGTGTTGTCATTCCCTAATTTGAGAATTGCTTTGATTTCAATCATAAAGTGAAGTTTCTTTATACGTACCTTTGTTACATCATCAATGCACAGAGCAATATCAGTACTTCTTATCTGCAAAGATGCTGACTCTTCACACATCTTTTCTATATTGTGAGCCTCATCCAATATAATAATATTGTTCTGGTGAAGAAAAAAATATATCATTTTAAAAAAATGTTAACGCAATTATTTAGCAAAACAGCCTCAAGAAGCAAACATTTTCACCAAATTCATTGGATTGATGTTTATTTTAAGTCCACTTTGTGTACAGCTAGGCAAATTTAAAGTGGGATCTGAACAACTTGTGCCTCGACCAGGTATCGAATATTGGACCACTTGATTACAATGCGACAACGCTACCACTAAGCCATTGGGGGAGGCCAACGTGAAGTGGTGAATAAGATAGGTAAAAGAGAAGAAATCTTAACCTTCCAAACAGAATATATACAATTTTTAGCAATTATGGAGAATCAATGTTCAAGAAAAGTTTTCATAACTGTGCTACTTTGTCAGTACAATAATAGTTTTTATTAGGTTGTGGGAAATTATATAATTTCTTAAAATGAAATGAAAAAAAAATTGTCATCTCACTGTCATCATTAGAGGCATGCATATTTCCTTTTTGACGAAAACACAAAATGTGAAATAACACATTGTAATGTTAATTTTTCATGTTTCTGAAAGGTGTGAGGTGCATTTTCCTACCCTGTTTTGTCAAGAAATGATGCGAAATGAACTGCAAAATGCGAAATAGACTCTTAAACACGAAATTTACAGTTTATTTACAGACGCGACACTTTCTGAAGTCTGAAGTATCCTGTGAGTTATGATATTCACGGAAAATTGATTAATTAAGCTGTAAATAGTTGATTGATTGATTGATTGATTTAGTTTATTTTACTTCGCGTTTTGTGCCTCTTGGCTAATTTGCGAAGATGAGGATGAGTGATGAAAGGATGAAATTGATGAATGGACATTCACAAACAACCAAGCCCGACCAGGATTCGAACCCGGGACCCTTGGCGTCGCAGCGCGATGTGCTAACCGCTCGGCCACAGGGTCGGGCTGTAAATAGTTGAGAAGCAAAAAATGGACCCCTTTATACAGGAATAAACTTAACATTCTGGTAATGATTTAATGTTTTATTAGAAGGGATATGTTTTATTTTGTGTAATATTGCAGTTTTTAAATCAAAGTTTGGATTATATCCACATTTTCAAAACCAAAATGTCATTTTATATACCGCTTTTTCACCGCTATAACAGCAAAATTTCATTTTATTTATCGCTTTTGAACCCGAAATTGACTGTTTATAAACCGAAATCTTGCTTTTTTAATTACCAAAAATATGTACCTCTAGTCATCATGTATGTCCCAAAATGCAATAACAATAACAAAAAAAAAAACCACAAGTTGTCATCAATGCAAAAATATAGTGACTTTACTGATTAATCTTTAAACGGGCAAATTACAGATTGAAATTAAAAACTCAATTTTACTGACAGTATGGCAATTTTCCACCGATTCAATTAGCAAGCATGATAAACCGACACACAAAGAATCTAATCTAATATTAATAAAAACATGGCTGGGCAATATTGGCGAAAATTATCCACACAGAATGAACCTAAACGTACCTCCAATTCAACCCCATGAGCTTTCCTCGATTTGGGATCCAGCAAATAATTGTAAGGCATGAATATAATATCAGCCTGCTGCTTCATCTCTCTGGCCATGAAATATGGACAACACCTTAGATTCTTTCCCGCTTTCACCATATCCTCAATATCCAAAATTCCATCGTCCCTGAATGTCTTGTCAGTTTTCTTAGCCTCGACATTGTTGTAGAAGTAGCATGCACGGGCTGCTACCCTAGCATGGCACATGTGGACCTTGTTCGCATTGTTCGTCTCCTGGGAAACCTCGGGATGGATGCACATTTGGTCCCTGGAACCGAGAACGGCTACTTTCAGGTGACTGTACGCTGTTCGCTTCAGCTCCTGTATAGCCTGAGACAGCTGCGAGTGTGTTCGGGAGGCATAAATGATTTTTGGAGTACCTGGAGGAAGAGAAGAATGCATTTATTTCACATTGGTGGATAGATGGTTCAGTTAAAAATTTCCTATTTCAAGTAGGGGTGGAAGTATACAAACTTCTTGCCGATACTCTACGTTACTCTATGACCACGAAAAATTCAAGTTAATTCATTGAATCATGTTATTTTATGACTGTATTCTGCCACTTTTGGCTACTCAATGATGAGGATGAGTAATGGCATGATGAAATTGATGAAGGGACATTCACAAAGAACACCCATATCCAGGCTGTGATTCGAACCTGGAACTCCTGGCATCGTAGCATGATGTACAACCACTCTGTCATGGAGGCTGGCTAGAAAAATTCATGCAATTCATATTTTGGGAAATAATGCACCCGGTGGTAGATAAATACACCTTTCTACAAAGCTGTTTTTTTATGTTAATGGAACAAGATCAAAAAATAACTTCGAGCAAAATGAGTACATAAGTTCCTCTATATTTGAAAAATAATGCGCATTAACATTTTACATTAAACATTTATGAATAGCTCCTAATACATCCTCAATTAGCATACAATAAAAAGAGATTTCATGCCAGAAATATCTCGTGAAGACTAGCTACACATTCCTAAATTGACTGGTACCAACCCCAGGCTCCTAATTCAGAATCCTTCACGCCAACTTTATCTGCCAACTCCCTGTGAATGTTAACAACGTATTCGCCATTCACTTCATAAAGTCCACCTTGAGCCTGGGCCTGAAGTTGAGCTTTTTTCATTGTCAGCCAACCGAGAGATGAGCACAATAAACTCAAGGTTTTCCCAGTGCCCGTTGGAGACTCCAAAATACCATTTTGTCCCTGTAAAGAAAAAAATAATAATTATGAGTCATTTATATTATGTTTAAATATTGTATTTGAAATATGGTTCTGTTGGGTTGTCTAACCTGGGTTATTTGCTTCAAGAAAATAAAACTGAAGTGTTGGTATCCTTACTTTTTGAATGGTTTCAGTACATATTGGATTTTTAATATGTGTTTCATGGCTCTGTGGTGTACACATTGTTCTTTATAGTTTCCCACAGGCAGAAATCTAACTGTCAAATCAGGAGTTCTGGGTGGATGTTCGACACTTCTTACATTTCTCGAAAGGAAAATTGCTCTCGTCTGCAATCTACCTACGTGCCTACCACCTGGCAGGCTGAGACTGTACATAAAACAACAAAATGCCTACACGTGTTCACACGCACTCAACCTAGACACTGCAGCTTCAGACACAATAAGTCTAGTAATCATTAATAGTATTCCTGTTAACGTTCAAAGAGTGTAAATATCATTCTGGGACACTGTTCTTCACTGTTTGTTTTTTTAGGACATAATTACTCAGGCTCTAATCATGATATATCTGTCCATTCTAGGAAGGATCTCCTATACATTTTAACATGAAGTGGTTCATTGTGAATATGAATGTGGATGGAAACGTATTAACATGTTTTCTCTCGTAAGCAGGCTATAAACCTTCACTGTCCTTCAAATGGGCTGAAAGTGTTCAGTCAAGACCACAGGAATGTATCAACTGCATTCTTCTCAATAATTTATGCTATATACTATTCCATAAAGTTAATGAAGTTTGTGTTAAGTCCACTTTATGCGCAAGTAGGCTATTGGCACAGGATATATAGTATGGATGGGACAGATTAATCGATAAAATTACAGATTATTTTACCGATCCAATGTATCTATAAATATCTTATAATTTAGTACAAAATTCTGACATTTTGTTATAATCTCCATGCTCTACTTTTAAAAAAGTAAGTGTTTAAATATATATATCATCTTTTACATTGCATTCACCTGGAAACAAACATTCATTAAGGAGGTCAATGAACCACTCGGTTCTTCACCTATCATTTGGGATTTTATATCGGAACTTTATCGGTATTGACCAAAATTTCATATCAGCCCATCCCTAGTTTTTAAAGTAGGCTCTAAACCACTATGTGCCTTCACTGGGTATCTGGAACCCCTTGATTACAATGGGATAACATTACCACTATACTACGTAAGTAACAAGCCACATATTTGGATGGCTTGTTACTCATATGCTACTGATTAACATTGGCAGTTGGGATCATCCTGCCTCCCAAAATACAAATTTACACTTTTTACCCTTGGCTAAGTTTGGATGCAAATAGTACATGTGTTAGTAAAAGTAAATTTACTTTGACACACGGACACAGATTCCTCATGTCCCCACAGCCATTTATTTCAATGAAAAAGTTACCATATAATTCTTTGTTTGCAAATATGTAAACAACACCTTTATTGGAAGATGGATAGGTAGGTTTCAGAAAGAATGAGGTTCCTCAGCCACACAACCTAATTATGTTTGGACTTTTTTGGACACAAATTAATCAAATGGAAGATTTACGGACGTACAGACAATCTCATAATCGAGTTATGGAATTGTCTAATGTTTTGAGTATTTGATATGGGAGTTAATTAGATATTAAAAGTAGACATTGATATGAGTAAGGACCATATTTGTGAAATTACTAGGGCTGAGCCGATACCACATTGAACCGATACTGATGCCGAAACTCTAACCAATTCCCATCGATACAGATACCTAAAAACTGCAATAATTATTTTCTTTTTTAAATATTAATCAATTTTGGTGTGTAAATATTCTTCTCCTATTATATGCATCAATTTAACAAGAAAATTGCTCAAGAATTACATCAGACTATTAAAATTATTATTATGTTATCACAAAATATAGTTTTTCGTGCAAAAATAGGAGCAAAATTAAAAGAAAGTTTGGATTTTGCATCATTTCCACAATAATTAGACTCCGCGAAAGTGTCACGTGGCATTTTTTGCGGACCCCCTGAAACACCAATATGCTGGAAAAGTATCGGCTGGTATCGGTAGATGAATTCCAACCGATACTTTCCGATACCACTTGTATCGGCCAATACATCGGCATCAGTATCGGCTCAGCCCTACAAATTACACATTCTCTTAATGACCTTCCTTCTTTGAAATAGATTGTGACTATTAGGAATACCCTGTATACGAATACGCACAACCTACCTTCTGAAGGCATTCGATAACCTTCTCCATGTAATCCTTCTGAACATCATATGGGGAGAATGGAAATTGTACTGGAATACCGTTTATTTCAACCTCCGCCATTTCGATCAGCCTCTCACTAGATGCCTAAGTAGAATAATAAAAGCAAAGTATGTAAATCGTCGAATCTGGAACAAAACAAACTTATTTGCAACTTTCATATACAGTCTCATTGAACACAATCAACATCCCTGAAGAATTTAATTTTAATTGCAAACCTCCACTAGAGCATCAGTTGTAGGAACAAATTCTGGTTAATGTTACATTATGTTTCTTCCTTCACCTATTTCATTAATTTGCCAGTCGTCCTCATTGTTAGAATAAACTTGTAGTCAGTGGTCGGAAGTAGCACGCTTCTTGTAGCGCCGCTACTGTAGCTAGCTACAAAATTTGTAGCAGTAAAAATTTACTATCCTTCGGACACCTCTAATTTTTTCGTTTCGTCAATTTTTGACATTCGTACTTACGTATCTGCTTCGCGGAACATTCCTGAAGGTGTATCAACGTTGTTTTGATGAAATTAATTGCAATTTTTCACATTACCAGTACGTCTTTCTGGTAGGCCTTTTCGCTTGCCTGAGACACAATATGGCGAGTACACCTTCCTACATAATTGCACGTCGTGCTTGTCTTTTGTCAAATTTTTGACATTCGTACTTACGTATCTGCTTCGCGGAACATTCCTGAAGGTGTATTGACATTGTTTTGATGAAAGTAAGAGCAATTTTTCACATTACCAGTACTTCTTTCTCCTAGCCTTTCCGCTTGCCTCACACACAATATGGCACATACACCTTCGTACATAATGACGCGTCGGGCTTGTCTTTTTTCAATTTTCAATTGTTATGCAGTGTTTCAACCTTCGGAACAAAAGAAATTCCCGTGAACAAGGTTCATCAGATCTATTTCTTTTTCATTTTTTTTTTTCGCGTTGTTTTATGAAGAAAATTGTAATCTTTTGTGGCGCTA
The DNA here is from genome assembly GCF_977018435.1 of Lepisma saccharinum. NCBI lineage: Eukaryota > Metazoa > Arthropoda > Insecta > Zygentoma > Lepismatidae > Lepisma > Lepisma saccharinum. The sequence goes on from NC_139238.1 coordinate 11,070,025, forward strand.
TCCGTGAATGGTATTTGGGGCTATCTGTCCTGGAATAAGTGGGAAACATCTAGAAATTGCAAAATAAGCGAAAATAAGGCATTAGTTTTCGGAATGGAAACTGTCGATTTTTGCGACTTTTTTTGTTTCACAACCAAATATATATATTCCTGATACTACCACGACATCAAATTTTAACTATGTTTGCCTAACCTAACCACGTGCCAATGGTTCGTGGGGCTAACTCTCGTTTCATCCTTCTAACTCTCGTTGCAAACGCAGACAGTTTGAAACACTGGATACCCAATGAACATGAACAAAACACAATCACGACGCATCATGTTACAGTCACGACGTGTGATGGTGTACGAAGGTGTACGCGCCAAACGCTATTCTCCGTGGGAGAATTAATTTTCAACGACCAACATGAATTTCAGCTATGAAACATTCCCACATCACACAAAACACCTTCCCGATGTTCGACAATGCTACAGGAACTTATTAAGGTAAGTAGTTCCTTCTGTCAAAATAAATAAATGTGTCCGAAGGATAGTAAATTAGTACATAATGCATTTTTCTAAGTGCTACAGAGTGCACGTAACTGTGCGATATCGCTTACTTTGCGAATGATATCGCTTCTTTTGTTTTCGAATATCATTGTTTCCAACCTTCTTCACCGAAAAATACCTACTTTCATGTTCGTCACGTGGGCAAATTGTACATTATGCATGGGTAGCCCCACGAACCATTTCCGATAAGGTTAGGTTAGGCAAGCATAGTTAAAAAAAAAGTATTGGAAACACTGACATGATTTCCCAGTCAAATAGATACCACGATGAAAGAAAATAGCTCCACTAACGTTGGAAACCTTAGAGAAACTCATTTCCGTAAGTAGTGAAGAAATGTGTCTCCGATGTATGAAACTGTTTCCGTAAAAACTAATTGCTTATAAATTGTTGTTATGACAAAAACTCTCACCCCACTGGAAATTTTTCAGGTCAAGATGATTTTTATCCACCCTGATATTACTAATAAATAATGAAAATTACAAAAAAATTATTTGAAGGGCAGTGATTCTTATAACGAAAAAGAGCATCATAACACGAATAGCCGGGCATTTACACGTCCGACTGCAGTCAGAAAGAAAACAGTCTGGACTTCGGTAAAATAAAATAAATTGTCTCGACAGCTGCAACACCGAAAAAATGTTACATTATCGCCATCAATTTTAGTTATGCAAGATATTTGTCATTCATTTTTCATCTTTAAAACACTTGCAAAAGTAAGCATTCTACACGAAAGGTGTGAACCATTTCAACCCCTACCTTTACGATAAACACCGCATGTCATAAAAACCATAAAGTAATCCCACTTTCAAAAACATCGAGATAATTTTGAATGGTAGTGGGATCCATGAGTTTTACCGTGCAAATTGTCCATTACTATTTTCATTAATTTTCTCTTGCATCCTATGTTTTTTTAAGCGATGGATTTTTATGTATGTTGGTGCAGAAGTTGTAAACAGCTTGTTTTGAGTTTTCTTTTAATTCTTGAAGCTCTTATTGGGTCAAATAAAGTGCACGAACATGGTGATGGACAATTTGCAAGATAATACTCATGGATCCCACTGTACGTGCATAGAACTCTCATATTCCTTGATTCAAATAAGGCGGGAGCAAAAAAAAAAGATGACAAGTATAAATTTTAACCCAAATCATGTAAGAAATTAGTATTTCTCAAGAGGATATAGTTATTGTGATTATAAACAGATGGAAAAACTGAATAGTTCACAACAACTGTACTCGAGCTACTCACCTCACATGAGTTTTTACACTGGCAGGTCAAATCGTGTTGTATAAAATGTGTATGGGAGATGTCACTACCATGTCAAGGACCTTAATGAGCAGTTCCATATAAGAGTAACTTGTCACAACGTACGGTACAATCAACAATCATTCATATCATGATGTCAATGTCAAGTTTCAATCCAGAAAAGCACACTGTGTGCGAAAGGCCCCAAAATCAGGCTTGAAGTACGCTCATGTCGGAAGTGAAGCCACGCCCGCTCATAAAGACGATTTTATTATTATTCAAAAGCTCAAACGAGCAACAGCGCCTTGTACACAGGGTTGGCATGTTTAAAACAAAAGTGTTTAAAACACTTTGTTTTAAACGTTTAAAACACACGGCTTTGTTTTTTTTTACAAATGTTTTAAACGTTTAAAACAATGTGTTTTAAACATGTTTTTTTTACAAGTGTTTAAAACACATTTTGGTGGTAGATATTTTATAGTCTGTGATATTTTTTTTGTTTGGCAACCCTATTTTTCATTTAATCTGTGTCAATTAGGGCCAGTTTTTCAATGTCCTGTTAATCTTTCTGTTAACAAACTGCCAGTTGGAGATAACAGCGAGTCTTAACCAGCACCGGGTTTTTCAATGTGAAAGTAACTGCCAGTTAACTAAACCATGGTTCGTTCTCCGAAACAGTGTGTTGGCAATTCTGAAGCACGGAAATTACAGGAAATCGATTTGCGCGCCATCTGTTAGTGTAGTTCCAAACCGCGTCGACTGGCACACTGCCTGGCGTTTAAATAAAGAACTACAAGCGCGCCGCGCTCTAAAGCACGTTATTGCATTGGGAAACGATAGGAACAATGGCTGCGTATCCATCTTGTATGCTTACGAAATAAATTAACGAAAGACAGCATTACAAATTTGGTTTTCTTCTAATAAAGGTCAATTCCACGTGGGGAAAATGATGTTATGAGGCGCAAACGCAGACACTACCTTGTAGAAGAAGCGTGAAGATCTCGAAAGTCGAGACATAAATACCTGCTTGTTGATATAAACACTATTATTTTTAATAATATGTAAATGTTGTACATTTGACTGCATGCTTTGTACCTCTCTATGCATGTTGTTGAGCGAAAAAACATCATGTTAATAGTAAGCATGCTTTGTAAACTTCTAAAAATATGAAGGTACGAGTAAAAATAATTTTAAAATTTACTGTAATATTTCTCCGAGAAGATCATTCAACAATAAAGCGTGAATTGAAGGCAACATACGTAATAAATAATTGACAAGAAAAAAATATATCCGTGACCAGGACTTGAACTCGCATTACAAAAGACAACACGCTCCGAGAGATGGTGCTGCTAACCACTGCACCAAATTACTGTTTGCAGAATGTATCGCCTGGTAGACCGGATATCATGACACAAATTCTCTAACACAACCTTGCCAAGCGAATTCTAGCAACTACGCTGCTTAATTTCCATATTTGTATCGACGTTGGTAAGCTCTGCCAAACAAAACAAGTATTTTTCTGTACGAATTTAAAAGTTTTATGAATCATATCTTGTTTAATCTGACAGTGAAGTTGCGAGTGTGGAACTTCGATAGGTGCACGAGGCATCCATGTTCCCTCGTAACTTCCAGTTAGGCTGGTAACTGCAAGAAGAAGTACCAGTAAAGATAATCGCCACCAGAGTTCCAGTTACGAGCTAACTGTACATTGAAAAACCGAAATTTTCACTAACTTCCAGTTACGTGTTAACATGAACCTTAACTGAACATTGAAAAACCGGCCCTTAATCCTTGCTTTGAGGGTCTCACTTATCACTTTTGTTCTGACGTCACGGGAGAAAGCTTTTTAATTTTAAGCTAAATGCCTATGTTGTTAGGGTAGGCAGGCTAGCTATGTATGAACAAGGTAGCAAAATTGTTGTGCGACAAGAAAGACCCGTTCTTTACTGTAGAAATCGAAACCTCTCAGTTCCTTGTTTCGTATCGTCCTGTAAGTTCGAGACTGGTGGAAGCTTGAAATGGAAACTAATTATCTAAATACCCAATGCGTGATTTTGATCATGACGTGATTTTTTTTCTTTTGCGATACGATTCATTGGTCTGTATAACTGAATGAAGCGCAGATGCTTACTTTTGGTAACATAATTTTGTACTTTGAAAGATAAATTCATTTGGAGAATCTATTATGACACTGCAGGTTGTTTTCTGCTATATAAACTGTTCAGGCAACAGGAAATATTTCACCGTGATTTTTTCAGGACGAGGATAGTAATTCTATAATATTTAGTTTCTTGAAATTTAGGTGAATATAAATCCTAACCTACTTCAGTAGTGGCGGAAAAAGGGGGTTAATACCCACAACTTTTGTCCCTGCAGACACGGGCGCCGACTTGTCAAAATTATTGGGGAGGCTCTGATCACTGAAATAAATTAATGAATGACTCACTCTCTCCCTTTTTTAAGTTTTAGCCTCAGTGTTCGGAATCTCTTAAAAGCTAGGGGGTGTGCGGGATCCCGAAAAGTCAGGACCGGGATCGGGAAAAAAATTTCCCGTTCCGATCCGGACTTCGGGAAATGATTTCCCGAATTTTCGGGATCCCGTGCAGTCGGGAAATACGAATGCTCATTTGAAAATGTCGTTATTTCTCGACGTTTTCTGCATTGTCAATTTCTGGAACTTACCGTAAATGGTTAGTTTTTAATCCAGAAATCACTTAAAGTGAAAATGACGTGTATAATTCGAGATTTTCAGAGCTTAGGGAAATTTTGAACATTTCCCGACTCATTAGGGAAATTGAAAATTTTTCCCGTCCCGTTCCCGTCCCGCACACCCTTAATAAAAGCCCATGAATTCCTCAAAAATATCATTTTTTTATTCACAGTTCGAATGCAGAATATTAATTGTCCACGGAAGGATATGTCACAAGTTTCGTCAACCATAATAGCAAAATATTCCCGACTTTTATTATCTGCTACCACGGAGCGTAAAAGAGATCTCCCTAATATATCTATGATCTCGTTCTGAATGTCATGCGAGAGCCATTTGTAGCCCGAACGTCCCATCCACTACCCTAGTTCATGCACATCGTCTTTTGAAACTCTTTTTTAGTAAAAATTTTAACAATACTCATAATTACATACTTAGTATATACTAGTAATAAATCATGCGTTTTGCTGTCTCTGGTCATAGCCTCCCCAAAGTTGATGGTTTAGCGGTTTCAGCCCCCAAAGTTGATGGTCTAGAAAATTTTAAATGTGTATTAAAAGTTCAGTTCATATGGCACAATTCAGAGTAAACTTTACAAGAGAAGCAAAATAATACATTAGATCCTCTTAAGCAAAATTATTTGGGGTGGATCTGCCCCCACATTGTTAATATTGGGGGGCTAGAGCCCTCCCAAGCCCCATGGAGTCGGCGACTATATCTGCATTAGAGGTGTGCGGGATCCCGAAAAGTCGGGACAGGGGATCGGGAAAGAAAACTTCCGTCCCGATCCCTACTTCCGAAAATGACTTCCCGACTTTTTGGGATCCCAAGCAGTCTGGAAATTTCGAATGGTCATTTTAAAACGTCGTCAATTCTAGACGTTCTCTGCATTGTGGTTTTTTACCGGAAGTGCAAAAACAAGCACTTAAGATGGAAATTACGGGTAGAATTCGAGATTTCAAGAGCTTTGGGAAATTTCGAACACATCCCGTCCCGAAAATTTTCCGACTTTTTCGGGAAATTGAGAATTTTCCCCGTCCCGAATGTCGGGATTTAAAGAATTTCCCGTCTCGACCCAAAAAATTCTCTCCCGCACACCCCTTCCCTGTAGTATGGTAAACCTTATCTCCAAAGGTAAATAAACTGTCCTTGTCGCCATTGTACTCATAAAAATGAGTATTTTTTTCTCTTTAACGACTTTAAGTATAATTTACTGGGAAAAGGTTGAATTTGTTTTGTTTAAAACATGTTTTTTTTAACTCATGTTTAAAACTATGTTTAAAACAAAGAAAACATGTTTTAAACAAAAAAAACAGTTTGTTTTGTTCTTTTTAAAAAAAACACAAATTTTGCCAACCCTGCTTGTACACGATCAAATAAATCATGAAAAAGTCCTTGAATTGAACGCTTAAAAGGAAATGACGTCAGAGACTTCACTTCCAATCCAAGGCTTCAAGACTGAACTGCGACACCATTCTCGAAGGGTGTTCGCTTCGAGTACGGTCTTGCATCTTTCGAACACGGCCGCAGTGCAATGGAGAAATCGTTGGTGAAAGGAAAGGCAGGGTTGGCATGTTTAAAACAAAAGTGTTTAAAACACCTTGTTTTAAACGTTTAAAACACACGGCTTTGTTTTTTTACAAATGTTTTAAACATGTTTTTTTTACAAGTGTTTAAAACACATATTGGTGGTAGATATTTTATAGTCTGTGATAATTTTTTTTGGCAACCCTGTTTTTCATTGAATCTGTGTCAATTAATCCGTGCTTTACAGGTCTCACTTATCGCACAACACTTGAGCAACCTTATGTTCTGACGTCACGGGACAAAGATTTTTAATTTTAGGCTAATCGAAACCTCTCAGTTCCTTGTTTCGTATCGTCTTGTAACTTTGAGACTGGTGGAAGCTTGAAATGGAAACTAATATCTAAATGCACAATACGTGATTTTGATCATGACGTGATTTTTTTTTCTTTTGCGATACGATTCATTGGTCTGTATAACTGAATGAAGCGCAGATGCTTACTTTTGGTAACATAATTTTGTACTTTGAAAAAATTCATCTGGAGAATCTATTATGACACTGCAGGTTGTTTTCTGCTATATAAACTGTTCAGGCAGCAGGAAATATTTCACCGTGATTTTTTCAGGACGAGGATAGGAATTCTATAATATTTAGCTTCTTGAAATTTAGATGAATATAAATCCTAACCTACTTCAGTAGTGGCGGAAAGAGGGGGCTATTACCCACAACTTTTGTCCCTGCAGTCACGGGCACCGACTTGTCAAAATTATTGGGGGGGGCTCTGATCACTGAAATAAATTAATGAATGACTCACTCTCTCCCTTTTTTAAGTTTTGGCCTCAGTATTCGGAATCTCATAAAAGCTAGGGGTGTGCGGGACGCCGAAAAGTCAGGATCGGGATCGGGAAAAAATTTACCGTTCGGATCCGGACTTCGGGAAATGATTTCCCGAATTTTCGGGATCCCGTGCAGTCGGGAAATACCGAATGCTCATTTGAAAATGTCGTATTTCTCGACGTTTTCTACATTGTCAATTTCTGGAACTTGCCATAAATTGTTAGTTTTTAATCCAGAAATCACTTAAAGTGAAAATGACGTGTATAATTCGAGATTTTCAGAACTTGGGGAAATTTTGAACATTTCCCGACTCAGTAGGGAAATTGAAAATTTTTCCCGTCCGCACACCCCTAATAAAAGCCCATGAATTCCTCAAAAATATCATTTTTTTATTCACAGTTCGAATGCAGAATATTAATTGTCCACGGATGGATATGTCACAAGTTTCGTCAACCATAATAGCAAAATATTCCCGACTTTTATTATCTGCTACCACGCAGCGCAAAACAGATCTCCCTAATATATCAGTGATCTCGTTCTGAATGTCATGCGAGAGCCTTTTGTAGCCCGAACGTCCCATCCACTACCCTAGTTCATGCAACCCCCCCCCCCCCCAAACCCCATGGAGTCGGCGTCTATGCCTGCAGTAGAGTTGTGCGAGATCCCGAAAAGTCGGGATCGGGAAAGAAAATTTCCGTCCCGATCCCGACTTCCGGAAATGACTTCCCGACTTTTTGGGATCCCAAGCAGTCTGGAAATTCCGAATGGTCATTTTAAAACGACGTCAATTCTAGACGTTCTCTGCATTGTGGTTTTGTACCAGAAGTGCAAAAACAAGCACTTAAGATGGAAATTACTGGTAGAATTCGAGATTTCAAGAGCTTTGGGAAATTTCGAACACATCCCGTCCCGAAAATTTTCCGACTCTTTCGGGAAATTGAGAATTTTCCCCGTCCCGAATGTCGGGATTTAAAGAATTTCTCGTCCCGACCCAAAAAATTCTGTACCGCACACCCCTACCCTGCAGTATGGTAAACCTTATCTTCAAAGGTAAATAAACTGTCCTTGTCGCCAATGTACTCATAAAAATGAGTATTTTTTCCCTTTAACGACTTTAACTATAATTTACTGGGAAAAGGTTGTATTTGTTTTGTTTAAAACATGTTTAAAACATATTTTTTTTAACTCATGTTTAAAACAATGTTTAAAACAAAAAAAAACATGTTTTAAACTAAAAACAGTTTGTTTTGTTCTTTTTAAAAGAAACACAAATTTTGCCAACCCTGTGAAAGAGCATTAGAAAAATGTGGAAGGTCATTAATCCACAATGTCGAAACTGGAAATACTTTTAGGCAAGCTCTGGATAGAAAGGGCCACCTTTCTTTACCTGTTCGTGAGCTTGGATGTATCAACAATCAGAGTTAGCTATGGGGACAGTTAGTTGGATGATGACTAACATACAGCACAGCTTGGATGACGTATTGCCAGTTGACTAGAACCTGAGTTTGTTGGCTGAAGCTGAGGCTCTGTCCGAAAGGTAAAAGGAACAGACTTGAAGTATGGTCATGTCTTGGCGGAAGTGACGTCACATGGGGGTGCGTTCCGAAAGTCTTAACGAAACGAACGAACGCTCGTAAATCTGGTGAAACCAGTTATTTTACAGACTTATGGGACACTCTAGGCGAAAGAGCAGGCGCAGCGTTTCATTTAGAGAAAGTTTCCACATGGCGTCCAGCGGAAGAAATGTCCTTATATGGCAAAAATAAACTCTACTGTGGACACTGTTACTCATTTATCACATTGTAAGAACGGTTAAGGCATACTCATCTTGTGCATGTTGCTTCATATCGCTATCTGTTAAAATTATAATAGATTTTCTGAACTAATGCAGTTTGAATCTATCAGTACGCGCGTTGTCTATAGGCAGCATACGATTCTCACCGAACAAACCAGCCTCCTGGCATGTGCGTTTGGTGAATCTCGTTCTTGTGGAAATGCACGGAATGCGACTTTTGGGACAGCATAATGAAACTCACGAAACGCACGGAAGCACTTATGGGACAGCCAGTTACCATAACTCGTTTAACGCGTTAATCTCGTGCAACTTTTGGAACGGGCCCCTAGTACAGTTCTAAAGAGCCAAGAACAGAAGCACGCAAGTACGCGCAGTACAGATGGTTGGTGACTAGGTCACGTGGTTTCCGCACTCGTTGTTCATTTGTTTAAAATCACGGAGGTAGAATGCCAGCAGCACAGGTAGATATACGTTATGGGCCAGCAGGGTGTTGGTTATAGACGGCGTTAAAGGCGGAGCTACTGCGAAGCATGCGCACTCGTCTGGTCCCCCTCGAACATCCGGTTACGCTTACGGTGCTATGGACGTTAATATGAAAGGGCAAAGTAGCTGTGTAGCATGGTTGCACAGTTCGATCGGGAATAAATTTATTGAGTGAAATATCACTTCGTAGGTTTCCGAAGGACGTACAGAGACGAAACCTGTTGATACAAGCAGAACGAGAAAGGATTTTTACGACTTGCATTTTGTTACAAGCATGTTGATCGTTTATCTGCGTATTGTGTTGTGGTGAAAAGCACGCCTCTTAGTGAGGTTTCAAACATCTACATCTACATTTTGCTTGTTTACTTTTCCCCTTACATGTTGCCTACCCCTAACAATATTTTGTCCTTTCTCGCATATTAAGAACAATTATATGTTTTTTTTGTTTTTTTTTACACATAACATTAATATTAATTTGTATTATTCTTAACCATATGACACCAAGCACAATTGTGTCAATTAATTTGTGTATCCTTGTGTATTTGTTTTCAATCTTTTTATTATTATTATTATTATTTTTTTTTTTTTTTAGTGTGTAGACGAGCCTTTGTTCTCAATTTTGTATTTGTTCTTTTTGTGTCTTCTTTATGTTTCTCTCTTTCTTCTTTGTTTGTTATTGTACAAACATTTAGTATGTAGAATGTATTTAGTATGTATATATATCCATCGGGGTTAGGTGGTAGAACAGCCGCAGGCTGAACCTCGCCCTTTAATAAAGGAAAATTGAAATTGAAATTGAAATTGAAACCGAAGCGACACGCAACAGCAGTGATTCGTACCGAAGTGACAAGCGACACGGACCCATTTAGTCTATAAATAAGCATTTACCGCTCATGGGAAATCAAGTCTCAGGCGGCACAATACACGCCATTGGGAAACTGAGAGACACGTGCAGCTTGTCGTGTCGCATCGGTTTCCAAAAATTTCATTGATCACTGAGGATTCACTTTATTTTAAGTGGCACGGAGATTACACACCGAAGCGACAAGCAACAACCCCTTTACTCTAAAGGAAACAATTCCCCTTGCATACGAGTACAACAGAGCAAGGCGACACGATGTATGGTACTGAGAAAACAACAGTCCAGTCCAACTGATACGTGCATTTCCTCGTGGTGAATTGGTTCGAAAGCAAGCTTTCAGAATGCAACGATACGTGTCTCTTGGAAACCAACATTAAAAAATAAACAACACCTTCCGAACGACAAATTGCCGGTGTCGCTTGTCGCTCGGACTGGGCCGGTTTTATCAATGCCGTGCATTGTGTTGCCCCGGCCTGTTATTTGCGCAAGCGTGACTGGTGAATGGTTTGCTTTAGATCGAATGCTTCTGTGCAAAATCCCGATATCGCTTCTCGCTTCAGTCTGAAAACCCCCTTGTTACTTGAAGTAAATTCGTGCAAGTGAAAGCTGATACGCCTTGTTTATTTTGGCCATATGTAATATTTTATTTGTTTTCTGTTAATTTCACAGAAATCTGTTTGATTTATTTGTTAGTTTCAATACTGTGGTTTGTGTTGATTTACATTTGTAATTTTTGCTGTATATTTGTTACACGCAATATCGGAAGTGGAAGTCATTTCCGGTTTATAAATATTTGTAGAACTGTCCAATCTTTTATTGATTCCGTTGCCGGAACAACTGACAACAGTGCGTGAAAAGGAAAAAGTAATTTGAGTTGCGTGAGATGATGTTAATTTTGTGAAAAACACTGTTATAAAGGAAAAGCCGCAGCTTAATTGAAATGTGATTGTGTTTGCGAATATTGTTGTTATTTTGCAGTGATTGCTTAAAGGTAAAATGTGTTATTAAATTTGAAAAATGGCATGAAGCTATTTCTTTTTCAAATCGTTATGTCCTGAGAATGCTCATTGTAGCATAACATTAAGGTAGGGTTACCAGATCGCTATATGGGAAATGTAGGACATAATGTCCCAAAATGTAGGACACAAAACACTCACAACAAATAATACACATTTCTAGAACAAGTTAGAAAGTAATTTAAAATTCGGGGTCGGGTACCCTATTCTACACCCTCGAATTTTGATTTTTTTTTTCTTTCATTATGAAGGTTATGTGATCCTATTTCTGAATAAAAAAACATTGGAGCGCGGAAAGAAGTATTTACGACTCTACAGCCGTTTGAAGTGGCGATTTTGTCGTTTGCAATAGTTCGGACGTATTTTTAACTATGTTCGCCGCGCTTTCTTTTTTCGATGAATTTAGGGGTGAATTGAGTGCTAATGGAACCTAACCTAACAGGCCTAACCTAACCTTGTGTGAATGGTTTGTGGGGCTATCCGTGGATGGTTTTTGGGGCTACGAGTGAAAGGTTTCCGGGCGTTATCGCACATTTACCAAGGCATTAAAAATTAGCCGGTGTCACCTGCCCCGAACACTATTTCTCACTTTTGTCGCATTGACTCATGAAGAAACAAAAATTAGCCAAATTTAATGCTGAAAGTAAAGCTGAGAAGTTAACTTACCTCTTTTCCCCAAGGCCAGGCATTGCAGGTGGAAGTTGAAACTAAAAGTCGTTAAGTGCAGTCAGTCGTATGCAATAAGTCGTCTTTTTTGTCCTTTTCCACAGAATATTGCCCTACCCCGTCGTTCCATGATAAAAATAAGAAGTCGCAAATTATCCCAGCCCACAAGTCATTCAGAAAACGGCCTACAGTTGCCGAAAAGAAATGTGCACGATGTTCCACAAGATAACGTATAACGTTAGCCAATGGTTCGTGGGGCTAGCTCCAATGGTTTGTGGGGCTAGCACCAATGGTTCGTGGGGCTAGCGCCAATGGTTCGTGGGGATATCTTTTTAACTATTGAAACTTTTGCGTGGCCCTACTAACCTATCCACGTGCCAATGGTTCGTGGGGGCTAGCGCCAGTGGTTCGTGGGGCTATCTTTTTCACTATTGAAACCTTTGCGTGGCCCTACTAACCTATCCACGCGCCAATGGTTCGTGGGGCTATCTTTTTCACTATTGAAACCTTTGCGTGGCCCTACTAACCTATCCACGCGCCAATGGTTCGTGGGGCTATCTTTTTCACTATTGAAACCTTTGCGTGGCCCTACTAACCTATCCACGCGCCAATGGTTCGTGGGGCTAGCGCCAATGGTTCGTGGGGCAGCAGACCATCTCCCTGTAAGTCAAGTACAATGTCCCGTATGTCTCGTCGAACAAAGTCCTCTATGTCCTTCATCCGTTGAACGTGTGTCAATCTCATATTTAGTCCTTTTGTATTAATTCAATGTCACACAAATCAATTCCAATGTCTAAAGTCGCACAAAACAATGTCAATGTCTCAAATATCCAATCCGCCAATAAATTACATAAATAATATATTGAAATCGCAAATTATCCCATTGCACAAGTCATTCATAACAAGAAAAAATTGCAAATTATCCCATTGCACAAGTCAAAGATAAGAAGAAAAAGAAAATGTTCAGACGTGCGCCTGTGACATGAATCTAAGAGACGCCATGATTATATCCCTGCAAAACCGTTTCGACGTTACATAAGGAATTTAAATATTGAAAAACGTAAGTTTCCTAGCACGTAGATCTAAAAAAATTACTTTCCGCGCTGTTTAGAAACATAGTTTCTTATGAAGAACTAATTTTCGTAACGAGAATATTTGAAATGTGCGAAAAATCGAGGGTGTAGAAAAGGGTACCCGAGCCAAAATTCGCACTTTCAGGTTGTTTTTTGTAAAAAAAAATCAAATCTTAATTAATTCTTAAATGCAAAATTCCCAAACTTGTAATCAAAACTAAACAACACACTTCTTACTACGTTTTAACTGGTACTTCTTAGAGGAACCAATTTTTCTCAAACTTTCAGGTTTCTCAAAATATATTTTTGAGAGACTGATGAACAGTCAAACTCTTTGAAAATACTTATATTAAACCACTCTCAACATTTGCACCGTGACTTCAATTACCGTAACTTGAAATGGTTTAAGAAGTTTTATCTGGGGTAGTTTTTAGTTCAATAAGTTTGTTCTCTATACCTCTGCTTTACAATCAAAATATTGAATAAGAAACACCTTGTTCCATCAGTATAAACCCCAAGGCAAGAAATTTCGCTCATGCACAGAACAGTGACAACATCAGAATCTGCACCCCCTAAAAATATTCATAAATTGCTTCCGTTTTTGTTATAGCAGGACAAACTTTTCTTTTCTTTTTGGGCAATGACTAAATCAAAATAAATTTCACTATTGAGTTTGGAAGTGCAGTCCATATTATAACTTGAATGGTTTTCTTTGTTCAACTGACCCTCCCCGATGGCGTAGTGGTAACGTCGTTGCCTTGCAATCAAGCGATCCTGGGTTCGATACCCGGCGCAGGAACATACCATAGTGGTTCGGATCCCACCTTAATCTGTAGGTCAAGTCTCGAATAGCCTTTCTGTGCATACCTGGACTTAAAGCAACAATTCAATCAATCTTTGTTCAACTGAAACACGTATTTTCCTAATTTATAATATGACGCTCAAAATGTAGGACATTTACGATATTTTTCAAATTCCTCCCGGACGCCGGACATAAGGCTAAAATGTAGGACATGTCCGGGAAAAACCGGACGTCTGGTAACTCTACATTAAGGAGAGTATCATAACTCCGCCGCACAGGGAGATTGGGTAGCTAGCGTGACGTAGTGATCCAGTGGCGAACACCAGAAAGGAACTTCACAAAGCGGCATGGTATAATATAGGTTTTCCCTAAATCCCTCAGGTGGAAATGCACATATATTTACTAGCATTTGTTATGTGCCATTACTTCTGCAGACTTGTTGGCAAAGATTCACCATACTTTATAATATAATATTATCACTAGTTTTATAGAATTATCTTTTCCTCACTTTTCCATTTACAAAATAATTGAATATATCTAAACGTTCGCCGTGCGTGTACGTGAGATACTTGTATTGCTCTCTGCGAAAGGTACAAAGTACAGACTTGAAGTATGGTCTTGTGCGGAAGTGACGTCACATAGTCCAGTTCGAAAGCGCCAAGAACAGAAGCACGCAAGTGCACAGCTTGCAGTGCAGATGGTTGGTGACTAGGTCTCGTGGTTTCCGCACTAGTTGTTCATTTGTTTAAAATCACGGAGGTAGAAAGCCAGCGACACAGATAGATATACGTTATGGGCCAGCAAGTTGTTGGTTATAGTTCTTCTAATGTGTGGAAATGTATGTGTACGAACATTTGAAAATGCTATGTGATTTCTATGGTGAAAAATAAGTGTTTAAAACGCGAGGAAAACAACGAGTACTCACTTTTATCTACTGATCGTATTTGGCGCTGTAGTGGAAGTGCAATTCGAAAGACTTTCAATTCCAGTCCACGACTTGAAGGTCGCACTGCAAGACCACACTCGGAGGATGCTCGCTTCAAGTACGGTCTTGAACCTTTCAGACAAGGCCTTTGGGCACAGACTGGAAATGACCAAGGAATATAGAGGATAGGTAGAGCCATCCGAAGATTGCCGATTGACGAACGCGTGACGTCACCGCAGAGACACTGAGCTCGGCTGAAGCATTTATATGGGAGCTTCAGAGAGCAAAGTATTTTTTTACTTTGAGGAGGGGAAAAACATAAATTGTCATTCTCCGAGATAGTATTGAGGCATCATTTTAATGATCAGTAGCATAATTGAAAACGCGCTACTTTTAAAAGGGTGCAAGATACACATGCAATTGCAGTGTTCTCATTTAGCATTTCAAAATTTTATAAATCTTATTATAATTTTAACCAAAACGTCGCATGCTAAAAAGAATTACATAATAAATGAAAGTTAAAAATAAATAATTCATTGATCGTTTATTTCACTTCGCTTATCTGCTATATTTGGCTAATAGCGAAGATGATAATGCGTGATATGACACAAGGTATTGGTCTTGGTTCGATCCCATCGCAGTTTTAACATTGCGATACCAAAATGGATGAACAAGCTTGCCCAGGCGGAGATTCGAACCCGGGGACCCTGGCGCCGTAAAGCGTTGTATTAACCACTTCACAGTGGAAATAAACAGTGAAAATTAAGTGGAATATTATTTGTTTAATGGAAGAAGCATTGAAGAGTGGTTATTGAAGTAACAAATAATTTTTACAATAAGTTTTTAATAAAAACAGTAATAATATTTCAAATCGAGATTACCCCTTACAGTCTCTAAATGTTCTTGTAGGAGTACGCATAACCTTTGATGATAATAGCTAGTGTAAATGAATTGGCGCAACAGCCCTCCGACAGCCAGGTCCTGGTAGAGCGGCTTTTTCATTGGATGAGGTGTGGTCAGCGCATCGAATCCCATCGCGCCTGTTTTCTGGTATTCGACACCGGAGCCCGCTAACTTTTTTCAAATAGTTCCCCAATTGTCGTTCCGACGCTGCGAGTTACCGCCGAGGATCGAACACGGGACCTCTCTTGCAAAAGGAGAGAACGCTAAATATTGGGCAACGCAAGGGCCCAGTGTAATTTAATAACCTATTAAAATTTAAAACTTATTCCTGTTCCAAAAAATTAACTCCGAAGTAAAATCAATCTCTCATATGTATAATTTTCTATCATGAGGTCAGGCCCGGATTTGGTTGAGGGGGGGGGGGGGGCTGCTTGAAAGACCATACCACCTTACCTTGATATGTAAAGGGGCTTCCACCGGGAAAATATTGCTATGATGCTTCAGAAAATAGTGGAAATATTTTTTTAATGCGGCAAGTTTATATGTAGCTGACATAACTGAAATCATATATGGCGGGGGGAGGGGCAGGGTTGTGCAATTACGCGTAAAAAAGGTTTTCTACATACGTAAATTACGCTTAAAACACGTAAAAAACGTAAAGTACTTAAAAAATGAAACAAAAATGAAAAGAAAACATGTTTCTTGCAATGGATATTGTTATATATGGCAGTTGGCAGTAGTAGAAAAAAAAGAATTTAAAAAACTTTCCTTCCGAATTTGTAATTTTAAAAAGGTAAAGTGCTGAAGTGCTCCCCTGTGCTTTGCACCACGCCATGAAGGCATATAGGGGGGTCTAGTTAGGGCTCCACACTTTCTTGATCACGGCCGAAGATGGGGGTGATGTGATCAGTCCATAGGCATGCGCAGACCCTCTGATTAGGAGGGGGCAAAAGCCCTGATGAAAGTTCAATTGGAGAAAGAAAATCCTCATTTCATCTCACTGTTTTATTGCATTGATGGGTATGGAATAGAGGCGTATATAATGTCCGGACCCTCCGGAAATAAATGTATTAGAAGAATTCAAACTTCGTGGCACCAATGTTCTTTAACCCCTTCTGTGGTTCAGAGACTACTTTACATGTAAACATGGTTTCATACAGCAGATTCAAAACAACTATACATAATTTATTAATTTCTAACCGTGGCGGAAATTAAGGGAGCGTGTGGAGCAGATACCCCCCGCACTATGGTATTTTAATGCTAAGCCTTGTCTACAAAGACAAAGTAAACTGTCCTTGCCCCTCCCCACTTTTCCCATCCAATCGCCGCTACTGATTTCCAATACATTGCTAAGTTACTCTGCAAACTCATAGAGGTAATACAACTAACGAAAAGTGCGGGAATGTTAATAACAAAAACGATGCTAGAGAACGAAGTTGGATGTTACATTTCATAGGGAATAATGCACCTTCCTCCCCTCGGTAGTTGCTTGGAATATTCTCCGGCTTGAAAATACTCATTTTTTTGAGAAGAAAATCATATTTTTGAATAACTCGAAAAGATTCCTCTACACTAAAATTTTAAGTGAGGGTATTAGGGGGGCAACTACCCCCTATTGATCCCCGTGCGCATACCTATGGATCAATCATAATTAGCATATGCAAGCGCATGAAAAGGAATTTTAACGGTTACTAAAACTTCGAAATCCAATCCAAATAAATTGTCGTTAATCGTTGTCTTATTTTAGTACAAGTACCGTGCAAGACGTATACATCAACAGGTTTCTCAAATTTTAAAATACGTGAAAGAACAATCCTATAACAAAATATTGTTAGTGAGGATGAAGGCGTGAGGTGTCTGCGTAAACTATCTTCAGAAAATAATGATTTTGTGCTAAAGTATATAAGAAAATTAAAACGTAATATAATTAAAGTAGTTTTTATATTGACGAAGGAAAATTAGTTTTTTACATCTGCGTAAAAACCTGGTTTTCTAAGCGAAGTAAATTACGCGTAATTTACTTTAAAAAAAAACCTAACGAGTTTTCCAACCCTGTGAAAGGGAACTCAACATTTTGTTAGCACGGGCTCGATTTCGAGCGTACCTGAGGTAACAATGTATTACACAGCAGATGGCAATGCAAAATACTAATTAAAACAAATACGTGACAAATATTTAAAGAAAAAAGTGTTGGAGCTATTGACGGCACCAAAGAAAAGACAGAGGAGAAACGCCGAGAGTGCAGTGATATTTTACGGGGAAGCAGTCACGTTTATATACATTTACATTACAATACACAAAAGTAAGAGTTCTGCTTTTAGATCTCGCACAATGCCTTTTTCCCAAAAATGGGCAATCCCGCATTTTTTAAGTGAATGTTGTCTATTGGATTACTTACGCATTATCGACGGGAACAGTAATTTATCCACACCTTCCTAACCCCCCCCCCAACACCCTCCCAAATTTTGACGAACATCCCCCCAAGCAGAAAAATGGAACACCCCCCTGCAGGGGGGGTGTAAGTATGGATTCTTATATCAACAATAGAATAACAATACTCCAACAAAGGAACCATTTGTCACTACAAGAAGCGTAGTCCAATGGACCTTTCGATCAACTACAACCAAAGCGTCAAAGAAGGAGGGTGGAATGTTCAGCATGGTCATTTCCTGGAAACACCAGCTCCCTTGACAAGGCTTTGGAAGGAACACTGCCATCTGGAAAATGTCAAACTGACCTCTCGCCCTCTTTCCAGGGAGCACATACCGCACACAGTGTTGACAGTTCAGCGTTTGAATACCTAAATAAATATTTCTTAAATACGTTACAGATTTGTAAATTGAACCCCTGAGTCGATGAAATTTGCATTTTGTTGCATTTTCCTATCGATTCGTTCATGTGAAAAATGTACGATAAAAGTAAGATATTCAAAGATACATGTTTGACTTCTTGTAGTGAATTGTGTTACTATGGTTAGGAACACTATTTTCTGTAACTTGGGCGAGATGGATAAATTTTTGAGTGGTAGAGAAGAGAACTGTCAAATGCCTTAGGCCTTAGGTCAGAATCTCAGAATCTCGGTTCGTGTGTTTTCGTTCTGCTTAGTGTAACTGTCTGAAACTTTACTGCAAAAGTGGTTGAAGAAGATACAGGATTTTGACAAAGAGAATGAAATCAGACAGAAAGAAACCGAAAGGGGTGAGTAGAGAAGCAGTGACACTATATGTAGGTATAATTTCTCCCAATGGATATATTCATAAAGTACCAATATAAAATTTACTGACAGAGTATTCGATATAAAACGGCAAGTATTTCATGAAGAACCGAAGTGATTCATTCACGTCTAGTTATAGTTGATGTATGTGACCATTTTTGTGGCTCTAAGAGTTCTTACCTCTGTAAAAGAAATTATATGTTAGAAAGAGAGTTGTAAAAAAGGGGGGGGTTTGCACGAGGTGGTTGCCTGGGAGCTAAGGACAAATGGGGTGTCGAACAAGCAAAACAGATGAAAATAGAAAAGCGTTAACGTCGTGGTGACCTGTGAAATTACTGGCATCCTATTAAACTAAAGTTATTGTCAGTTTGCAAAGATATAGATTTAGTAAAAATTGTCTTCCTCTTTTTATGTAGGCTAGTCGGTTCCCTGACATAATGACATATTTAATATTTTGTAACTTTCAAGAGGAAGAAAAGGAAGTATAAGGAATTAAACATAAAAATAAATTTAATTTGCATTAAGTCCCAAATTTATATCTTACCATAGGCGCACCAGTTGGGGCACGACGGCGCTTGCCACTCACTGCCTGCTGGAAAACTTGGGAGTTATTTTTTTCTTTTTGGTTCATTGTGCTCTTTGTGCTGGAAAGTGAAATAAATGCTATTCAATTTTTAAATAATTGAAAATAAAACATTACTTCAATTTAGAAGTGAAAATTCCTTGCCTTTCCTTTGCAGCTAACATGCCATACGTTTATTTGCACATGTTTTTTAGTTTTCTTTTAAGGTAAAGATATACATGACTCCTAATTCCCTAGAGTCTCTCGTCCAGTACTTGAAAGATAAACTCTGAACAACGTCAAGAGTATTTTCCAAAGTTTTGTAAGGGTATAGGACTTCAATATGAAATTCCTTGACCGATTTCGTTCAAAAGCAATACCAGGCATCTATCAACTTGCATCCCAACTTCCCACTATATTTTAAAGTCTTCATAACCATGCTCTAAATATATAGTTTCATTACTTTATTTCAGTTTGTGAATCATTGATTAAATAGAGATTTGAAAACAACAGCAGAATTTGTAACTCACTCGCGATTAAAATTAACCGATATGCCATCTGGTGGGACTTTCAGGAACTGGTCTAAGTAGGATACGTTGTGCTGAAGTGGGGAATATGTGAAAGAGTAAGGTCTACTGTTCAGTTTTTTTTGTGCTCTAAATCGTTTTATGGGTCAGAACAAATGAAAAGTTTTCATGTATTTCCACCCCCGTGGAATCAACAAAATGAAATTTGTAAATAAATCAGGGGAAACGTAATTGACTGACAGAAGATTGGCATGGGGAATAACACTGTAATTCGGCAAGGAAATTACGAAGAATGCACGAGTCTATTCACTTTATTTTTCGAGAGATTGCCATGAAAGTAAGGTTTTAAATTGTACTTTATAAATAAAACTTTTTTGTTTTTCGAAAAGTCGTGAAGCGCCTTACTCAATGCATTCATGTATTATGTATGTGTGAAATTTGGAACAGGTGCAAGTCGATTAAGAGAGAAGATGAAAATAGTTTGAGAATGAATAAATGTCAAATGTAACCAGAAAAAAAAATGGAAATGCTAATGTTGCTGCTTCATTCAGTACGATGTCCTTTTTCAGTGAGGATAGCCTGGTCATGAAATCGTGACTATTACCGAGAAAGAACTGCAACTATGTTCGCAATTTTCTCCTGCCAACTTTCAAGTATAGGTCAATTTCAATTTCTTTATTTTCAAATAATTTCTGAGAATCCCGGTTACAACATGAGGTGCAGATGATACAGTACTGCTTTGAAGAACCAGTGTATATACATTAGTTTCGTCTGCGTTTTCCCTATCAGTTTTGCCTATGATAATTAAATGCTTCGTTCTCATCACAGCTACACTTTCGTTAGAGTTCCTGGAATTCACATCGCATTCGCAATATTTAAAAATATCGCGTAATTTAAACATTTCTCCTCCATAGCAGCCATGACAACACGCTGCTGTTTCGTACTACTGCTGAATGTAAACAAAGAGAGAATTATCTTACTTAGAGTGGCCATATTGGAAGCGACACTAGCGCTCAGGTGGTAATTTTAATCGCGAATTAAAATTATATATATGCATATTTTCTAACTGAAGCTAGAACAGGAGGGGGGCAGGGGGCATGCGCTGAGGTAAAGAGGGCGCCGAACGAGCAAAGCAAGATTGTAAAGAGTAAACATTGTGGGATACTGTGAAATGAAAGTATTGTCGCTATGTTTAATTAATAATATGCATTATCAGTTTGCAAAGAAATAGTTCTAAAAATTTTCTTGCTCGCTTCGCTCGCAGTGTCTTCATTTATTTAAGAGTCATAAAATATTTGTATTCAGACATGCAAGCATGCGCACACCCATGCAATCCATTTTCACTGATATTTCATCGGTGAATTGGGCACCCCCTAAGATGAACTCCGCCTTACATCTACGACAAGAAACATACAAATACAGTTAGAGAATATTGCACAAGTGTTCCTAATTTCTTTAAAACTAGCTTAAGAATTGCATGAAATGGTTTCTGGTAATAATATGTTTAAATTTTGTGTTTTTCAATGTCATCTCTTGTCTTTTCTCTAACGATTGATTAAATCAAGTGGTGAACCTTATTGGAAAGCAATACTCGAAACGTTAGACTGAAATGTTAACATTATCACAGAAATCTATTTTCCATCTTTTCCTGCATTTGATATTATCTTTTCTACTGAAATGTTTTATGTGAAGGGAAGGGGGGTTGATCTCTGGAAACATCTATGAACAAATTGAATTAGAAATGGTCCAAAATATTCACTTAACATCCCCAAACTTACACCCCCCAAAAGTTTCCAACCCCCCCCCCCCCAAGAGAAAAATCCTGGATAAACCCCTGGACGGGAAAGCTGTGATATTTTATATCTCTTCCTTTAGTTTTCTGATAATAGTTTTCACAGCTTTACATAGCATTTAGGCATGATTTCAGTTGACAAGAACAAAAGCATTGATTGATTTGATTGATTGATTTAGTTTATTTTAATTTGCGTTTTGTGCCTCTTGGCGAATTTGCAAAGATGGGGATGAGTGATGAAAATTGATGAATGAACATTCACAAACAACCAAGCCCAAGCGGGATTCAAACCCGGGACCCTTGGTGTCGCAGCGCGATGTGATAAAGAACAAAAGAATCTCCTTTGAAAATATCCAGCAACCGTAAAATCTCCTCAGAAACAAAATCGACACGATAGAGAAAAGATAGAGGATGATGCATCGTCGCATGGTTGTAAAAAAAGGCGTGTCGTTGTGTATGCATACTCCCTTTTATTTGAAACAAGTCCGCTGGTGAAGTATAAATAAGATTTGAATGTAATTTTATTTCAATTTCCTAAAAACCTATTCCTTTAAATTCGATTTCCCTCTCCCAGGGACTCGCATTTGCAGATTATACTAGATTTGACCATTATGCCAATGAAGATCAACCTGTGCTACGTTTAGTACCATTTTGATGGGGTTGGCACCACTGATGTAGGAACCCCTCGATGATTCCTCGCTGGATGCTTTAAAACCGCAACCTTTCCCCTGTCTCTTTTCCACTCCTCACCCATCTGTTTGTAGTGATACCAGCGAGGTTCCTCAGGTGGGCAGCAAAGCGTGTGTGTCCATTGTGTTTTGGCTGCGGCTGGAAGGAGCGCCACCAGTCAACTCTTGACAGTAGCTAACATGGAAGCAAGTATAAATAAACTGTAGAAAGTTCCTCACTTCCTACATGGAGGAATCGCCCCTGGTTCTATTACCTCTGCCGAGGGTGGAATGTATGCCAGGCACTATGATTGAATATTGTGCATTTTTTCTTGTATGATATCGACAAAAATATCAGAGATTTATATAAAGGTGTACTAAATGAATTTAGAAAGAGATAGCAACCTAGAATAAACTTGATAAAAGATCCCCCCGGAGATCAATTCTAGCTACAGGCCTAATGGCACAAGAGGAAACTACATAAATTACATAAAATTTACATAAAATACTAGCATAGGCGTGTGCAGACCTTCCGATTAAGGGAGGCAAAAGCTTGGATGAAACTTCAGTCAGGAAAGAAAACCTCATTTCATTTCACTGTTTTATTGTATTGATGGGTATGAGGTTTATGTATATGTCCACACCAACCGAAAATCCCCTTAGTGTAATTTTAGGTGTAATATATTATGTATGTCTGTATGTATGCATGTATTAAATGCAGCAACTTAAAAGCACCATAACTGACTAATAGGGTCAAGTGCCCATATTTCGGATACCAAGAAATTTCCACCTTAGAACAGCAGCACCGAAGTGCAGATAGTGCCAACTAACACGCTACTTCGTCCCCCAGTTTCACCCTTGTGCGTGACCTTGAGCAATGTTTCTTTAGTGTGTGGCTGATATTTCTGACTTTTCCGGAGTTTTGATGTAATATTTAACCATCCAAACTTAAGGCCTACAACTAGAAGGTTAGTATTTACTCACTTCTGTCTAAATTTTATATAATCTTGAGATTCAGCAAACATTATTACGTAGTTTCAGTCACATTATTTCAGAGCGGGAACGCACAGAATCACCATATTGAATATGCGACTGGGTTTCCTAATTTCGGATGCTACACGGGTACCCAATTTCGTCTATCCGAAATTGTGCATCCTTTCCAAATACTCATTAGTAATCCTATCCGAAATTAGGAAATACCCTATCCGACATTAGGCAACCTTTTTGTCAAGACTAAAAATATGCATACAATTCTTTGTTTCATAAAATATACCAAGTATTTCTTATAAATGTTAATATAACTTTCAGAAACATTAATAAATATATGTTCAATGTTTATCAACACATTTATGGCTTATTTTGTTTACATTCAGGTACTGAAAATCTAATTTGAAATTAAGTATCCGAAATATGGGCACTTGACCCTAACAAGAAATTTACCAGAGAATGAGGTGGGACAGTTCAATTACATAGGAAATAATCTCCCCGTACTTATTGGCTTGAAAATGCATTTTCTTTAAAAGCATATCATCATTTAATAACGGTATTAAGATTCCTCTAGACTAAATTTATAGTGAAAGTATAATAATATAGTAGCATGAATGTCTGGTAGGGGCAAGGATGGCCACACCTCCCCTTTAAAAGACCAATGTCAACCTAAAACTAAATATTTCTCACGTATAATTTGATTTCAGTCACAATTATAATGGAGATGCAGAGGGATGTTATATTATCAGGGTAATATGTCTTGAATATCCCTCTAGAAAAACTACCTTGGAAAAAAATCTGTGAACGTTCATGATTAGGAGGGGCAATTGTCCCCCTTTGCCCCCCATGTGCATGCCTATGAGTGCTAAGGCTGAGCTGTTACCGATGTATTGGCCAATACCAGTGGTATGTATCAGTGTCGGTAAGTATCAGTTGAATTTTCTTCGCCGATACTATCAAATACCAATGATCTTGAGTGGCTAGAAGGGTGGCCAGGAGAAGCAAACTAATTTGTCAATATTTGTTCTTTTCAAAGCCCTTGTGACTTGGGGGTCCAACACAGGAAGTTCCATGTAGATTTCCAAGAAATGCTGTACCCTCCTGGGTAGCAGATGACATGATCAAAGGCAGGACTAAAGCACTGCACCCAAATGGGACACTTAAGGCATGTAACTGCCTGGTGGTCAACACTACATGGAAATTTCTTTGCATCCTCTGGGTCTAGAAAGAAGTTCACATAAAATGTCAAAATACATTTTAAAGTGCTATTATGCTACATGAGAATAACTTGGGAGTTATTTAATGTCATTAATAGTATGAATGTGATGTGATGAGTTGTTACAACTCAGTAACTAGCCTTTGTTATATTAATCTGGAATTATACAAATATCGGTATCGGCATCAGTATTGGTTGGAATCAGTCAGGGTATCGGTATCAAAATGGTGGTATCGGCTCAGCCCTATAAAATACTGATACTTCAAAACAACTTATTGAAACCCCCTCGCACTGGAAATTTTTAAAATACTGCACTGAGTAATACTAAAAAGATATCAATTATATAACTGAAAAAAGTTACTACAATTAATTAGGGTTCACATTGCGTACAAGGTTGACAGGTCTAGCTTATGTATGCACAAGAAGTACTGAAAAATATATTTAATTGTAATAATGCACAGGTGATTAAATCTATCCAGAACAGTTACTGGGTCATTGAAAAACAAAACATGCAGATAATCCATATTATATTTCAAAAGAGAAACAAAAATCATACAATAATGTTTTTATAAGTTTTCTTTTTAAAGAAATACTTTGTTACATATGTTTGTTCTCACAAGGACCATTACCCATGTTAATACCATTTGAAGGTATTAGTGCTTGACAAACTAAAGTTTTCCCATAGGGAATATAATAAATAACCTTTTTCTGCATAAAGCAAGTTATTTTTAGACAAAATGCTTAAGTTACAAAAAAATTAATAACAAAACACACAATAAACTCAAATAAGTACAACTTAAGCTATACATCAACAAAGATTGTTCCACATCAAGTTTGGCGTGAGACACATCCAGCTGCTAACACTGCAAAAATCAGTTTTTCAAAAAAGCGGATAGAAACAAAAAACCCTCCTAACCAACTTATATGCATTATTTACACAATTACAATTCTAATAATGCCTACGTTGTTAGGTTATGAGGCCAGGTTTGGGGAGTTAGCCACACATTTTCGTGATGTATTAGCAGCTATAGAGCAACCACAACGAAAAGAACCTTCATCGAAAAGTCTCCACGCAGCTTTCCCTTTATTCCTTCAGCTTGGGCTATAAGAAAGCATGCTGCACTCTGCCCCTCCCATCCACGCGGGGGTACGGTACACAGGAGTCACGGGTCTGCACAGGTTTTTTTGCTTGTGGTTCCACTATAGGTGTGCCTTTCACCCGGCCCTTTTCACATCAACATATATGAATAATTACTTCCAATGGTCCTGCATTGAACTATTTACTTATTTTACATGAAATGGAAAATATATTGATCGCAACACCAGTTAGTCAGATTGAAGTAGCAACATCATCTAAAGCTTCATAATGAAAAAAAAAATATGTAGTGTCTTCAATAATCAAGTTCATTAGTACATAATTACAAATATCAAGTCAAGTTGAATAAATTTATCAGTATCTGCTTTGTATCTGTATATTTTACATTGCCTGTAACAGGTAGAGATTTGTTTCATATTTTTAAGAAAAATTATCAATTTATACCATCAACATTATGTATTATAGTAATCAAATGTAAACATATTTTCAGTCAATTCAAAATATGTGGTTTTACATGTATTGTCATATGGAGACATGCTTTTTCACAAGATCAGTCAATTGAAGCTGATAATTTCATAACAGGATTTTAAAAAGTTCAAATTTTAATAAAATAGCCACATAGCCAAGATCTACACCAATCTTGGGGGTCTCTCCAATGGCATCATTGCCTTGTAATCAAGGAGTCCCAGGTACGATTCCTGTTGGAGATTGTCCCCAGTGGTTCAGATCATACTTTAAACTGTAGGTCCACTCCCAATTTGCCTATCTGCGCATAAAATGGACTTAAAATAACTACACCAGTCTTGATTGTGTGTGAACAGCATGGAGAATATGCTTAGCAAATTAAAAATCATGTGTGTCCAACATATTTATGTTTCATTTGGAATAGAGTAGGAATAGGGAGTTGTGTTTATCCCTAACTGTAAATGAAATAATAACTTCAGTATTAATAACATTATATTGTAAGCACACTGATTTCCAAAAGTGATGACAATAAGGAACATAATATTAGAGATACTACAAAAATATTATTTTATGCAAATTCTCTTTCAAACAAACACCACTATCACATGGTATTTATAGTACAAATAACTTCTGGCAAGTTGTTCCCAGCATTCAGTAGGGAATCCAATAGTAAATGTAGCACATGATCAACTTGACAAACCCAGATGTCCAGCAAGCTACCTAGTTCCGTGACAAGTAGGAAGATTGTGTGGGCAAAGGTTTGGCAATCATTTTCTCTAAAGTCTTGAAATATAAAATATGATTCATAACTTGTATTTCGAAAAGAGTTGAATAACTAAAAGCAAAGCATTTGATTTGTAAAGGAAAATAACCTTAATTGTTCATGTAAAGCAAATAACTATATGTTTTTCTCTGTTTTCTCATGCCAAATAGTTACTTTTGACCATATCTCACATTTACTAAAAGATTCAACTAAATTGTGAAAATTGCCTCAAAATACGAGGGTTTGTTCAAATATAGCAATGCCTTACAGTATTTTTTAATGACAATTTGTTTTATCAATTTGACTGAGAATCAGAAGGACTAGTGTTATCTTAAATAAAGCCCTTATAAATTTTAGGACAACCAACATAAAATGTTCTCCATATACTTTCATATACTTTTGATTAATGTCTTAGCATACCACAGTTACTACATCAATTTTATAATTACTTTCTCCCTCTTTCTTATGCTATGAAAACACATTCTTCTCAATTTTATTGCAGTCTACAAAATAGTAATCATGAATGTTACACATACGTTGGCACTCTGCAAGCTAGGAATGGTGTATAATAAGATTATTTTGAGCTAGAAATGCTGGTATAAAAAATGCTAAATGTTCCAAAACTTAGTAGTTAGTAGTAGTAATTTGTGATACTTTGAGACATGTCTTTCTTAATAACAATTGGGAATTGCAATTCTATAACTTCTCCATCCTAAGAAGAATCGTTAATGTTTTATTTTCAAGAGTGCATATAGGTGCAATTTAGCACAAAATATTTTCCAAAAAGACATCCCAGGTTATAATGAATAGTACTTTATACAGGAGATGAAATACTTTTTCTTGATAATCAAAATGTGTTTTAGCTCTCAGAGATATTTAAAAAGGAATAACTTATTTTAAGCTGCGCTTTGTCAAATTTTGATTGATTGCACAAGATAACATTTTTCTTTATCTATATTTCAATATTTGTAATCTAAAAATGCTTACCCTCATGTGATGAATGAAAATAGAAGCGTAAGTTCAAAATGAATAAAGAAAATAGAAATATTTTTGCAAATATCATTGAAATAAGCTCCTTGCACAAAATTTTAGCAATAAAACTTGACATCTAGACTCACAAAAACATGTTTCTCTCAGAAAACTAGATTTTATTGAAGCTAAGAAACTATATCGCCGCCGCTTGCTGTATTTACACTATGCAACAATACAAATTTATGTGACTAGTTCATATCTAAGATGGTAATAGGAATGCTTACAATTAATAGCTAGAAACATGTGTACTGACTTCTTGAAACCCTGTCATATTTCTTTTCAAGATATATTTACGTACTTTTCAATGCAAACAAAGAGTATTATAACTCATATTGGTGTTTTACATACAGTACAGCATGTAATATATGCTTCAAATTAATTCTGGAATAAACTGTGATATTTTAATGAATATGTCATTATCCAACATCAAATATCAATGTAATTAATTATCAAGCATAGCAATGTTATGCTACAAGTCACATATAACACCTTGATTTTACGTTTTTCAGGGGACAAAGCTGAAAAAATTGAAAATGCGAGAAAATGTAAAATCGAAGAAAATTTTATAACATTTTGCTATGTTGGGATCATCAACATTGAATGCAAATGAGGGAAAATGTAAAATCGAGGAACATAAAACTGGGGTTCTACGGTATTAGGTTCTGGACAGAGTATGTTAAATTTTAGAAGAATAAATATCTCTTTACTGACAATATACATATATGTGTTTATATGCCTGTGTGTGAATATAATCCTAAGGTAACAGTAGCAAACATTGCTTTCAGTCAATTATTTCATAATGTTAAACCTTGCATTGCATTACTTGTACATCTGTTTTACTGGGATTAATGTGAAAATATAGCCACTGGCATTTATTTTATATTATTCACCATCTAATACATTTGTAAGTTGATTTAGCGAATACTTACTATTTAAATAAATCATCTAATTTACATAGAAAAATATTGCAGGTAAACTCTGTAGAGAATGTGGCCACAGATGGTGTTCTGTGGAGCACCTTACCATGGAAATACGAGGTGTTATCAACATTAAACAATTTATAGTAGTGTAAAAGTTACCTGAAATCCTAGCACCATGAAATGAACATGGTAATACCAAGTTTTAAATCTCTTGAATCTCAGTCTACTAAATTGTTAACATTTTGAAGAAAATAATATAGATTGGAATTATTCTCATATCTTGAGGTACTACCTCACGGTAGAGACGGCCAATCTCTACTCTAGTCTCTTTGCAAATTTCCTTGCTCAAGTTCTGATTCAAACCAGCTGCTTCTATATACCTAGCTCTTTACTGATCTAGCTTCTGTCTCACAGCATAAGTGGCTGAATAGAAACATACAGAGATAAATTCATTAAATTCTCAAGCACAGGAATGGAATCTTGGCATTCATGATGATACATTAGTTGGTGTGTTGGTGGATGTGATGATGTCAGAGTAGTGGTCGATGAAAACGGCCCTGTTGTGGGACACGAGGCGCACAAACTGTCCGGCGATCGCTGCCAGTTCTTGCTGCATGGATGAAAGACCAGGTGGGATCTGCAAAGGCATGGCCGTTTGTGATGTAATCACAAGCTGCAGGAACTGGATAACTCTTGTCTCTGTAACAAAAATACATATTCCCTCAGGAGATTTATAAACAAAACAGCTTCTCAGCGGCATATTCTGAAAAATGAACCTGGTTTGCCGCAACAGTTCTTAACTATTATACACCCCATCTGAATTCATGGACTTCGTGAAGGAGGGACAAGAGGGACCATGCCCCTTCCTGGAAAATGGAAGTTAACCAAAAAAAAAGTACATATTTCACAAATATAATTTCATTTCAGTCACAGTAATATATGTTAATTATTACAAGGGTATTGCAGGAACATGGTAACTACACTGAAGCAATTTTTTTTTAAGAGGCAATACTATTATGAGGGAAAATGTGCCTTGTTTGCCCCACCCCTGGAAAAAAATATCTTGTTTGCCCCTCCCTGGAAAAAAATCCTGCGGACGTCCTTGTCTAAATTAATTAGATATAATAGAAATAAAAGACCAACGCAGGCATGCAAATAAAACAAGATCAGAAGCTCAACAGCTTCAAATTTTAACATAAAATTTTCCGTTTTACCTATAATTGGACCTGGTTTCCTCTTCACTAAGGAAAATTTTCCTTCATGTAGCAACACTGCCTCTACGAAGCACAGCACAGAAAGCAGGAAGGAACAGTGTTTTCCTGCCAACGTTGTTTGGAGTGGTGGAACTGACCATAGAGGCCACGTTGTTGTTTTTTATTATTATTATTATTATTATTATTAAAAAGCCACCCACCCACTTCAGCTCCATTGCCCACATACAATTGTGGAGGAAACCCAGTTATCAAAAGGGTGCGATGAAGAACTATCAGTGGTATACATAAACCAGTCTTCAAGTTTGAGAGAAATACTCACAAACATACTACTTTGTGTGTGTTTTCGATATTATCAACAGTAAAGTATATTGGAAGCCCAAATGTATCTTATCTATATATAACAAAAACTCTACTCTCGGGAACTTTTTAGTGGGGGGATATTTTCCTATTTTTGGATAAGAATGTTGGTGGAGGAAAGCTCCTCCCATCCAGGGTTTTGCACCCTGACTGTTCCAGTATGTAAGTGTATTAACTATGCATAGTGGTAATGATCTGTTGGTTAATCATTCTACCACCATTTACACTCATATTTTTTTAACATATTTGTTGAAACTATAATGATGTTATTTCTAAAATATAACAACACTTGATTCATAACTAACTTTTCACCAAATGTATTCTTATTACAATTTTTACATTGTAGGGACAGATACTTTGCTCAAGTATCCAAAGTATACTTGAAAGCATGATAAGTAAATAAATAAAAACCCTGCATCGTGAACTTAAAATTTAGTGTGATACGAACACTAAACACTGAAAATGAATACTTACTGACTAATTTTCGAATCCTGTGATTTGAGTCTGCAACTTCCAGGATTTGAGCATTCAAGGCCTGCTCTGATGTTTTATCAAGTCCGCTGAAACCGTGATCCCTCAGACAATTATTGACATCAGTGGTAACTTGAAGGGACACGTTTGGAAGCACCTTTGCCAAATCTCTGGAAAAATACAATAAAAAATAAGCATTATAAAACATAGAAATATTTTCCACTTCCATCATTGTGTTGGCTTTTTCCAAATAAACCCTCCCCTTATATTTATTTAAACATTGAAACATTAGGTAGAGTTAAAACAGTTCACAGTTTCAATATCTTTCAAAGCAGAAAATACTAAATGTATCAAAAAATAATTGGCATTTTCTTTCGTAACTGAACTACTGGAGCTAAAAATAAAAATCAATGTATTAGGCTGATGCATATAAGTTCGCAGCATTTTTTCACTGTAGCAAAAGTTAAAAAAAAAAAAAAATAAGAATGGTATGGTTCGAAATAAAATCTGATTAAATTAGTTTCTAATAACCAGTTCCATGCAAAAAGTCAAACACAATGTTTGTTATATTAGGAGTCATTTTTGGAATGTATTTGAGTTGCAGCAGATGTTAGTAAAAGCAACACATTCTGTACTGACAATCAAAAGTAATCCTATGATGGTGGGAACTAGAGTGACCAACTTTTGGCATTGAATTTATGGGAGATTTAGTGTCGACAAATTTTGCTCATATTTAGCACGCCAGCAAATCTTCATGGAATGAAGAGTATTAAACAAAAGACTCAATTTACATTTTATAAAGGGTATGTCACGGGAAACAGACGGTTTTCAAATGGGGATCTTGAAGCAGGGAGAGGGGGGTAGAGATGAAAGTAGGATGGCATTGAACTCGCTTGGCCATGCCATTTTCGGCATGGTTCGGATCGGCTCCGCTGGGCTCGGCTCGGCATGGTAGCGAGAAGAAATAACAGAGAGCATGTTTGATGTCAGCTGAAGCCAAAATAGCTTGCAGTGACCACCATGTTGGGTGGTGCCACCAGCCTATTGTATCCATTTGTCAACATTCAGCGAGAGTAAATTTCGTCGTTGAAAATAAGGCTGCTTGTTATGTCTCTTTATGTCTAAAAATAACACGAACAATAACTTTCTGCTTGGCGACATTCAGTCAAATTGAGGTTGGTTAAAGCACAGTACGGCAAATCTTACACAAGGATTTGGAATTCCATCCATACAAACTTGCCAAAGAAGATTATCCACAATGTTGCAGCCTTCGCCAGGAACATGCTCGTCATGTTCGCAAACATGAAGATGCCATCCTTATGATGAGTGCAACTGACATTGTGTGTATTGTTGTCATTCCATGCTAAGCCCAACCCAGCCCAGCTGAGCCGATTCGAACCGTGCCGAAAATGGCATGGCCGAGAGAGTTCAATGCCACCTTAGTTTCATCTCTACCCCCCTCTCCCTGCTTCGAGATCCCCAATTGAAAACCATCCATTTTCCATGATGCACCCTGTATAATATACAGATCAAAATACAGAATGAAAATTTACAAATTTGCAAGTTTCTTAGTACTAACCTAAATGTATTTGCCACTGTTGTTGCAGAACTAAGCTTCTAGCACCAATCAAGTACTGCAAGACATGATGTCACGTCCGACCGCAGTCAACTTGAGTTTTGTATGGCTTGCCAAACTCATATTATGTAGGGATAAATTAAATATCGCTATCTAGATTGTGAATGGAATATATGGGAGAAATAAGAATGTCAATACGAGAGCCAGGAGGATCCAAGAAAATCAACTCTACTATGGGAGTTCCTGGGAAATATGGGAGAGTTGGTCGCCCTAGTGAGAACAGTGACTCGTATTGAATCGTCTTGTGCATTTTAATGAAACTCTACCTTTTATAGTATCTGTTGTAATTACAGTTGACCACACTTATCTCTCTTAATACTTACTCATCAGACTTCTCTTCCTCTACTAATAGTCTGATGTGCTCTTTCAAACGCTCCTTAAAGCCCTGTATACCCTGAACAGCTGATCCTGAGGCACTCATTGTAACCAGCAAAATGGCTGCTATAATGGACACGTTCCTTACTCGATCCCGTAGATCCAAATAGCGTACTTTGTCCATGACCAAGGTCTACAAATAAAACAGCAAAAACATACAAAATACCATTACAAATCAGCATGATAACACAAGCTGGAACCTACGTTCCATGGGTACCAATAGTCCATTTTGAAGAAGCAAGAGCTGTCATAAGATATTCTATGATTTCAAAATATCATCATAATCATGGTATTTATACATGAACAAAGATAGATCAATAGGTTCAATTGGATGCTCTATTCTTTTAAATGCCTTTCATATTTATTCTTTAGCAGTGGCATGTCCAAGAAGAAAGGGGAGGCATTAGTGTGGCCACCCCCCATTTGGTCCAGTATTCCTAAAAAAAAGAATGTCAAAGGTAGGAAAAGATGGCAAACTGAGGGCTGAGTACTAAAAAAAGTTGGCAATGCCACTGTTCTCTAGGTATTCTAGTTTCGAAGATCTTGACGTCACTTGATTTCTACCCAGGGTGTTGGGATCCTGAACAGTCAAAACAATTTAGAATAGTCCTGTATTAAAGATGCTTAACTCAAAGTTTTCTGCACTATTTGTGACAGAAATTTCTTTCAAACAGTAGTTGAAATTCAGGGTATTTCACTGCCCCTAAAATTCCCCACCCTGACCAAGAAATTCTCATCTACACACTCCTGCATCTGCACACGCATGCACACTAATTTCGATTTTATGCTCCTAAATAATAAGGCAAGGCGATACCAGTGATATCATGGCATTCGTTGAATTTAATCACCGATGCTGGCCAATAATATAATCAGACTCTGTGTTTTTCGTAGAGTCGGCAAAAATGCTGCATCGGACTTTCATGGAGTCTGAATATCCGGCAAAAGGCATAATTTTCATTATTTTTGCAACAGCATTGTGGGCACAAATGATCTAGGTTATGATATTATTGTCTCATGTGAAATTATGAATATTTTAAAGCAGTGCTATAGTTCCATTGCAATGCCTACACATCAAAATTCTTTGAAAGGTTACAATTTTCAAGCATTGGTATTGGTGGGAACTGGTAAGAGTATCACAATTCACATATGCAGGGGCGATCTGATGGGGCTACAGCCCCGAATGAAATTTTGAGAAAATCAAAAGTGGTAAAGAACTCGGGAGAAACCGAAGCGGTAAATTTAAACTCCCCTTAAAATTACCACCGATTACCATTGTAGTCTATGAACAACATTTAAAACGATGGTTAAAAATGGTAATTACAAACAATTTTATAGTGTATCTCCCCTCCCCCAGAATGCAGCTATGCAATATTCACTTTTACAATTTCAGCCCATCCGAAAAAAATTCCTGCGTACGCCAGTGTCGCCATTAGTATCAACACTAGTTCAAAGTGGTCTGCTCAACCCTATACATGCATGATTGCATTTAATTTCAATTGTGCTTTGTAAACAAGAAATCCATTCAATTTTGGGAAATGAGAAACGCAGTAGTGAATAATTACAGAGAAACTTACTACTCATGTTTTCCACGAAGCTGTTTTTAGAAACATGCCAAGCAACAACGGAACAAGTTCCAATGAGAATGGTGGCAGTGGACACTGAAATGAGAACAAACTAAAAACAGCTTTGTGGTAAATGTGAGTACTAAGTTTCTCTGCAATTTAGAGATCCATCTTAATTTAGAGCTAACATACTTATTCAGATTATTATGATAATAGGTAGGTCTATTTCAAACAATCACCTCAGGAAAAACATTATCGTCATTCCATTCTAGGAGCTCCAAGTAGGCATCTGTTAGAACCTTCGTCACGTAGGTACGCTGAGCACTGGCATCTGTGATTCCTGCTACATCGTGCTTGTGTTTCAACAACCACTGCCGAGTGTACTCCAATCCATCTACAACAGATATAAATAGACTACGTAGAAAGCACAATTCTGCTTTTTTGGCCTTAGTATAAAATATTTTCAGCCAGTAAATATCTATTACTCAGGAATAACTCCAAATAAACATTGATACCAAGATACCTTTTTGTCTACCTGAAGACTGTACCTAAAAGGACTGTCATACAATTAAGTTTAAAATACCTAACATGAACACCATTCAATTCATGATAGTGTAAATTATTTGTGAAAAAGAGTATTACATATTTCATACTATAGTTTGTAAAGAGAAGAACAAAATTATAGCAGTAGCAAATATTTATGAATTAACAATGAAATCAAGTGTGGAACAGAAATTGTGTTCTAAACTCATTCTATGCTCATATTGGCTAATGAGGATTGATTTATTGAGTTAAAATTGTTTGTGTATTTCGGCATGTGTGGCAATTTTGCACCCTTGAAAACCTTGTTGTTTAACATTGCCGTAGAGAAGGTTATATGGGAAGCTCGGGTGCAAATTAGGGGTACCATATATTATAAGCCAATCCAGATACTAGCATATACAGATGATGTGGACTAGGAAGATCTCTACACGCAGTAGAAGAAGCATTTCTGGCCATAGAAAGGGAAGGAAAGAAGATGGGATTGGTGGTGAATGAAGGGAAGACTAAGTACATGGCAGCAGATAAAGCACACGGACATAATCCATCACCAACCATAACAATGGCTAATTATACCTTTGATAGAGTGGATTCCTTTATCTACCTGGGTTCTGTTCTGACATATGAGAATGATTCACAGGAGGAAGTAAAGGCACGACTTATAGCAGCGAATAGGGCCTATTATGGACTACAGAGACATTTTAACAGCACCATATTGTCCAGAACAACTAAGTTAACACTTTACAAGACACTGATAAGACCTGTAGTGACCTATGCTGCGGAAAAGTGGACCATTTCAAGGAAAGATGAACAGCTGGTAGAGAAATTTGAAAGAAAGATATTACGAAGAATATTGGGACCAGTATGTGAGAATGGAAAATGGAGAAAGCGATTTAATAAGGAGCTCTACGACTTATATCAAGAACCAACAGTTATTGGTGTAATAAAGGCGGCAAGATTAAAATGGGCAGGTCATGTGATACGCATGAGTGATAGTGACCCTGCAAAGAGAGTGATGTTGGATAGGCCAGGTGGACAGAGGAAGTGAGGAAGGCCTAAATTAAGATGGGTGGATGGAGTGGATGAGGATGTTCGGAAGCTCCAGTATAGAAATTGGAAAGTTGTGGCAAAAGGTAGAGATAGATGGAGACAAATCACAGAGGAGGCCAAGGTTCATCAGTGGACTGTAGTGCCATAAGAAGAAGAAAAATCCCCTCATCTAAACCCTTACTTTAAAATAAAATAGTGGCGTTTTGTACATGTTACTGCATTTACTGCATGTAAATCAACTTTTCTCATCTATTTGTTTTATATACGTATTTAGCTAAAATATATGGAAAATTGCTTATCATATAGTTTACAAGCTTTTAAACCAGAATTTAAGTAAACTATTTAAAGAACTTAAAGACTGCTTTACGTATGCTGCTGATCGTACCTGATGCACCCTTCTACCGATGCGTTGTATGCGAGAAGCCGAAGAAAAGTGAGCAGGTAGCCATTAAGAACACATGGTCTGCAATAGTCAGTTTACAACTAACATAGAATGTTGTTAGAAGAAACATTTTTCATCTTTCAATGAAAAAAATTCAAGTCTTTTTTTTGCAACTGCATGAATTTTGGGAAAAACCTAAAAAATGAGAAAAATAAAACCAAAATGCAGGATTTGCATTGTATTTTTCCTATTTACCATTGCTCTTCTGCCATTTTTGGAAATTTCAATAACAAGGATGAGTGATGACTGGATGAAATTGATGAATGGACACTCACCTTTGCCCAGGCCTGGATTCAAACCCAGGATCCATGGCATCGTAGCATGCTGTGCTAACCTCTCCACTACAGAGATCGGCGGCAATATCAAAAGTTAACCAACAGACCAACACCGAAAAAATTCAGATCCCCTATATTTATTTACTTATTTTACTTTCAGTAAGCAATAAACAAGCTCACCAGTCTTAGACAAATGTAAGTAGCGTGTTTATTCAGAAATTACTTTTACATATCACAAGAAGTAAGAGCAACACATACCATCTTGAACTTCCAAGAACTCAGCAAACTTCTTTTTCTCATACTCTACACTTTGTGCTACAATATGTGGTCGTATTTGTTGGATGGTAAAATTTGCCATGTCGAGCTTCATCAAGTCAAGAGTCTGCAAAAAATAATAAAAATGTGAAGTTAATAAGGAAACCAAGAACAGTATGAGATAATTCATGTGAATGAAGACAGTTGCATTACAACAATGAAATAAATCTTTCTACAGCAAATCTAATAAAAATATTCTTTAAAACAAGTGTGTCTAATATTTAACATTCTGATGCAAAAACACAAGAGAAAAATGTTAATTGAGACACATCCGCTGAGCTAATATCTTAAAGACTGACAAAGATAATATTAGTTTCAAAAATTAAGGTCTGTAAGTTAGAATAATCTCTATTTTTAATGATCATGGCTTGAAAATAATGAATTCACAATTTGATGAAAAAGTTCCCACGCAGGAAAGATCTAATAACTTGTTTCAAAGTATCTGGATAGTGAACACCCTAAGGTGCATTGGGTGGGGGTGGGAGGGAGGCAAGGAGAAGAGAGGGGGGAGGCAGAAATCCTATCCTGCATGCTTGTATCATGGCTCTAATGCATGAAAAGTTGGACACTACTTGATGTAGGTGATTCCACGCTTCTTCACTAGATATCATTATGTATTGGTTGATGTAGTTGGATCGTTCCTTGGTCAAAAGTGTCAAGAATTTATCCACACACATCCAAAATTTCCTCATCATACCCTAAAATTTTTCACAAGGCCCCTATTCATAGTCATTTAAGCTCTAAATTTAATCCTTCTACTCCCCACCCTAAATATGAGCTTACAAACACAGGTGAAAAATTCTGTCAACACTGTCAAACAGTGTTAAACATCCTATGCATTGGAGCAATGAACAGAGCACAAAAATTGCAAATTAAGAATGTTCAACAACAACCAGGCCCTGGCATCAATTATACCGGGCCGCGAGAGATCCTCCTGAAGTTTGCAACTTGCAACCCTATCTGGAAACCATCTGGAAAGATGGCCTTTCATTCACCAGCAATAAAGAGGAAAAACTATCTCGCCAGTGCTGGTTAGAAATCTAAGCCTCTGAGAGGAGACTGTACCACCCGTGCAGCCTCCAAGGTTGAAGTAACTTGTACCCCCAGTTGGCAACCACCTGGAATGATAAAGTCTTTCGTTCGGGTTTCCACTCCCATATAACAGAAAATGTTTTCATGACAGTAGCGGTAAGTGATCAAACCATCGCAGAGCATTGCTTCTGCCTCCAATTTGGAGTTGACGGACGGGCACACTGCTCAATTTAGTTTGCACAACAATTTTTATTAACAAATGTATTGAAGTGGTAGTATTCTGATTAATTGGATTTTTTTTTTTGCTGTCTGAAATGAAACATGCCAATAAAAATCAGCACTTACCAAATTAAATAATTATATTGGCCAGAAGAAACTAAAAGATTTCATTAGATCCAGTCGTTGCCAACTAATTTAAACCGAATGTTATACATGACAATAAGCCTAGACATAATCAAACTATGATTAAGCCACAATTTATTTATTAATATTAAAATTCAAGGTTACATATTAATTAACGTAATAAAGTTTTTAAAAAATAGAAAGCTATTTGCGAGTAAAATTGTTGGGATCTGGGCATTGACTTTTAAAAAATATTTGCCGGGCTGCGGGCTCCAGAAGGTTGAGAGCCACTGCTATATGTACTGTCAGTTACACAAGTCACATGGCAGAAGATAAAATAATTTGGCAAGAATGAAAATTTTCATTTGTTGTCAGGGATACTTGATCTAGTGGGGAGGGGGAGCTGGGCATACCTTAATTTGAACACTGGTGATGTGTCACTGAGACCAAGGGGGTGAATAGTATAATTTTGCAGGCAGTGTGGAATGTTTTGTTATTTTTAGCGAGAGAGTAAATACCTGGCCTTTCAACTGTCCACAAATCTGCAAATATCTCGCACATACATTACAAACATACATCACATATGCACGTAGACTCTACGTACCTCCATTATTCCTTTGAAGACAGGAACAGTTTCTTTAGTCTGAGTTAACTCCCGTATCTTTTCATCTCTGATAGGGGCACACAGTTTTCCCATCACAGATGTAACATACTGGGCATAATACTGTAACCAAAATAATATCAACTTAGGTACAAGAGTACAGGATATTTGTCATAAAACAAACACAAATATAAGCTATTAAACACGTAATTCACAGTATGTCTTTGCAACAGCAAACAATGAAACTAGGAATAATTGAATGAAATTTTTGTTACTGTCTAACTAAAATTTACAAAAAATGCAATAATTCGTACAGAAACACATTTTTAATGCATAAGTACGTGAGAAAAATTAAATCGAATTTTTTATCATTATACAACGACGTGCTACTCACCTGAAAATCAAGAACACCAGCTTTAGTCTGCTGTTCTATCAAGACTGAATCTAAAACTTCACAAATTTCATTTTTGATCTTCGTGTGATGAGGAAGCAGCAGAGATAGCATATTCTGGAGAAAAAAAGCATTAAAAAAATTGTAAAAAACTGATTACAAGACTATATTATCTGTAAATTCGTCATGTGAGAACCAAAGGGACGTAACTTCAATGTATAAAATTTACATGAGAGGAAAAAAATGTATTCTTAAGAATATGTCTGACTTAAAAAAGAGTCAGTAAATTGAGATATGCAACTCCACCTCATTGCTATTGATTACAAGTGGAGATATGCTGAACTACCTTCAAATAGAGCTCTTCAGAAAACTTTATTTAAACAACAATGAAAAATGCATT
The DNA here is from genome assembly GCF_977018435.1 of Lepisma saccharinum. Classification (NCBI taxonomy): domain Eukaryota; kingdom Metazoa; phylum Arthropoda; class Insecta; order Zygentoma; family Lepismatidae; genus Lepisma; species Lepisma saccharinum. The sequence goes on from NC_139238.1 coordinate 11,109,655, forward strand.
TTGGAGTTGCATTCCTCTGGTTCTCTATGATGAATTCATCAATGCTTATTATACATTTTAGAAATAAAGCACATGATTACATGTATGCAACTAATTACTTATAATAAATAATAAATTCTTTCTTTCCATTGGCACATATCTATGGGTATGGAAAACGTCAAGCATTTACATCATAATGTACTTGAACAATGAATACAAAAAGTCATTTAAAAAGATAATTCCACACAGAGATTTTCTTATTTAAGATCTGTATTTTTTTCAGTACAACACAGTGCCACCATCAGAGCAGGAAATTTAAATATGAATACAAATATACATATGACATAGCCACCTCAGTGGCAGAGTGTGTTGCATGGTTTGTGACCTTGCTACTGAGGATTTCAGGTTTGAATTTAGTGCATTTGTAAAGTGGAGAAAATGTTACATGTCAGAAATAAAAAAGAAAACATTAAGTTAATCTGGATTAAGACGACAAAGAATATTTCTTACCTCCCTGATGTTCTTCAGCAGAACCATTGCTTGTGCATAGTTAGGTGGATCCTCATTCAGTTCTTCAGTCAGGAGGTCCCAGAAAGCACGATGCACCGTGTCCTTAACTTGTTTCACTAGGCTAAAAGTAAAAAGAGTACAACAGTAAACAAAATATGTTGCCTATTTCATTTCTGAACTTCATTAAGTCTTCCAGAGCACACGAGGATATCCTGGTAAAAAAGGCAAAGTTCTCAGTGGACTTTGCACCATGGCATGAGCCATACATAGGGGGATGTGGGGGTAGGATGCCCTAGAGCTGCTTTATGCAGGGACCGTATTCTGACTTAAGATCACCCACCCTGGGAATAGAACCAGAGTCTAAACGGTGACAGTCAGATTCCCTACTGACTAGATCCCCATGGCTCCTGGATGCCCTGGAATCACCTCTAAATACATCCTTGTTCTTTACCAAGTTGTTACGTATCGTGGTTGTGCAGTCTAAGGCATCAGGCTTTGGGCTCGAGCTAAGAGACACATGTTGATTTGAGTCTCCTGGGCAAAGTGCAACAACTTCATTTTGATATTTCAGCCAGTGTATGGAACCACTGGCTACTCACCACCATAAGGAAATCGGGGAGCTACAAAAGGGCAGCGTAACCTGGTCATGGAAAGCTACAATAACTGGATGTGGGAGTGAGGCCAATAGGTAGGGCTTGGCCTCTCGAGGGCTGTTACACCATTATTACGTGTACCAAGTTTCAGCAATCACGGACTGGCTAAATGCAAATCGCTGATGTGAATAAATTCCTATCAATTAGAGACTTGCATAAAGATTAACAAGCACATGTAAAATGGCCAAAATCCTATTTGATTTGTGGTCGAGCAACAACAATCCACACTAAAAACATAAGTGTACTCAGGTCCTGTCAGTGTGAGTTATGATCTGGAATGACACAATGAACTAACAAAATTAAGAATGAATATTTGTCTCATCACTGACTTCCTTCCTGTTTATATAAAATTAACTCCTACATTTAATATTGCTGAAAGTCAAATTAAATGGAACAGTAACTAGATTGATTGACCAGAAACAGGATAAGTGCACCAAATTACCTGTTTTCAGGTGGTTCCAGCTTCTCTAGCTTGAAGTCCTTGTCAACAGCTATTTCATGTGCTAGCACCATGTTGGAAACTCCATTGGCAGCCTTCATAATTTCCTCCAAGGACACAAATCTTGGAGGGGAAGCCGCGACTCCAGGAATGACAAAACCATGAGATGGGGAAGAGGAACTGTCATATCTTCGTTGCCTATAGCAGAGAAAAAAGAAACACATTCTGAATTTGTACCTTCACCACATACCTGCGTAACAGAATATATTTCTTTGCCTAGAGGAGGGTTGCTATATTTTATGTGGGAAAATCAGGGACACCACTGATTGGAAGCCTGTTGGAGACGGGGGGAATAAAGTAGTACGTATGTACACCACAATTATTATAATCTATATAAAATTTGTACAAAATAGTTTACTTACGTGAGTGAGTATAGAATTTCGAAAACTACGTTTCGGGATTCGACTGCCCTTTTCTTCAGGTTATTTTTCCTATAGGCACAAATCATTTTATGCCGTGTCAAGAGTGTTAAAAGGATTGGGTTAAAAGGTTTGGTTGAAAAAACACTTGTTGAAAACAGGTCACCATTCAATTAAAAAAAAACATTAAAAATCTTGCTATAAGGTGTTCCCCATTCTCCATAAAACCTCATTTGCATGGGATCCTATTAAATTGACTAAACACATTCCCTTGTTCTGCTTGCTCTGCTGAGAAGTCGTGAAGGTTGATTCCCCTCCTATGTAGTTCCGCCTTCCCCTACCTGCATCACCAATCCAACTCTAACTCTCTTTCTACCTCAACCGCATGGACCACTTCCGGAGTGACATGGAATCCTATCTTACGATCTTCTTTCTTTGTTCTTTCCCATTTTTTAAAAAAAATTACCCATCCTTCCTCCAAATTTCCATCATCTCTGTTCATTTTTTTATTTTTTCCCGTGCAGATGTTTGCAGCCTCATAGACGTTTCTATTCAATTTGTTGTCTTCTTTTCTAATGACCTCTTTGTTTACGATCTTATGTCAGCTTATGATTGTATATTCAGACAATCCAGTTTTGGGTACTCCCTCCCTAATGTCGTCTTTGTGTTCCCCCCATCTTATACGCATACTTCTTCCCGTTTGCCCTATATACTCTTTGCCACATTCACAACTAATCCTATATACGCCTTTGGCTTCCTTCCTACAATTATTATTGACAGTCTCTTTATCTTATTATTTACACTTCATAATGAGCAGAAATACATTTCGAAAACTATCATTAAACTTGTACTTCTTTTTCGGCGACATAACGAACTAAGCTGCTATCTCGCAATGTTGAAAATTTGAAATCTGTGCACTGAACAGATAGGCACCTGAGCACTGACTGTTTACAGTAAGCATCTGACTATACAATGGAAGAGAATTTTAACTGAAATTGAGCACTGCAAAGAGAAGGGATTAAAATGAAGTCAAAATTCTCTCCGGCACATTCTTGTAACTCAATAATTCTTGTACAAGTGTTATTGACAGGGAGTTAGATAGATAGATAGATTTATTTCCTGTAAGAACCATACATGTAACACTAATTACAAGATTGGTATAGGAAACGTCATATAACATTACAATGTATTATATACGTATTATACATTACTAATACAGAATGTAGATAACAATTGATAATTAATCAAATTTGATTTGAAAAAATTCCACAGCCGAATAAAAACAATGATATATAAGCATTATATAAGCATACTTTTAAGTTGATTTTTAAATATGTTCAGTGGACAGTTTTTAAATTTCTTAGGCAAATGGTTGTACAATTTATATCCATAAAAGTAAACACTCTTATTAAAATTAGATGTCCTGTTGCTTTCATAATGCATGTCATCTTTCTTCCTCGTTTCATACGAATGTACACTACTATTTGGTTAAGGTTGAACATATTTTTCTGCAGAAATATTAATGCTTCATATCTACTGATTTGTAAAATAATCATTTTAAAATCACATCTACTCATTTAAATAGAAACAATGTTTATGAAAGTATAGTCCCACCTGATTCCGGGACATTAGTGCATCCTGAAGAAACTTTTTGGAACACCGGGACAAATAATATCATTGTGGGACTGTCCAGGAAAATCCAGGACGAATAGCAATCCTAGCCTAGAGACAATTTAGAAACGATATTTGGGCTAACTGTTCTTAAAAGGAATTCCATCCAATACCAAAGATTTTGAATGGCTAGATCGGCCAAGAGAAACAACTCACTTGTCAAGATTTGTCCTTGTCAAAGGTTCGTTCACCCTTCCTTGTGACAGGTTGGGGTCCCACACAAAAATTCCATGTACATTTCTGAAAATGACGCACCCTCCTGGAAAGCAGATGACAAGATCAAAGGCAGGGCTGAAGTGAAAGATGTGAAACAATCTTGTGGGTTAAGAACGCGACATTTTCAAAAACAAGCCTTATTATAATGCTAGGCTCATTCTGGAGTTCCTGGGAAAGGGATGAATGTCACTGTGGGAGGGAAAGTTGTGGATTTTCTTCTTGTGCTCTACCCTTCTGTGTGACTGATGGCTGATGCTGACACTGCAGTGACTTGTTTTTATTGCAAATGACAGAGAATAATGGACAGCAGGGCATATACAGAGCTGCCAAATGAGCATTAAATATTTCTGTATTTGTATATTTTTATGTCATTTTCCTCCCTCTACAGGTTAATCCAAACGATAAGAATGTTGTTTACTTTTGTATTTATTTTGAATTCCTTGTGCAAGTTGTACGCTATACGCACTGCATAAATTTTATTTTACAAATATAACTGTCTCTCCTCTTAAAGACATGTCTGATGAAATTGGGGATTATGAAATGAAGCAGGGACACTTATAATAATCCACCAATTTTTTCGGTGTATTTGCAACACTTTAACAATGCTTGCAACATTTAAAAATCTTCTTCTTCGTTAGCATCCTCTGGGGGTAGAAAGAAGTTCACATAAAATGCCACAGGGCATTTTAAGAGATATAATGTTATATGAGAATAATTTGGAGTATTTAATATCATTAATATAATGTAATATGATGTGTTTTGTGACTCAGTAACTAGCCTTTGTTATTTTAAACTGGAATTATACAAATATCAGCATCGGTTGGAAACGGTTAAGGTATCGGCAAATGGTGGTATCAGTTCAGCCCTAATAACAACTTCTCTCCTGAGATTTCAGTCAGTGTATGGGACCGGTGGTTGTGAAGAAATTGGGGACCTATGAATAAGCAGCATAACCTAGTCATGGAAAAACGTACAACGACTGAGGGTTTGTTGTGCTAACCACACATTACCCCGTAACTGGTTGGATGATTGCACACCTCTTCTGAGGCATGAGGTAGTGAAATCGGCAGTTGGTATGTAGGCTCTGGTCCTCAAGGACTGTTGCGCCATGGGGAAAGAAAACACTCATGTTCTACCACTATGATGTAAAATTGTAGCCACTCCATTAAAAATGGTCCATCTACATTAGTCAGGACCATTGACACAAATTCGCATGTGCTAATTGGACAAGCCCAGTGGCAAAATAGAGTTGATGGCTTCATGGGGAAGCACGTTCCATGAAAATTGTATTGGTCACTTTGAAAGGATCTGTTGCAGTAGTGATGACCGTATCATGAAAGTGTGATACAGGAAACTACTGAACACATACAAGTGAAACACTGGTCGGAAACCTACAGAATAGTTTTGTGCACATATCTAGTGACTACCTCTTTCGGGTTTATATTTGTCTACTCAAGTTAGCCCTCACCTACTTCAGTGTGAGCAGTCAGATTCAATCCCTGGTATGAGCTCCAACTTTTATTGGAGGTGCCTTAGCATCTGGAAAACCAGATGTCAGTTGTAATTGGATGCAATGCACTGACCATGCATCTCCAAATGGAAAGCCACGATGGCAGTTATTGACCCCACAGTAACATTTTTTGGCTATACAAATCTCTCTCGCTCTCTCTTTTTATAGAAACTCTCAGACAATGTTATAGTCCTTGAAGCTTTCCTGGCGGCGAATGATGAAGAGGTTTTCTCGGGATATCAACCATGTAATTTCCTGATAGGCTTCGTCAGCGTCCATGGTGGAGTGGTTAGCACATCATGCCATGACGGCAGGGGTCCCAGGTTCGAATCCCGGCATGGGCATGGATGTTAGTAAGTGGCACAAAAAAATCGAAGTAAAATAAAGCAAATCAATCAATCCAGATAGGCTTCTGAGCTTTCGAGAGCTAACATCACTCTCATCTTCAGGGACATTAGCTCTTGAAAGCAGTGGCGAAGCGTGCTGTCTCTGGAAGGGTAGGCACAGGACGGAGCAGGGTTTGGGGGGAGGGGAAGATGTGATTTTTTTAACAGTAGTATGTTAAAATATAGCCCCTAGAAAATAAAAGATAACATATTGCCTGAATCTCGTCTACTTAAGTCGGGATAGTGATTGTAAAGGATAATGTAGTGATTAACGCTCTCGCCTTATAATCAAGAAGTAGAAGGTTCAATTCCTCCTGGAGGCATTGGTTCAGATTCTACTTTAATCTAGTCTCGATTAGATATCTGAGAATAAAGGCGCTTCTGTCTCGAAGGTCGAAAAAAAGGGACAATGAGACTCGATGTTCTGACCACGCGTCACCCAATGAAAAAGCAGTTCTGTCAGGCCCTAGCCATCTTACATTTGTTAGATTAAAGCTGCTCGTAAAAATTATTTGCTACTTCAATAACAGTATTGTAAATGTTTCTCGCATTACAGAAATGGTTGGTTCACTTGATCGTCACTTAGCGTTTATTTCTTTTTAATGCTGACCTCCGCGGCAGATTGGTTATAACAGCATGCTATGACAAGGGCCTCAGGTTCGAATTCCCACCTGGGCATAGGTGTTCTTCGTGAGTGTCCCTTTGTCAATGTCATCATATTATTGCTCATTCTCATCTTCCCAATTAGCCAAAAATGGCAGAAAGCCAAGTAAATTAAACTAAATCTATCAATCAATTATTTCTTTTTAACTTTGCATTATGCATATAATTCTTCTTCAACAGGCGACTTTTTTAAAAAAAATATAATATGATTTAGAAAATGATGAAATGCTAAATGAGAACATGGACTGTGTAACACACCGACCAGAAAATTTCAGTAACATGGATTTTCTCTATATGTTTGCATTGTACGTACTTTGCCCCATTTTAAAAGTAGCGCGTTTTCAGTTATGTCACTAATCATGAAAGGAAATTTCGCCTCAATATCCCTTTCCTCAAAGAAATAAAATACTTTCCCTCTCTGAATCGAGATTGCTGTGGGGCACATCCAGCAGCTAACACTTCGCGAAAAAAGCGGTTCCTCAAAAGAGCTGAAAGCACCAAACTTAATACTGGTAACCAACTTGCATGCATTATTTGCAGTTAGAATTCTAATATTGCCTACTTTGATAGGTTAGGAGGCCAGGCTTAGAGGTGTTAGCAACACAGTTTCGCTACATGTTAGCAGCTGGGTGTGCTCCGCTCCCGGCACAGCTCTGAATCTTCCATGGAAACACTGCTTCAACAAGCTCTGTACGTCCACTGCCTGCTTCGTCACGCACTCGTACACGATCGGCACTCTTCGGAAGTCAGGGAGAGGGGGTGAGAGAGAGAAAAGAGGCCAGCCTCTCAGGTTATATTACAGGCGAGCACACCCCTGAAATTATGCTTTCCCGCACGAATCACATAGGTTGTTATGGGACCAGCTGAGGCACTCTCGGGCGGGCCTCGCTGAATGCTCAGATACGGTTCCAGGCAGGTTTGCAAACTTGCGGTAATTATCGGAAGACCAAGAATTTCAGTTTTCTTTTATTAAGCGTCGTTTAATGAAATTTATAAGTAATAAAATAATCCGTTATAGACAAATATATTAGGGTAGGCCCGGCCTCATAGGACGCTTCGCCACTGCTTGAAAGCTCAGAAGCCACTTCAATCCCTGAAGATAAGAGTCACATTAGTTCTCGGAAGCCTATCTGGTTGATATCCTGAGAAAACCTCTTCATCAATGTTGAATTCAATTTTCAAAAGCTATTTTTTGTACAAAATATAAATTATGCTTTTAAATTAAGTAAACCACCAAGCAGTAAAGTTATTATAGTTAATTTGTTTTTAGAATTTGTATTCCCTTTCACATAACATGTTAGTACAGGAGTATCATATAGTATTTTCTTTCTCAAGCAGTATTCTTCACATACACTTCATTGCATTATTGGCAAATATCTGTAAATGATAAATTATTTAAAGAAAGATTCTCAATAGTATCAATCCTAATTTTAATTTAGGATTAGGATAATAGTGGCACCATCTATTAGAAAATATTTTGAACTAACATTGACAGCCTGTCAGCAAAAGCTAGAAGATAGCTTTAAGAGAACATCTAATAAGACAGTAATGTATCTGTTGATTGTTAATTGTTACATAACATGGCGAGTACCAACAGGTTCAATTAAACATAGTAACATCATCTGTTGCAAGAAACAAAAGAAAATATTACATACCTTTTACCCTTATCTGGCTGAGCAGATTTTGAAGAGTCGTCACTGCTTGTGGACTCTTCGCTGTCTGTCCTCTGGCGAACATGGCCTCCGAGAGATAGTATTCCTGGACAACCATGTTGGTTTTCTTTGTCATTTCCATCCTTTAGATTTATCTCTGTATTTAGTTTCTTCCCTGCAGCTGCATTTTCCTCATTACTGTCCATTTCTCTTAAGGCTCTGCAAGACAATGTACCCATTACAAGAAGAAATTTTTAACACAAGACCCCCTTCCCCCCCAAAAAAGTATGGGTGTTAGATGTCAAACATATTTCTAGTCATTATGTTAGTTATGGTCCAATATCTTTAGTTGAATTCTGAGCATTCTTGCCTATGATAAGAAAGGACGTGGGTTTGATTCCTAGTAGGAGCCTCAAAACTTCTGTGTTGGCCCAGCATTAATTAGTACAGTGAGGACTAATCTACTACAACGTTAGATGCAAATCTCGTTTAATTTTTGGAGTCAAACTTCATAGAGGCTTCCGGTATTTGCAGATGCTAATACAGATAATAAACTTCAGGTTTGGTTCAAAATTACCACTTTCATTGATATAGCTAAATAGAAACAACACTACAATCTATGCTATTGTGTAGGCTATGTGTGTGTGCTTAAAATATTTGTCTACAATCAGTTCCCACCCCAAGTGCCGAGGTCATGGCACATTCATTGTTAGGTAATTCGAGTTAGGTTCTGATAAAGTCAGAACTGGAGGTTTTATTTCAAAAGGGCAAAACATGCTTTGTTGCCTTGTGCATGAAAAGATATACCGGCACACGCACAGAGGCGCAACCACGAATTTCTGTCTGGGGGGCAAGTACCAGGATAAACGTACCAATAAAAAAATATATAATTTTAATAAAATTATGTTAATAACAATAATGTTACTAATAATAATGTTGTTATTATAACTATTATTATTATTGGTTTGATTTATTTTACTTCCCTTCTTGTGGCATTTTTGGCTAATTTGCGAAGATGGGGATGAGTGATCATATGATGAAATTGATGAATGGACACTCACAAACATCCATGCCCAAGCCAGGATACAAAACCGGAACAAACAATATTATTATTAGTAGTAGTTGGTAGTAGTATCAAAAACGTTATTACCCTTGTAAATTATGCAAAAAGGTGGTAGAGGTTGATGCTAAAGCATTTGTGTTCGAACAAACAATTTGAATTATTTTTTCAATGCATTCTCTCTTTTACAACTTTTGTGCTTCCCCGATGGTGTAGTGGTAACATCGTCACCTTGTAATCAAGGGGTCCCGACTCCCGGGTTCGATACTCGGTGGAGGCACATGGCACAGTGGTTCGGATCCCACTCTAAACTGTTAGGTCCAGTTCCGATTAAGCTTTCTGTGCATAAAGTGGACTTAAAACCACAAATTAATTAATCAATTTTACAACTTATTTTCATTTAGATCATTGGGCGCTTAGGGCCGATGCCGCCACCCCTAGCTACGGTTCTGAAGTTGATAAGACTAAGAAAAGCCGGAGGCATTGCGAGCAAGGAAATGTCACGAAAATTATTTTTATTTGCATAAAATTTGAAGTTGCGGGCAGTAATTGCCTCCTGCAGGTACACTTGGCCGTCAATGTTTGCCCCCTCCCTACAATTCATTTCCGTCCAAGGTTAGTGGGGGAGGGGGCACACGTACCACAGAAAAAAGATATGTGTTAAACATACTTAATGTTAATTTTTCTTGGAAGACAAAGCAATTGGTAACTTTATCGCGTTACCTTTCCAACTCTGTTATGTAACAATGTTATGTGTGTAATGTTATGTTATGTGTTTATTTTTTTTTAAGACTGGCATTGTTACACATGCGAGTTTCAAACAATCAGTCTTCTTTCCTGCCTGGCCATTAACAAACGCTTAGTGGAAGATCGTGGGGTATGTATTTACAAAAACAAATCAACAAAGGCTGGGCGGCTTGCATTGTCATTGTAAGCGATAAATGCCACAGCAGTAGCACGGGTTAAAAACAAATTGATTGGCGCCTGAAGGAGGCAGAGCAACGAAACATTTCTTGATAACACACAAATCCAATACATCAAGGTTTCTTTCGTATGAAGCGAAAGTATTGCAAACCGTTGATTTGAAACATTGGTTTCATAGGTCTAAATTGTCACTGTGTACGTAAGACACTTTTTATTATTCTTGATATTCTGGAAAAAATATTTGCCGCCCCTAGGCACGTGCCTAGTGGGTAATCCGCCACTGATCATGTATCAATATGTGGTTAGAGTGCCACACACGTAAATTTGCCGTTGCGTAGAAACGAATTTTCGTTTCGTCTCCCTCTCTCTTAGCATCATGTGTTCTACCCTGCTCGAAAACCTTCGCTATTGTTGCCACATTGTCATTCCATTCCTGGACACACTCGCGCAAACATCATTGAAAACAATTGAATAGCGCTCCAGCTCGCGGTTCCCACCGTTCGGTAGGGACGCTGATGTGGCAATATAGCACGGCGTAGTGCTTGCTTCTTTTATGCAGTGCATGTTCATTGGCTAGCTAGTAACTAGTGTTGCCAACTGTAATAATGAAGCACTATTTCTGTCACGGAAGGGGAAAAGGCAGGTAAAGTGGCGGTGAGTTTTGTTGGATTGGAAGCACCATATTTTTATTTTATACTAAGTATTTGACCGGTTTGACGTTGTGTGCGTGTATTGCGTGTGTGTATGTAAAAGTGTGTGTTTGCTAATGAACGTTAAATTCCATAATGCCTCCAGTTCTGTCGAAGTTGAAATCAAAAACCTTGCATAGCCGAGCTCGGGAAATTCTAAGCAACGTGCACGAGTTCATGAAGGAGGAAGCCAGTCATGGTGTTAGCATCCCAATAAAGCATTTTGGCAAGAGAGCAGCGAACAGCAGCAACAAATTGTTCATATTTCATAATTTTGGAATTATTCAAAATAAATAAATTATGTGGCTCCAACATCATTTCAACTCTGGCTCCGGCACGTGTTCTTGTAGAAATTGCATAGAGGAGGCTGTCATTTTTGCTGCTTAATGCGATACATATTGTTTTCTGTGTTAAAATTGCCATGCTTTGATGGGTGACCAAGTTCATAGCAGGGCCGGCGGAAGGGGAGGGCGAACCGTCCCATCGCCCAGAGCGGCAAAATTTGAAGAGAAGAAAAAAATAAGCCTATTGAAAACTGTGATCGAGCGAGATATTCTTTTGCGCTGAATAGTATTGAAATAGCATAAGAAGTCTCATTATTTATTTTATATTTTGATGTTTTAGTTAGGAATATATTGATTTTCAATTTTCCGTTTCTGCGTAATGACCGGGGGGGGGGGGTCGAAATAGAGCGGCATCTGCCGCCACCTCCCAGGGAGGCAAAATGACTAGCGCCGGCCCTGGTTCATAACAAAAGAAAAAGCCGCGCAGCTTATCGTCTAGTGGCAGTATATGTACTTGTTATTGTTGTGGAAGCCGGCATCCTTTGTAAATGTACAACAAAGGCAACCGACTGTCGCCGATCTCAGAGAGGAAATAATAATACTGCTTCAGGAGGAGTGTTATGGTGCAATTGTAGCGGTTTAACACGTTGGCATGTTATTATCTGCCGTTGCAGTTCCATACCAGTGTATACGGGTTTTGGGAGTGAAAAGTTAGAACGCCACCAGTGCATTAATGCAATGAAAAATAATATATATATTTTTTTATTTTGTTTGAAATCACTCAAATAAGGAATCGTATGAAGAAGTCTTCTTTGCAGCATTTTTGGTAATTTTATTTATGTGTTAGTTCATATTTTGCGAATTTTTAGTAGCTACATACAAAGCCACTTGTTAGTACATATTAATCCTAGTCCTGGTATAATGCATGACGTTTAAAACTCAACGTTAGATAGACCTGAATTCTCTAATTTTATTGTTGTACATAACAGCTGTGCATCGGCGCACTGCAGCGATTTTTCTATCTGCTCCATTAGCAACACTGCTTCTTTAGTTGTTTCGCGCATAGCACGGCAGAATTATCTGCGCTGGACTCTAATAACCCGTACTGAGCGTTAAGGAAAAGAGAGGTCACTCTTCAACTCTGAACAAAAATTAAACGATTGGAGAGCTTCAATTGTCAGACAATTATTTCTTACATGTGGCTCTAATGGTCAGGATTTTCTACATAGTACAGCGTATTATATATATCTTCAATATATTATTACCTTTTTGCCATACTTACATTTTAATGTTGCATAACTTTGCAATATAAAGCAAAATTTGACGATAACGTGGTGCTGCCATCTCTTGAGCAACTCCTTAACTACAGTCCAAGTACCGAAAGAGTCACTTTCCGTTTTAATGATATAGGTTTCGTGTTTTTCCTATTTTGTGTAATTTTTTCCTCTCTAGTCTAATCGCTACTATGAGGATAAGTATTATTAATAATCATAATAATAATTCATGGTTATATGATCCCCCTATCACCAACAAAAAGAAGTCTGATATGTGAAAAGACTCTCGATTAACCTTCCTTCGATTGATTGATTGATTTGGTGTTTTAAGTCCACTTTATGCACAGTAAGGTTAATCGGGACTGGACCTACAGTTTAAAGTGGGATCCGAGCCACTATGTGCCTCCACCGGGTATCGAACCCGGGACCCCTTGATTACAAAGCGACGACGCTACCACTGCGCCATCTGGGAGGCCCTAAGCCTCCTTCGAAATACCTGTCCATTCCAATCAGTGACAACGTGACAACAAATTGAAGAGGCAGTCATAATTTACGTCAAATCCAAGTACAGAAAACACTGGCGTACGCAGGGGGGGGGGAGATGATGGTACTACAGCTCCTCCCGAAATTTTGAGAACATCAAAATTTTCAGACGAAAGCAGTAATGAACTCGGGGAAAACCAAAGTGGTAACTGAAAAAACCCTTAAAATAATCCCCGACTGCCATTTTTGTCTTTGAGTAACTTTTAACCGGTGGCATCCGTTGGATTTTATTTACCGATACTTTTCCAGCATTTTGGTATTTTGCTGGGTCCGCAAAAATACAGCGCGCCACTTTCGCGGACCTGGATATTATGCAAAATCCGAAGTTCCTTTAATTTTGCACCAATATTGTGTTGAAAAACTGTGTTGTGTGTTATACATAAGATGTATTTTAATATTCTTACGCAATTCTTGAATTACATAAAGCAAAACTAATAATTTTTTCCACACAATTGGAAATATCCACTTATACCCACTAATATTAGTAAATATTTTGATCAACTTTTAATTATTACAATTTTCACACATCGATTTCGGTTTGGTTATCGTATCGGCTCAGCCCCAGTAATTATGAAATATTTCATTGTGTACTCCGTTCTACCCTTCAAAAGGCAACGAACTATGTTTGCACGTTTATAGTTCCAGCCACCTCCGAAATAAAATTCTGCGTATGCCAGTGGCAAAAAAGGAGTGAAATCGTTGGTGAAAAGAGCACTAGAAGAAAGTGGCACGATTGGGGGAGCATTGAAGTGGAAAACTTAAATTCCGTTCTGTTGTGCAATGTTTGACATTACGACTGCCTCCAAACATCTACATAATTTCTTCTTTGTTCCTTACGGACACGAATCAAGATTACATGGGGCATATTAGGAGGTCCTCAGCTATCGCGGAAGGGAAAGTTACCTGAAAACATGATTTGTTGGCAGATTAAAGCTCCCACGAAAAGCGAGACGGTTACGAAATTATCGAGCCATTTACTCCAAAACTAATTTTTGAACACGAGAATCGAAGTGAAAACAGTTGGATTTCCATGAAGATATGGCCGTTGTACCGAATGATTTTTTTTAAGAAACGAGAGGGGGGGACATAAATGAGTAAGTACACACACCACATACGAGACAAGTAGCCAATCGTATCCAGTAGCGACTTCCTAACGAACGGATATTCAGGGCCTCCTGATGACGTAATGGAAACACCGTTACCTTGTAATCAAGGGGTCCCGGATTCGACACCCGGTAGAGGCACATAGTAGTTCAAATTCCAGATTAAACTGTAGGTCCAGTCCCGATTAGCATATCTGTGCATACAGTGGAATTGAAAACTAATGGATATTCATTTCTCTTCTTTAAAGCTGCCATCTGCTATATTCATCAAGGAATTATTATTTGTTCTGGACACGGGCGTCGTCGTTGGTAGGGGACAGGGGGGGGCACGTCACCAAATTATTCGAAAAGGAAAGTAAATATCTATGGAAGAAAGAGGAGGAAGAACAAGGTACTGTTGCTGAAATCTATTTCCACCACCTCTGCACAAAATATACTACAGATCAAACAGACAGGAAGACTGGAGAAGGGAACGCCATTTTTGTTTAAAAATGCTGTAGTTGGTTTTTCCTAGACAATTTATATTTCAGTTACATGGTCAGGATACGAGTGAAGGAGTTCTCGAATGTGAAGCCAATAGTATCTGCAGTGTTTCGTTCTCGCTCTCGTCTCAAGAAGAACAGTCTCGTTCTCGTCTCGAGTCACGAACTATAAAGAGTAGCTGTAAACATATATCAGCGTATTACAGAACAAAGTTCCACACCCTACTGAAGATGGCAGGAGAGTGTGGAGGAAGAATTGAAATACAAGAAAATTAAGGTGTAAAGCTTTGAATTGGAAATAATGGGTGAAGAAAAAAAAAAAAGAAAAAAACTAATTTTGAAGGTTATTGAAAAAATCCTCCCTTCTTTTCCCCGTCACTGTGTAGGCGTTCCCCCTTTTTGATAAATGCTGACACTCAAGAACCAATGGGTTGTAAGGGGTCAAGGTTGCAACTTGGCGAACTTTCACCCCCTCCCCTATTTCGCAAATGTGATAGTTATTTAGTAATTAATCCTGAACGACATTTCTGTGGGATGGAAAACTTTTCGATTTGGCGCCCCCGGGACCCCTTGATTACAAGGAGAGAACTTTACCACTACGCAAGTGATTGCTGCTACAACCTTTTCAAGCTTTCCCATTGGCTGGTAGCTTTATGGGGTAGTAAATAATCTGTGGTGGTTAGGTTAGGCAAGTTGGGTTTGGTTCTCTGAAGAAGAAAACGAAAATGGTTGTAGCAGCAATACTGACCTTCAATCAATGAAGAAGAAAATTATGATTATAATAATGATAACCACACATAGCGACAGGCTATTGTAGAACAAATATGGATTTCTACCTTGGGCCATAATGTTTATAATAGCACTATGTTTCAGTGTGTAGTAGGCTACGAAAAATCATCGAAATGTAATGAACACGTTCCTTAGATAAATGAATTTCAAAGTTTAACTTCAGAAACGTTAAAGACATGCATCAGCGTCGTCCAAGTAAGAAGAAAGGTATCCTTAACGGATAATCAAGAAACACGTTAGAAGAACTGGCAAAAATATGTTTCCGAGTAGGCGTTTTTCAGTTAGTTTCTGGTCACAGGTACGTAAGTTAAGGTCATTGAAACAGAATTCCTGTTGACTTCCAAGAAGATATGGCGTTCTTTTTTTCGAAACTTCAAATTCAAAGGAAGCTTGACTTGCAGAATGGATCAGCGACCATCTGCAGATGGTATTCAAACATCCGTTGTAGCCTACAGGTTCATCCCACGTGCAAATAGTTGTTTTACCAAATGTAGAAGGGGTCTTTCGAACTAAGTACATGTTCCGACTTGCATGTGGCTTTTGAAGAAATGCAGGTGGGGTGGGGTCGAAATTGCTTCGCAATCAGTTGATGCGTGAAGAAGCCAGGTTTGATCTTCCCTGATAGCAACATGTGATGGCTTCTTGGACTTAGTACTGTCCGGGTCAAAAACATCAGCCCTCAGTTTACATGCTTATAAAATTGTACTCCATGGGAGAAAAAAGTCAAATAAACGTCAAGTAACTATTTGTTAATAAGCGTTATCACAGTAAGGTAAGTAAAAAAGTAACACGATACCATTACTTTCACATGCAATAAAGATTTTCATTTCATACACGACCCAAAGAGCGTTCTATAGGCTCTTTGACATAATTATCGCATCTCCACAATGGGAGTACAAATTTAGTGTTTTGGTCTAGGCCCAGTCCTGGGTTGGCTTTTCTGCATGGACGGCCACATTGGGGAGCAAGGGGGCCCACGACCCCCCTTCCCGGAAAATGAATACAACCTAAGAGTATATATTTCACACATGTAAATTCATTTCAGATTCAGTGAATGCTTTTTGTTAATTATTATAAGGACGTTGCAGAAACACGACAACTTCAATCTGAAGGAGTGTTTTTTTGAGGAAGCAATATTATGAGGAGAAATATGCATCATTTGCAGCCGCTGGAAAAAAACAACTTGGTTACCTTTCCCTGCAAAAATCCTGCGGATGTCCATTATTTATTGTGCTTTATTTAAGTGTGGTGACAAAAGGTTATGTTAATAGAGTGATAGTTTAAGTCCCCACCAAAATAACAATTTCTTGGGGAGTGAGTAACATTCTTTACGTATTCATCATGGGTCGTTCATCTGTTCCTTCCGTTGGCCTCTTGGCCTCTGAACTTGAAGTACAATCATAGAATAGTTAGGTTAGGTTAGGTTTAATGAAAAACAGACATGCCCTTTGAAAGTGGACGAGTGGACAAATAAAGCATACAAACCTATTTGCATCGCAGTATCGACGTCTATATGGTCACCAGAAACAGGTCCTGCCACTGTTTTGTCTGCACACACCAACAGGCACCCGACATGGAATGCCCGTTCGCCCACAATTGCAGTGGGTGGCGAACAAGAATTTCAAGACTCCCGCTTTTAGATGAGGAAAATAATCAGGTCCGCCAAACTGGAACTCGCCAATGTATCCCATGACACGGAATTGAGTAACTCTCTAATAATATGTACACGAGAACGCTTGTACAGCGAACCCTAGATCGATTTCTTAACTATATAAGTACAGTAGTTAAGAAAGGGGCGTAGTGTTGATTACTACTTAAACAATGTTTGCCCTGTTTTCATATAACGTAGATTTTGATAAGTTTTACCAGTCCAATTGAACACTTCTTTCAATTGGCTCTCGATTTTGCCTCAAGTATTACTTTACTGCTATTGTTGTTATACAGAAAAAAAATTAACTGTTCCGGGGTTGCCATATATCTGTTTTACCAATACAGGATCAGTGGCGCAACCACAGGGGGGGGATTGCTCCCCCCAACCTTCGACGGAAGTCAATTCTAAGTGGGGGGGGGCAAACATTGACGACCATTATTAGCTAATGTGAAACTGACTGCGTTGAAAAGGTTTTTCAAATCGTTTGTTCCAAACAAATGCTTTAGTACCGACTTCTACCCCCTCTTTGCGTAATTTATGAGGATAATAACGTCTTTGATACTACTACTACTACCACTAGTAATAATAATAGTAATAGAAATAATAATAATAATAATAATGCCATTATTATTGTTGTTGATACATTTATCCTGGTACTTGCCCCCCAGACAAAAATCCATGGTTGCGCCTCTGTACAGGACACACAATTTACGGGGATGGTGTAAATTGTATCTTTCATACCAGGCCTGTAGCCAGGATTTTATTTCGGGAGGGGCTCATCCCGTATCAGCAGCCGCCATTTAAAGGCAAAAACGTTGGGAGGGTAGAAGACCTGAAGATGAATTTCTCAGCATTTTACAAGATGTTTCATTCTGCAGAGGAAGTAAAATTATTTACCACTATACACTATTTAAATTAGATAGTTGTAGGATTTCGGGGGGAGGCTTTAGCCTCCTTAGCCCTTCCCCTGGCTACGTGCCTGTTTCATACACTTTAAAGCAATTAAATGTATTATATCGTTGTGTGGGAACCAGAGGGACTTAACTTCAATTTATCAAATTTACAGAAGAGAGGAAATAATGTATTCTTAGGAATATGCCGGACTCTTAAAATTTGAGTCAGTAAATTAGGGATATGTGACTCCACCTTACTGCTAAGGATTAGAAGTGGAGCAGTGGCGTATACTGAGACCAAAATCTGGGCTATCTCACTGTGTCGCGTGGGCCTAGGCTATGAATAGAAATAAACTTACCAACTCCTAAGAAATCCGGATGCCAACTCATAAGAAATCAGGTTGCCAACTCATAAGGAATCAGGTTGCCAACTCATAAGGAATCAGGTTGCCAACTCATAAGGAATCAGGTTGCCAACTCATAGGAAAGCAGGTTACCAACTTGTAAGAAATCAGATTGCCAACTCCAGAATCAGAATCATCATCATCTCACTAATATGAATAACATTATTTACAATTTCTGATCGATTTTTCTCCTGTGTTTTATTCTCTACATACGCTCCTGAAGTGGAGATATGTCGGCCTGACTCCAAATAGAGATCTTCAGAGGAGTTTATTTAAATAAAACTGAAACAAAGCCCCATTTTTAGAGCTACGTTCCTCTGTTTCTCATACCACTTTTTTTCCCAAGACATACGAGTATTATCTTCTGACGTTTTCCCACTTACACGTCAACTTAAACCCTATGCTTTGCTGAACTGCAACCGGCTTCCGGAGATCCCAGGTTAAAATCATAGGTAAAGCATGAGTGTATCTATCACTTCGTTTGTCCCATCATCGTTCCACCTATTCATCATTCATCCTCAAACTCATCGTCGCTATTAATTAGAGGTGGAACGGAGGGGAGAGAGAGAGAGAGAGAGAGAGAGAGAGAGAGAGAGAGAGAGAGAGAGAGAGAGAGAGAGAGAGAGAGAGAGAGAGAGAGAGAGAGAACATTTACTGAACTGCACATACTCAATGGCATCAGTCGGCTTGGTGGTCGACGATTTCGAAGGTTCCGGATTCGAATCCCAGCCAGGGGCGTTCTTTTTCTGTCTCCTCATTAATTTCATCTAATGATTACTTCATCCTCGTTGTCGCGATTAGTCATTGGAAGAAAGGCGACGTAAAATGGAACACATTCGTACGAGACAACAGTGGTTTATCATATCTATATATTAGGGCAGAAACAGCCACAGCACCTCTGCAGAAACCTTCACCGCCGACAACAGAATGGCTAGCACGACATTTAATCGGTGACCTTCTGAATAAGAGTTCGTTATCCTAAAATCACGCTAACTTGATATCCACTCAACCGCAATCTTATAGATTGAATTGGCACGCACGATCACAGAATTGTTAAATAGATCCATGGGATTTTCCAGGCACTTTAAAATCTAAATATATGTACAGCAAAATCGATAATCTCTCGATCGTACAATTCTTAGACTTCAAGTTCGAAGCGCACACGAGACAAGGATCAGAATGAACTCTTCGGAAAAATCACCGTAAAAACTTTATTAAAATAATAATAATAATGAGTACTCTTTAAAAATGATGAAAATCAGAAGGTGCAATGTCTTTCAGAACCTATTTCTCATCCATAAGGTGTTCTAAAAATAGTTCTCGTTTTTAGCGGGAAAATATTTCAATCTTTCGACAGTTCTCTAACTCGAATTTTCAACATACGTAGTACCAAACCAATGCAAGTATTCTGTATCCAATTTGTCATCCCCCCCACCAGAAGTGGCCTTAGTTTGACAGGTTTTGGAAATACACCCCCCCCAAAAAAAAATTGATGTATCTTGGTTATATGTAGGCAGATGAATCAATTTCATCCTGAATGGGGCACCAGAAAATAACTCATTTTGTTTAAACTTTTGTGTGTAGCGTTTGCATTATAAGTGGACGATATCTATACACACTGGCACAATGTTCAACATAATTTCAATGTATAGACATAAGTACATCTAGGAGGTACACTGAACGAGCTGTTAGCAACTTGCATATAGACTGTCAGACGTCATGACGTCATGTATTTATTACTTGCAGTGTGTAAGCTACCTAACAGCAGAAAATCTAACTCGCCTAACCTATTCACATGTTTATTTCTTCTATTAGAAGCATGCGTGAGTAGAGGGCCTCCCCGATGGCGTAGTGGTAACGTCGTCGCACTTGTAACTAAGTGGTCCCGGGTTCGATACCCGGTGGAAGCACTTAGTGGTTCGGATTCCACTTTAAAAAATGTAGGTCCAGTCCCGATTAGGCTAACAGTGTATACAGTGGACTTAAAACAAAAACACACATGAGTAGGTGAAGCGGATCAGGTTTGGTCTCCAAATTGCCGTAGCTGTCGTTATCCGCTCTTGGTAGACTGAGGTTAACATGTTCACACTAGCCGTTTGGTGGCGCTGGTGTTCGGAGTATATTAGATTTACAGAAGTAAGCGATACATCCTATTATAGAATCTGTAGTTTCGCCATTCGCTAGAGCAGGCACATTATCTTTGGAATGACTAACAAAGCTGACTATTAGAGTTCAACCGTTCGTGGCATTAAGTAACGATTTAAGTTTGTCAGTTCGGAAGGTCCCTAAAATTTTCAATCATGGGTTTTCGAACTTCAAAAACTCTCCGTGAATGGCGCTGCAGTTACATAATCAACGAAACTTCCCACGAGTCTGCAATCCGTTTCACTTCGTACCTCATGTAATAACCACCTTTCCTTACACCTTTACAGCGAGTAAAGCATTCCTTGTTCCCGACACAAAGTCGCGAAATTCCCACACATTGACTGCCTGTGGCTGCATCAATTCCCATTTCAGCCTTGTACTGAAAGCAAAAGGAAGCGATACGGACTTTCACTTGCAAAATCAGTAACGAGATCTGCACGATCTTACAACTTCTCGGTATTGAGTTTTATTCCTTTCAACAGATCTTACAACGATGCGTAATGTGTAACGAAGTGATAATGCCACAGTGTAAGAGACATAAATTAACTTACGTTCAGCCACGCTATTCTTATGATTCATTGAAATGACCATAAATTCCATTGTTTGTTGCCTCTGGTGTAGGAATGACACAGTAAATTGATGCAAGCACGCGGAGGTCATTGACTGAGTATCTTGAATTCTTGAATATACTTGTAGATAAGTAAACTGTCCAATTCTTTGCATCCGCTCCAGGTAAACTGGGAAATTCCATCCCCCCACTATGGGAATAGTGGTCCGTACAGAAGCCAACAAGCACGTTTGGAATGTTTTCCAATATGATTGGTTGGTTGAGTTGTTGCTCTAACGTAAGTCCACTTTATGCACAGTAAGGCTAATCGGGACTGGAATCCGAACCATTATGTGCCTCCACAGGGTTTTTCTAATATGAGAATCGAGTATTAACATAAAATAGATTGATCTGAGCTCGTTCCTATGTTTGTCACGACTGAATGCGACACATAATGAAGTAGATAATTAGATGTTCGATTGCTATTGTTTTTTTGTTTCCTTTCGCAACTTTTATCTAAACAAACTCCTTTGGTCACATCCTGTCATATACGGTATGGTTCAACGTATGCTTGTTCGTCCAATGTAACAATATATATTATATATTTGTACTTGATACAGTGTCTGAAGAAGACCTTGCTAGAAGGTTCAAACGTTACGTTTAGTTTATGTTTTTTTAATAAAATAAATTACTGCCTTGGTCAGCATATTTAGTTTTTCACATATAAATTCCGCTCAATGTAGCATATATTACCAGGCAGTGGGCATGAATCTTCTTTGCGAGTGTCCATGCATCAATGTCATCATATAATCACTCATCCTCATCGTCACGAATGCCCAAAAGTGGCAGAAAGCGACGCTAGTTAACGAAAATCAAATCAAATTCAATTAGCTTTCATTGATTGAGTTGGTGTTTTAAATCCACTTTATGGACAGTAAGGCTAATCGGGACTGGACCTACAGTTTAAAGTGGGATCCGAACAGCTATGTGCCTCCACCGGGAATCAAACCCGGAACCCCTTGATTACAAGGCGACAACGATATCACTGCGCCATCGGGAAGGCCTAAATTTAATTCGTAATGTGTGTATATGCATGAGGGACCCCAAAAAAATACCTTCAGCGAACAACTTCCACCACAATTCATTGAGCGAAATCACGCTCCGCCGCCATGTTTCGTCCAAACAAATCAGATCCTGCGTTGAAAACATGCCGGGTAAGCATTGTGCATGTGATCTTTTGCTGAAGTGATTTAAAGTATGATTATGATGATACGTATGAGGACTGTGTACGTGCAAAATATCGCAAATTTCTCGCTGTAAGAAGGCTTCTCATCTCATACGCTTTCCTCACCACGTGCTAATCTGTTTGCCCGACTTCATGCTCTTTCTTCCCATCGAAGGGCACTGCGTGGTGACGCCATGTTCAATATCATCCATTGATGTGTGTACCTACGCAACGAGTAACGACCCTCCCTAACACTACACACTTCTCTCTCCATTTTCCGACACCCAATAAAAACACATCTAACAGGTCTGTAGCTGCCGTGCAAAAATATTGCATGCAGATTGAATCGAAGAAGACGGGGAATGCTCATGGAAGTGTGAGTCACCGTAGAAAATGCACACTCCTTCTTTCGTTCTCACACCAACATCTTCCGCTCGCAGAGGTCAGCGTTTTGTGCAGAGGACACGCACAACCCACTTCTTCTTTGTTTCAGAATCGCTGCAATGCAAGTATAGCGTGACACTATAAGGCCCAGCAAAAGATCCTGAACAGAACAAGGCAATCGCCTGAACAGGTCAATACTCCGATGCCGGGGGGAGTCACTTTTCTTCGTGAATTCTTCTTCTCTCTTTCTTGCGAGAGGAAAAGGCGCTCCAGACAGGAAACTGGTTCCGAAAATTATTTCCTCTTTCTGTCGTGATATGTCGCTTGAAATTGGGTAACGAGGAGAGACGCGGCCTGGATTGATGGAAAACTACCCTCTGGGCCTATTAGACAAAGAGTGCACAATTAGTTTTGGCGCTGAGACGAGCTACCATCATTCTCAAATCACTATTTCTCATCCACATTTGGTTGAACCCACCGAGGCCAGTTTGTGGTTCTGAATTAGGTAAAGAGTTAGTAGGAAGGAAATGGGTTAATAGAGAAACTTAGATCAAGTTACACATATTAGAAAATAAAATGTGGTTCCTAACGAAACACACACTAAACTTTAGTGTAATTTTTTTTTGCTAGAAACCACATTTTCTAATGAGTATGTGTAACCATGGATCTAATTTTGTTGCTACTAGCCCTTCAGGATATATGCTGAACCAACAGCATACACCAATAAGCCGAAATGAAACCTTTTACTCACACCAAATGAGTACCCACATGAGCGTCAGGAAGGGTTTTAGCTTGCTCTGTTCACTTTAGGCACAAATGGGGTCATCGGGACTGGTAGTGTAGCTTGATTTCATTTAATTTTTGTTATTTAGCATCGGTTCCCTGCAACTTTTGGCTAAGCGAGTCAATGAGAGTGGGTGATTATATGAGGAAATTGATGAAGGGACACTCACAAAGAACACCCATACCTATGGCGGAATTCGAACCCGGGACCCTTGGCGTCGTAGCGCGCTATGCTAACCACTCCGTCACGGAGGTCGTTGGCTATGAGTGGGTTTTTGCACAGATAGGCTAATCGGGAGAGGACTTCCAGTTTAAAGTGAGATCCTTCATGCCTCTACCAGGTATCGAACCAGAGACTAGGCGACTATAACAATCAATACAGAGTAAAAATTTCCAGTAAAGAGGAAATTGAAGTAACTCTTCAACCCCCCGCCCCCCAAACTCTGTCCCTTCAAATACCACCCTGATACCAATAACCGATCATCAACAGTTCTGATGTAATATTTAAAAAAAAATACTTCTTTCATCTCATTAACCGATTAACAGACTCGGATTTCACCCATTTTTTCAATACTACTGTGTTTAGGAGGAGTATTATCGGAATACTTTCGGATAAACACAAAATACTTAGATTGTGGGCGTTACCGGTACCTGCGTTCTTTATCTCAGTGAGTTAAAGCCGATTAATTTTGAGAGCAGTAAACGTCTCGCTGCATACAATCGAAAGGCAGTTCCACAAATGAAGTTTAATCAAATTTCATTACGTAATCAGGGGAAAAAACACGTTCGCTTTCCGCGTGACCATTCTTTGCCCGTTGGCCGTTGTGAAACGCCTTCCCGTCTGCTTATGCGCAAGGTCACTGGAAACAATAAAATCACGACCAAACCATTACAAAAGATCCTGGTGAGATTCACGAATTCACTTGATTTCGGTGGAAATATAAAGAACGAAAAGAACAAAGAAACTAGTGAAGAGAGAAAGATACAACGGGAAATATTCACATACAGGAAACACAGAGTGCATGTCACCTTCCATCAAATCAGATTGCACAATGGTGGGAATAAATAAATACTCTACGTAAAGATGAAATTCCCCCAGGAAAATGGAGGACTACCAAGCACAACAATCAAGTGTGCTGGTTTTAAACCGCACGTCGCTAGACTAAGCACTAACGCCCTATTAAATTATTAATATTATCATCAATTTTCACAGAAATTAACATTTTCTTTCTCGCTTCGCATACACTGTGAAATTGTCGCAAATATTCGCATCACGTGCACTAGTAAAAAAAAAAACGAAAACAAAACAGTATCTTCTACAATTTGTTTGTGTTTACGTAAAATGCACGGTACCGTGTAATGACTAAATTATGTGCAGGGGCGTTTGTAAAATCGAAAGCGGGTAAAATCTGTAAATCAGTGTTTTTCTATTTCTTTTATGAAGTGATTCTACATCTACATTAAGAGACATAAAACTATCCCCAGTATTGATTAATGTCAAGTTATGAAAGAATTTTTCGTCGTGTTGTTCATTCTTAATCCTCTGTAATAATGAGCTACTCGTTAGTACTGCACAGTAACGCACTGTAAATTACCGAATGTATAAGAGAAGTAAATAACGTCAAACACGCATTTCACACCCTTTATCGAAGATTTTGATTGATTGGTTTGCTTTAATTTACTTCGCTTTTCTGCCACTTTTACATAATCGCGAAGATGAGAATGAATAGTGATGTTGAAATTAATGGAAGGACAAACACACTTGGACAGGGCACAACGCGAGTCTCACAGAGGAGTATACTGGCTGCGAGTTCAGGCGCCAGAGCCTCGCCAGTTTGCAAAATTACATGGGCGTCCGGAAGGGGGGGGGGCGTGTTCCATCTGAAAAATGAAAAAGTCACACAAAAATTATATATTTTTGACATATAATTTCATTTCAGCCACAATAATATGTGTTAATTATTGCATGAATATGATAAATTCAAATTTAAGCCTTGTTTTTTGAGGGAACACCACTATTATTTGCGAAACTGTGTCTTGTTTGCTCCCCCCTGGAAAAAAAACCTTCCTTGCCCCTCCCTGGAAAAAATCCTGCGGACGTCCATGGCCAAAATACAGTCCCGAGTGTGATACGTGGAAGAGGTTGACATTTGCGTGTCTTCAGAAAGGGTTATCCCTTTCATCGAAGGACAATTTTGCATTTGTGAGATTTGCCAGTTACAGAGAAATGGAGGGCCGAGCACTTGAGATAAAGTGATGCAATTTATTTTACAGATGTCTTGCTTACGGAGTTGTGTGTTATTTGCGCTCGGATATTAAAAATAAGTGTAGGAAGTCTAAGTAAGGGGGGGAGGGGCGAAATCTATTCTCGCCCGAGGTCCAGAAACCTCTTGCTATAAAACTACCCACTAACAACAAGAGGTCAGTGAGATCACGAAAGTCGGACGCCCATATAGATCCTGCTGTAGGAAACGTAAACATTTACGTTTCGTTTGGCCCAGTGCGAGAAAAAGAATTGCAGGGGCGACCTGAAATAAAACTGGTTGAATGCCAACTGGCTGGTTGGACCAAAAGGATCAGAAATACTACAGGGTTATTACAGTGAACGGGGATTTTAACTTCAGTTCTGTGTATATAAAATACGTAAGTCGATAGCTACGGATAATTTGCCACAGTGACTTGTCCAAGGTGGGTTAATCATAACACAACACAACCAAAGATTTCTAAAAACAAAAGAACGTCTGAAGCAGGGCACACGGCATAATTTAGACCTAATTACAAAAATCCTGGACAAATAACTACTATACTAGTTAATGGTTTACACTGAATACATATTAAATCAAAGACTCTGGTATTAAATCTGCTCTGTGCTTATTCCTCAGTTATAAACTATTCTTACGGAATGTACTGTTGCAGATAAAGATCTTGCTAGCTGATTGTTATCGAAATCTGGGTCAACTTTACAAAACGATAGATTCCCTAATTCCATCGTGACATTAGAAATTAAGACTCTTAGTACTCCAAAACACCATAAATATTCACTTGTACACTTAAGCGAGCATAATGTTGATTTAATGCAAGATTAACGGATTACATAGCACTGCGTTTGGTTTCAAATTATAAACACACTTACCGGGTAATATACGATCAAAATTTTGTTGTGTGCATCTTGGTTGTTAAAACTATTGAGACGAAAAAGTGAGAAAGGCCTAAATGGGGTCACACTAGCCCTGGATGGGGGCAATAATAGATATGTTGCTTAGTAATTACAAGTGAGATATTAAGCAGAATTTGAGTGGAAAAACTAACAATGTGCAGCAAATATTGTGATGATATTATCAGCTGGCCTTCTCATCATATCTATGTATTTTATAAACTGAGTAGTTTTTGTACTTACGAGAAAGTGTTACGTTTCGAACAGCCAGGCAGTTACACTATACTTCACTAACAACGTCAGGTAAACATTATAATGACTCTATCAGCTAGTTTTCATCGTGTCTATGTTTATAAAACATAAATTTGTGTACACAAAAGAATGTTTCGAACAAAGACAATCATTTTTTGGTATTAGAGCCAAACAGTCATACGAAATTACGTAGTACATACCTGTCAGGCATCTTGCTTGGATGGCAGTTCTTGGTGTTTACAATTGAAGTCGGTATTAACACAAGAAGTCAGCGATGTGTGATGAACGAATACTTATTCACACTTTCCCCTTTACTGTATAAACAAACGAAAACGAACACCGACTCACCAACCTGTTCTTACGTGTACAACATTCACTGCGCAACTGAACTAGACATCCGCGAATGCTCTTCCTTCACGCTCAATGACTTAGTCAGCTGATTGTTTGCAACGTTGCCGTGTCGTGCAACAAAACAAACCAAAACTGGGGCGTACAATTCACGAAAGTCCTTGGGATTTGGTCTTCGTTCACAGTTCTTGAACCATAACACGTTCGGGAAAGACGAATTCGCAGCAAACAGTGTGATAAATAAGTTTCGGCTGTAATTTAGTAGTCGATGTTAAGGATCTGGCAACATTGCAACATTGGATCAATGCCAGCTGCATCGACCAAACTTGCTTTCCCAGCTGCTTGAAACTACCTACGGGTTTCTGCGGGGGGGGGGGGGGGGAAATGGTCCCAGAGAGTTTAGCATGCACATGACACGAGCACTCTTTGTTTGTAAACTGCGCAAAAGTTCATGCGCCTACACATGACAAAAAAAAAAACGAGTCTAAAGTGGTTTTGACAAATTTACCGGATTTGTAACTGCTCTTCTTTGCGTGCACTGTGCAGATAATTCAAAGTGCAAGGGCAAGACAAAGGAACTCAATGACAAAAATATAACGATTATGTTCTGATCGATATTGGTTGGCATTGATTTCACTGCTGAATAACTTCTGAGCGAATTAGCTGCTTGACGATTTTAAAATACACAGAAATGTAGGAAGAATGCTTCTGTTACTATTTTATCTTATCATGACACACTACAACAAAAAACATGTTCATTCACATGTCTAATGTGTGTGAGCACGTCTTTGGTTTTATTTTGATGCTTAATAAAAGCAAAAACTCAAACAAGCAACTCTTCATCTTTTTTTCAAAGACGAATTGATTAGCTATCCACTTTCCTACACTTTTTCAAATGTTTGAAATAAAAACGAAAATTCGAACTTAACACTAGCGCCGCACGTTGCGAGTTTTAAGTACACTCTATACACAGACAGGCTAATCGGGACTGGACCTACAGTTAGTCCGAACCACTACGAGTCTACAACGGTATCGAACACTTATGTCGCCTATATCTTGTCATACTATAGGTATCCTTTTGATTAATTTATGTTTTTTTACGAGGCATCTCGACAGTGTAGTGACTACGCTGCCGCCTCGTAAACAATGTATCTCAGACTCTATCTTCGAAGCAGTGGCGTAGCGCAGTGCCCTGGGGCCCCACTGCAACTAAAATATTGAGGGGCCCCTTAGAAAAAAAAATATCGAAAATACTACAACGTATATATATCATCGATGACGTCAGAGGGTAAAGAATGTACAGCAATTAGCTACCCCCTTTTGAAGTGTTAAACAATTAAAAGAAAATTGAACTACGTTGTCACACTATAGTTAAAAATCGAAAATAATCTGTAACACTTAACAGGTGTGGACTATGTGGGAAATTTGTCTCAGTTCTTATTTGTACGTATATGAAAAGGCTTGGGCCCCCTTTGAAAATATTTGGTGGGAAGTTACATTTTAAATAGCACACATAAAACTAATATTAGTGATAAAAGATGAGGGATTTGTTTTCATATTTTAGGCGACCTGCGAGCAAGTAAATTAATACGGCATTTCTGAGGACCCACAGGGTTGCCAGGGCCCCTTTGATTGACCCAGTCTACGCCCCTGCTTATTATCGCAGACATTGTCTTATGATATGTTACTGGGAACCCACTCGACCACCTTCCACATGAAAATAAATAAATAAATGAAACAGTCGTGAAGTTCTTTGTGGTGTCCACTGACTCGTAAATTGCAGTGACTCTGTTGATACGTATTTTAAGTTCACATCGGGCGTTTCTATTTAGTGCTCATCTCAGTGAATTTCGAGTTCAAATTTTGTCATTGTTTACCTACAGTTTGCCTATTTCGTATTTTTTTAAAAAATAACTGACACTATGTGTTGAATTTCTGAAATTATATAAAATTTCAGGAGCGCAGAGAAAACATTGCGGGGCCCTTACACCTCGCATTGCGGGGGCGGCCGCTACGCCCCTGCTTCGAAGGGAGTAAAATTTAAACTGCAAGTTCAGTTCCAATTAATTTGTCTGAGCATAAAGTATGGTTACAACAGTCTTTTGACAAAAACCAGTATCTTTTTAACCAAGTGAATGGAATTGATGAAAATGATTGATTTGGTTTATTTTGTTTCGCTTTTTTGTCACTGTTGGTTAATCCTGACGCTGATGATTAGTGATGATATGATGATTTTGGATGGGATACTCACACAGAACATCCATAAATAGGCTGGGAATCGAACCCGGAATCCCTGGCGTCGTAGCGCGCTGTGCTAACCACTACGCCACGGAAGTACGCGAATGAAACTGATGAAAAATAAAAACTGGTTTCCATAACCGAACCCAAAAGTCTGTTTTGAAATCCAAAATTGAAAAATCTGTATTGAAAACTGAAACAGAAACCTGGTTTCACATGTCTACCTTTTTTAAAAAAAATTGAATTTCGGTTTCACGATAGAGCCTGTTTCAACAGCACCGCATCGTGCTGTGTAAGGATTCCGCATGTATGCCTCGATCTGCAAGATTCGTCACAAGGAAATCTGTGGTGCGAGGCGCGAAGTAAACTTAACCTTCCTTAAATAAATTACCATCTAAAGTGACAACAATTTGCACTGTTAAAACATCGTTCAAGGTTAAACTAGTCTCAACAGCGAAACAGAATTCGAACTATTCGTGTTACGTAAAGATGAGGAGGCAGCGTAACTTGGCTTGGAAGTTTCTCCCCGTGTTGGTAATCTGAAAATGAGGCCACCACGCACCTAAAATAAGATCGTGCGGGTTGGCTGGGACATTTAAAACACTGGGAAAGCGATAAAGAAACCACAGGAAGGAAGTTTAGGCCTTAATCCGTGCTGGCCGACTACGATATATTCCACCACAGCGGCGACGGCCAGATAGGGCATTGTCGTTTGACCCCATCTTCTACATTCTGTGTCATGCGTGTGGAAAGAACCTGTTAATGTTATTTTTTAGAGAACTTTCACACCGAAGCGACAGGTGACAATCTACCAGCGACACGTGTCTCACTGAAACAAACCATCAGAAATAAATGAAACCTTTCGAACCGAAGCTTATTGACTCACGACTGCTTGTTTTATCTCTTCTAGTGGAGTATAAGAACATATAAGTATATAAGCAGATCTTCATTGAAGGCAGGGAAACCGCTGCACGGACCTCCCGCTGGGATCTGCCCCTCGCAAGAAGCTTCGGAATAATACGTTGGGAGGCGCTGAGAGGCACCACTCGAAATCTTGCTTCCACAAAAAGACAAGAGATGTCACTGCTAAATTTCAACGCTCGGGTGCTAAGCCTGACGTCATCGAATTCCGAGGCAACATTCACTTGCGAACAACGAGCTGTATAAACACTATAGTAAAGACTGAAGTTTAAGCAAATGTAATGTGAATTTAAAAGGAAATAAGCAGTCACTGACAATAAAAATGGGACACCAAGATCCTGAAATGTTCGCTTCCTTGCAAGGTGTCATGTGTGTTGTCTAACTCTAGGCGACAAGTGGATTTTAATACGACATTTTCAATAGTTACTTCTACCACAGATAAGTTTAACCACTTCTACCACCGCCGTATAGTTAGTCAACACACATAAGGCCTTGCAGGGAAGTGAACATTTCAGGATCTTGGTATCCCATTTTTATTGGCGGTGACTGTACATATGTACCCATAGTTAACATAATATGCCAGTCAAATTCTTTGTGACACTCCCCCATACAATTATTCATGAAGTCCTAAT
Source organism: Lepisma saccharinum (assembly GCF_977018435.1). Lineage (NCBI taxonomy): Eukaryota > Metazoa > Arthropoda > Insecta > Zygentoma > Lepismatidae > Lepisma > Lepisma saccharinum. Next base: position 11,140,478 of record NC_139238.1, read on the forward strand.
TTGATGCTAAACTTGCCTTTACACCCCCTAAAATCGTTCGAACACCCTCCTAGATCGAAATCTCGGAATAAACACTCAATAAGTTTTATATCTTCTTCTTCTTTTTTTTTGTATTTATTGTTCTCTGTCATCCCTGTTGGGGGATGACAACCGAGTTTTATCGAATGTTTTTAGCTTCTTGCGAAGAGCCGGACTCTTCCACTGTCTGTGAGAAAGCTTTCAGTTCATTCATACTCGTTACTGTGTTGTCATCGTCTTGTGAAGGTCCCTTTACAAACTTGCACTTTTAATTTTTCCCAAGGGGCTTTTTACACCCTTTGTTTTAAATATTTAAGTAAGAATTTTAAATAAGAGGACATTTCCCCGCATATATTGAAGGTTGCAAAATGGCCTAAAGTGGCGACGCTCCCAAAAAATTTTAATTCAATCAATCAATCAATTATTGTTTCTGAGAGGCAATTTTAAAGTCGAAAAGGGAAATTTTGGAATACCGAAAGGGGAATTTCTCTCTGAGCCAGGAACATCGTATGGCCACTGAAGATCCGAAAATATTTCGTCCATTCAAACGACAGTCTCCAGCGACGTCACAGGGGGAAGGTTGAATAAATCACTGTATCCCCCGGTAACAACAAACCTAATTAATCCCAGTGTTGCCACATGAAGGGAACTTTCCCCTTTTGCAGGGAAATTCGGACCAAAATTTTAGCCAAAAGGGAAAAGGGAAATTCGATAAAAAATACCACAATTGCAGGGAAATTTTAAGGTCATCTGACTACATTATTACAGTTTATGTTAATTTCGAATTTCATATCCACATTTTGATGTTATTTATTTATTTTGCTATTCCAACTTGTTTCTGCTCCTTTAAGTTTATTGTACTTTGCTTTTATGCATCTTTGGATAAATACTAAATAGTAACGATGAGGATTAACGATTAAATGAATTCCTGACTAGGATTCAAACCTGGGACATCTGGTCAGGAAGTGATGAAACTAAAATGTGAAATTTTTTAAAAATATCTTTTTATCAAACGAATAACGAATTCAATGGAATACTTAACTATGAACTACTACTGCTTTCACCACCACCACTAATAATGTTGCTGCTGCTGCTACTACTACTACTAATTATTATTATTATTATTATTATATAATTTGCTTAGGTGAAGGGAAAAATTGGTCCAAGAAGGGAAATTTTGCCCCTTGGAAAGGGAAATTGTGCCCTCATATTGTGGCAACACTGATTGTTACAGTCAGCAACCTTACGTAACAATTCAATCCAACTCACGAAAGGAAAAGTTACGATTTTTCCCCAGTTATCGCAAATTACAAACAATACCTGCAAACAAAGCATCGACCGCGTAATTTCATTCACTTTCTCAACCAAACAAAACACGGTGATATAAGCATCGCGGACGCCATCTATAAAAATGGTTCTAGCACGCGCCTTGTCCGAGTGTAACGTGAAGAAGATAAAAGATTTCGGTTTCTCCCGTGCGCAGTCATTCTTCCTTATTTACGACCAGCTTTCTTTTTCTCTTTTGTGGATTTACTCAAAGGCATTAAAGAGTTTCAAGGGCTGCTCGATTTCCCGAGCGTAACTAAGGGGATCTTCTTTCATGTTTTCTTTCTCTATTTCTTTCTCATTTTCTTGTACACTCTAAATTTGGTTACACGTCGAAACATTGACGAAAAAGATCGACAGCAAGAACATCGACGAAAAACAACGACAGCAAGAACATCGACGAAAAACAACGACAGCAAGAACATCGACGAAAAAGACCGACAGCAAAAACATTGACGAAAAAGCTCGACAGCAAAAACATTGACGAAAAAGCTCGACAGCAAAAACATCGACGAAAAAGATCGACAGCAAAAACATCGACGAAAAAGATCGACAGCAAGAACATCGTCTATATTTGACGGACGCTGCAAAACATCGACAACAAAAAAGATCGACAGCAAAAACATCGAGGAAAAAGATCGACAGCAAGAACATCGACGAAAAAGATCGAGAGCAAGAACATCGACGAAAAAGATCGACAGCATGAACATCGACGAAAAAGATCGACAGCAAAAACATCGACGAAAAAGATCGACAGCAAAAACATCGACGAAAAACATCGACAGCAAGAACATCGACGAAAAAGATCGACAGCAAAACCATTGACGAAAAAGATCGACATCAAAAACATTGACGAAAAAGATCGACAGCAAAAACATCGACGAAAAAGATCGACAGCAAAAACATTGACGAAAAAGATCGACAGCAAAAACATCGACGAAAATGTTCGACAGCAAAAACATCGACGAAAAAGATCGACAGAAAAAACATCGACGAAAAAGAACGACAGCAAGAACATCGTCTATATTTGACGGACGCTGCAAAACATTAACAGTGCAAAACATCGACAACAAAAATATCAACACCCAAACAAGGGCATCGGGAAGGGGGGGTCCTACTGGTCCAACGACCCCCCCCCCCCGGCCTTCCTCCTAAAACTGACATAGTTTATTTCAAGTTACAAAAAATCAGAAAGCTTGTTTGTTAGTTTGTATTCGAACGGCGTAACCGAAGTAAAAACTGCCTTAAATCGAAGAAAATTGTGTAAAATACCGGTTATGTTTTTATCATATTATTCTACCATTTAAACTTAATCTGTAGAATAAACGATTCCACGGTTATCAAAATTCCAAAAATTAGTTTTATGTGGAACTTCAAACAACATAAAATTTTATGACTAACATTTTCTCTTAAATTTTAAGCTTTTTCTTGAACGATGTAGTTATGTAAAAGTTAATAAACAAAACAAAGTAACTATGCATTTCAGTAAACAAGCTCCGTGGCCGTGCGGTCTAAGGCGCTGTGCTTTGGGCTCCGACTGCGGGACGTCATGGGTTCAGTCTCTGAGTTTTCGGCCTGTGTATAGGACCGGTAGCAACTCACCATCGTGAGGAAATTGGGGAGCTACGAGTGAGTAGCGTAATCCGGTCATTAAAATCTCCTATAACGGCTTGGGGGTTCGACGTGCTGACCCCATGTCACCCCATTACCGGTTTGAAGAACTCCACGATTGCGGGAGGGAGACTGGCAGTCGGGCCAAGGCCCTTACGGGCTGTAGAGGCACGGGTTATTCTTTTATATTATTATTATTATTATTGTTAACTGTGTGAAACGTTAAAAATAATGTAAAACAGATGTGCTTGATATTCACTCAGCTGGTGAAGCGACTGAGAAGTGTTTCCAACGATATAATTATGGTTATAAATTTCGATAAAATTGTTTAATTTTATTATATTATAATATTTATTATTGTGTAATAATAATCAAAACCATGATAATATTTTTTTAAATAAATTTCCCCCTACAAAAGGGTGTGGCGATGCCAATACACCCAAAACATAAACAAAACAAAATCTACACCAAGAAACATGTTCTTCTTTCATCATTTCTACCCCTCTGCTCGCTTGTCCCTTTTTAATTTTTTTTTTACTCTTTCTTCTTTTTATGCTTCTCTCTCTCTCTTTCTCTTTCCTTTCCTTTTTCCTTTTTGTCGTTTCTTAGTGTATTTTTATCTCCCTCCTTTCTGTTTCTGACACTCTCTGTCTCTGTTTATCACTTCCATACTCCGTCTCTCCTCTTTCTCTGTCCCTCTTCCTTTCCCGTGTGTCTGTTTCTAACTCCTCCTTGATCATTTTCCGCCTCTCTGTCTCTTCCTATCTCTTCTTTCTAACTATACAGCTCGCATTCCGAGCTGATAGCTTACCGTTACTAAAATCAGATTTAGTTGGTTGCTTACACACCGATAGAGAGATGAAAAAGTTACGTGTTAGTGTTCTTTTAACAAGGAAACACGACTTAATCGTGTTGCCAAAGGTCTTATAATACTGAGAATATGTAATAACCTCAATATGGAGACGGGAAAACAATTTCTCTGGCCCGTAAATGTACAGGGAGAGACATCCTCCGCATTTCATACATATTAGGCCCGTAATGTGAGTTTCCTTATCGCAAGGTCGGGACTGAATATTTCCCCGTTTGCACAAGAAGTGAAAAAGGGAAAGTTAATAACGATGCAGACGGAAATTGCAAATGAGTGGCGAAAAATGTAGAAAGGGGGAAAGATAATTAAAGATGGTCTCTGCTACGTTCGAAAGACCTTGGGAAGTAGTGTTTGCGAAATTCCACGAGGAAAGCTTAACATAATGGGCGATTGTATTTCGTTGTACTTGTCCTCATATATCTATCTTATCTATATTCCTCTCTATCTACACACACACACACAATACACAGACTATTCACTGCATTCTCGATGCTTTTCGATATTGCGCCTTACGCTTCATGTCTGCGTAGGATTCACTTAATTTCATATCATCTATCATCTGATCTCTTCTTCTTCTTCCCTGGATTTATCGCCGGTAACCATTCCTTTCAGTACGTCTTTTAGCAGGCCAGTGTCCCATACAATTTCTTTTTATTTTCTTGATCACTTCTCGCATTGCTCTTCATTCACCAAATCTTTCCAACATAGTTTCATTTCTTCCTTTGTCTATCCATTTCCCATTCTTGCACTATAGCCACATTTCTAAACTTTCTAGTCGCTTTTCCTCCCTTCTTTGTAGCATCCAGGTTTCTTTGCCATACAACGCTACACTCCACACAAAACACTTCTTAGATGTTTGTCCAAAGGTCCACAAGAGACACTTCTTTTGCCATTGCTTTACCCACATTGACTTCCTGACTGCGGCTCATGCAGTGTGAGAATTAAGCTTTTTGCTTTGGAAGGGATGTCGTGTTTGTGATTTCCTTTTCGGGGGATTAGGTTTTTTTAGGTATGCAAATGTGTATGTTACCAGTTAGTAAACTCTACTATTGCCTGCCAGTTCGAAGTACCTAGGACATTAAATACAGTAAAACCTCGTTAATCCGGACTAATGGGGGGGGGGGGTAAGTTGACCTGTTTAACGAAAGTCCGGATTAACTGAAATAACCTAAAAGAACAGTAGAAAGTGCATTAAAACTCCGTTTATAGCAACAGAACACGTTCATTATGGTGTATTTAAAAGGAATAGGCCTAAATACACTATACAGTACAGTACAAAGTCTGCGGGGAACAGAATTTCATCAGCGGTTGACTGCCTTTTCTTTGGGAAGTTCTCTGGTTGACTTCTAGCCATATTTAAAACCTTGCATTCTACTTTCTTTTTGCCTATTGCCTGTCCGGATTAAGCGAAGTCCGGCTTATTGGGGTCCGAATTACCGAGGTTTTACTGTATTATGATAACATTTAGACGTAATTTTGAAACAGTAAGGTAAAAGAAGGGATGTTCGCCATGCTGGGAATTTCGCCGTACTTGTGGTTTTTCTAATCGTAGATAGAAAGTATAGGTTGGAAACACTCACTGATGCCTGTAAAAAATCAAGTAACATGTGCCTTGTTTCCACTGAAAACTACAGTGTGGTGAGCGAACTAGCAAGCAAGCAGTACAGTTTGGAATGCGCAGTTGCGTCTACACAGAAGACAAAGAAAGGTGCCGAATTTCAATACTACGTTGGAAATTGTCATTTCGTGGCAGATAAGAATTATTATTTTTCTTCCACTTAATTATTGATATCGTAACCTCAAACCTTAAGAATGTCGTGAAAAGATTTGCTTTGGAAAGCGTGCATGTACAAGTAAACATAAGCTGTTTTCTTTCGACTATGCATTTGCTGGTAAATTCGCCAGAGTAACAGAAAATGTGTCGAATTTCCCTTCTTACAGGTGATCTTTCACACACAACTTGTTCACAATGCTTATGAACATTTAGGCCTATGTTTCTTAAACATGTTTGTATTGTATCTTTTTAAGCAGTTTTGTATTGTCATTTGTAGGTCTTTTACACTTTGTTGTCTGACTTATTGACAACAACTTGGTATTTCATACACTTAAACTGAGGATAAAAAGATAAATAAGTTATATGGCGGGAATTTCGCCAGTTTTTCTCTTTTTAGTATTTTTAATATTACGTCATAAGTATAAGTGACACAGTATTTATGTTATATTCCTCATAATCCTCAATGACTACTTTTTGTATTGTATAAATTTTGTCCTCCGCCAATTCGTTTAGAAGGAAAAAAAATGAAAAGCATTTTGGTGGCGAACTCTCCCTCCTTTATCCTATATTTATATTCTAAGGAAACTGAAAAATACACAAAAAGAGTTATTGAACTAGGAACGCCGAGAAAACTTGAGCAAAAATCTATTGCGCTTTCAACTCAATGGCGAGAAATGTGAACTATGTATCTCCAACGAATAAGGCTGACGAAATCAACTCTTCTTTCCATGGCGGTAGGCTGTTGTACTTGATTTGGCAAATGGACAGAAACCTTCAGACTGTTCTCCCGAATGATTTTTCAGTGGTGTTCGTTCCATAGTTAGGAAATGGTATTCTACGTGTATGCTTTCAATTATATTTTGTTTGGCGGGGATAAAAACATCCCTGATGAAATGTTTTTCTTCTGCCGAGGATAACAATTTGTGTGTGGGGGGTTCATCCCCGGCATCTCCCCCGTTAATTCGCACACTGGGCTCATGTCACTGCTTATGATATCCTGAATCAACTTCTGGGTGGCCACACTTAATGTTGCCCTATTCAGAACCCTCTGGGGAACACGTTTGAACCATCGGATCGCGGTGAAACTTGGGAGAGAGGTTATGGAGGCCATGAGGAAGCGAATGCCGACGAAAAAAGTTGAAATTTTCACCACCAGGTGGAAATGTGGTGCTCAAATCTGGTGTACATAGAACAACATCACAGGAAACGCCTAGTGAGACCGCTGATAACACCATGATTCCAAAGCTTCATTCACGTTGACGTGACGCATTTTGAACTGTGTTGTACAGCCATAAACTCAAATTACCCATTGTTGTTACTGCAGCGCCAGTGAAAATTTCAACCTTTGTTTTCGTCGGCATTCGCTTCCCCATGCTTTCGATAGCCTCTTTACCAAGTTTCATCACAATCCGATGCTTCAAACGGGTTCCCCAGAGGGTTCTGCATAGGGCAACATTAATTGTGGTGCCCACCCGGTGGCGGCAATTAGGGAGGGCAGTGCCCCCCCCACTATGCTAAAATAATCTACAAAGGGAAATACCGTCTTTGCCCCCCCCACCAGTTTTGGCACTTTCACCCCCCGGTATTGGAACCCAATCGCCGCCACTGCCACCCGGGATATAATGTGTGTATAATTTTTACATACGTGCGTTTAAAAATCGAACAAGACAACCGCATCTCTCCACTAAGACCCTTCTAATTAGATAGGCATTACATGAATGAAATCGTAATTTCCAAGGAGACTTTCTATCGTTGTACGTGCCTCAATTTCCATTCGACAATTCTCTGCAGCACGAGCACGGAGGAAATACGTAGCTCCTGAATGTGGACGTGCCGCCATTTGCATTGTTGCCGAGACAAACATTACGCAAGAGATAGGAACGAAAGTCATCTTCCTCCTGACCACGTTTAACCAACCAATTTGCTCAGGTGCGCGTTCAAAAGCAAAACACTGCAGGAATAGGAGAGGGCTTGGCAGATGCGGAAACTGCGACTGTTTCTGTCTCGTCACATACCCATCTCTTTCGGATCTGAAAAATATTACGTCAGAGAGAATTCACTGTCAGTGGTCTTCCACCCTCTGCTCTGCTGCCAAGTCATCTACCTTTATTGGCTGATTGATTGATTAATTCCTTAACAGGCACGTAGCCAGGAGAGGGGGGGGGGGGGTGAACCCCACCCGAAACCCTACAAAAATCTAATTTAAATAGTCTTACTGGTAATTAATTTTACTTCCTTAGCAGGATAAAACATCTTGTGTAATAACTAGACCTCGGATTTTTAGGTTCTAAAAAGTGTGCTTTTAAGTTCCTAAAATAGGTTCTAAAAATCCTAAAATAGGTTCAAAAAATCCTAAAATAGGTTTAAAAAACCTAAAATAGGTTCTAAAAATCCTAAAATATGTTCTAAAAATCCTAAAATAGGTTCTAAAAATCCTAAAATAGGTTCAAAAAATCCTAAAATAGGTTTAAAAAAACCTAAAATAGGTTCTAAAAATCCTAAAATAGGTTCAAAAACCCCTAAAATAGGTTCTAAAAATCCTAAAATAGGTTCTAAAATCAAAAAATAGGTTCAAAAAACCCTAACATAGGTTCTAAAAATCCTAAAATAGATTCAAAAACCCTAAAATAGGTTCTAAAAATCCTAAAATAGGTTCAAAAACCCTAAAATAGGTTCTAAAAATCCTACAATAGGTTCAAAAACCCTAAAATAGGTTCTAAAATTCCTAAAATAGGTTCAAAAACCCTAAAATAGGTTCTAAAAATCCTAAAATAGGTTTAAAAACCCTAAAATAGGTTCTAAAAATCCTAAAATAGGTTAAAAAAAACCTAAAATAGGTTCTAAAAATCCTAAAATAGGTTAAAAACCCTAAAATAGGTTCTAAAAATTCTAAAATAGGTTCAAAAACCCCTACAATAGGTTCTAAAAATCCTAAAATAGGTTCTAAAATCCTAAAATAGGTTCAAAAACCCTAAAATAGGTTCTAAAAATCCTAAAATATGTTCAAAAAACCTAAAATAAGTTCTAAAAATCCTAAAATAGGTTCAAAAAACCCTAAAATAGGTTCTAAAAATCCTAAAATAGGTTCGAAAAACCTTAAAATAGGTTCTAAAAAAACTAAAATAGGTCCTAAAAATCTAAAATAGGCTCGAAAAATCCTGACGTAGGTTCAAAAAAACTTAAAATAGTTCAAAATTCCTGAAAAATACTAATTAGGTATAGTCGCCAGCAATGAAAATGGGACACCTATATCCTGAAACACGCACTATCTTGCATAACGTTATGTGTGTTGCCTAACCCTATGGTGATGGCAGAACTTACTATTGGAAATTTGCTATTAATTCCACTCTTCGACGAAGTTAGGCAACATTCGTTTCTCATGTTATCCACAGTCAAACTCGGCAATTTTGTCTGCGAGGATCATCAAATATGCTGAAAATAATCTTTCAACAAAAACACAGTCAGTGGTGCAAACTTCAATGCTGAAATGTTAGTTTGCAAGGCGTGAATGCCACAAAGCACTGAAGTGGCGTGAAAGTAAGCAAGACCACACAGATCAGAAGTTTGCACTTTGGACTGTACAGTGGCACCAGACATTTTGCTTTGTTTAGAGCTTTTATAAATCACCAAGGACTTGGAGGAAGTGATATCGACAGAGAGTACGTTGCAAACACGTTCGTCATTGAATTTTTTAGCGACCAAACAAAGCAAATGCCTCTGTGTGACGTCAAAATCCTGTAAAAACCTTTAAAAATATATAAAAAACCTTTAAAAAGGCTTCATTTAGGTGCATAAACCTGAAATAGGTTCTAACAAGCAAAATAGTTTTTTTAGGCACCGCCAACAGGGGTAACTTTGTCCATTTTGGAGTGTTTTCTTGAATATCTCCTTTTTTTTCATTGATTTTTCTTGCAGTAAAAACTTTTTGGAAGACATATTATACCTCTACAAATAAGGCTAGGAGAGTTATTGCAATTATGTGTACTGTGCACATAAAAAAAACAAAATGAAGTGGACAATGTTACCCCACTAACCGGGGTAACATTGTCCACCCCTATTTATAATGAATTCCTTGGACAAAGTTACCCCAGAAATCAAATTTTTGTAAAAATCTGTCCACACAATTCTTAGTAATTAAATAAATACTCGTAATTAATTAATGTAATACGCATTATCTTTTTTATTTTCATTTCTTATTTATTAAATTGAGGCTTTTATCCAACTCAAGAATGACATGGTATGGTATATCTAATACTAGTAAACCAAGGTAGAAACTAATGACACAGGAAATTTCCTGTCATATATATATAACTGAAAGAGAGCACAGCAAACATTTCTTTCAAATACAAATAATTGGAAAACTGAGTACCGTACAGTACCTACCTTTATGATCAAACAAAAATGAAAAGTCTAAACCATGGTAGGTAAAGTAAGTGACACAATGAAATGTACCATCTGTATGACCATTGAAAACAATACAGTATCACCGTAAAGCAATAAGAATACACGAGTACACGTTAGCCAGATACGTCAACAGAACAACGGAACTCGTAATGAATTCTTTCTCCCTTAACTACAATTTTTGGCAGGGGAAGTTTCCTAACTACAGCCTCCTTCAAAACATAGGAAACATCTGTTTCTTTAGCAGTAAATAAGTGTTTTTCTTTGTTAACACTTGTTAGGCCCATTATCTCTATCTTACTAGATTACTGAGCACTGGACAATGTTACCCCGCTACACCTAAAACGAGATGTAATTGATCATAAGTTGTAATTAATCTGGAGATCAATGGGAAAATTTAGTGTCAATCACGAGAATGGTAGATGCTCAACTAAAAAAAACAAAAAAAACACAACATCCATGTCATTGGATCATAGTGATGACCAAAGATTTACAGAGCCACCTGTAATCTCACATTATGTTGTGTTGGATTATTTTTTTTACAGGATTAATATGATTCAGAAAGGATTGCATATTTATTACGATTTCTGTTTAGGTTCTGAGAATCACATTAAAAAAATGCAGGAGGATCAGAGCAATCATAGTGTCACTAATATAATTTCTTACAAAAAACTCATTTAGTGGACAAAGCTACCCCGGTGGTCAAAGTCACCCACCCTGGTTGACAGCACTATAAAACTTCATCAGTTGTTGCGCTTTTTAACGAAACGCTGACATAACTTATTATTATTTATTACGTACCTGTAAAGGAAAAAAATAGGTTAAAAACTTAAAACCCGACGTCTAGTAATAAGTTGTAATATACTGAGAAATTCATCATCAAAGCTTCTAGCCCTTCCACTTTTTCGCCTTAGATTGTGGCTGCTGATAAGTGATGAGTCCCCCCGAAATAAAACAGGGTACGAGCCTGTTCACCGAGTATCGAACCCGGGACTCCTTAATTACAAGGCGACGACGTTACCACTACGTCATCGGGGAGGCCTCATCTATACACTCTGTCCCGGGTATCTCTGGAGCAAGCAAACGAAAAAAGTCTCTGCGCGAGTAGTGACGCGAGATGGCTCCACCAATGAACACATGAGAGGAAATGGGATTGCGTGTTACCAGCCTTCCCAGTATCGTGTACTGCTCTGCCAACTCGATTTCCCCCCTTCTCTGCCGCTATGAGCGGTCTTACCCCAGAGATAGCCGGGACAGAGTAGCTATACATTTGTTTGTTTGATTGATTTGGTTTATTAAGTCCACTTTATACACAGTAAGGCTAATCGGGACTGCCTCCACCCGGTTTCAAACTCTGGAAGAGTATACCTTTGTGTTCGTCAGAATATGCAGAGAAAGGCGACAACAATCACAAAGGATCGTAACAAAAAACTTTCGTTTAATGCGATGAGAAAGGAACCACTGTACCCGGAACGGACCTTCGCAACAGGTCGAACAAAGCATGGATCATAAGGAATGCACGCAGGTTCCCTGTATGGTATTGTGACCTCCAAACAGGAAACCGAGGATCTGTCAGGCGCTGTGGCAGACACAAAAACAACCAACGCCCTTGGGGAAACGATTGCATCGACGGACAGGTTTAAGGTCTTCACCACAATCACGTAGCTATCATGTGATTTTTCGCCGGACGTCAACAGACGCCTACGTTCTATCCTTGCGGAGAGATTATTATGAACTAGAAGCCACGTGGATGCCATTGTTGAATTTCATTCTTTGATTTTCCTCCGAGTACGTAGGTCTAATGAGTTGATTTTCATTTTACAAAACATCGAGTTTTCCCGGTTTACAATCACAGACGTGTACAGTCACGGATATTCTGGGTTGTAATGACCCAATTGACTTTCAATGGAATTGTTGCAACTCCGAAATGTCCGTGACTGTACCTATATTGGTCGCATTTCCAGCTGGCGGCTGACCTTCATGGCTATTTCTGGCTCTTTATGTCCCCCAATAGTTTTCGCGGGTGTGTGCTCGATGGATGCCAACAATCTCGATTACGAAGTAAAAGCTCTCCCGAAGCAACGTTGCCAGGCGTACTTCTGCCGACCTATGGGTGGTCGATCCGGAAACTTCATTGTGCAAGACCACATGCACATATGTACAGTCAAAGGCAAATATAATGGTAAACAAATTGTCCACCGGTATTTTCATCCTACATCCTGTGTTGTTTTAAGGAATGAAACTATGTTGGTTCGAAGCGGGCATTGTTCTCTGCTTATTGACGTCTTCATTTTGAATTCATTGTTATCACATTGGGTAATACAGACCGAATGAAAATGGTGGTGGACAATTCGCCTACCGTTTCTTTCGCGTTGGGTGTGCCGTTAATCCCCGTTGGTTTCTGGTGCTGACGATATCGTTGTCTGAGAACTCTCTCGCTTTACGGTACGTTTGGCAATGTGTGGTGTATCCGACGCTCACCTGTTTCATCCCGCTTACAGCGTTCGGTGACTTGTGACTCGAAAATGACCGATGTCAGCCGAAGAAAATTCAACTCATCGCTGATTCGCTGTTTCCAAGCCGCCAGCTGGAAATGTGACCAGTATAGAAGAGAAGACCGCGGCCAATCAAGTTTGAACTTGGCAATAGAATTTTTTTTTGTGAAGTTTTCGGTGATACCACTCGATAGCTCTTAAAAGTTATGGGTTTTCTTAGAATGTAAATACAGTGTTTCTAAATTACGCATAAACAATAACATAACAGTTAATGGCTTAGGTTAGAACCAAAGCTCTAAGGTACGAACCTCAAGACAATAGTTTAGTTTACTGATTGGCAACATAGTATATACAAATTTGCATAGCCCCCAAAAAAGTATCTCCCGAAACTGAAACCACAAATACGCCACTGAGTGGGCAACTCCTCCCCAAAGGAAAAAGTTTAAATCGCACAATGTGAATCATCCTCGCACACAAAGACATCATCAGCAGCAAAGGTCGAAGAGAACATTGTGCAAAGATGCAGAATCAGGCTAACATTGTCCGACAGTCGGTCGCTGAACTCTCCTCTCCACAACGCCCATTCAGAGGCAAGGACAAGAATCGCGACAAGCATAACCTACAATTATCCTGACGCGCTGCACCGGTTGTTTTGTCCTCACGGGATGATATATGTTTGCTGGGCAAAACACACCACTTCCATGCTTTACTTGGAAAAACGTAATAAGCGGGAACAGTGAAACGTGATTGAGTTAATTGAAGTTCAAAGAAACACGCCTACATTACAATGTTGTTTAATGGTAAAATTTGGGGGATTTGAGTATCATAAATTAACACGCCTGGTGCAGAAATTTCCGACGAAAATGCTTTCACCTGCATTTAAGTCGTTCTTAAATTTCTTAAAGCCTTAAGGCCCTGCTGTACCACTTTTCCGACTGCTCTCATTTTAAGTGAACACATTTGGCCATTTTTCCCATCATAATTGCCAGGTGAAATGATGCCTCAATTTTTGCGTTAGCATTTAGAAAGGTTGAATTGCATGAGCTACTTCTGGGCATGTAGTCTGAATGCATTCTGTATCACTAATGATTTATTTGACTATATTGTGTTTGTATTTGTTATTTAAAGTCCCTTTTCTTCCACTTTTGGCTGACTGCGATGATGAAAATGGGTGGTGATTAAATGGAATGTATTTAACTACAGTTTGCTCGCTCTATTAGTGGGTGAATTTATGCTTTGTGTGTGTGTGTGGGGGGGGGGGAGGTTCTGAATTGTTGAACTGAACTGAATACACTGCCCAACAACAACAACAACAACAACAAAACATGGTGCCTTGGTTTTTAGGCCTCTTCCTGGAGTTTTTTTGGGGGGGGGCGCTGATTCCAAAAATTGCATTGGATACACTGTATCAGATCTAGTTTCTTAGATATGGATATGATATGATAGATATGAATGTATACAATTTTAGTCCGCTCTCTAAAATATCTCTTCTGCAGAATCGGGATGTCATGACAAGCTATCTTATTTGACTTGGCAATTAATGTACAGTAAAACCTCGTTAATACGAACTGATGGGGGGATAAGTTGACCGGTTTAACGAAAGTCCAGATTAACTGAAATAACCTAAAAGAACAGTAGAAAGTGCATTAAAACTCCGTTTATAGTAACAAAACACGTTTATTAAGGTGTATTTAAAGGGCATAGGCCTAAATACACTATACAGTACAGTACAAAGCCTGCGGGGAACAGAATTTCATCAGTGGTTGACTGCCTTTTCTTTGGGAAGTTCTCTTGTTGACTTCAAGCCACATTTAAAACCTTGCATTCTGCTTTTTTTTGGAGCCTTTTGCCTGTCCGGATTAAGCGAAGTCCGGATTAACGAGGTTTTACTGTATTTAAATGACTCACATATTTTTAATGTACGTATAATTGACCTTTGTCTCACAAATATTCCCACTCACATCATTTCATTTTTGCGAATCGAACACCGTAGAGGCTACGGAAACTTCAAGACAGAGCTGGTTGAATCATCCCGAGGTATTTCAATATATTTGTGGGAAGTACACACTGAAAGCAAGTAGGAGACCTATTTCCGAGTTTGTAAAAAGAGCAGGTTATTTTGGTGTCAAGCTTGGAGATCAGAATAAGCCATGCGCTCTTCATATTGTACGCAAAATTTGTACGGAGCAGTGTACGCCAGTGGACAAATACAAAGAGAAACTGGGCCTCCCCGATGGCGAAGTGGTAGCGTCGTAGCCTTGTAATCAAGGGGTCTCGGGTTCGATACCCGGTGGAGGCACATAGTGGTTTTGGTTCCCACTTTAAACTGTAGGTCCAGTCCCGATTAGCCTTACTGTGCATAAATAATAAACACCAAATCAACCAATCAATCAAAACAAAGAGAAGCTGCCTGATATTTGGAGTCCCAATGGTGTGGAGGAAACAGAAAAACCACTTCCATGACTTACTTTTGTATTGTTAATATCACAGGCATCAATCGAAATAATCGCGATAAGTGGTCTTACCCTGATCTACCTTCAACCAGGAGACCTGTTCCGAATTTCCGTGAACTACCAGAGCTCTCAGAGGATGATTTTTGCTTGTCTGATACCGCACAAGGTAAATTTTGAGTTGTTGTTGTTGAGTTGGCGTTTTAAATCCACTTTATGCGGTAAATTTTGATCTTGATTTTAAAATTTTGGGTGCGTCAGCACTTAGGCTATTTTGCAACCGTCACATTACCTATACGGAGTCCAGCCCCTTATCCTTTCCCATGAGGCCTTAGAAAGATCGCTTCGCGGGCTTGCAGCAGACGACAATATGGGGGGGGGTGTCTGCGAGAACCAATCAGGGTCCGCGAATGAGTGAGCCCGGTTGCCACAGCTAGCTCGCTGCGCCCTTCTGGAAGGGTGAGTGACCTCTGCCTCTTGCTACTTCGGCCTGTTGGTTCGGCTGAGGAGCAGACGACACGAGAGTATCGGCAATAGTGTGCCAGCGACGTCTGCTGTTAGCCCGCGAAACGCTCTTTCTAAGGCCTCCTGCATAAGTAAAATCTTAAAATATTCTGACTTCCGATAAAAAGCTGAGGCTGCAAAGGGGCACTCAGCACACACAGGGACAAAAAAACAGGACAACACACAGAATTATACTGGCCATAGGGCAAGTCGCCAGAGCCTCGTTTGTCTGCAAAATGCAGTCCAGGGTGTACTACGTGGAAGTGAGGTTGACAATTGGGTGTACTACGTGGAAGTATCACCCCTTGCACCCCGCACAAGGTAAAGAAAGTGGGGACAGTCACAGTCATTTCCGAACAACTTCACCTAGTGAATGTTTTGAGTGATCTGATCAGGGACTTAAATCTTTTCAAAGAGACCTCGCAATTGCTTGCTTCCAGACTAAAGGAAAAGAACGTACTTCAGCCAGGAACGAAAAGTACATTTTATCGAAAGAGAGAAAAGGATTTGCTGCCATTGTTTACCGAAGACAACAACACCGGAAGCCTTCTGAAGATAATTGGTCTTTCAGAATACAAACCAATTGATTGGCGCCTTTTCGTTGACAGTTCAAAATGTAGTTTCAAAATGTGTTCTTTCTAATAACGGCAACAAACATGGTTCTATTCCAATCGGACACTCCACCAGAATGAAAGAAGAGTACAAGACCATCTCTTTAGCAGGTCCGTAGCCAGGCAGGGGCCAGGGGGGCTCAGCCCCCCCCCCCCTGGCACTGACGTCAGCCTCCTTGACATTAGGTAAAACCATTTTGTGTAATTTGTTTGCAGTGAAGAGTGAAAATGTAGACAGCATATATTATTTTGCTCACAACTTTGATGAAGGATAAATTCAGGGAGCATGAGCAGCAGCAGCTATTACATTCGTTCATCTTATTTATAAGAAGTGTAAGTAGCGGCAAGTATTTAGGAGATTCTCTTCTCTAGAGTTCGGAAAGTTCCTTCACAGAGGAGCTTCTTTATCTGTACCTTCGTTGCCCCTGTTGCGACCTCCCATTTATACAAAAATCTGCAACTTTTATGTCAGTATGTAAATTCCCTCCGCATCTGCGTCAAAGGTTAACAGCTCCCAAGTTTTGGGAACGAAGGGGAGTTCTATTGGTTTGGCCGGGGAGTGGAATGTATGTTAGGCTAGGCACTATGATTGTCAATCTTTTCTTGGGTGATATAAATATCTGCATCATCTAACGTAGTATGGAGTGTGTAGTAAAGGATGATTTCATTATCAGCCAATTAACACTTCAAGCAATATTTTAAAAGATATAGAGAAAATGTAGTATTTGTGTGATATTTCTAAACTTTATGTAACTTAATGACACCCCTCCCCCCACACATAATTTACCTTCATTTAATACTGTTAAACTTTTGAAAAATGGACTTTATGTACAAAGCCCTCCCCCCCTCCCCATCCTGGAGATCAATTCTGGCTACGGGCCTGCTCTTTAGTCTTGAAAAGTACCAAGAACATCAATGGGGAGGCTTGAAGATAGTTAATTTTCTTCTTGGTCAACAAAGTGGCTACACAAAGTATCCTTGCTTTCTTATGTCTTTGGAACAGTAGACCCAAACATGAACATTGGGCAAGAAAAGATTTGCCACCAAGGAAATATATGCTTCTCTTGGATCCGCGCCTGCTGAGAGTCAATTTCAAAATCTCAAAAAAGAAACAGAACTCCATTGATTAGTAAATCATATTAACTAAAATTTGGCTGCAAAATAGGTGACCAGAATAAATCCTGTGCCCCTCATATCTGCTGTGTTTCATGAGAGACACTGTTATGTGTAGCTGAAAGAGTGTCCATAGTTTGGAGAAAACCGTTGAACCACTCAACGGATTGAATTTTATAAATTACAAAAGCTCTGGAATAACTGCGAAAGCTAGGCATATCTTTAAATACTATGATATTCCTTCAGCTAGAAGGCCTGTTCCTCTCAGTCCAACTCTTCCCCATGTTTGAATGAAGCTGAGGTGGCAGCATCACTGCAAGAAGTTGAAAAGAATTACCTGGGAAATCACAAGGCAGGTAACTCCAAAGAACTTGTTAAACAGCGTCTTCATAACTGCAGAAACTGAGATGTAATATGTTCCTAAACACCCATTTGTTGGTCTGACATTTGGACTATCCCCCTCTGACAATGGCAGTGTAAGTGACAAACATAGAGAACACTTCCATCAGGAAATATACCATTACCAAGGTAAATGGAGCCCACGAATGTTAGTCGACTATTCCTGGACTCTCAAGAGAGATGTTCGTCAAGGTAAATGCAGCAGAAAACCTTTTAGAAGTACATTTTAGGTCAGTACACAGAAAATATAACATATATTAGTTTCAATAAAGCTGTATTTCGTTACTACAAAAAATGTGTATTGCCAAAAATCTAAGCCCCATAGAGAAAAACAGAAAACAGATTTGAAGTCAGCGGAAAAAATACTATTTATGAATCAACATTTCTTTTCTATTCAACAGAGAAAAAGTTAAAATTTGTTGCCCAGTGTAATTAACACAAATTACTGTGAACGAAATGAAATTTCATGTGTGGAATAATGTTGAAGAGGGCACAGGTCTCCTTGCCTCCCCGTTCAGAATGCCCACATGTGCACAACGCATGGATGAAGGCTATGTTATTTGAATCTGGAATTCTTTCTCTATGTCTTTCTTTCTTCGTCTGTTTCTCTCTTTAGCTTCCTCCATTTTTCTGCTTCATCTTTTCATTCCTTCTTTCTCTGTCTTTTTCTTCGTCTTTTCTTTCTTCTCTCTCTCTCTCTCTCGGTGGCTTTTCTTTATCTATTTGTGTCTTTTCCTATCTCTCTCTCTCTCTCTTTCTTTCTATCTTATTTTCTCTGTCTTTTTCTTTCTGTCTTTTCCATTTACTCTCTTTCTCGGTCTTTTCTCTTTCTTTCTTTCTCTCTCTCTTTCTCTTCTTCCCTAATGTATCTTCTCTCTCTTTCTTTTTCTCTCTCTCTCTCTCTGTCTCTTTATCTCACATTTCTCTGCCTCTCTCTTTCTGTTCTCTGCCTTCCTTTATATGCGTTGTAATTCTTGCTACATTATAAATGACTGGTCATTGGCAACGCCGCTACGTGTAAGTTGAGATCCCGTTTCAAAATAGTGTGAAAATTGATATTTTTGCGGCTTTGTAATGAATGACATCAATTCAATCAACGCCATTACGTCTGCACGGCGAGAATGAAATTACTCCTTGATCAGTTCCGCCCTTTCTTCCATTTAGACATAAAAAATCAACTTTTTAAACTGTCGGTGAGCAATATGCATTATATCTTGCCTATATCGAAGCTAGCGTGTATTGCTCTCGCAATCTTATCAAGAACTCGACTGTGGCTGATATCAGTTTGACCAGAAAAGTTTGCACCGGAAATCTTTGAATATATTTATTTCCTTGAAGGATGTCGTGTGATTAAGAAAATGTAGCTGCTTCGTTAAATATTTATGACGTTGAAATGCAGTTTGACAGCGAAATGTCCATAATGACAACCGCACCTAACCTCCAAGGTCAAAACTGGTAGTAAATGGTGTGCGTGGTTATTTCCTTACTTAGTAAAGTAAAGTAAAGTAAAGTAAAGTGCTCCCCTGTGCTTTGCACCACGCCATGAAGGCGTATAAGGGGTGTAACCTCCAAGGTCAAAACTGGAAGTAAATGGTGTATGTGGTTATTTCCTTACTTAGTAAAGTAAAGTTAAGTAAAGTGCTCCCCTGTGCTTTGCACCACGCCATGAAGGCGTATAAGGGGTGTGGAGTTAGGGCCCCACACTTTCTTGATCATGGGCGAAGGTGTGGGTGATGTGATCAGCACCACGCACCTGGCCGCCTTTACCCCCCAGAGTTTCCTTCAGATGCCCACTTTGTACGATGCTGGGTGGGCGCCTAGGCCGCTTGAACAGGTGGAAAAAATCCCCGGTTCTCCTCCGCCGGGGATCGAACCGGGTCTGTCGCATGGTAGTCAGACGCCAAACGACAGAAGGGTTAATCGAGAATGGAGTTTAAAGTAGGGCCCAAGCTACTATGCGCCTCCACCGGGTATCGAACTCGGGGTTTCTTGATTACATGGCGATGACGTTACCGGTATGCCTTCAAGATAGCTTGTTCGCAAGGTGGTTTGATTTAAATCGCATTAAAGAAATAATCTATGGAATAGAGTACTGCATTGGACCACTTTCGCTCGCTCAAACTCGATCGAATCTCTCACGCTCGAGCGTGATTCCCTCGAATATTTAGAATATCAAATATCATTTCAATGTCGCCATAATCGTACAAATATATGTGTAAAATTCGTGCTGGCAGTTTCAGCCCATAATGATCTATTCATTTTCATATACTACTAAGTGCCTCCCCGATGGTGCAGTGGTAGCGCCGTCGCCTTGAAATGAAGGGGTCCCGGGTTCGATACCCGGTGGAGGCACATAGTGGTTCGGATCCCACTTTAAACTGTAGGTCCAGTCCCGATTAGCCTTACTGTGCAAAAAGTGGACTTAAAACACCAAATCAATCAATCAATATATTACTAAGTATTGATAAGATAGACTAAATTACATTTTAACATGGAGATGATTATGTTAACTTGAATTTCAATTTCACTGTGTTCTTCACTTCACGAAGTATATTTGAAGGCCCACTGCCACAGAGAAATTATGGTTGTACGTGAACTACTGGGCTTATGAGCCGTAGACTATAAGTTTACGTCTACATGCGTTGTCTACACGTAATCTACGTGTAGATTACATTGGGTTGTAGTTTACATAGACTACGTAGACAATCTAAAGTGCATTAAAATTATTTTTCAAGGGTTTCATGAAAGGAAAGTGACATTTTAACTATATTGGTTCCTAACGAAATGAAAATAATCCTATTTACAACAAAATTTATCTTCTCTTCTATCACCAACTATGGAAGATAAATAGTATGCAAAAAACAACAACAGATGGCAGTCGTGAGGATAAAGTGGTATTTTCCCCATAAAACACTAGAATATTTCCTATATTAGGTTTCATTCTAGGTGAAAAATTGTTCGAATTGGGAAGAAAGAGTATGAAAAGTTCTCCTCACACATCAACAACTGATACGCAGTATAATTTTCTTCTAATTCCACGGCGCCCATTGCTAATTATCACCTTTCGCCATGTTGTTTACATAGATTACGTAATCTACGTTTATAACATAGTCTACGTGTAGACTATCGTTGTTTATGCGTAGACGCACATCACTGGCTTCGGGCGTATACAGATCGTTTGCCTGTTCCAGCGTTATTCGCTCGAGTGAAGGAACAGTCGATTCCGTAAGCCATCTAGCGTCATCCGTGGGAACTATTACACGATCGAGCAAAAAAGCCTGGATGCAACACTCTACTATGGAATAATGTACATGAGGATTTTGTAGATATCAGAATGACTTTTGGTGAAAGTACATTAATCTCGTAATAATTTAAAGGTGCATATTAGGCTCTATGGAAAGAAACAACATACATATGTACTGATGGTGTGAAGCTCATACGAAAGGAAATGTAATACCGATGTAAACTGTAAATACACTTAAATATATCTTGACTTAAAATTCAATAATTTTTATAGGCAGGAGTAGTAAAAATTTTGTGTACCATAATATACAAAATACTAATGATGTTAAACCGTAGAAATAGTGTGGTTTCATTACACTGTAAAGATAATATTTCCCAACTAACATTTAAAAAGGCGCCAAAATTCAGCTACAAAGACTGTAAAAAATATTTTACTTTACAATTATACAGTACATCCAGAATGTTTTATTTTCACTGGAAGAAAAGTTACTGAAAATATTATAGTTTCATGAACACATTCAACAAATATTTCCATAGTAGGTTCATATATGCAGTATCAGAAACAGAAAAATGTATATTTACATATATTTTTTATTTGCTTTAATCAAACTGTTCAAATATTTTACAGGGCCATTTACCAGGAAAAGACTTTCTATAAAAATAAAAGATATATCTATGTATATGCACGGTGTCAAAAAAAAATGCAAGCAAATTTAAGCAGTTTTTTTTCAAATGAAAAAAAAGGATTTGAATTTTGAAAATTGATTTAAATAAAAAAAACCATCAAAGATGATTCTTATCTTAAGAGTCGTGCCGAAAGTAAGCAACCTTTGGGATCCCGTTTTCGTGAAATCGCGTAGAGGTTGGAGAAACTGACGTAAGCGAGACGAGGGCTGTTCTTACGTGAAAGTGAAGACGCGATGATGACGGTACCCTTCCAGTACGAAGTCGCCAGAGAAAGCTGCCAGGTTCCGCCGCTGTGATCACGGCTCGGGGGAGGGGGATGTCCCCCTTTCACAAGCTCAATGTGACCCAGTGGCTCACCGCGTGGCACATGATTCCGTAAGGGGAGGCGGGCGCGGGAGGAGGAGACCAGGAAACCACACTACGGGGAAAACGAAAACCGCTCTCTGCTGGTGCTTTTTTATATTTTATATATTATTTTTTCATGTGCGAGTTGGCTGGCTGTACGCACTACATTTGGTTCATTCTACTTCGCATTTCTGCCACTTTCGGCTAATTGCGAAGATGAGGATGACTGATGATATAATGAAGGAACATTCACAAAGGAACATCCATGCCCAGGCCGATCGTGCCAGGTTCAACCATAGGATATTCATAGCCATAGGAATATATTATCTCAATACAAATTGAGAATGAGCAACATGAGACTGTATATTGGTATACGCGTGATACCTCCCAGGGCACGGGAAAGCATTAAGATTTGCAGTAAAAGAACAAAACTCAGGACTTAAGATTTAACATATAGATTCAGAATCTACTTATCTTGATTATGCAATTAAGAACAAAATTGTACATCATCACGAAACGCACTAAAAGTCACAGTAACAGCAGCACAAAATTATTACATGCACTTCCATTAACTTCCAGCAACAAGATTAATATCTATCAGGCGGGATGGTGTACTTCAACAGTCTGTTCATACGTCCGGGAAGGACATGTCATACTTCGCATTCCTGCCACTTTTGGCTAATTGCGAAGATGAGGATGCTTGATGATATAATGAAGGAACACTCACAAAGGAACATCCATGCCCAGGCCGGGATTCGAACCGAGACACATGGTGTCGTAGAACTGAGCTAACAACTCCGCCACGGAGGGCGGCAAATATTTCGCTTGATTGATTGATTGAGTTATTGATTTAAGTCCACTTTATGCACAGTAAAGCTAATCGATATAGTTTAAAGTCTGAGGCCTCCCAGATGGCGCAGTTGTATCGTCGTCGCCTTGTAATCAAGGGGTCCCGGGTTCGATTCCCTGTGGAGGCACATAGTGGTTCGGATCCCACTTTCAACTGTAGGTTCAGTCCCGATTAGCCTTACTGTGCATAAAGTGGACATGCAACACAAACTCAATCAGTTTAAAGTGGGATCCGAATCACTATGTGCCTCCAACAGGTGTCAAACCCGGAACCCCTTGATTACAAAGCGACGACGCTACCACTGCGCCATCGGGAAGGCCCAGTACATCACTTGGATATTAATAGTAATACAAGGGAATAGAGAAAAGATACAGTTTCATTGTACGAGGCAAAAACTCGTGCACACGGGAACTGTGTGGGGTGGAGGCACTCGGATCCCACTTTAAACTTTAGCCCGTCCCGATTAGCTTTTCTGTGCATAAGGTGAGTAGTAGCAAATAGAGAGTACTGAATCATCATTTGGGGCTCGGTGGGGCTCGCAGTGTTGCCAACTGCTTACTCGAAAAAATCACCAAGGTTTTTCTTGGTCTAACCTAACCTAAAGCAAGAAGCTGGCAATCTTGCTTGAGAGTTCACAAACCGGAAGTGGGGCTCAGTGAGGCTTGCAGTGTTGCCAACTTCTTACTCGAAAAAATCACCAAGGTTTTTCTTGGTCTAACCTAACCTAAAGCAAGGAGCTGGCAATATTGCTTGAGAGTTCTGCAACTGGAAGTGGGGCTCGCAGTGTTGCCAACACCTACTCGAAAAAAAATCACCAAGGTTTATTTTGGTCTAACCTAACCTCAAGCAAGGAGCTGGCAACCTTGCTTGAGGTTTGCTTTACAGTGCATAAACCAATTTGCCAACCTACTAGTATTTTTGCCATAGCCTTTTACAAAAAAAAAAAGAGAGGAGAGAGAGAGGGAAAAGTTAAACAACTGACAATGTCGCTAATATTTACCTACAGTTTTTTTTTACTTGGCAAGGGTTTAGCCAATTCATATACTGGCGTAACATACATACACTGGGCAAGGAGAGCCGGCAACAAATATATACTGCCGTAAAAGAGAAAGAGATGGATGGGTGGATGGCAACACAGTATGCGTGTGCGTGTGTGTATAATATGTAGCATTATTAACTAGAGTGTGTTGGCAACCCACCTGCAACTAAAAAAAAAAGATAGAGATACCAATTTTGCTGTAAGATGAAAAAAGAGAGACCTAGAGCTGGCAACAGTGGTGAGCGAATGCATCTTATTGTAATTTTCCAAGTCCCCGGGGGACCAAATGTTTATATATTGTGATTTTTGTAAACCTCTCTTGGGGGAATGATGTGCCACACGCGCACGCGCGTGCCTCTTATTATTTCCGTATTGTGACGCAAACCAAACAAATAACATGCTATTTATTATCAATTTAGCTGTGTTCTGTTTGGCGTCTATTTCGAGCAGTTTGCCCGGCGGTAAAGTCTTATTGTAACAATCGGAGGTGTATATTGGCTGCACTGCATTCTGTTTATTGCAAAAATAATCCACAGTGGGTTGGATATTACAAACAATACGAGTTTGAGTTTTGAAAGTGTAATGTCTGGCATCGAATACCTGGTGACTATTTCTGATACATTAAAATTTGAAATATGAGCACGAGATGCAGAAGGAAAAACGCTTAATCATCAACGTGTATTCCTATATGTTGGATAAACATGTCGTGCATCCCGTCAGGATAAGCGATGTCGACGATGATGATGCTCGTGTGATTAATCTTCTTCTAATTTCAAACGACAGTGTTCACCATTACTGTCTTAGGAATGTTATGCTTTTTTTTCTCTATAAAAAAGAGAGATTTGTGTTGATTGTTTGGTTAAAAAGAATTTCCTAATTATTTGTTTTTTTGTCACAAGAATTGTTTGAATTTCAAACATTCCTAAGTGTTTGCTTAAAGATTGATGCATTAACCTGTTAAGAATGTCATATTAATAATACCGGCTCGGAAATGTTATGTTCTCTTCCTCTATAGAAGGTCATATAAATGTGCTAATTGGTTGGTTAGGGGTGATTTTTTGATTAGTAAATTGAGGTTATAAATACGTACGTATAAAGGTTTTGCTAATATGGAATGCTAAAGCTTAGTACTTGGCTTTCTCAGAGATTCGAATTCTATTAGGTTAAACAGCATAGAAATTTCACAGCAAGAATTGGCGTATACAATGTATATATTTTGAGAGGGGGGTTATAGCTTTTTATGCTGTACGAATACTGGAAGCTTGACAGTGACAACCAACAGAGTAGGTAAACCTACATCCAGGAACTGGCAACACTAGTTTCTGACAGTAAATTTGAAATAAAATATTAAACAAAATACATGAGTAAGCACTGTGATTACAAATAGTACAAATAGTGTTATGCCCCCAACTCCAACTGGACGACTGGGGAAAATAATTGTACAACAACTTGTACCTAATTGTACAACATATACACAGACATAAAAGAGAGAGCCTTCCCGCAACTTACTTCATGTACAATTTATATGATTTTGCAACTGTGAAAAGAAAGCATATGTGTTCTGTATGCACACATTTATTCTTATTTTTCGAAGTTGAATGAAAGCACATGTTTTTACGCTCTCGTAATACTAACCTTGCTCCACTGATTTTAAATTGCTTCCATCCGCTTTTTTTTCTGTGTTATTTCCGCATGCAAGCAACATTCGCTTTCAATAGACAGAAGGAGTGTTAGTATAGCAGGCTCCGAGTTTACAATTTATTAAATTAAACAATAATTTATGTAAGAATATACTTGTACTTAACGAACACAAAATAATAAAAGCACATGAGAATGTTTGTGTGTGTTCATGTTATATGACGACTGAGTAAAAAAATAATGTTGACTCCCCGAAAGATAAAGTACTCCACGTCACCAAAAAAAATATCTCCTCTTGTCGATAAGTTGTCACGTTGTAATCAAAGGGTGCCGGGTTCGATACCTACTGGATTCCGATTCTATTTTAAACTGTATGCCCAGTCCTCCGATTAATCTATCTGTGCATAGAGTAAACTTAAAAAGTCGGTTAATTATTGTTGCGATTAAAAATTAAAAAAAAAAAAAAAAGAGTGGGTGAAGTCAGATTCAAAAAGAATGCCACGTGATTATTTTGATTCAATAGCTTCGTCTAGTTTGCTGCATTTTTTGACTGCACTCACGCGTTTAGTTGGTTACACGGTGCAACCTACCTTGTTGATTTTGGGTGTCATGAAGTGTATTTGGTGTCTGCACCACGTCTTGGAGAGGTGTAATATGTGGTGTGGTGTATGACCACGTGGTGAGTGGTTAACTAATCAAATGAATGTTTAAAGCAGCAGACAGGCATTTGTTGAATCTTCTGAACTTGAACACTGCTATTTGTCTACTCGGTTGAATGTTATTTTTTTTCACCAGCCTGACACCGGGATACACCTGCACTGCATCTAATGTCAAAGAAGTGCAGCGTACTAGACGAGGATATTAAATTGCATACTGATCTATTGCATGCTAACCAAACCTCTTGGGAAGTGGGCCACGGGTCCTCCACATGTATGTATGTATGAAATGCGATTTGGGGGAGGCCAAATTTTAAATTTACAGCTTAATTAATCTGCATGCATGCTTAATGTTTGATTTTTTTGTTTCTAGTTCGACATGAGATACACACAATTTTATTTTTTGAAGTACAGTTAATATTACCTAGGTTAATCTGTGACATACAACTAGCGATCGACACGACCACCTGACACACAGACACAGAGAGAGTGAGCAAATTTAAAATGTGATCTATCGTGAATTAAACTAAGCTCCCTCACCCACCCACATATAGCCTTACAGGTGACTCAAAAGCAGAAATTGGTCATAGCGTGACAGGTCGATCTATCGTGAACTAAACTAACCTCCCCCACTCATACATACACACTATGTCTTACAATAAGTAAGGCTGCTATATCACATGTAAGGGCTGACGGTTGCCAACACACACAAGATCTATTGCAAACTTTATTAACCTACGACATAAGCCATGGACACACACACACCAAGCCTTCCAGATAGGCTATAAGCAACTCACCTCTTGCAATTGTATAACTGGGAAAATTAACCTACAGCTAGCAACACTGTTTGAGCTGCTTTCGACGAGTAGTGTTACCAAACTTATTTTTTGCAAATAGGCTCTACAGCTAGAGGCTTGAAACATATACCCTACCAGAGTATGCCAACTTACCTCATGTAAAAATATTACCTAGTACGGGTTAAGCTGTGACATACAACTAGCGAACGACACGACCACCTGACACACAGACAGAGAGAGTGTGATACAGCTTATACGCAGTTTTTCCTACACACGTACTGGGTTTAAAAGATAACTTGCAACAACCATTTCACTCACCTCCTATCATATAATAAAATTACCACAGGTTTTTGATACTTGCTGCCAGAACATGGTGGTTTTAGACTGGAAATTCAGCCCGATTATTCTATTTGTGCAAGAGAAAAATGATGATGCCTGCATTTGGAATATATAATTCTTCTTACGGTATTTTGCGTGCCCCCAGTAACCTTGCTTTCGATTCACGGAAGCTATGACGTGTATTTCCTGTTTCGCGAACATACGAGAACCTTTCACAATGTCGCATCAGATAATATATTGCAAGAGCTAGTTGGTTGTGTATATAAATCTAGTCTTGGGGAATGGACATGAATATAATGTCAAAATTATTGCATAACTTAAAAATAATATTTATTGCACTGCGCTTTCTAGCAAAAGTAAATGTGGAATGCCCCGGCCCCCTCAGAGATTCGAATACTGTTAGTTAAACAGCAAGCATTGTCATATGGACTAACGATTATTATTTTTTTAAAAAAACAGACCTCGTAGTAAGTTATAACCTGAGCTGTCTTGCAAGTCTCTCGAGTTTGATATCTGGTGAAGGAATATGATGCCACTATAAACTGTACACAAGATATACCCAGTCCCTGGCATGAGATGGACGAGGACCTATACAGTTGTACAATGGTTGTTTTTTTATTAAAACATAGCACTTATTTACATGTCAGCGCAACATGCATGCAAAGAAGGGAGGGAGACCATAACGGATAATTCTTATTTCGATTTCAATATTTTTGCTAGTCACGCTATCTAGACGAACACTGGAAGATGGGCAAAAGCAAGGGAAAGAGAGAAATGTTACCTTTTGCCCCTCTGCCTGTGTGTGATATACTAGTTTTACATGCATACGGCTGTATCGTGAAGCGAGGCCGAAAATAATTTTTGAAAGCAGTCTCGAGCATCTTCGCGTTCAGCCAACAAGAGAAATAAAATATTACACATGGGTGTGGGGCGCAACAGCCACAGTACGGTAATGTGCATGGATGTTAAAACTTTTGGGTTTTTCTGAATAGACATACATATCAGTTTTGCAGTCTCCAGATGGGACCGGAGCTTACTCTTCATTTGGACAAGGGGTTCAGATCAACTATAATTTTTGTTCACATCAAAATGAAACAAAGGATTTTACTCCACTGCTTACTTATTCAATATTTTTATTATTGTAAAGAATGGGGCGGTGTGTCTTATTGTATATAGTCTTCCAACAGCACACCTCGGGGGCGTAAATTTCTGCTTCTTCATGTATGCAAAATGCACTTAACTTCAGTTGTGAAGTTTGTTTTGCTGCTGTGATTAAATACTAAACCAAAATCTTATTACATAATTTTGAAGTATATTTGTTAATACGATCTATATTATATCATCGCTATAGGTGGTCCATATTATGCGCAGGAGAATTTTTAAAAAATGTCTTGTTTCTCGAACCTGTGACCAGCAGATTTGCTTTTGCTGGCAACAGAAACAGAAAATGGCACTATGTTATTCTATACTGATACAGGTGTACTGTAATCATAACAATTTTCTAGTAACAAAACAACAACTATGTCGGAAAGAAATGGTGGGGGGGGGCTTGTCTGTGTGGGGTCTTATTAACTACTTCACATCTGTACCCGCACAACTCATCGACTACAAAGCAACAATGTTAGGAAGTGTGTGCATGGTCCCAAAAATACAAATTTAAAATCACTAATGAGACATGAACTCCCTTCACTGGTGTGTATTTGAATATGCGAAAATGAGGTATTTTGAATAACCACAAAAAAAGCTTGCAACGGTATAGAGAAGGGTCACAACTTCAAACTTTAGACGATTTTCGTTAATCTGCAAAGGCCCAGGGCGTACGGTAAATTGATTTGATTGAAAAGTATGCAGAAGCAGTGTTGGAAGCAGTTTGAAGACTGAAACGGCTATGGAAGGACACTTATTATAATGTTAATATTTCAGTATGTTTTCAGAATTGCTTTTCGACAATGTTCGGTACTTAATTTAATCAATTGTTAGACAAAACGCACATTCGAATTCAAGGACGGAAAATATGAACAGCGAATGAATGCTTTAGAGTAGATGTGATATTTAAAGGAGGTGGCTCTTCCATGATCATTTTTTTTTACTTTCTCAATTCAAACAAAAATTCATGAATATTATTATCATTGAATGGTTGGTTAGGTGCTCGGTTTACCTTGTCCCTCCGAACGAAAGATGGAATGTATACACGCCTGTGCCTCCTAAGTTTATCGCGGCTATGAGGATGAATCGCGAAATGAAACGAACTGGAAATTTTCAATATATATATATTTTTTATAACATACTTCACTAAGGAGGTCAAATGACAAGTTGGATTGCTATCCTTTTTATAATTTGTTAAATTTTATTACGAACGAGGAAAGAATGCATGGCACTTAATGCTGTAATGTTATTGATTAGATCATCGTTTATCTTGTCCGCATCGATTAATCTTCTTATGTTCTTTTTTTCGTCTTCTCGTCGCGTCCATCTCTTCTGTTATCACAATCGAGACTTCTAGATTATCATTTCTTCTCCCTGCAATTTTAGAAATGTAATTTTTCATGATCATCCAGCGAACGCCTGAGACATTTTAGCAAAATGTCGATTATTCAATGGATGTTGTAAGGTTCCATGTTTTTTTTTTCACTATCTCTTGTTTGGTCGATTTTGAATTTGGGAGTTATTTTTTTTTATTTTGCCTTTCGCGACATGTTCGACTAATCGTGACAATACGTTTCAACCTTTCTGCATAAACGTTGGCAACTAGTGTTGCCAGTTCCTGGATGTAGGTTTACCTACTCTGTTGGTTGTCACTGTCAAGCTTCCAGTATTCGTACAGCATAAAAAGCTATAACCCCCCTCTCAAAATATATACATTGTATACGCCAATTCTTGCTGTGAAATTTCTATGCTGTTTAACCTAATAGAATTCGAATCTCTGAGAAAGCCAAGTACTAAGCTTTAGCATTCCATATTAGCAAAACCTTTATACGTACGTATTTATAACCTCAATTTACTAATCAAAAAATCACCCCTAACCAACCAATTAGCACATTTATATGACCTTCTATAGAGGAAGAGAACATAACATTTCCGAGCCGGTATTATTAATATGACATTCTTAACAGGTTAATGCATCAATCTTTAAGCAAACACTTAGGAATGTTTGAAATTCAAACAATTCTTGTGACAAAAAAACAAATAATTAGGAAATTCTTTTTAACCAAACAATCAACACAAATCTCTCTTTTTTATAGAGAAAAAAAAGCATAACATTCCTAAGACAGTAATGGTGAACACTGTCGTTTGAAATTAGAAGAAGATTAATCACACGAGCATCATCATCGTCGACATCGCTTATCCTGACGGGATGCACGACATGTTTATCCAACATATAGGAATACACGTTGATGATTAAGCGTTTTTCCTTCTGCATCTCGTGCTCATATTTCAAATTTTAATGTATCAGAAATAGTCACCAGGTATTCGATGCCAGACATTACACTTTCAAAACTCAAACTCGTATTGTTTGTAATATCCAACCCACTGTGGATTATTTTTGCAATAAACAGAATGCAGTGCAGCCAATATACACCTCCGATTGTTACAATAAGACTTTACCGCCGGGCAAACTGCTCGAAATAGACGCCAAACAGAACACAGCTAAATTGATAATAAATAGCATGTTATTTGTTTGGTTTGCGTCACAATACGGAAATAATAAGAAGCACGCGCGTGCGCGTGTGGCACATCATTCCCCCAAGAGAGGTTTACAAAAATCACAATATATAAACATTTGGTCCCCCGGGGACTTGGAAAATTACGATAAGATGCATTCGCTCACCACTGTTGCCAGCCATAAATCTCTCTCTCTTTATCTTACAGCAATGTTGGCATCTCTATGTTTTTTTTTAGTTGCAGGTGGGTTGCCAACACACTCTAGTTAATAATGCTACATATTATACACACACACGCACACGCATACTATATATTACCATCCACCCATCCATCTCTTTCTCTTTTACGGCAGTATATATTTGTTGCCGGCTCTCCTTGCCCAGTGTATGTATGTTACGCCAGTATATAAATTGGCTAAACCCTTGCCAAGTAAAAAAAAGCTGTAGGTAAATATTAGCGACATTGTCAGTTGTTTAACTCTTCCCCCTCTCTCTCCTCTCTCTTTTTTTTGTAAAAGGCTATAGCAAAAATACTAGTAGGTTGGCAAATTGCTTTATGCACTGTAAAGCAAACCTCAAGCAAGGTTGCCAGCTCCTTGCTTTAGGTTAGGTTAGACCAAAATAAACCTTGGTGATTTTTTTTCGAGTAGGTGTTGGCAACACTGCGAGCCCCACTTCCGGTTGCAGAACTCTCAAGCAATATTGCCAGCTCCTTGCTTTAGGTTAGGTTAGACCAAGAAAAACCTTGGTGATTTTTTCGAGTAAGAAGTTGGCAACACTGCGAGCCCCACCGAGCCCCACTTCCGGTTTGTGAACTCTCAAGCAAGATTGCCAGCTTCTTGCTTTAGGTTAGGTTAGACCAAGAAAAACCTTGGTGATTTTTTCGAGTAAGCAGTTGGCAACACTGCGAGCCCCACCGAGCCCCAAATGATGATTCAGTACTCTCTATTTGCCCCTACTAAGGTGGACTTAAAAATAAACTGAATAGCCTACGTGCTGGAAAATGTAATGTCAAAATATCAATAATAAGTATGTACAGTCACCGGCAATAAAAGTGGAACATCTAGATCCTGAAATACTCGCTTCCCCGCAAGGCGTTATGTGTGTTGCCTAACTCTCCGCCGATAAGTGGAATGTAATAGAAATTTTCAATGGGAACTTCTACCACACATTTTTATTGCCGGTGATTGTACATTTCCTTGGGTTAATCGTGTCGCTGTGGATGAAACGGATAAAGAAACAAGACAATCAAGTTTAAGGGTTCTTTGAGTTGCAGAGACATTCATTTTCTACAGCTCATGAAGAAAAGTCAAGCAAGACGGAAAATAAAAATATAATGCATGTGCAAGAATAGTATCCCATAATACAATTACATGAATGTAAGCCTAAAAATGCAATAACTCGTTAAATATTGCAATCACTGGCGTACGCAGAGGGGGCTGATAGGGCTCCCCCTTCGAAATTTTGAGAAAATCAACATTTTCAAAATAGAAGCCGTGAAGAACTCAGGAAAAAACAGTGGTAAATGCAATCCCTGATCTTATAATGACCACTGATTGTCATTTCTGAGAGTGGAAAGTTATAAATTTACGAAATCCACATTTACAATTTCAGCCCCTGCCGAAAAAAAAAATCCTGCGTACGCCAGTGATTCCATTCATACAAAACTAACTCCATCTTGAATTTTCGATCTACCGAGCAAGCCAAATATGTTCCTTAGGGCACCTACCATGCAGATTGTACTACGTACCAGTTTTAGCAGCTATAAAATGTGCCTTCCCCAGTAAGTCTATCGTTGTGAAAGACCCCTGAATCCAAAATTGTCGCTGGTTTTTTCCAGTTCGGAAAACAACACCTTTGTAAAGGAACACCTACATAATTTCCCAGAACACACCGTGACCTACGCATTAAGCAACATGTCGAAATATGCAGTAGGTGGATTGCAATCATGACAAAGCACACAGAACGACCGAGAAACTCTCAGGTGTCAATGCCGTTGCCCGAAACCCTTGAACTTGTGAAATGGATCTTTCCCCTCCCACAGACACGGGCCTACACTTCAGGAGAAGAATAACATACATACATTGCTTAGTCAGAAGTGATTGAATTAATATGTTCATGTCATGTGGCTTCTATTCAGATCTAAAGCACGGTAGTAATTATAGGGATATAATTGAATGATTGATTTGGTGTTTTAAGTCCACTTTATGCACGTTAACCCTTAGTACGCCGCGCGGTCTGACGAAAGTGTCGCCGAGGCTTTGAGCGCGAAATTTGAATTCGTATACATAATGGAGAAAAATCGTAATAACTCTGGCACTATGGGACCAATCTACTTCGGATAACTTTTGTTTTGCAGGTAATACATCGGTGCATGCAACCATGTAAAATTTGGATGCCCCAACCGCGGGGGGGGGGGGGGTTACGGGCGTGGGCTGCATCTCCCGAATTTCAATGAAAAAACATAAAAATTTGGAGTTTGCCCCCTCTTCTCCAGCTACTTTGGGAAGAAAACCGGAACTTTTGCTTTTTTTTTTCAAAGAATGGATCTTCCGCAACAGAATGAAACTTGATTCATGTTCGTGGGTGCAATACAATTTGAATAATAAGGCAAAACGTAAAACTCTAGCGAATTTTAGCCAATTTGCATATTATTCATAAAATTGTTATAACTCTGAGACTATGGGACCAATCTACTTCGGATAACTTTTGTTTTGCAGGTAGAACATCAGTGCATGCAACCATGTAAAATTTGGATGCCCCAACCGTGGGGGGGGGGGTTACAGGCGGGGGTTGCATCCCCCGAATTTCAATGAAAAAATCATGAAAATGTGGAGTTTGCCCCCTCTTCTCCAGCTACTTTGGGGGAGAAAACCCGAACTTTTGCTTTTTTTCGTTCGCACTTGCATCTTGTGTAGCTACTGTCAATCTATTTCTTCCCTGTTGACTCGGCTCTTTGTGGAAATATGTCCGGAAGGAAACGATTAGGAAACGATTGTGCAACGATTGTTCGTTAGGGAAATCGATGATCTGTTATATGATACGAACTGTTTTCCCTAACAGAGGAGGGAAGGAAGCCTTTGCAATCGTTTGTTTTGTCTCTACTTGTGGATAGACTCACGCTTCTGGCGCCTCTGGCTATCGTCAAGCTTCATTGCATTTCTAACATAGAGGCGACAGAAAGCTGACACCGCCAAACCTCATCATATCCCCTCTCTCCTTGCCCCCCCCCGGCCACTACTTCAGCTGGATCACCAGGTCTAAACACAAAGAAGAATGTGTGCCTTATCAGTACTAAATCACAGCGTTGGAAGCTTGGGAGGAAAACAGCATCGTAAATACGAAGCATTCATTGTGTCTGTCAACTGACCAGCGAACACGTGAGCCCAAAGCTCAAACACGTGACATATTCCGAGAAAGGAGGGGGGATTTGGAATTTTCGTAAACACGATTGCAGAACCTGTTCCCGACCGAATTGCCAGTGTTTCAACCTCACTATACAAATATAAGTGTGGCAAACCCTTGATAATTGTATCTAAAGCTGTTTGTTGCATATATGTAACCGCGGCTGCAAGGGACATACTTTTTTTTGTTGTTGCACATATGCAACGGCGGGGGACTAAAGGTTAAGGCTAATTTGGACTGAACATACGGTTTAAAGTGGGATCCGAACCACTATGTGCCTCTACCGGGTATCGAACCCGGGACCCATTGATTACAAGAGAACGACGCTACCACTGCGCCATCGGGGAGGTCCTGACTTTCAATTGAATAGTACAATTTAAATACCTGTGATATTAATAATAATTAATGATTATGGATGTTTTCACAAATGATAAACAGCTTAATATTTACATTATTATTATCTTTCAACAGTTTCAAATTAACATTTCTAAATATTTCATAGATACCCTGTGTAGGCACCTAGTGGTTAGGATCCCACTTTAAACTGTAGGTCCAGTCCCAATTAGCCTTACTGTGCATAAAGTGGACTTAAAACACCAATTTTCGAATTTTCTAAATTATATCCTTTCGTTTTTATTATTTATTGGTAAATTATACAAGTTATTGTCATTTGAAGTTTATTTAAAACATAATGAATGGCGATACAGCTATTCTGAAGTTATGATAAAATAAAATTATTGTACATGAAGAATATAAAACCATTCATTATGTCTCTGGACTTCCTCTAAACTATAAGTTATATTTTGAAATGTTGATGTGATTCTTCTTCTTCATCATCATCTTGCAGTCTGGGTGACCAACAGAGGTGTGGCGTGCATGTAGCCGCTGTTACCGCAGGTAACACCAAAATATAAAGAATTGAAGAACCCGTCTTAAAATATTATTACGTACATAAACTGGTCATATTGTCGTAAAGTAAACATTGCAGACTGACATTTTATCTGATACCGGCAAAAGCGAAGAGGAGGACTGATCCGGTACCCTCCACTGGCAACATGAGGAAAGGGCCCTGAGCCCACCCAAGGAAGACTTCGCGTAGCGGCAAAGACTGTTATGGCGGGAGGAGGAGGCGGGTTTTTGGCATGCCTGTTTAGTCGGCGCAGTTGCCGGTGATCCTTACCGGAAACATACCAGTGCTGCCATATTCAATTGACAGAAAAGAGCTAAGTCGCCTAATCGGGTCTATCTTACTCTGAAGGTGTCCAGTCACACTGGGGAACGATAGTGGTAGCGTCGCCGCCTTATAATCAAGGGATTCCGGGTTCGATACCCGGTGGAGGCACAAGTGGTTCGGATCCAACTTTAAACTGTCCCGATTAGCATTACTGTTCATGAAGTGGACTTAAATCGCCAAATCAAAATTTTAAAAATTAAATCACACTGGGGCAAAAGCAAACTACCAAGTGATATTTTGTATTTACACTAAATATCAGCGATTATGAAAGTCCTCTTTGTCCTTCTTCGACATCATGGGCGAGAAGGAGAGGAGAGGGATGGGTATGGTCAAGGGGTCCGCTGTCCTTCTAAAAATGCCAACCTAAAATTCTATATTTCACACATATATTATTTCGGTTACAGGAATTTGTGATAATTGTTGAAAGGGTCGATTGAGATTGACATACGTTGTCGCAGGAATGCAATAATTTCGGATTGAAGCACTGTTTTTGAGGTGGTAGAACTGTTTTTGGGTGAAAACAATACTTACAAGCATAATTTCCAGATTGTTATCTTAGCACGCTCTGAAGTGTCAGGTGTCGCAGGTTCGAATCCTCAGCAAGAAATGGTTATTTCAATGTTCGTTGTTATTATTTTACTTACATAATTATAAAAATTAATAATTACATACACAAAGAAATAATAATTTTATTTCAATAATTCATCATGCATCCTCATCGTCACGATTATCCTATAAAGCGAAAGCCTTAAAGGTAGCAAAGGACGTAAAATATACGAAATAGTAGTGGTGTCAGAAATGAGATTTCAGTGGATTTAGCGAAACATGGGAGTGGGAGTAGTTAGGAAACAGATGAAGACTACATCTACTCTACATACGTCTTATTTGAAACGAAAAGTTTCGCGATTTGGGCAAATCTGGTTTCAAAAGAACTAAGATGGCAACATTAGTAGAACTGGACTCCTTGCAGGTTCCGAAGGAAATATTGGGGAAGAGCCGATGATGAGAGGGGAGGGGGCAAGGAGGGTGCTTCACGTGTTACAAAAGTAAACAACGGTTTGTGGGAGGGACTGTGCAGTGGGAGTTTTGTGACTGGTGTCTTTCGTCTTTATGTTGTTTTCGGGCATTGTCAATTAATTTATGAAGCTTGCTCCGAGTTCCGAGGTGGCGGGTTCATCCTATCTGGACAGTGTGTGTAATCGTGCGATAGAAGATATTTTGAAGCAATATTTCGGTTCGTTATTTTGCAGAAAAAAATCGAAATTGTGGCGAAAGGGAGGCCAAAGCCTATTTTGAACGATTTAAAAACCAAGTCGTCTGCTGGATATGACCGACATTTCAATGTTTCGTGGTATAACGACTATCCGTGGTTATGTGGATGTGTGCAGTTGTCGAAACTCTTTTGTTGGCCATGTACTCTATTTTCGGGTGAAAAAAAAAACGTGTCGAATTCAGATGTGGATAACATGGACCATGACCATGACGCACCCAAAAATTCAAATTCAAATGAAAAACTTCTCTTTATGACAGCATCATAGAAGTTTTTTGATTTGATTTGATTGATTTTGCTTCGCTTGTGCCACTTTTGGCTAATTTGCGAAGATGGGGATGAGTGATGATATGATTAAATTGATGAATAGACATCACAAACGCCCATGGCCAAGCTAGGTTTCGAACCCGGGATCCCAGCATCATATAACTATTTTCGAAGTCGGATTGATCTGCTCTATAAGTAACCTTCGATGTTTCTGTAAGTATCAAATTACGTATTATTGTGTCAACAACCAATGTTTGCGATTTCACTTTAGTCCTTATGTCAACATTTTTTTTCCTGATTAATAACTACCAAAATCTAGTATTGAATTGCATACGTACCAGATTAATATTATATGAACTACTTGGAAGACATTGGGGGGGGGGGGGCATGAGGTAGGGAGGCGCCCAAGTCTCCCTTAAATGTCCTACTCATAACCGGTAACACTTTTAAAAATCCACGCCACGCCACTGGTGACCAATGATATTCATATTGCACTGCAAGGTTCCATACATTGTGGAAATACTGCGTCCCTTATCTCAACAGCCCCGAGTGTTGGATGTGACACTACCTCGCGACCAAAACAAACGATTGGAATAGCCTTGCATCTGGCCGACCTTGGAACAAGCAGTTATTCTCGTTTGCACGTGTTCAATGTTTACGTCGGGAACAAGTCCTAGGTTACTGTGACAATAAAAACGTCCCACAATGCAAAGCGAGTTAAGTTCCTGCTTCATTAGCAACGCTTAGAAGGACGAGCATGAGAGAATGGGGAAGCCAGTCAGGGTTTGGTTTGGCGCGAATCAATATGTTGTTTTAAACACAGTTTCATGCTGCAAAACAATTTTTAGACTTCTATTTACCATTAAATTATTATTAAAAGCCGTATGACTGTTTTATTTGGTTTATTTTACTTCGCTTTCTGCCACTTTTAGCTAATCTAATCACAAAGATGGGGATGAATCGCGATATGATGACTTTGATGAAGGGACACTCGCAAAAAAACACCTATGTACTCAGGCCTGGATTCGAACCCGGAACTACTGGTGTTGTAGCGCCCTGTGCTAACAACTTCACCACGAAGGTTGACAATATTAAGAACCGAATTGTTACAATTACATACATCTCGGCTTATGTACATGTATTAAAATCTAAAATCTATACAAATTACACTCAAAATATTTATTACTTTGCACATACATAAATAATAATAAATAACCTGTGGCGTAACAGTCCGTGAGGGCCAGTGCCTACCTACCGACTTCCGGCCTCGTTCAAGATCATTCAACCAGTTACGGGGTGACGCGTGGTCAGCACGACGAAACCCCAGTCGTTGCTGTAGGTTTCCATGATAGGGTTACGCTACACGTTCGTAGCTCCCCAATTTCCTCACAATGTTGGGGGATCACCAGTCCCATACACAGGCCGAAATCTCAGGAGAAAAGTTGCTAGCCGAATCTGCGTGCTTCCCGTACCCGGAGCTCAAAGCTTCCGCCTTTAGTCCGCGCGGCCAAGGTGCGGGACAACATTTTACATATTCCAATCAATTCTCAACATGTTTGTGGTGAAATTACATGTGGTTACATACAGGGTGTTTCGAAATGGATTTTAAATTGTCGTAACATTATATTTAGAATTTACAAGGCCAGACTGGTAAACATACGTTAATCTGAAGGAAAATGTATCACAATTCATATCTATAATTGATCTCAAGACTAAATTTGTTGGGTTGGGAGGCGAAATTGATGCGCAGATAAATTTTTAGGTGGATGTTTGCCCACCCCTCCCTCCCTTGTTGCCGTCCTCGAATGCAATCTCGAGACGGTATTAACATTCAGATAAAGAACAACAACAGTTACAAGACAGTGCGATATTTACTAATGTTTTACAGCTCCGTGTTCGATATCTTTATCTTTTTCGAAGTTAAGCAACTACATAGAAAGAGGTTTCACCCAGTAACCTTACCGACGCAAGGGCCAACTTGTAGAACGTCGCAAAAAATATAGATAAGACGAGAAGTAAAAGCGCGTTACACTACGATAAAACGGCTCACTAAAAGCAAGCAGAGCACTTTGATTTCAATAATGTTGGCTTGGAAAAGAGGCTGGACTGGAAAATCCCACTGAACTACTTCGTGGTTTACGCCAAGATAACCAACTCAAGCGTCTCCTTCTTTCCTGGGTGACTGCCAAATCTTCCGCAATCGCTTTCGCACAGACAACATTCCCCGCGTAGGCAAATGCAAGGCTTGTAGTTGTTCAGTGCGCGCTGCACATTGTTGGGCGTTGGTTCCAAAGTAAAATGCTATTGTATGATGATTATGTTACCTCTTCTTTTGTAGTTTTAGTGTAGTCTTGGGTGTGGTTATTTTGCACCACTACTAATGATTGGTGCCGGAATCTAATGCTCTTCGCCTAGGCGGACAGGATGCCCAAGAGAATATTAAGAGAAACGTTGTATGAAAGAGCAAAGGAGAAAGATCAATACACAGATGGAAGGATGATTGTGTTGAGGACGATAATGGCTGGAAGCTAGTGAAGGAGTGTAAACAGATGAGAACTGGAGGTTGATTGTGAACAAGGACAGGGCTCAAATATAGAGAAAGTAAGTGTGAGAGAAGAGAACAAGAGGGAGAATGCGAAAGAAACTGAGAGAGGAAGCGAGAGAAAGAGAATGAAATAAAGGTAAAAGGAGGAGACAAATAAAAATAAAGAAAAGACACACAGAGAAAGAATGGGATAAATAAAGAAAGAGAGAGTAGTTATGGTACCGCCTTGAGGTCGATAAATCAATTGATTGGAAAAGATCGATCAAAGATCAATTGATGACGCAGCAGTTTTTTTTTTTGTTTTTTTTTTTTTTGTTTTTTTGTGACGTCATAAAAGGGGCGGGGCTTATTTTGTAAGGATGAATTTGATTGGTCGTGACGTCATAAATGGGCGGGGCTTATTTTGTAAGGAGCGTTTTGATTGGTTGGAGGAGGGAATTCGGGTTTTTCCCGCGGGAGTTTCCGGTGCCTGAAAACAGATGGCGTTGATGAGTCAGAAAGTCTGGGGTGGGGAGGAGGAAAAGTACGCGGTGACGGTTGGTTTTCTCGGAATTGGAGTACGTGTTTTCGGGGTCTGAAAACAGATGGCGTTGATGAGTCAGAAAGTCTGGGTTGGGAAGGAGGAAAAGTATTCGACGCGGTGACGGTGGGTTTTCTCGTAATTGGAGTACGTGTTTCCGGTGTCTGAAAACAGATGGCGTTGATGAGTCAGAAAGTCTGGGTTGGGAGGAGGAAAAGTAGGCGACGCGGTGACGGTTGGTTTTCTGGTAATTGGAGTACGTGTTTCCGGTGTCTGAAAACAGATGGCGTTGATGAGTCAGAATATGTGTTTTTGTGGGAGTCGCGTGACTGTTTGTGACGTCACAAAATGGAAGTCACGTGACCAGATTATATTATTAAATTATTATTAATATAAATATCAGTATTATTATTATTATGAATTGTTTTAATTTCTGTGACGCCATTTTGGTTGTGTTATGTTATTTTGGTGTGTGACGTCATATATAAATCGGAGTACGTGTTTCCGGTGTTTGAAAACAGATGGCGTTGATGAGTCTGAAATTCTCGGATTATTATTATTATTATTATTATTAATATTATGAATTGTTTTAATTTCTGTGACGCCATTCTGTTTTTGTTATGTTATTTTGGTGTGTGACGTCATATATAAATCGGAGTACGTGTTTCCGGTGTTTGAAAACAGATGGCGTTGATGAATCTGAAATTCTCGGATTATTATTATTATTATTATGAAATGTTTTAATTTCTGTGATGCCATTTTGTTTTTGTTACGTTATTTTGGCGTGTGACGTCATATATAAATTGGAGTACGTGTTTCCGGTGTTCTAAAACAGATGGCGTTGATGAGTCTGAAATTCTCGGAATTGGGTACGTGTATCCGGTGTTTGAGGAGAGATGGCGTTGATGAGTCATTCTGGGAAATTCCCCAGTTTTCGTCCTGTAGTCAAAATGTAAGAATTAAAACGCTTTTCAGCGCTTTTGGAGTTCTTATTTCGCTGTACATGGTGTTCTTAAAATGAGAACAAATATGGGTAGTATGTATTGTAAATTGATTAAAATGTGTAAGTTTTTTCTGAATTTTGAAACTCTTATTTTTATTGTCAGCTCGTTGTTGTAGGTAAATTTGAAAAGTTGAAAAACCTGTCCGGAAAACTTTAAAGGGCTGTCCAGCCGACCCTAATTGAACTAGAGTGAAAGGCAATTGTAGATTCGGAATCTGTACGTCAAGACCTTTCCATAGAGTATATGGACGGTGGTCTACGGTAAAAATAACAAAAACCAAGATGGCGGTCAAGATGGCGGCCCCCATTGCCATAACGAGCTGAGATGACAATTAATTGTATAATATTACATAGTAATCGTGGGTGATGTTTATTGTCAGCTCGTTGTTGTAGGTAAATTTGAAAAGTTGAAAAACCTGTCCGGAAAACTTTAAAGGGCTGTCCAGCCGGCCCTAATTGAACTAGAGTGAAAGGCAATTGTATATTCGGAATCTGTACGTCAAGACCTTTCCATAGAGTATATGGACGGTGGTCTACGGTAAAAATAACAAAAACCAAGATGGCGGCCAAGATGGTGTCCCCCACTGCCAAAACGAGCTGAGATGACAATTATTGTATAATATTACATAGTAATCGTGGGTGATGTTTATTGTCAGCTCGTTGTTGTAGGTAAATTTGAAAAGTTGAAAAAACCTGTCCGGATATACACATTGCTCGCATCCGTTCCAGCAAAGCGTCCAACGCCCACGTGCCTCTCATATCTTCTTCCTGCCCTGGTACACTATGGACAGTCACCCCCTCCGTGAAACCAACTCTTTTTACTCTATTTATTTTCTTTACATCTAGACGCTCTCTGTCCTTTTTCTCTTTTTGCAGGTCTTTCTCCATTATATGCTAGCAGACTTTTATTCTCCTTTTCTTTAACAGTATGATGATGTCATAACCTCTTCTTAATCACCAGGCACATTACCATTCCACCCACCTCATCCCCAACAAACACGCCACACATATCACTCACTAATTCTAAGAATTGTAGCTATACACTCACACACCATCTGCTCTCATCCATTAACACCAGGGAAAACCTATCACCACACGGATAAAGACATCACACCAAAGCCGTTCGTAACAAACACCATTTGATCTTGTCCATTAACAGTCTGCAACCCTTGGCTCCATTCCAAGGCCAAGGGTCAAGAAGTATATATTACATACTTATATATATTTATAGAACATACTTTTTTCCGCAAATTATATAACCGATATTATAATATGCACCCTTATTAGTGGAGAGCTCAGTGCATAAAACGGATTTTCAACATCAGTTCAATCCGGCACCCGATAGATCGGACACTTTATAACATGCCCTCGTATATTTCTGAACAGATCAGCCTCGGTGCATAAAACGGATTTCGAATACCAGTTGAACCCGTCATTCGTTAAGAGTCTGGATATGAGATCATGGCGTTTTTGTGTGAGGCACAACAGTTCCTTGAAGGTGTTTGCAGGAGTTACTTGATGATTGTCGCAGGAGTTCCTTGTTCCGTGTCGACTCAACTTCTTCAACGAGGAACGAGGGATGCATCTTAAATGAATATAACGTAAAATGTGAAATGTCCTACGGATTGAACTAGTGTTTGAAATTCGTTTCTGCACCGGGGGTAATTGGTACAGATATATACGACGGCATGGTAAAAAATGTGGAATCCTCTTAAGGGCTGATCGATTGATTGAACTGATGTTTGTAATCCGTTTTATGCACCGAGGGTGATCGAAACAGAAATATACGGTGCTTGGTATAAGTTGTCCTATGTAGTGATTGAGTGACGGATTGAACTGATGTTTGAAACCTGTTTTATGCAGCGAGGATGAACCGTTTTATGCACCGAAGCTGATCGATACAGAAATATACGAGGGTATGGTATATAAAATCGTGTATCTCCACTATTAATTGAGCATGGAGAATGGTTGATAGCTTGTAAGACTCGGAGTGAACTCCTCTTTCCGGTGAACTAGGTTTCATTGTTCTAGGACCGGTGGTTTCCTACTTTCTTTATTTTCAACTGTTTGAAATCCGTTTATGCACCGAGGGTAATCGGTACAGAAATATACGACGGTATGGTAGAAAATGTGGAATCCTCTTAGGGGCTGATCGATTGATTGAACTAATGTTTGTAATCCGTTTATGCACCGAGGGTGATCGATACAGAAATATACGAGGGCTGTGTAAAATGTTTTGAATTTTCAAGCTCTTATTTCGCCGGATAAAATACAGTATAATACTTATGGAACCCACTATACATGGTGTTCTTAAAATGAAAACAAATATTGGTAGTATGTATTATAAATTGAGTAAAATGTGTAAGTTTTTCTGAATTTTGAAACTCTTAGTTCGTCGAATAAAATACAGCTTAATACTTATGGAGCCCGCTGTACATGGTGTTCTTAAAATCAAATATGGGTAGTATGTATTGTAAATTGATTAAAATGTAAGTTTTTTCTGAATTTTGAAGCTCTTATTTCGTCGAATAAAATACAGCAAAATACTTATTGAGCCCGCTGTACATGGTGTTCTTAAAATGAGAACAAATATGGGTAGTATGTATTGTAAATTGATTAAAATGTGTAAGTTTTTCTGAATTTTGAAGCTCTTATTTCGTCGAATAAAATACAACAAAATACTTATGGAGCCCGCTGTACATGGTGTTCTTAAAATGAAAACAAATATTGGTAGTATGTATTGTAAATAGAGTTAAATGTGTAAGTCGTGTCCAAGTAATAAATAGGGCGGTGTTTACATACAAAAGTAATGTTATTATTATTGCGTTGCACTATACT
Source organism: Lepisma saccharinum (assembly GCF_977018435.1). Taxonomy (NCBI): domain Eukaryota; kingdom Metazoa; phylum Arthropoda; class Insecta; order Zygentoma; family Lepismatidae; genus Lepisma; species Lepisma saccharinum. The sequence continues at coordinate 11,184,386 of NC_139238.1, forward strand.
ATGAATATTGTAGGGCGTAATCGTCTAGGAATTGTGCCTGTTTGAAATATGTTTAACTGAAAACATGATGTCGGAAAATAGAAGGTACAAATAGAAGGGATAAAAGATAATAGGATCTGGGAACGTTTCTTGTGTGGGGAAATGTTTGTTTGTTTGTTCTAGGTAAGAAATGTGATGTCTGTTGAAAATAAGGAGGATAAAAAGAGGAATAGGTGAAGATGGAGTTCGATAAAAGAGGAAAATAATATATTCAAAAATATGAATTATTTTGAGGAATCTCGAATCGGTTATGTAACACTCAGAATAAAAAGAATTGGATGAATATTTACCATTACGATTATATAAATTTTGGGATAGAAGATAAAATGAATAAATGGGGGCGCAACAAGAAAAGATTATGTGAGGGGTGTTCACAAATGAGGGAATTGCTGGCAATATTATTATATAGTAGTGGAAGTAAGTATTAAGGAACATACTACATTTTCGGAAAGGAGTTAAAGTTCAGAGGTATACCAAAAATATTGGAGAAGGGTAAGGGTGTTATTGGTTGGATTTAAAATAATGTGTGGCGGCGGAGAGTTTTGAAAATGTTATGTGATATTGAGAGGTGTATGGATATTAAACACCGCTAAGTTTGAATGTGATGTGTTGAAAATTCTTCTAAATATAATCCAAATGATATTCCTGTAGTTCCATATATGTTTCTTACAAATGGAGAGTAAATTCTTGTGCACACACGATTTAGTAAGAATTATGCAATTCAGTTAAGTATACAGCTATTTGATATATAAAAGGTGTCCTAATAGGGTTATAATAAATGTTTAAAGAGTCCCTGTTATATCCACACAATGCTACGGAAATTTCCATAATATGTTCCAAACAGGAAACATCTTTTGTACATTCCAATAACACCCAGAAAATGTTAAAAAAGAACAAGTTTTATTCATATCTAAATCGTGTCCAGATAAGATTCAAATGTAGTCTAAAATGTATTTTTTGTATCCACACTATAACCAAAGTACGTACAAAAATGTCTAACGGAAGTATATTGTCTACATAACGTCCACTTGGTGTACAAAATATTCCAAATATGATCTCGAATTGCCCATAACATATCCAATACTGGATATCCCCAGGGTCCTGTCCCAATTACCCTATATGTGCATAAAACTTAAATTAAGCAGCAATCGAGCCCAAAATAGAACACCCAGAGAAATTAAGCAGCAATCGAGCCAAAAATAGAACACCCAGAAAATGTTAAAAAGAACAAGTTTTATTCATATCTAAATCGTGTCCAGATAAGATTCAAATGTAGTCTAAAATGTATTTTTTGTATCCACACTATAACCGAAGTACGTACAAAAATGTCTAACGGAAGTATATTGTCTAGATGACGTCCACTTGGTGTACCAAATATTCCAAATATGATCTCGAATTGCCCATAACACATCCAATTCTGGATATCCCCGGGGTCCTGTCCCAATTACCCTATATGTGCATAAAACTGAAATTAAGCAGCAATCGAGCCAAAAATAGACCCCGGTTCCAATCACCCTAAATATGCATGAAGTGAAGGTGGACACATTGGTCAAGATATTCAGCTTCATTATTGAAAGGAAAAGAAATGCGTCAGTAGTCGGTGATTTTGTAGAAAACATACATAGAGCGCAATATGTACCTTCGCATTTGTCGTTAAGAATTTGGTTCGTCTATCCACTTTTTATCATTTGTGGCCCCGCAGTATGCTAAAACGCACCTGCGAGGGAAAAGTAAACTGTCCCTGCCCCCAGTTTTGTCACTTTGCTCCCCTAGTTTGGATTTGCTCCATAAAACGTATGGAGCGCACTGTACACGGTGTTTTTAAAATGAAAACAAATATGGGTATTATGTATTGTAAATTAAGTAAAATGTGTAAGTGTTTGTGAATTTTGAAGTTCTTATTTCGTCGAAGAAAATACAGCAAAATATTTATGAAGCCCGCTGTACATGGTGTTTTTAAAATGAAAACAAATATGGGTAATATGTATTGTAAATTGAGCAAAATGTGTAAGTTTTTCAGAATTTTGAAGTTCTTATTCCGTCGAATAAAATACAGCAAAATACTTATGGAGCCCACTGTACATGGTGTTTTTAAAATGAAAACAAATATTGGTAGTATGTATTGTAAATAGAGTAAATGTGTACATCGTGTCGAAGTAATAAATAGAGCTGTGTTTACATACAAAAGCAATGCTATTATTATTGCGTTGCACTATACGTAGCAAATTCTTTCCCTCCATCTTTGCACTGTACTGATAAAGACGTTACAGAAGAATAAAAACTCTCTGCAGTGATGGTCGGAACATATGCACATATTAGATACGTGTAGGGTTGCGTCATTAACCGAACGGATGCAACTTTCTTGTTGGGTCTGCATGCCTGAGATAGCAAAAACTTCCTCTCAGAGTCTCCATAAAAACATAAGTTGGTTCACACTATGTTCCTTGTCACATTCTGCTACAGATGCATAGGCATCAGAAAATTGAACAGTTGCAGCCGGAAGAATGGAGAAGGTGCCAGCGGAAATTAGGGTGCGGATTTTATCCATAGTTCCCCTACACAATATTATTCCCTTAGAAGCATTGAATAAATTAACTTTATGCACTGAGGCTAATCGGAAGTAGAATGTATGGTTAATCGGGAGCAGAATGTATCTATGCGGATTGAACCGATGTTTAAAGTCTGCTTTATGCACAGATAGGTTAATCAGGAAAGAAACAACTTTATAAACTGGGGTTATTCGCGAGCAGAAAGTATCGAAGTGGATTCCGCTTTATGCACGGATAGGTTAATCGGGACAGAATTCACTTTATGCAATTAGGCTGATCGGGACAGAAATATACGAGGCCATGGTAGAAATCAGGTTGTATAATAATAGCAATGGGATAGGGCCTACAGGCTTCAATTAGGATATCGATTAAACTTGGTGCATAAAACGGATTACAAACATCAGTTCAGTCAATCGATCAGCCCTTAAGAGGATTCCGCATTTTCAGCAATGCCTTCGTATATTTCTGTACCGATTACCCTCGGTGCATAACCACGTATATTTCTGTATCGATCAGCTTCGGTGCATAAAACGGTTCATCCACGCTGCATAAAACAGATTTCAAACATAGTTCAATCAGTCACTCAAAAAAATAGTTCACTAAATTGGGCACTTCTTTTTCTGAAACCATATTTTTCTTGATACAATATACAAAAGCCCCCATTTCGGGTTGCAATTTATGATAACGTTCGTTCTTCAATTTCTGCAGAGACCAAAAAGGGAGTGACCAATAGCTATTTTCATTTTAAAAACACCATGTACAGCGGGATCCATCAGTATTATGCTACATTTTATTCGACGAAATAAGAACTCCAAAATTAAAAGCGTCTTCTAAATCAGCATTATTCCTTACAATATTTATAGTATAGTGCAACACAATAATAATAACATTGCTTTTGTATGTAAACACAGCTCTATTTATTACTTGGACAAAACTTACACATTTAATAACTCTAGAAAGTACCACATTTTCTACCATGCCCTCGTATATTTCTGTTACATTTAGCCTCTGTGTGAAACGGATTTGAAACAACGGTTTAAACCGTTATTCGGTCAGCCCCTCAAAAGATACCACATTTTTACAATGCCCTCCTATATTTCTGTTCCGATTAGTCTCTGTGCATAACACAAATTTGAAACATCGGTTCAATCTGTCATTCGATCGGGCCTTCAAAAAAATACCACATTTTCTACCACACCCTCATATATTTATGTTTCGATTAGCCGTAGTGCATAAAACGGATTTGCAATATCGGTTCAATCCGCCATTTGATCAATCGATCGGGCCCCGAGAAGGTACCACCTTTTCTATTATACCCTCGTATGTTTATAAACAATTCCCGTTTCCCTTATGTTTTTACAATGAAATAAGTGCAGTTTAGCATTATATTCATTTAGAAGGTTGTATTCGTGCTGGATATTCTGGGTACCGTGTAACACGGAAGTTGTGTGAATCAAGTTATCTCTTTCATGCGGTCTCCAAAGAGGACGTTGTGGTCATCTCAGGAATGCTACAAACACGTTGCATCCGCTCCGTTATCCTATACAGAAGTGATATATTTGAATATGTTTTGACCATCACTGCAAAATTTTTATTCTTCCTCAACATCTTTAACGGTACAGCAGTTCTAGTACAACGATGGACGGAGAGAATTTTGTAAGTATAGTTCTACAAAATAACATTAATTTGTATGTATAAAACCATGTACCGTGGCATCCATAAGTATTATGTTCATACTACCAACATCCGTACACCATGTACAGTGGGATCCATTAGTATTATGCAGTATTTTATTTGACCAAATAAGAGCTTCATAAATTCAACCTCTATCGAATTCGCTGTCTGGAGGGTTTCGAATCCGGTACCTCTTTTATCAAAACATTGTTAATTTCAGGATTCGTGGTACTTTTTTCATTAAACTTTTGGGGTTTGTATCCTGTCTTAGGCATTCTAATATAATACTATTTATATACAAAAACAATATTGTTCTGTACAAAATCTTTTATTAACACATTGAACTTCTACAGAAAAGTACAAGTTTTCTACATATACAAACTTTTTATTTCAACACGTACTACAGGTTATTAGATATTTTTACATATTTTGTTACACTACTGGTAGATGTTAGTGTATTAGTATGTGTTTGTTACTCGTTCAGTTTTCTCTTTTTCAACATCTCCATCATTCGTTCATGTATATTTTCCCCTGTTTCCCCTGTCTTCTTATTTTCACCCTTCTCATTTCTCACACCTTTAAACAGCTCCATTAATTCAAAACATATTCTTAAAGATAGATGGGAAGGTACATATTGCGCTTTCTGTACATTTTCTATAAAATCGCCAAACACTGGCGCATCTCGTTTCTTGTCAACAATGTAATTAAATATTTTGACCAAACAGTCCACCGATACCTCGATATCTTTACATGTCTCTTCTAATTTTGCCAATAACTCTTCCGCCAGTCCATTTTCTTCACAGAAATTCACATAATTGCCGATGTGTTTTTCAACCTGTCTTGCATGTGTTTTGCTCCATAAGTTCCTTCGTTCTGTCGGACCTGCTGTTGTCTCCTTAATATCGCCATACACCAAATTGAATCCGAGAGGGAGTGTCGACATCTGAAATTAGACAGAAAATATGTTCATTATGTTTTGCACAAATTAATCACTTTTATATATTAATTCACACATATTTTCAGGAACACATACTCCATCACGGGGAGGCTCTGCGAAATGCATATTATCGACATCAGGCCGACACTGAAGGCGCTGCGCATTTCGCAGAGGCTACGAGGTACATTGAGCGGTACCTGGAGGAAGAAAATAGAATTGAGGAGGCCCAACAGCGTGCCTCCGCTATTTTCCGGGCTCGACGTACCCGGAACAGGGAAAGGCTCCACGCCAATCTCCGTCGGTATAGAGCCAGGTAATTATTTTTCAGTTTATTTCTGATAACATCGTTTATTCTAGCATGCTGTTTTTCCGATTATATATGCTACATATCTGATAACTTTTCTTTCTAGCCGATATCTACATGGAACGGAATATATTTTAATTCTTATATTTTGTTTTTCAGAATGCGTAACCGAAATGACGCTAGAGCCAATCGGCTGCGCCAACTGGTGCCTCCTGTTACTCCTTCTATTTCTCCTACTGTTTCTCCTGTTTTGTCAGAGCAGGAAGAAGAGGACGAAGTTTCTCCTGTTTTGTCAGAGCAGGAAGAAGAGGACGACGTCCACCATCGATCACTGTTAAACGTCATCCTCTTCTGCATTAAACTGTTGATGACACAGGTACCGTTTTTATTTTCTCACCTTTCAACCTGTCTGCTTCAAAAGAAAGACGTATTTATGTTTACGATTCAAAAGAAAGACGTATTTATGTTTACGATTCTCACTGTGTGAAGGTGATGATGGTCTTTGACCCGCGATTTGCATTGTTCTAGGTAGAACATTAAAACTAAATATTTGTCTCTTACCTTTTCAATTTTCTTCACTCTCGCAACAGATGTGTCCGTCTCGGTTATGATCTCCGGTCGGTATACTTCGATCAATAGTTCTGCGGTACGTACACAATTTCTCTTTTTATATAGTACTGTCTCTGTGACGTATTTTCGAATTATATTTGGCACGCATTGTTTCGCGCAGAGCATCCAACGCCTACGTGCCTCTCCTGTCTTTTTCCTGTCCTGGGACACTGTACACTTCCACCTTTTCCGTGAAACGTGTTTTTTCCTTTTTTTAACATCACTCGTCTCCACGTCTTTTTTCTTTTTATGTTTCTCCATCAACACGTACTAACTACCGCCCGAAACATGTTCTATCTTGAAAGCGAATACTTCCCCTCCTCCCCAACAACCAAATCGGGAAAACCGTGAAAAAAAAACGAAATTTTACAATCGCTCTAACTCCTCCCCTAATTGACGTAGAGCAACTCCGATTACATATTCGTAATCTGCACGTCGAGATCTTTCAGTAGAGTGGTCGGAAGGGGGTGTACGATTGAAAATAAAAAAAGTAGGAAACCACCGGTCCTAGACCTAGACCTGGTTCATCGGAAAGAGGACTTTGCTCCGAGTCCAACAAGCTATCAACCATCCTCCTAGCTCAATTAGGTGCCGAGATACAGCGATTTTAAGTTTTCAAAAAATATACCATATTCTCGTATATTTCTGTATCGGTCAATTTTGGTGCATTAAACGGTTCATCCTCGGTGCGTAAAACAGGTTTCAAACATCAGTTCAATCCGTCACTCAATCAATACATAGGACGACTTATACCACACCCTTGTATATTTCTGTACCAATTACCCACGGTGCATAAACGGATTTCAAACATTAGTTCAATCCGTCGGACATTTCACATTTTACGTTATATTCATTTAAGAGGTATCACTCGTTCCTCGTTGAAGAACTTGAGTCGACACGGAACAAGGAAGTCCTGTGACAATCATCAAAAAACTCCTGCAGAACCCATCAAGGAACTGTTGTGCCTCACACAAAAACGCCGTGATCTCATATCCAGACTTTTAAAGTACGTCGCAAAAATGATTCCAGATGTGCGTCTCTATAAGGAAGTGGATATATTCCTTCTGCAGCATTCTTTCTCTCAGTTCATCTCCTCTTCATCTCCACATCGTAATGGACGGAGCTCAAGAAGTCTTCCGTATTGTAAGTACCTTTTTGCATTTTACTCTATGTCTTCTGACTGATTTGTAAAAATGGAATAAGTGCAAAATAGACATTCAGAACCAAACCTCTCCGATGGTGCAGTGGTAGTGTAGTCGTCTTGTAATCAAGGACCCCGGGTTCGATACCCTATGGAGATATAAGCGGTTCCGATTCTATTTTAAAATGTACGTTCAGTCCCGATTAGCCTTACTGTGCATAAAGTCAGGATGGTATTTGTAGAGCATGGGGGGGTTTCCCCCTCTGGGTACTGGTGTCCCCCTGTTAAATTTTACCCGTGGGGAAGATTTGTAAAAATGGAATAAGTGCTAAATAGACATTCAGAACTAAACCTCTCCAATGGTGCAGTGGTAGTGTAGTCGTCTTGCAATCAAGGACCCCGGGTTCGATACCCTATGGAGATATAAGCGGTTCCGATCCTATTTTAAAGTGTAGGTTCTGTCCCGATTAACCTTACTATGCATAAAGTCAGGATGGTATTTGTAGAGCATGGGGGGCCTCTGGGTACTGGTACCCCACTACTTTCAAAACTTCGTGGTATTTTTCATCAAATTTTAGGGTTTGTATCCTGTGTCTTTGGTATTCTAATACATTACTATTTATATACAAAAACAACATCGTTCTGGACAAAGTCTTTTATTAACACACCGAAATTCTATAGAAACATTACACGTTTTTTACATATACAAACAGATGTTTTATTTCAGCTCACAGGTTATCAGATATTTTACACATTTTTTGTCACATTTCATGATTTATATCATCTACAGAAACATCACAGGTTTCATTTTACAACAACGGTTACATACAGATGTCCGTTTATCAACACAGTGAACATCTGCAGAATTATTACAAGATGTAAGGGTCCCGGGTTCGATACCTGATGGAGGCACAAGTGGTCCGGATCCTACTTTAAACTGTAGGTTCAGTCCCGATTAACCTTACTATGCATAAAGTGGACTTAACACATCTAATCAATCAATTGTCACGAGATGCTTTTACATAAATGTCCGCAATATGTCCTACATACATTTCTATAGATATAACATATTAGTCAGTGTTAGATATTAGTGTATTAGTATGTGTTAGTTACTCGTTAAGTTTCCTTTTCTTCAACATTTCCATCATTCTTTCATGCATATCTTCCCCTGTTTCTCCCATCTTCTTATTTTCACCCTTCTCATTTCTCACACCTTTAAACAGCTCCATTAATTCAAAACATATTCTTAAAGATAGATGGGAAGGTACATATTGCGCTTTCTGTACATTTTCTATAAAATCGCCAAACACTGGCGCATCTCGTTTCTTGTCAACAATGTAAGTAAATATTTTTACCAAACAGTCCAGCGATACCTCAATATCTTTACATGTCTCTTCTAATTTTATCAATAACTCTTCCGCCAGTCCGTTTTCTTCGCAAAAATTCACATAATTGCAGATGTGTTTTTCAACCTGTCTTGCATTCGTTTTGCTCCATAAGTTCCTTCGTTCTGTTGGACCTGTTGTCGTCTCCTTGATATCTCCATACACCAAACTGAATCCTAGGGGAAGTGTCGACATCTGAAAATATATACAGTTTTTTTGTTAGATTTATATTGCACGCAAACTGCGGTTACAGTTATACATTTTTGTTTCAGAACCGAAGCCTCGATCTATACGAGGGATATGTCAACTACATGGCGAGTGCGGGGATGCAGGTGGAAAGCGAAAATCTACAGGCGGCACTCCATCGTTTCCACCAGACATCGGAAGCGTTTGGCGAGGAGCATCGCGCCGCAAACCATCGCATAATGGCTGAGGTTGCGGCCCGTATGACGGAGGTCTTCGCCGGGCTGTACAGGGAGCATGATGGATTCCTGACCCGGCGAAGTCAGGCGGAACGGGATCTGGATGCGGAGGTTACCGCTATCCTGGGAAGGTGATTATTTTTCTCGATTATATCTATTCTGTACTAATTTTACAGTTTTTCAGATAATGACCATCTATGAAAACCATTTGTACTAATTTTTAATTTTCAGACATATATATATATATACTATAGTATTTTTTCTACATTGTTTTGCAGGTTCCGACATGCCTCTGATGTTCACACGGCGAATTTCGTGAGGGTTCTGCCGGAGCCCCTTCTCACAGCGATCAGGGAAGGTCGTGTCACCCTGATCCCTCCGGTCCCTGTCGCAGCACCTCCGCCGCCCCCTGCTGCTGCACCTCAGCCAGGCCCTGCCGCTCCGCAGGTCCCTGCTGCCGCTACTCCACCGCCCCCTGCCCCTGCCCCCAAGGCTTCATCTCCGCCGGCCTCTCCTGTTTCACCTCCCGTCATCGATATCGGTGCGGAAGCCGCTGCTTTGGTTGCAGCTTTTACGCCGCCCGTCATCGATATCGCTGACGAGGAGGTTGATGTAGAGTAACAATAAACATCTAAATACAGGTAATATTTTTCTTTTCTCACCTTTTATTCTGCTTCTTCCACTTCTGATGTATCTGTTTCAGCAAGTATTTGAGGAAACTCTCTGTGGGGACTCCGATTCTCGAATTGGTCCTCTAGCTTACCAATACCTGAAAGAAACAAATATTTCTGTCTGAGTTCCGGATGGCATGAGGGATGGTCGGAAAATTCCGCCATCTCTTTCACATCTAATGCAGAACCTTTTATGTCTAGTGTCTCACCCAATTTATCATACAATTTCATATCGCACCTGAACCACTGCATGATTTCCACCATCTTCAGCATGGATTCCGTATATGTTTTACGGAATTCGTGCATCAGTGCCGCCACGTCATTGCTACCGACAACCATATACTTTTTGTGACACCCTACCCGGTACAACTCGGGAATTTCCACGTCCAACAGCTCGTCGAGGTTCTCATATAATACCAATTCTAAATTCCTTGTGTCCATGCGGTGCCTCTCGTCTGCCATCATAATGTACTTTTTTGCCAGACAGTATGGAGACGCATGCAGATGCGTCACATCTACATGTTCGGAATTTAATTCCGATTCCGTCTCCATACACAGACATTCCAGTGGTGCGATTCCCGACGCTACAATAAAAGGTCCTGCACGATATCCGTCTGCAGCTATATTACCTGCTACCCTGTTACTCCAAGAACGAAAAGGTAGATGACCGTAAACAGGTGCCCTCTCAAACCGGAAACGTGTCTCGCATAATCCGCTTTTCCGATCGTTGATGCAGTACACGTCGATCGGGAACCCGTGATCATTGCACTGCATCGCACACTCATCGGGCATATTTCTATTATAAAATGTAACCAAAAGGGATTCCCTGTATCTCACAGGGATATCGAATATCAACAATTTAGAATTTATACTCGCCGAAATTCTTTTTTTGTGATCTATTGTTTTTTTCAATGCGGAAACTGTTGCCGGATATGCAAGACACGTTGTCGGGCTGGGAAAGCGCTCCGCATACTTGTACAAAGGATTAATGTTAACTCTACGTTGCCGTTTCCTCGCACCGCCACCGATATTGTCTATTCCGCCATTTTTAATTTCCTCATATTGATGCTTTTCATAGTTTCTCGCCCCCCACCTTGCCCGAACTTGCTGTTCCGTCAGATATTCAGGAACTTCTACATTCGCTTTCCCTTCTCCCGTTTTGTTAGACGATCCTGACAATATCGGTGATTGTGGAGGTGTCGGTAACGGGCGTCGGTAACTAACTGCTGACTCCATCTGCGGTGGTTGATCGGAGGACTTCCTACAGATCAAGACACTCACCAGTTTCGTCAGCCACGATACCACACCCATACTCACCTTTCAGTTGCTTCACTCAATACCTGCTCGGACAAAGGCGATAGTTTTTTGCGTCGATGCAAGGTAAGTCTGCAGACAACGAAGTTCTCTCTTCCAGGTGACAGAAAGAACTAATGCTTCGACAACTGCGATGATGATTCTGGTAACTTCGCAATCCACTAAGCCTTTATATACTTCCCTTCCGATCTACGTCATCGATATACATTGCTCGCATACCTTCCCGCAAACCGTCCAACGCCCACGTGCCTCTCCTATCTTCTTCCTGTCCTGGTACACTATACACAGTCACTTCTTCCGCGAAACCTACTCGTTTTGCTCTCTTTAGTTTCTTTACATCTAAACTCTCCGACTCCTTTTTTCTCTTTTTTTGCTGTTCTTCCTCCATTATATGCTAGCAGACTTTTATTCTCCTTTTCTTTAGCAGTATGATGATGTCATAACCTCTTCTTAATCACCAGACACATTACCATTCCATCCACCCCATCCCAACAAACACGCCACACATATCACGCAACAGTTTCAAGAATTATATAACACTCACACACCATCTGCTCTCATACATTAACAACCCGGAAAAAATATCACCATCTCGCGAACTTCGACGAAATAAAAGTTTCAAAATTCAGAAAAACGTACACATTTTACTCAATTTACAATACATACTACCAATATTTGTTTTCATTTTAAGAACACCATGTACCTACAGGGGGTCCATTAGTATTATGCTACATTTTATTCGACGAAATAAGAACTCCAAAAGCGGCTTCGCGTTTTAATTCTTACATGGAAAGGTCTTGACGTACAGATTCCGAATCTACAATTGCCTTTCACTCTAGTTCAATTAGGGCCGGCTATTCTCATTTTAAGAACACCATGTACAGGACGCTCTATAAGTATTATGCTGTATTTTATTCGACGAAATAAAAGTTTCAAAATTCAGAAAAACTTACACGTTTTACTCAATTTACAATACATACTACCAATATTTGTTTTCATTTTAAGAACACCATGTACAGGGGGTCCATCAGTATTATGCTACATTTTATTCGACGAAATAAGAACTCCAAAAGCGGCTTCGCGTTTTAATTCTTACATTTCGACTATGACGAAAACTGGGTTTTTCGAAAAATTCGCGTTCAATGCTAATACTAATTTCAAACTCTTTTTCTCCCCAAAGCAAACCAGAGATAATCTTCAGGAAAATGTTGAATTATTATGCTTTTCAGAGCCTGAAAAGCGTTTTAATTCTTACATTTTGACTACAGGACGAAAACTGGGGAATTTCCCAGAATGACTCATCAACGCCATCTCTCCTCAAACACCGGATACACGTACCCAATTCCGAGAATTTCAGACTCATCAACGCCATCTGTTTTAGAACACCGGAAACACGTACTCCAATTTATATATGACGTCACACGCCAAAATAGCGTAACAAAAACAAAATGGCATCACAGAAATTAAAACATTTCATAATAATAATAATAATAATCCGAGAATTTCAGATTCATCAACGCCATCTGTTTTCAAACACCGGAAACACGTACTCCGATTTATATATGACGTCACACACCAAAATAACATAACAAAAACAGAATGGCGTCACAGAAATTAAAACAATTCATAATATTAATAATAATAATAATAATAATAATCCGAGAATTTCAGACTCATCAACGCCATCTGTTTTCAAACACCGGAAACACGTACTCCGATTTATATATGACGTCACACACCAAAATAACATAACACAACCAAAATGGCGTCACAGAAATTAAAACAATTCATAATAATAATAATACTGATATTTATATTAATAATAATTTAATAATATAATCTGGTCACGTGACTTCCATTTTGTGACGTCACAAACAGTCACGCGACTCCCACAAAAACACATATTCTGACTCATCAACGCCATCTGTTTTCAGACACCGGAAACACGTACTCCAATTACCAGAAAACCAACCGTCACCGCGTCGCCTACTTTTCCTCCTCCCAACCCAGACTTTCTGACTCATCAACGCCATCTGTTTTCAGACACCGGAAACACGTACTCCAATTACGAGAAAACCCACCGTCACCGCGTCGAATACTTTTCCTCCTTCCCAACCCAGACTTTCTGACTCATCAACGCCATCTGTTTTCAGACCCCGAAAAACACGTACTCCAATTCCGAGAAAACCAACCGTCACCGCGTACTTTTCCTCCTCCCCACCCCAGACTTTCTGACTCATCAACGCCATCTGTTTTCAGGCACCGGAAACTCCCGCGGGAAAAACCCGAATTCCCTCCTCCAACCAATCAAAACGCTCCTTACAAAATAAGCCCCGCCCATTTATGACGTCACGACCAATCAAATTCATCCTTACAAAATAAGCCCCGCCCCTTTTATGACGAAAAAAAAACTTCTGCGTCATCAATTGATCTTTGATCGATCTTTTCCAATCAATTGATTTATCGACCTCAAGGCGGTACCATAACTACTGAGAGAGAGAGAGAGAGAGAGAGTGGGAGAGAGAGAAAGAAGGAAAGAGAGTGTGTGGGAGATGGAAAAGAAAAAGTGAAAACAAAGATTAAGAAATATAGAAAGAGAGAGGAAAGTAAGGGAAAGAGAAACACACAGGAAGAAACATTGAGATAAACAGAAAGGGAGGAAGAGAAAATAAACAGAGAAAAAGATTGAGGAGATAGAAAGAGAAAGAACACACAGAGAGAGAATGAATTAAATAAACAGAAATAGAAAGAAAGAGTTGGTTTGAGTTGGTGTTTTAAGTCCACTTTATGCACAGTAAGGCTAATCGGGACTGGACCTACGGTTTAAAGTGGGATCCGAACCACTGTGCCATGTGCCTCCACCGGGTATCGAACCCGGGACCCCTTGACAACAAGGCGACGACGCTACCACTGCGCCATCGGGGAGGCCTAGAAAGAAAGAGAGGGAGGTTGAACAGAAAAAGAGAAAAGAGAGAGACAGAGAGAACGAGAAGCATGATAGAGAAAGAAAAAAGAAGAGAAAAATAGAGGGAAAGAGAATCTCGCACACACACTCAGAGGAATATGGAGTCTTGAGGAGAAGAAGATTGAACAAAACCAAGACTCAGCAAGGACTGTGGTACCTAAGAGAGAACGAGCCCAATATTCTACACCAATCTGATTAATTCAGATGCCTATGGATCTGCTACTCTTGGCACACGCGAGCAAGTACTCCTGTGCCAGAATTACGTTTCCCCTTTGTTCGATTTCTTTCAGCACCCGACTTACCATCATTTCTCTCTGCCTAACCCGATGATTCAGCTACGAATTATTTTCCTCAGCAGGCTTCCCTGACATGCATGGAGTATACAAAAAAATAAATACAAAACTCTCATTTTCCAAGCCGACACAACCGACCTACATTGTTTTATTTTCTTCCTGTTGCTCCAGAAAGTAAAGCGCGTTCCGGTCGGATGAACATCAAACTTTTAGACTGGAAATCACGAGCACCATGTAATTACTTTCTCTCTTTCCTTGCGTGTTTATCTTAGCCTTTTGAAACAACCCGTTTGGTGCTGATTGCAAATCATATTGCATTTTGAAACGTTGCCTCAAATGAAAGTTCATGCGCATTGGATGTAGTACGTATGTTTGTTCCGGCATAACTCTCGTACGCCTGGAGCAATTTCAACCAAATTTGGTACACATATGACTTACAATCTGGAAAGAAATACTGTGGGGGCAAGACACCCCTGGCATCCCTAGGGGTGGGGATGGGAAGGGGTGACATGTAAAAATAATAGAAAACGACCCATGTTAGTGGAATCCATAGTTTTCGGAGTCGCTAAGCTAATTGGTGACATTCACGATGACATTTAAGAGAGAGAGAGAGACAGAGAGAGACTTGCTTTCTCGATCACGACCAACAAGTCACAGGGAGTGGATTTAAGATCACCATGTTTCCCCAACGGACAACTTTATGTTGCTTGCTCAAGGGTGGGTTCACCAAAGATTTTTTTTTATTCTTGCTCCTGAAAGTGAAACTAAAAATGTTGTTTATAATCAGGTTTTGAGTTAAATTAAATAGTATTGTGAATTTGTAAAGGATTTTACTTTATAATTTGAATACTCTACTTATACTTTCAAATACCTGTAAATAAAATTAGTTACATTTTACACCATAGTTAGAATTCATTATTTTCCTGTCTAATACAAGATTGGGATAAATAAATACCCGGGCAACGCAGGGAAATCAGCTAGTTATTATAAAGATTAACAACTTACTGAACTGTTACATTGTAACAAATGTAAAACGTTTTTATTATAAAGGTTAACAACTTACTGGACTGTGACACGTCCTTTCCCATTGCACTAATATTTATGGTAATTTACGAATCACTGATAATGTCAGGATAGTGACTAACCTGGATGTACTTATCTTGTTAAGAGCTGTTGCCATGGCAATTAAGATTGTGTTTTGTCCTGACTTTGAAGTTCGGAAGTTCGGGCTCGGTTTTTTGGAATGGAGTGATCAAGTTGAATTATTAGAAGTTTAATTTCTTTGAGTGAATGGATTATATGTTAGGCATATAAGTATTTAGTTGCAAAGAAGTAAAATAGACTTCCTTTTTCTTAGTGCAAAATTAACTTTGACTTTTATTTGGTTTGAACAATGAAGAGAGATATTACCCCATAACCTGAGAGGCATCCCGTGTATGCTTTCGAGTCTTTCATGTGAATTGATTATTTGCTCTGGTAGTTAAATCAGTTAAATCATGTTCTTTTGACCAAATAACGTGTCAACTGTTACATTGTAACAAATGCAAAACGTTTTTATTATAAAGTTTAACAACTTACTGGACTGTTACATTGTAACAAATGCAAAACGTTTTTATTATAAAGTTTAACAACTTACTGGACTGTTACATTGTAACAAATGCAAAACGTTTTTATTATAAAGTTTAACAACTTACTGGACTGTTACATTGTAACAAATGCAAAACGTTTTTATTATAAAGTTTAACAACTTACTGGACTGTTACATTGTAACAAATGCAAAACGTTTTTATTATAAAGTTTAACAACTTACTGGACTGTTACATTGTAACAAATGCAAAACGTTTTTATTATAAAGTTTAACAACTTACTGGACTGTTACATTGTAACAAATGCAAAACGTTTTTATTATAAAGTTTAACAACTTACTGGACTGTTACATTGTAACAAATGCAAAACGTTTTTATTATAAAGTTTAACAACTTACTGGACTGTTACATTGTAACAAATGCAAAACGTTTTTATTATAAAGTTTAACAACTTACTGGACTGTTACATTGTAACAAATGCAAAACTTTTTTGAAGAGATTAGTTTACAAAATGGTATCGTATCGACAATTACCTTATATTATTATTATTATTATTATTATTAGGGCTAGGGAGTTGATGACAAATCATATTTCTTTCTTGGCATTGAACACAATGCTAAACCTTACAGTAGTAAATTTAACATTACTTTGAACCAGAAAACATCGTTTTCATTTCGCATTTTCCGGCCTTCTTTGGTTTCTCAGTATTTTTTGCCGTTTTTATTGCATCTTTAATCTTTTCTCTCCTGCCCAGTTGTTTCATGAGTTTTAAATGCATTTGCTAGCATGAAATGAAGTAAAAATATGAGTTTAAAAACTAGATTAGCACTTAATTGCTTTTTTCCCCCTTTGCTTCAATAGTTTAAATCACCAAACGACAGATTTAATCAAATTATTCAACTAGTCTCTTGTAATTTATGAAAAATGAAGCTTTCATTTTAAGGGCGGAAATTATTTTTAGGTCATTTTTTAATAATTTTAAGGTCATTATTTTGTTGGTCATAGCCTATTTTGAGATTTTTTAGGTCATCGACTTTCGAGCCCTAATTATCGACACTAAATAAAAATTGGAAACAAAATCCAAATCAAATCAATACTAGATAACGTTGTGATAGAAGGTTAAATGAAACGTATCTAATTTAAATGTCAAATAGCTTCACAGATTTATAAAATCTCAGATCGAGAACATACACATATTTGTGTGTATGCACTATCATGGACGTCTGGAAGGGGGACACGCACTGAGGAAAATGGAAGTCAACGAAAAATTATATATTTCACACATACAATTCCATTTCAGACACAATAATATATGTTAATTATTGCATGAACATGATAACTTCAAATTGAAGCAACCGTTCTTGAGCGACAACACTATAATGCGGGAAAATATGCCTTATTTGCTCCCCCCTGGAAAAAAAATACGAGTACCTTATTTGTACCTCCATACTTTAATACACTATAAAGTTTATAATAGTGTAACTATCGTGTACTATCTCGGATTTGGAAGTAAAAAAATGCAGGTTCACAAAGATTGCGATAGGACATCAACTCTATATTATTTTTATTTCGTGTAACATGCAGGGCCGGAGTGCACGCTGCCCAAGCATTGTGAGGTCATTGGCAGAGATCTGTTCTTGCAACAAAGCCACAACGGGTCGACATTCACGACAGTCCAATTGAGGCAGATCACATTCTGTCACGAAGTTGTTTCTATGGATCTGGTTGTTGGAAGATTTATATCATGCCCGTACAGTGGCGGCGAAGGGGGCAGTTGCCCCCAACTTTCTTCCACTTTTGTCCCCGCACTATCTTACACCTTATGTACAGTGTCTCTCAAAAGTTTTAGGACAACGACATTTTAAACTAGTGAACTCAATTTACACAAGGGTTTGGTGGGTTGCGTGTAGAGTTAGGCTCAATTTCAGGGTTGCCATATGCACAATATATATTTATGGAATACGTGAAATAAATAAATCTAAGAAATATCAGTATTACATTTGTTGCAAATGAAAAATACTTTCTGAAACAAAGAAAATCGATTTTCTAGTACTTCATTGCTGATGAGTCTACACAAAGAAAAGAGGGGACAAGAGACAGGAGAAGAGAGAAAGGGGAAGAGGAAAACTAAAGGAGGGAAGAAATAGAGGACAGAAGTGGATAAGAGACGTGATGAGGAGAAAGGTACAAGATTCGAGGAGAGATGAGGAAAATGGGGCAAGCGGAGATACGAGGAGGAAAACGATATGAGAGAAGATAAGTTTAGAGAGGAGATGAGAGGAGAGGAGGAGACGAGAAGAGGGGAGTTGTGAGTAGAGTAAAAGAGAGAAAAAGAGAAGAACGAAAAGAAGAGGAGAGTAGTGGAGTGGAGTCGGAAATCTAAGACAGGAGAGGAGATAAGAGAAGTGGCGAAGAGTGGGATGGAGACAAGATGCGAGAAAAGTAGGGAAGGTGATATGAGATAAAAGCAGAGGAGAAGGAGTGGAGAGAAGAACAGAAGAGACTGGAGACGATTGGTTTGATTTGCTGTTTTAAGTCCACTTTATGCACAGTAAGGCTAATCGGGACTGGACCTACAGTTTAAAGTGGGATCCGAACCACTTGTGCCTCCACCGGGTATCGAACCCGGGACCCCTTGATTACAAGGCAATAACGGGGACTGGAGACGAGAGGAGAGGAGAGAAGAGAAAATATCGTCTCGGCGTCAAGAATAGCTGTATTGATGAAGTTATCGACATGAAACATTCAATAACATTTTGAAATGTATTGGATAATGTATTAGATCGGTGCGAAATGCCTTTTGGCTGAGTTCAGAGCAAGATAAAATCTTCCACGTAAGATCTTTGATTTTACCTGCGATTATACCACTAAAAACATGAATGTAATTTTCGTGTTTATAATAATTATCCAATTTCTCCCCACTTCTAGGTTCGTTGAAATGGGGATTTTGTATTTTAATATTTACCCTCCCCCCATCGTTAATTCCAAACTGAATCATTCCGTTTCACAAGGCGTGGACAATGAACACAATGGGATATGTCTAAAACTTAAGAAAAGTTCTGCCACCGGAGGGGTTTGAACCTACGACCATCAGGATGACAATCCATAACGATAACCACCATTTTTTTCTTAAAGGAAATACCCCCTACCCGGAGGTATCCCCCACCATTCACACTTGTTCTCACTTTTACACTTTTCAATTGTTACCTTTTCTTTGTTTCTTATCATCTATTACAAATAGCATAGTAAGGCCGTTACATTGTTCTGCATCTGGATTTTATATATATAAGAAAAACGAATTGACACACGTTCAAAGGGATATTTTCATGTATAAGATCGTGAATTATGATAATCTAACGATAATTGTGTACTGCTTCAAAAACATTGACAAATGTTAATGAAATAACTATTCAGGACACACTAATTTTACCCATTTTCCCACTCGAGTTCAATGCAAAGATACCTCCAAAAGTATCGACTGAAAAGTTTTCATCGTGTTCAGTTCCCCATTAAATGTTTTCGCCGATTCGTACTACCTTCGTTTGCTTTGTTAAAAACAAGTATTCTTTGAATATCACATGTAGGAGGAGAGTTGCATCTACATTTCACATTGGGCAACTCCTTCTACCTGCTTTCAGGAGCGAAAGCTTGTAGGTTAGTGGTTAACGTTAAGGATTGTCAACCTGGTGGTCGTAGGTTCAAACCCCTCCGGTGGCAGAAAATTTTCGTAAGTTTTAGGCAAATATTAAATTACAAAATCTCAATTTCAACGAACCGAGAAGTGGAGAAAAATTGCATAATTCTTATAAATATTAAAATTACATTCATGTGTTAAGTGATATAATCGCAGGTAAAATCAAAGATCTTACGTGAAAGATTTTATTTTGCTCTGAACTCAGCCAAAAGGCATATCGCACCGATCTAATACATTATCCAATACATTTCAAAATGTTATTGAATGTTTCCTGTCGATAATTTCATCAATACATCTATTCATTACTACTACTAATACTAATACAAATGTTTTTTTTAAAAAAAATTACATACATTTGTAATTTCCATATTTTGTATATCTACAATTTGCATAACTGTAAACTTAAAATATCTATTCATTTAGGACAAAAAGCAGTTTTTTATAGTTAGATAATTATCTATTGATTATAATCAATGTAAAATAGACTGTAAGCTTAAATGTAACCCTACTTTAAATAATAATAATAATAATAAAAGTTAATGTAACTTACTTCCTGTGACAGAAAATAATACATTTTGTTGTAATATATCACTATAATTTCAGTATTCGAATTACATTAACTCTATCCAGAAATCTCAGGGGGGCCAGTGTCCCCACTGGCCCCCTCCTGCGGGCGCCCTTGTGTTAACTTGTGTGTTTATGATGTATTTTGTCTATATCTTCTTTTTCATTCTCATTTTATTTTTATTTTGATGTCTTTTCACCACTTTTTGTATCATTTTATTCGCGTAACATTTATTAGAATTATTTGATCAATAGTAGCATTCTGTAGCTAAATCTTATATTTATATTATGTACTGTTATTGATATTGTAACTATATACAAGAAATGTAAATTTTAATGTAATCGATGACATGGGTTATGTGGCAGAACAGCCTCAGGCTGAACCTCGCCCACGCAAATAAAGAATTTGAAAAACAACTTCTGCAACTTTTGGCTAATCGCGACGATGAGGATGAGTGATGATATGATTAAATTGATGAAGGGATACTCATAAAGAACACCCATATGTCCAGGCCGGGATTCGAACCCGGGCCACTTGGCGTCGTAGCATCCTTCCCATATGGGTAGTGATTATTATTTCCTTTATCAATTCATCTTATAATCATTTATCCTCATCTTTGCGATTAACCAAAAGTGGCAATAAAGCGAAGTAAAACAAAAGCAAAGCAATCATTTCTGTCTCCAAACCTGACAAAACGTATCGAGTACTTTGGTATTTTCACACATATAAATCTGTCATTTCCACAGTGTGGTCCAAAATTTCATTTTCATACAAAAATGCTAATTTTCCACTGAATGAAGAAAAATATAAGCACAAGACGAACGCGTAAGTATTTGTAGTAGTTGTATTCTAGTTATTTTAACTCGATTTTTTTGCCTCCTCAGGATAGTCGCGACGATGAGGATGAACAATGAAATAAATGCATGAACGAACACAAAGGGACGCGAATAATATTATAACATAAGATAAAACGTAAATATATACATGAATTATAAAAACAATTAAGTATAAATAATTTAATCCAAGTTCTTAACTACATCCATATCTGAACCAGGATTCGAACCAGGGACCCGTGACTGACGGGACTACACACTACAACCGGACAATATCACGAGTCCACAAAAGAAAACGGAAACTTAATATGGAATCAGAGATGCGAAAGACAGATGCAGAATGCGTTTTTCTTAAAAAAAAAAAAAAAAGAAAAAAAATGGGCCAAAAGATACGCGCTATCTACCCTAGCGTAACCAGGGTACGGACTTTGACCTTGAAGGAAGGCTGCGAACTTGCCAGAGAAGCTTGGCTTGGCTTGCGCCGAGCGTGGCTTGGAAAAGCGACGCCGACACAGCTGGTCCCCTCCCCTTCGAACTAATGACGTAATACACTGAGTTGCTCTTTAAATCCCCAGCTATAAGCTGATGCAGGTCTTTACTGTTCTCTAGAGAGAATAGCTATTGATATCAATTTAGCCCAGTGTTACAGAATAGCCCTACATATCACTTTGTCAATACTCGATATTTTCCCACGGATCTCCACAATTCAAGACCTACCCGTGTTCATTCCTCATACTTAGAATAAAATTCACGTGAATTCTTTCCGATTCGATATTCTTGCACAAGTCACCATGAAAAATGCTCCGAAACAACAAGAATAAGATTTTAACAGCTCTTGCAACTTTACTATTTCACAAGTTTATCTAAGTTTATGACATGAAATCCCCCGCTTTCTTTCAACCCTAAGTACTGACTGAAATATTAAATTACCAAACATGCATTACTGATTTGTCTCGTATGTAAACAGTGGCAAAAAGTTAAAAAGTTTAGCAATAGTACAGAAAGAGTAACATAATTCTAGTAGGAATACACACATCAAATAGTTCTTAAATTAAGGTATAGTAATAAGTATCTACAGTCGGAATGCATATTAGATATTCGTATTTACATTTGACACGACTAAAAACAAGATTAGCTCAGACAACAGCAGAAGAAGACAAAGGATTGAATAACAATGGAATGAAAACACAATGCACATTTCTTGTTAACAAAGGGAATCACGTAGCATAATAATGTACAGAAAACAACTGAACTTACCTTACGAGTTAAGCTAGATCAATGAAGAAACCACAATGCTTGCTGACTTATTTCAAGATGAAAGTTTTCGTCCGCTATAATTGCGTCTTGATCAGCTGTGAAGTTGTTTACGGATGTGACATCAGAGATACTTCCAGGTTTCTACAACAGGCGGCAGCAGCGAGCGGCACATGCTTCTCACCACCACGGCAAACCGAAGAAGCATGTGTAAGTCTGCCATCTACAGAGTCATCGATGAACTAACTTGCACACTTCCCTACCTGTCCCCCCCAAAAAATGCGGCAAAAGTATGATTTCATACGATAACACTTTTATTAGTGCACATAGCGAAAAATGGAAACAGGTGAAGGTTGTTAGAAATATGTGGGTTCCAATCCGAAGTGATTGAATTTTCAATGGAAGAGGCTGTTTGGGACATTTCCCGATGACGTCACCTGGCGGAGTTTCGCAGCATTCTGAAGAGTAGTGGCACTGACGTCCTTGGTGGGGGATAGGGAGACGTGTCCCCGTATTAACCCACAAAGCTGTATTAAGTATACGTAAGATATTGATGTATTACACAGCATACCACTCCAATGACTCGGTAACGACGCTTCTTGTAACTTTTAAAGTTTGAAGCAATTAATTTATATTAGTTTTTGTTCAACGACTCTTTGAGTTACTTTAGTTCTTTCTTTTTATAACAGATCCAACTGAAGTGCCGCTTTGTGCATATACCGGGTGGCCAGAATTAAAGTTACCCAACTCAGAGCCCTCTGTAGCCTGTTTGAGGCATCGTAGAACTCTGAAATTTGATGAATCCACTATGCAGACCATGAGGAAGAGGACGGCGTTAAAATAAATAGTTCAGTTTTCCGCCACCAGGTTGAAATGTGGCGCTGTACTTCCATGATGGGTTGTACAAATAATCACGTTAAGTGATTTAGCTGAGTCATTAATTAGAAAGACATTTGTTAGTGGCTGGAAGTTGCGAGAAAATAATCTCTCGTTTATTGCAAGATTGCAAGGTAAAGGCAAATCCATAACCAATTGGAGCAGTTTACGTCATTATTACAACCCATCATGGAAGTACAGCGCCACATTTCAACCTGGTGGCGGAAAATTGAACTATTTTTTATCGCAATCCTCTTCCCCATGGTTTGCATAGTGGATTCACCAAATTTCAGAGTTCTACGATCCCTCAAACAGGCTACACAGGGAGGCACGTATCCAGAAATTCTTTTCAGGGGGGGGGGGGCTAAACATCATTTTTTTTTACAGGGGTATAGATAGAACCTCGCAAAGTTTAAGGTCGATGGTGGCGATTCAGTCCCAAAACGGTGAGGGGGGGGGGGGCTGAGGAGGCAAGAAAAGTTTACTTTCTCTTGGTAGACAAAGGTTAGCAGTAAAAAGCCATAGTGTGGGGCCAAAAATGGAGAGCAACTGTCTCCTAAATCTGCCACTGTTTAAGCTGCTGTTTTTTTCTTCTTTCAGAACTTGATATCGGGACATTTTGTATTACGTGACTCCTCTGTTGCAATGTACGAACGTTGTGTTTGTGCCGAAACGATCTCAGTATGTGTATGTGTAACCGTTTCACGAAGCTGTTATGCAATGGACAATCCATTCGAATGTGTTCTCCCAGGTTTGGATGGTGTTGTCGCCTGCCTTCGAAACGTAACCTTAACAAAAATCCTAAGTTGTCGCCTGCCTTCGAAACGTAACCTTAACAAAAATCCTAATTTTCCATCCTTGTGACTTGGATCTTCAAGATTTAGGAAGAATTCAGACCGAAGGCACACACACGTCGTTTGCAATGAGTGACCCAATCAAAAGAAACTTTTCACACCGTAGCGGCACGACAGGCTGCACAAGCCTGTGTTCGATTTGTGAAATCCTCAAGCTACACGTATAGCTTGTAGCTTCGGTGTGAAACCTGGTGGGTCAATCTCATTGTCACCTTAAAACGGCAGCTCGTGTTGACCACAGAAGAAAAATATCTTGTCAACCGGTGGGAATGTCCTTTAGTTTTATTCTATCCCCTTTTTCTGTGCTTGTTAATTAAACAGGCAACATCTTACGGTTGGTCATACATAAGAGATGTGCCATGCAGAAATTTTAGCGGAAAATGCTGACTCCACCAGGTATACCGTGCCATTGCTCTACAGCGACCAAGGAATATATAAGAATTTTACAGCGACAACAAAAGATCAAGTGAAGCCAAGGGTGACTCGGTAGCTCAGTTGGTAGAACAAAGAATGGCTCCGTATATGCCAGAGACCCTGGTTTTCGAGTCATGGTCGAGCTTGCTTTTTCCGCTAAAATTTCCACATATGCAAACATCTTCTTGCTTTCTCTTCTCGACATTCATAAAATGTTCGGCCTTCATGGCTGCCCCTTTGTGGTAGTTGCGTTAGAGTGTTTTTCCAAAACAGTTGCCTTAAAAGTCCTTTTTTAACCCACGAAACTCTCGGACTGCATACAGGAAACTTGGTCCGGTCACTAATAAATCTTCACTCAGAACTAAGATTTTCAGTCGATCTGTGCAGCTTATTTCCCTTTTCTTAAAAAAAATGATGCTCCAATGCCCATTCCTGCTGAAATATTTACTTTAGAGACCTTCGATCTCTTCCGCTCATGACCCGAAACTAGGAGCACTACACTGTCGGCAATGTCTTCAGCTTTGGACCCGAACTTGTACTAATAGTGGTAGACTTCAGCAATTTCTAGGAAAATGTGTCACTAGTCCTCTCCCCCCCCCCTGAATCTCTACATATATTGACATATAAAACTGTCAATGGATACTGACTGATCACTAATCGACTGTCACACTTACTCGTGAAGTCTTATTGAATTATTCTGTTGTACAGACCAACTGTGAAATTGAATCCGCATATTTATATCCATATTGTATTCTGGAATGTTCCGCACTCTTTTTGTAGTAATGCAACGAATCGCCCGACTCATGGCCCTACCTTCAACAGTGCTTTGTTGTGCAACTTCCAAATGCTGACAAATCTTTAAATAATGTTAAAGTTCATTGTGACAACACCGAAAGAGCAAGAAAAGTTTACATACAATATTATCAATAACAGGGTTATCCTTCAGGGTTCTAGAACATTCTCCGCCTTTCCTCGATAATTATATTTCTCCATAATTATAATCAAATATTTTATTTCACACACACAAGCCAAAAACCTCATTTTATCTAGTGTAAATTGAAAAATTTCGGAGGGGGCTCGAGCCCCCTTAGCCCCCTTCTGGATACGTGCCTGACAGAGGGCTCTGAGTTGGGTAACTTTAATTCTGGCAACCCGGTACGTGATACACAAAAATTACCGGAAAAACTGCGATCGGCTTATTTGTGTAATTCTATCTTGGTTTCAGTGCTAATCGTCTGGCCTTCCACTAAAATTGCTTTAGAAATATTAAGCTTACAAAATTTTTTGTACGAACAAAAGATCAAAGTAGCATTTATTTTCACTATAAAGGTGAATAAATTATTTCTGTTATTCGATGGTTATCAAAAATAGTTTTCTTAATGTTATTTGTGCCGTTGCATATATGTATTGTAATGCTTCCATTGTTTGTTAACTAATGTTTTACTTTTATATTTCTCTTCCTCTTCATATTTATTGATAGTGATTATTGTTTCAAATCAATTGTTATGAGAAAAATAGCTGTAGTTGTATAGCCAACAATAATAAACAACCAGTGGCGTCGCGTGCTGTTCACATACGAGTGTTCACACTAATGTCTTTGTACTGAATGCAGATTTACTCCTCTCCCTTGTAACTTCATATTCAATTGAAAAGGTGAGACTAACAGTTCAATTTATTTTCAACAATT
Organism: Lepisma saccharinum; assembly: GCF_977018435.1. Taxonomy (NCBI): domain Eukaryota; kingdom Metazoa; phylum Arthropoda; class Insecta; order Zygentoma; family Lepismatidae; genus Lepisma; species Lepisma saccharinum. The sequence continues at coordinate 11,210,452 of NC_139238.1, forward strand.
TTCCCCCAAATTCACGCTATATTTGAAGTAATATAAGAAGGACCTAGGGGAAATTGTCCCTCTCTCCCTTAAAATCCACCAGGTTTAGCGAATTCTCAGTAAAGTTTGCAACTATGTAGCGCAGACCTTTTCAAGTCCCCCTAGACATGCGTTGTATATGCTGCACTCTGGTGCCGTAAGAAGTATTACCGCTTGCATCAGTGTTCGTGAACATCTTCGGGATATAGTGGCCAACAGCCTCTTAGCTGTCAGCTCTATGCAACACGCAGCAATTGTGGTCAACGCCCTCCGTGGAACACCGTGGGAGTCAGTGTTACCAACTATCTAGAAAAGTTATCGGACGTAAAAGAAGTCGTGTCAGAGTAAATTGTGTGTAAATACTCGTGCAACAAACATAGTATTTCTTCGAATAAATATACGTATGCGTGTGTGTGTGTGAGAGAGAGAGAGCATTTAATATGTACCCATGCGAACATTGTCATGCGACGCACCTGTAAACAACTAAATTAACCAGTCACACGATGTTAATCTCTCTCGAAATTTGCACTTAAGTACACCTAGCAGTGCTAACGGTTTTTAAAAACAAAGATAGTAAGTTGATTTTATGTAGACATAACTGAAGAAAACAACATATTGGTAGGTAGATATCTGTGCATAATCTATTGCGACTTATGTTAGGAAACTATTGCATAAGGAAAAGTTTGACATGTAAATGTCTCAGAATCATTATCGCTCGCAGCATTTATTACGCCGTAAGCTGGTAGGGTAGACTTTTGGTTGTATCTTTCCCAGGCAGGGAGAATGCTTGACGCCGAAAGTATAGCTGGGAGCCCAAGGCTCGTGATAATGCACCTGGAGGAAAGAAAAACAAATGACAACGGTTTAAATAATTTAAGAAAGCGGTGTCACGGGGCTGGTTGCCCGACGTGGATGATTTTCGCTGACAGTTAGTTCCTTCTGTCGTGTGCTCTTTTGTGGGAAGCAGATAGCGTTATACTTTTTGCCACAGCGCTTGAAGTGGAGATTAGCTGAAGCAGTGGCGTTACCAGGATTTTCGAAAGGGAAGGGGCTACGTATACTATTTTTTGGTAGCTGGTTCTCATTTTGAAATTTCTCCATCACTTTGACAAAGGAGGCCGGGGGGGGGGGGGGGTTGACTCGATGTATCGGTATCGTTGGATACCAGTGGCATCGGTATTGAAAAGTATCGGTGGGAATTCATCAACCGATATTAGCTGATACTTTTCCGCCATTTTGATATTTTACGGATTCCGCAAAATTGTCGGGCAACATTTTCGAGGATTCAAATTATCCTTGAAATTATGCAAAATTCAATTTTTTTCTTTACCTTGCACCAATTTTGCACGAAAAGCAGCATTTCTTGATTACATAATATCTATTTTAATATTATGAGGTAATTCTTGAATATTCTGTAGCTAATTTCTTCGTAAATTCATGCATCTAATGGAGAAGAATATTTACTCACAAATATAGATTAAATATTTTGAACAAATTTTAATTAGGTGTAAGTTTCAAGTATCGGTATCTCGTAGCGATATCGGTGGGAATCGGTAAGAGTTTCGGCATCAGTATAATAATCTCTCGTTTATTGCAAGATTGCAAGGTAAAGACAAATCCATAACCAATTGGAGCAGTTTACTACGTCATTATTACAACCCATCATGGAAGTACAGCGCCACATTTCAACCTGGTGGCGGAAAATTGAACTACTTTTTTTCTATATCGCCATACTCTTCCCCATAGTCTGCATAGTGGATTCACCAAATTTCAGAGTTCTACGATGCCTCAAAGAGGCTACAGAGAGGGCTCTGAGTTGGGTAACTTTAATTCTGGCCACCCGGCAATTTACATTATTGTAATTGACTGCCGGTGTAGAAGGGCTATTCAGCACTAAATCGTTGATTGATTTGCTTTATTTTACTTCGTTACTTTGGGCTAATTTGAGAAGATGGCGATAAGTGATCATATGATGAATGGACCCTCACAAACATCCATGCCAAGACCGGGATTCGAATCCGGGATCCCTGACGTCGTAGCGCGATGTGCTAACCACTCCGGCAGCACTGAATAGGGTGAAGACAAAATTAAGAAATAGGAAGGGTCAAGATACGCTTCAAGCTTCAATGAACGCGTCAACCTGCGGGCAAGGAACCCACAGATAGTTTCATTCATGATTTCATCCACAGATTCGCATATATTGTAAAAAAGCCTCGATCCATTAGTTTGTTCAAAATGTAAGGTATTACATGCTATAATATTACTTTATTGATTCTCATAATCTCATTCTTAAAATGACGGTTAATTAGACCTAATTTAATTACACGTTAGAGGTAATGGGAAATATTAGTATTATATTTTGACGCCTATGTCCCCTCCCCTTTCCTCGGAGAAAAGTGGCTGTATTGAACACCGGGTGCTTAGTAAAAAGTTTGCTAGCTTGGGGGTACCGTCCCCTGCATCTCCCCCTCATTTCTCGCTTCGAGCACTGATCTATTAAGGTCTTGCTATAAATATGTGGTGGTCTTAGAGAGTGTTACAAGCATGTGAATAAGACCTGTCCTCCCGTTTCGCCTTATTGCGTTTTCACCTGCCCCAATAGAATTTCGCGTGATTTATGTGACACGAACTTTCTAAGGCGAAACGGGACATCCCATTTCGCTTTACACACAAAAAAAATTCCCACCTGGGAATATTATCGACTTGAAGGGTAATTCATAATGGGAGCGCAGAGGTTGTGATGTTGCTTAACTTGGCTCCCATTGTCCTGTCGGTTAGGTTAGGTTAGGTTAGGTTAGGTTAATAATACATTAATAATAATGACCCTTCATGTTGATAATATTCCCTGGTGGGAATTTTTTTTGTGTAAGGCGAAACAGGATAAGGCGAAATGGGATATTCCGTTTCGCCTTAGAAAGTTAATGTCACATAAATCACGCGAAATTCTATTGGGGGGGGGGGGTAAAAAGGCAATAAGGCGAAACGGGCCGTAATCGAATAAGATGCCATTGCAATTTATAATTGCAGGTAAAATCGGGAAAAAATAGAATCGTATGCTTTTACAAAATTCTTAATCCGTAATTTAAATTTTTGACTAACAATCTGAACTTTAGAATAAAATTATTTTGATTATAAATTTTAAAAGTGTCATGGAGCTTTCATTGATTGATTGATTTCGTGTTTTAAGTCCACTTTATGCACAGTAAGGTTAATCGGGACTGGACCTACAGTTTAAAGTGGGATCCGAACCACTATGGCCTCCACCGGGAATCGAACCCGGGACCCCTTGATTACAAGGCGACGGCGCTATCGGGGAGGCCTTATGGAGTTTTCAGAAGCGACAAACTGTAGGCGATACGCGACAGGCAACATGGGAAACGGGGATTTCACACCGAAGCGACATATGAAACGTGACATATATTGCTTGAGGATTTCACCAATTGAACGCTGGCTTGTGAGGTCTACCATGCCGCTACGGTGTGAAAAGTTGCTGTTGATTGAGTCATTCCCAAGTGACATGTGTCGCGTGTCGATCCGGTCTGAAATTGCCCTTCGGCAAAACATTCACCGCGCATACGCGATGAACAGACCAAGGCGACACGATGCACGGTATTGGGAAAACAGACCAGGCCGAGCGAAACGTGCAGCTTGTCGTGTCGCTTCTGTTTGAAAGTTGCATATATTTCTGAAGGTTCGTTTCCAAGAGTTACGTGTCTTTTGTCGCGTGTCGCTTCGGTCTGAAAGCTTCCTTAGTTTATACTCTGTCTCGGTTATATCTGGAGCAAGCGAACGAAAACAAGTCTCTGCGCAGGTAGTGACGCGAGACGGCTTCGACAATGAACACGTGAAAGGGAACGGGATTGTGTGGAGAGAGGAAAGCGACTGCAGTTACCAGCCTTAGCAGCAGCGTGTACTGCTTCGCTCTGCCGACTCGATTTCTCCCCCTTTTCTGCCGCTATGCGCGTCCTTGCTCCACAGATTCCGGGGACAGAGTATATCAATTTCGTAAAGTAGGAGTGTAATATAGTAGTACTTCTGTAAACTTACATCAGTTACGTCGTAAGTCACCATAGTTGGCTTCTTGGATTTGTCGGCCGGAGGTTCGGTTCTTGCCATCATGGTGTATTTTGGCGCCTTTTCTTTGTACAAATTAGGGCTGCCAACTTCGTAGTGTCCGGGACCAGGGAAGAACCTTCTGCTGTCCGGAATAGGCCTGTACTTCTCCCCTATGAAGTAAGATGGCGCCTGAATCTTGTCACCTTCTTTACTGCAACCAATAAGCGAGGGAAGAAGATACTCGTCCGGTCCTTGGGGGAACAAAAGCAAATAAATAATTTAAATTAAACTGTTTACAATAAAGATTCTTATTGACGACACTTTCTTCATTTATTTCTTAACAAATTCGGCAATAAATACATAAGTCTGATTGCAAGACACTCAAATCATTACAATCATAAGCAGATTTGGGTAAGGGATGTACTTTTTCGGCAAATTTCGCGTTAACGAAATGTATATCAGTAACTGTGTTGACTGTAGCATGTTACTCTTTTTACAGAAAATATCATTATTTACGTTACCTTACCTCAGAGGCGTCTCCTGAACGCATGCGGAGCATGCTGCGCATGCGTCAATTGTGGGAAAAGGGACAGCTTGCTCTGCGACGACATTAGTGAGCATTTCTACATTCTAATTTCTTCGTATAGGACAAGTATTTATTTTACACGAGAGCGCTCAACTAAGATTATATTACATTTCTTGGATCTGAAGTGACGCATGCGTCAATTGTGGGAAAAGAATTATTACTTTCTTTCACTTCAGAAAATTGAGAAGAAAATTGACTTTTTCTCCCATCTTTTTACAGGGGCGAAAAACCGTGTTTTTTCCTAGAAAGCAACAGGATCCTCAAAGTCAAAATTTGTTTTAGTTCCACTTTTTGCTCACACAGGCTAATCGGGGCTGGACCGAAACAACTCTAGTTAAGTAACTATGAAAGTTTTCAGGAACAATGTTGAATTCAAAAACCACTAATTCAGAACTTCCTAACTAAACTTATTTGTAGTTATTTGTATTTCACATACTCTAAAAATTACCGCCTGACCTCACTAGGAAAGCAGTTATGAAATGTAATAGAGGGTTCGTTCGTAGCCTATACGTGTATGTACAAAATAAACGTAGTTACTTAGGGGTACAGAAACGAGTACAATATTTACAGGTAAAGGTAAAGTTAATGTTCTCTGTGCATATAACACCGTGTCATGAAGGCACATCTAGAGAATTTTCGATGTCGGCTATCTTGGAGGTGATGTGATCAGCACCGCGCTGCGGCCGCCATTACCCCCCATACCATTTGATTTGAGTCTGGGTGGGCTCTAGAGCCGTTTTATGCTGAGACAAAGCGGGAAAAATTCCGACCTTAGATCATCCAACTCAGATTTCCCGCGTGGCAGTCAGACTAGAATCAAATCAGTCTAGAATTTTACGAAAAATGCCGGGGTGAAGGTTTCTTTAACCTATCTTTAATCAGGAAAAAGTTATGACTGCGTGATTGTAACAAATGTATCATTTTCCAGGTGTGAGAAAACAGTGTCATATACATATATAATTCGCATTACCCCCTTCCTATTTAAAAAAAAATGAGCTGGGCGTGGGTGTAGGTAGAGGGGGCCTTTGGTAATATTTTGCGGGGGGGCCCAAGGGTTGTAGATCCGGCACTGGCCCTGAACCTGATCGTTGACGATTGGGTGCTTAGCTAAGGGACACCCTTTGCATCCCCTCTTGCCTGTGATATCATCAGAACGACTTCAGGGATGTTAGAGCCGATACGACAGATCAGGGGTGCCCACAGGGGGGATTATGGCGCAGGTTGCGCCATCTAGAGTTTTGGGGGGGGGGATTTTTTACCTTCAAATAATATAAAATTCAATATTTATATATTTTCCTAAATACATATAAAAATTGTACACTTTAAATGCACCATATTTAATCCATTAGATGAAGAAAAGAAAGTGTTCAAGGGTATTATCGAATCGGTGGGGGTGGGGGGAGAGAAATATCCAACTCTTACATATCAGGCTTTAATTGAAACGTGGGTTCTGGGAGGGGGGGGGTCTGAATTAAACGTTCGAGGGACAGTATACAATTATAGGTCTTAGATTATGACGGGTATTTTAGTTAGAGGGGATTGAGCGTTAAATTGACGTGGGGTATCCAATTCTTGTGTATTACTATTGTCTTATACTTATACTTATGGTGTGGAGACTGATAATTATTATTTTGGAGTAGCCAATATCCACTCTTCATTATCAACAGTAAGTCTAAAATTGGCATGGAAATTTTTGTGGGAGGTTTGAGTATTAAATTTAAAGGGGGAGATAGGAAGCTCTTGATAAAGTGTTAAATCTTAGATTGTCAAGGAATTTCTGTAGTGGAGAGAGAGAAGTTTGGAGTTAAATTTTGAAGATGTTTTTGATCCGGAACGTGCCAAAAGAGAAGCTGAGAAAGACTAAATATCTCGGGACCCTAAGTCAGTATTGACACCCCCATTCATTAAATTAATATTCTTGAAAGCCTGCAAAGAAATGGATGTAAACATTTTCTTGATCGCTTCGCTCACAATAATGCGTTGCGTGAGTACGTGTTTGGTGCCTTACTTAAGTGAATGTGAAGTTTTATACTATAACTGCATTACAAGACATAATTGATATTCTCGATGTTAATTAATAACATCACTTCTTAAGATATAATGCTTTGGTTAGTATACTGCTTAATTTAAACCAGGTGCATCATTTGGAACAAAAATATATCGAATCCGCATTTCTAATTTCATGTCACAGAAAAAAATTACTTAAACAAGTTACATTTGCACTGAAGATAAAATCCACTTAATTATTGTTATGAGTTACTAAAATATATTTACCCCAAGAAAACGTGGCCGAGGAAGGGGGGAGTTCTTTGAAAGAAAAACCGTATTATGTTATTGCCCTGAGCTTAAGAATTTCTAGCTAGGGTGATGTAATTTCTCGGGAAACACAATCGGTCATGCGGCTGGAGCATGTTAGGTTTGCGAGGGTTGAATTTATTATCTTTATCTTAAGTTGTGGAACAATTTGAGTAAAATACTCAAATTGTGAGTTTTATAAACTCACTCAAAAACACTATTTATATGCATATTTACATAATTTAATTAATTACATTTAACCAATCAATGTGCTAGCTTTAAGTTTTTTTCGAAAATCGAACAATAAAAAATATGGACAGTTTAACATGGCATGTCATTCAAATAAACATAATTTATTATGTATTCAACAAAAACATTTTGTGGGGATTATGATGAACGATTTTAGGGGCGGTCTTGAGTGATGTGAACCCCTGTTTATGGAGGAGAGGCAGATCAAGTGTGTTCAGTAAAGCTGAGAGAAAAGTTACAATCGGTTAACACGCTGTCGTAATTAAATACTCTGTGGGGATTACGATGAGGTTTGAGGGCACGAATGAGATGATCTTTGGGATGGGGGAGACGCATGACATGATTTTTTAGGGGATTGCGCCGTTGGCCTTGGGAGGGATGGCATAGGCGAGGCGTCCGGTCATCGGGATATGCGGCGATGACCAAGCAAAATAATAAAAATATTGCATTTTATATGTTTTAGAGAAGCAGTAAAAATAATGTCAGAATACTCGCATATTTGTGCGAAATAAGCCAAGCGACAGCATGAAACAGCTCGAAATACGCAAGAGATTCGCCGTCTGCACTATCTTTCGGACCGGTGTATATGGTCACGTGGTGCGTGCTAACTAATCAAATGACCGTTTAAAGCAGCAGACAGGCATTTGTTGAATCTTCTGAACTTGAACACCGCTCTCCATCTAGTTGGTTGAACGTCATTTCCTTGCACCACCCTGATACTGGATACACCTGCACTGCACCGAGTGTCAAAAAGTTCAGCCAACTAGACGGGGCTATAGGTGTTCGTCGGCCCAGCTCATCGCAGAATGGTGCTAATCTCTCTGGTCTCTGCCGGTGCCGAGAACAGCCGAACGCTTCCGAACAGGCAGACAGGTCCAACGACCTATACTTTTCTCCACTCTTGAAGGTATGGGTCATAACAGGCCCTTTTTTCAGCCCCCATCCCCATCTTTACAGCCACGGCAGGGTTTGTCTGGAGTCATCAAGATTCTTCCGAGTGTCCAGTGGCGTGCTCAAGGAGGGGTGGTGAGGATCATAATTCTGCTTAGGCTCAATATTCTTTGAAAAAAAAAGAAGACGAAGAAAGAAAAGGCAGCAAAAGATGACAAAATGAGGACTTCAGGAATGACTATTAAAAAGTACACGTAAACCCCCCCGCCCTTGGAAAATCCTGGGCACACCACTCGAATGTCTGCTATTTCCACTTGTTAAGAGGAAAATCACACATTGAACGATATGAATATTACTTCTCGTTATCAAAACAACAATTGACGGCGAACCATAAAGGTTCTTCTTACCTTTAAACGCGACAATTGAGGTGTTTGCATTTCAGTTTCCATCATATTTAATAATTCTCGTCGTATGGGATAGAATTATGTCTTTTGTAGTCGTAAGGTGTGTGGTATGAGGTTTTACATTGAATTGGCAGTGACCTTGGCGTTTATAGCAGAGAAATATTGTGCTCCCCCCCCTCTCCGTTCAAAGATCGACCCTGACGTTTGACAAATCTTGCGATGACTACGTAAAAATGTCACGCTTCGCCACTGAGGGATGGGCACCCCTGCGATAGAGCTTCTTGCGACGCTGTCGTGCCTGCATCGACACTGGGATCCGCCATTTTCAATAATCACTGTAACGTTTTCGTCGTAGACGGGAAGCTCTGTAGTAAGGTCCATATTAAATCTACTAGCTGCATATTTCACTTGTCTTATTCTACTGTCGTAGGCAGCCCCAAATAGTTTTGGCTCATAACTTTTTAATGGTGCGTTTCCGAACCGGGCTTCCTCGTCTCATATCAGTCTCCATCCAACTGCAAGTTTGAATCAAGGTAACGGAAACACCTTGTATGCAGTGGCGTGCCCAAGGGGAGTTGTTGGGGGTTATAACCCCCCTTTGGGCCAGTATTCCTAAAGAAAGATCGTCAAAGGTAGAAAAAGATGGCGGAATGAGGGACGACTACCAGAAAAGGTGTACATAACCCCTCCCTTTCAAAAATCCTTGGCGCGCCACTGCCTGTATGTGTAAATATGTATGTATGTATGCATGTACAGGGTTAACGAAGTTAGTAATAAGGTGTGTTTTATACAGCGTATATTGATACACTTGTGGGTTGAGTTGTATCTTCTGCAAATATGCTGTATAAAGAAACATACTTACTGCTGGAGTACTACCTGTGTGTGTGAATGTGTGTGTCATTGAAGAATTTGGAAGCGGTGAACACAGAAAATGCCTTGTCCCCGAAGTCAACACATACATGTATGTCAAAGGGCATCTTTAATTGCAACCTACCTGGCCCTAAGCATTTGTCTGGCACCTCGCACTTCATCCCTATGGAGTACGCAGGAGAGCTGTAAACGGCGTTCCAGTGCTGCTCCGGTGCGTACGACGCAGGGCTGGGAATCTTTGGCTTCGGCCTCCGTCGCAAGTCTCGCCTCTTCTGCTTCTTCTCCTCCATGCATTGCTTTCGCGTCTTTCCCTGGCCACAGAAGGTGAACCCCACCTTCGAAGCCGGCCCTGCAAGACAGAAAGACATGAAACACACAGGTAAGGTTCAAGGACGTATTTAGGGGAGGTCCAGGGGGGTCCGGACCCATCCCCCGCGGAAAGATTTAGCGAGTAATAGAATAAAATGATCAAAACATACTTGTTTAGCATTTGTTACATAATCGATGGTTATTTATTTATTTCCGCTGAACTTATTGGAAGGCAAGGCTTTCAAGGCTCATACGGCTTTCAAGGACAGTTCAAAAGATTTATGCACACTACTACTCATGATAATGCTCATAAAATATTAATCAGGAACTTTACTTTTCGTCATTTGGATATAATTCCATTTATGTTATTCTATAAATATTCAATTCTTTATCTATTTGACATTAATTTCCTTGTGAGGGCAGTTGTTTTTGTACAAATCTTCACTGCACGGAAGCTAGACAATGAAAAAGTTATGTTATAGATATGTTCTTTCACCATCATTTTACCTGTTCATGTAATAATAAGAATACAATATTAATTAATTAACATATATAATTAATATTATTTTAATTTAATTTAATATAATTATTTATTATTTATTATTATTATTATTATTATTATTATTATTATTATTCAGACACTTGGTCGGACATACCAGTAATGTATTTCTACATATACGTGCCTGGTAAGGTTTTTCCCTTTGCAAGGTCAGGGTGCGAAATCATTGAAGACTGGTGGAGTATGGTGGTGGGATTGAAGAAGAGCTTAATATATACATACAAGCATATATATATATATATATATATATATATATATATATATATATATATATATGAATTATTACACGATATACATATTTATAATTTCGCGATTAGTCAAAAGTGGCAGAAAAGCCATTCATTCACATATTTATTATGTTATTACCAGACATCGGATTTTATGTTTGTAACCTATTTTTTCCTTTACAGGTATGTAAGAAAGAAGAAGTTATGTCACGTTTCATTAAAAAATGCAACAACTAAAAAACTATTTTGCTTGTTAGAACCTATTTTAGGTTTATGCGCCTAAATCAAGCTTTTTTTAGGTTTTTATATATTTTTAAAGGTTTTACAGGATTTTTATATCACACAGAGGCATTTGCTTTGTTTGGTCACGAAAAAAATCAATGACGAACTTGTTTGAAACATACTCTCTGTCGATTTCCATTCCTCCAAGTCCATGGTGATTTTTCAAAGCTCTAAACAAAGCAAAATGTCTGGTGCCACTGTTACCTGTACAATCCAAAGTGGTCTGATCTACTTTCGCGTCACTTGCACACACGTCTTACAAACTAACATTTCAGCATTGAAGTTTACATAACTAACAATGTTTTTGTTGAAATATTATTTTCAGCATCTGTACGATGATCCTCACAGACAAAATTGCCGAGTTTGACTGTGGATCACATGAGAAAAGAGTCTTCCCTAACTATACGGCGAAGAGTGGATTTTAATAGCAAATTTCCAATGGTAAGTTCTGCCATCGCCGTAGGGTTAGGCAACACACATAACGTTATGCAAGATAGTGCGTGTTTCAGGATATAGGTGTCCCATTTTTATTGCTGGCGACTATACCTAATTAGTATTTTTCAGGAATTTTGAACTATTTTAAGTTTTTTTGAACCTACTTCAGGATTTTTCGAGCCTAACTTATGATTTTTAGGACATATTTTAGGATTTTTGAAGCTATTTTAGGATTTTTAGAGCCTATTTTAGAAACCTAAAAGAACACTTTTTAGATCCTAAAAAGTCTAGTTATTACATATAAAAGTAAATTACTAAATACTTAATTGATGATGAGTTTGAACCCAGCAAGGACGTATTTAGGGGGTACAGGGGATCCGGACTCCGAAAGACTTACCAAGTACTGAAATTCAGTAATGAAAATATGCTTCTTTTTAGCATTTCTTGTGCAATAGATGGTTATTTGTTTCCGTCGAACTTATTGGCAGGCAAGGCCTCCCCGATGGCGCAGTGTTAGCGTCGTCGCCTTGTCGAGGGGTCCTGGGTTCGATACCCGGTGGAGGCACAAGTGGTTCGGATCCCACTTTAAACTGTAGGTCCAGTCCCGATTAGCCATACTGTGCATAAAGTGGAGTTAAAAGAACAAATCAATTATTGGCACTCAAGGATCATATCGGGATTCGGGATCATACAGGATTGAATTGACAGAGCCTAAGAAGAATACACTACTACTATTATAAACAAAAGTTTTCTGTATGTTTAAATTTCTCCTGAGTTTGTTGATTTTCCAATAAATATTTAATATTTATAATGTCTAATTGAAGCTGTGTATTAATGTAAACACATTACTTAAGCAAAGTAATGTAGTAAAGTATGATTTTGCAAATGTAGTACCGGTACTTATTCAAGCAAAATAGTCCTGGGCGCTATTTTTATGGAATGGAAAACTTTGATTGTGTCCCCTCCCATCCCAAAGTTAGGCTACACGTTACGTTACACCGTGGAACCTTACACTGGACGAGCGAGGGACAGGGGTGTACACCAAGCAGTATGTCACCCCCTAAAACAAGAAAAATATATTTATAATTGTTATTTTTGCCAAAATAGGGTAAAACGAGGAGAGACGCCGCACATTTTCATAACTGAATAGAAAAAAAACATCTCCGCTTTTGTGGAAATTTATCGACATGAAAACTTAACTACAGTCCTTGCACTTTAAAAAAAAAGTAATTGGCATCCATTAGGAAGAATTTAAATGGATATTTTTTCAAATTACAAAAGCATTGAATTTTGAGTGTCATGAAAAACACGAGGAGAGATGCCGCACTGACTCACTTCTGCCTCTTTAAGTTCTTCTCACGAACATTCTTTCTTCCACAGTACACACACATTGTTCCATACACAGTGCAGGTTTCGTGTATCCATTTCGAACACGTAACACACTGGATCCAGTCAGATTTGGAAGCCGTGAGGAAGTAATTCTCCAAGAATTCCACACAATTGTTGATATCTTGCTCAGATCCACTCGCTGTAGCATCTGGCGCAGGTTGCTTTGTGCCGGTTGTTTTTTTCTTTTTGTCCTGTCTTGATCCTGGAAGTTGATTGTGAGTTTTTTGGTTTCATATTTGCAAGTCTGGAAGCGGAATTGAGCACTTCGGCTGACTGTTTGAACCTTTTACCTTGGCGAGGAACTTCTGGAATGGGAATCAGCGGGCGGAGGTACTTACGAGGGCTTTCCGTGGGTGTGGAACTACAGATAGATGTTGAAGGGTTTGAATTTATTCGTGGTAATTGATTCTGGGGCACAAAAGGAGGTTGTTGACCTACTTTTGGTGTCAGTTGTGTTGCTTGCGAGGTTGTTGGTTTAACTGTGACAGGTGAGAGCAGTGACGTGCACTGAGGAGTAGCTAGTCTAGCAGAGATAGATCAATCAATCTCACATCTCGAATTATATTCAAATCACAATATTTATTGTCTTGTTAAAGCCACCACAGCTCATATGCAACACCTTCTTTTCCACGCACTTCTCGTCCATCGATGTTCTCCGCGGGCAAAGCTGGCTGGATACCCTAGCTCGCTCTTCTTCAGCCAGGCCAGTTTCCAGGTAGAAACGGCCGGCCCAAGGAAAAGGAAGATTTCTACCTCTACTTCCCTTGCCCCCACGCACCCCGCTGCAATGGTTGAAAGCCCAGGCTTTCAGGTCCCCCAGTCTATCTCCTATAGGACAGATAGGGGATTGGTTTCTCATAATTTTTTTGTAAATCCTCTAAAGAACACAGGGTAAAATTTTCTGCAGTACTTATGTTCACTGTATTTACACAACCTTTTCCACGTTGTACAATATGTGTGTATGTATAATATGGGATGTAGTTTTATTATTTATAAAATGCGAACGTGTTATGTGCAGACAATAATGTTATGCTTTCTTTCTTTTTTTCTTTCTCAAATATGGAATATATAATGATTAAATTACAAATATGTGCTCAGGCTCTCTCTGACTCTCGTTTTAGTAGTGTTTTATTTAAATATACTAATATATTGGCCTGTAACAGTCATAAATACGGATGTATTTATTTGGGCAAGAGAACGCGGGTTCATATTGTTGTTGGTTTGGTTTATTTTACTTCGCTTTTCTGCCACATTTGGTTATCGCGAAAATGAGGATTGAGTGATGATATGATGAAATTGGTGAAGGGACCTGATATGAACAATCCAGGCCAGGATTCGAATCCGTGATGAGTGCGCATTCTTGTCCTGTGTTGCAGTGAATAATGAAATAATTTGGAATGAAAAATGTATCTCAGAACTCAAAAAGTCAAATGAATATCATTGAAGAAACTACAAAAAAGTGTGTTGTGTTTTGTTTCCTGTCACCAAATCAATCAAGCGCGGGGGAGTGGTTATCACAGCGCGCTACGACACCAGGCGTTCCGGGTTCGAACCCCGACTCGGGCATGGGCGTTCCCTGTGCTCGTTCCCTTCATCAGTTTCATCGTATCATCTTCACAATTTACCAAATTTGACAAAAAAGCGACGCTAAGTAACAAAAATGAAATCAAATCATTGATTGATTGCTCAAATTGGTTTATTTTACTTCGCTTTTCCGCCACCTTTGGTACAACAAAATAGATGAAGGAAAACACACAAAGAACACAAATGGCCAATCCGAGATTCGAACCCAGGATCTCTGGCTTAGAGTCAAATCAAATAGTTTTTTTTATTTTCGAATGTGGGTGGGGGTTACGTGTACTTTTTTCTAGTACTCATTCATAATTTTGCAATCTTTTCCTGTTATTGACATTCTTCTTTTTTGAAGGAATACTGGCCCTAAAGGGTGTGACTCACAACAACCCCCACCTTGAGCACGCCACTGACTGCTACCCCAAGTGTCGACGTCACCGCACGTCACTGGGTGAGAGACTTCCTGAGGTACTCGATGAAGGTGACTCTAGATCTTGCGAATCATTATGGTCAGATATTTTGGTGTGGGTGGATGAAAGTGGACTAGGACCTGACTGACAAGCATCAGAAATGGAAAAGAAGTAGTCGGGAATAGCATTTGAATTTAAAGGATAAATGCCACAGACTCGGAAACCTGAAATGGAATTTCCAACAGAAGCAGCTTTATTCCACGCCGCACCAATGAGGAGAGCCTGCTTGGTATCTTGTGATATTTCTGTCTTTATGGGTTCTCATCCATGATGTTGCTTCCTTGTTGTAATATGATGTTACTGACTGGACCAAATACAGATCTGTCCAAGGGTTGAAGGGCTTGTGTAGTGTGACTTGGCAAACACAAAACGATAACACCAACTTCAGCCGCATACTCCAGAAGCTCTAATGCATGCACATGTGATGGATGGCAATCTAGGAGCTTTGCCTGGATGTTTCCTGGGAACGAAGTGTTCTTTGAACCATTTCATGGATAGATCAGCACTGATGTACGACGATTTAGGGTTCATGTAGACATCGGATCCTGGAGAAAGTCCATCAACGAATTCAGGTTTTTTATTCACACCTTTCATAATAAGAACAGGAGGAAGAAATGTTCCTTCTGCACTACAACACCCTATCAGCTTTACATTGTCTCCCCCTTCTTTTGGAGTCAATGTGTGCACAGTCTTTGAACCTTTGGAGGTCACAACCTTTCCAGGTCTGTTGATGAGTGGGAATCCTGTTTCATCGACGTTAAAAATGTTACCTGGTTTATTCATTAGATCATGTTCTTCCATAAACTTTTCTAGCAACGTAAAATAGTTTTCCACATCTTCACGAATCATTCCTTGAGCTCTGTTGATAGAGAGGCCTTGAGCTTGTCGCAAAGAAAGTTCAGGATTTCTCCTCAGAAAGGAATTTAACCATACGTTTCCTGCCATCTGCGATTCATGCGAGAACGCGTGTTTAATATTTAATTTTTCATCAAATTTGTACGCCAACACCCCTAACTGCTTGTCTGTCTGGAGCAAAATCTGCTGCACCTAGACGTTGAATATGGGAAACTAATTTTTTTTCATTATGTGCACCGAAAACCCCTTCAGGTCCAAGACTCTTCTTGGAGAAATCGCCTTTTTAAATCCTTCGACATATGGTTCTCGCTGGAATGCCGTAATATCGTTCAGCTTCTCTTTTCCCTATGTCCCCGGTTTGCACTCTGGTACATGCCTCTTTCAGGGTCTCATCAGACCACGAAGCCCTAGCAGATCTTCTTCTGTATGTGTTAGACATCTTGAAAAGAATAAGAAACGAGTGCTTAGAAACTTTTAGACAATTTAATATTTAAGTACACTCTATTTTACATAACTTATATACAAGCATAAATAACATGTGTATATTGTTGTGTTTGCATTGCATTCTTTGTTAAAATACATAGTCTACAGTACATGTAACACTGTGTTCAAAATATTCCATGTGTCAAAAGGTGAAATAAATGACACTGTACACCTTATAATATGAGGGTAAGAAAAGTGCGGCATCTCTCCTAACAGAAAAATGTGCGGCATCTCTCCTTAGTGTAACTGCGGCAACAATCCTTTTTCGCGAGGAGAGATGCCGCACCAGTTGTTTTTTTTCTGGTTTTGTAGTTTTGGTGCAAAATCGTGCGAAAGGTAATCGCAATACTCTAACAAGTATTCTATAAAATATTTGTCACGTAGAAGCTAGCGTACGCTCTATTACGATCTATCACACTTACCTTTCATAAAATTTTGACGGTCAATTCACCAGGAAATTTTCATATGAAGGCGCCTCACTCCTTTCCACTTCACTTGACTGGTCTCTACTGCACTGGCGTGGTGGAATGAACATCTGCCATCTGATGTGTACTAGGCAAACTACAGCATGTGCGGCATCTCTCCGCCTGCGGCGTCTCTCCTCGTTTTACCCTATACATTTTTTGTATTGCATTTATGGCATGTTAATTGTGATAAAGTCCCCTCTATTCCTTCACAAATGTTTTCTGTCAGCTTCAATGTCCCGTTACAAAAAGAAATGTAAACATTTAAATAAAGATAACAAGGGGGTATAATTTCAATCATAGGCGTAGCTAGAACTTTATATTTGGGTGTGCACAAAGAAAAAATGAGGTCTTGTACCTTTTTAATAGCATATTTTGCAACACAATCACTTGGCTCTTTAACTGCACTGATGTTTGTAAAGGAATATAAATTCACTAAATGACAGTGTTGAAAATTTCTGAATATATGTACTAGAAAAAATCAAATTGCATAGAAATTACACACACACAAAATGTTCATAAATGTTACAAACAAGTACATCAAAATACACGTAATCTATAACAAGAGACGTCTGTCAAAGGGTACAATGTTCTTAAACTCATAACCATCAATAGACTAAGCTTTTTCCTGTTCCACAAATAGCAAGAGCAGGGCTTCCAATCTATCCTGCTTCTGAGTTGCTCTTAATTTAGTTTTAACTTGGGTAAGCTTGGAGAAAGCTCTCTCACACGTGCAGCTTGTGACAGGTATAGAAGAAAAGCGGCACTGTATTACAGAGTATAGAATGCAGTAAATATCTTATTTCTCCAATGACATCAAAAAATCGAAAATCTATAGACACTCGTTTCATCATCGATAATGCACACGTTTGTACCAAGTAATGACATTTTCAACTTCTTACAAACTGCCGCTTATTTTCTCTCTTATTAAAATATCTGTCTTTAATTCTCTTTGATAAAGCAGCCCATTAGGGTGTGTGCCTAGGCACACCCGGCACACCCCGTAGCTACGCCTATGATTTCAATAATATTTCAGAATCACGAAAAAGAGGACTAACAAGTAATCAAACGTCGTTTCACGTACTGGCCGATAGATGGGAGTACCTACGTGCAATTTAGAGAGCCATCTACAGGTTAATTCTTGAAGTATGTTCTCATAGTAGCGTACGATGGGCTTGTTGCCGATTTTTACCCCCCCGTAAGAAGAAGTTGCAGTTACGGTCCTTTACATGTTATATGTATGCATGGTAGGGTATAGGATTTCTTGCCTATCCCTATCAGGCAGATATTTCTATGATAAATGATACTCTAGTTGGGTAGCATGGACACAATAGTACGTAATAGTAGGTCCCGGGTTCGATACCCGGTGGAGGCACAAGTGGTTCGGACCCCACTTTAAGCTGTAGGTCCAGTCCCGATTAGTCTTACTGTGCATAAAGTGGACTAAAAACACCAACCAACGTAATAGTAGGTATATATTAGAGTTGGAATATCATAATAGTTGTTTCCCGAGTGGTATTGTATGTATTGGTATTTTCGGGACACTTTTTTTTCCCCTTAGGTCGGTGATGCAACTTCAAAAAAAGTAGAACATGTCTTTTCTTTCAACATCGTCCTGTTAAATGTCCTCTCAACCTTCTTGAGTCTGCGGCCCGGTAATATTTTTTTTTTAATTCGATGCCCCGATACGAACAATTTTAATCGTAAATATCTCTTCATTTAAAAACTTTATACGTTAATTAATATGTCCATTGAAATGTATAATAAATAAATACATTATTGTCCCCCCCACCGTGGCCGTTTGTTCTAAGGCGCAAATTTTGGGCTCCGGGTAAGGGGGGCGCGCAGGTTCGAGTCTCCTGGAGGGAGGGGGGAGCGTAACAACTTTTCTCCTGAGATTTCCGCCTGTGTATGGAACCGGTGGGTACCCACCATCGTGAGGAAATTGTGGAACTATAGGAATGAGTAGCATCACCCGGCAAGCTACAAAAACGTGCTCCCACCTCGGCGAGGGGGGGGGGGGGGTAGTGAGGTCGGCAGTCGGTAGGTAGGCACTAGCCCTCACGGGCTGTTGCGCCAAGGATTATTATTATTATTATTATTATTAACGATAATAATAATATGTTTACCTTAGAAGAAAGAAGGATACATTTTGTACAGAAGATCTTAACTTTCCAAATAGTCAATGAATACTTTTTGAATAATATATCTTATAAAATTCCCAGATATTCCCAGAGATACATCTCAATTCTTACATGTCTAAAAAAGGCCAGAGGTTTAGTAGCTGAACCTGTTCAAACCTACAATTTGAATTTATGATGATGTAGGATCCACTGTATTATTTTATAATTAAGTATTCAATTCTGTAATTTTGAATGCCCAATTTTGACATAGTGATGTACCTGGTTGTCAAATCGTGCTCACCACTTAAATAAATATTATTATTAAATAAATTATGGCATAATTGTTGACAAGCATAAAAGTTGGTTTAAATCAATTGACAACGACTGGATAGTTTCCTTTGGCCAATATCATTGGTGCCGCCCCCCTTGGCGGAGTGGTTAGGACATCGCGCTACGACGCCAGGGATCCCGGGTTCGAATCCTGGCCTGGGCATGGATGTTTGTGAGTGTCCATTCATCAATTTCTTCACTCATCCCCATCTTCTCAAATTAACCAAAAGTGGCACAAGAAGCGAAGTAAAATAAAGCAAGTCAATCCATCAATTTGGTTAGTGCTTATTTTCAGGCCAGGTGGTTGGTAGTTTGCGCTGCAAGTCGCCATCTCCAGGAGAACTTCTAGCGGTCCGGAGGTTGAGAAACACCGCTCTAAACCATGCTTCTGATCGAGGCTATGTTTGCTACTCCGGCAAGGGGGTTGCAACTATTAGTTTCAAAGCGGAAACTTAGAAACATGGTTGCCTTGGGGTAGGGGTGGTGAAGGAACCTGTCCATTGACCTCCCGGAAATTGCCATCGTTCAAGTCACAAACAGCATAAAACTTGTTATTTTTATTGTTAATAACAGAAATAAAGTTCAGTTAGTTTATATTAGAACAGAATAACCATAGTAAATACTGCGCTATATCGATAAATTGAGAGTAAAAAAACAGGAACGAGGCCATGTTTTTATATTACCATAAAGAAATAATGGTTACACAGTTTTCAAAATTTTAAATATAACAGTTTTCTAAATTAGAATAAAATTAGTTTATTTTCATTAGTTTGTAGAGGAAAATAACCAAACCCGGACCCCACTCCCTAAGCCGGATCCCCTTCCTGTTTCCGTAAGTAGGTGCTGCCGCGTGGTCGCAATGGGCGAAACACGTCAAGAATAACGAAAAGATTGTGTAGGGAAGGTGTCAGCAGTAACGTGCAATTATCAGGTGCTGTAAGTCCGCCATGACTTGTTTTTGTGTGAATGAAAGTTTGTACATCGGTGCACAACAGTGGGAATTTTGCTAATTAAGAGAGAGATACGTAGCAATCTTGTTACAATTTAGACACTAGTAAGTATTGTACTTTGAAATTATGGTAATGGTTTGTTTGAAGATAGCTGCGTGTGGTTTTATTGTATAAACAATAAGACTCCACGAGTAAAATGCCCTAAGTAGGACCCCTCAATGAATGCCTAACATTACAATTGTAATTGAAGCAAAGGGTCGTTACTCGTTAGTAGAGTCCTTTTACATATTGTTTCAGATGTTCAAGGGAAAAGGCAATGCAGGTGGGACAAGGTGGGATGTCCAAAAAATGGAAAGGGCGATTGACGCAGTTAGGATATTGGTAAGTAATCCTATAGCGCTACAGCCCAATATTGGGCCCTGGCTTACCTACGGACTGCTGGCCCCCCTCCCACGTGGGCCACCAGGGGTTCGTGGAGATCTCCAGCCAGATTAGGACGGGTGGTCAGCCCGACCAACCCCCAGCCGTTGTAGGACGTCGCGACCGGATTACGCTCACTCACTCGGAGCTCCACAATTTCCTCACTATGGTGGGTTGCCACCGGCCCTATACACAGGCCGGAAATTCCCGGAGACTGAACCCGGGATCGAACCCATGCCGTCCCGCAACCGCCGTCCAAAGGAGGAGGACTAGGATATTGGTAGTCTATATTATATTACTTTTGTACATCTATATTCTTTATGCAAGCTCAATAAATGTACTTCATTTACTACATACCAGATATTTACATTTCTTTGCGTCTTTTCCAATTTTTGGAACTTGTTAAAGAAGGGGTCCGACTTTGGCCACTTTTTCTCCATTGTTACTTTTCGTCCCTTTTTACAGAAATGCTTAGGCCTACGGGCAAAGCATCATGCGCTTTAAGGTGGATTACGTTACTCACAACGTTAGCAAACATATCAAAGAACCCATTTTATTAAATTTCTAATAGAAATAATATGCCATAATGACACCAGGGATGAAAAACAAAACGGGGGTCCTGCTTTGGTCACTTTCCTCTACTATAGTTATTACTGAGTAATGATAATCAGAAAACTGATAATAACAATATAGCTGACCTTCGTGGCGGAGTGCTATCGACCTCCGTGGCGGAGTGGTTAGCAGAGCGCGCTACAACGCCAGGGGCAGGGGTTCTGGGTTCGAGTCCCGGGTAAGGCATGGGTATTTGTGTTCGTCCAGTTGATAAGAAACAAAGAAAAATGTAAGAATTGAAAAGTGTAAAAGTGAGAAAAAGAGTGAATGGTGGGGGATACCTCCGTATAGGGGGTATTTCCTTAAAAAAAAAAAAAAAAAAAAAAGAGTGCTTAGGTTAGAGCGCTACGATGCGGAGGTCCCGGGTTGGAATCCCGGTTTCGCCGTGGGTGTTTTTTGTGCATGTCCCTTCATCAGTTTCATCACATCATAACTCATTCTTATCTATTTGATTAGCCAAAAGTAGCAGAAAGGCGAAGTAAAATAAACCAAATGAATGACGATAATTAGAAGAATTATTGTTATTACCATTCAATTTTATCAACGGCTTCACCCCCTTACGACCATTTCTAGAGATACTGAGTAATATTTGGACAGCTGACCAGTCTAAACTAAATATATAAATTTTACGGGAGATTTTAGACCGAAGTAAGGTAAAAGTTCGGTATATCGGAGACACATTTCTTCATTTTTACAGAAGAAAGTACTTACGGAAATGAGTTTCTCTAAGGTTTCTAACGTTCGTCGAGGTATTTTCTTTCATCGTAGAATTTATTTGACCGGGTAATCGTGTATTTTGCAAGATAAATATATCACCGACGCACAATTGACATTGCTTTCCCGACGTGAAGCGGATGTGATGACGTAACCCCCTGTAAGTGTTTCAAACCCCCTTTTTTTTAACTATACTTGCCTAACCTAACCAAACCTTATCGGAAATGGTTCGTGGGGCTATCCGTGAATGGTTCGTGGGGCTATCCGTCAGCTACCCATGCATAATATACAATTTGCACATGACGAACACGATAGTAGGTATTTTTCGGTGAAGAAGGTTGTTGTTGTTGTTGATTTGGTGTTTTAAGTCCACTTTATGCACAGTAAGGCTAATCAAGACTGGACCTACAGTTTAAAGTGGGATCCGAACCACTATGAGCCTCCACCGGGTATCGAACCCGGGACCCCTTGATTACAAGGCCGGGACGCTACCACTGCGCCATCGGGGAGGTCCTAAGAAGGTTGGAAGCACTGCATACCCACTACGGTAGTCAACCTCAGCCCGCCATATTGTGTGTTACGAAAGCGAAGAAATGAATCAAAAGAAGTACTCTGTATGTGAAAATTTGTGTTTCTTTTCGTGTAAAAAGCATAATGGCAGCTTGAACTATGATCCGCAATACACAATTGGTAAGTACGAACCATGCAAAACACAAAATATCCGATTTTAATGTGTCTCCGATATACCGAATATTTACCCGAAGTAACAAGCGACACGTGACACATATCACTTGAGAACGAACCAATCATTACATTATCAACGTTTCACACCCTAGCGGCAAGACACGTTGCAGAAGTTGCGGAAGCCAACATTCGATTGCTGAAATCCTCAAGTTTCACGTCATGCTTGTCGCTTCGGTGTGATAACTCCCTAAGACACAAACTATTCCAGACAATCTTACCCAAAACTTTTCTTACCTTTGGCTGTTACACCTGAAATGTCATATTTAATGTCAGCTCCGCAACCAGTGCTCCACAATCCTAAGGTATTACATCTGAAATGTTAGAAGTGCAAGCTTTTCATAAGCTTTACTTGTTAGAGAATAGGAATAGTTTCAGTTAAACAGGCAGGTACACTAAAATCCAAAATTTCTTTACTTAGCTACGACTCTGACTAGTAGAAAAGAAAACATTACAAATATATTGTAATATTGCACATAATATACAGGTTGACTCAGTATAAAACCGACAAATTTTCAGAGCCTGCAGAGGATATCAACTTTTCTTGGTAACGGAATGCACGTCGAAGTCTCTCTTCAATACTACGAGCCTTCGAAAACTGTATGTATGGAACCACGTATTACACATTCACAGTTGTCACTGACATTTAACCCCTTCTGTCGGAAAACAGCAAAATTATCAGCCGGCATTTGCAGCGTGAATACTTCTGGACAGTGATTTATCTACACACACCCTAACACCTCCTCAAAATGTCCTTAACACCCTAGATGTTCCACAAAGCTCCAGTTTATGATCATTTTGTCTCGGGGGTGCCCTCCCCATAGCCGCCGACTTAGAGGGCTTTCTGCCCCTCACAAAATTCCTCAAGAAGTATATATGCATTATACATAAAAATATTTTTTATCTTTCCAGTACATGAATTGCTAATGAAATATATTATGATTCGTCTTTCTCGCGGTCTCTTTGCACATTTCGCATGTATTGCAGCATGGTGCCGAGTTGAAAAACTTTATTTTGACATATATTTTAGAAAAAATATGCCGGCCTCCTTTGCGGAGTGGTTAACACACCGCGCTACGAAGCCAGGGGTCTCAGGTTCGAGTGTTATTTATTTGTCCGTTCATCAATTTCATCGTATCATCACTCATCTTTATCTTCGCGATTAGCCAAAAGTGGCAGAAAAGCAAAGTAAAATAAACCAAATCAATCAATCATTTAGAATAAAACATATACATGTTGAATATGGAGGGGGCTCACTCCAACACAAATTTTGATGGCGCGATGTGCGCCATTAACTCCATCTTTGGGCATGACTGTTTTGGCTCTAAATTTACCTTTAGCTCTCCTAAATACGAACTTACACTCCTAGATGGAAAATTCTGGATAAATCTGTGCTTCTGGGCAAAACGAACGAAGCTGATCTTTAATATTACTGCATGTAAAAGAGTATGTAATAAAATTATGTAGCCCATATGCGGATGATTTAAGGCGAAAGAGCGAACACTGCACATTCATATTACACTGATGGCTCTCCTTGCATTGTAATGTTTCCACATCGTACAATAGCTTTTTAGATTGCTATCAAACAGATAAAATAAATTGAAGACTAAAATTGGTAAACGCTGTAAGTGCCACAATGATTCAAACACCGTTTTATACGTTAAACTGTGAAATGTGGCATGCTTTATAATGTGGTAAACGTGAAATGTGGCTGGTAGTCCTCTAAGTAGTTCGAAGAGCGTGATTTCCCAACACTTTCACTTTTGGCACTTACAACGTTTACCACTTTTAGTCCTCAATTGCAGAGAAAATGTGAATGTGTGCCTCGTGGTTGCATAGGCATAAAATCACCACTTTCGAGGGCTCGTAGCGTCGAAAGGTTGCTCTGCACGCAGTGGAAGTTTCGGCAGTTTTCATTCATTACTTTGATTCATAAAGGTAATTTTTAAAAACTTCTTGGTTCGTGCATTATTTCCCTGAGCAGTCTATGCAAGTGCCGTACCCTTATGGTGCATCGATTTCAACTTAGTGGTACTATATCTTTTTTAAAAAATGATAACACAGTTTGTTTTTAAGTCCACTTTATGCACAAATAGAGTAATCGGGACTGGACCTAGTGTTTAAAGTGGGTTCCGAACTACTATGTCCCTCCACAGGGTAGCGACGCCGGGACCCCTTGACTACGAGGCGACAACGTTACCACTGCGCCACCGTGAGACCATTTTTTAAAAGCCACATGGTTGACATGAGGGGGGGGGGGTCGCAGCGAATTCTCAAGAGTAATGTTTGTCATCATACTGTGCACAGAAAATTTCTTTGACAAATATTCTGATTAATTGGAATTTTTCTTTGTTCAAAATGTAACATGCCAATGAAAATTAGCAATTACGAAATTAATTAAATGACCTGAGTCATTGGGTTGGTTGATACCTAATTTAGGCCTAATTTTATATTTGCCAACTGTTACTCTTCATGAATATGCCATGACCTATTAATTTCAAAGAGACATATTAATTAATGTACAACATTTAAAACAATTAGAAAGGTATGTACGAGTAAAATTGTTGAGATAGAGACAACAAAGTTTTAAAAAAAAGAATTTAAGGATCTGTCATCTCATACAGCTTAAGAATCTCTGCTCTAAAAGTAGACTAATCGAAATGTAACACTTACTTTCTTCCTATACTAAAGCAGGGAGCCCTTCTCTTTGTGGAATCTGGGAGGCGTTTCATCACTTGCGGACCTTCAAATTGAAACAATAGATTTTGTTTAGAGACTAGAGTAAATTTTGAATTGTAGAAAACAACATGCATTGAATTTTAGGAATGGTTTCGGAGAAGAGACGAGACAAAACTTTTCGCAATCTCGGTCTTGTTTTGATCTGAAAATGCCTGTCTCGTTGTCGATCTCGTTTGATTGATTGATTGATTTGTTGTTTTTAGTCCGCTTTATGCACAGAAAGGCTAAACGGGACTGGACCTACAATTTAAAGTGGGATCCGAACCACTATATGCCTCCACACGGTATCGAACCAGTGGCAGAGAGATAAATAGGGCGAGAGAGAAAGCAAGAAACAAAGGAAATAAAAGAAGCGATCGAGAGAGAAGAGATAAAACGTGCTAGAGAAAGAGAGACAGATAGGAACGCGAACGAGAGAGAGAAGAAAGAGAATAATAGACAATAGAAAAGTCAGAAGAGAAAATGCTGTAGAAGCAATAATATACAAAAGAGGGAAGATTGTGTCTGCGACAAGAAGAAATGCATTCTAACGCATAGGAGTAAAGGAGAAAATCTATTGAAGTAAAAACAGATAAACAGGAGGAGGAAAGGCAATTATAATAAAGAAAGGAATTAGTAATAGTAATAATTTTTTCCAACCTCCAAGAAGGTCAAGTGATCCTATTGACCCTTCTGGACACGCCCCTGAATTATTCTATTATGTTAAACCATGGCCTTAAAATTATCGAAATGTGGAAAGAGAAAATTTTCAAGTCCTCTTTCCTCACTTCGACTACAATCATTGGTTGCAGACTTCTGAACCAACACGCTGGAACGATCATTTTCAAAACGAATGTAACATAGAAACAACCTGGAGGCATATACTTACTGAAATAAGATGGCAGCATGATTTCATTGGGTCCTGGTACTCCGAGATCGCAACCAATGGGCTGCGTTCTCTCATTCGCAACCCACTCGTACTGGTAGAACCCGGGACCAACTTTGTACTTCCTCCTTCTCGTAAGGTCAGGCTTTTCCCTCTTCTTCTTAGGTTCCGGTTCTTCCATTATAGACTCCTCATGAACAGCGACTATAACCTCATCCTCAAAATCCGTCTCTTCCACATGTCTTACTGCAACAACAGGTTTCGGTTTCATTTCTTTTTCTTCTTCTTCTTCCAACTCATCTTCAACCTCACCCTCACCTTCACCTTCACCTTCACCTTCACCCTCTCCTTCTTCCTCACCTTCACTTTCCCCTTCACCTTCAGAGCCTGCAAACAATCAAGAGTAAAGAGACTATCAGTATTGTTATGTTGCTCTCCATCCTCCAAGCACATGTTTATATGATGCTTTGCGATTCAATACATATAGGACTAAATGTTTCCACTGCTGTATGGTATAGGAAATATACTTTTCTACAGAAAGAGAGCAATGGAAAGAGAGAGAGAGACGGTGTGAGAGAGGCTTTATGATAATTTAGAAATAATAAAATCAGAATAAATATTGTTTTAATCTCAAGGAATATGTGATAATTAATTTCAAGCTGTTATTTATTAAGAATTTCGACAATAATATATCTGGGTCAGACATTTAAGGCTTGAATTTTTATTTCTATTTTTAATTGAGGACTAAAAGTGGTAAACGTTGTAAGTGCCAAAAGCGAAAGTGTAGAGAAATCGCATCGTTCAGCACACTAGTGACCTCTTTACACGCCCTTTGAACTACTTAGAGGTCTACCAGCCACTTTTCACGTTTACCACATTATAAAGCATGGCATATTTCACAGTTTAACGTGGAAAACGGTGTTTGAATTATTATGGCACTTACAGCGTTTACCAATTTTAGTCTTCAATTCATAGCCGACTTCCGTGGCGGAGTGAGTAGCAAAATCATGACAAACTTACCTTCATCTTCTTCACCTTCGGCTTCATCTTCCCAATATTCCTCCCCTTCCTCTTCTACTTCCCTTACTTCCAACCTTTCTTCTTCTAACTCATCCTCCAGATCGGCTGTTCCTTGCAGTTCAGCCATTATGGATTCTGAGAGGGTTAAGAGATTATCGGAGGCCTGTAATCCACAAAGGTCACTAGTGTGAATTTTTCGTTTCAATCACAGTTCAAGGGCGTTTGGAAGTACAATCTGTCTCGGGAATCTGTGCGGCAAGGCCGCGCATAACGGTAGAGAAGGGGAGAAAGCGAATGGGCGGAGCAAAGCGGTGCGCGCTGCTGCAAACGGCTGGTAGCTGAAACCTCGTTTTTCTCTCGATACACTTCGCCTCTCACGCGTTCATTGGTCGAGTCGTCTCTACTTGCGCAGAGACTTGTTTTCGTTCGCTTGCTCCAGAGACTCCCGAGATAGAATGTAGTTACTTGTAACGCAGCTACAAGCAACAGTTACATTTTCACATAAAGAGTAACGAAATTAAATGTTAGTTTTATGTACCATGAGCCAAAAGTGTACGTCAGCGCAACACTTCCTACGATTTATACTATTTTTAGAATGAAACAACCTGTAAAAATAGCATTTTAGAGCAAAATTGTAACCGAGTTTCATTTCAAATCAAGTCACTGTAACGAAATTACAAAGGAACTGTAACAGCAACTCAATAACTTTTTGCAGTGGGGTGCTCAAGGGAGGTGATGGAGGTCATAACCCCTCTGGCCCGGTAATCCTAAAAATAAAAGAACGTCAAAAGGAGGAAATGATGATAAAAGGGGGCTGGCTACCCCCCAAACTCTCCCTCTTTCGAAAATCCTACGAACACCACTGGCTTCTTGAAATGAATGTTCCAGTGACACAGCGCGAAAATTTTAAGCACACTAACTGATTTCTATGTAATTACACACATTATTCCAGGTTATGCCAACGAATTATACAAATAAGATTCTGATATTAACTCTTAATGTTATCTATATTACCGCGGTGGCTCAGTCGGTAACGCGTCTGACTACCATGCTAAAGTTCCCGGGTTCGATTCAGGCCGGTTCAAATTCGGGAACTTTTCTAACGATGGAAGCGGCCCCGGCGCCCACCCAGCGTCGAATAACATGGGTACCTGGGGGAAACCCTGGGGGGTAAAGGCAGTCAGGGGCGTGATGCTGATCACTTCACCCCCACTCATGACCGGATCAAGAAAGTGTGGGGCGTTACCCCCACACCCTCTATACGCCTTCATGGCGTGGCGCTAAGCACAGGGGAGCACTTTACCTTTTTTTATTATCTTTCAATCCATTCTACATATTCGTAGTGATTTATCTTAAAATTACATATATTTTCTGTAACACTGTAGCTATATTTAAAAAAGAAGGAAACAAAAAGAGACGAACAAAGAAAGAATGAAAATGAAACAAAGGCACAAAAAGAAACAAAGAAATAAACAAACAAGCAAACAAAGAAAGAAAATCAAAGAAAGGAAGAAACAAACAAAGAAATATATCTTACTTCCGCTTCTCCTTCCTTGGCTTCGGAGGCAGGAGCCTCCCCTTCAGTCGCCACGTCCTCGGTAGCAGCCTTCGGACCCTCCTCATCTTTTGGTGGCTGAGCGACAGGTTCACCACCCTCGGAAGACTCTGCAACCATCGACATTTTGACCAGGTTCTGTTCGTTCTAGCTGCAAATCCTGTGAAAGAAAAAAGAAGTGGGTGTTCAGAGTTTATCGTCATCAGACAAAAAAGGAAGAAAGGAAATATCGGTACCTACAGGGGTTAGCTGACTTTCTGGATATTTTGGAACACTTACTTCATTTTCAATTCTATCAGGGCGACCCTTGCAGGCAACGAAGCTCTGGCGTCTTGATTCTCAGCCAGTATGATCCTCTGTGGGGCTCGAGTTGTGATTGCCCCTTCACCCTTTTCATCTTCTCACCATTCATCTTCATCTTCATCTTCTCAATTAGCCAAAAGTGGCGGTTGTGTCCTAGTTGAAACAGTCCTAATTGCGAACAGTGCCTAAATCGTCCTAATTGCGAACAAATAAAAGTGAAGAAATACTTCCATGTCCTAATTGAAAAACCTGTTCTCAAAAACTAATAAAGGTAGTGGCTCAGAGAGACAGCTGGTTTGACTAGCAACAATAGCCAACCTGATTGACTTATCATGATGCATGATTATTATTTTATTATTTTTTTTTTTGGACGAGAAAGTGGCTAGGAGCACTAACAGGTATGAGAGGATTGATGGTACACATACATTTTTAAGTACAGTGTCATATGTTTTGAATTTGGATTTGAAATTAATAATTATATTATTAAATGACGAAGCTCTTTTCAGTTAAGAAGTGTGCAGTATGTAGTCGTTATATAAAATAGGCCACACTTTTATTATTAAATTATTTATACTTCGCAATGACTTTAATCATGACGAATTCACTGACCAGTCTCAAAGTCCCTGAAAACATTCGTTAAAAAGACACAGGAAGTGATAGAGGAAGTTGTAGGTCCAAAGGCAGAAATTGTGGTCGCAATTAGGACACTGCCCTTCCAGGTTAATCCTGTTTAGGCAGCAAGCGTTCGCAATTAGGACTGTTCGCAAGTAGGACGACACCAAAGTGGCAGATACGCGAAGTAAAATGAACTGAATCAATCAATCTTTCTTTTGGTTGTGCTCCTTTCCTCGTTTCTGTTTTTCCGTCCTTTCCACCACTTTCGACTTAATTCCTGTGTGTCAGAATCTTTCTCTTCTCTCTCACTTCTCTCTCCTCTTTCTTTTACCTCCTGTTTCCGTGTATCGTTTCTTCTGTCTAAAATTTTATTTCTGTCTTCCCTCTGGCTTATTTATTTTCCTTCTCTCTCTCGATAATTTCTTTCCTTTCTTACTTTCCTATTCTCCGTCACTTCGTTTCTTTCTTGCTTTGTCTCTTCCTCGTTTATTGCTCTCTCGTTTCTTCCCTCTTCTCTGTCTCTTTCTGGCTTCTTTTCATTCCGTCTCTCCCTCCCTCATTTCATTTTCTCTTACTCTCCTTCTCTATGTCATTGTTCTATTTTTTCTTGTTCATTTTCTTTTTACTTTCTCTTTCTTCCTCTGTTCCTTTCTATCTTACTTTCCATTTCTCTGTCATTTCTCTTTTTTACTTTCGCTATTGGTTATAAATCTACCCTTCTCTTACTGTCCTTTTATTTCTATTCTCTCTCCCTCTGCGTCTCTTAAAACATTTAACATTGAGACAGGTTGAGTTTGAAGCAACGTTTCACACGTCGAGACTCCAACATACCAGCAGAAAATAGTTCCGCTGAGACGGGTTTTATTCCAACCCAACCAGGGTGCGAAATCCTGGGTGGGAAAACGGGGATTCCCCCTCCACCAATAATCTTGGCATCAAAAATCCCCCCACGAAAATTTTTTGGGGGGCAGGAAGTTCATATTACAACAACAAGAGATACACAATTTGTTTTGACTTAAAATATACTTTACAAAGGATAATATTGAAAACCCACACTTTCTCTTTCAAGAAATCATTAGGAGATCTACACCAATAGCAATATGCACAATCAGTGGCGGAGATTGGGTTCCAAACTGTGGGGGGCAAGTTGCAAAAACGGGTGGGGGCACTGACAGTTAGTTCACTTTCCCTTGGTACATAAGTTTTAGCAAAGCGCGGGGGCAAAAGTGACAAAAAGTGCCGAAAACACTCCCCCCACGCCCCCTAATCGCTGCCATAGTGCACAATAGTAGTAGAACAGGAATTCAAGAGAAATATAAGTATGAAATCTAATTGATTTGTATCAATAGAAAGCAAAAACTAAACAAATACTATTTCAACTATTTTGTAATTTATTAACATCTTTAACCAGTTAATAAAGGAATATGTTTGCTACATTATAAATATCTGATATATTTAAAGGTAACAAATTAATTCCTGTGTATTTAATAATATATTTTTACATATTTCGTAATTTATATTTAATAACATTATAAATATGTATGTTATACATACACCACACACACACATATTTATACGTATATATCCCTATCAATATTCAATGATTTCACACCCTGGACCCAACTGTCTACTTGCAACATATCAGTTATTTAATTGGTGATGAACGGACAAAATAACGCATGTAATAACTGTTACGAACTCGAGCGGTTACAATCACTGAGCAGGCGAACTTGGAATCTTAGATCCGCTGACTGGCATCTCTCCCCCCCCCCCCCTTTCTGACTTCTCTTCGTTGTTTCTCTTTCCTTCTATCGTTACTTTCTTTTATCACTTCAGAACACGTTTTGACTTTGAGTCCATAAGAAAGTGCCTACGGGCACCCATGAATGCAACATAAATAAAATAACGTTAAAAAAGTCAAAACTAGACAATGCAACATGCAACATAGAAATATCGATACGTTTATAAATCTACCTGAATTTAGAAGCCAAAGGTGTCACTGGAAATTTAGATTGAGATTCCTGGCAAATTGATTTAACAAAAGAGTTTAACAACAATCGTGAATTCATTATGATTATTGTTTGTTGCGTTAGTTAATTGGCTTTAGACAAAAGTTGAACACTTTTTTGTGTGTGAACGAAAAATGCCACCTATTTGAAGTTTGACTCGTAATAGTTTTGTGTGTCAATTTTCTGAGATGAGGATGAGCTATGCAATTGATGAAGAGACAAAAGGAACACCCATGTTCAGCCCGGGATTCGAACTCGGGAACTTCGAAAGCCAACCACGTAACGAGTTCGACCACCTGTCATTGTACAGAATAACATGGGATTCTTTCTGTGAAAGATGGTTAAGAATTAAATGTTCCTGGATAATATGTCCATACGCGTCACAAGCTTTTAGCTATTCCTGTAGCTTGCTTGAGATGCTGCTTTAAGTCCACAGTAAGGCTAATCGGGACTGGACCTACAGTTTAAAGTGGGATCCGAACCACTTGTGCCTCCACCGGGTATCGAACCCGGGACCCCTTCATTACAAGGCAATGACGCTACCACTGCGCCATGGAGGAGGCCCCTATTGCTGTAGCGTAGTACGTAGTGCAGCAATAACAAAATATGCCCAATATTAACTCGACTACTTACTGATGTTCTATCATATGTGTGGATTATTCTGAAATAGAAATGTAGGCATGTAGGAAAAGAAGGATTGCAAAATAAGGGAAAGAAGACAGAGATAAATAAAGAAATAGAGGAGGGAAGATAGAAGTAATAAGATCAATATAAAGGTCATAAATTACGAGATATTTGGAATGCAAATGGATGCGAAATATGAGAAAAGCAGGGAAAGAGAGACAGTAGAGAGAGAAGGATCTTAGAAGACCCGTGAGCACTTTTATTTTAAAATGCCTTCTCTATGATGATATCATCGTCATGTACCATGAACATTTGTATTGAAGTTATTGATTTCATATGTGTGTGTGTGTGTGTGTAATGGAAATATGATCCAAAGTTAATGGAAACATGGCCTCCACTTAATGTTTCACGAAACTCACCATACTTATTCTTAAATTCTCGGGACTACATAACTGGGGTTACGTATACTTTTTTTTAGTAGTCAGCCCTCATCTTGCTATCTTTTCTGCCTTTGTCTTTCTTTTGTTAAATAATACTGGGCCAAAAGGGAGGGGTTATGACCCCACCACCACCCCCCTTGGCCACGCCACTGAATCGGAGACAGGTGTAAAAAAGGATAAAAGTACTGGTAGAGCATCCTTTTGATGGCAGACTTAACACCAACCAGGCTATATTGGATCAGTCTTTTGTTTTTAGCTTTGACATAACTAACGTCTCTGTTTCCAAATGAAAATATGTCAACCCTCGTCTCGTCTGCGCTTTTTGGAAGAGTGTTACGTGCACATCAGGCAACCTGTCAGGACCACAGCATGTAGGCGAAAAACGAGGGGGGAGAAAGCAAAGAAGAAAAAGAAGAACAAGAGAATATCGGCCGCGGAGTCCATGTATGGAACCTGAACCGCCCACTTGCAAGGGTGGGGTACCAGAACTGCTTCTACCCACGTTGCAAAATAATCAACATTTAAATTTCTCGACTCTTGCACCTGGGACGGGATTCAACTTCTTTGCGCTAACGTTGAACTTCTCCATGGCTCGTTAGAGTTTGTAACCGTGCAATGTTAGTTTCAAATTGAGACCAGCGTTGCAAAAACGCACAGCAAACCTGGTTCGTATTCCCACGCCATGTGAAAGATCAAGCAACTTTATTGGTGGAAAAGAAGTGTCCTTCTAGGAGTAATAGTCTCTTCAAGACTGTTGCTATGCCCCACTGGCGTAATGGACGGACCCTTCTTCAACGGCGCACTATATTTCAAAGTTCTTTCTAACAAACAAGCAAGACCACCCCGAGATAAGTATATTTTATTGCAAATACAGTAAAACCTCGTTAATCCAGACCCCAATAAGCTGGACTTCGCTTAATCCGGACAGGCAAAACGCAAAAAGAAAGCAGAATTCAAAGTTTTAAATGTGGCTAGAAGTCAACAAGATAACTTCCCAAGGAAAAGGCAGTCAACCACTGATGAAATTCTGTTTCCCGCAGACTTTGTACTGTACTGTATAGTCATAGGCGTGCGCACGGGGGGGGGGGGGGCAAGGAGGGGCAGTTGCACCCACTAATCATGAACGTCCGCAGATTTTTTCAACGGAGGGACAAGCAAGGTATTTTCCCTGGAATACATTACCCCGATAATATTGTTGCCCCCTTAAAAAACAACACTCGAATTTGAAATTATCGCATTAATGTAAATTACTATTACTGAAATCAAATTATACGTGTGAAGTATATACTTTTAGCTTGACATTCCATTTCTAAGGGGGAGGTGTAGCCATCCTTGCTCCCCCTTCCAGACGTCCATGTCCCTACATTATACTTTCATCTAGAAATTTAGTGAAGAGGAATCTTATCGCTGTTAATAAACGATATTATACTCTTTAAGAAAATAAAGTATTTTCAAGCCGATTAAAGATCAAATCAACTACGGAGGAAGGAGGTGCAGTGGCTCAACCATAGGGGAGGGTAATGCCCAACCTTGGACGGAAATCAATTCTAGGGGGGCAAATATTGAGGTAAAAGAAAGCAAGACTAGTAGAATATAAGAGTAGCAGGACAAAAGGATACTCAACATGGAATTAGTTTTCACGTCTTTCTTGCATTATTTCTTCCAGACGGCCAAGAGCACCTGCAGGGTGGCACAAGGGAAATTGCCCCCTCGATATCAAGTTTTATACAAATAAAAATACATTTCGTAACATTTTCTTGCTCCCTTCGCTCGCATTATCTGCTTGACTTATAGTCTTGTCAAGATCAGAGCTGTAGCTAGAGGGCGGCGGAAGTTTTGGCCCTGGCGCCTTAAGATCTAAATGAAGAAAATTGTAAAAGAGAGTGCCATGTCGCCCCATGAAATTTTTTGGGCCATATTAAATCAATATTGTTTTCAGTTTGAAAAACTTTGTATCTAAAAATTTTCTCGCTCGCAATTTTGTCCTTTTCTGTAAATTACCAGAAAAAGAAGTTAAAGTACTAACTACTTCAGACATTTAATGCTAAACAGTTTGTCTTAAGTGCTTGAACACAATTGTTTGGAGGAAAAGGAGCGCGGCACATATCAGAGACAATTTATTTATTCGTTGTGGTTTCTCTACGTTGCTGCATTATACCGAGTGTCCCACAGTTATTTCCCTGATTACAAACTTTATCCACTATAAGCAAGGTAGAGATGTGAAAGTGGTGCCAAAATGTTGGAAAACTAACCAACTTTTTTTTTATGCGGGTTTGAGTAACGTGGCTGTAGTGTAGCAGTGTCAGTGCCCAGAAAACTGGAAATGTTCACAAATCAGGAAAAAGCTCAGCATGTCCTCTGGTACCACGAGACCCGGTCACCAATAACAGTGCAGAGGAACTTTCAAATGTACAGATTTCTTTCGTCTAGAATATCTGCCATCAATAAGTTGGTATTTAAAAAATGGAATTTATCTTCATTCCCAAATCCTGTGAAGTCCAAGAAACATTGTATGGAAAGATGCCACCCGATGTGAAGAGCATTAATTCCGGATTCCTTGGCACTGACACTGCTACACTACAGCCACATTACTGAAACCTGCAACAAATAAACTTGGTTAGTTTTCCAAAATTTTGGCACCACTTTCACATCTCTACATTGCATATAGCGGATATGAATAAAGTTTGTAATCAGGGATTTGGACGGGATTTGGAAGGAAATATTAATAATCCTGACATTAGGGACTGGAAAAAATATCCATTTCTCGGTCATTTCGGGAAATCTTCGAAATTTCCTGATGAGGTGAAAATATCGAATTGTGCACACTATTTCCCCTTCCGGTGGTTGTTTTTACACTTCTGAATAAAACTGTTAATTTCAAGAAATTCCAGGCATTTAAAATGCAGAAAATATCAAGAGATAACCACTTTTTAAATAAGATTCTTTGGAATTTCTCGGCTGTTCGGGATTACGAAAAGTAGGAGAATATCATTTCCCGAGATCGGGATTTGACCTTCATAGTAATTCACACCCTTCACCCTAGTCCTTCAATATATCTACAATATCTAGAAACTAGGAATTTCAGATAATTAA
Organism: Lepisma saccharinum; assembly: GCF_977018435.1. Classification (NCBI taxonomy): domain Eukaryota; kingdom Metazoa; phylum Arthropoda; class Insecta; order Zygentoma; family Lepismatidae; genus Lepisma; species Lepisma saccharinum. The sequence continues at coordinate 11,246,019 of NC_139238.1, forward strand.
GTCCAGAAAATCTTCAGTTATGGTGATCACGAAATTGATTACTTGCCCCCAGCTCCCATTGGTCATTTCGGTACTTCTAACCCATTGAAAGATTTAATTAGCAAGTTGGAGGATAGATGAATGTGAGTTTCATTTCCTAGCACACACACACACACACACATACATACATACATACAGTGCTGTGCTTTTCTTCTGGGGAGAAAGGTTGCGGTACTTTATAAGTTGTTTGTTATTGATTGATTGAATTTGGCGATTTTACGTCGCTTTTCTGTTACTTTTGGCTAATCGCGGTGCTGAGGATGAATGGCGATGCAATGAGATGGAAGAAGGGACAATAACAAATACATATGAACGACACAACACAATTCCTTCAGAGGATTATATTAGCTAAAGATCTAGGCGTCAGAGCCTCGCTGGTCTGCAAAATGCCGCCCAGGTTGTAGATGTTGACATTTGGGTGTCTTCAAAGACACCTCTTACCCACCTTTGTTTGTTATTGCGTTAATCACAAAACTACTCCAAATATGACATGCTCATAAATGATGCATCATGCACACACACACATGCATGACACACACACACACGTCTTGAGTTAAAAAAAAGCCGAATCCACCAAAACTCTCTGCACTTTCAGCGCTCCCAACCTATTTGAAAGATTTGATTGGCAAACTAAAGGGCAGATGCTCTAACACTGCTATGAGTTCCCGGACTGTAGTTATAATTTTAATTTTGTTGGGGGTTTAACGATATTGTTAGCTCCGGACGTACACATATATAAATCAGAGCTTGCGTCATCGTTATGGAATAGGACTATCCAGTGCAGTCCGGCAGAGAATGCCAATCAGGTTTGAAGAAACTGACCTCTTTGACGGCCATCCAGGTTGCTCAGCTTCATGTAGGAGGTCAATTTGCCTCGGCGATGCTGATTAACTGGCCAAGAAATCAGCGTTTGGTAATTTGGGATTTTCAAAATGCAACGTTCTCGACCTCCGCCCTACAATCTATTCCGAACACGTATTCCTCTCGTTTTCCACACTCTGTTGCACGTTTTTCTTGACAGTGGACAATGTTTTCCCGTGAATTATGAACTGACTGAAAGAAGCTGCACTCGATGCTTTTTTTTCTTACCAAAACGAACATTAAACGAATTGGATAGTACTGTTTGATTTACTAAGCGCAATGTCATTTGCTTACTTTCACACTTTGCAAAATTGATTTGAGTTTCTCTCACTTCTTGAAGAATAACAATGGTGTATTACAAAGCCAGCAGAATAACGGTGTTTGAATTTATTCTGCACAAATATGGTGTATAAACATTAACATTAGTGGATCCAATTATGACACTTGCATTGTTATACACACATATGCACACCAAAATAAGCACTACATAGACTGTGTAAATTAAGCTTTTTGCTTTGGGGATGCCCACCCAGTGGCGTATTTGTGACTTCATTTCGGGAGGTAGGTTATTTTGGGTATGCATATTTGTACATACATATATGTTACCAGTCAGTAGCCGGCTCCCGTGGCGGAGTGGTTAGCACATCGCGCTACGATGCCAGGGGTCCTAATCCCGGCCTGGCCATGGATGTTTGTGAGTGTCAATTCATCAATTTCATCACTCATCCCAATCTTCGAAAATTAGAGAAAAAGTGGCACAAAAGCGAAGTAAAATAAAGCAAATCAATCAATCATTACCAGTCATTAAACTAAACTGTTGCTATGCGGTTCTAAGTACTTTAGAGTTCTAACCTAGGCCATCAAATCTTATGATAACATTTATACATAATTTAGAAACAGTATGTTTACATTCTAAGAAAACGCAAACTCATATACAAACAAGAGCTATCGAACTAGTAATACCGAAAACTTGACCAACTTGCCATTGCCAAGTTAACTTACATCTATCTAACTTACCTACACGTTTCTTATGAACACTTTAATACATGTAAAATATCAAGTGGAAAACAGCCTGCAGAATGATGTTCTTCTTTAATCCACAATGCTGCATACTTTTAGCCAGAGACATCTTTAATAACTGAACCATTACTGAACACGAATGTTTTTTTCAATTGAGTTTGTTACATAATTAAGAAGCAGGGTGCGAAATCATTTAAAACATGCATATAAATTATTCGATATACATATTTATAATGTTATTAAAAGTAAAAATAAATTGCTAAATTAGTAATTAAAAATAGTATTATTATTAATTACACAAAAAGAAATAAATTTGTTACTTTTATGTATATCAGATATTATAAAGTAGCAAACTACGTCCTTTACTAACTGGTTAAAGATGTTAATAAATTATGAAATAGTTGAAGTGGTTTTATCATGTGTAAGTTTTTATTTAGTTTTTGATTTTATGTTAATATAAATCAATTAGATTTCATAGTAATTATTGTTTTGCTTACAGGCCGAAACCAAGTGTTAGGTAATAATCAAAATCTAATTATTGATAACAACTCGTTTGAACCAGTTTCCAAATTCAAATACTTAGGAGTAATATTAACAAATGAAAATTATATTATAGAGGAAATAAAAAGTAGGCTTAATTCAGGAAATGCATGTTACTTCTCTCTTCATAAACTTTTGTGTTCTCGTTAAATATCTAAGAAACTAAAAGTTAAAATATACAAAATAGTAATTTTGCCTGTAGTATTATATGGATGTGAAACTTGGTCCCTTACATTGAAAGAGGAACATAAATTGAGAGTATTTGAAAAAAAGATCCTTAGGAAAATCTTTGGACCTAAAAGGGATGAGGATACAGGTGAGTGGAGAAGGTTACATTATTTAGAACTACATAATTTGTATTCATGTCCAGATATTATTAGAATAATTAAATCAAGAAGACTTAGGTGGGCAGGCCATGTGGCACGAATGGGAGAGAAAAGAGGAGTTTGCAGGATTCTTGTTGGGAAACCTGATGGTGAGAGACCTGTAGGAAGGCCAAGACGAAGATGGAGGGACAACGTTGAGATGGACCTAAAGGAAATCGGTAGTGATGGCAAGGAGTATATAGATATTGTTCAAGATAGGGACAGATGGAAGACCTGTGTTGCTGCAGCCATGAACCTTCGGGTTTAAGAAGGCTAGAGAGTTAGTTACTTAGTTAGTTATTGTTTTGCATTCTTGTTTTACTTATATTGTGCGTATTGATATAGATTTGTTAACGATCTCTTGAGAGAGTAAAAGCATTGAACACTCACAACTACACTAATTTGTGTATGTTTTCGATATTATTCTTAGTACAGTATATTTGATAAAAACATCCCTGACAGGGATAATAATAATTTACTTTTGTCGCGGATAAATTTTGTTGTGGGGGGGATCCCCTTCATTCCCCATTAATTCGCATACTGACTATATATTGTGTGGGCATGAGAAATTATATTTTAGAACAGCCTAACTTTATGCGGCACTGCATGGTTCTATCAGAAAATGCATTCCAAGTGAACCCAGGTGTGTTATGTACAGTGGGATCCATGAGTATTACCGTGCAAATTGTCCATGACTATTTTCATTACTTTTTCTCTTACATCCTATGTGTTTTTAAGCAATGGATTTTTATGTATGCTGGTGAAGAAGTTGTCAACAGCTTGTTTTGAGTTTTCTTTTAATTCTTGAACCTGTTATTGGGTCAAATAAAGTGAACGAACATGGTGATGGACAATTTGCAAGGTAATACTCATGGATCCCAGTACCATGCCATATTTCAAATTTTGCAATCAAGACTTCAAAACAACCATAAGTAGATTAGCCTTAATTGGAATAGCTACCACGAATAGTTAAACCCACACACTATTATCCACTTCGTACCATATGTATGCCAATACCTAACTGAGCATTCTTAATTGAGATTTATAATGAAATTTGTTGAGCGTAGGTAGCAGTGTAGCCAGAAATACCGGTAAAGAGGTTCAACTTCGGCAGTAACCTTCCACGACCACTTTCTTGGTCCTTTTTGGCTTCCACGCTGTCGTCCTTTGGACAGAGAATAGTGCAAGTAATCCATCCAGTATTGTCATGATTGCACTGACGTCACAATTCCCTATTTGGAAGGAAAAATCGTTGAGTGCGACACCCTCCATGCCAGTTTGGCTTTCGTTGATGCGAGTTCGATAAGAAGCTGCCGCTGCAAGTTTGAAATTAAAAGACTCGGAGCCGTTTGCTCATGTTGATGCCATTAGTTTATCGCCTTACAAATCGACTTCGGGAGGGAACGAAGAACCTGTTGTGTGTCTGGTCCAGAATGGATTTATCGTCAATTTAAAAGAAGAAAACAGCTTCGCGAGACTCGTTGCCGCCTTCAAGAATCGTTAAGGCCATTGAGACTGATTTTTTCACTGTTTCATTTTCTTGCTCGTTTTGTTTCCATGAACAGTCGTCCATAAGCCAAACTCCAAACTATGATGACAATGTTTTTTCACCAATAAAGTGAAATACATTGTTGTTCTCCTTTAGTTTTTTTAAAAAACGTTTCACAACTTCAATACAGAAGAAACTTTTAAGATTGTAGGAATAATATTACTCACAAAGTTTATGTGATTTCACCTGCAAAAATTTAAAAGATATATGAGAAATGATTGCGTCAGTCAAGCTGCACCAATAAGATTATTTGTACTACAAATAATAGAATATGTTTGCACGGACGTCCGGAAGAGGGGGCAAGGGAAGGCCGCCCCATCTGGAAAATGAATGTCCACCTGAAAATTATATATTTAACACATAATTTAATTTCAGCCACAGTAATTTATGTTAATTATTATACATACGTTGAAGGAACATGATAATTTCAGACTGAAATAGTGCTTTTTGAGGGACCATCACTATGATGAGGAAAAATATGCCTCCTTGTTCCCCCTCCTGGAAAAAAATTACCTTGCTTGCCCCTCCCTGTAGAAAATCCTGCGGACGTCCATGTATGTTTGTATACAATGCATACACACGCTTGCGCACGTATGTTCATTCTGTATCATTAAACGCTATAAATATCATATCAATAAGTCATAAAAGTTTAATTTTAAAAGAAGCATTAGGGTTATTTCGTACCGAAGTGATGTTCACTTAAGAACGAACCAATCAAGATCAACATTTCATATTACTACGGCATGGTAGGCTGCATCGATGGTCGATTTTCATGTGCACTGCCAATTATCATATGCAGCGATATTTGTATTTGCAAAATAGAATGTAGCTATTGCCTTGGGGAGAGTATAAAAAGGTTTGTCTGGAGCCTTTCCTCGTCTCAAACTCACCCAGGGAATGCCAATCTGACTTGGCTCAGATTAAGATGGAAATGTTTGAGTGTATTTTTAAGTCCACTTTATGCACAGAAAGGCTAAATGGGACTGGGCCTACAGTTTAAAATGGGATCCGAACCACTGTGCAATGTGCTTCCACTGCTTATCGAACCCGGTATCCCTTTATTACAACATCACGATGTTACCAGCCATCGGGGAGGTCCTGAATGTGTTTGATTTCCGGATAATGACTTTATTTGATGTCTATTATTTAGCGTAGTTTGTCTGGCACTTTTGGCGACGATGAAATTCATGAAGAGCCACTCGCAAAGAACAGCTGTGACCAGGCTGGAATTCGAATCCGGGACCCCTGGCGTCGTAGCGTTCTGTGCTAACCATTCCTTCACGAAGGTCGGCTTCCGGATGACGAGTCGTGCTTCCAAAATAAAGTGCAAGAAACGAAAAACAAGTTGACGGCACTTTATTCGTTCTGCATTTTCCCCTCCATTTCTAAGTATAACTTGTCCCATTGCATTTCGTGATCCGGCGTTACATAACGCGTGTTACCTTTTAAGGGCTGTCAGTGACAAGGTAAGCAGAAAACAACCTGTTCCTTACGACTACCTCCTGACAGCCAAACTGCCTGGAAGTCTGTTATTTGGATACCGTAGCGCTGGGCAACTTGGCGTTTCGGTATGACACACGAAGGCGAAGCTATAATTTCTACTGCTTTAAATGCATCGTTCAAGGTCACTCGCAATGTCTCCGCCACCTTACGTCGTCTGTTTCCACAAAATTTAGTGCCATTCTTTTACGTGGTATAAACACGGAAAAGAAATCTCGATCGACCTTGAATTTGCTGGTGAGACTGCCATGGTTTTTGCTTCTTTCCTTTCGGAATTCGTTTCGCATGTCGAATGCAAATGGTTGTAAACTTTTATAATGGAAGACAATTTAGATGCAGACACGAATTTTATTGCAAAGCACTCTCTCGCAACTCACGTTTTGAATATAGCTTGTTTTGTGGGTTGTTTTAAAACCCAACTACAAAGCTTTTTTTTGCTGTTGTTGAAAAAGTGGATATGTTGATGTAAGATTATTATGCAATAGCAACTGGCGATATTACCCTACATCAGCGATCGTTAGCTACAGCTTTGAAAATAAATAGCTACTACCCTAGTTGCTATCTCTATTTGGTGCAAGGTGCATGAATCTTAATCTTAAACCTCACCTAGAATATCTTCAGGGTAGGGTTCTTTGTAGACAACGAAACCAGACAGGATGCCTTCCAATGGAGACGTTTAAACGAATATATTATATAAACAAGGATAAATGGAAATAGAATATTTACATGATGAGCTACTTTTCTCTATAATTCTCATCTACAGACAAGTTTTATCTCAATATGTTTTTTATAATTTATTTTCTTCAATTTGTATATTCTTCTATCTGGACGGTCTGGATCTGGACTTCCTTCTTGTCTTCTTTGTGAACTTCCCTCTGGATTTCCATTTATTTATTTATGTTTTTGACGATTTAATGAATTCCTTTATCCTTTTTCCAGCTTTTCCCTTAAGCTTTGGGAAATATACTAATCTCCTCCCTTGTGGCTGCGATTGGAACGCGCCAACACTAACTGGGTACAACAGAGTGTATACTTGGTGCCAAACGACTGACACGCGCATCCAAGTAGGTGCTACTGCTGAAACGCGCAACCAAAAGTGCTGTGGATCGTCGACTGGAACGCGCCGCCACTGATGTAAACAAAATTTCCGCTATGGGAATGGTAAATGAATCAGACAGATGCAATATCTGTTCAAATACACAAATTTGTATCAATGCTTTGACTTCTTTAGTTTTCTGATCAATTTACATATGATCACCGACTTCATTTATCGCATATATATATATACACAGGGTGTCATTTTAATGGCGCCTACGGACCACGGAAACATATAGAGGACATGAAAACAAACAAATTTTCTCAGTAACATTTTTCTTGTTGGAGCGTCGTTTCGGTTCTACAGTCGTTAAAAAGCACGTTTTGCCGCCTGAATGCTGGCAACCTAAAACAACATTTGATAGCATTTGTGACGTCATATCCCGTCGTGAAGCGATGCGTTACAGGGTTGCCAGGAACACACATATTCTGTGAAAAATGACATAGCTAAAATCAGCCACATGATGTACCGTAAAACAAAACGAGAATACGAAAAATGGTAGAAAGAATATAGAATTCAAGTGGAAGTGGTCATATCGAATTTTGTCTCAGCTTGCATGTCAAATATTTGCAAATCTAGTTACCAAATTGGCATCTACAATTTAGTCTATCCACTTCGTTCTTCTGATACTAGTTGTCTGTGACACACTGAACACATGACAAAATAGAAATGAAAGAACTCAAAATTCCAAAGGTAAGAAGCACATAATATAATGTATATTCATGGCATTATGAGGCAAGTGGCAAAAATGGTTGAAAATACAGGGATATAAGTAGTTGTAATACAAGCTCTCCGACGACTGTGTTTATCTATGCACCGGATACACATACTCAGTGGCGTCTCCTGACCCAGAACTTCAGGCGTTGGCAAAGAAGGATTGTTAACCCCTCCCCCTCTCATTTCTGTGAACCAATATTACAAATTTTCTCCGTACCTTTTTGGTGTAATTTTATAAATATTTAGAAAAACATTAAATTATATAAATTATTTTAAATGAAGTAAATACTTCATTTAAAGTATTAATATATTTGAAGGGTAAGGAGAAAATTAATGTTCAATACTTCGCCATACAATTAATTTTTAAAGCACGAGTTTGCAACCAGAGGGGTTGATGGAACTCCCATCACCCCTACAAAAAGAAGTTGGATAAAGCCTTTTTTAAAAATATATTTTCGAAATCCTTCAGGAAGCTAGAAAATCCTCTTGGAGTCAGTGCAAGCAAATGATCGAAGTCTCCACTTTCACTAACATGTTCAAAAAACATAAGCAGTGCTTCTCTGTTGTCATTGACTGTCCACTTTAGCCTAGAGGTAAAATTCCATCTGGTAGGAGCTAATGACGGGAGCTTTCTGGACATGAAAGCAGAAAGTTCGTGTAACCTCTTTGAAGAATGAGGTTTAAGTGATTTAAGACCACAAAAGAACACCTTAAGCTCTTTGTTTGTTACATTCTAACGATTGTTGTAGCACCAAGTTCATGACATGAACATAACAATGCGTAAAAAAAAGCTTTCGGATAATTTTCCAAAACTTTACTTTGAAAGCCATTCAAATGAACACTCATTACAGAATATCCATCGTATGTCTGGGCAATTAATTTATCCCCACACTTATATTTATCCATTATTTCAGTCACGTGACTAAAAAGAGCTCCTGCAGTTTTATCCGCGCTCATGTCATGAAATCCAAGAAATCTTTCAATGACTTTTTTCTGAGACCAAAAAAAAACGTAACACTGTTGACACCTGAGATTTTTTGGTAATGTCTGATGTTTCATCGACCATGATAGCCACAAAGTCTGTGTTTTGAATTTCATTGTAGATTTCATCTCTCAGAACGTCCGAAACTGAATTTATTAAATCATTTTGAATGCCTGCCGAAGTACCGCGAAAAACTGTAGAATTTAATAAATGTTCTTTTACTCGTAATGAGGGATCAAACTCGGCACTTGCAATAAGGAATTCCATGTAATTGCCCTTATTTAGAGATGCTGCATTTTCCTCATGGCTTCGGAATGGCAGTTCTTGCTTTGCTAAATAGCAGACGGCGTTAATCAACCTCTTTAATATTTCCCTGTTCTCTTTTACTTTTTCATTGTGTAGCTCTATTTCAGCTTTTCGTTCAGTATCCAAAAGAACGTCAATTCTAGTAGGGGTGACAACAGAACTACTAAATTTAAAGAAACTATAAAGATGCAATTCAGACTCACTATGTTTTCTCACTGCAGTATTGAGATGATTCAAATCCGGATACCCTTGATAATTCCCAACACCTTTTTTAGTCTAGAATAATAAACATGTCCAACAGTAAAATTTATTCACCACATCACACCCGCAAAGCCAGTCTGAAATTTCATAGAGTTCTTTTCGAAAATGTCTCTCAAAACCTTTTCCAGCACCACTTTTCCCTTTAACACATGTTGACATCGTGAGATTAGGACGTGGTCGACCATTGTCAATCACTTGTTTCTTCTCTGAATACGAAAGCGAAGAAAATGAATTATTTAAATACTTTTGCACATCACTTTTACTATTCTCCATCTTAAAATAATCACATCACTTCACACCACACGTTTAAAAAATAATGCACAACAATTACGAGTAAAACAACGCGGAACGCGGGATGAATGAAAGCCAAATCGTTGGAAACAAATACAACGCCTTGAGAAGCTAACCATGTGGTGGGTGGCAGGGTGCGCATGCGCGGTCATCCAATGTTTTGGCAGTGGTAAGACGTTGTATTTCCTCTCCAACGTCCTGGCAGTCAGGGACCGATCTGCCTGTCTGACAACCACTGCGCGCTGCGCCGCGTTCGAAAATTATCGGGCGCTCGAGACTGACAATTGAAGAAAAACGCTCAAAATCGTAATTTATAAAAGTACAGATACTTTCTACTTTATTTCATTTTCCTTCGGCCGTTGACACACGACTTACACACCCTGAGAAATCGCCACTGGTAATAGTTTGGAACTGTGAACAGCGCAGTATATTTGCTACTGATTCATCATTAGATTGTTACTGTGGTTGTATGTGTTTTAGCCGTAATGTAACAAAGTGAACCTCGGATACTTCCTTTATCAGCACAAAAGTACCACAAGGCATCTGGACACAAACCTGTAGATATCAACCTTGCAACGAGATTTACATGTAAGCTGCAATTCCAATAAAATTTATTGTTCTTGTTATTTGACATGTAGTCTCAGACAAAAAAAATCCGATATTGACACTTCATTTTAAATACGTTTTTTACCATTTTCATATGTTGGTTTACTTCCCCCTTCCCCTGAGATGACTGCTGATCTTCTGGCTGGTAGGCTATGATGTTCGGTCTTCTGGCCGCGTTTTTTGTTTCGTCTTACAGCTAATAATGTGGTTGGTAGTTTGTCATTTTTCATAAAATTTGCGTGTTTCTTGCAATCCTGCTGTGCGCTGTTTCGCCGCAGGAAATGACGTCACAGATACGATCAAATGTTGTGTTGGGTTGCCAGCATCCAGGCGGCAAAACGGTCTTTTTTGAACGGCTGTAGCGTCGAATCGACGCACCAGCGGGAAAAATGTTACTGGGAAAAGTTGTTTGTTTTGATGTCCTCTATACGAATCTGTGGTCTGTGGGCGCCATTAAAATGACACCCTGTATCTGTACACCCGGTTCAAAAAAGACCGTTTTGCCGCCTGGATGCTGGCAACCCAACACAACATTTGATCGTACCTCTGACGTCATATCCTAGGGCGAAACAGCGCATGGCAGGGTTGTAAGCAACAAACAAATTTTGGGAAAAATGACAAATTACCAACCACATTATTTGCTGTAAAACGAAGCGAGAAACGCGTTAAGCAGACCGAACATCATAGCCTATTAGCTAGAAGATCAGCAGTCATCTCAGGGGAAGGGGGAAGTGAACTAACGATATGAGAAATGGTAAAAAAGTATTCAGAATGAAATGTCAATGTCGGATTTTGTCTCAGCCTACATCTAAAATATCAACAACAATAAATGTTATTGCACTTACAGCTTACACGTGGCTGTTTACGCCCAACTACATGTCAAATATTTGCAAATCTCGTTGCAAGGTTGATATCTACAGGTATGTGTCCAGATGCCATGCGGCACTTTTGTGCTGATAACTTAAGTATCCGAGGTTCACGTTGTTACATTACGGCTAAAACAAGTACAACCACAGTAACAATGTAATGATGAATACACTGCCCTCTTCAAATTTGCAAACTATTACATGTGTGTCCGGTGCTTAGGTAAACACATAGTCGTCTTAGAGCTTGTATTACTACTACTTATATCCCTGTATTTTCAATCATTTTTGCCACTTGCCTCATAATGCTCTAAATATACATTATATTATGTTTTGCTTACCTTTGAAATTTTGAGTTCTTTCATTTCTATTTTGTCATCTGTTCCGTGTGTCATAGGCAACTAGTATCACAAGGACGAAGTGGATAGACTAAATTGTAGATGCCAACTTGGTAACTAGATTTGCAAATATTTGACATGTAAGCTGAGACAAAATTCGATATGACCACTTCCACTTGAATTCTATTTTCTTTCTACCATTTTTTGTATCGTTTGTTTACTTCCTATTAGGTGTAACGTGTTTTTCTCGTTTTGTGTTACGGTACATAATGTGGCTGATTGTAGCTATGTCATTTTTCACAGAGTATGTGTGTTCCTGGCAACCCTGGAACGCATCGCTTCACGACGGGATATGACGTCACAAATGCAATCAAATGTTGTGTGTGGTTGCCAGCATTCAGGCGGCAAAACGGTCTTTTTTGAACGACTGTAGAGCCGAAACGACGCACCAACGAGAAAAATGTTACTGAGAAAAGTTGTTTGTTTTGATGTCCTCTATGCGTTTCCGTGGTCCGTGGGCGCCATTAAAATGACACCCTGTGTATATATATTAATTAGTGTATTTCTTTTATATATATATTCTTTATCTTCTTATAGTAGATTTTATTGTTTTTCATCTTTCCCCTTCGTTTTATTCTTATTTATATAGTTATTCACATATATTATGTTAATTGATAATCTTGCACGCCTGGTGCTGCCATCTCTATTCCTCTTTAGCAAACTATTTACATTACTTGGTCCTATTGGGTACGTAACATAGTAAACTAGCATGTTATTATCATTATCATAATTTTTTATTACACTTGGGGAATTTGTATTCGATGTACCAGATGAGTGAATATCGTACAACTGTTTTTATTTTTCTCCAGATTCAAACCATCAATACAATGAAATACATTGTACATTTATTAAATGAAATACATTGTATTGATGGTTTTCCTAAAAAAATCACAACCTCAGGGGAAAACTTTGAAGATTTTTTTTCAAACATTAATTCCGGATCAATGACTACGCCAGACGGGAAGTGCAAAAGTATAACGGTCAAATATTGAGTGACAAAGTAATTAATCTAATTGCCCGTTAGTAGGAATTAATTGCAATTGGTATTATTAATATCCGTCGCGAATACAGGTGTCTAGCGAACTGCCTTAGCCAACACTAGATTGCTCAACCACCGTTTTTCGTCCGAATTCGGATTTACATGCATTCTTATGGGAATAACAAGAAAAATGCAACTTCTAAACCAATGGACCGAATTGGATGAGATTTCAACCAGCGGAAGACCACATCATGAAAGTACTGATTCCAAGATTTGAGCCTAATCAGAACAGAACTACGGGAGTTATGAATTATTAAAGATTCATCGCTGAATTGAAAGGGAGAAGCTACCCTACTGAGATGTCCTTGCTTTTCGTGACTGACTACAATGGAGAAAGAGTTAGCCTAATCTCTGCGCGAGGGGCTGCTACCAAAGGTTAAGGACCAGAGTGAGCATTGACCAGGATAGGAGGACAACGGTCAAAGCACCAGAAACAATAAACAAGCACCTGATCATAGAGGGTAGCGCGTCACTACGTTCAAATCTGGAATAAAAGGGATGATTTGAAACAGTTTTGCACAGTTTGCCTACAATCGCCACCGGAGTGTGAGCTACGCGCGACCGAGCTGCGAGTTGCAAGCAGACTCGAGGTCTGGATTTGTTTTTCCTCGAGTGAGTGTTTCAGAGCCATGGAGTAGAGCAGAATAGAACCAGGGGGTCGTTACTCCCCCTTGCCGTCAACGCATCCGTGCACATACGTGTGGTTATGTGAGAATAACGCCAGACACGTCCACCCGTGTCAATCGTCCAAAACAACGTCCTAAGTAGTGAAAGTTAATAACATTTGATATCCATGTGAAACCGCGAATGGCTCATCGCGTATGTTCGTCTCATCGCCCAAGTCACGTATCTGTACTTACGAGTGACCGCGAAGAACTGACCTATTATTGCGCAAGTTGTCGTATGGAGTCGACAGTGAACGAGTGAAGCCAGGATCCGATGAGGCCAGATGGAGCTGCCGACTGATCCACTTTCGCCAACCAGGATAACCGCGAGGTGCAACAATGGAGCGTGGAGGCCTTCCAAAACTGTAGGACCACTTTCACCCAACCCAGGTCAGAGGGAATGCAGCGAAGGTAAGATCCAACCATGTGCGTGTGTGAGAAAGATGACGACTATCTACCGCGAATCTGCGTAAATCAAATCATTGCTTAACTTAAATCAGTGCTATGGCATCCCTAGGCATCGGTATTCCGGCGGAAGTAATCAATGTTAAAGATGAGAGTTTATGTTAGCCGCAAACGACAGTTCATGAAATATATTTATACCTTCAGAAAAGATAGAAGGGGTTCGCACAAGGAACAATTATTCACTTTATGCTTAAAATCCTAAACGATAAATTGTAAAAGGCAATGTAGCCAGACATAACAAGAGTATGGTCAAAGTAGTAATTAATCTAACCTTTGTAATTGTCATATTGTCGCCATATGCCATGGAATGAGAGTATGAATGTGAGATCGAGTGAAAGAGGGCAAGATGTAATGTGTATTTATCTGTGCTTTAATATATATGTATATTCAGAAACACCGTAGTATTATGTAACGTCATTTCAGGTATTTAAAATCAAATCCTCCTAGGTTTATTCTTGGTAACTCCGACTGTTAGGCACTTATCCTGACCGTATTATATTTCATGTAATGTTTAATTCGCCCAGCAGGTGAGGCGAGAGATTCTTCGTTGTTGCGTTGCTAAGCTCAGTTCAGTTGAGTTAATTGAGTTAATTAGTTATTATTAAATTAGCAGCCCGTAACAAAATATGGCGCCCGAACATTCGACGAGTAGGCAAAAAAGTAGGCAAGTAAAAAAGTTGCCCGAACATTCGACGAGTAGGCAAATAGATATGTAGGCATATAAAAAGTTGCCCGAACAAGCGACGAGTAGGCAAATTAAATAAGTAGGCAAGTAAAAAAGTACGCCGAATAATCGACGAGTATGTGAATAGACATTTAGGGGTGTAAAGAGTAGGCCCGAATAATCGACGAATAGGCAAATAGAAGAGTAGGCAAATAGGAAGCAAATAGGAATTAGGCTCGTAGAACGATGTTACAGGCAGGCTAGTAAGGAACCTGGAGGTCACGAGTATTCTAATTAGTTGCTTATCTACTCAATGTGAATTTTTATTAAGTTTGATTGTAATGGTTAACAATCAGTTATGTCTATTACCCAAGGGATTTAATACTTGTTGTTAAAGAGAAGTTTTCAGCCTACGAATGTCTACGACAGGGTACCAGAATTTAGCGCTAAGGGGGAACTAAGATTTTTTTTTGGTAAATTAAATAATTGCAACCTGTAACTGAAAATCCTGGTAAGAATCTATCAAGACGTTTTCATTTAAAATAAGAATGTGAAATTTGTACGGTGATTTTAATTAACTGAATATGCAATCGATGTGTAGCTAGAACTATTTTGTGTGTTTTATGGTGTAATAGTGAAATACTTTGTCGCGACTATAGCATTTTTCCATAGCAGAATTATTAGAGGATTTTATTATTTTATTAACAATGGGCGTTATTAACTTCGGACGATAAAGGACAAAAGGACACGTGTTATGACACACGGAAGCAGGTGAGGGGTGCGATCCCCGGGATCTGAAACCAGAAACCAGGAAAAGAATTTTGATATCTTTTTCCTTCGGCGATAGCCAGCCACGAGAAGAAGAAGAAGAAGATTGGCATGCAAAGAACTACTCGTCTCCGCCAGAGATTAACGAACAATACCATGGACCGCCCAGGGGCTGAGAATTCTACAGATGCAGGCGTTTCGTCAGCCGGCAACGTTGATAAGGATCTAGGGAAAGATCAGTCGGTAACAGGGTTGCCAGTTCCAGAGAAGATGGACGTGCAGGCCATGTTCTCTCAGCTAATCAGCTATATCCAAGCCAGAGATGAAGAAAGAGAACAGAAGAGGAAGAGAGAAGAAGAAGAAAGGCGGAAGATAGAGGCTGCCGAAAGGAGAGAGC
The DNA here is from genome assembly GCF_977018435.1 of Lepisma saccharinum. Taxonomy (NCBI): domain Eukaryota; kingdom Metazoa; phylum Arthropoda; class Insecta; order Zygentoma; family Lepismatidae; genus Lepisma; species Lepisma saccharinum. The sequence goes on from NC_139238.1 coordinate 11,261,411, forward strand.
AGGAAGAAAGGAAGGAAGAACGCCGAAAACAGAAGGAAGAAATGGAAGAAAGAAGAAGAAAAGAGTGGGAAGAAAGATGGGACCGCCGTTTCCAAGTACTGCTATCCGAAAATGACCGAATGAAGGAGAAAGTACTTCAGTCGGAGAAGGAATGCGAAAGGAGACATGAAGAGACAAACATTAATGTAGTCACAATGGAGAAAGATCTGCGTGTAGAGTTACGTCAGGTTCAAGAAACTATTGGAACGCTGGACGCAAGAACGACCGAGAATCAGACGGGCATAACCAGCCGATTAGAACGACTGGAAGCGGAGACACGTGAATTGAAGGATTTCCGAATCACGCAACGGAGAAGAAATGAGGACGAAGAGATTCGCCGATTGGAGGCAACGTCCAGGGATGCGAACCCAACTCATTTGCTCGTCGCAGCAGACGTGACCAACCAGCTGACCTGTCAATCAGCACCAACTTCCTTAGATTGCCAAGCAGCGCGTGACGTCATCGGCCGGAGCGAGAGCTCGCCGAGCTTGAACACTTTCGTCCAGCAGGAGACACGCAGTGTTTCCAACCCGGAGTCGAATACTCGAGGAATATTCTCAAAGGTCAGCATAGATCATTTTCAAACGTACAACCCCGATCACGACGAGATTTTACCGTCAATCTTCATAGGGGACTTCAAGAGAGATTGTTTGTTGTACGGTGTCGATAGCCCAGACTGCTTGAGGCTAATGCGAAAATTACTCAAAGGGAGTGCAAGGATCTGGCTCGAGCAGCGGAATCCACTATTTAATAGCTTTGAAGAGTTTGAACAAGCATTTCTGCAACAATTTCAAGGTCGCCAGCTAGTAGAACGCAAAATCACTTTGCTTAGAAATCGCAGGTTTGATGAGAGCCAGAAAATCACCTATAAATAGTTCTTTTGGCAGCGAGTGAGTGATTTCCACGCCCTGAAGCCCGGAATTGAGCCAGTTGAAATGTTAGCCGCAATACGCGCAATGTTTCCGCATTATGTGCAACGTCAGCTAACCGGAGACGCACTTTCCAACCGGGACACGATGTCGATGATTCTTTGCGATTTGGACGCGCTGGAGCAAGAGAAACGAGCATCCTGGGAAAACAAGAATCAGAGAAGAAAGTTTGGAGATTTTGATGAAGGAAGGCAAGGGGGATTCCCGAAAGTAAACTTGGCCACGAACAATAGTCGGAGACAGAACTCTGGGAGGAACCATAGAGAACCTTATCCCCAGCGAGGCCAGTACAGCAATCACCGCCCACAACAACAACACTTCAGAGACGATAGGGATGGAGAAAACGCGAGATGGCAACACTGCAGGGGTCAAAACAACCCGAGTCAAGTTGAGAGGAATCGTGCTGTGAATGCGGTTAGAACAGTCGTATCCCCACAGACTGGTGCTAATTTACTTGATTGGAATAGACCGTCTACTAGCCGTAACTTGGACTCACTCTCCCCAGATTACCAACCTGGACGAAGTAGACTGAGTCAAGAACAGCGATCTCTGGAGCAGATAACCGATATTCAAGGCCCGACGGGAGACTAGAAGACTCCTTTGCCAGTCCGGCTCATGTCAAAGGAGACACTGAAGAAAATATTGCACTAGAGCCACCCCGATTGTAAAGTAAACAATAGGAAAATTAGAGATTATTTTATATATATTAAAAGGCAAAAAATGTAGACATTTCTTATAATTAATGCAAGAAGTATGCAAACATATGTATGAGAGGGAGCAAATTGCAAACCAAATATTTACTTATATCTTATTTAGATTATTATTCAGTATTCATTTATTATGTATAAAACTACAGGGTGTATCCAAAGTTAGTAGGTATGTGGTAATATACGTTGAGATTTCCATGTTAAAATGTACTTTATATTGTATTCTTGTATACTTTATCATATTCGTTTATATTCTCATAATTATAGTACAATTGCAGAAAGTATAACTTCATTCTAATGTTGAGTTAAAAGTTATACAGTCCAGGGTTCGAGTCCCTATTCAGACGCCTAAGTGTGCGATCACTAACAAATATCATTAATATGTGGTATGAATTTTTTCCTGTCACTCGCAAGTTCGCTCTGAAAAAAATTCATAATTAAAAGGAGGGGAATGTTATAACGGTCAAATATTGAGTGACAAGTAATTAATCTAATTGCCCGTTAGTAGGAATTAATTGCAATTGGTATTATTAATATCCGTCGCGAATACAGGTGTCTAGCGAACTGCCTTAGCCAACACTAGATTGCTCAACCACCGTTTTTCGCCCGAATTCGGATTTACATGCATTCTTATGGGAATAACAAGAAAAATGCAACTTCTAAACCAATGGACCGAATTGGATGAGATTTCAACCAGCGGAAGACCACATCATGAAAGTACTGATTCCAAGATTTGAGCCTAATCAGAACAGAACTACGGGAGTTATGAATTATTAAAGATTCATCGCTGAATTGAAAGGGAGAAGCTACCCTACTGAGATGTCCTTGCTTTTCGTGACTGACTACAATGGAGAAAGAGTTAGCCTAATCTCTGCGCGAGGGGCTGCTACCAAAGGTTAAGGACCAGAGTGAGCATTGACCAGGATAGGAGGACAACGGTCAAAGCACCAGAAACAATAAACAAGCACCTGATCATAGAGGGTAGCGCGTCACTACGTTCAAATCTGGAATAAAAGGGATGATTTGAAACAGTTTTGCACAGTTTGCCTACAATCGCCACCGGAGTGTGAGCTACGCGCGACCGAGCTGCGAGTTGCAAGCAGACTCGAGGTCTGGATTTGTTTTTCCTCGAGTGAGTGTTTCAGAGCCATGGAGTAGAGCAGAATAGAACCAGGGGGTCGTTACTCCCCCTTGCCGTCAACGCATCCGTGCACATACGTGTGGTTATGTGAGAATAACGCCAGACACGTCCACCCGTGTCAATCGTCCAAAACAACGTCCTAAGTAGTGAAAGTTAATAACATTTGATATCCATGTGAAACCGCGAATGGCTCATCGCGTATGTTCGTCTCATCGCCCAAGTCACGTATCTGTACTTACGAGTGACCGCGAAGAACTGACCTATTATTGCGCAAGTTGTCGTATGGAGTCGACAGTGAACGAGTGAAGCCAGGATCCGATGAGGCCAGATGGAGCTGCCGACTGATCCACTTTCGCCAACCAGGATAACCGCGAGGTGCAACAATGGAGCGTGGAGGCCTTCCAAAACTGTAGGACCACTTTCACCCAACCCAGGTCAGAGGGAATGCAGCGAAGGTAAGATCCAACCATGTGCGTGTGTGAGAAAGATGACGACTATCTACCGCGAATCTGCGTAAATCAAATCATTGCTTAACTTAAATCAGTGCTATGGCATCCCTAGGCATCGGTATTCCGGCGGAAGTAATCAATGTTAAAGATGAGAGTTTATGTTAGCCGCAAACGACAGTTCATGAAATATATTTATACCTTCAGAAAAGATAGAAGGGGTTCGCACAAGGAACAATTATTCACTTTATGCTTAAAATCCTAAACGATAAATTGTAAAAGGCAATGTAGCCAGACATAACAAGAGTATGGTCAAAGTAGTAATTAATCTAACCTTTGTAATTGTCATATTGTCGCCATATGCCATGGAATGAGAGTATGAATGTGAGATCGAGTGAAAGAGGGCAAGATGTAATGTGTATTTATCTGTGCTTTAATATATATGTATATTCAGAAACACCGTAGTATTATGTAACGTCATTTCAGGTATTTAAAATCAAATCCTCCTAGGTTTATTCTTGGTAACTCCGACTGTTAGGCACTTATCCTGACCGTATTATATTTCATGTAATGTTTAATTCGCCCAGCAGGTGAGGCGAGAGATTCTTCGTTGTTGCGTTGCTAAGCTCAGTTCAGTTGAGTTAATTGAGTTAATTAGTTATTATTAAATTAGCAGCCCGTAACAAAGGTTAGATGGTCCCACAACAATCACGCACTTGGGGTATGTTAAATTTGACCACCCGTTCCACCACTTCCCTAGTACCTTTTTTCTAGCGACGTTACTGATCACAATGAATGTGGTCAAATTACTAAATTTTTAACATAGTAGCCACATTGCCTTTGCGAGAAAGATTTCATGAAGTTAGACTTCGTATATGAACAAGAAGATTTAATTTTATTCAGATCACGCAATCCGAGAAAGATTCACGACAGTAGCGACACCTAACAACTCTGCCTGAACATCTTTATACAGACCTTTGCCTCCAGTTTCCCATCTGATAAGTACAGTGAGAATTCTTAGACGCTGACGAGACAAGGATCACTTTTGAATAGAACTTAATGATTCTTGGCTTTCACGTACCAAGTTGAGGATTGTAAGATTACAACACAAAAATAAAATGTTTGTTTTAATCTTCTTTTATGATCAGATATAGCTAACTGACTTATAACTTTTGAGTTTTTAAGTTCACTTTATGCCCAGATAGGCTAATCGCAGGGGCGGAGTGCCGTTCTCTGGGGACACCAAACCGAGGCATCCCACTTTATTGAAGGGCCGGCTGGACCTTTGGCCGACGCTAGGGCAGCTGTTTTCGAATTTCCCCCTCCTTTCAAAAAACCTCTATGGTACTCCAAAATCTGAAAAATTACATCTGCTTAGAATTCCTACTAGAGCATTCACGAGATTTGCTTACGCTGTTGCATAGATATTATCAATAGTTTCGCAGCTACGTAAGTCTATTAAACTATTGATAATATCTAGACAACAGAGAAAGCAAAGCACACGAATATTCACATGAACGCTCTGGAAGGAATTCTAAGCATTATGTAAACCTTATTTCTGATTACATAAGCGTGGTTATTTGTTTGTTTGAATTTATTGTTAAGTCAACTTTATGCACAGAAAGGCTAATCGAGGCTGGACATACAGTTTGAAGTGACATCATAACATATGTGTACCTCCACCGGGTGCGTGGCTGTTTGTTTTTTCTTTTTAAAGAATTGGATTTATTGTTGACAAAAATTATTTGAAGTTAATGCTGCATAACATAATAAGTATATGCAAAATCATGGAGCAATTTAAGCTAAGACATCATTACTGATATTTTGATCAGTGGCGTCGCGTGCGTTTCACATACGATTGTTCACAATAATGTTCTTGTACTGAATGCAGATTTACTCCTCTCCCTTATAACTTCATCTTCAATTGAAAAGGTGAAATTAACAGTTCAACTTATTTTCAACAATTTTCCCCCAAAACCACACTATATTTGAAGTAATAAAAGAAGGACATAGAGGATAGTTTCCGTTTCCCCCTTAAAATCCGCCAGGTTTACGGAATTCTCGCTAAAGTTTGCAACTATGGAGCACATACCTTTTAGAGTCCCCATAGACATGCCTTGTATATGCTGCACTCTGGTGCCGAACGTAAGAAGTATTGCCGCTTTCATCAGTGTTCGCACAGCGAAGTGAACATCTTCGGGGTATAGTAGCCCACAGCCCCTTATCTGTCAGCTCTATGCAACACGCACAGCAATTGTGTTCAACGCGCTCCGTGGAACACCTTGGGAGTCAATGTTTCCAACTTTCTAGAAAAGTAATCAGACGTGAAAGAAGTCTTGTCAAAGTAAATTGTTTGTATATACTCGTACATCAAACAAAATACTTTTTCGCATAAATATACGTATGTGTGTGTTTGTGCATTTAATATGTACGTAATTTAAGACATATACATGATTGTTCACGTGATCATGCGAACATTATCAGGCGACGCGCCTGTTTTTGATGTAATTATGTAGGTATTAAATAAGAACATAATTACAATAAACGTGTTCTAACAGTAACACTTAAACTATTTTGAAAAATGCGGCTCTTATTTTCCGTCATTTAAACGGTAAATATAAACGGTTATTTTATTAGACGAAGGTGGAAAGTAGGAGAACCAGGGTTAAAATCGGAGAGAGAGGGGGAGGGGGACAGGGTGGAAATTAAAGGGCGCCAAAATCCACCTCGCCATTTTGCCTTGAGCCCCTTGCTAATCGGGACTGGGCCTGCAGTTTAAAGTGGGATCCTAACAACTATATGCCTCAACCGGCTATGCACCCGGGACCCCTTGATTACAAGGCGATGACGTTAACCACTACGCTATCGGAGAGGCCCACGAGTGAGCGAAAGAAAGATTATTTGTGTAACGTGTGTGTTTTCCTGTTTCCAACAAAGAACATACAAAAATGTCTGACTACACCTTGGTTACACTTCTGATGATCACAGTCAACAAGCACCTCCTTTGAATCACCGTATAAAAGGCGAGAAAAATAGCATCGCGGATTGGTATCTCCCCCGTAGTACGACAGACCTTTATTCATGAATGTGACACCTCGCCGTCCTCGCGTCGTCGGGTAGTATCACGGCCACGAGAAAGTTATTCGTTATGCAACTGAGCACCTTAGCATTAGTCATCCGTGCTCAAGGATTCCCAGCCTCCTCATCTGAGCCAGCTCGTAGTGAGGATGGACCTAAAAAGGGTCAAAGTCGGCCTGATTTATGGGAGTAGCACGTTCCCTAGGCGTTTACCATTCACGGGAAGGAAAGAATGAAGTCGTGAGCTAGTACGGCCGAATGACAAGGAAAAAAGTTGAAGAAAAGAAGAAAATACATACAAGGCAAATCTTGTGTTTGGAAGGAAAGTAACTTAAGGGGAGGAGATACAATTACGCACCGATTGTGCATTTATTTCAATATCGCCCGAATGGGCACTGCTACTAAAATAGAACCTGGGTGTATCCAAGAGGATGAATTTCTCTCCATGTTGCAAGTGGAAGGTTTTTTTTACGTTTATTATTACGCTAGACACGATGTTTGAAAAATATGATCAATAATAATTTTCGGAATCCCATGTATTCAGGGAATCAACTTCAACATCAAATTACGGCTAATCAAATGGAAGTTTCGACTTTTCCGCTGGTGAAAACCATCTTCCAACTGCCCTCTTCCCGTTGATATATTTTCCTATTCCATCGGAAGTTTCATATTCCCAGGAGAACAAATCAAATGATACTCCCATAAGATCAATGCTTTTCTCCGTGCTTCCTTTGTGTTACCAAACCTGATGCGTATAAAAGAACTAAATTTCACCTTAAATGGAGTTAAGACTGACTTCAAGGAGCTAGATTTACGAAGACTGGATAAAGTGCCTTCTAGGGTAATGTTAGTTGTCAAAGGGGTGGGGCACTGATTTTATCGTTAACTCTAAATTGATGACAATTTATTCTTTGTTTTCAACATCTAGATCCGGCGGCATCGCGTTTCTCAATAATCCACCGATAGTCTTATGAAATCGAAAATAAAGAATTCGCTGATAACAATATTATGTCAATTTCACGTCAAATATTGCGCTATAAAGAAGTAGCTGGGGAGATAAGAGGGAGTGGGGCGACGCAGCCAATATAACAATATCACGTCACGTGCAAAATGTATAATTATGACAAAAGTTGGTCTATGTAGGCCGAAACCAGTGATGGCATCATAGTGGGGCACGGAGTTGGGCGTTCCAGTTCACAGCCGAACGAGTGTACGAAAGAGCCAGATCTGGCTCCAAGAGAGCTAAGTTGGCACACTGCCACGGAACTAGCGTTTTGAAAGTTACTTTTTAAAATTGAATAACTCATATGCGTAACTTTGTTGGGGGACGTGTCCCCTAAAATTTTTAGGTTTATTAGAATATGCAAGTTACTGATACATTTCTCAATCTACTGTGACCAGAGGAGCATAGTGACGAATAGTATTTTCTTTATTTCGCAATTGCATAGACGTAACTTACCCCAAAAAATCTTCAGCTTTATGAAAATCTACAAGTTAATGGTGCTTTTGTTAACCTTCTGGAACCTGAGGAGCAAGGCAACGAGTATTTTTTATGATTTTGCAAATGTAAGTTATTTTTCAAAGTAGTCCTGGATGATATTTTTAAGGGGTTGAAAATCTTTTGATTCTGACCACCAAAGTTAAGCTCCAAGTTCGATTCTTCCCCTCAAAAGTTAGATCCCAAGTTTCGCCTATGCGCAAATGTAACAGTTACATAGAAAAATAGTCCTAGATGCTAAGTCTCAAGTTCTATTCAGCCCAATCATAATTGGGTCCCTTAATGCCCATGATCAGAGTAACTAAGTGACCGTTACGCTCTTGTGTGCATTTCAGTTAGCTACAGTCACACTTTTTTAAATGTAACTCACAGTTATTCTTTTCAAATTGTAACTCAGTTACGGTCGCTCCTTTCTGAAATGTAACTCACTTACAACAGTGGCGGATCCATAAGTTATAGTTGGGAGTGGCGAATTTCAGTCGATTACCTGACTTCCCCGAGAATACCTTCTAAGCTACACTTGCACTGTTTAATATAAACAATATACAATAGTGTAAAGAGGAACCAAGTTGACTTGCATGTTTTAGAGATTAGAGTATTATATTGCAAGAATAGGGTCCAGGGTGGGAATAAGATGGTTATTATTACTTCCTTCCATTGCCACGGTAAACTGAAAAATCACATATGGGGAGTAAAGTGAATAAGCAAAGATAACGAAATCCTATTCTCTCAAGTGGTCTCGGGTTCGTTCCCTTTTTAAGGCATGTTGCAGAGTGGTTCGGATCCAAATTTAAACTGTAGGCCCAGTTCCGATGAGCCTATCATGAACAAAAGAGGGCTTAAATCAATTTCTTTTTTTAAAAAAATTATCGAGCCTGTTAAACTTGGTGATAAAATACAGAACAGGCAAGTATTGAGAAATAACAAGCATATCGATAATATTATATTTAAAACACCTAGCAGCAGCTCCTATCGTCCTCCCCATGGATCCGCGCCTGTTGCAAAGTTATTTTTTTAAAAAAGTAAGTGAGTGACTCAGAGTAACTCAGAGTTACACTCTTGTAAAATGTAATTCAGTTACAATTACCCATTTCGAATAAAGAATGAAACAGCACGGTTGCTCGTTTCTGAAACGTAACTCCGTTACAGTTAGTCTTTTTTAAAATGCGGCGTACGCGGTGGGGGAGAGCTGTTGGGCTACAGTCCCTATATTTTTTTTTAGGAAATAAAAATTTTCAAATGAAAGCAATAACGATAAAACCGAAGTGGTAACCTCCGATTATCATTTTTGTCTTCGAATAACTTGTAAAACGAAGGTTATAAACGGTATTTGAAAAATATTCTATAGTTTATACCGGCTCCACCTTGAAAGCAACTATGTGATATCTACTTTTACAATTCAAACCCCTCCGTAAAAAAAATGTGTCCTGCGTACAATACTGGCTACAATTATCCTCTTTGAAACGTTATTCAACTACGTTTACTCTCTTTTATATGTCACTCAGCTGAAGTTACTCTTTTTTGATATGTCACTCAGTTATGGTCATGGTCGTAGCTTGGGGCCTAACTCTGGGGAGACAGAACCCAACTTTGGGCCTAAGTTTTGGGGGAGGGGTCAGAATCGAATGGTATCCATTCCGCACAGGACTATTTTGTTAAATAACTGTTATATTTGCGAAATCACAAATATTACTCTTTATTACTTTGCTCCTCAGATAAATTTTGTAAATCCTGGTAATTGGTGGGGAGGGGGGCAAGTGACCCCCTTGCCCCCTCCAAGTTACGTCTATGGTTGTGGTTGCTTGTTTTGTAAATGTAACTCAGCTGCAATTAATATTTTTGAAATGTAACTCAACAACGGTTACTCATTTTTGACTGCGACCACAATAACAATGCTTTACTCACAATAAATCACAAAACATGTGCAAATTAATTTAAAATAAGTAAGAAAACAGAAGAACCAAACTTGTTATCGCTGCCAGAACAAACCTTCCTTTGTTCTTTCACCTTTCTTACTTCACCTCCAATCAATCAGACCAACGAAAAGCAGCACATGGTTCTTACTGGAACAATCAATAACCCATTTCTTTTCTTTGCTATTTTCAAACAGTTTCGACAGATGAAAAAGTAGCAGGGGTAACTCCATGTAATTCTCATCTTACTTTCTGCATAGCGTGAGGGCTGTTACTAATTTAAAAAATTAAAATTAAAGAAATTAAATGCTTCCTTTTTCTCTTCAACAGATTATGAAGTTAACTATTTAATCGATACTCGAATAGGACTGAAAACTCTTCACCAGCACGAAACTGTGAACCCAGAATTTCATTGATAATATTGTTTTAACGCAGAGACATTTCACTTGCAAACACGTTTCAATAACTTATTACAATCATTGTTTGAAACTGAATTTCAGCCTTTAGTTTCATCTGAGGATTAGAATAATGTTAACATTTAGACGCTAAAATCGGAACTTTAGCAGCTGAGGTTCAATGGCAAACAATTAATATACATGTACCAGTATAATCGCATTTGAATGTATCTGTATTTTCTCTAACATAGTTAACATATTCGAATGATTGTTAACTAGTTGCTTATAACTTTAGCTGTTTAATAACTTAACTGTTATTATTGACTGAAACTTAACTGCACAATAAATTGTTACTAATTTGTTAGTCTTATCGCATACCTGAACTGCAAGCGATGGCTAACTGAAACGAATTTTAATTTTCATTAAATTATTTTAATCTCGTATGTGTAAATATGAAACATTAGAGTTACGACAATTCAAGTAAGTCTTTATATTTGGAAAAGTTACGATGCATAAAACATTTGGTGACACAGAATGTATAGGCCTATAAAATATTACGCACACAATTAAGATATATCGGTTCAATATAATTGTAAATAGCTTACTTAGAGAACCAACAAGTATGAGTAGCGTGTGCAGCGAATTCAAATAAGAACTTGGTATACCAGGTTTAGTAATCACCTTAATGTAGTCCTTGGGCAAACAATGCTGTTATTATCGACACAGTCCTAGATGATTGGAACAAATGGATGTGGAGAAGGCCATAGAGAACATGTAACAGATGCTAATTTTGAAAATGTACAGTAATAGGTGATGAGAAGAATAGAAGTTGGGCCAAGGATTTCCTGCATGTGGGCTCAGCTAACGGTTAGAGTGACGTTGGGCAATGACTGACAGACCAAACCAGGTGCAAGGGAGTAATTTATCTCCTTCAAGATTGCAACCTTTAGTAGGAGTCAGCATCTATCAAGCCACATCTGCTTAGTTACTTTATACAGGTTATTTATGAAATGAAACATAAAATTTGCATCATGCCTCACAATACAATATAATCACTCTGTCCACTGGGCTAACTAAGCTGTTTGCTTTGGGGGGGGGGGGGCGGATGCCTACTCAGTGGCGTATTTGTGATTTCATTTCGGGAGGCAGGATTTTTGGATATGCAAATTTACGTATGTATGTTACTAGTCAGTAAGCTAAACTATTACCTAACCAAGTCCTTAAATATTATAGTAACATTTACACTAACTTAGAAGCACTTATAATGAAAAGATTCTCTCGGGCTATCGACCAGGTTAGTTCGTATCACCTCTATAAATACATATTTATTAAAAATATAAGTGAACTTGGGATAAAAGGCAGCCACGTTAGATACCGTATTACCCAGTAAGCCCTGAAATACTGGAAGAGACTCGACTGATATGAGCTAGGTACGTATTAAAGAGTGTAGTAGGTAAGTGAACATCCAGTCAGCTGCAACCAGGCCCGTAGCCAGGCAGGGGGCAGGGGTGGCTGAGCCCTCCTGGCACTGCCGTCAGCTCCCTTAACATTAGGTCATTAGGTAAAACTATTTTTTGTATAATTTGTTTGCAGTGAAAATGCAGACAGCAGCTATTACATTCATTCATCTTGTTTATGAGCCGAAGTCTAGGTAGAAGATTCTCTAGACTTTAGAAAGATCTTTTTTAAGGGAACTTCCTTATCTGTACCTTCACAACTCACCTGGTCGATAGCCCGAGAGAATCTTTTAATCATTCGTCCCCAGGAAAGCTTCAAGTGTTACTTCTTAGAAACACTTAGTTTCTACTTTTTAGTTTTTCCTTAGTATTTACATTCTAAGAAAACCCCAACTTATACACAAATAGAACTATCAAAGTAATTCAATTCAATGCGAACATACAGTATGTTAAGCCACAATTTGTTTGAACAATAGTGCTCTCATCAACCATTGACTAATACGAAAACATTTCCTTTTTGTAAAACCTGTACACCCAACGACAACGTAGACAAGTAAACAATAGACTATTTAAAAATAGAACTTCAGGCATGAAGTAGGATGCAATTGGTTTCATGCTAATTAACTGTTACCAGAATTAATTTTCAATTGTGTTCACCATAGTTAAGAAATGATACACGATAAGCTTTAATTCAATTTTCTTTCAGGGGGGCGGTAAAACCATCCCTGGAAGGCATACATTTTTTTTTTGGCCGGGGCTAAACATTTTTGTAGTGTAGGGAGAAAATCCTTCCCGTTAATTCGCACACTGACTCTGTCTGACTGCTACATGGGTACAAGGAGGGATGATGATTCAGTTGGACATTTTTTTAATTCTTGTCAACCAGCAGTGTAATTGCGCTAACTTTGGAAAATATAGGGGCAGAACGTGAACCTCAGGTTCCAGAAAGTTAAAAAATACCCTAACATGTACATTTTAATAAACACGGACATTTTGGGGGCATGTGCCCCCTTGCCCCTGCAAGATACGCTTATGTTGTTAACGCATAGACTCTGAGTGTCACGGAATTTCTCGTCAATGGGTACATTGAGCGTGATCGTGACCATATCATCTTCCCTATAGCAGGTATCAAGAATATGTGAAACCCAGGTTCCACCCAACCCCTACGTACTTTTCCGACACGGTGCAATGCACAAGCAAAATACATGAGACATTGCTTATCACTACACCTCTGATTTTTAGGTTCTAAAAAGTGTGTTTTTTAGGTTCCTAAAATAGGCTCTAAAAATTCTAAAATAGGTTCAAAAATCCTAAAATAGGTCCAAAAAAATCTTGAATTAGGTTCAAAAAACTGAAAATAGTTCAAAATTCCTGAAAAATGCTGATTAGGTATAGGCACCGGCAATGAAAATGGACACCTATATCCTGAAATACGCACTACCTTGCATAACGTTATGTGTGTTGCCTAACCCTACGGCGATGGCAGAACTTACCATTGGAAATTTGATATTAAAATCCACTCTTCGCCGCATAGTTAGGCAACAATCTTTTTTCATGTTATCCACAGTCAAACTCCGCAATTTTGTCTGTGAGGATCATCTTATACACTGAAAATAATCTTTCAACAAAAACATAGTCAGTGGTGCAAACTTCTATACTGAAATGTTAGTTTGCAAGACGTGAATGCCACAAAGCACGTAAGAGACTCGAAAGTGAGCAAGACCACACGGATCAGACCACTTTGTATTTTGCAGGTAACAGTGGCACCAGACATTTTGCTTTGTTTAGAGCTTTGAGGAATCACCATGAACACGTTCGTCATTGAATTTTCTCGTAACCAAACAAAGCAAATGCTTCTATGTGACATAAAAATCCTGTAAAATCTTTGAAAATATATATAAAAACCTAGAAAAGGCTTGATTTAGGCGCATAAACCTAAAATAGGTTTTAACAAGCAAAATATTTTTTTAGGCACTATAAAACTTCATCAGTTGTTGTGTTTTTAAACGAAACGTTGACATAACTTATTATTTCTTACATAGCTGTAAAGGAAAAAAATAGATTAAGAATCTAAAATACGAGATCTACTTATCACATTCCAATGTACCACTGCAACAACTACAACTTTATGCTACAAGCATTTCTATCCGGGTATCAGATAATTTTCTATCTGAATTTAAAATATTCGCATATCCGAATTACTCGGATATTCAGATTATCTTAATTATACGGATAGGGTAACTTCGGTGATTAACGCCACCACTTGGTCATTTCGTTCTAGAACTCATACATTTTTATTGTTAGGAACATGAAACTTACATGTATAGGAGAATGAACTTTCCTCTATTGTGTAATAATAAAATATTGATTGCACTGTTATAATGAAAGCAATAAAATACTAAATTCTGTGTTAATGCAAAATGGCGTTATTTCCAGACCTGTCGGGTAATAACGCCATGTTCATAATTACAAGTAAAACATTCACATTATCCTAATTACAAGTAAAAAATTCACATTTTCTTTACTAAACTGTACTAGGAAAAATAATTACTGTACTAAGTTATTAGAAGAAAAAGTCTTTTTTTGTATTTTCGCGATACCTAGTCCCTCAAAGTTCTGCGAGGAACGTGCAGCATATGCTATCTTCTATCCCTTGTTTGATGGCCGCCATAGCTTGCCTCAAGTCATCTACTGACCATTTGGCCCGTATATTTCTACATTTCCTCGCCATCTGAAAGAGGAAATTAGCCGAGAATAAATATCTGTACGCCTCGAAAGTAACTGAGCAAGGATAAACCTATTTTCGAAATCAACAATTCTTTAAATTTGAGTTTAAATTGAGTGGCGTTATACCCAGACACGATGATGGCGTTATTTCCCGAAACAACAGTCTGTAGTTTAACCAACTGTTCTAAACTTACGACACCGACCATGAAAACCGAACACACATCATTCACTTACGTAATAAACGTATTGTGTACATACAGCATTGTTAACATTTAAAATCTAATCCTACAATAGAAAAACACTCACGTTTGTTGGCGCGATGAAAATATGGACCCTTTTTCCTCGAAACTCAACTCAAACGTCTACACCAGGCAGGTCAAACACGCGGCCCGCGGGCCGCATGCGGCCCTCGATATATTTTTGTGCGGCCCCTTTGCTATTACCTGTTTTTAAATAGTAGAGCCTTCAGATGTAGTAGTTGCTAAAATATCTGTGTTATTATATAAGACGATGTGAAATTTCACACGTTTTCCTCTTGGACAGGATATACCCGTCGGTAGGTGAAAAAAGGTGGTCGTGTTGCATTATTGGGGTGGTTGACGAATGTAGTGATTACCAGTTGTTTAGAGTCCAAGGCTAAGTCGTCTGCCTGCGCAGTTTTCCCTCCGGAATCTAGAATGAGGGGAGGGTAGAAGGGAAAGAGGAACAAGCTGCCTTCGCCCGAAAACCTACTAAAGTAGCTCAAGAAAGCAAAGCTGCGGTACGCGCAAGCTACGCATTGTCGGAGTTGATAGCTAAACACTCAAAACCTTTTGCCGAAGGCGAGTTTATTAAACGGTGCTTGGTAAAAGCTGCTGAAATAGTTAATCCTGTAAGTGTAAAAGCTTTTCAAGGCATTGCACTATCCCGCAACACGGTTGCTGAAAGAGTAACCGAACTGGCCTGTGATTTGAGTGATCAAATTGAAACAAAAGTGTCAAATTTCATTGCTTATTCCATCGCTTGTGATGAGAGTACAGACATTGGTGGTGTAGCTCACTTAGCTGTGTTTCTTCGTGCTTGTGATGAGGAGCTATTGGACATTGTACCGTTGCATGACACTACTACCGGTGAGGATATATTTATTGTTGTTCGTGAACTTTTGCGGAAGTATGATTTACCTGTGTCAAAGTTATCCTGTGTAGCTACGGATGGTGCCCCTTCAATGACAAAAAAAAAAAAACAATGGTTTTGTGACAAAATTGCAAAACGAATTTCGTGAAACCTGTGATAAACACATGTTCCATCATGTGCATTGCATCATTCACCAAGAGGTCTTGTGTTCAAAAGTAATCAACATGGAAAGTGTGATGAAGCCTGTGAAAAAAGCTATCAACTTCATAAGATCCCGTGGCTGAAACCAGCGACAATTTTCTGCTTTCTTAACAGATTTAGAAAGCGAATATTCTGGAGTGCCCTACTACACAGAAGTGCGCTGGCTATCGTGTTCTATGGTTCTTGAAAGATTCTGGAACTTGAAAGATGAAATATGCCAATTTTTGGAAATGAAAGAACAAGACACCAGCCTTTTTTCGCAACTAACGTGGTTACAAGATCTTTCCTTTCTTGTTGATATAACGAAACACTTGTCAGATTTAAATTTGAAACTGCAAGGAAAAGATCAATTAATCACCAATATGAATGATCAAGTCAAAACATTCGAGCGTAAGTTATTGCTTTGGGAAAAACAGTTAAGAAACGAAGACTTGACGCACTTTCCAACTTGTTCTAAATACAGATCAAGTTCAAAGGACCCTGTTTTGTACAAAAAGTACGCCGAAAGAAATCAGGTCTTGAATACTGAATTCGGGAAAAGGTTCCACGATGTTCGTTCTTCCGAAGACAAGATCTCCTTGTTTTCAGCCCTGTTTACGACTGACGTAGAAAAAGTGGCAGCACATTTGCAGATGGAAGTAATTGAAATTCAGTGCGACTCAACTTTGAAACAAAAGTACAGCGAAGTGGGTATCCCTGACTTTTACAAGTACTTTCCTGCACGTTTTCCAGAAACCCGGAAATTTGCGTGTGAAATAATTTCCATGTTCGGTAGCCCTTACCAGTGTGAAAAACGTTTCTCACTCGTGAAAGGAAACAAGTCACCAACGAGATCCAAATTTTCAGACGTTCATCTTAGCTGTGTTCTGAAAGTAGCTGCTTTGAAAAGATGTCTCCTGATATTGATAAGTTGGTGGCAGAAAAAAGATGCCAGCTGTCAGGCAAGAAGCAATGATCAAGTTTCAATGAATGTTCAATATACTTTATTAAGTGTTATGTTAGTCATTCTTTAAAATAAAGTAATAAAGATAATTTAATTTTTTTTCCTTGCGGCCCGCCCTATCTAACACTACTGACTATTTGGCCCAGTTCATATTTTGAGTTTGACATGCCTGGTCTACACTGTTCAAAGTGTTTCTCTTAAATGAAGGCTCAACAATGGCAACCGTTCTTATCAGCAATGCTACCAGGCACCATTGTTTATCACACAACGGTGAGTCACACCTTGACTTTACATGCGTCCATGTTTTCAGAGTTGAAACTTTGAAATGGCGTTATTTCCCGCCTGGCGTTATTCACCGAAGTTACCCTATCTGAAATATTCGGGTAGTTTTATCCTTCATCCGTTGTTACGGACTCTCAGCATATTATTTTATTCGTTTTCTCAACAAATCCGGCATCCAATCTATCCGTTTATCCGTTTATGGATAGCATATTCCTTAAAAGTGATCCCTTTCTTCTGAAACAGATCTCTGTATTACTAAATTCAGTATTCGTCACATTTGTTTCATTATTTTTAAATGTTGTGAATGGTAATTTCGTTATTATTTCAGATCTATTTCAGAAATCGTTCTTACTAGAATAACGTACTGAACTTGAAAAGGGACATAGCGATATGCATACACTACACGGATTATCTGAATATGCGGATATCCGCGGGCATCGGAACGGATATCGGATATTTTAAAATTTGGTTTTCATTGAATTGTTGTTTTAAGTCCACTTTATGCACAGAAAGGCTAATCGGTACTAGACATAACTAAAATTTTATCGGACTTGACCATCCTCATGTAGTTTCAGTAAATGTATTATAACTTATCTACGGTTCTAAAAAATTACATTATATAATCCAACACGTATTTTTACTTTTATTAGTGAGCTAGAAAGAACTAAGAAAGAAATTTTCATGATTCTTAGCGATGGCAATATGGAGAAAGAGACGTTGATCTTTGATGCTCCGTGTATTCATTTCGCTGCCTGTTATCTGAAGGCTTCACATATTAATGGCAGGCCAAAGACCCCTCTCCCCTCTTTCTACATACGGACAGTTGTTCCCCTTGGGTGTGAATCCTTAACAGGCCATGTGAGTCAGTGCTGGGGGTCCATATTTGGTCGCACAATGTAGGAAGCGGAGATCGGCCGTTACAGCTTTTACGGCACTTTACGTGGGGAGGAGCAGCCTTCCTTCGCCTCGACGAGGATACTCGCGGCATCGGCCACCCAGCATTGTCCTTGTGTGCTGAAAATCTCTGCGTGTCGTCCCGAGTTATGTAAATGCTTCGTTTCGGTTTGCCACGCACTGGGTCACAGCTGCAACAAACTGTGATTCCGGATTCTTTTTTTGAGCGTGGTTGTGCTTTCCTGATTCTCTCTCTCTCTCATTCTGACTGTTTTTATCTTTTTCTAATTCTCTTGCTCTCTCTCATTCTGTTTTTCTCACTCTCTCTTATTATGTTCGTTTTTATCTTCTTCAAACTTCGTTGCTCTCTCTCTCTCTCTCTCTCTCTCTCACACACATCCTGTCTGTTTCTCTCTTTTTATAATTCTCTTGCTCTCTCTCAATCTGTTTCTCTCTCTCTCTCTTATTATGTTTGTTTTTCTCCTTTTATATAAATATTTTGCTCTCTCTCTCTCTCTCTCTTTCATTTTGTCCGTTATTCTTTTCTTCTAACTCCTTTGCTCGCTCTCTCTCATCCTGTATGTTTTTCTCTTTTTATAATTCTCCATCATTCTGTTTTCTTTCTCTCTCTCATTCTGTTTGGTTTTATGTTTTTTCAACTCTTTTGCTCTCTCTCTCTCTCTCTCTCTCTCTCATCCTGTATGTTTTCTCTTTTTCTAATTCTCTTGCTCTCTCTCTCTCTCTCTCTCTCCCATTCTGTCTGTTTTTATATTTTTCTAACTCTTTTTCTCTCTCTCTCTCTCTCTCTTTCATTATGTCCGTTATTCTCTTTTTCTAACTCCCTTGCTCGGTCTCTCTCATCCTGTATGTTTTTTCTCTTTTCCTAATTCTCTATCATTCTGTTTTCTTTCTCTCTCTCATTCAGTCTTTTTTTATGTTTTTCTAACTCTCTTGCTCTTTCTTTCTCTCTCTCTCTCTCTCTTTCTTTCTTAAAATCACTGCCTGTATTCTATCTTGGACACTTGTCTCTCTCTCCTTCTATGTATGTATCTGTTCCTGTATTCCGTTCTCTCTCTTTGTGTTTGCCAATCTGCTTTTCTCTCTCTTCATGTATGTGTATTTGTAGTTTCGCTTAAAAGGGGGGTGAGGCTCCTCGATGGCGCAGTCGTCGCCTTGTAATCAAGGGGTCCTGGGTTCGATACCCGGTGGAGGCACATAGTCGTTCGGTTCCCCCTTTAAACTTTAGGTCCAGTCCCGATTAGCCTTACTGTGCATAAAGTGGACTTAAAACACCAACTCAATTGCTTAAAGGAGGGAGAGGCTGAGCCACGATCGTGAATAGAGAATAGTCCCCTTTTTGGCTTTCAGGTTGTAAAAGAACAACTCACGAACTTCTGATGATTTTTGTGGACCCCTTATCTGTCACTGTGCCCTCTCCTAAAATTTCTCAGGCGTTGCTACTGATGAGTATCTATCTCTTTCCATACTTTTCTTTTATGATTTTATTCTCTCTCTTTCTCTCGTCTTTTGCCATTGTTTTAAAAAATGTGAGAGCACGGAAAGGAAACTACAATCGTCTTTTAACTGAAGGTACAGTCAACGGCAAAGATAATGGTAAGCAAATTGTCCACTGCTATTTTCATTACTTTCTTATTCGACATCCTGTGTTGTTTTAAGGAATGAAACTGTGTTGGTTCGAAGCAGACATTGTTCTCCGCTTATTGACGTCTTTATTTCAATTCATTGTCAACACATTGTGTAATTCAGACCGAATGAAAATGGTGGTGGACAATTCGCCTACCGTTTCTTTCGCCGTTGGGTGTACTAACACAATGCTACATAATACATTGTATCTGTAAACGTAACTATCTAATCACTACAGCGATCAAATGAATAGAACTGAGCTTCTCTGTCTCTCTCTCTCTCACACACACACACTGAAACCTTTCTAGCACACCTTAATACCTTTGTGACTGGTGACAAGCAGTTTCTATCAAGGTAAATCCATTTTGATCTTGTCATTCATTATCAGTCAGGTGTTTGTTGCCCTTGCACTTGCCTTGGGCAGGAAAATAAGCACTGTTGATTAAGGGAGGTGGTAGAAGAGCAATTAAAGCCCTCGAAAAAGAAATGAACCAAATCCACTGAACAAAAGACTTTTAAAAAACAGGCCAAGGTTACGTCGTTGTCTTTCGTCTCGCACATTTCAATGACAGGAGCAGGGATACAAAGGAGAAAACAATATTGTAATTATCGGCCGTGGAAAATTCGGTTAAGCTATGATGGACACAGACTATAATCAACGCGAGATGTTGCTCATTACTACCGACAGATGCCTCTGGAATCGTTTGCACGAATTGCTTTGTTTTTTCAGCATGTCGTGCACTTAGCACGTGCAAGGGCATTCAATTGGTAATTACTTTCCTCTTGTGATGAGCTTAAATTAATTAAACTCAATTGACGCAAAGCAACACGTAGGCGTTCCCAAAACAACACAATGAATAGTTTTATGGTTTGGTTTCTGTGCCACAAGATAAAATATCGTATATTTCCGTGAACATTATTGCTATTCTCAATAATAAACCGTTGAAAATTTACCTTCTTATCCACTATTCCACTGTAAAAGAGACGGATAAGCATAGTCCTATGAATATTCATGAAGCTCAGCATTTAAGTTAATCAATTAGTTCGAATTTGAGCTTTGAAGCCCACTGTACAGATATGCTAATCGGGATTGGACTTAAGGTATTAAGTGAGCTCAGAATCACTAGGTGCCCGCAATACCGCTTAATTTCAAAGTGCATAATAGAAGCAAAATAATAGGGAAAAGTAATAAAACATGGAAACTCTGTGCAATGGCCGAATGTAGTTCGTTGCAAGAACTGATCAATCATTATTATTTGATTGTAGTATATTTTTTTATGTTATGCCTATGTTCTTTAGTATTATTTAAATTACTTATTAGATGTTCTTTAATCTGCCCTATGAAGTTTATATTCATTGTCGTAAACCTTATAACCTAAGTTAATCAAACAGATTAAGGTTAATATGTTTATATTGGCACTCTCGTGAGCACTTAGTAATATTAGGTACCAGATGTAGTTGTGACGTGCAATGCGCCTAATGGAGATTTCAGACCTAAGTGACAAGCGACACGTGTCGCGTGGCCCTTACGTTTGAAATCTCCGACCCTACAACTGGCACCTACTATTACTGAGTGCTCACGAGAGTGCCAATATTAACATATTAACCTTAATTTGTTTGTTAAACTCAGGTTATAAGATTTACGACAATGAATATAAACCTCGAAGGACAGACGTGTCGCGTGTCGCTTGGGAACGAACTAATCAACATCAGCGTATCCCACTGTAGCGACATGACAGGCCGGACAATCCTGCGTTCAATTGGCGAAATCCTCATGCGGCATGTGCCGCGTGTCGCTTGTCACTTCGGTCTGAGAGCTTCCTAACGGACACAAGTGATCAGCAACACGTTATTACTGGGGACAAATGAATGAATTTCGACCTGCCTTTTAATCGTTCTTCAGAACAAGTGACGTAACCAGGGTGAAGAGACTGTTATGATCACGTGTTAGTATCGCCTCTTTAAATACATATTTATTAAAAATATAAGTGATCTTGGGCTAAAAGGCAGCCACATTAGATACCTTATTACCCCAGTAAGCCCTGAAATACTAGAAGAGACTCGACTGATATGAGCTAGTTCTTATAGGCAATCCTGTGTAGCTCTACAGTTCTACTGCAGTATGTAACGAAGACGTGTACGTATTAAAGAGTGTAGTAGGTAAGTGAACATCCAGTTAGCTGCAACTAGGCCCGTAGCCAGCCGGGGGGGGGGGGGGGTTGAGCCCCTTATGTAAAACTATTTTTTGTATAATTTGTTTGCAGTGAAAATGCAGACAGCAGCTATTACATTCATTCATTTTGTTTATGAGCCGAAGTCTAGACAGAAGATTCTCTAGACTTTAGAAAGTTATTTTTTAAGGGAACTTCTTTATCTGTACCTTGGCTGATCCTTCCACATCTGCGTCAAAGGTAAACAGCTCCCAATTTATGGGAACCGAGGGAGTTTTATTGCTTCGGACAGGCGTGGAATGTACTGTAGGCACTCTGATTGAATATTGTGTATTTTTTCTTATATGATATAAATATCTGCATCATCAAAAGTAGTATGGAGTGTGTAGTAAGGGATGATGCCAATATAAGTCAATTAACACTTCAAGAGATGTTTTACAAGATATAGAAAAAAACTGTAGTATTTGCATGATATTTCTAAATTTTATGGTTTACATTAACTTGATAACCCCCCTCTCCCCACACGTAATTTACCTTCATTTAATAATGTTAAACTTTCGAGAATGAACTTAGTCTGAAAAGCCCCCCCCCCCCCCTGATAACCCGTGAGGGCCCCCTTTGGAGATCAATTCTAACTACGGGTGGCTGGAAGTACGGTTTAATACAACATGAGAACGAGGCATCGCAAGTAAAACTTGAAGCACAAAGAGGGGAACTTTTAGTCGACAGAATTTTGTGAGGTGAAAAACAGAACTAAAAGAATGCTAAATACTTAATCGCGTTTAAAAAGTTTCCGAAGTTCTGAAGTAGTGTTATAGAATTTTTCGCACATAAATAGTTTGTGTACATGTGCTTATTTCCACAACTTTGAACTACTTTAAATAAACTTTGAAAATACCTTTCTTTCTTTCTTTTTTTTTGCAGGTAATTAGGTTGGTACGCAGTCATAATATGCGAAGCACCTGTAAAGGCAACATTTTGAAATTATTCAAAATCCTGTCCTTTTACTGCTGCATCTATCATATTCAATCAATATTTCTGTCATACGTTTTCAACTTCTCTCTTGCCAGCGAGTTGCAGCTTACATAGCAAATTCACGTTTTCATGTAAACCTATGTTCCCAAAGGCTGGTATGGTTCAACAAAATTCAGGGTGCGAAATCCTGGGGGGACGGGGGAGGGATTTCCCCCACCAACAATCTTGGCCTCAAAAATCCCCCCCACCAAAAAAATTCCGGGGGGGAGAGTTCTTGTTACAACAAACAAAAGATAAGCAATTACATTTAATTTCAAATATACATACTGTACTAAGAATAATATCGAAAACATACACAAATTAGTGTAGTTGTGAGTGTTCAATGAATTTACTCTCTCAAGAGATCAATAACAAATCTACATAAATACGCACAATAAAAGTAGAAGAAGAATGCAAATCAATAGTATCAATAATAATTGATTTATTAACATAAAGCGAAAACTAAATAAAAACTTACACATAATAAAACCACTTCAACTACTTCATAGTTTATTAGCATCTTTAACCAGTTAGTAAAGGAAGTAGTTTGCTACTTTATAATATCTGATAAAAGTAACAAATTTATTTTTTGTGTAATTAATAATAATAATATATGTTTAATTTAGTAATTTATTTTTAATTTTAATAACATTATAAATATGTATATCGTATAATTTTCATGTATGTTTGTGGGGGAGGGGGTTTGTTAATTAAGATCTTTCTCCCCCACCCCTCCGGTCTTAAATGATTTCGCACCCTGCTACAAATTCACTGAATATTACATACACACAGTGGTGAAACGTGGTTTGTAGAATACAAGCGATACTTTAATACAATCCATGGAGTACGTTGGCGTCTACGAAATACGGGGGGGGGTATATATTCCAATTGCCCCATAACGGAACGAGGATATCGGTTTCGTCAGGAAATAATGAGACATAATATTTGAAATAATAATAATAATAATAATAATAATAATAATGCTCTCTCCCTCCCCAGTCCTCTCCAATGACATAGAGGTAACGTCATCGCCTTGTAATGTAGGGGTCCTTGGTTCTATACTCGGTGGAGTCACACAGTGATTCGGATCTCACATTAAACTACAGTCTTTCTGTTCATAAAGTGAGCTTAAAACTCAAACTTGACTACGTGACTTCTTCAGGCACATGAACCTCATTACTAATGGATAAGGTATAGTTTATTTTATTCATTTTAATTGGAAAGTGGTCATTGTAATTACTGGCAACTGTGAGTCTGTGCAGCGTTGTAACATACGTTTAGTATGATATTGTGTTTTTCGAGGATTCGTGGCGTCTAAACGAGGTGTCAAACATTATGAAGGAAAGTTGTTTGCCCTAATGGCCTCTATACACTGTGAAACTTTGTGCGCGACAACTTGTATTTGCTAGACGAGTTTGATATAGTCTCGCCTTGTCACGATACCTTCTTACATACGCGTTTTCGTCTCCCTAATGGTGTAACGGTAACATCGTCGCCTTGTAACCAAGGGGTCGCGAGATTCTATAAACCGTGGAGGCACATAGTGGTAAAGATCCCACTTTAAACTGTAGGTCTAGTCCCGATTAGCCTTAGTGTGCACAAAGTTCAATACTTCCGCTCTGGCAATAGCTGTCTGTGTCTATATGTATAATTTAAAATTATTCTGAGGTGTTTTTCGTACCGCCACCAGAGGCGCTGCTTTAAACAAAAAAAATGCTACTTCAGGGACGAGAAGGAGTGTTCCTTTCGACGTTTCTCTTCTGTTTATCCATTCAGACGAGCTGATAATGGTTGTCAGACACAGAAGCTCAAGACAGATTGGCGCGAAATTTGCCCCGGGGGAACTACATTTTAAATTTTAAATTCGTACCAGGGATATAAATACTCTGAAGTAAGAGATAATCAAGACTTGTTTGGAAGATTTCGCAACGATTTTATTCAGCCAGCAGGCGCAACTTAGAACAGGTATTGTAACTATAGTTCAAAGGATATATTAGGTATATAAAGTATTTAACAGTCATACATAATGGTTCTTTTTGACACTTATTGTGTGGGGTTGTGGGCTGTATTGTGACCACCACGATTTCGTAATCAAATGATCAGAATTCGAGTGAAAGATTGAGTGTAAATGTCATCTAATAGTTATCCATTCTCAGCGTTTAGAGGTCTCCCGGATGGCGCAGTGGAAGCGTCGTTGCCTTGTAATCAAGAGGTCCCGGGTTCGATACCCGGTGGAGGCACATAGTGGTTCGGATCCCACTTTAAAACTGTAGGTCCAGTCCCGATTAGCCTTACTGTGCATAAAGTGGACTTAAAACACCAACTCAATAAAAAATCAGAGTTTAGATCAAGCAGAGAAGCGACTTTCTTTATATTTAGCGTCGCTTTTCTTCCAATTTTGGCTAATCGGGATTCGGGACGACGATGTTGATCGGTGATGAAATTGATGAATGGCCACTTACAAAGAACACATCTGTTGTGCTAAACACTCCGCCATGGAGGTCGGCAGAAAAGCAACATAAAATAAGAAAAATGCAAATACAGTAAAACCTCGTTAATTCGAACCCCAATAAGCCGGACTTCTCTTGATCCGGACAGGCAAAAGGCAAACAAGAAAGCAGAATATGGGTACCGCGGATGTACGTACTGCATTGTATGCACAGTATTGCTTAAATTTAGGCATATGCCCTTTAAATACACCATAATAAACGTGTTTTCTTGCTATGAACTGAGTTTTAATGCACTTTCTACTGTTCTTTTAGATTATTTCAGTTAATCCGGACTTTCATTCAACCGGTCTACTTATCCCCCCCCCTCATTAGTCCGGATTAACGAGGTTTTACTGTACTATATTCAGTCTTCTTACTTGAGACAATGGCATGCTAATGTATAGGTCCCTTAATGGTAATAAGTTATGTAACTTTCCCACTTTAGTGCGGAAGATCTCCATATATTGTGGTAACAATGGATTACCAACCGCAGAAACGTCTGCATCATTGTATGCTCGAAACTCGCCCAACTGACGCGTCCTCGGATAAACCAACTCTCAGGCATCCTTCGGCTTTTCTTTATATGGTGAGGGACACCAACTAAATCCCACGCCTTACGCGGCTGGTTGCATACGCTCAGGCGCCGCGAGGTAGACGTTCGGCCTTCGACCATTTCGCAGCCATTGATTTCGTTCCCCTGCAGCCTTATCGATAATATCCTTGCGATGGGCGTGTCGGCGATATTTTTTTATTGTTGCAGAATGTGTGGGCGAAATCATTGTCGTTTATGAATCAGTGTTCGGTTAACATTGGGGAATACGGGGTCCTATTTCTGTGTTCAACAGAAACGCTTTCGTTTGCATGGCCTCTTCGTTCTACCATATTGCATTTTACTATTCTAACACAGACGGTTGGTCCCTTGTATTAAGAGAAACATAAATTAAGAGTATTTGAAAATAAAATCCTTAGAAACATATTTGCAGCTAAAAGGGATGAGAAGGCTAGTGTGGGGCGATGAATTGTCCAGACGATAATTTGCGATATTGAAAAAATATCGTCCAGGCGATATCAACTATAGGATATTTTGGCGATATATATCTTGTCGGCGATATATCTTCACGATATTTTAGCGATATATATCGTGTAGGTGATATATCGTCACGATATTTTGGCGATATATTTCGTGGAGACCATATGTCGCCGATATAACGATACGGAAAAAGTATCGTATCGTCTGTGACGATATTTTCTTGACGATACATCAAATTTCCGATATCGTCCATCCCTAGAGGAGGCACATGAGTGAAGAAGGGTATATAATTTAGAACAGCATAATATGTTTTATTGATGGATAATTCATTTTTACAGCTGTATGTAGCCTTCCCGATGGCGCAGTGGTAGCGTCGTTACCTTGTAATCAAGGGGTCCCGGGTTCGATACCCGGTGGAGGCACAAGTGGTTCGGATCCCACTTTAAACTGTAGGTCTAGTCCCGATTAGCCTTACTGTGTATAAAGTGGACTTAAAAACACTAACTCAACAACAGCAACAGCTGTATGTATGATGATCATGTGTCTACACCATCACAACATATCTGATAATATTATCAGTGTTTACAAGTCAAAAAATATATAATGAAGAAATTATATAAACTTCTAACAATTACAAATGAATACTGTGGAGTCAATTATCTCAAGTGTTATTCTTTACACGGATATGTCCGGATATTATTAGAATAATTAAATCAAGAAGATGGGAGAGGGAAGAAGAATTTACAGGGTTGCTGTTGGAAACCTGATGGTAAGAGACCTGTAGGAAGTCTAACGAAGATGGAGGGATAACGTTGAGATGGATCTGAAGGAAATCGGTAGGGATGGAAAAGATTGGATTGATCTTGCCCTCGATAGGTGCAGATAGAATGCTTGCGTTGCTGCAGCCATAAACCTTCGAGTTTAAGAGGGCTAGAGAGTGAGTGAGTGAGTGACGTTTGGCGTGACAGAGCCAGTCCTAGGGAGGGGTCAACGCCCGTCACTCAGCGGCAAATAAAATATTAATAATTGACTACGTACGGGCCGACCCCCGTTGCGGAGTGGTTAGCACATCGCGCTACAACGCCAGGGGTTCGCAAATTAACCAAAAATGGCACAAAAAACGAAGTAAAATATAGCAAATCAATCAATCAATGACTATGCACGGTCTATTACAAGTTTATAGAACGCTTTTGCTAACAAATCTGATTTTTCCTGACTTTTTGATTTTTTTGACGTACTTGACAATATCCAAACTACTCAAACCATGTTCTTAAAAGAGTACTTCCTATATAAAAATTGTGTTCAAATATTTCAATCAAAAATAGTGAAATGGTTTGATTAATGATATCATATGAAAATATTATTTTACACGAAACAATGTAAATTAGCGTCAAAATTCAATGTAAGTAAACAAAATCGAATTAAGTTATTGGATATAAGTAAAAGTTGCCACTTTGATACATAAAATCTTTATATTTCTTTAACACACCCAATTTTGTTATTAAATATAATGAATGTTTTGCCTGTGGCGCATCGGAATTGAAAAGATACAATAATTTTGAAACTTTCATTAGACTCCCATAATTCTCAGTTTTAATCTTCAACATGTTCTGCTTATTGCTCTTAGAAATAGGCCATATAAATTAAATATATAAATTATACATAAATTAAATGTAATAATATTTATATTATGATTAGGTATGTAGAACATCTGTACTTGAATAAGGAACGAAAATCTTATTTGGGAATTTTCATATTTTCTAACACAGTTGAAAGATCCTCATGTATTCACCTGCATGTAATTCACAAATGGAAATCAACATTTTTCTGGTTGTATAGAAGATGTTCAAAATGGCACGAATATTAATATGAATCAAATAACTTTATCTGTTGTTTATTTGTCCTGCATTTGACGTTCTTTTTTTAGGAATAGTGGGCCAAAGTGGGGAGGGAAGTATGACCCTCCCAATCTCGCTTGGGCACGCCACTGGAGGAACTTTATAAGATAAACCACATTGGCAAGATTAATCATGTCAATTGATGCATCAACCTTGATTTGGTACTAATGTACTAATGGATAATTTTTGGAAAATAACATTTCCAAACTAGGTTTGTTGATGTATCATAAAAAAAAATATATAAGGAAGGGTCATCCATGTGCAGTTCTGGCAACTATGTCACACATAAAAGGATAAGTCGGTCTCTTCACTCGCTGGACCCTCGCGGAAACGATACCATTGCATCTTCCAGGATGCCGAAACGAAGGGTGGGCGCGACAAGTGGGTGTCCTCCGCACACAGGCACCACCCTTCACGTCACAGGTACGTCACACCTAGATGATCCGACAACCTCTCGTATCTGGAACATTCTTGGACTCTTTGAAGACCGCGATTCGGCCGAGCGTGTTGTAGTTCTTCGCAGGAAACTGTTGTGCGCGGAACGACGGTGAGCGCAGGCGCGGACGAGTTTTTTAGAAGCGAGAGCACACGAGCGAGTGGAGTCAGTCGACGACAGTCAGCGCGTGCCACGGGAAGACTAAGCATCCGCAGTAGCTGATGTAAGTACGAAATGCTTTTTTCAAGTTTCTCCATACCTGAATGAAAGAGAGAAGATACAGTATTTGTAGCAGCTGAAAATACATTAAATAACACATGCATTGGTTTTGTGGTACATATGGACAGTGCTGTAGTTCCAACATTTTCACAAGGTACACGCTAAGTTTTGTTTGTACAACGCCAATTGGATTATGTTTCCAAGTATATAGATGAAATCAATTAGCTTCTAAAAAATGCTTTTGTAAATTAATAGCAGATTGTTAACGGCAGTATTATTAAACTACAGTAACACCTCGTTAATCCGGACCAATGGGGGGATAAGTTGAACGGTTTACCGAAAGCCCGGATTAACTGAAATAACCTAAAAGAACAGTAGGAAGTGCATTAAAACTCCGTTTTAGCAACAAAAGAAGTTTATTATTGTGTATTTAAAGGGCATAGGCCTAAATACTCTATACAGTACAGTACAAAGTCTACGGGAAACAGAATTTCATCAGTGGTTGACTGCCTTTTCTTTGGGAAGTTCTCTTGTTGACTTCTAGCCACATTTGAAACCTTGCATTCTGCCCCCCCTTTTTTGTCTGTCCGGATTAAGCGAAGTCCAGCTTATCGGAGTCCGGATTAACGAGGTTTTACTGTAATTCTAATTACATTAAAATTTAAAACTTGGAAAAATACTTATGCAAGAAAGCGAAAGGAATGGACACAAAAAGCAAAGATTCTCGTTCCGTCCCGTTCTTTCCGTGTTTAAAACTTACATACAACATACCTCAATTGTCGCGTTAAAGGATAAGAACATGTATAGTCCGTCGCCAATTGTTGGAGAAACAATGACATTATTGAGACTTTCGCATCGATACTCGAAATCTCAAGTCAAGTCAAACCTCTACATTGGTTTTGATAAGAAAATACAGACCTCATATTACTCAAGACATGCACAAAGAGACAAACCAAAGTAACAAAGTTCTGCTAAAATTAACTGCACACATTTATACAAAATTATTATGTTTCTCTCACGTGAAACCATAAGTATTTGACCGTAATAAGCTGACTGGAGTCTGGAGTAATGGCCAAATTACACATAGTACACTGTAAATATAAGCGAAACAAAAGTAGATGGTATACATATTGTACCAGAAACACTGGCGTACGCAGGTTTTTTTTTCGAGAGGTGCTGGAATTGTAAAGCTGGATAATACATACCTTCTTTCTAGGGGGAGCAGTATAGACAACAAGGGGTTTCGTATATTTAGATCTTTCCAATCTGAAAAATTGCAATCGGGGATCATTTTAAGGGAAGGTTGCATTTACCACTCTGATTTTTACTGAACTGTTATTTTTTCTCAAAATTTCTGAGGGGGCTGCAGCCTCATCAGCCCCCACCCCCTGCGTACGCCAGTGACCAGAAGGTATACGCTAATGAGTAAGATTAACCAGAGGGCATACGCCGTATACTGCCGTATACTCTCGACTCCCAACGTATGGATGAAATTGTGAGAGTCATTTCGGTGTGGATGGATTGTTTGTTTAATTCCCAGTTCTAGGCTGTTCGGGGGAAAAAGAACTTAAGACCAAAAAATGCAATTTAACAGCAGGCAGTTTTCTTAATGTTTATTCTTTATAGCAATCAATACAAACATGGTATACATGTTTGATATCACTGTTTAGAATCTTTACACTTGCCCAACATAAAATTATACTTACTTACAATATTTTCTTTAATTAATTCAGATGACTTAGATGAAAGTAACAGAAAATGACATTCTGTGACTCATGTGCCTTTTCCCTGAACATCCTAGAATTAGCCCCTGCCATGTTCCCCCCCTTCTCTTTCAATACCTATCGCCAGTGGTGGCAATTAGGAGGGGGCAGTTGCCCCCCACTTTGCCCCCGCACTATGCTAAACCTCATCTACAAAGGAAAATATAATGTCTTTGCCCCCCCCCCCCCCGGTTTTGGAACACAATCGCCGCCACTGCCTATCGCTCATCTACTTACTTATTCCCCTGTGTCTTTCTTTCTCTTGGTATCTATTTATTTCACGCTTTCGTTCTCTCTGTTTCTCGCACATCTTCTTCTTCTATCTATCTTCCCTCTGTCTCTTTCTATTGTACCCTCTTGTTCTTCCTATCTACCGACCTCCATGGCGGAGTGGTTAGCGCATCACGCTACAACGTCAGGAGTCCCGGGTTCGAATCCCACCCTGAGCATGGGCGTTATTTGTGAGCGTTCCTTCATCATGTTATCAATCATCCTCATCTTACAGATTAGCTAAACGTTGCAGGAAAAGTGGACTAAAATCAAATCAAATTATCTGATTATCTCTCGCACATATATTTCTTCTGCTTATTTCTATCTTGTCTCTGTCTGTTCCTTAGACTTTTTCTTCTCCTCTCTCTCTCTCTCTCTCTCTCTCTATTTCTCTCTATTTTTCTCGTACATTCTTCCATAGGCGTGCGCAGACCCTCCGATTAGGGGGGGGGGGGGCAAAAGCTGTGATGAAAGTTCAGTCGGGAAAGAAAAACCTCATTTCATTTAAATTTTTAGTTATATTGTATTGATAGTTATATATTTACATGCAGCAACATAGAGGCAGCATGTGAGAGTGTTAATAACAAGAATTTTACCAGAGAACGAAGCGGGATAGTTCAATTAGATAGGAAATAATGTACCCCCCGTAGTTGCTTTGAAGTTTCAAAATACTCAATTTTCTTTAAGAAATATCGTTTAATAACGGCGATAATATTCCTCAACAATAAATTTGTAGGTGAAACTATAATACTTTGGATGCATGACGTCTGGAAAAGGGGGGGGGGAGGATGGTCACACATACACAGTACACACACCACCCTTAGAAAACGAATATCAACCTAATAGTATATATTTGACACGAGTAATTTGATTTCAGTCACACTTACGCTATTTATTATGATGGAGAAGTAAGAAGTCGATAATTTCAAATTCAGGTGGTGTTGTTTTCAGGGGCAACATTGTTATCGTTGAAATCTGCCTAAACATTACCTTGCTTGCCCTCCCGTGCGTACGCCTATGCATTCTTCTTCTGCTTCTTTCTATCTTGTCTCTGTCTATTTGTATTGTACCCTTTTGTTCCCCCCCTCTCTCTCTCTCTCTCTCTGTCTGTCGGTCTGTCTGCCTCTCACTTATTATCCTTCTGTGTCCTCTTCTGTCTTTCGGACTGTGTCTGTTTCCTGCTTTTGTTATTTCTCTCTCACAGTCACTTTCAGGCGCAATCCTCCTCTTAATTTTTTTCCTTCTGTCTTTCTTCCTCTCTCACTCTATCTCTCTCTGTCTCTCTCAATATGTACATAATAGATATGTGTGTGCATAAGTGAGAGAGATACGTAGTTGCCAGACTCTGGTACCGCCCTTGCAAGCTTTCGTATATTTCTAACACTGATATTCGCTAGCTTTATGAGAGACAAATATCACCACATGTAAGGTTTCTGTAATTTCAGAACGTTGTAGAATAGAAAACGTTAAACATTTTCCCGTTTAGAAAACCAATGAATATTGTATAAATGTAAAATGTTGTTTGTTTCTGCTGATACAAGCTATTTGCTGTTATATTTTTAGTGTCTATTACCTTGAAATATTATAAACATTCTGCTTCAATGTAAGTTATCTCTGCATACGTCACAGGATTCCTTTTCGGAGGGAGCTGGTATTATATAAAAGTGGGTATTAAATCGCTGCGTTCTACGTAGGAGCAGAATCCACTGTATTGATTGATTTTGTTTATTCTACTTCGCCTTTCTGCCACTTTTGGCTAATCGCGAAGATGAGGATGAGTTATGATATGATTAAATTGATGAAGGAACACTCACAAAGAACACCCAGGCCTGGATTCGAACCCGGGATCCCTGGCTTGGTAGCGCGCTGTGATAACCACTCCGACACGGAGGTCGGCACTGTCGTTGCCTTTATGCAAAACTCACGTATGTGCATTTCTGGCTGTTTTTACCGAATTGTATTTTTGAAATTTTTAGTCGATATTTATCCTGTAAAAAACACGAATTATTTCTGGAATTTTAAATAGCTTAAATTTTGATCTAAACTTATTATTGCTCATGGAAAGTCATTAAAAATTGGAGCTTTAAATATACAAAGTATGTCTGGTTTCTCCATGTGCAGTCTGTGAGATTTGCCGGCGTTATAAATGTTTAGTGGAGTTCTGAAGGGGTGTAGGTGCAGAACATGCATTCCGCTCTGTAACTAATACGTACTTGTTAAACCGACACATACAGTGTTTCCATACCACACTTTGATCACAGTGGTGTTCAAGTAACACAGATAAAAGGTTGTAATCAGCACTATTTTAATACCAACTAACTAACTCTCTAGCCTTCTTAAACCCGAAGGTTCATGGCTGCAGCAACACAGGCCTTCCATCTGGCCCTATCTTGAGCAAGATCTGTATACTCTTTTCCATCTCTACCGATTTCCCTTAGGTCCATCTCAACGTTGTCCCTCCATCTTCGTCTTGGCCTTCCTATACGTCTCTTACCATCAGGTTTCCCAACAAGAATCCTGTAAACTACTCTCCCATTCGTGCCACATGGCCTGCCCACCTAAGTCTTCTTGATTTAATCATTCTAATAATATCTGGACATGAATACAAATTATGTAGTTCTAAATTATGTAACCTTCTCCACTCACCTGTCTCCTCATCCCTTTTAGGTCCAAAGATTTTCCTAAGGATCTTATTTTCAAATACTCTCAATTTATGTTCCTCTTTCAATGTAAGGGACCAAGTTTCACACCCATATAATACTACAGCCAAAATTACTGTTTTGTATATTTTAACTTTTAGTTTCTTAGATATTAAACGAGAAGACAAAAGTTTATGAAGAGAGAAGTAACATGCATTTCCTCAATTAAGCCTACTTTTTATTTCCTCTTTAATATAATTTTCATTTGTTAATATTACTCCTAAGTATTTGAATTTGGAGACTGGTTCAAACAAGTTGTTATCAATAATTAGATTTTGATTATTACCTAACACTTGGTTTCGGCCTGTAAGCACATATTTAGTTTTCTCTTTCTTAACTTCCAAAAATTTCAGTAACTTCCAAAACTATTTTAATACCAGTATTTTTTTCTGTGCACGCTGCTTCACAACTTGTTGCATGAATTAAATCATTTTTAGCACAGTTTGGGAACTTCAGGTCTGCATTAAAACAATGTAAAACATAGTATTTTTATTACTCACTTCACTACATGGACGCCACAGAGTGAGGGAAGGGGGTTAATTGCCCCCGTCTGGGTTAATTTTTAAAGCCTTTTGCGCTTACAGAAGTTTAAGTAAGTCCATAATTTTTAGTTCCTGTGCATAAAATTAGTGCAAAATGTTTCAAACTGCATGTTGGTGTTTTAACGTTTCATTAGGAGTTTTTGTTAATGTGCACATTTGTCATGTTATTTAATTTTGTAATGAAATAGTTGATTCCTGTCAATGCTGCTCAGATATTTTATCTTATAAACCGTTAATTTATATATAGTTATGCAATATGCGGAAATAGTAATTCAGTTGTACAGTCACCAGCAATAAATATTGGACACCCAGGTCCTGAAATGCTCGCTTTTTTGCTAGGCGTTGTGTGTGTTGCCTATCTCTACGGCGGTGGAGAAAAAGTTTCCATTGAAAATTTGTAATTACATTCTACTTATCGCCGTAGAGTTAGGCAATACACATAACGCCTTGCAAGGAAGCGAGTATTTCAGGACCTAAGTGCCCAATATTTATTGCTGGTGACTGTACATGAAGTATTATGTGCATGCGTGTGTCAAGGTGTGTAATTTGTGTAAGGGTCTTTTGGAAAACAAATCATGTTGGTGTTCCTGCTTCACTATTATACTTTTGTACAAAAAAAAGTAGCACTTAATTTGCCATCAATATCTCCATTCAATTTTCGTCTATTGAATACCTGACGAATCGATATTGTTTAATGAAATGAAATTTCTTGCATAATAATAAAATTATATTACCTATTATTATTATTATTTAACACGTTCATACGGCTGTGAACAGCATGGCTACCTTATTACAGCAGTTTTACATGAATAGATTACATAGAAATGGAAATATAAAACACAAGATATTTTGATTGATTGATTTGGTGTTTTAAGTCCACTTTATGCACAGTAAGTCTAATCGTTACTGGGCCAACAGTTTATAGTGGGATCCGAACCACTACGTGCCTCCTTAATTACATGGCACAAGATATTTGATAAGACATACAGTAACATATAAGTAAAATATTTTACAATATACCCTAAAACTACATGAATGGACAAAATACAATTAAATATAAACATTGACATATTTCAAAATAGATAGAGACACAACATATTTACTTAGAAGAATTTTTGTTTGATCACCTTTATATGTGATATTAGAAATGGTAGTAAAATAATTATTGAATACTTATCTTGCTATATATGAATTATAAGCCTTGGCAAAAAAAATAAAATACATGTTGTTTTATGGTTAAGATTGTGGTAATTCACCTTAAAACATAGTAATCGAAGAAGGTTATGTACCTGAAGCGTAGCCAGGCAGGGGCCAGGGGGGGGGGGGCTGAGACCTCCTGCCACTGAGGTCAGCCCCCTTGACATTAGGTAAACTATTTTGTGTAATTTGTTTGCAGTGAAGAGTGAAAAAGAAGACAGCAGATATTATTTTTCTCACAACTTTGATGAAGGATAAATTCAGGGAGCATGAACAGCATCTATTACATTCGTTCATCTTATTTATAAGGAGGAGTCTAAGTAGCGGAAGGCATTTAGGAGATTCTCTTCTATAGACTTCAGAAAGTTCCTTCACAGAGGAGCTTCTTTATCTGTACCTTCGTTGCCGCTGTTGCGGCCTCCCATTTATACAGAAATCTGTGACTTTGATGTCATTATGCAAATTCCCTCCGCGTCTGCGTCAAAGGTTAACAGCTCCCAAGTTTTGGGAACGAAGGAGAGTTTTAAACGGAATAACCTTTACTCAATGTACATAATGAGACAGTAAACGGAATAACCTTTACTCAATGTACATAATGAGACAGTAAACGGAATAACCTTTACTCAATGTACATAATGAAACAGTAAACGGAATAACCTTTACTCAATGTACATAATGAGACAGTAAACGGAATAACCTTTACTCAATGTACATAATGAAACAGTAAACGGAATAACCTTTACTCAATGTACATAATGAGACAGTAAACGGAATAACCTTTACTCAATGTACATAATGAGACAGTAAACGGAATAACCTTTACTCAATGTACATAATGAGACAGTAAACGGAATAACCTTTATTCAATGTACATAATGAGACAGTAAACGGAATAACCTTTACTCATTGTACATAATGAGACAGTAAACGGAATAACCTTTACTCAATGTACATAATGAGACAGTAAACGGAATAACCTTTACTCAATGTACATAATGAGACAGTAAACGGAATAACCTTTATTCAATGTACATAATGAGACAGTAAACGGAATAACCTTTACTCATTGTACATAATGAGACAGTAAACGGAATAACCTTTACTCAATGTACATAATGAGACAGTAAACGGAATAACCTTTACTCAATGTACATAATGAGACAGTAAACGGAATAACCTTTATTCAATGTACATAATGAGACAGTAAACGGAATAACCTTTACTCATTGTACATAATGAGACAGTAAACGGAATAACCTTTACTCAATGTACATAATGAGACAGTAAACGGAATAACCTTTATTCAATGTACATAATGAGACAGTAAACGGAATAACCTTTACTCATTGTACATAATGAGACAGTAAACGGAATAACCTTTACTCAATGTACATAATGAGACAGTAAACGGAATAACCTTTATTCGATGTACATAATGAGACAGTAAACGGAATAACCTTTACTCAATGTACATAATGAGACAGTAAACGGAATAACCTTTACGCCCCTTAGGTAAAAACCGCCCCCACACACCGCTGCGCGAGCCTGCAGGGTATAAATGCGCCAAAACGTCCAGGAACAAAATTTACGCGGGAGTCCCAACCGTAAATCAAAGGTTCCAAGGCAGGTTTTCGCTACTTAAGGTGTTGTCGACTCGATTCTGGCTGCATGTGCCATTTTTGGACATACAACTTCCCACGGGCCAAGCGTGTCTAGTATCTAGGTCGCCATCGGTTCAGTTCAAAAGTAAGGACACACGTTTTGTATATGTCCTTTCGCTTCTGCACAATACACTTGTAGGGGGACGGACAGATCGCTTCACGAGCCTGTAATTTTCATTGTCATCATCAGGGTACTCGTTACGTTTTTTACGTAAGTTACGCGTAATTTACTTCGCGTAGATAACCAGTTTTTTATGCAGATTTTAAAAATAATAATTTTCTTTCTTAAATTATAATATAAAAACTACTTTAATTACATTACATTTTAAACTTTAATTTTCTTACATATTTCAGCACAAAAATTATTCTCTGAAGATTGTTTACACAACCGTCACCCTCACTAACAGATATTTTAAAATAGAATTCTTCTTTCACATACTTTTAAACATTCTGAAACGTGTTTGATATAAACGTCTTGCACTAGTACTTGTTATAACTAGACCTCGGATTTTACGTTTTTAACCTATTTTTTCCTTTACAGGTATGTAAGAAATAATAAGTTATGTCAGCGTTTCGTTAAAAAACGTAAAAACTGACTAAGTTTTATAGTGCCTAAAATAACCTATTTTGCTTGTTAGAACCTATTTTAGGTTTTTATATATTATTAAAGGTTTTACAGGATTTTTATGTCACACAGACGCATTTGCTTTGTTTGGCCACGAAAAAATTCAACGTGTTTGAAACATACTCTCTGTTGATTTCCCTTCCTCCAAGCCCATGGTGAGTTTTCAAAGCTCTAAACAAAGCAAAATGTCTGGTGCCACTGTTACCTGTACAATCCAAAGTCGTCTGATCTGTGTGGTCTTGCTCACTTTCGCTTCACTTCCGTGCTTTGTAGCATTCACGCCTTGCAAAGCTAACATTTCAGCATTGAAGTTGCACCACTGACTATATTTTTGTTGAAAGATTGTTTTCGTCATATAAGATGATCCTCACAGACAAAATTGCGGAATTTGACTGTGGAAAAAGATTGTTTCCTAACTATACGGCGAAGAGTGGATTTTAATACCAAATTTCCAATGGTATGTTCTGCCATCGCCGTAGGATTAGGCAACACACATAACGTTATGCAAGATAGTGCGTATTTCAGGATATAGGCGTACCATTTTCATTGTCAGTGACTATACCTAATGAGCATATTTCGGGAATTTTGAACTATTTTAGGTTTTCTGAACCTACTTCAGGATTTTTCGAGCCTAACTAGGATATATTTTTTATTTTTCGAACCTATTTTAGGATTTTTCGAACCTATTTTAGCATATTTAGAGCCTATTTTAGGATTTTTTAGTACCTATTATAGGATTTTTTGAACCCATTTTAGGATTTTTGGAGCCTATTTTAGGATTTTTAGAACCTATTTTAGGATTTTTACAACCTCTTTTAGAATTTTTAGAACCTAAATTAGGATTTTTGGAGCCTATTTTAGGATTTTTAGAACCTATTTTAGGATTTTTACAACCTATTTTAGAATTTTTACAACCTATTTTAGAATTTTTACAACCTATTTTAGGATTTTTACAACCTATTTTAGAATTTTTACAACCTATTTTAGAATTTTTACAACCTATTTTAGGATTTTTACAACCTCTTTTAGAATTTTTAGAACCTAAATTAGGATTTTTGGAGCCTATTTTAGGATTTTTAGAACCTATTTTAGGATTTTTAGAACCTATTTTAGGATTTTTACAACCTATTTTAGAATTTTTAGAACCTAAATTAGGATTTTTGGAACCTATTTTAGGATTTTTAGAACCCATCTTAGGATTTTTAGAACCTTTTTTAGAACCTAAATTAGGATTTTTGGAACCTATTTTAGGATTTTTAGAACCCATCTTAGGATTTTTAGAACCTTTTTTAGAACCTAAATTAGGATTTTTGGAACCTATTTTAGGATTTTTAGAACCTTTTTTAGAACCTAAATTAGGATTTTTGGAACCTATTTTAGGATTTTTAGAACCTATTTTAGGATTTTTACAACCTATTTCAGAATTTTTAGAACCTAAATTAGGATTTTTGGATTTTTAGAACCTATTTTAGGATTTTTACAACCTATTTTAGAATTTTTAGAACCTAAATTAGGATTTTTGGAACCTATTTTAGGATTTTTAGAACCTATTAGGAACCTAAAAGCACACTGTTTAGAATCTAAAAATCCGAGGTCTAGTTATAACATAACAATTAACGAAAATTTATTTGGATTGGATTTCAAAGTTTTAGAAACACCTTCAAATTACGTTTTCATACGCATATGTAACTGTAAAGAAAAACAGGTTGATTGTTAATTGTTATACGTTATACTGAAAAAGAAACTGCTGATTGGAAATGGAAAAAGTGAGAAAGTTTGTTGTTCATGGGACAATCAGAATGAACGCGTACTAGTATAATTATGTAGTGAACATAACATTTTAATAACTTTTTTTTCTTTGTAAAATTCCAATATAACAGCGTGGGGCGTTACCCCCACACCCCCTATACGCCTTCATGGCGTGGTGCTAAGCACAGGGGTTCACTTTACCTTTTACCTTTAAAGTAATATTTTAAAGGTAAAAAGCCCGACAAGGTATGAAGCAAGTAAGGTAGCACCTGTTTTTTCTCTCGCTCGAAGTGGAGGAACCATGTGACGTAATTTACGAGCAGATTGACTCGGTAAATTCGTCACAAATTCCAATATACTAACAGTACATACAAATTCGAAAGGAAAGTTTTTAAAAGCCTCTCTTTGTTTTCTGCCAACTGCCATACATAACCAAAACTATAGCAAAACCGGTGTTTTCTTTTAATTTCTATGTTTGATTCTAGTTTTTTACGTACTTTATGTTTTTACGCGTAATTTACGTGTCATGTACGTAATTGCACAACTCTCCACAACCGCTGCATTAAAATATTTTCCTATTGTAGCTCTTGTGCTGTTTGAACAGTTTGTGGCAAGTTAATCAAGAACATCAAAGATAAAGCATTGTGAAGTTACTTGAAGGTCTGTATTAAGTGTTGACCTAACCAATTCCCCGTGCACCTTGTATATATTGGACACGCGACCACCAGAACTGTCAAATGCAACGATCACCTTGAACTTCAGGGACAAAAAAACGAAAGGACTAGGTGACCTTGACGTGACGTAGCAAGGTGTGAAGGTGTCTTGAAGTTGCTTACGCCTTTGTCGTAGCCTACGCGAAATAGTTCCATGTTGTCGGAACGATTACGGTGAGGTGGTTTTTCAAAGTCACCTCGTCCCTGTTTCGTCTTTTTCAGAAGGGTTCGATGTTCCTCGGATGATGATCGCACAAGATGCAGCAGAAACCTTGAGATTCACAAGTCAAAAAAATAGTTGTCTTGATTGGATAAGACCGTATTTGGTACTTCATGTACGTACGCTTCTCTTTACTGGGCCTCCCCGATGGCGCAGCGGCAGCGCCGTCGCCTTGTAATCAAGGGGTGTCGGGTTCGATGCCCGGTGCAGGCATATAGTGGTTCGGATCCCACTTTAAACTGTAGGTCCAATCCCAATTAGCCTTACTGTGTATGAAGTGGACTAAAAACACCAACTCAATCAATCAATGCTTCTCTTTACTGACTGGAAGCAGAATGCTGTCAAGAAGGTTGACTGATGATTTTATCTAACTTTAATATACTAAATTTTACCCGTATTTTTTTGTAACGAGATAAAAACTTATCAAGAATTCTAGTATTTTCCTGCATAACTGGGCCTCTGCGACTCATATATTCTTACTTCTTTTGCCTCATCCTGAGTAGATCCAGGATTTCTAGACATTAATAACTACCCAAACACAATAGATAGGTTAGGTTTTTGTTTCTTTCATTGAATAACATAGCCAGATGTCTGGCTCATCTGGTGCTGCCCTCTGACAGGACCAATGTTGCCAGTACTCCTCGGAATATATAAAAAAAAACATACGTTTTTAGAACTAACCTCAAAAATCGTATTGAATCCATTACAATGCGTGAAAATTTTTCGATCTCTTTGTATTTCGATAAACACCCACACAGACCATCGACATACGCATCGAAAATTATTACAAGTAACTCCATAGCTGTCTTTTATTCATGTTTCTTTTTACTTCGTACAAAAAACTTTTTTACACCTTAGTAACTTTTCCCCTACTGAATGTTCATGTAAAGAATCATTTTCTTGTATAATGTTTAAAAAATAACTACATAGACGAAGTCAATACCCAGTGTAAGGTTCTTGTTTCTACTACGTTTTGTACTTTTAAAGTCTCGGTTGCGTGACTTTTCGGACACCCGTTAGTTAAGGAAAGATACACTAAAACTTTGGATAAAGACACGAGAAAATATACTAAAATTTACATTAATTGGGATAGTAATGGGTAGGGAGACAAATTTATAGTAAATAAAAACTGAGGAGAGCGGTAAATAAAATGTTAGATCAGCGGTATATACGAGTGGTGGAAAAAAAAATTGGCACACTTTTTCATCATGAGAGGAAACAACATACAAAAGAGCTATAAATTGATAAACTACTTCATTTGTATATACTGTACACATACACAAGTACTTAGCTGTCCAACCAAAAAGAAGACAAAATAACTTCATTTCTAAATTGCATATTCGGGGGAAGAAGGGAATGCAGCTTGACAGGGAGCGAAGTTTTCGAACTGAGATTATGTGCATGGGAAATCCCAATTTGCAGCGTATTCCTGATGTGATCGAAGATAAAATGTTCTTCAGCTGCAAGTGGTAGGAAACTTAAGCAAACGTTTCGTTAAAAATCGACAGTTTGCGCGCACAACCTCGATTGCCGGTTTTTGCGTGTTTTCTACTTAATTTGATGATATTTCACGGTTATTTCGCGAAAAAGCATTCATTTCGTGGAAAAGCACACATTTCGCATTACTTCGTGAATAAAACTCATGCATATTTCATCACTGGGGGTGTAGTTACGTGCAGAATGTTCAAAATTGCATTTTTTTTTTCACATTTCGCGCATCGCGAAAATTCAATGTCCCTAGTAATGGGCAAGACTACCCTTTGCACAGTTCAAAAACCCACAAAGGCATATGAAGATGTGGAGATAGGGTTCCACATATCCACGATCTTAGCCTTTTGTGCATACAGAACTTGAAATGCATCAAAACAAGGTTGATGCACTCTTTATGCATCAGTTATTTGTCTCATCTTCTCAACCGATGCATTTTAGTGCATCATACAGAGCAGCAGATGATGAAAGTACTCATTGATGTATGTCTCTGTGTATTTTGATTCATAAAAATGCATCATTAGCACTTTATGCACTGTAATGTGTTACTGAAGTCAACATATTTGTGACAGTTGACATTTTTTGGGATCTCTTTGTGTGTGTGTACGGAGATGACGTTATCACCACCACGCTCCGGCCGCCTTTATCCACCCGAGCGGTCCACATGTAATTACTTATTGTCCGACGCGCTACCAACTTCTTTCAGTTATTATACTTTTCGTACGCGTTTATCCAATTATATTTCACTTAATATCTCATTTTTCCAGTTTCCTTACTACCCTCAACATCAACAACACAAACGAATTGCAGGTGTTCTAAATTTAGCATGCAACAAATCCTAGCTTTCTTGCCTTAGGCGATTCCACGAAAAGCCTTTCACCTTAACATCCAGAGAAGATACATAGCTTGAAAATAGAGTTGCCAAATTTACGTTTTCCACTCACGTTACAAATTTAAGTGTCGTTAAGTAAATGTTGATAATGTTACTTTCATTGCAAAACGTTAGCCTAAACACAGCTACTAAATTTTAAAAGTAGCTTAATACAGTTAGAATTTCTCAAAAGAAGTAACTGTTACTTGTAACCGTGTTGACTCATCTCTACAAAAGTCCCTGGAGAACCCATTATATTCTCAGCATGTTATGCACAGCGACATTATTTTTTGTGAGAGTGTTATTTTCATGTTTCTGAAGGGAAACAAAATAACTGAACTACACGACACTTAACAGGAAAGCATCTCTAAAAAGTCTCGTTTCTACTGCTGAGAGAATGCATTAAGTCATGCCACACAAATTAATCCCGTACTGTCCACAAATTAACCTCAACAGTAGGCAGAAGCATTTCTTTCTCGTGGAACCTCGAGGACAATTCGTGACGCGAGACAAAAACGCGGTAGCTACATTGCAAACTTTGCATGGAAATGTCCCACCTCCTCCCATTGTCTGTGGTGGCATGTTACCTTACAGCTGAATGCAGCAA
The DNA here is from genome assembly GCF_977018435.1 of Lepisma saccharinum. Classification (NCBI taxonomy): domain Eukaryota; kingdom Metazoa; phylum Arthropoda; class Insecta; order Zygentoma; family Lepismatidae; genus Lepisma; species Lepisma saccharinum. The sequence continues at coordinate 11,304,480 of NC_139238.1, forward strand.
AGATATTGCCCGAGGCGAGTGACTTGAGAAAAACCCTTTGGGAAAAGAAAAAAAATCGTGGTAAGTGTTGCATTTCTACGCAACGTAGGTGGCCGTCGACACCTCGGAACTCCTCAAAATGGCAATTATCTGCCACCCTTAAGAAAATACAACAATCTCAGATATAATTCCGTCACATTTATCTCTTGTGCAACGTTGTGTGACAATTATGTCCACTGCAGAGCACAAACCAGCGTCGCTGATGTCATTTCTTTACTGTTTTTTTCAACCGCGAGTTTTCTGTTTGCGGGAATTAGGTCAGAATGCATAGTTCACAGCAACAGTACTGTCCGTTGTGCACGATTTTTAAAAATTCTAATTCATATCATAGCGAAAGCTAATGTAAAAGTAAACTTTCACAATCCACCAGTGGCGTACCCGAGATTTTATTTTGGGAAGACCTGAACCTGAAGGCAAATACATCTTATACACGTAGGAAGCGTAGATAAAATTTTCAAGCACGGATGAATTTGTCCAAATGGGGGCGAGGTGGCTCGAGCCCCCGTAAAAAATAACATTAGCTCGCTCTCCAGCCCAGATTTTCAAAATAATTTGTACCAGAACTAGAATAACGCAGAGGCATAAAGAAGGCGATAGAAATAAACACAGGGTGTTCATAATGTCTGGATGCAAGGGCATTTTTTTTTAAAAATTCACTAAAACTTGTTTTAGTAAAATATATCTGTACAAAACATGTTCGACGTGTCCACCATCATTTTCCACACACAGCTGGAGACATGTGACGATGTTCCCCTGGATTTAGCGCAACATTTCTAAGTCCAAAAACGCGCAGGTTGTAGTAATACGTTCGCGAAGATGATCCAGATTTCTGATTTTCACCGCATACATCTGTGCCTTCAGAATACCCCAGAGGGCGAAGTCTAGTGGTTTTAGGTCGGGTGACCGTGGAGCTCATTCCACAGGCCCTCTCCTGCCTATCCATTTCCATAAAGAAAGAAAAAGAAAATCCCATTGCTTCCAAACTTTCTGAACACCCTGTAGAATGAAACCGAGAGAGAAACAGAAAAGAGGAAGGGCAAAGAACGAAAGAGAGGAGAGAAGTATAGAGAACACAGAGATAAAAGAACATA